>NC_133121.1:53893569-55219569 GCF_033568475.1 Henckelia pumila
AAACAAGCAGACTTCGTAAATCGGTCGATCATTACCCAAATAGCATCGCATCCTTGAACGGGCCATGGTAGCTTCGTGACGAAATCCATAGAAATGTGATCCCATTTCCATTCAGAAACAGATAAACTGTGCAACAGACCACCCGGTCGCTTCCTTTCTGCTTTCACTTGCTGACAGTTCAAACATCGAGATACAAACCTGTAAGGCCCGGGATTAATTAATATTAATCCGAATTTATTTAATTTTAATCCGAGTATATTTAATTTGGGAATATTTAGAGTTTCGATTTAAATTCTAATATTCTTAAATTATTTAGGATTGAAATTGAATTAAAATAAGGGCCGAGGACCAAATTGCAAATAGTGAAGAATTGAGGGGCTAAACTGCAATTATGCTTGAAAGTTATCAAATTTTTAATTCATTACTCAGCATGAGTACGTGTATGTTTATGCATATTCAGAATTTTCACAACAGAGCAAAGCCGAGAGACCATCTTCTTCATTTTCCTTTGAAATTGTGATCTTCAAATCCTTGTAACTTTTGCTTCGGTTATCCGATTTTGATTTTGTAAATTGTTCTAGAATCCTTACGATGAAGGCTTCGATCTCGTGTAAGTTTTATGTTGTGTTATATGGATTTCGAAATCAGTAAATGGCAGATAACAGATTTTGAGTTTTTGATTATGTATATCGACGTTTATGCGATTCTATTGCGAAACCGGATTGATGAATTTGTGTTATTTGTATTCAACTTTGATTCCAGCATGTATATCAATTGTTATAGCTATTGAGATGAGGTTTGGAATGATATATCAGCTGGTTTGTTGAATTTAATACACGTATAACTGGTGTTGAAGTTAGAACTGATTTCGGGATTACGTCGGTTACCGATTTTCAATCGCTACGCCGTCGATTCAAGTTTTTGGACCGTTTTGATAGCCTATATCTGAGTTGAAGTTGTTATCTAGATATTATGAATGTTATAGCATTTTTATTCTTCAATTTCAGTCGAGTTTGAAGGCCGACAAATCAAGACGTCAACTTGGTACCGAAGAAGTTGGATTGAGGTTTGAAATGAGTTTGATCAATGATATTATGATGTTTTCGACTTGATTTTGATATGGTAGATTGAAATGGAATTTGATATATGTGTTATTATTGTATCTTTCAGATTTGAAGAGTTCAGAATCGGGAATAACAAAGGTATAATGACGACATCGTGAAGTAGGGACTTTGAAACTCAAGAACGACTATTTTTTAGTTGGCCCGTAAAAACCACATACTTGTTTATGTTTTTGATTTGATTGTGATGTTGTCGATCCATCTCAGGTAGTGGATCTTTAGATTTGAGTTGATATGATGTTATAATGAATTGATTCTATGCCAAGGTTGCTGTTAACCTTATTTTCTAGCCCGGAATGGCTACGATAGATGGATATCCATGTCTAGATCATTTATGAATCTTGATGGCCTCGAAGTTATATGAATCAGTTCTTATGCGAAGCGTTAATTTACTCTATTTGTTGAGTCGAGTTTAAATAGAGTCGATATGATTTATTTAACGCTTTCTATATGTTGGTTATACTGAGATTGATTTCTCACCAGAGTTTATCCGGCTGTTGTCTTGTTTTGTATGTGTGCATGACAACAGATGGGGCGAAAGCTGGTCATCGACGTTATTGACCGCTGGGAGAGAGTCTAGCACGTGAGGACTCGGGTTGTAGATGAAGTCTTGAGATCTAAAAGCATCAAACCTTAGAACTTGTTGGTTTTGGAATGCATGTATGAAACTTGAGATAGTTTATGTTGTTTATCGTTATTTAGCGACTTGTTCGATGTAACAAATACATGTATAGATGTTTGAGACCTTGTTTATGTTTATATGCATGATTTGGACCTTATATACATGTTTTAGACTTGAATTTGATAACTTGGAATGGATGGAAAGGATCAAGAATGGATGCTGAAAAACAGGGTGAAATTCTGCCCAGGAAACGCCCGAGCTGCAGTTTTTAGCAGCCCGAGCGCGAGCCTTCTGTTTTGGAAAAAAATCACGGGTGCCCGGGCGGTAGTTTTTGACCGCCCGAGCCCACCCCCTTTTGAAAAAAAAAAATTATTGATCCTTATTTTTTTCCTTATTAGATTAATGATGCTTATTCATTAATTGCCCCTTAAGATTTGAGATTAGCAACCCGAGTCCCCACAACAGGTTGTACCAGAGCCAAAGTTTCTTGGACTGAGAATAGATTAGCGGGGGTAGATCGAGTCTTCTATTCTGATTTATTTATTGCTTTCATAATTGTATGGTATATGATTGATTGATTACATATATTAAATTGTCACATGATGCTGTGATAATTTGCGAAGAATATGCTATACAATGGTTTGAATTACATGCTCTCTGGTTATTTGATTGAAGTACTAGCATGTATTATGAGGATGAATCGAAACTCGATCTTTTAAGAAGGCATTGTGGACTGCCACAGACTTGATGTATTTGAGATTGAACTGTACACTAATCTGTTTGATTATCAGATATGCCTCCCCGACCAGCACCGAGAGTTAGAAAGACGTTGGCTACGAATCAGCCTGAATAGACAAATGCTGCATAGGTCCCAGTGACAATGTCTGAACATGGACAGGGTAGTACGTCTACTGATGAGTTCAGTGATGCTAATCCGATGGAAAAACTTCTGAAACAATTTCAATCATTCAAACCACCGAAGTTGCAAGGAACTGAGAATGCTATAGAGTGCGAGAACTGGTTGGAACATATTGAGCAGTTATTCGAGTCTATTGACTATTCAGATGATCGTCGTGTGAGACTGATTATTCATCAACTGCATGGCCTTGCCAAGAGTTGGTGGATAGCGACGAAGAAAGCATTGGAGAACCAAGGTACTGTTATTACCTGGTCTGTATTTCGAACTGCTTTCTATCAGCGTTTCTTTCCTATGTCTTATCGTAAGGATAAAGGAGCAGAGTTTGCAAGTCTGCAACAGGGGCATTTGAATATAAAAGAATATGTTGCAAAATTCACTAGCCTGTTGAAGTTTGCTCCACATATCGCTGTTAATGATGAAGCTCAAGCCGATCAATTCATCAATGGCTTTAATCCTGATGTATTTACACTTGTGAATTCGGGAAGACCGAATACCTTTGCTGATGCTCTGAATCGAGCAAAGGGTGCAGAAGCAGGGATACTGAAACAACGAGGAGCACACTTTGTGCCACAGCCAGTGAGACAGTCCCCAGAACAGTCACAGATTCCAATGCCACCTCGATTTGAAGCTGGAGGTAGCAGTAGTGGAAAGAAGAACTTCTTCAAGGACAAGAGTAAACAGTTCAAGAGATCTGGTGGTAGTAAATCTTCGAGTTCAAGTAGTTCCTGACAGTCTAGAACTGGACAGAAGTCTGATGTATATTGCACCTAGTCTGGTGGACGTCATACCAATGAACAATGCCGAGGTGTATTTGGAAGCTGCCACATATGCAACAAGATGGGACACTTTGCGAGAGTGTGTCCACAACGAGGTTTTGAGGGTGCACAAGGTGCGGGATCATCGAGACCGGTAGGTCAATCTACATCTTCTGCTCACTCTTTTTAACTACATCCTGCAGCACCGAGTAGAGGAGGAGGTCAGATGGTGAATCAACCTCCGAGGCAACAAGCACGAGTGTTTGCATTGACAGAAGAGCAAGAACAAGCAGCACCGAACGATGTGATTGTAGGTAACTGTTTTTTTTTTTTGGTTATCCTGCCTATGTCTTATTTGATACTGGTGCGTTGCATACCTTCATATCTGAACAATTTGTTACGTTGTATTCATTGCCTGTTGAGTCATTAGCTACTGTAGTGTCTATATCTTCACCGTTGGGAAAAGGTATAGTATCAGTGAAGTCTGTTAGAAACTGTGTACTACAGTACGAAGGTAATGAAGTTGAGCTTGATTGTATCATTCTTGGTTTATCTGATTTTGACTGTATAATCAGTATCGATATGATAACCAGTGCAGACCAACAGTGGACTATTTTCAGAAGATCGTGAAGTTCAAACCTGATATGACTGATGAATGGAAATTCTATGGTAAGGGATCACGAGCCAGAATTCCTTTGATATCTGTTATTGCTATGACTAATTTGTTACAGAAGGGAGCAGAGGGATTTTTGATCTATGCAGTCGATATGCTGAGGACTAGTCCGAAATTGACTGATTTACCAGTGGTGAATGAGTTTGCGGATGTATTCCCTGACAAGATTCTGGGATTGCCACCGTACAGAGAGGTAGACTTCGGTATTGAATTGATGCCAGGTACACAACCGATATCTAAAGCACCTTACCGAATGGCACCAATTGAACTGAAAGAACTGAAAGACCAACTCAAAGATTTGTTGGCCAAAGGATATATCAGACCGAGTGTATCCCCATGGGGTGGTCCGGTATTATTTGTTAGGAAGAAAGACGGATCGATGAGATTATGTATTGACTACCGACAATTGAACAAAGCAACTGTAAAGAATCGTTATCCTTTACCTCGTATCGATGATTTATTTGATCAATTGCAGGGATCGTCGGTATATTTGAAGATTGATCTACGATCCGATTATCATCAGTTGAGGGTTAGAGACGAGGATATTCCTAAGACTGCATTTAGAACCAGGTATGACCATTATGAATTCATAGTCATGCCTTTTGGTCTAACGAATGCACCAGCAGTTTTTATGGGATTGATGAATAGAGTATTTCAAAGATATTTATATGACTTTGTGATTATCTTTATCGATGATATTTTGATATACTCTAAGAATCTGTGTGAACATGCTGATCATCTCCGAATTGTACTGAGAACATTAAGAGAAGAGAAATTGTATGCCAAGTTATCCAAATATAAATTTTGGTTGCAGAGAGATGTTTTTCTTGGTCATATAATTTCAGGATATGGCATTTCGGTTGATCCGAGTAAAGTTGAAGCTGTGATTAGTTGGCAGAGACCGACATCTGTGCCAGAAATTCGAAGTTTTATGGGCTTAGCTGGTTATTACCGTCGATTCATTCGAGAGTTTTCATCGATAGCAAAGCCTATTACACAGCTTACACAAAAGAATGCATCATTTATTTGGCCTGAAGCGTGTGAAAGGAGTTTTATCGAACTAAAGAAGAGATTGAATACAGCGCCGGTTTTGAAAATCCCTACAGGTACTAGTGATTTTGTTGTTTATTGTGATGCTTCTCACCAGGGTTTGGGATGTATTTTAATGCAGAAAGGACATGTTGTCGCTTATGCTTCTCGACAACTAAAACCACATGAAGTCAAGTATCCGATTCTTGATCTTGAATTGGCTGCAATCGTCTTTGCATTAAAGATCTGGAGACATTACTTATACGGGGAGAAGTTTGAAATCTTTTCTGATCACAAAAGTCTGAAGTATTTGTTCTCACAATCTGAATTGAATATGAGACAACGAAGATGGCTTGATTTGTTGAAGGATTTTGATTGTGAAATCAAATACTATCCGGGAAAATCTAATGCAGCAGCAGATGCCCTGAGTAGAAAGGTGTGTGCTCTATCCTTATCTACTGTAGGTGTATCTAATTTGATTGAGGATTGTTGTATTTCTGGGTATGTATTTGAGATAGATAGAAGGCCGATGAGAGTATATGCAATCAGTGCTGAGCCAAAATTGCTGATTTGTATCAAAGAAGCACAGAAAGTTGATCAGAATGTGCAGAAATCAATTGAAATGATCCGATCAGGACATCAATCTTAGTACAAGGTTAGTGATAATGATATCTTGTATGTGAATAACCGAATAGTTGTTCCCAAAATTACAGATTTGAGACAGAATATTTTGAAAGAAGCCTATTGCAGTCGCTTCAGTGTTCACCCTGGAGGCAGAAAGATGTACAACGACTTGAAGAGTCAGTACTGGTGGAAACAAATGAAGTCTGATGTGACTGAATTTGTATCTAAATGTTTGAATTGCCAACAGGTGAAGGCTGAAAGAAAGAAACCGGATGACTTATTACAGAGTTTATCGATTCCTAAATGGAAATGGGATCACATTTCCATGAACTTTGTAACGAGGTTGCCACGATCATCTCGAGGATGTGATGCTATTTGGGTGATCATCGACAGATTGACAAAATCTGCATGCTTTATTCCTTACCGAATGACTTATCGTCATGATCAAATGGCGGATCTCTATATTCGAGAAGTGGTAAGACTACACGGTGTGCCAAAGTCGATTGTATCTGACCGAGATCCGAGGTTTACTTCGCGCTTTTGGAATAGCCTACAGGAAGCTCTAGGTACGCGTTTACATTTGAGTACCGCTTATCATCCTCAAACTGACGGTCAATCTGAACAAACTATTCAGATGCTTGAGGATATGCTTAGAGCTGTAGTACTTGATTTTGGTGTTACATGGCAAAATTCTATACCACTTGTGAAATTTTCTTATAACAACAGTTATCAGACGAGTATAGAGATGGCACCATTTGAAGCATTATATGGAAAGAAGTGTTGATCGCCTTTGTATTGGGATGATGTTTCTGAGGTACCTGAGTTAGGGCCATATATGATCAGAAAGATGACTGAGAAGGTGAAACTGATACAGCAGAGAATGAGAACAGCACAGCACAGACAGTCCAGATATGCAGATATACGATGACGGCCATTATCTTTTGATCAGGGAGATAGAGTGTTTCTGAATATTTCATCGTTCAGGGGCACATTTCGATTTGGAAAACGAGGAAAATTATCTCTGAGGTATATTGGGCCGTATGAGATTCTCGAAAAGATAGGCAATCTAGCTTATCGACTTGCTCTTCCTAGGTCTTTATCTGGAATACATGATTTCTTTCATGTATCGATGTTGAGGAAGTATATATCTGATGCATCTCATGTAATTCGATCTGATGAAGCTGAGTTGGATGAAACTCTTTGCTACTTCGAGCGACCTATTCAGATTCTTGATAGGAAGACAAAACAACTCCGATCGAAGACCATTCCATTGGTGAAGATTCAATGGAGTCGGCACGGAGTTGAAGAAGCAACGTGGGAAGTTGAAGATGATATGAAGCAACGATTTCCTTATCTATTCCACTGATGTGAGTTCTTATTCAGTTTTCAGTTATTCTTTATTCTTATGAGCATGCAATCTGCATATCTACACTGTTTATGAATTCGAGGACGAACTCATGTCTTAGTGGGGGAGAAATGTAAGGCCTGAGATTAATTAATATTAATCCAAATTTATTTAATTTTAATCCGAGTATATTTAATTTGGAATATTTAGAGTTTCGATTTAAATTATAATATTCTTAAATTATTTAGGATTGAAATTAAATTAAAATAAGGGCCGAGGACCAAATTGAAAATAGTGAATAATTGAGGGGCTAAACTGCAATTATGCTTGAAAGATATCAGATTGTTAATTGATTACTCAGCATGAGTACGTGTATGTTTATGAATATTTATAATTTTCAGAACAGAGCAAAGCCGAGAGACCATCTTCTTCATTTTCCTTTGAAATTGTGATCTTCAAATCCTTGTAACTTTTGCTTCGGTTATCCGATTTCGATTTCGTAAATTGTTCTGGAATCCTTACGACAAAGGCTTTGATCTCGTGTAAGTTTTATTTTGTGTTATATGGATTTTGAAATCAGTAAATGGCAGATAACAGATTTTGAGTTCTTGATTATGTATATCGACGTTTATGCGATTCTATTGCGAAACCGGATTGATGAATTTGTGTTATTTGTATTCAACTTTGATTCCAGCATGTATATCAATTGTTATAGCTATTTAGATGAGGTTTGGAATGATATATCAGCTGGTTTGTTGAATTGAATACACGTATAACTGGTGTTGAAGTTAGAACTGATTTTGGGATTACGTCGGTTATCGATTTTCAATTGCTACGCCGTCGATTCGAGTTTTTGGACCATTTTGATAGCCTATATCTGAGTTGAAGTTGTTATCTAGATGTTATGAATGTTATAGCATTTTTATTCTTCAATTTCAGTCGAGTTTGAAGGCCAACGAATCAAGACATCAACTTGGTACCGAAGAAGTTGGATTGAGGTTTGAAATGAGTTTGATCAATGATCTTATGATTTTTTCGACTTGATTTTGATATGGTAGATTGAAATGGAGTTTGATATATGTGTTATGATTGTATCTTTCAGATTTGAAGAGTTCATAATCGAGAATAACGAATGTATAATGACAACATCACGAAGTAGGGACTTTGAAACTCAAGAACGACTATTTTTGAGTTGGCCCGTAAAAACCACATACTTGTTTATGTTTTTGATTTGATTGTGATGTTGTCGATCCATCTCAGGTAGTGGATCTTTAGATTTGAGTTGATATGATGTTATAATGAATTGATTCTATGCCAAGGTTGCTGTTAACCTTATTTTCTAGCCCGGAATGGCTACGATAGATGGATATCCATGTCAAGATCATTTATGAATCTTGATGGCCTCGAAGTTATATGAATCAGTTCTTATGCAAAGCGTTAATTTACTCTATTTGTTGAGTCGAGTTTAAATAGAGTCGATATGATTTATTTAATGCTTTTTATATGTTGGTTATACTGAGATTGATTTCTCACCGGAGTTTATCTGGCTGTTGTCTTGTTTTGTATGTGTGCACGACAACAGATGGGGCGGAAGCTAGTCATCGATGTTATTGACCGCTGGGAGAGAGTCTAGCACGTGAGGACTCGGGTTGTAGATGAAGTCTTGAGATCTAAAAGCATCAAACCATAGAACTTGTTGGTTTTGGAATGCATGTATGAAACTTGAGATAGTTTATGTTGTTTATCATTATTTAGCGACTTGTTTGATGTAACAAATACATGTATAGATGTTTGAGACCTTGTTTATGTTTATATGCATGATTTGGACCTTATATACTTGTTTTAGACTTGAGTTTGATAGCTTGGAATGGATGGAAAGGATCAAGAATGGCTGCTGAAAAACAGGGTGAAATTCTGCCCAGGAAGCGCCCGAGCTGCAGTTTTTAGCAGCCCAAGCGCGAGCCTTCTGTTTTGGAAAAAAATCACGGGCGCCCGGGCGGTAGTTTTTGACCGCCCGAGACCACCTCCTTTTGAAAAAAAAAAAAAATTATTGATCCTTATTTTTTTCCTTATTAGATTAATGATGCTTGTTCATTAATTGCCTCTTAAGATTTGAGATTAGCAACCCGAGGCCCCACAAAACCTCGCAACATCGCTCTTCATTCTCTTCCACCAGAACTGGTTCTTCAGATCGTTATACATCTTACGGCCTCCAGGGTGAACACTGAACCGACTGCAATGAGCCTCTCGGATAATACGTTGTCTCAACTTCGAAATATCAGGCACAACAATACGGTTATTCACAAACAAAACATCATCTCTAACCTGGAATTCGGACTGATGCCCAGATCTGACTTTCTCTACTGAAACCTGAATGCTCGGATTAGACCTCTGTGCTTCTTTGATTGCAATAAACAACTCCGGCTCGGCTTGAATAGTAAATACTTTGATATTCTTCCTATCTGTTTCAAACTCCAAACCAGAAGTGCAGCATTCGTCGATCAACTGAGTAACACCAATAGTAGAAAGAGATAAAGAACATAGCTTTCGGCTCAAGGCATCTGCAACTGCATTTGAATTTCCTGGATAATACTTGATTTCACAGTCGAAATCCTTCAACAGATCTATCCACCTTCTCTGTCTCATATTCAGCTCTGCCTGTGAAAACAAGTACTTAAGACTCTTATGATCAGAAAATATCTCGAAAGAATCACCATAAAGATAGTGACGCCAGATCTTCAGAGCAAAAACAATTGCAACTAGTTCAAGATCATGAACCGGATAACGAGTTTCGTGTGGTTTTAGCTGCCTCTATGCATACGCTATCATATGCTTATGCTGCATAAGGACACATCCCAAGCCTCGGTTAGAAGCATCGCAATACACGGTAAAACCTCCAGTACCTTTCGGAATAGAAAGAATCGGAGCACTGGTCAGTCTCCTCTTCAGATCAACAAAGCTAGCCTTGCAATCTGCAGTCCAGATAAAAGGCGAATTCTTCTGAGTCAACTGGGTAATCAGCTTGGCAATAGAAGAAAAACCCTCTATGAATCGGCGATAATAACCAGCTAAACCCATAAAGCTTCTAATCTCAGGTACTGATGTCGGTCTAGGCCAATTTATAACTGCTTCAATCTTGCTGGGATCGACAGAAATCCCATCTCCTGAAATAATGTGATCGAGAAATACAACTTGATCCAACCAGAATTCACACTTAGACAACTTGGCAAACAACTGCTCAACTCGCAAAATCTGCAAGACGATCCTCAAGTGCTCGGCATGGTAAGTACGGTTCTTTGAGTAGATAAGAATATCATCGATAAAGATAATGACAGACTCATCTAAATAACGCTAAAATATACGGTTCATTAAACCCATAAAAACTGCTGGAGCGTTAGTCAAACCGAACGACATGACTATAAACTCGAAATGACCATACCTCCTTCTGAATGCGGTCTTAGGAACGTCTTTCTCTCGCATTCTCAGCTGATGATAACCTGACCTCAGATCAATCTTAGAATAGACAGAAGAATTCTGCAGCTGATCAAAAAGATCATCTATTCGGGGTAAAGGATACCTGTTCTTGACTGTAGCCTGATTCAATTGACGGTAGTCAATACAGAGTCGCATAGAACCATCCTTCTTCCGAACAAACAGAACAGGAGCACCCCAAGGCGATACACTAGGTCAGATGTATCCCTTGGCAATCAAATCCTCAAGCTGCTCCTTCAACTCTCTCAATTCAATAGGTGTCATATGATAAAGAGCTTTGGAAATAGGTTGAGTACCTGACACCAAATCGATGCTGAATTCGATCTCTCGAATAGGTGGCAATCCAGGAACATCTTCCGGAAACACATCAGCAAATTCTCTAACCACTGGTATATCAACCAAATCAGGGCTAGATTTCAGTACATCAACTGCATACACCAAAAATACCTCTGCACCTTTCTGTAACAAACAAGTCATAGATAACACTGAAATCAAAGGAATTCTAGATCGAGAAACCTTACCAAAGAATTTCCACTCGTCTGCGATTTCAGGTCTGAATCTGACCACCTTCAGAAAACAATCGATTGTTGCCCTGTACTTGGTTAAAGCATTTATACTGACAATACAGTAAAAATCTGGCAGCCCAAGTACAATACAGTCGAACTCTAACAAATTTCCCTCAAAAAAGAGTTCACAGTTCCTGACTAATCGGACAGAAACAATTCCTCCACCCAAAGGTGAAGTAACAGCTACCACAGTATGCAACAACTCAGTAGGCAAAGCATGCAATAACACAAATTTCTCAGAGATAAAGGAATGGGAAGCACCTGTATCTATCAAAACATGAGCAGAATAACCAAAAATCGAACAGTTACTTGTTATAACATCGTCAGGTGCTGCCTGAGTCTGATCCTTTGTCAAGGCAAATACTCGTGCTTGCTGTCTCGGAGGCTGGTTTGCACTAGGGTTACCTCCCTGTCTGTTCTGCTGCTGAGACTGGAAGGAGTGAACTGCAGAAGACTGTCTCTCCGGCTGAGTTGTAGGTCTAGATGAACTCCCACTCTGAGCTCGATCTCTACTATGCTGAGGGCACACCTTAGAAAAGTGTCCCGGTTGCTGACAGGTGTTGCAGTTCCCAAAGACTCTCACACACTGATCTGGTGAGTGTCTACCTCCACACTTGCTGTAATACAAGGATGATGATCCAGAACTCTGTCCTGAGCCGAACTGCTTGGAACCACTAGAACTAGAAGAACTGTTCCCCTGCCTCTTGAACTGTTTCCCTCTTGCTTTGTACTGATCCTTTCTGTTTCCCCCATTGCTTCCACCTTCATACCTCTGCTGCTGGTTTTGATACTGAGGTGGCTGATTCTGATACTGAGGCGGTTGGTTCTGAGACTGCCTCTGCTACTGAGGTACCATCTGATTTCCCCTCTGTATCCACAAACCCGCTTCAGCTCCCTTTGCGTGATTCATGGAATCCGCAAAGTTATCAGGTCTAGCATTGTTTACCAATGTGAAAATGTCGGAATTCAAGCCGTTGATGAACTGATCGGCTTTGGCTTCCTCATTGTCGGCAATGTGCGGTGCAAAATGCAACAAGCTGTCAAACTTTGCTACGTACTCCTCAATGTTCAGATTCCCTTGCTTCTTATTGGCAAACTCTGATCCCTTGTACTTTCGGTACGAAACAGGGAAAAACCGCTTATAAAACTCAGTTTTGAAAAGAGACCAAGTAACAACTGTACCTCTGTTCTCCATGGATCTCTTTGTCGTGATCCACCAGTTCTTAGCAACACCACGAAGCTGATGGATGACTAACCTGGTTCGGCGGTCATCTGTGTAATCAATGGAATCGAACAACTGATAAATATCATCCAAACAACTCTCACAGTCAACTAGATTTTCTGTACCCAACAACAATGGTGGATTAAACAACTGGAACCTCTTCAGCAAGGTTTCCATTGGAGTCGCTGTAGCATCCATCTGAACAGTTTCAGTACTAGCATGTTCATTCGTAGGAATAACTGGCGGTGGGTTTCAATTAATCACTCGACGAGGACCTATCTGATAATAAAAGGTTAGGACACAAGATATCTCAATCGCTACAATTCGGTGTCCTTACAACCTCTTGGAATGTCGGATACCCGTCGATAACAAAAACAGTTATATCTCAAATATTTCATGCTTTATAAATTAAATCACATAATCATGTAATTCAAATACTTATCAATTAATAAAGCATGCTCGCATGGAATTAAATAAACAATTCAATAACTCAAACACATGCGAGGAGCCAATACAGCGGACTCGAACTACCCCGCTCACTCTTAATTCAACCAAGAATCTTAACGCTCTGATACCACTTAATGTGAGACCTCGGTTCTAAACAACTAATCTCGGATTAAACAATAATTAAGCATACAAGATCCAAGACTAAAAGCAAAGCAAGAATTTTTTTTTTTTAAAGGGGGTGCGCTCGGTCTGCAAAAAACAGCAGACCGTGCGCCTCCAATCCATGCATCCCACTGTTCTGCTCAACAGGGGATGCGCTACGTCTGCTAAAAACAGCAGACCAAGCGAGGCCAAGACAGCAGCCTGCTGTCTTACTTGGAAGGGGGGTGGCGCTTGGTCTGCTAAAAACAACAGACCGTGCGCCCCCTGCTGCACAGCCAAAACAGAGCAGAAACTCATACACTTGATTCCAATACATTCAAATCATAATCATGCATTACAAAAGTAGTTCTTCCAACTAATACATGAAGTTCTAGATCTTAACAACTGCTCAAAGTATAGAACATTCAACAACACATTCAATCAAAAAGCTAGCATAAACAATACAACATAATAACGAAGTTCAATTTCTAAACATGTTCCAACATCACTAGGTAGACATGCTGACACGACTTCTAAACCGAGTCTCACTTCTATCCCTTGATCCCGAAGCTAACCATGCCTCTTCTGACTTGGTCCTACCCCACCTGTTGCCAAGTACACATATAAAACAAAGCTACAGCCGGATAAATCGGTGAGAATGGTATTCCCAGTAAAAGAAACATAACAAGTAATAGATGTAATATCTCAACAACATGCTTACAATACAACATAATCAGTTCAAGATAATGATATGCATTTCTTTAAAATAGGGATATACATTCTGATAAACAAGGGATTGCTGCTGTACTTTTGGGATCCCGAGGATAAGATCACGTAACAACTCACCAACTCTCCCAATCGAGGTGGTGCCACGTATCTCACTCCCCTAGACTTTGGTGCAACTATAAGGAGTATGCTGACACTAGGTGAACCTCTACACCCAGGCCAATCACAGTATAGCACCCAAAACGTCTAAACAAAAAGGGCTTTTCTGCTCGCTGAAATCAAAGTTGGCTCAAGATGAATGCATAACAAAACATAAAACATAAGCCACATAATAAGAGTTCATTCAATCAACAAAATACCAGTTCCACATGCTAGAACAAGTATTGATGAAATATGTGATTTTAAGGGAAACTAGAGAACCAACTGTCCCGGGTATGCTATCCCTCTAACGATGACTGCTTTTACCTTTCAATGCAGTAGATCCAACTCCGGATAAGCTACAACAAAAGATTGTATCAAAAACTATACAACCTAAACAACAACAACGACTCAAGGAAATCTCTTTACCGTTCTTCGTCCAACTCTTGACGATCAAATGCTGTTAACAAAGGGCTCGACAAACTCCAACGAATTTGTACGAATACAAGAGATGATCAATAACCACGATCACTCACAAGTCAAAGTTCAACAACTCAAAAACGATTCGAAATCCCCAAAACTCAAACCGGCGGCATAACGGCTATAACTGAATAAACCGAAAACACAGACAGTAGTTCAATATCGATAACAACTCGAATCAATGCTAATACAACAATAACAAGGCAATTTCCACAAATCTCAAAACCTCATTTTCAAAAATGGCTTCCAAAAATCATAACAATTCCGAACGTCGCTCTATTTCAAAACCGACAGATAATAAACGATCAGAACTCTGCCAAGAACAACATACTCGAATCTCGAACGATTCTAACAACATCCAAAAAATAGAATGTATCTGATCGTAGAAAAACTTACGATATAACGGAGCTCTTGCTGCAGTGATCGCTAATCTGCCTCCAGAAATAATTTTAAACGGACGGATCGAGCTCAGACGGAAATCTGGAAGGTTGGAAAAGCTTGGAGGCACTTCAATGGGGGAAGGAGACGCCTTGGAGGAGATGGAGTCAAGAAAACAAGTCAAAGCTCTCTTAAATATCTAATAAAACTGATATTTGCATTTTAGTCCCTGAAATTCCCAAAATTTGCAAAATAGACCCCGCTCAATAAAAAGTCGGCTCTTGAACTCTGTAAAATCTGATTATCTCAAATAAGCTCAATTAAGATAAAATCGGGGCATTACAAAAATACAAACACAAGGCATAATAATCCACTTGGTGGCCAAAAAAACCCATAAATCTTGCCTCAGCTTGGAAGAATCAGAAATGAGGGAAAACCGATTGAGCTGGGAACCGAGCTGAGGAACGCCGGAACGAGCTCGATCAGTGAGCTCAGGGGAAGGCCACGTCGGGAAGATCACACTACGGTGGCAAAAAAATCTTGAAATGGAGTAAATGGGAGGGCCGATCGCGAGGGAGGAGAGTGGAAATGGAAGAAGTCTGTATCGAGTTTGAGTCTTGGAGAACGGGATAGGGAGAATGGGCCGAGATTGGGCCTGATAATTCTTTTAATGGCCGATGAAATGGGCTAGTGGAAATCTTTTAAAGGGCTGGGATAATTTCTTAACGGTCCAAGCCACACATATAATTAAGTGTGCGAGTGAATAACATATAATATGCGGTATTTTATATGGCGCGAGTAAAATTGTTCAGCTCCGATTTTGCAAATACTCAAATTGAAAATCCAAGAATTAAACACTTTAAATATTCTGATGTTGCAGCGATAGATAAAATATTAAAAAAATAACCAGAGCATTTTAAATTAAAATAATTTACACAAGCTAAACTAATGTTTAAAAGCAATTTAAATAAATTCACAAGCGGAAATAAAAACCTTTAAAATGATTTGGGACTATTAAAAAGGATTTAAATAAATAAGATAGACATTTAAAATAATTTAAAATAATTAACCGATAAACATATGCTATTTAAAATAAATAATGGACACTAAAAAACATTTAAAAAATAAGCTAAATAGTTAAAATCATTTAAAAAAATAAACTAGACAATTAAAATCATTTAAATAAGCAAAACCTTAAACCTTTAAAATATTAAAATAATTAAGTTGCACAATAAAATCATTTGAATAAATAATAAATATTTTATTAACACATGAATCAAATAAAGAATTTAAATCAGATAAACTAAAAAATAAAAATTCTAATATTTATTAAATTAATGCATGAGATTTAGTAGATTGGATTTTAGGTACTACAGTAAGTGCAATTCGAGATTGGCCAACACCTACTTCTATTGGTCAAGTTCGGAGTATTCATGGTCTTGCAAGTTTCTATAGGAGATTTGTGAAGGATGTCAGCACTTTGGCGGCTCCTATGAATGCGGTGATCAAGAAGAACGTTCCATTCCAATGGGGCGAGGAGCAAGAGAAGTCTTTTGATATTATTAAACAAAAATTAATTAATGCTCCTTTACATGTATTACCTGATTTTTCTAATACATTTGAAATTGAATGTGATGCGTCAGGTGTAGGAATTGGCGGTGTTTTGATGCAAGGTGGACGACCAATTACATACTTCAGTGAGAAGCTAAGTGGAGCAGCGTTGAATTTGTTGGAGAACGCGACGATCAGATCAATCAGAATTGATACCCGGTGCAGCGGAAGTTTAAAATTTTTATATATGGAACGATTCCATAATGGGTATCAAAACTTTTACGATTAAATTTTGTGTGTGTAAAAATTAAATAACAATTATAAATTTTTACCTCCAATCTCGAAGCGAGATTATGGACACCAACAGATTGCTCTGCTCTTGTTGTATATCCCTGGAACTGATGGACGAACTGTTCTTCAATCAGGTCCACGAACGGATAATTAATCCCTCTGATAGATTGCACTAGAAAATCTATCAGAAGTTTCTACGAAGAGATTTAACGAATTTGATCCGTTAAACCAGACTGTAATTCAAAATTCACAGACTGGATTTTACCGAGCAGAGGGGAAAAGGGGGCGGCCACTTCAGAGGAAAAATACTAGGGTTTTTCGAAAATTTTGTGACCTGTTGTATGTAATTTCTGTACTACAATAACTTATTTATAATGTAGGCCGCTAACAGCTTAGGACCCATTAGTCATAAGTTCAAGCCTGACAAGCAAAGCCCGCATGTTCAGAAATTAATATAAAATTCATCGTGACTCCGATTGATAAACCGATTTCACCAATGTGCACAGAAACCATTTCTGCACCTTTTAAAGTCAAGATAAATTTTTCTGAATCCGAATTCAGTGGTTTCCAAAAATGCCCATCCCTATGTCATTTTAGGAAATCTCACTCCTCTACTAATAATTAAGAAGTCCAACTTCTTTGTTCATTAAATTTAACTCTTTAAATTTAACTATCTCAACGGGGATTAAAAATCCATTACTCTGTGTGACCCTCAATGGTTCAGGGATACAGCTAGCCGTGGGCTCACAACTCCTTGTGACTCGGAACAACAATTTCCGACTTGCCCATCGAATCATGGTAAGAGCGCCTAGCAACATCGCCCCATGATTCCCTAGGTATCACTGATAGTGCCTGCAAGAACCAATAGATTTTGGTTAGCATACAGTACGGTCCCTTCATCCATATATCCCGATCGAATCAACAACCATTGGTAAATCGAGAGTCGTTCGAGATTCGATAACTATGCAATACATCTTGAAGATCAAATAGTGACATCGCATGTGCTACTAAGAAACCATTTCTTAAACCACATCATGTACTCTGGCCAGAGATTCGTCACACTAATATCTCCTCAGATCGCATAGGATATCCACACTCGCAAGTATGTGGTGAATCCTTGACAACAAAGCATCGACTCCTATATGTGTTGTAACTGTACCCAATCCCGACACCTGATGACCCCAATAGAGTCGGTAAACGAGTCAAAGCACAGTACTAGCATATAGAGTCTCAATGATGTTTCAAGTAGTAAGGACTAATGGTGTACAACCAAAACCGCGGACTTTATCCACTCGATAAGTGATAACCACTTGGAAAGTCCGGATAGGGTAGTTCGATCATTCATCGTATGAATATCCATTTGCATGCTTCGAACATCTCTATGTTCCTTACCAATGAAACGTGGTACTCTGCATCGCAAATGCTAGTCTCAAACTCGAGCGATCCTTATCCTTATTATCGGACGGCTCAATCGACTAGGAACAGTTTAGAATATACAGTGACTATAAGATGTGTTTCATGATAGACATCCCCATGTTCTACCACATCTTACATACACTATAGTATATTCAAGGTCTTTATCAAAACAACAATAGTATATCACAATATAACAATATGAAGAAAGATAAAGTCATTGCCATTAATAAAAGTGTAAATTATATTAAACAAAAGATTGTTTATACAAAGAGTCATCAAAGCCCTTAGCCACATGTTGGCTCACTGGGCACCTACTCTTTCAGAATTATCCTACCTACGACAAGGAATTCTATGCCTTGGTTCGTGTGCTTGAAACGTGGCAGCATTATTTGAGGCCAAAAGAATTTGTGATCCATACGGATCATGAGTTTTTGAAGCATCTCAAAGCACAACAAAAGCTGAACAAGAGACATGCCAAGTGGGTGGCATTTGTAGAGACTTTTCCCAACATTATTAAGTACAAGCAAGGGAAGGAAAACGTGGTAGCGGATGCTCTATCACGAAGGTATGTGCTTCTATCTACTTTAAATTCTAAGTTTTTGGGATTTGAGTATGTGAAAGAGTCCAATAATATTGACTTTGGTGAAATTTATGTGTCATGTTTGCATGGTCCAAAGGATAAATTTTTCATGCATGATGGATATTTGTTTAAAGAAGATAAGTTGTGTGTGCCCAAATCATCTATTCGTGAATTACTTGTTAGGGAATCACATGGGGGTGGTTTGATGGGACATTTTGGTGTGGCTAAAACTTATGACACTTTGCATGAACATTTTTATTGGCCACATATAAAGCATGATGTTGAGAATATTTGTGAGAAGTGTGTGACTTGTAGGAAAGCTAAGTCTAAGACACAACCACATGGATTGTATACTCCACTTCCCGTTCCTAGTGAACCATGGGTCGATATTTCTATGGATTTTGTTTTAGGATTACCAAGGTCTAAGAAGGGGAGGGATTTTGTGTTTGTGGTGGTTGATAGATTTTTAAAAATGGCTCATTTCATTGTGTGTTATAAATCTGATGATGCATCTCATGTTGCAGACTTGTTCTTTAATGAAATTTTTAGATTGCATGGCATGCCTAGGAGTAGTGTGTCTGATAGAGATTCTCGTTTCTTGAGATACTTTTGGAAAACATTATGGTGCAAACTTGGTACTAAACTACTGTTTTCGACTACATGTAATCCTCAAATGGATGGTCAAACTGAGGTTGTTAATAGGACGTTAGGGACTTTGTTGCGTACTATAATCAAAAAGAATTTGAAGAGTTGGGAGGAATGTTTTTCATTTGTTGAGTTTGCATATAATCGAAGTGTGCATTCTACTACAAATTTTTTACAATTTGAAATTGTGTATGGTTTTAATCCTTTAACCCCGTTGGATTTAATGTCTTTTCCTATGAGTGAAAGGGTTAACTTGGATGGAAAGAAAAAGGCTGAATTTGTAAGAAATTTGCATGAGAAAGTTAAGGCGAACATTGAAAAGAAGAACTTGCAATACACAAGGCAAGAAAATAAAGGTAAAAAGAAGATTGTATTTGAACCGGGTGATTGGGTATGGTTGCATTTGAGGAAGGAGCGGTTTCTGGAAAAGAGACGTTCAAAGCTTCTACCTAGGGGTAATGGACCTTTCCAAGTTTTGGAGCGGATCAATGATAACGCCTACAAATTAGACTTGTCAGGTGAGTATAATGTAAGTACTACTTTTAATGTTTCTGACTTGCCATTTTTTGATGTAGGTGATGATCGAGATTTGAGGTCAAATCCTTTTTCAAGAAGGGGAGGATGATGCGATCATGGATAGCTCGCATGTAGATCACGTGGCTAAGGATCCGTTGGAGATGCCAAGAGGACCAATTACGAGAGGTCGAGCTAAGAGATTCAAAGATGCGCTTCAATCGTTGATGATGAATTATCAAGAAGGCATTGGAATGCTTGAAGATCACTTTGAGGGATGTTACAATATTATTGAAGTCCAAAGACGTCAAGAAAGTGGAGAAAATGTCAAAGAAAACACAAAAATAAGTGACATAGTCCGTGAAGCATGCACGCCCGCGCGTCCTTGCAATTTTGAAGATTTCCAGACAAAACCTTGTGTGCGCCCGCTGCTGTCTGTCGCGCGCCCGCGCCTATTCCGAGTGTTTTCAAGATTTACAGATAGAACCTTATGCGCGCCCGCGCCTGCACTCTCTTTCACACAGTTCGGCATTTTGTGTGTATGCGAGACTTTTTGATATTTTTGGCATTATTTTCCTATTTTGAGTCTTTTATTCCTACTAGGAAACTTTTAGGAGATATTATTATATCTTTAGATATATTTTGCGATATTTTTTATTATTTTAGTAGTTGTATTATAAATACAACAAACATTCATTATTGAATACAATTAAGATTTCAGATTTTTATACACAAAATTCTTTTTAGAATTTTTATTTTAAAGATTTGTGCTTTGTTCAAAAATCAAACTTATCAAAGTTCATACTTTGTGGCGTTTGTCGATTGATTATCCTCGTGGGTTGTCAGAAACAGGTTTTCTGAAGGTCCCATTGTGATCAATTGTTTTTCTTCGTGATTGTTTGTTGCTAGTTTCAAGTAAACTAGAGGTGAATAATCCAAAACCTTTACTTGTTTTCAAGATTGGGAAATTTCTTAATTTCTTTTGTTAATGGATTGAGGGTATGATTTTAATATTGTCGTGTTTTCCTTCCTTAAATTAAGAATTCATATCAAGGTGGGTTGAATCCAGCGTGGTTTTTGTTATTCCAAGTGATTAGGATTAGAAGACTTGTGGCAACTGGGTCAAGGTTATTGATCGAGCCATGTATACTTTCGATAATGTAACGCTCCAAATCTATCTTAATTGAGTTTATTTGAGATAATCAGAGATTACAGAATTCAAGAGCCGAATTGATTTTGATCAGGGTCTATTTTGCAATTTTCGGAAATTTCAGGGGCTAAAATGCAAATAAGGGATTTTATATATTATCTACCACTTGTTTGAATTTTCATTCACTCCATCTTCTTCCCCTTAGCTGACTCCTCCATTAAAGACGCCCCAAATTTTTCTCAAGCTTTGGGATATTGGTTTTCGGTCGATCCGTCCATTAGAATTTTAATCTGAAGGCAGATTAGCGATCACGGCAGCTAGAGCTTCGTTCTATCGTAAGTATTTCTCCGATCATTTATACTTCTATTTTTGGATGTTGTTATAATCGATTGAGTATCGGTTATGTTGCTCTTGAGATAGTTCTTATCGATTATTCTCAGTCGGTTTTGAAATAGAGCATCGTTCGGATTTGTTAAGATTTTCGGAAGCATAATTAGAAAATGGGGGGTTTTGTGATTTGTTGGATTCGGATTGTTATTGTTGTTTTAGAATTTCTTTAAGTTGTTTTCAATGTTGTACTGCTGTCTGCGTTTTCGGTTTAATCAGTTTATAGTTGTTATGCTGCCGGTTTGAGTTTTGGGATTTTGAACCGTTTGTATTGTATAACTTTGGAATTTGGGTTTGTTCGTCGTTGTTGATCATCTTTTGCATCATAACATAAAACTCGTGGATATATCCGGATCCAAATCCATGGAATCCATTCACTAAAATACGGGGCTGAGTTACCCTTACTACAGGCTATGCAAAACAAGGCATAAAGCTCAACGTGTACATGCATGCCGCGTAATATCAATGCACATAATAATGCCACACAAAACATACAAAAATAATTCATGTATATTCAACCTGGTATTTCGGATAATACGTCCGTACCTCTATTGAGAATACCCAAGCACCCTAGCAACTCTAGCAGTCCAGGTACTCAAAATCCACGCCTATAAGCAATAATCACTATATCATTTATTATGCTCTAAAAACCTTAACTAAGATATTACATACTCCCTAATCTCTATAGGGATCCAAAGTTGTACCTGCGTCCATCGCTAGCCCACTGATTGCAACTGCCTCAAAATTTAAGCACAGCTTCGCTACTTTCGGCCTTCCAGTAGGACGCCTAGAAACCCCTAAAAGTCGAAAAGACTACTAGAATTGGAGAGTAAAGAGAGGAAGGTGCGAGTTCAGAATGAGGCATTCGGCCTCTATTTATAGGCGTGGTTCGGACTGTCCGAACCCTGAGATCATACCGCCCTAACTCTCTAGTCAATCCCCTCCAAACACGTGTCCTGACTGTGATGTCACTGATTACGTAATATGATCGGAGCGTCCGATCTAATACTTCGGAGTGTCCGATCTTAACATCTTGTCCAATCAAATCCATATCCACTTATCCGGATGAGATCGGATCATCCGATCACTCTTCGGAGCGTCCAATCTGCATGGGGCCTCCGAACTAGGCTCCGATCTATTCGGAGCGTCCGAACATGGTTCGGACCATATGAACTACTTGAAACCCAAAACTCTTCAGGGCACTTTTTGATCATTCTGAGTTCGCTCTTCAGTTTTTAAAACCCATTTGAAGATCCCTTAATCATATTTTATCCAATTAAACATAATTAGTCGCTTGATTAACTTATTTTGGAGATGGGTTACTATAGAGCCAGTGTTGCTAGGTTGTTTATATTGAGATACAAACGTACTATCCAAGATATCTTAGTTGAGTATGTATGTTGTTAGGATCGAATATGTGTGTAGAGGGGGGGAGGGGTGAATACACAATTATAGTATTTCAAAATAATTTTCAAATTCTTCACGAGCAGTCTTAGTAGTGTTAGCTATTAAGACTATTTTCTTTATTCTCAAAAATATTTTAGACTACTAAGATAGTGCACATAAACAGTCCAAATATTTTTGTGATATTTTTATATTCAAATCATGATAGATAAGTAAATAAATAAGCAGTTTAAAGTAAATGAGGCAAGATATATGGAAGTTCTAAGTAAACCACTTCTACTTCTCCCCATCTTTCACATAAGGAAAAAATTCACTAGAATACTTTGGTTTATACACTTCTTTGTATACAACCTACTTCAATCGTAGGATTTATCCTTTTCCTAGATCGAAACACCTAGTATCCACCACAACTTAAAACAACTAGTATCAAAATCAAACACGTGAAGTAAGTATAGCTTGAATGAATCCTTAGATTTAAACAAATGAGCAACTCCTGTATGAAAAATCTGGAATCAGCAGTTTGGAGTTAACTCTTTGCCCTTTTTTTTTATCCTTAGGTAGATCTGATCTGAATCTTGAATATGTGGGCATTGTGAGCAATTGAGATGAGTATATGTAAAGTGCTCAGATAGCTTTTGAGATTTTTCTCTTGTTAAGTCAGTTCTCTTCTCTTTTGAAAGCTTTCTCTCTCTCTCTCTCTCTATATATATATATATATATATATATATATATATATATAGTTATCTTTTTGTAACGTTCATCTTTGATGACTTGAGTGTTCTTCTGAATTGTTTGATTAGTCTTCCAAGACTCTTCATTAATTTCTGGCTGCATGTGAGATAAGTTCTTTTCCCAAGATAAGTAGAATTAAATCTTGCGGCTTTTAAATGCTTTTTACGGCTTGCCTCCTTTGATCTTTGAGCTTTGTTTGCATAGAGCAGTCTTGACTTTAATAGTCACGAAGATTTTGTCTTAGAATCTTTTCTCGAGATCTTCAAATAGTTTAATGAGCCTTTTTAGAGTAATTTAGGATTCTTTAAGAAGTTCGAATATTCTTCTCGAGTCTTTGAGAAGTTCCGAGAATCTTGTAGAGCAGTTGAATATCTTCTACCTGTTTTACAATTCTTGGCATTTCATTTTGTAATCACCAAACTAAGAATCCAACAATTTTTCCCTTTTTAGTGATGACAAAACCTATGAACTCCTTCTAAAAAATTAAAAAATAAACAATAGTTCTAAACTTCTCAAAGATAAACATAATAAAGAAGTTATAAGCATTTATGTAGCAATAAATTTTAGATGCAACAAAATATAAGAAGTTTTAACTATTTTTGAAACCATGAAGCTCCACTGCTTTCAGCTTTCTTTTTATCTCCTTCATTTTTTCTTGTGTCTGTATCTTTTACTAAGAGTCGGATGGTTTCCAATTGAGAGAACACAAAAGCATTTGAAATTGGATGATCATCTATTGAAGAGTCAGGATCATATTCTGTAAAAAGACGATGAGATAACAATTCTTTACCTGTCAATTTAGGTATTTTATCATGTTTTTCTGATGTCTCTGGATTCTCTAATTGTTGTGGTAGCGCTTATCGCGTACGCCCAAATTACCCGACTCAATCAGATAAACAAATAATGCAGTAGCGTGAGTAGGGATCGTTCCTATGAGGAAAATGAAATTTATTTGTGTTCTTTAAAATAAAAGGGGGTTTTGGATTTTGGATTAATTACTAAAAACTTTAAGCAATCAAAATTCACTAGCATGCAAAATTTAAATAAAAGACTGGAGAAATTCAATAAGAGACGAGACTTGGTATCGATCGACTACACCCTTGGTATTCATTTATTTAATCATCGATTCTCTAAAATAATTAAGCTTATTAAATATTCGTCATTGAAAATTCAATTCCTGTCTCACCGTAATATTAGTTAATTAGAAAACAGCATTCTTAATTAACCCTTACCAATGGATCAACCCGATAACAGCAATCTAGATTTAAATCCACGGTAGCATTCAAACTAGTAAAACTGACAAAACTAGACAACACAACACCAGCGGTTATATTTAGCCTATCCAATAATTGACCCTACGAGATAATAAATTCAACAGCATAAATTATCACACGTAGTTGCTTCGCAAATTAGGTTATTCAAATAATTGCGGATTTGAATTCTAATTTAGCTATCGCTTGCAATACAAAATCCTAAGATGGTCAATCCTAAAATCTCACATACAAACATAAAATAAAACAGATCAAAAATTGATACTTAATAAAGATTAAAACACTACAAATCAAATATCATAAATGAAATATACCAAGGGTTCGTCTCCCTCAACCAAGTAAAAGAGTTTAGCTACAACGATTCATAGCAAAATTCACAAAATTCAAAGAAAAAGAAGAAAACTAGAATTAGGAATTCAAGAAGAAAACCTAGCCTCCAATGTGTCTCCACAAGTCTGATAAAAACTCCTACTAAAACGGAATAATAGTATAATTAAGGCTAGGAACTAAATTAACAAAGTTTCCAAATATAAATTTTTTTCCCGAAACAAAACGCCCGCTCGATCCGCAACATTCCGCGGATCGAGCGAGAGAAATTTCAACTCCTACTGCCTCACGTAAAAAAGGGCTCACTCGATCGGTAAACATCTGCGGATCGAGCGAGAAAGAAGTTCCATCCTACTGTCCTCAAAATATAAGTGCTCGCTCAATCTGCATACTCTTGCGGATTGAGCGAGAGAGCATTTCCAGAAATTGACTTGAATTTCCCTTGCTTCAAATCTCCGTTCCTCCGAGGTTCCATCTTAGTCCGCAAAATAAGCGACCTAACCACAAAAACAAGAATCCCATCATGCAAACACAGAAAATGCAATACGAACAAAATGCTAAAATAAAACATGCAACTAATGCAAAACAACAACAAAAATGATACTAACAAATGCAACAAAAACACAACTATCAAATACCCCCACACTTAATCCTTGCTCGCCCTTGAGCAAGTTATGCAAAAACAAAATGAAACAGAACCAACATGTAAGCAAGAATGAATCACATAATTCATAGCCTCAAAGAAAACCATTTTCATCTAAAATAAGCTCATAGCATCTCTCAATTATCAATGATACACCTACAGTCGAATGCGAACGTGTGTGTGTGCCATGTTACCCCAGTTACATGCAACTTCAAAAGAACAAAGTTTCAAGACTGTTCGCCGACCTATAACAATTCAGTGCAAGCCTCACCATCAAGAACTCTCCTCCCAACAATCCTTCAACACAACACAACTTCCTTGAGAATAATTACGCACCTCCGGATTTTGCACCCGGTATTGCTTTATCCCCAATAATTACCCGCATACTTAGCTATAACTAAGACAGGATTAGAATTTCAATCCCTTCGTCTATAGCCCGGATGGAGCATCAACCCCATTTTATCCGCATACTTAGCCTTGAATTTGATTTTTTTAGGAATAGGATTTCAATCCTTTTCAGGCCCGGATGGAGTTGTAAAATTTATTCTTTTTTTTTCTAGGTGCGCCCAATATCGTTTATGCCACATCAAATAAATCATCAAGATTCAAACACTATCAAGTTTCACAAACACCTATTGTCGTGCAATGGTCCAACAGACATCCACAATATCTAATACATCGCTACACTTCACTGGTTAAACATGCGTGCTTAAGAATATTCAACAAACAACCTACGGTTTCTCATATCCAATCAAGAGTAAAAAAAATTTTTCAAAAATTCATAATTTTTCAACTCTCTCATCATAGGCTAATGATTTCATCCTCAACTCATGCAGTTGGATAACACAACGAAAATAACAACAATACGATGCATAACAACACAAGACAATGTAACAACGAAACAAAAGAAACAAAATGCATGTAATGCAACCCCCCCACACTTAAACAAAACATTGTCCTCAATGCTAAAACAAAAGAACACAACCAAACAATGAAACAGAATGAAATGCAAGAACGCAAAATGGGACTCCCCTGGTTCATAGGTCTGCGGCATCTTCATCTTCAGCCTCGGGAGGAAGGAAAGGGGCGGCATATTGGAATGGGAAAGGTGGTGGATACGGTAGAGCGGCTGGCACAGCATTTGGATCAAGACCATGGTGGATTGTCAGATTGCGCAACAAAGAATCCAAAGCCTGCGAATTATGCGCCGCCACTGTATTGTATGCATTCTGATGTTGGGCGAAGGCCGTGAGCTAGCGGATGGCATCAGCTTGAGATCGCCAAGGAGGAGGAGGTGGCCTTGGCTGGGCTTGCGGTGGTGGTTGAAAGTGACCATCCTGCATAAAATGCTTGACACGGTGCGCCCTCTTTGCTTCAATGAAAGCGGAGTCGAGTGGTCGCTGAGGTGACAACAACTCTTCATCATTTCGAACTGAAATGCCGGCGCGTAAGCATAAACAGGAGATGATCATGGGGAAATAGAGACCCACGGTGACATTATGGATGGAATTTTGGATCTCGCTATGAAGAACCCGCCCCACATTAATGGGTGCTCCTATTTCCAGCGCATAAAGAATGGTGGCGCGCTCTAGACTAACGTCCCTTGAATGCAAGATCGGCATCAGACGCCGAATCAGAAAAGCATGCCATGTTGCAGGAATCAAACGCAAGAACCGCTCCTTGAAGTTCAAAATAGAAGCTGGATTGACCCATGTAGCACCGGGGTACGCTAGTTGTTCAAGTAATTCATCCAAATGCGGGCCATTTTGCAAGCTTTGGTAGAGCGAGTCGTCCACCTCCGGTATTTCCAATAACGCATTCAGCTCATGGGGCATGAAAGAGATCAGTTTCCCCCGAAAAAATGCCTTGCTATCTGTTCGCTCAGCTGCATTTGCATAGAATTCGTGGACAAGCGGCACTACAGCTGGCGGAGGATCCTCGCAGAATTTTGTAAGAGTGGGTGCCCAGTGAGCCAACTGTGTGGCTATGGGTTTTGATGACTCTTTGTATAAACAATCTTTTGTTTAATATTATTTACACTTTTATGGCAATGACTTTATATTACTTCATATTGTTATATTGTGATATACTATTGTTGTTTTGATAAAGACCTTGAATATACTATAGTGTATGTAAGATGTGGTAGAACATGGAGATGTCTATCATGAAATACATCTTATAGTCACTGTATATTCTAAAACCGTTCCTAGTCGATTGAGCCGTCCGAAAATAAGGATAAGGATCGCTCGAGTTTGAGACTAGCATTTGCGATGCGGAGTACCACGTTTCATTGGTAGGGAACATGGAGATGTTCGAAGCATGCAAATGGATATTCATAGGATGAATAGTCGAACTACCCTATCCGGACTTTCCAAGTGGTTATCACTTATCGAGTGGATAAAGTCCGCGGTTTTGGTTGTACACCATTAGTCCTTACGACTTGAAACATCATGGAGACTCTATATGCTAGTACTGTGCTTTGACTCGTTTACCGACTCTGAGGGGGTCATCAGGTGTCGAGATTGGGTACAGTTACGACACATATAGGAGTCAATGCATTGTTGTCAAGGATTCACCACATACTTGCGAGTGTGGATATCCTATGCGATCTGAGGAGATATTAGTGTGACAAATCTCTGGCCAGAGTACTTGATGTGATTTAAGAAATGGTTTCTTAGTAGCACATGCGATGTCACTAATTTGATCTTCAAGATGCATTGCATAGTTATCGAATCTTGAGCGACTCTCGATATACCAATGGTTGTTGATTCGATCGGGATATATGGATGAAGGGACCGTACTGTACGTTAACCAAAATCTACTGGTTCTTGTAGGCACTATCAGTGATACCTAGGGAATCATGGGGCGATGTTGCTAGGCGCTTTACCATGATTCGTTGGGCAAGTCGGAAAGTGTTGTTCCGAGTCACAAGGAGTTGTGAGCCCACGGCTAGCTGTATCCCTGAACCATTGAGGGTCACACAGTGTAATGGAGTTTTAATCCCCGTTGAGATAATTAAATTTAAAGAGTTAAATTTAATGAACTAAGGAGTTGGACTTCTTAAATAAGAGTAAGGGAGTAGGATTTCCTAAAATGACATAGGGATGGACATTTTTGGAAACCACTGAATTCGGATTCAGGAAAATTTATTTTGACTTTAAAACGTGCAGAAATGGTTTCTGTGCACATT
This sequence comes from Henckelia pumila, assembly GCF_033568475.1. Taxonomy (NCBI): domain Eukaryota; kingdom Viridiplantae; phylum Streptophyta; class Magnoliopsida; order Lamiales; family Gesneriaceae; genus Henckelia; species Henckelia pumila. The sequence continues at coordinate 53,922,348 of NC_133121.1, forward strand.
GGTGAAATCGTTTCATCAATCGGAGTCACGATGAATTTTATATTAATTTCTGAACGAGCGGGCTTTGCTTGTCGGGCCACAGCTTATGATTAATGGGCCCTAAGGTGTTAGTGGCCTGCATTATAAATAAGTTATTTCAGTACAGAAATTACACACAACAGGTCATAATTTTGAGAGCAAAAATTCGAAAACCCTATTCTCTCTCAAAGAATTTCGGCCGCCCCCTTGCTCTGCCCGAGAAAAATTCCGGTCTGTGATTTTGAATTGCAGTAAGGAATAACGAATCAAATTCGTGTATTCTCTTCGCAGAAAACTTCTGATAGATTTTCTAGTGCAATCTATCAGAGGGATTAAACCTCTGTTCGTGGACCTGATTGAAGGCGTTCATCGGTTCCAGGGAGAGACAACAAGAGCAGAATTGTTCTGTTGGTGTCCATTAATCTCGTTGCGAGATTTGAGGTAAAATTTATTTAATTGTTATTTAAATTTTACACACACGTAATTCAATCGATGAACGGTTGATACCCATACCATGGAAACGTTCCATGAAAAATTTTTAAACTTCCGCTGCACCGGGTATCAATCGTAATTGGTCTGGGAACTCGCCAGTTTTCCAACAGTGGTATCAGAGCCAGGTTGCTCAGATCAATCGATTGAATAATCAATTGTACAAAATTTTTGAGTCTCGGTTTATGAAACAAAATAAATATTTTTAATAAAAAAAATTTTTTTCGGGGCAAAACCCGGGCAGCGATTGGATCGCTGCCCGGTGGGGCAGCAATTGTTGCTGCCCCGGGCGGCGCACGGCGCCGCCCAAAGGGGGCGCACAGCGCCGCCCAAGGCGGCGACCGTCGCCGCCCAGGGCGGCGTACGGCGCCGCCCAGGGCAGCGCTGTGCGCTGCCCAGCGCAGCGCTGGCCGCTGCGCAGGGCAGCGCTCGGCGCTGCCCAGGGGCGGCGCTCGGCGCTGCCCAGCGCAGCGCTGGGCGCTGCGCAGGGCGGCGCTCGGCGCCGCCCAGGGCAGGGCTCGGCGCCGCCCAGGGCAGCGCACGGCGCCGCCCAGGGGCGGCGCCAGGCGCTGCCCTGAGGGGGCAGCCGGGCTGCCCCCGGCCCGCGCCCCGGGTGCGGGCCGACCCGGGAGTGTCCCGGGTGGCCCGCGGGAAAAATTATATTTTTATTAATTTTAATATTTAAAATTTTATTTTTGGTCCGGTCAAAAATTGTTTTTGATTGGTTCACGAGATTTCGGATCGAATTGTTCGAGTCCGTAAATTTTAAAATTGATTTTGGATAAATTTGAATTTTTGGAAAATTTTAATATTTTATCCGTAAATTGAATTTTGAAATCAATTATTTTGGTACAATTGATGATAAGATATGATCTTATGATATATTAGATAAAATATGATTTTATTTGTAAAATTGGATTTTATAGATAAAATATGATTTTATTTGATATGGAGATAAAATATGATTTTATATGTGAAATGTGATTTTATATATAAAATATGATTTTATCTTGTTTAAATTTGAATTGCCACAGCATGTTATCCAATAAATTAATTTTGAATTAAATGTTATTGGATAAGGATGATCGATTGCCATGACCAATTTTGTAGGTGTATGTTAGGAATTTACATTTTGTCTTTATTGTTGTTGGTTTTATTAATGGGCCTGGTTTATGGCCCGATATGAATGTCATATGTAATAAAAGTGGGCTTGGTTTATAGCCCGTTCCCACCCCCTAAAAATGTATCCCCTACTTGTCATTGTTATTTAATTGTAAATACATTAGATTTAGTGGGAGATCAAGATTTGAAGATGGTGGGCCCAGCAGACAATGAAGACTGAAGAAATGTAAATTGGAAGCATATGTAATAGGATTGCATTTGCATACTGCATATTACCTAGGATTGGACTAAGACCCGTGATTGGCAACCACGGGTCAATTAGAAATGGAATCGATCATCCTATATAATATGTGATATTATGATTGTATGCATGTTTAGACATAAATTGCGTGAATCCGGCAATGCATGCAATAAATTAAAAATGATGAGACAAATATTTTTTTAAATAAAATCCCTCATTTTAAATATGATTTAAAATTTATATCAAGATAAATAAAGGAAATTTAAATATTGTTTAAATGTTCCTACCTTCCATCAACGGTCAATGTATGTGATGCTACCCGCGGATACGGTCCGGCTCATATTATTGGGGGGGCCCGTTCGTCGGAAAGCTGTACATTGGATCGACAAATGTTGTAAGTTGGGTGGAACTCCCATGGGATCGGCTCATATTATTGGGGGATCCACATGGCGACCGTCCATCACAACTTAATATTGATGGGTCATCTTGACATGTCACTTTAAACGGCGTCATATTATTGGGCCCTTATTGGACATGAGGTAAATACATGGGGGTTGCTTTGGAAGCAATTGGGCTCTACCTTTTGAGAATTATGGTTGGCTGATATTATTCGGGACCATAAGTTTGTCAATTGGACTCCATGTTCTCACTAAGGAAAAAGTTTCCCGTTTTCACTAGAGGGTGGTGAAATCGTTAAAATAGTGGGAGTGAGATTCATAAAATTAAATTTCGCCTATTTTATGTCTTAGTAAATTGCTTAAACAATCATTGATATTTGTCTGTTTCATCTCAGTAATCCACATATTTCTGTTCTCCAACAAAACAAACTTATTGGCGCAAACAAATACAGAATGATTCCATAAGTTAAGATTGTCCTAAGTTCGGAAAAGATTTTCTAAGTGTTAGAAAAGGCTTCTCCGAAAACAGCCCCGGCTGATGTAACTAGAGAAATGGTTGGACCATGATCTCAAGGCAAAATGTTACATACAAAATTGGACAAGTCTAAACAAGTTTGCCATCACTGCAAGAAACCCGGTTATTGGAAACGTAACTGCAAGGAATACCTCGAGAAGTTGCGAACTGCAAAGGGTATGTTATACATTGAAATAAATATTTTTAATACTACTTCTTGGGTATTGGATACCAGATGTAGATCTCATATTTGCAATGAGTTGCAAATGATGATAAGAAGTAATAGGCTAAGGATGGGTGAGACCCAGTCAAGGCTCGGGAATGGTTCCAGAGTTAAATCCATAGCTATGGGAAATATTTATTTTTTGCAGAACGGTTTTAAGTTACTTTTGATAGATGTTTTATTTGTTCCAGATTTAATTAAAACATTATTTCTGTTTCTATGCTAGATAGAAATGGTTATTCTTGCAATTTTGTGAATGAGATTTGCAATATTTACAAGAATGAATGTTTAATTGGAAATGGACAATTTGAAAACGATCTATACAACTTAAAACTAAAAGACGTTCCAATGAATTATGTTGATAAACCGGCTACAACAAACAAAAGGAAAAACGATAGTCAAAACCCGGCAAACCTATGGCACGCTAGGCTAGGTCATATTTCCTCAAGGAGGATGAACAAGCTAGTGGGAGAGGGCATGTTTGATATGTCTGATATTAATTCTCTACCTACTTGTGAATCCTGCCTAAAAGGAAAAATGACTAAATCTCCTTTTAAGGGGAAACCTGAGCATAGTCAGAATCTGTTGGATTTGATCCATACAGATGTTTGTGGTCCATTTAGAGTAGGGACTCAACATGGCCACACCTACTTCATTACCTTTACTGATGATTATTCAAGGTATGGGTATTTATATTTAATGAAATATAAGTCTGAAGCATTTGAAAAGTTCAAAGAATTCAGGGCTGAAGTAGAAAACAAGCTAGGTAAAAGTATTAAAGCACTTCGATCGGATCGAGGTGGAGAATACTTGAGTACCGAGTTTTTGGACTGTCTGAAAGAGAATGGGATTCTCTCTCAGTGGACTCCTCCTATGACACCACAGCTTAATGGTGTATCGGAGCGTCGTAATCGAACTTTGTTGGACACGGTGCGATCTATGATGAGCTTCACTGAGCTTCCACCTTCGTTTTGGGGCTATGCGCTTGAAACGGCGGTATTGTTGTTGAACAACGTCCACACTAAAGCAGTGGACAAAACACCATACGAGTTATGGAATGGCAAAGCTCCTAAGTATTCGTACTTGAGGATTTGGGGATGTCCTGCTTACGTGAAGCGGACAGTGGGAGATAAGTTGGATAGTCGATCCAGCCTGTGTTATTTTGTGGGGTATCCGAAGAATTCAATCGGATATTATTTCTATTATCCTGCTGAAACAAAGGTGTTTGTTTCGCGGAATGCCACCTTCTTGGAGAAGGAGTTCTTATTGGATAAGAAAGGCGAGATGATGGAACTCGAAGAAGTTCGAGAAGAACCCGAAATACAAAATAACGATCCCACACCTCAGGAACCATTGCTGGACACGCCTGCACCTAGAAGATCCGAGAGGACTTCTAGACCTCCAGTTCGATATGGTCTTCTTCTTGAAGAGGGTCAAGATGAACCCGACATTGGATGTGATCCAAGAAGCTTCAAGGAAGCAATTTCTGATGCGGATTCGAATTTATGGCTTGAAGCTATGCAATCAGAATTGGATTCGATGCATACTAACCAAGTCTGGACTTTAGTGGATCCTCCCGATGGAATTGTTCCAATAGGGTGTAAATGGATCTACAAAAGAAAGCTTGGGCCTGATGGTAAGGTATTGACCTACAAGGCGCGATTGGTGGCTAAAGGTTATACTCAAAGGCAAGGAGTTGACTATGACGAAACCTTTTCACCAGTTGCAATGTTCAAGTCCATAAGAATCCTTATTGCCATAGCTGCATGGTATGACTATGAGATATGGCAAATGGATGTGAAGACTGCTTTTCTTAATGGAGACATTAAGGAAGAAATCTATATGAAGCAGCCTGAGGGGTACACATCCATGGGAAGCGAGCATAAGGTATGCAAGCTTCAGAGATCAATTTATGGTCTAAAACAAGCATCAAGAAGTTGGAACCAGAAATTTGATGAAACAATTAAAGACTTTGGTTTCATCAAGAACCCGGAGGAACCTTGCGTGTACAAGAAAGTAGTTAAGGATGCGGTGACATTCTTAGTACTTTATGTTGATGACATCCTACTCATTGGGAATGATGTAGGGATGTTGCAGTCAACAAAGATATGGTTATCAGGTAGATTTTCGATGAAGGATTTGGGTGAGGCATCCTACATTCTTGGGATACAGATCTATAGGGATAGATCTAAGAGAATGATAGGACTCACTCAATCAACCTACATCGATACCATATTGAAACGGTTTTCAATGGATGGGTCCAAGAGAGGACATCTACCCATGTGTCATGGAGTTTCTCTATCCAAGTCTATGTGTCCCAAGACTGATGCAGAGATAGAGAATATGACACATGTACCATATGCGTCAGCTATAGGTAGTATCATGTATGGGATGATATCTACCAGACCGGATGTAGCATTTGCTCTGAGTGTCACGAGCAGATATCAGTCTAATCCTGGTCAGATGCATTGGAAAGCCGTGAAGGACATTCTTAAGTACTTGCGAAGGACTAAGAATATGTTCATGGTTTATGGAGGACGAGAACTCAAACTGGAAGGCTATACCGACTCTAGCTTCCAAAGTGATGTGGATGACTCGAAGTCAACCTCTGGATTTGTGTTCATGCTCAATGGCGGTGCTGTCTCTTGGAAGAGTTCCAAGCAGGACACCACAGCGGATTCCACCACTGAGGCTGAATACATTGCAGCATCAGCTGCTGCTAAAGAGGCCGTTTGGATGAGGAATTTCGTCCAAGAGTTGGGCGTCATTCCTGAATTTGTTGGTCCAGTCCCGGTGTACTGCGACAACACGGGTGCCGTTGCTCAAGCAAAGGAACCAAGGTCTCATCAAAGATCCAAACACGTACTGAGGAAATACCACATAATCCGGGAGATTGTGGAAAGAGGAGACATCAGTGTCGAACGAGTGGCCTCTGCAGACAATATCGCTGATCCACTTACTAAGCCTTTGCCAGGACCATTGTTTGACAAACATCGCGAAGCAATGGGTCTACGTAGTATGACTAGTTGGCTATAGGGCAAGTGGGAGATTGTAAGAGTGGGTGCCCAGTGAGCCAACTGTGTGGCTATGGGTTTTGATGACTCTTTGTATAAACAATCTTTTGTTTAATATTATTTACACTTTTATGGCAATGACTTTATATTACTTCATATTGTTATATTGTGATATACTATTGTTGTTTTGATAAAGACCTTGAATATACTATAGTGTATGTAAGATGTGGTAGAACATGGAGATGTCTATCATGAAATACATCTTATAGTCACTGTATATTCTAAAACCGTTCCTAGTCGATTGAGCCGTCCGAAAATAAGGATAAGGATCGCTCGAGTTTGAGACTAGCATTTGCGATGCGGAGTACCACGTTTCATTGGTAGGGAACATGGAGATGTTCGAAGCATGCAAATGGATATTCATAGGATGAATAGTCGAACTACCCTATCCGGACTTTCCAAGTGGTTATCACTTATCGAGTGGATAAAGTCCGCGGTTTTGGTTGTACACCATTAGTCCTTACGACTTGAAACATCATGGAGACTCTATATGCTAGTACTGTGCTTTGACTCGTTTACCGACTCTGAGGGGGTCATCAGGTGTCGAGATTGGGTACAGTTACGACACATATAGGAGTCAATGCATTGTTGTCAAGGATTCACCACATACTTGCGAGTGTGGATATCCTATGCGATCTGAGGAGATATTAGTGTGACAAATCTCTGGCCAGAGTACTTGATGTGATTTAAGAAATGGTTTCTTAGTAGCACATGCGATGTCACTAATTTGATCTTCAAGATGCATTGCATAGTTATCGAATCTTGAGCGACTCTCGATATACCAATGGTTGTTGATTCGATCGGGATATATGGATGAAGGGACCGTACTGTACGTTAACCAAAATCTACTGGTTCTTGTAGGCACTATCAGTGATACCTAGGGAATCATGGGGCGATGTTGCTAGGCGCTTTACCATGATTCGTTGGGCAAGTCGGAAAGTGTTGTTCCGAGTCACAAGGAGTTGTGAGCCCACGGCTAGCTGTATCCCTGAACCATTGAGGGTCACACAGTGTAATGGAGTTTTAATCCCCGTTGAGATAATTAAATTTAAAGAGTTAAATTTAATGAACTAAGGAGTTGGACTTCTTAAATAAGAGTAAGGGAGTAGGATTTCCTAAAATGACATAGGGATGGACATTTTTGGAAACCACTGAATTCGGATTCAGGAAAATTTATTTTGACTTTAAAACGTGCAGAAATGGTTTCTGTGCACATTGGTGAAATCGTTTCATCAATCGGAGTCACGATGAATTTTATATTAATTTCTGAACGAGCGGGCTTTGCTTGTCGGGCCACAGCTTATGATTAATGGGCCCTAAGGTGTTAGTGGCCTGCATTATAAATAAGTTATTTCAGTACAGAAATTACACACAACAGGTCATAATTTTGAGAGCAAAAATTCGAAAACCCTATTCTCTCTCAAAGAATTTCGGCCGCCCCCTTGCTCTGCCCGAGAAAAATTCCGGTCTGTGATTTTGAATTGCAGTAAGGAATAACGAATCAAATTCGTGTATTCTCTTCGCAGAAAACTTCTGATAGATTTTCTAGTGCAATCTATCAGAGGGATTAAACCTCTGTTCGTGGACCTGATTGAAGGCGTTCATCGGTTCCAGGGAGAGACAACAAGAGCAGAATTGTTCTGTTGGTGTCCATTAATCTCGTTGCGAGATTTGAGGTAAAATTTATTTAATTGTTATTTAAATTTTACACACACGTAATTCAATCGATGAACGGTTGATACCCATACCATGGAAACGTTCCATGAAAAATTTTTAAACTTCCGCTGCACCGGGTATCAATCGTAATTGGTCTGGGAACTCGCCAGTTTTCCAACAAATTTCGTCCACCCACGCTCATAAATAGTCTGGACAATATCTGGATAGGGCAAGTTTTCTTCAAAACCACGTTCAGGGATGGGTGAACGACTTACCTTGGCTTCGAAGTACCGATGACGAGCAGCCATTGACAAAGTGGCCGACGAACTCGGCATAAGAACGATCAGCAGCCCGAGAAGAGGATTCGCCTTGGTGTCGGGTGCGTTTAGGACCCATGAATAGTAGGGAGATGAGAGTAAAAGTGATAGGTGCAATTCGTCGAACACCTTGTGTGCGAATAAAAATCCTTTAACTCCTTGAAAAACACAAGATCAATAATGAAGAACTACGTTTGGGAGATGCCTAAGGAGAAAAGCTCGACGAAGATAACCCACGACGACAAAAATCGAGGATGGTGACCGGCGGTAGGCGTGACGTGAGAGAGGCCGGAGAAGATGATCGAAGAAGATGGCGTACGCCGAGTTGTGGTGGAACTTCCGAGAGATTTGCCTGCGAATTAAAAGATGGAAATATAAAATTAGGGAGGAAAATTAGCTAAAAACGAAATGTGGGGTTTTAGGAAGACACAAGAGGGAAAAGAGAGAATAAGAAGGAAAGAAAGAAAGAAGGGGGAAGGGAGTCGGCGTTTTTATTAAGGAAAAAGTGCTCTCGCTCGATCCGCAAGATGTTGCGGATCGAGCGAGACAAATTATGCAACTTACTGTCCCGACGAAAAAAATGCTCTCGCTCGATCTGCAAGATATTGCGGATCGAGCGAGACAAATTGTTAACCTTACTGTCCCGAGCAAAAAAGCTCTCGCTCGATCTGAAAGATATTGCGGATCGAGCGAGACAAAAAAAATTAATTAAATTTTTTTTTTTTTGGATTTTTCAAAATTTTCGAAAAACAAGAAACAACATAAACATAAAATTAAGACTAAAAAAAGTAAAAGGAATAAAAACGAGTAGAAGTAAAAAGGAAAGAAACACTGGGTTGCCTCCCAGTCAGCGCTAAATTTGCAGTCAATCTATAGCTCGACTGCATGCCATGATTTATTCGACATTTGGCGGAGCATCGAGAGTGATATCGTGCTCTTCCACTCCGACGTTCACTTGGACTCCTTCATAATAGTGCTTAAGCCGGTGGTCATTCACCTTGAAAGTTTTGGATGTGTCTAAACTTTGAATTTTGACTGCACCATGAGAAAAGACATTAGTGACAACAAAAAGTCCATTCCAACGCGAACGTAACTTACCTAGAAAAAACCGAAGTCATGAATGATATAGCAGAACTTTTTGACCGACTTCGAAGTTCCGTCGAGAGATCATCTTGTCATGGAATGCCTTTGTTTTGTCTTTGTAAATTTTAGAGCTGGCATAAGCATCATTGCGGATCTCTTCCAATTCTTGCAACTGCAGCTTTCGATGTTCGCCGCTCTCATCCATCTGCATGTTGAAATTCTTTATAGCCCAATAGGCTCTATGCTCCAATTCGACTGGCAGATGACAGGCTTTCCCAGAAATTAACCGATATGGTGACATTCCAATCGGCGTTTTGAACGCAGTTCTATAAGCCCACAAGGCATCATCCAATCGCAAGCTCCAATCCTTTCTCGTAGGATTCACGGTCTTCTCTAGGATAGATTTGATTTCTCTGTTGGATACCTCAGCTTGACCGTTGGATTGTGGATGATATGCCGTGGAAATCCTATGCGTCACATGATATTTCTTCAGTAGACTCGCCACGGTTCGGTTGCAGAAGTGTGTGCCTCTATCACTGATGAGGGCTCTAGGAATTCCAAACCTAGATAAAATGTGATGCTTGATAAACTCTGCAACAACTTGAGAATCGTCAGTATGGGTGGCCTTTGCTTCCACCCACTTCGAGACATAATTCACAGAAAGTAATATATAAATATAACCATGTGAATTCGGAAAGGATCTCATGAAGTCGATGCCCCAAACATCAAAGATCTCACAAACTAGAATGGGTTGTTGGGGCATCTCCTTTCGTTGGGAGATGCTACCTGTCTTTTGGCATTGGGCGCATGACTTACAGAACAGGTAGGCATCTCGAAATAAGGAGGGCCAGAAGAATCCACTGTCCAACACCTTCCTTGATGTCCTTCTCGGTCCAAAGTGGCCACCGCATGCATAGGAATGACAAAACGTGAGAATAGGGATTACCTCGCTCGCGGGAACGCATCGTCGTATAACTTGATCAGCGCAGTGCTTCCACAAGTATGGATCATCCCACACATAATACTTTGCATCACTTCTCAATTTGTCTTTTTGCGCCTTAGAAAATTCAGAGGGGAAACCATTAGTAACTAAATAATTCACAATATTTGCATACCATGGTAATTCGGTGGTCGTTGAGAACAGCTGTTCATCAGGAAATTCGTCACGCAAATTCAGCTCCTCATCAATATGAACCAGACGACTCAAGTGATCAGCAACTAGATTCTCGGCCCCTCTTTTGTCTTTGATTTCTATATCGAATTCATTCAGCAGAAGTATCCATCGGATCAGCCTTGGTTTTGCCTCTTTCTTTGCCATCAGAAAATGAAGAGCTGCATGGTCAAAGTAAACAATAACCTTAGCACCAAGTAAATATGAATGAAACTTATCTAAAGCAAAAACTACTGCTAAAAGCTCCTTTTCAGTAGTGGAGTAGTTTCGTTGGGCATCGTTCAGAATGCGCGAAGCGTAGTAGATAGCATGTGATGCTTTCCCAACTTTCTGGCCTAAGAAAGCGCCGACGGCATAGTCACTGGCGTCACACATAATCTCAAAGGGCTTGCTCCAATCCGGTGGTTGGATTATTGGTGCAGATGTCAAGGAGTTCTTTAATTTGTCAAAGGATGATTTGCATGACTCATCAAACTCAAATGACACATCTTTTTGTAATAGCCTGCACATGGGGGATGCGATCTTGGCGAAATCTTGAATGTACCTCCTGTAAAAACCTGCATGGCCAAGAAAAGAACGCACTTTCCGCACACATGTGGGGTAAGGTAGAGATTGAATGATATCAATTTTAGCTCTATCTACCTCTATCCCCTTTGATGACACAACATGACCCAAAATCACACCTTTCCCAACCATAAAATGACATTTTTCAGAATTCAAAACGAGGTTGGTTTCGACACACCTCTTAAGGACTAGTGCAAGGTTAGATAGACAGTTTTCAAAGGAATCACCATAGACAGTGAAGTCATCCATAAAAACTTCTAAGATATGCTCAATAAAGTTTGAAAAAATACTAACCATACACTGTTGGAAAGTGGCCGGTGCGTTGCAAAGTCCAAAGGGCATCCGTCGATAAGCAAAAGTGCCAAACGGGCATGTGAATGTCGTTTTTTCCTGATCCTCTGGTGCGATAGCAATCTGAAAATAACCAAAATATCCATCAAGAAAATAATAGTAAGGATGACACGCTAACCTTTCAATCATTTGATCAATAAAGGGTAAAGGAAAGTGGTCCTTTCGGGTTCCGGCATTCAGCTTCCTATAGTCAATACAAACCCTCCACCTGTGAGACCTCGGTTCTAAACAACTAATCTCGGTATTAAACAACAATTAGGCAATCAAGAACCAAGATTAAAAGCAATAAAATTTTTATTTTTTTTTTAAAATGAACAATGCTCCGCTCGATCTGCAAGATCTTGCAGATCGAGCGAGCCGAAAATCTCAAGACTTTGTCCGAGGCAAAACAGCCCTCGCTCGATCCGCAAGATCTTGCGGATCGAGCGAGCCACAAAAATCCTAAAACAGAGGACTGTACGTTTTCTCTCGCTCGATCCGCAAGATCTTGCAGATCGAGCGAGGACAGAAACAGGGCAAAAAAAAAGAACAGCAGAAGCTAGCTGAAACTCAATCTCACACATTCAATATACAATCTTGCATCAAAACATACTATCTCCAATTAATACATGAAGTTCTAGAGTCGATCAACTACGCATATGGAAATAACATGAAATCGAGGAGCTCGCATAATCGATACAACATAAACAACGAAGTTCGAGATCTAAACATGTTCTAACATAAACTAGGTAGACATGCTGACACGACTTCTAAACTGAGTCTCACTTCTACATCTTTCCCTCGAAGCTAACCATGCCTCTTCTGACTTGGTCCTGCCCCACCTGTTGCCAAGTACACATACAAAACAAAGCAACAGCTGGATAACCGGTGAGAATGATAATCCCAGTAAAAGAAACATATCAAATAATAAATAAACAACATGCTATCAAGACAACATATTCAAGTCAAGGTTAATGATATGCATGTCTTTAAAAACCAGGATATCGATTCTGATAAACAAGGGATTGTTACAGTGCTTTTGGGATCACGAGGATGAGATCACGTAACGACTCATCGACTTTCCCAATCGAGGTGGTGCAATGTATCCCACTCCTCTAGACTTTGAGCAACTATAATGAGTATGCTAGCACCAGGCGAAACGACTACGACCCAGGACACTCAATCATAGTTCCCAAATGTCTAAACAAAAAGGGCGGTTCTGCCCGCTGAAAGCAAGATTGGCTCAAGATGAATGCATAACAGAAACATAAACATAAGCCACATAACAAAAGTCCAAGAAATCAACAAGACATAAGTTCTTCATGCTAGAACAAGTGTACAAACAAGTATGTGATTTAAAAAGGGAAACTCAAGAACTAAGTTGTCTCGAGTATGCTATCCCTCTACGATGACTGCTTTTACCTTTCAAGGCAGTAGTTCCAACTTCTGGAAAGCTACAACAAAAGATTGTATCAATAACTATACAACCTAAACAACAATCAACGATGCATGGAAATCTCTTTACCGTTCTTCGTCCAAATCTCGACGATCAAATGCTGCTAACACAGGGCTCGACAACTTCAACGAATCTGTACGAATACAAGAGATGATTGATCAATAACCACGATCAACTTACAAGACAAGTTCATAACTCAAAACGGTTCGAAACTCCAAAACTCAAACCGACGGCATAACGGCTATAACTGAACAAACCGGCAACGCAGACAGCAGTTCAATACCGATATCAACTCAATTCAATGCTAATACAACAACAACAAGACAAACCCAACAAATCTCAAAACCATGATTTTCGAAAATAGCTTCCAAAAATCATAACAATTCCGAACGTCGCTCTAATTCAAAACCGACAGATAATAAACGATCAGAACTCTGCCAAGAACAACATACTAGAATCTAAATCGATTCTAAGAACCTCCGAAAAAAAAAACATATCTGATCGGAGAAATACTTATGGTATAACGGAGTTCTCACTGCCGTGATCACTAATCTGCCTTCAGAATTAATTTCCAACGGACGGATCGAGTTCGGACTGGATTTTAAGAGCTTGGAGAAAGCTTTGGGCGCCTACAATGGAGAGAAGCCGATGGAGAAGAAGAAGATAAGGCAAGGAAGACTTGGTCAATCCAATTCCAAGAGTAGATAATATAACAATCTCAAAATTTGCGTTTTAGTCCCTGAAATTTCCAAAATTTGCAAAAAGAACCCTGATCAAAATCAAACCGGCTTGAGAACTCTGTAATCTTTGATTAACTCAAATAAAATCATTTAAGATAAAAATGGGGCGTTACACCACCCATTTTGAATACGGGTGGGAACCATCTCGTCATCCTTATTCTTCACAACGGTGATTCCAGTTTTCTTGGGTACCACTTGGACCGGACTGACCCATTGACTGTCAGAAATTGTGTAGATAACCCCAACTTCAAGTAGCTTCAGAATCTCAGCCTTTACCACCTCCATCATCGGTGGATTCAGTTTGCGTTGTGGCTGACGTGAGGGGTTTGCTCCTTCCTCCATTAGAATTCGGTGCATGCATGTCGACGGGCTAATTCCATTAATGTCTGCTATGGTCCACCCAATAGCAGTCATGTGCTCTTGTAACACCTTCACTAATCGCTCCTCTTGATTAACTTCCAAGCTGTTGGAGATGATAACCGGTAATGTTTCTCCTTTACCAAGGAAAACATACTTTAGATGGTTTGGAAGTATCTTCAATTCGACCTCTGGTGCCTGCAAAAAAGATGGAAGATGCCTGGTATTAGAAACTGGCAAAGCTAAGTAAGAGACATTACCTGACTGAGGTAGCTCAGGCGAACTATTCAAAAGTTTCTCAATATCTTTTAATTCTTGATTGCATCGAATTCCATCTTCCGTCTGCATAATGGGTGCTGTAATAGCCACCTCTAGATTATCTTTCCCTGCATGCTCACAATACTCTTGTGCCAAGAAATCCACAATATCAATAGAAAACACGCAATCATCACTATCAGGGAATTTCATGGCATCATAAATATTAAATTTTACAACCTCGCCATCGAATTCCATAGTAAGTGTGCCACTGTGAACATCAATTTTCGTCATGGAAGTTTTCAAAAACGGTCTGCCTAACAAAATAGGACTATTATGATCACCGTTTTCCATGTCTAGCACATAAAAATTTGCAGGGAACACTAATTCATTTACTTGCACCAACACATCTTCTACTACTCCCCTAGGGTATGCATTAGACCTGTCCGCTAACTGTATGACAATTCCAGTTTTGTTCAATGGGCCAAGTTTTAAGGATGCATATATAGAATAAGGCATAACATTAATTGATGCTCCTAGATCTAGCATGGTCTTCTCAAGTCTAACATTCCCTATAGTGCATGGGATAGAAAAAATACCTGGATCCTTACATTTTGCGGGTAGTTTCCTTTGGATCACTGCAGATACATTCTCACCAGGAAATCCGCCAGTAGCGTTTACCTGTTCAACTGAGTCCTCTTGAAGTGTAGGACACATATCAGTGGCGTGTCCTATTGCAGTGCAGATGCCACATGCCTTCGCAGTCTGTCCATTCCCTACAGCCATCTGACGCACAAGAGTCGTCAATTCAATTAATTGCTGTTCAAGGGAAGATACATTTACCTCGTTGTTCTTCCGTGGTGGATGATCATTCCTTATGGTGCCAAATTGTTGAGAATTGGCAGCCATATTTTCAATCAAATTCCGTGCTTGTACCGGCGTTTTGTCCATGAAAACACCTCCACTCGCCGCATCCAACATGCTCCTGTCATGAGGCAACAAACCTTTATAGCATAATTGAATCAACTGGTTTTCACTTATCTGGTGTTGCGGACAACTAGCGCAAAGCTTCTTGAACCGCTCCCAATATTCGTGCAGTGATTCCCCTGAATATTTCTTGATGCCATAAATTTCTTTTCGGATGTTCGCAGCTCGAGAGGCTGAAAAAAAATTATCCAGAAAGATCCTTTTCATCTCCATCCACGTGGTGATAGAGCCAGAGGGCAAATAGTATAGCCAATCCTTAGCAGCACTCTTCAAAGAGAAAGGAAAGGCCCTCAGTTGAATCTGCTCCTCCGTCACTTCATGGGGTTTCATACTAGTGCAAACCACGTGGAATTCCATCAAGTGTTTGTTCGGGTCTTCACCTGCAAGACCATGAAAATCAGGTAGTAAGTGAATTAAACCAGATTTAAGTTCAAAAGTAGCATTATTTTCTAATGTAGGAAAAGTAATGCATAGAGGTTTTTGATTAGGATCAGGAGTGCCCAATTTTTCGAGACTCAGGTTAGCATTAGCAGCCATCTCTTCTTCTGGAAAAGCAGCTCTAGCCGCGGCTTCTTGTTGTTGCCTACGGAGTTCTCGCCTTCGCCTATGCAAAGTTCTTTCGATCTCTGGATCGTAGAAAAAATCCTCTTCAACAAGATCACCTGAAAGCATGAGAAAAAATCCTCTTCAACAAGATCAACAAGAGTGAGAATAACAGAATAAAGCAAAATAAAACAAAATAAAAGAATTCTTTAAAATAAAAGGGGGTTTTGGAGTTTGGATTAACTACTAAAAACTTTAAGCAATCAAAATTCACTAGCATGCAAAATTTAAATAAAAGACTGGAGAAATTCAATAAGAGACGAGACTTGGTATCGGTCGACTACACCCTTGGTATTCATTCATTCAATCATCGATTCTCTAAAATAATTAAGCTTATTAAATATTCGTCATTGAAAATTCAATTTTTTTCTCACCGTAATATTAGTTAATTAGAAAACAATATTCTTAATTAACCCTTACCAATGGATCAAGCCGATAACAGCAATCTAGATTTAAATCCACGGTAGCATTCAAACTAGTAAAACTGACAAAACTAGACAACACAACACCAGCGGTTATATTTAGCCTATCCAATAATTGACCCTACGAGATAATAAATTCAACAGTAGAAATTATCACACGTAGTTGCTTCGCAAATTAGGATATTCAAACAATTACGGATTTGAATTCTAATTTAGCTATCGCTTGCAATACAAAATCCTAAGATGGCCAATCCAAAAATCTCGCATACAAACATAAAATAAAATAGATCAAAAATTGATACTTAATAAAGATCAAAACACTACAAATAAAATCTCATAAATAAAATATACCAAGGGTTCGTCTCCCTCAACCAAATAAAAGAGTTTAGCTACAACGATTCATAGCAAAATTCACAAAATTCAAAGAAAAAGAAGAAAACTAGATAAGAATTCAAGAAGAAAACCTAGCCTCCAATGTGTCTCCACATGTCTGATAAAAACTCCTACTAAAATGGAATAATAGTATAATTAAGGCTAGGAACTAAATTAACAAAGTTTCCAAAAATAAATTTTTTCCCGAAACAAAACGCCCGCTCGATCCGCAACATTCCGCGGATCGAGCGAGAGAAATTTCAACTCCTACTGCCTCACGTAAAAAAGGGCTTGCTCGATCGGTAAACATCTGCGGATCGAGCGAGAAAGAAGTTCCATCCTACTGTCCTCAAAATATAAGTGCTCGCTCGATCTGCATACTCTTGCGGATCGAGCGAGAGAGCATTTCCAGAAATTGACTTGAATTTCCCTTGCTTCAAATCTCTGTTCCTCCGAGGTTCCATCTTAGTCCGCAAAATAAGCGACCTAACCACAAAAACAAGAATCCCATCATGCAAACACAGAAAATGCAATACGAACAAAATGCTAAAATAAAACATGCAACTAATGCAAAACAACAACAAAAATGATACTAACAAATGCAACAAAAACACAACTATCATGTTGACACTTGGAGGATATGATATGTTAGGAGAAACATCCCGAGTCAATTACAGTCCAGGAGAAGGATCTCTGGTTAATTCCATTTCAATCAATGGAGATTGAATAATCATTTATTCATCAATAATCTTGGCCAGAGAGGATTCCTTTTTCTGTATAGTAGAAATTTGAAGTTCTGCCCCTGTGTCTATTTCCATATTGTCCGGCTGTGGTTCAAGAATCTATAATTTGTACAAAGATCGAACAACTTCATCCACAGAATTCATGGATACATTTGGAATCAATATCCCAATAGGTACAATGGATGTACAGGCAGTTGAGACAACAACAGTTGGATTTTCACCTATTGAGGAACTTTCACCAGTAGGAAATAAAACAGAGACTTGAGGTGGAACATGTACCTGATCATCAGTGTTTGGTGGAATAATTTGAGACGATGAAGGAGGTGACTTCTAGGTATCATCAGTTGGTGATTTTTGTCCTTCTGATACAGTCTCATCAGAGTCAAACATTCCTTCTTTAATTTTCATCATCATTACTTCAGTTTCATTGTTCACCGCGAACAAATGTCCACCAATTTTTAGTGTTGGTAAATGAAGATCATTTCGCATCATCTGAATTTTCATGGAAATGTGATGAGCATCCATTTCCAATCGATAAATTATGGATGCATCATCTGCGGCGGTGTTATTTGTAGGAACAAAATTCTTTATTTTCCTTTGAATTGCCATTCGAATGAGGCTTTCTCTAAGTTGTTGGTAAATTAAATCTCTTCTAAGCATAGCTTCTGCCACTTTTGGTGTTTCTGCCCATGTAAGCAGCAAATCTTCTAACTTACTTAGATGTACAAGAAGCTTTTCAGTTTGAATGGTTGAATAAAGAGTATTTTTTCTGTGACCGACCCATTTACAAACAACGACATTCCTGCTTCAACAGATTTATCTACCAAAGATATAACAAGATCAATTGTTGTTTGAACTATGGATGTTTTAACTGGGCTATCTTCAACTTTTCTTTGCCTTTGCCCTTTAGTTTTAGGGGTCCTGAATCATATGCAGAGATATTTTCTTCAACAATCTTAATTCCTGTGAGAGTTGATGTAAACGCCCCACTGTATCAAGACGGGTCTTTTCAGCGTGCTTATGTCCTCACTCGCACGCACCCTGGAAAACTTCCCAGGGGGTCACCCATCCTATAATTGCCCCAAGTCAAGCACGCTTAACTTTGGAGTTCTTATGTGATGAGTTCTCGAAAAGAAGATGCACCTTCTTGATATGAATAGTACATATGAAATCTTTTAAGCCCTCATCAACCATGTAGTCCCATACCTACACAGTCTCAGAATCCCTCTCATTCCGGCACGGGATCGGTTCATTCATGTCTCCCTCCGCCTAGAAGCCTACCAGGAGCCGCTCATTGTCCGTGCAACCTCTTGGCACCGGCGATCACTCCCTGCCTCTTCAGCCCCGGGCGTCACATGCCCACCAGCTTCCGCTTGGTTCGTCCCCGAACCATACCGTACTAAGAGAGGTCGGCTTTGATACCATTTGGAAACGCCCCACTGTATCAAGACGGGTCTTTTCAGCGTGCTTATGTCCTCACTCACACGCACCCTGGAAAACTTCCCAGGGGGTCACCCATCCTATAATTGCCCCAAGTCAAGCACTCTTAACTTTGGAGTTCTTATGTGATGAGTTCCCGAAAAGAAGATGCACCTTCTTGATATGAATAGTACATATGAAATCTTTTAAGCCCTCATCAACCATGTAGTCCCATACCTACACAGTCTCAGAATCCCTCTCATTTGGGCACGGGATTGGTTCATTCATGTCTCCCTCCGCCTAGAAGCCTACCAGGAGCCGCTCATTGTCCGTGCAACCTCTTGGCACCGGCGATCACTCCCTGCCTCTTCAGCCCCGGGCGTCACAGTTGAACTTGTAGGAATATGAGCAAGTCTAATCGGTTCTTTGATATGCTTAATTAGCTTAAGCTTCTTGATTGACAATTTTTGGACTGGTTTAGCACCATTTGTCTTGTGAGAAACAATTGCAGCCTTTCAAATCTCATCAACAGTGGCGACAGTCTTCTTGTGAGGTGTCTTTTATTTGAATAAGACATTGATAAGAGAAGTGTTTTCTGAGTTGTCTTCCTCTTCCAATGTGATCAATGGTTTCCTTTTGATTGGATCTTTTTTCCTTTTAGAGACTTTTGATAGACCAGTTGAAAGTTTGGACTGTGCAGTTTGTTTTTCACCTTCTTCCATTTTAACTTGAAACAATTCTTTAGTAGTCAAAGTGTTCTTGATGAAACTCGTAATGAATGCATCATTCATTATTTTGGCATGAGCTCTTGATTCATCCATAACCACTTTTGCACCCAATAATTTCAACAGATAACGAATTTGAATTGTGAAACCTTAAGATTGGTGTTTACCTCGTACCTTTACAGAGAAAATGTGGAATAGAATGTCAAACCAATTGACTTGGATTTTTGAAGCAATCAGAACAATAGCTTGAACTTTTTCCAGAGTAATTTTATCAAATGATCCTGATTTTTCCAATAGAATCTTAGACACAATGTTTGCAAGCCATCAATATTCCATTTTTAGATTTATTTTATAACCTTGAGCTTTGAAAGGAGAACTAGTGAGATAGAATTGCTGCGACCATATGTCCATGTTTCCATTAAGGATATCTGAGAATTTTTGGACTCCAGTAGTAGTTAATTGTAGTGAATCTTCGAAGAATTGCTGAGATATGGAATAATTTTCTCCTAGAACGTTGCTATAGATGAATCCATGCTTCATTGATGCATTCTTGAAGAACTCAGTAACTACATCAGTGGAGTAATTGGATTCACAAGTTAGGAAATGTTTCAAACCTGAGGCTTCAAGCATATCCAAAAGATTATTGATATTTTCATTTTGAACACTTTTGATGCTTTCAAAATCGAAAGATAGATCGTTTGAGTGAAAAACCATCTCTAAATTTCTGCTACAAGAATGAAGAAGTGCACACAATGTGTTTAATAATATGTAAAACCTGAAAGTAGAAGAGCGATCACAAAATATGTTAGCGTAATGAAATTTTGATTTTAATATATAGAGGATTTGATGGGCCACATAGTGATGTGTGCTGGTGTTTTCAAATTTTAAAATAAAAACAAGGCGCTAAAATTTAGACTTCCAATAAAAATTTATTTAAATAATTTTAATGGCCCAAAATAAAATCCCTTGGAATTTCATCGTCAGATTTTACAATATCCTTGGAATTTAGGCGCTAAAATGAATTGAACAGTTGTTAATCTTCTTCTCACTCTTGGTTCCTCGAGTGCCGAAGGTTCCCCGAGTGCCTAATTTATTTAAAGATTAACAAACGTTGTTGAGAGATACACTTCACCACCTCGAAGAGAGGAAGAAGTGTGGAAAAGAGCTCCTCAAAATAAGAAATATAACAGTAAGATTTCAGTTTTTCAACATTTTTTGTCATGAACCAAAAGTGTTCTGTAGGACTAAGTGGAACCATAAACCAAGAAAATAATCATATGAATGCTCGGGGCCTGAAAGAGTGGGTGCCCGGTTAGCCAACTTGTGGCTAAGGGCTTTTATGACTCTATGTATAAAAAATCTTTGTTTAATATAATTTACATTCATTAATGGCATTTTCTTTGTCTTTCTTCATATTGTTATATTGTGATATACTATTATTGTTTTGATAAAGACCTTGAATATACTATAGTGTAAGTAAGATGAGATAGTGAATAAAGAAAGATCACTATTATGAAACACATCTTATAGTCACTGTATATTCTAAACAGTTCCTTGTCAATTGAGCCGTCCGCTAATAAGGATAAGGATCGCTCGAGATTGAGACTAGCATTTGTGATGCCAAGTACCACGTTTCATTGGTAATGTACATGGAGATGTTCAAAGCATGCAAATGGATTTTCATATGATGAATGATCGAACTACCCTATTCGGACTTTCCAAGTGGTTATTATTATTTGAGTGGATATGAGACGTCCCGTATTTCTCAAACATTTAATAAAATAGTTGCGGAAAAAGAGTGAGAAAATTTTTCTAAACTTTAAACGATGTAGGGTGTGCATCACACTAATTCCCAAAGAAAATAAAATCTAAATCTTTAACAATAAAAATCGTGTCTCAATGTTCATAAAGTCTAAGAAATACGGATGCAACCCTACTGTCAAAACCATCTAAAATACGGAACGTCAAAACCTACTACTAACATTTAAAGAGGATAGGGGAAAGTGAGTTCAATTAATTAACTGTGTATATAAAATACATTTGAAAATAATCAGAGAACTCACATAACAACATTAACTGAAATAAACATTTTAAAGACGAAACATTTGAAATCCTCAAAACTCGTCTTTAAAAGACTGACAATGAAAATAATTAAATCATTACTTTTAAACATCGTACAAAAAATATTGTAACAACATAACATAAATAAATATAAGTAAATCTTTCTGCTTTAAATACATCAGAGCTTTTTGAACTATTGTGTCATGCAATGTCTTCGCCTCTTGGACTCTTCAGTCGTGCTCCAAGCTTTTTAAATCAAAACTGCTAAACCAACTGCACCATTCAAGTATAGTGAGTCTAAAGGACTCAGCAAGATTAAAATAAGCATATTGATATCATTATAGCTTCAAAATATTTTAAACTTAAAATGACTTGAACATACATAACATGATACCTTGAACTTGAAGAACTTTAACGTAAAAATCTTGGAACTTTAAACTTAAAATCTTAAACATGAACTTCAAAACTCTTAAAATATGCAAGAAACTTAAACATGGACTGATACTTACTTAACTTTAAATCTTGAAAGTAAACTTCATGCATTTCTTCAAAACTTTACAATTTTATTCTTAAATAAACATTTGCACTAACATCTAATAAAAATCATGCAACTTGGACAAACATCAAACTGTGAACATAACATAGAAATTTATCATTTTGAGGTGATGAATTATGTGAAATTGTGGTAACCTTCATAATGGGCACATTCGTAGTTCCTGTTGATCAACAAGCATATGGCACTAAGCCTCATAACATTCGTTCTTTGGAAAGGCCCTCTCCGGAGCTCATCCCGGAGCACCAGTCCCGTGTACTTATCTGTCTCATGAGCCATGTTTGGAAAGGCCCTCTCCGGAGCCCAAATCGGAGCACCAATCCCGTGTTTGCCACCACAAAGACACATAAGACATCAAAATCTTTTCATGCATCAACATATCATATCATGATTCATCTTAACATCATTCATCATATCGTTTCATTCATTATGAAACATCATTGTTTCATCGTAAATTCCGTCATAACTTTCATTTCATGAACATAAAACTTTACTCAATTACTTCATGCATGTCATAGATGATAAAAATCATACTTTCATATTTAACATAGGTTTCATGAATGAAACTTAGACATGTACATGCATCACATAGCGTAATCGGTTCACGTAAGTCGTTCTTCTCGTTCTTGAGTTAAACCTTGAAACTTTTTGCATAAAAACTCTTAAATATATTTTAGAAGCCTTAAAATATCATAAACATTAATTTAAGACCCTAAAATAACATAAAAAGAACTTGAAATTCGAAGGTTAGGCGCGGCCGCTCCATTCTCGGCGCGGCCGCGCTTAACCTGTGCAGATGGGTCTCCTTGCTCGCTCTGAAACTCTATTTTGAAGCCGGAATTTGAAATGGTGGTAAACATGAAAGTTGTAGCTCTGGTCTTGGCTTCCTAATGCCGAAAACCTCACCTAAATTGGAGTTTCCAGTAAAACGTTATGCTCATTCTCCCCAGATGTGTCACTGCCAGGAATTCAAAACACTCGACACACTTTGGGGTGATTTTGACCAATCTTCCAAAATAATTTTGACAAAACCCAAAACATCAAAATTGTAGATAAATAAGCTAGCTTTCAAAATCATAACAAGTATCGGTAATCCAGTGCCACCAAACACAACTTCAACACTTCAAACTTCAAACATAAACTTCTTTTACCCAAAATCCTAACTACATAAATCATCAAACCTCATCTTCTTGTAATTGAAAATGGATTAACTAACTTCAAAACACTAAAATATTAAATGATTTTTGCTTCAAAACTTTTAAACCGTAAATACTATCAAAATTTCTCAACTTCTTCAAAATCTCAAAAATTCATTTTCTTTCAATTAAACATCAATTTCTCACCTTTAAAACTTTCAATAACATCATCATCTACAAAGATTCATTATTTTCTACACATCTATCAAAAACTTGTCAAGAACGACCACGTTTCACAATTTCAACAATTCATAACTTGACACTCGTAATTTCATGCTTCTTCAAAATCATAAACCATTAAAACATGCACATAAACATACATTTTCATATTAAAATAATTATAATCTTGAATGAGTTTCAAAATCTTAAAATACTTGTTGAAAAACTTGCCTTGAATGAAGATCGAGAAGATCCAGAACCTCGGCAACGGACTAACCTTGGCGCAAATGGAATTTTGGAAGCTAAACTACTTTGGATTTGGGGAAGCCGATGGAACCAAGAAATGAAGAGGGAAGAAGAATGGAAGGAAAGAGAATGAATGGGAAAAAGTTGACGTGAAGAGGGGGGATGATAGAATAATGGGGTGGGGTTGAGCATGTAGTAGGAGGGGGAAACCATAGATTAATGAGGTGGGTAAATGGTAGATGGATGAGGTGACGTTTAATTAATAAATAACGTGTGTTGATTACTTAAAACACATTCAGGTCACACGTCTCGAAACAAACTTATAAAATATTCCACCTCTTGAAGATTAAAGTAAAATTATTACAATATTATACTTAAAATACTCGTAAAAATAATTCCTACGATCTCGTTCATAGGTTAGCTTCGTTCCGTGAGTTCAGAATCAAACTCGCCCTGAAATGATTAGTTCAACCGAGAACGTTAAAACATTAAACACACAAATCATGAAATCATATACATAATCATAAGTTAAAACAATTTAAAATATAAAACCATTAAATCAGGCATAACCTTTTAAATCATGAATAATAAAATGAAATAACTAAACATCATTTAACACAATAAAACATTTAAATGACAAAAGCATTTAAATAGCAATAACATTTAAATCATAAATAATCAAATGAAATAACTTAAAATTCATTTAAAATTTCTTTAATAAATCAAGAATAGTTTTATGGATTTTCTGGATATTACAGGATAAGTCCGCGGTTTTGGTTGTACACCATTAGTCCTTACTACTTGTAACATCATTGAGACTCTATATGCTAGTACTGTACTTTGACTCGTTCACTGACTCTATTGGGGTCATCAGGTGTCGGGATTGGGTACAGTTACGACACATATAGGAGTCGATGTTTTGTTGTCAAGGATTCACCACATACTTGCGAGTATGGATATCCTATGCGATGTGAGGAGATATTAGTGTGACAAATCTCTGGCCAGAGTACATGATGTGCTTTAAGAAATGGTTTCCTAGTAGCACATGCGATGTCACTATTTGATCTTCAAGATGTAATGCATAGTTATCGAATCTCGAACGACTCTCGATGTACCAATGGTTGTTGATTCGATCGGGATATATGGATGAAGGGACCGTACTATACGCTAACCAAAATCTACTAGTTCTTGCAGGCACTATCAGTGATACCTAGGGAATCATGGGGCGATATTGCTAGGCGCTCTTATCATGATTCGATGGGTAAGTCGGAAATTGTTGTTCCGAGTCACAAGGAGTTGTGAGCCCACGGCTAGCTGTATCCCTGAACCATTGAGGGTCACACAAGTAATGGATTACTAAACCCCGTTGAGATAGTTAAATTTAAAGAGTTAAATTTAATGAAAGAGAATTTGGAATTCTTAACTAAAAAGGAGTGGAATTTCCTAAAATGACATAGGGATGGGCATTTTTGGAAATCACTGAATTCGGATTCAGAAAAATTATCTTGACTTTAAAAGATGCAGAAATTGTTTCTGTGCACATTGGTAAAATCAGTTTATCAATCGGAGTCACGATGAATTTTATATTAATTTCTATAATAACAGGATTGGCTTGTTGGGCTTAAGTTATGGATTGTGGGCCCTAAGGAGTTAGAGTCCTAATACAATTATAACTTAATCTAGTCTAGAAATTATCTATAAATACATGTGTAGTGTTCGAAAATCATAAGCTTTTTGTCTTGCAATTTTTGAATTACACACATATATTTTCAAGAGGAATTTTAGAAAATCCTCTGCTCCTTTTTGAGATAATTCAGTCTGTAATTTTTGTGATACATTCTGAATTGACAGATCAAATCTGTTTATTCTCTTCGATAAACATCTGATTGATTTCTAGTGCAATCAATCAGAGGGTTTTAGTTTTCTATTCGTGGACTTAATTTCGGAGGTTGATCGTGATAGTCATCGGTTCCCGGGATTTACAAGAAGAGCAGATTAAATTCTGTTGGAGTCCATAATCAAGCCTTTTCTTGAATAGGTAAAATATTTAACTGTGTTTATTACTTTACTTGCAACAATTTTAATCGTTAGGATTTGATACCCACGATATGGAATCGTTCTATATCGAAAAATAAAATTTTTTAAACTTTCGCTGCTCCGGGTATCACATCCGTGTGATCAGAGAACGCGTGTTCCAACAGGGCCACCATATCTCCCTCAGTCTGTGGTTATCAGACAATTCATGTACATGTAAAAAATTGAGTACAAGAGGTATCAGTGAACCATGGCTCGAAGGTCAAGGAACCAGTTATGTCTTGGAGGAACCAACATTCGAAGGCCAATGAACCACTCACGTCTTAAAGGAACCATGAACCGAGGTATATAGAACAAGACTTACCAGCAAAAGAATAACAATTCACGATCATGGAACATATTTTCTCCAGCATATTGGCCGATTGGGCCAAAATCTTGCGGGAAACTCAGCTCAATGCGTGGTATTATATCCAGGCATATTAGCTCGTTGGGCTAAAAGCCTACGAAGAGCATTTTTTTGACCTATAAATTAATTTGTGTAATTAATTTATCATTTAATCCAATAAAAATTTCAAAGATGAGCCTCGGTGAATTAAATCCCAATAAAGCTACATGAATTGCAAAGAATTGATCAACAACTTTCAAGACCCACAACACAAATAGTTGAATAGTGAAATTGGGCACTCGAGGAACCGGCTCGACTCTCGAGAAACCAAGCAGAGAAAGAGAAGAAGACCAAGTCAAAATAGTTAAAAGTAGTGAAATGATGGAGTTAGGCACTCGAGGAACCTTAGGCACTGGAGGAACCAAGAGTGAGAAGAAGACCTAGTCAAAGCAGTTAAGAGTTAGTGGGGCTGTTAGTGGGGTGGTTAGTGCTGCAAAAAAGTGGGTTAATGGAGTTGAGCAGTTGAGAAACTAACTCAAGAACCAGCATATAAAAAGGGCATCCATGCATAAATCAAGACATCAACAATCAATCTATCCAAATCAAGCTCCAAAAGCTCTCGATTTTACAGAAAAATTTGTGGATAATTTTTCAATTTTTCATTTTTATTTTTTCATGTTTTTAGAATTTCAGTATATATTTTCAACATGTATTTTCTTAGTTCCTCAACGTTTCCAATATTATATTTTTGTGTTTTTTTATGACAAACATTTGTCATTTTCAAGTTTTAGTAGCAAAATTAATGTTTTCGATTTCTATTAAGAATTGTTCTTCGTTATTTCTTATTTTTTTTAGCGTTAAACCGGAGAAACCGAGACCAACGGTGGAACCGAGACTCGTAATCGTTTTTTTGGATGTTAGATTTTTTCTTTTTTTTCTTTTTCTTTTCTTTTACACTTTTGACACGATTCGTGTCTGACACGCCCACATGCAAAAAATTCGAGCCAAAAACCATGATTTCAAATTTATTATTATTATTAAATAAATTAAATAGAAGAAACTCAAATTCGTCTACTAGTTATTCACAATTAGATTGTACTAATCTCAAATAATGATTCAAACGTCTCCAATTTTATAAGGATTTGAAATATATTATAATTAGTATAAATTTTAACATAAATAACTAGGGAAATGAGTTTGAATTTAAACTCAATATTCCATTCAAACACAACCTAAAACTTTCGTGTCTTTCATTTTATAATAATTCTCTCAACTTTACTTTGTATACACCAAAAATGATTATCACGGCCTTTAAGGGGGTGTTTAAGTTGGTGGAGTAGGTGAACTCTTGGCCATAGTGCAGAAGTTCGATTCGCCTGCCAACACCTTTTTGGACTAGTCTATCACACAAGACTTGTCTAGTGTGGTTTACCTGACTAGCGTAGTTTGCAGACTATTGCATTAGTCCGGAGGTTACCCAGAACGCACCGAAAAATAGTGGCTGCGAATTTCACATCACAAAAAAAAATTATTGTCACGATCACTCTCCACTAGGCTTTATGGTTCTACTGTCTAGTTTGGCTTTTTGTTTTTTAAATTTCCTAGTCAAAAGCGTCTATAATCAGCATCATGCATCACCCAACTCATGCCATCTTATTTTATCCACTCATGAATCCAATTCCGAACTATTATTATTTTCAAATAAATGGATTTTTAAAGATTGGATTTGGGCAATAATGTAAATAATTAATCTTGTGAAATGGTGTTACGGATTTTTATGTGTTAGACATGTCAATAATATCCATATTTATAATAAAAAGTTATATATTAGGCATGAAAAGTAATACTTTAAAATGGATAACTAATTAAGAGACACGTCTCATAAAATTTAGCCGTAAGATAGTTTCACATGAGTTTTTGTGTTAATCATATTAAATCACATTTTACTGATGGATATAAATAATAAAATATATGCTAAAGACTAAAGTTGCGCTCACGCCACATACGTATACTAATTGGCTCACCAATTTAAATCGTATTCGTATGTTAGGAAACTTAGGATTTTAGTTGATTAGATTTCAAATCTCTTGAATTTATCTGGCTCGAAAATAGAATGAAAATACCTTTTAAAAAAAAAGAATGAAAATTTTGAAATCCATCAAACCATATTTTTTTGCTTTAATTTTAAATCTACGTACCCTCTAACTTAGTTATTTAAAATCCATGTATTTCAAATTCATTTGATTTGAAATATTCCAACAAATCCAAACAATTCAATACAAACACATGAACCTTAATCATGAAGTTTATGATTGTTGTTTAAGTATGATGTAATAATATATATATATACAGCAAGACCTTATTTTCATCCTCATAAATATGTAGTTAATTAAAAACCTTAAGTTTGTGTCTTTTCCAAAGAATTTTTTAGTTCCCTCGAAACATTTCACGAAAACATATCCAAGTTTGATTTCTGCAAGAGCAATCCTTATACATTTTGCTTAATTCTAATGCATTATACACCTAGCTAGTTGGTTGTCCACTCGCACCCAGACCAATCCATGATCATTAACTTTAAAGTTCTCTCCACAAATCATACCTTTGTTGAACTCAACATTCCCACCACAAAAAATCTTGAAATTTAATGTTTCAATATGCTTAGGCGAGTGAAGAAGATGTAGCCTCCCAATGTTGGAGGAAAGAAACATTATCAAGATTCAAAATCCTCTGTTGCAGCATGTTATTCAAGATACTGATACTTATCATCCTGCTACATCACCCCGTCCGGATGCTGGGGAACAGAGCGATCCCGAGCGCCAGCGCCCTTCATCTTCACAGGTACCACTCTCTAGACACAGATAAAGCCACTCTACTCATATTTAAGAACGGTCTGTTATCCAACACAAGTTCAAAGCTGTCGAATTGGGACGAGGGGACCGATGTCTGCAACTTTACAGGCGTGGCGTGTAGTCGGAAGGGTGCGCTCCGTGTGATGGTCCTGAACGTGACTAATCTTGGCCTTCTGGGAAAGCTTTCACCCGTGCTTTCGAATCTAACACAACTACGATATTTATACCTTGATAACAACCAATTCTTTGGCAGCATTCCTTGGGAACTTTCCTACCTTAGGAAAATTCATGAGCTCAATCTTAGCGAAAATAATTTGCAAGGCGAAATACCCACATCTTTCTCTCTACTCTCACAACTAAGGTTAACTTTTTTGTTCAAAAACAATTTGAATGGGACGATACCACCAGCTGTTTTTGCCAATTGCAGCAGTAGCCTGCAAAATGTAGATTTTTCTTGGAACGGCTTGACTGGATACATCCCGTTCGAAATTGGAAATTGTCCTAACATTTGGAACTTGAATCTATACAACAATTTACTCTTCGGAGAAATCCCTGTTTCATTGGGAAACCTCACGGAAATGTACAGTTTAGATGTTGAAAACAACAGTATTTCTGGCGAACTCCCTTCCAGGATACTCTCAAAGTTTCGGAACTTGAAAATTCTTCACTTATCAGGCAATAAAATGATTAGCCATGATAATAATACCAATCTTGAACCCTTTTTTTATGCACTGGCAAATTACAGTGACTTTGCGGAGCTGCAAATGACAAGCATGAAGCTTGGAGGGCGTTTATCGATTTCAATTGCAGGGCTTAAACATGTGGAAAGTTTGCAACTCCAAGAAAATCAGATAAGTGGACCAATTCCTCCACAAGTTGGGAATTTGTCAGATTTAATGCTGCTGAATTTCTCCTCCAACCTTTTATCTGGGACTATTCCAGTCGAAATCGGTAATTTATCTAAATTGCAACAACTTTCTCTATCATTCAACTTCTTCACTAGGATCCCGGCTGCACTAGGCCGACTGACTAAGCTGGGCTTGATGGACCTATCACATAACAATTTGTCTGATCAGATTCCAGAAGAACTAGGAAACTTGTCGATGATAAATTTTTTATTCCTCAATAACAATCTTCTTTCCGGACATATACCTCGGAGCTTAGGCAGATGCACTTCTCTGTCCAAAGTTGACTTATCACATAACAGATTAACCGGAAGGGTCCCTTCCGAAATATCCGAATGGCATGAAATGAGAAGGTTTCTCAACCTGTCACATAATAAGCTTGAAGGTCCATTGCCAATTGAACTGAGCACGTTGTCAAGTGTCGAGGAGATTGATTTGTCATTCAACAACTTTACCGGAAGTCTCTATTCTCAGATTTCAAGTTGCTATGAGCTGAAGGTGTTAAATTTAGCTAATAATTCTATCCAAGGGATTCTTCCGGACACGTTGGGTAGTCTCAAGAACCTTGCAAGTTTTGATGTTTCGGGAAACAACATGAACGGAACGATCCCAGATAGCTTGAACAACATCAAGACTTTGACCTTTCTTGATCTTGCGGATAACGATTTTTCTGGAATGATTCCCTCTGGTGATGTCCTAAAGTCCTTCACATATCTATCTTTCATAGGAAACCAGCATCTCTGTGGGTCGATTCCAGGCATTCCGAAATGCAAACATAAGCTACGGCTTCTGCACTTACGCCTCTTCCTGATAATCTTCTGCATAGTCATATTCATATCAGGATTCTTCTCCACAGTTTGTTGCTGGATCGGATGTCAGCGCCTACGAGTTATCATTTTATCAAGTCAAGAAAGAAAACAGAGAAAACAGGCGCCTGATCTGTCACTAAACTTTCCTAGAATGACATACAAAGAACTTTTGGAGGCCACTGGGGGATTCGATGATCAAAGACTCATCGGTTCTGGCAGCTTCGGTCACGTCTACAGAGGAACTCTGCCTGACGGAACACAAATAGCTGTCAAGGTTCTACATGTACAAACCAGAAATTCAACCAAGAGTTTTAACCGAGAATGCCAGGTCCTGAAGAGAATACGCCATCGGAATCTGATAAGAATCATCACGGCTTGTAGCCTGCCAGATTTCAAGGCACTTGTCCTGCCTTACATGGCGAATGGAAGCTTAGATAGTTGTCTATATCCTCAAACAACCAACAGTTTACGAACAGGATCATCTGGTTTGAACCTGATCCAAAGGGTGAACATTTGCAGTGATATTGCTGAAGGGATGGCCTATCTGCACCACCATTCTCCAGTTAAAGTCATACACTGTGACCTAAAGCCGAGCAACGTTCTTCTCAACGACGACTTGACTGCCTTAGTCTCCGATTTTGGGATAGCAAGGTTGGTAGTGACTACCGAAGCAGAGAATGTTGGAGCCGTTGAGAACACTGGCAATTCCACAGCAAATATATTACGTGGATCGATCGGATACATAGCACCAGGTACAAATCGTTTCTCTCCGGTTTTTTATGTTCTATGTCTATTCAGTCCAATTGTATGTCCTATGCGTATTAACATTCATTTTTGCATTCAAGAATATGGGTTTGAATCGAATACGTCAACGAAGGGTGATGTTTACAGCTTCGGAATCTTGGTTCTTGAGATGGTGACTCGAAAGAGGCCTACTGATGACATGTTCAATGGAGGGCTGAGCTTGCATAGGTATGTGAAGAATCACTACCACAGAAACACCGAAAACGTTGTCGACCCCTCGTTGCTAAGAGCACTAAGAGATCAATCCTCGGAGGTGAAGAGAATGTGGCAAGTGGCCATCAGTGAACTGATTGAACTGGGACTCCTTTGCACGCAGGAGTTACCTTCAACTCGGCCA
Organism: Henckelia pumila; assembly: GCF_033568475.1. NCBI lineage: Eukaryota > Viridiplantae > Streptophyta > Magnoliopsida > Lamiales > Gesneriaceae > Henckelia > Henckelia pumila. The sequence continues at coordinate 53,953,965 of NC_133121.1, forward strand.
ACGATGCTCGATTGCGCAGATGACCTGGATCGCCTCAAGAATTACCTGAATGGAGACACTACGGCTACATTTGCTTCGTCAGTTGGAATAACATCTTCCACATATAGTGATTACAGCATTGTATGAAACGTGGAGTTTTACATTCATTTGTTCATGGCTTTGCCAGTCGCCAGATGAGGATTACAGCTTAGCTGACGTCCCAATTATATTTTTTTTAAAATATTTTTGTTGACATTAACATCTAAAAAAAAAAAAATTAAGCACTGCGAAGCTAGAGCCCATGTTTGCAAGGTATCATGTCCCTGTGTATCTATGCAACAGGAAGGCACGCTTGCTATGCACGTGAGGAATTTTGAATTATATAGATATTTATCAATGTCGAATAAATAGTCGAGATATTTAATTGACAATATTCAGTGACACATTTTTCAAGCTAAGTAGAAGGGATATAAAAACAGGAATTATTGAAAGATATCATGTTTATATAAGATACGGTTGAAAATATATTATTATTATATTAGAGTTGAATGTTGAAAATAAGAGTTATAAAATTTTGAAAATTAGCGTGTGATGATGTATTAATATTTTGACTAATCTCCAGATGAGATCTATAAATAGGTCTCTCCATTTGTGTAGAAAAACACAATTGAATTGAGAAAGAAAAATTTGTGAAGTGTAGAGTTTGATATATTTTAAGCTTTGGAGTTTTTACTTTTTACCATAAATTTTTACTTTTTCACAACATGTTATCAGCACGATCGCTCGAAAGTTCTCTATAATTTCCGACGCTCCAAAACACAAGGAGAAGACAAAAATATTCAACAAGTAAGAATATTTATTTTACTGTTTATATATTTTTACTATGTATATATATTAATATATAATTTCATGTTATTATATAAAAGGATGTCTATGACACCGACTTTATAATAACGTGATATGATATATATTTATTATGTATATATATACTAACTATATTAATATATAATTTCAAGTTATTACATAAAAGGATGTCTATGACACCGACCTTATAATAACGTGATATGATATATATTTATTATTGATATATACTAACCATATTCGTATAATTTCATATTATTATATAAAAGGATGTCTATGACACCGACCTTATAAAAATGTGATATGACATATATAATTATTTAATTATGATTATCATTATATGCATCACATGATTATCAAAAAATTTTAATCAACACATAATCAATTTTTTTTCTTACCCCAAAGGGTCACAAACGGTAACAAAACGGCTAGTTTTTTGCCTATAAATATGATCACTCAAACACATTTCAATCACACCAAATTCACTCTTTATCTCAAAAATAATTTCTCCTCAATTTTTCGAAGAAGAAGATGATGGAATTTTTAAGGCTATTTTTTATAACTATTATGATTATCATGCTCACGATTCTTGTATTTGTCGGTGAATATCCGACTCGCACTTTTTATTTATTTTTCCACTATTTTGTATTGTTATATTAATGGAAATTAACTAATAAAATGCATTGTTGTTTTTCTACTACCACCATGTCAAATTTGGAAAAGTTTGAATTCGTTGCTCTCAATATCACTAGAAAAGAACAACGAATTGTTAATGAGAAATCATCAATCCCGACCCACTGTATCTACGGCATTTGAAGCAAATGTCGTAAGTAAAAATGAAAACAAAAATCAAAGGCATAAACTAGACTTTGGTCGAGGTCGAGGGCGTGGGCATGAACGTGGACGTAGAAATTATCGCGGTCGTGGTCGCGGTCGTGGATATGAAAATAATCGAGATAATTACTTCAATAACTCATCTTAAAAAAAGTCACGAATCACCCATTAAAAAGGCAGCATAAAAATATGAGTGAAAATAAAAATCACTCAAAAAGATATGAAAGTGCTTGTTATAGATGTGGCACTTCAGGACATTGGTAATGTTTCCCTGGGCACCTATGTAAGCTCTATAGAGAATCAATAACAGGGAAAGGAAAAGAGACTAATTTTGTCGAAAATAGTAACCATTTAACTGGTTCAACTCATTTCGATGCTGCTGATTTTTTGAATGATTTCGAGAACATTGATTAATATATTGGTGGGACTAGAATATAACATGCTATATTTTTCATATATTCTTATGAAACATGTTATATTTTACATATATATATTATCCTTGATTTTTCTTTATTGCATTTTTTTGAAGTTAGATATGGAAAATGCTATGAGAAAAGATAAACCCATGGAAGTTTTGCATACCCGATAATGGTACAACGCACACTATTCTTCGAGATAAAAGATATTTCTTGGAATTAAAACCAACAAAAATAATGGTGAATACAATATCAGATCCTGTAGAGTTGATTGAAGGTTGTGGTAAAGAACATTTTTTGTTACCCAATAGTACAAAATTTCTGATAAATGATGCTTTATATTCACCACAATCAAAAAAAAAATTTTTGAGTTTTAATGACATATATCTCATGGGTATGAAACTGAGACAATAACTGATGAAAATCAGATATAAGTCCAATCGAATTAAATATGATGGTTAATAGTTCTTCAATATTAACCAATTGGCATGATCGATTGGGACATCCTAATTCAATAATGATGTGAAGAATTATTGAAAATACACATGGTCATCCACTGATGCTGGATATTTATCTGATCCACGTAAGGCACATTCCCAAACCGGATATGTATTTACTCGTGGAGGCACTACAATTTCTTGGTGTTCACAGAAACAAACACTCGTAACAACTTCATCAAATCACGCCGAGATTATTGCATTACATGAATCAAGTCGTGAATGTGTATGGTTAAATTCAATGACCAAACATATCCAAACATCGTGTGGATTATCAGTAGACAAGAAGCCTATGACACTATATGAAGATAATGTTGCATGTATTGCTCAAATGAAACAAGGATACATCAAAAGTGACAGAACCAAACATATTCCCCCAAAGTTCTTTGCCTTTACTCAAGAGCTTGAGAAGAATAAAGATATTGATATCTGTTACATTCAATCAAGTGAGAACTCATCAGATCTCTTCACAAAGGCGCTTCGTACGACGATATTCAGAAATAATATATATTACATTGGGATGAGCAATCTACGAAATAGTGTTAACATGAGGGGGAGTTTACATGGATGCACTCTTTTTTCCTTACTATGATTTTTATCTCACTGGATTTTTCCTAGTAAGGTTTTTAACGAGGCAACATAAAACACGTAATAAAGACAATCATCATATGACGATCATCATCACAAGGGGGAGTGTTGAAAATATATTATTATTATATTAGAGTTGAATGTTGAAAATAAGAGTTGTAAAAGTTTGAAAATTAGTGTGTGATGATGTAGATGATGATGTATTAATATTTGGACTAATCTCCAAATGAGATCTATAAATAGGTCTCTCCATTTGTGTAGAGAAACACAATTAAATTGAGAGAGAAAAATTTGTGAAGTGTAGAGTTTGATATATTTTGAGTTTTGGAGTTTTTACTTTTTACCATAAATTTTTACTTTTTCACAACAGATACAAATTTAATTTTGTTGAGTTTTCAAAACTAAATAAAAGGTCGCTAAAAAACCTAAATAAAAGGAATATATAAACAATATAATAACAATAACATAAAGAAATTAAAAAGTCATCAATTCAAACTGTAAAAAAATGATTTCGTTCAAGTTTTGGATAGAAATTAATCAAACCAAACTAATGCAAACTGATTATATTAATATAAAAAATAATGTAATAATTTTTGCTAATTTAGTGTTTTTTAAAATCTTATACGGTTGGATGTATGTATATTTAAGGAAAAATTATGTTTTTGGTCCAATATGCTTGTATTTTTGTGATGTTGGTCTTTCATACTGTCAAATTTCAATCTCAATCCTTAATCTTTATCGTAATTGGAAATTTTACTTATTTTTCCGTGTTGCTGATGTTGCATGTTTTTCGCCCGCAAGCATACAATGTCAAGTTTTAATACAGAAAATGAGTCCAAGTCGATCCAACAGAAAATGAATAAAATGATATTATATTAAATATTTGAAACTAATGAAATTTTAATCCTATGTAGAGTTACGATGATGGTTTGAGTTTAAGTAACTAAAATTTGCAATAAATAAAATTAATTAACAATGAGTTCGCAAGACGAAAATTCAATGAGAGACAAATTCTAGAGGTTCGACTTCACTTGACTATCCACCAAGATTTATTCCTAATGATTTCTTAAGTATAAATCCTTCTAATTTATTAGCCAAGAATCCCTATTATTTTCTACTTCCTTTCTCAAGTGTTAAGCTGAAATTTGTATCTAATATTAAACTCAATATTTCTATCTAAGTTCAACTATTAAATCCGGTAAATAGCTTAGTAATTCTTCTAATAACTTCTATGGAGTTATATGCCTCTCGAAAAATATAAACACCAAAGACGATGTATTTTCCTAGGTCATATTCAAAATCCCCTCTCTCAAAAGATAGATTCTAAACAATCAATCATTCAATCCATGGTCAATAAATTAAAAGCATTAAAAATAGGAAATACACAAATAAACCGTGCGAAAAATTCAAATATATAAATCAAAATCTCAAAATCATGGTCTCAAGTCAAGATTTGTCTACCCTTGATAGTTATGTTTTTGTTGCTTATTTTGATGTCATTTAGTTGTTTTTTGCATTCGTTTATGTATTTTATTTATGTGTTTTGTTTGTATTTCATATTTTGTGTCTGCAAAATCTGTTTCCCGGTTTGTTGTGTAGGTTGCGCACTTTGGCGGACGCATAGACGGAACTATGGAGCAAGAGTGTTGGGATCGGTTCAGAGGGTAGAGGGGGGGGTGAATACACTCTGAAACTTATCTTGTTCTTCTTTAAAATGATCAAGTGAGGTTTAGTTCACTTAATCAGTTTTCTCAACTTCTAAAACGTTTTGAACAACTTAAATAGTGCGGAAAAAGTTCAGAGGTTTTAGTGATGCAAAGTTTATAATGCAATGTATGAGCAGGATGTGAGATAAGTGGCAGTAAATGCTAAAGCACGATTTTATGGAAGTTCGAAGGCTTAATCCTTCTACGTCTCCCCTTCTTCCACTTAGGAAGGAATTCACTAGAAGACTTTGGTTATTACAACGTCTTGTAATACACCCACTTCAGACTTAGGACTTATCCAATGCCTAATCCGAAACTCCTAGATTTACACAGATAAGATTCTCAGTTCTTATCAGACTGGTGGAAGCTTTCAGAGCAGCTTCAAGTCTCTTCAACACTGAGTATAGTTGAGTTGAGCTTCTCAGACTGCAGAGCGGTCGAGAGGCTTGAAAACCCTAGGATGATCCTTGACGATCAGATATGTGAACTGTAGGCGAGGGTTTATTTGAGCAGCAGATGAATGATCTTGTAAGTGTGCTCAAGTATATCAGATGAGGACTTCTGATATTAGTCAAGTGATTGAAATTTTTCTGAGTTGCTTGTCTTTCTTCGTTGTCTCGTATCACTTCTTATTGTTGTTTGAGCAATCTTCCCTTTATATAGGTCAATCATCAACGTCTTTATTTTGAACGTTCTGATGCTGCATTGAATGCACATTTAATGCTCATAAATGCATTGATGATTCTGCATGAGGATCGTACACTGCAGACAACTTCCAGGGTCCAAAACTGGAATAAACGGTCGAATGCTTTATCTGCAGTCATTCTGTGTTTTTGCCATTTTGGTACAACATGTTGTCTTGATTTGCAGGAGTCAACAAATCTTCTGAAACGCCGGTTCTGCTTTTAATAAAAGATCCTGCAAAGAACATCTTGTCACAGGTACTTGTCTCGAGATATCTAGATAGGCAGTTGGCATTCTACCGGTAGAGATATTTGTCCTCTGCTGGTTTGAATAACCAGTCGATAAGCTTGTGACTTCAACCGGTCGAGAGATAAAGGCGGTTGACAAGCTTCCGGTAGAAGTTGTAGTAGGTTCCTGAAATACAATGGTTGGCAGCACATTCCTATACAATGAGTTGTTGTTTGTTATCACCAAAATATCGGATTCAACAATTTCCCCCTTTTTGGTGATGACAAAACTTAAGTGCTCCAAGAACAATATGAAAGCATTAAAATGAACTTCATTGAGAGAATGAATTTCATTAAGTACAATAAGCATTTTTATTACACCTACAGAAAAAAATAAGATGCGGCTGCGATAAGTAAAGAAGAGATAAGTTGTTCATCTTTTGAACCAACTGGCTCCTCCTGACCTATCGCCTTCTCTTCTTCTTCTGTCGGCTTCTTCTTTTCTTCTGGACTCTTCTTCACGTCTTCTTGCCTCTGCTGCTCTACGTTGCTCTTCTTCCCCCTTTTTGGCATCACCTTGGTTGAGCCGAAGGATGACCTCAGTGAGTTGAGTGCCAAGGCAGGCTTGCATAGTGTCTATTTTTGCATCGATTTGAGCAAGTAGAGTGGCTTGCATAGTGTCCATCCGATCATTCAACTGCTTATGAAGGCGATTTTCGGATCGGATAACTTGTTCGGAGACGGTAGAGAGCGTGTTGATTTGAGTGCGATGATGATTAGTGATCTCTGTGGACAGACGAGCGAGGTCTCGAGACACGGTCTCGAAATGCCGAATCATCGTCTGGCGTGAATTATCGACCGATAAGGATGAGTTTGTTATGTCTTGAGAGAAGGACCTAACCGTTTGCATGAGCTCATGAAGCCGATTTATCAAGGTATGATCTAGAGCTGCGGCCATGGCTTCAATTAAAGAATCATCAGTCTGAATCATTTGCCCTTCTGAGTCATTTCTTGGTGAAACAGGGCTAGACTCACGATGATGTGGTGCGGGTGAACTTGCTGGAGAGCTACCCGATGGACCTTCCAATAATGGTACAGTTGGAGATGTAATAGTTTCGACTGCAGCCAATATGGTTGGTGGAGTACCAGGATCAGCACTTGGTTCATCCATAATGAGATCTTCCATAAACTTTTCAGTAGATGGAGACGGTTGAAGTGCTGGATCAGCATCAGTCACTTGCTGTTCTGGAGATGCAGGTGATACAATAGTGCTTGATATCTCCGTTGGGGGCACTGTTGCTTCACTACTGCAAGGAGCCTCTGTCACAGAGGTGACAGGTATCTCTTGTGCAACCACTTCTAAAACATCTTGTGAATGACCGGGAGAAGTGTGAGCGGTCGTCACGGGAGAGGAGCGAGCAATCACAACTGCTTCCGGTTGAGTAACTGCTTGGACTGCGGTTGAGGAGGGGTCGACCGATGAAGATGCTGCTACACTCGATCTTAGAGCATATGATTGAAAGAGGTCAGCAGTGATGAGATCGGTCAGAATCCCATCTGAAGAAGGAAGAGCATAGACGTCTTCTTCACCCTGATCTTGAGTGAGAAAGGTTTTCATCATCACTTGTGCTTCCAGCACATAAGCTTGCAAACAGGCTGCTGAAGCTGGTGTATTGACATTGTTGAGAGCTTGGAAGTGCTGAAGTAGTTGAGTGATTTGACGTAGACTATCCTGTAGTCCAGTCAAAATCACAAAGTCATCGGCAGCGGTAGGACTCTTGGATTTGAAATTCTTGACACGCTCATTAATTAGCAGTGATAGCAGGCTTCCTCGAAGCTTCAAGTCTATGAGATGTCTTCTTCCCAGAGCCTCCACGATGTCTTCAGTATCAGCAAATAGAAGCATCTTCTGCTCAATGACGTTTAGAGATTTCCATTTAGGAAATATTTGAGCGAGTGTCAAGTGAGTGCGGGAGTGATGCCATCTGTCAAAACGTTGTAGATGACGCTTGACAGTACGGAGTACGTGAGAGATGATCATATTGAGTTCTATCGTAGCTGCTGGTTGAGCCTTGGGTGTGTAGATCATCACACCTTTCCCTTTGTCTTTGGGATCAGCTAGAGTGACCTCAGGAGCTGATGAGGCACCTTCCCGGATTATCACACCTTTTGTAGGACGAGGAGCAGTAGAAGCAACAACGGTAGTAGTCTCGACCGTTGGCAGGGTAGGAGTAAGTCCAGAAAGAGACTTTAGCTTCTTGTGCTGCCTCTTCTTCTCGCCTGCAGGCGTGGATGACACAGCTGCTTTGGAGACCGAAGGGGATGACCTGCTGAAAGCTTGAATCAGTGGAACATTCTCACGTGATTCATCTTCAGAGTCAGATTCAATGATCAGTTGACGCTTGGCAGACTTTTTGGTATGGACTGGTTTGGCCACGACCGAAACCGTTGAAAGCGGTTGAGGGATAGCAATAACCTTTGCGGTTGAGGGCAAGGTGTCGACCGCAGTCTCTTTCTTGTTCAGGAATTTGAGAATCGTAGACTTGTTGAGCCATTTGGTGGGATGCAGAGGCTCAGTCTTGGAAAAGTCCACTCCAAGGACGCCCAAGATGTGGCAGATTTGCAAAGCAAATCCCTCGGATTGCCCTTTGCCCCTGATCATTTCACATAGAATATTGAACAGAATGTCTGACCAGTTTATGTTGATCTTGGAGGCAATACAAGCCATGTATTGAAATTTCTCCAGCGTCACCTCACCTTGTCGTAAGATCCAGCCTTGGCCAGAAGATTCTTGGCCACGATATTAGTCAGTAGCCTGAATGGAGCTTTGAGAAATGTCTTCTGGGCCGGCAGTTTGATCGGAGCATCAGTAGTTGAGAACTCCTTCAACCAATAAGAGCAGTTACCATCTGGAAGATCCGTGCATTTTGTCAAACCCCTGGAGGGCAGATCAAATGTGCTGGCGAAGAACTTCTGATTGAAGGAGTAGACCTCTGTCTTGATCAAGCATTTGATAGTCCCATGCTCGATTTGAGCGGTTGCGAAGAACTCCTTCAAAACAGGCAAATCGCAGATGGCGCTGCATTCCAGAAATTTCTTCAGTCCAGAGGCTTCAAGCATGGTGAAGACCTCAGTTATTCCTGCGTTGTTTGCCTGAACAACGGAATCAAAGTTGATGGCGAGGCAAGTCTTCTGGATCGACATGATATCTATAGATAAGAACTCGAGCAAAGAGTAAGCAAAAGCTTGAGAGTAATTCGATGGAGCGTTTAATACAATATGAAAGTTTTTAGCAAAGGTGAAAGATTAATATACGAGTGTAAAGAAGTATATATAGGAACCTATGGGCCATAGGGTGATGTCATGAAAAGTATTTTTGAAATTCAAAAAGTTTTGAAGAGCATAATCACGGCGCCCAATTAATGTCATTTGGTTCAAAGCACCAAGCTGCTAGTACGAAGCCTGTCAGAGACTAGTTAAAGGCGGATGATATGCCAATATTAATGGCAACGTAACAGCTAATCTATTAATGTCATATTGACAATCATTCCCCCTAAACACATGCATACTAACTTAAATCTACTAAGCCAAGAATATTTCGAAAATATGAAAACTTAGCGTCCGGTAGAGGCTTGGTGAATATGTCTGCTGCTTGCTGATCGGTAGAGATGTATTCCAGCCTAATTTCCTTCTTTAAGACATGATCTCGGATAAAGTGATGCCTGACATCAATGTGCTTTGTCCGAGAGTGCATCACTGGATTGTGAGTGATGGCTATGGCACTTGTATTGTCACAGTAGATTGGAGCTTCACTCGACCGAATCCCATAATCATTAAGCTGCTGTTGAATCCAGAGTATTTGAGCACAACAGCTGCCAGCAGCAAGGTATTCTGCTTCGGCGGTCGAGGTAGCAATTGATGTCTGCTTCTTACTTGACCACGAAATTAGTCTATCTCCAAGGAATTGACATGTGCCACTTGTACTTTTGCGATCAATTCTACAACCTGCATAATCTGCATCTGAATAGCCAATAAGATTAAGATTTGAATCTTTGGGATACCAAAGACCCACATTAGTAGTTCCTTTAATATATTTAAGTATTCGTTTGGTAGCAATGAAATGAGATTGCTTAGGTGCGGCTTGAAATCTGGCACATAAACAAACTGAATACATGATATCCGGTCGACTGGCAGTCAAATAGAGCAGTGAACCAATAAGGCCTCGATACATGGTTACCTCAACCGGAATTCCCCCTTCATCTTTATCAAGCTTAATTGATGTACTCATGGGGGTAGATACAGTTGAGCATTGTTCCATTCCAAACTTCTTTACCAATTCCTTGGCATACTTGGACTGATTGATGAACATTCCAGTTTCAAGTTGCTTTACTTGAAGTCCAAGAAAGAAGTTTAGCTCGCCCATCATGCTCATTTCAAACTTCTCCTTCATCAGTTTAGAGAACTTTGAGCACAACTTGGGGTTAGTTGACCCAAATATAATGTCATCAACATAAATTTGTACTAGTAACACATGATCACCTTTTACAAATTTAAACAGGGTCTTATCGACCGTTCCAATTTGGAAATCATGTTCCAGTAAAAATTTTAGCAAAGTGTCATACCAAGCACGCGGTGCTTGTTTTAATCCATAGAGAGCTTTGTCAAGTTTATAGATATATTGAGGATGAGTAGGATTGACAAAACCTGGTGGTTGTTCAACGTACACCTCTTCTTGAAGTAGACCATTGAGGAATGCAGACTTCACATCCATTTGATAAACTTTAAAATTCTTGAAGGCTGCATAAGCAAGAAAGATGCGGATTGCTTCTAGTCTTGCAACTGGCGCGAAAGATTCCTCAAAGTCTATGCCTTCTTCTTGTCTGAATCCTTGAGCAACAAGTCGAGCTTTGTTACGCACAACAGTGCCATGTTCATCGAGCTTGTTACGAAACACCCATCTAGTTCCAATCACATTTTGATTTTTCGGTCGAGGAACTAGATGCCAAACATTGTTGCGGGTGAATTGATTCAACTCTTCTTGCATAGCTTCAATCCAGCTGGCATCTGATAGAGCTTCATCTATTTTCTTGGGCTCTACCTGAGATATGAAAGCGGCATGCAAGAATTCATTAATCATTTGACCACGTGTTTTTCGAGGAGCAGAAGGGTCACCTATGACCAACCCAGGTGGATGATCTTTGTTCCACCTAAAATAATTCCCTAAAGGGTTGTCATCAATTGGTTGATGAACGTCCTCGTTTACTGAATCATCATTGGCTGGAGGATTGTTATCAACCGGTGGATCCACTTCTGGCCTTGTTTGATCACACCGGTAGAGGGAGCTGGATCATCCTTCTTTGGAGGATATAGATCACTGTCACTCTCTTCCTGTAGATTTGTGTTTTCCAGTCTGTGACTCAGATCATTTATGCTCCCTTGAGTTTGTTCTGTACATAGAGTAGATTCATCAAAAACAACATGAATGGTTTCCTCGACCGTTAGTGATCTTTGATTGAACACTCGATAAGCTCTGCTAACGGCTGAGTAACCAATAAAAGTTCCTTCGTCTGCTTTGGCATCGAAGGCTGTCAAATGGTTTTTGCCATTGTTGTGGATAAAGCATTTGCACCCAAAAATTTTGAAATAAGAAATGTCAGGTTTTGTGCCATTCCAGATCTCATATGGAGTTTTGTTAAATCGTTTATTAATCATAGATCTGTTTTGAGTATAGCAAGCTGTGTTAACTGCTTCTGCCCAAAGTCTTTGAGAAACATTTGAATCAGCAATCATAGTTCTGGCTGCTTCTTTTAAAGTACGGTTCCTTCTTTCAGCCACCCCATTTTGCTGTGGGGATCTAGCAGCTGACAACTCATGCTTGATTCCCTGATCATCTAGATAAGTCATAAGAGTGGTGTTTAAAAATTCAGTCCCTCTATCACTCCTGATTCTATCTATCACAGTAGATTGTTCATTTTGCAAGCGTTTAAAAAGCTTAATCAGGTGAGGTGCAGTTTGATCTTTTGAAGAGAGAAAGATGACCCAAGTAAATCGAGAAAAGTCATCTATAACAACAAGAGCATATCTCATTCCCCCTATGCTTCTTACTGGTATAGGACCAAATATGTCCATGTGAAGTAAGTCTAAACATTTGGAAGAAGACATACACCCTTTATTTTTAAAAGTTGCTCTCACCTGCTTTCCTAGTTGACAAGCAGGACAAACTTTGTCTTTTATAAAATCTCCTTCGGGCAGACCAGAAACCAAATCATGCTTCCTCAAGTTAAAAATGGACTTAAAATTTAGATGATTTAACCGCTTATGCCACAACCAATGTTTATCATGATGAGCAGTAAGACAAGTGGGTGAAGAAATATGTGAGCAAGACCAGTTTACCTTGTAGGTGTTTAGGTCTCGTACACCGGTCATAAGAGTCTCACCTTTGTCATTTTTTATGAGGCAAGTGTGTTTGTGAAACTCGACCGAATGATCATTGTCACATAGTTGACTAATACTTATCAAATTATAGCATAGTTTGTCAACAAGTAACACATCTTTAATAATGATGTTACCATGGATGATCTTACCCTTACCCACGGTTTTACCTTTGGAGTTGTCTCCAAAGCTGATCTTTGGTCCTTTGCACAACACCACTTCTGTTAGAAGTTCTGGATTCCCTGTCATGTGTCGTGAGCAACCGCTATCTAAATACCAGGTAGTGTCCTTGATAGAAGTGGTTTTCTCGCCCGTTTGGACTTTTAGTTCCTGCAAAGAGTGAAGAACTTTTGGTACCCATATCTAGTAGGGTCCAGGTCGGATTAGCCCTTTCGGGACCCACACCTGGAACACCCTTACAGGTTTGCCCGTGTGTGTGTCCAGAAATCTGTGCGGTCGATAGGCAGTAAATGTGTGTGCTTGTGAGGTTGCTGTGTGCTGCTTGCCTTTTTTATTTTCATCAGTTAGCATGTACCTCTTTTGAACTGGCCTGCAATTAAAGTACTGGTAAGGCTTCTCCTTTGACCATATTTTCTTAGAGTAGTTAGACTCATTCCATGGCCTTTTGAAATTAGATTGGTTTCCCTTTCTTCTTTCATTAGGTTTTGGTTTGATCCAAGTTCCTCTTTGATTAGAGGTCTGGGGATCCACATATCCCAGCCCTCTATGCTTAGAGCTTCGTTCGTTCGATACTTTCTGATTTTTGTCAAAGCTGCACTTATCGTGTTCATATATCGTGCTGGACCTGACAAATCTTATTTTGTTAAGATTGCCTTTGTCCAGGCTTGACTGAATACAGGATTCCATAGACTGTTCATTTGTTCCAAACCCTAGACCGGTTTTATCATGTACCGGTCTTTGGATTTCTTGAATCTTGTCAATGGTTACCGAAGATTTATTCCAAGCCTTAATGGTTTCAAGTAGTTTTTTATTTTCAATCAAGGTAGCTTGGAATACTCTTTTCAAGGTGTCGTTCTCAGTAGCCAGCAGACTTAGCTTGACCTTAAGACCATCAAGCTCTTTTTGCTGCATGCAGCTTGATTTGCTTGACTTATCTTTTAGGTTAGCTCTTTCTGCCTTTACTTCCTCGAACTCCTTGGATAATGCTTTGTATTCATTAGCCATTTCGTGTAAAGCAGTAACTAAATCACTGTGAGTAAATTCAGGTGAGCCAAAGTCAAATACCTCCTCAGCTTCTTCTTCGATGTCGGCCATAAGGCATTCCACTTTTTCATCATCGCTGTCATCTGAAGAGCTTCCGGTATTGGAGTTGTCAGAGTCAGACTCAGCCCACTTGCTTTTGCTTTCATCTGCTACTAGAACCCTTTGGTCTTTTCCTTTTCTAAACGTCCTTTTATCCTCCTTACCCCTTCTTCTTTCGGAGAATTGCTTCTGATCATTGTTCTTAGGCTTGGTGCAGTCTGCAATGAAATGGCCTGGCTTTCCACAGTTAAAACAAGTAGGACCATCGTTTGTATGGTCCGATTTATGATAATTTTTAAATTTAGAATTGTTTTTACGCATAAATTTACCAAATTTCTTGACAAAGAGTGTCATGGCTTCATTGCTGATTTGCTCAGCTGATCTCTTTGGAGGTTCCTCGACCGGTGGACGTATCACGGTTGAGGTTAAGGCCTTGGTTGGTTGAGATGTGGATGGTTCATCTTCTGTTCTCATGTTGAGCTCGAACTCGTAGGCTTTGAGATCAGCAAAGAGATCATGCAGTTCAACCTTGCTCAAGTCTTTTGACTCTCTCATGGCCACTGTCTTGATCTCCCATTCTTTGGGCAGAGCTCTCATAACCTTCACAGCAATTTCACGGTTAGTATAAGTTTTACCTAAAGCAGTAAGATCACAGATGATACTACTGAACCGTTCATCAAATTCAGCCATGGTTTCCCCTGGCTTCATTTTGGCGTTGTCATATTTTTGAATGGCCAGAGTGAGCTTGTTTTCCTTTGTCTGGTCATTCCCTTCACACAGCTGAGTGAGCTTCTCCCAAATCTCCTTTGCTGTGGAACATGACTTGATTTTGCTGAACATATTCTTGTCCAGTGTTTTGTATAGGATGTCCCGGGCCACATTGTCAAGATTGGCCTTCTTTTTGTCCTCAGTGGTCCACTCAGCTCTTGGTTTCTCAATCATTTGTCCTGCACCATCGGCTAGAGCTGGGTTGACCTTCATAATTTTGATAGGACCGTCTGTTATGACATATAGCATGTCATCATCCTGTGCTGCAAGATGTGCCTGCATGCGAATTTTCCAATCATCATACTCTTCTTTAGAAAACATAGGAATTCTGTTGAAAGAAGTCATGATTTGAAAACTTCAGATCAGCAGTTGAGAAAGGAACCCGCTCTGATACCACTTGTTGGGATCGGTTCAGAGGGTAGAGGGGGGGGTGAATACACTCTGAAACTTATCTTGTTCTTCTTTAAAATGATCAAGTGAGGTTTAGTTCACTTAATCAGTTTTCTCAACTTCTAAAACGTTTTGAACAACTTAAATAGTGCGGAAAAAGTTCAGAGGTTTTAGTGATGCAAAGTTTATAATGCAATGTATGAGCAGGATGTGAGATAAGTGGCAGTAAATGCTAAAGCACGATTTTATGGAAGTTCGAAGGCTTAATCCTTCTACGTCTCCCCTTCTTCCACTTAGGAAGGAATTCACTAGAAGACTTTGGTTATTACAACGTCTTGTAATACACCCACTTCAGACTTAGGACTTATCCAATGCCTAATCCGAAACTCCTAGATTTACACAGATAAGATTCTCAGTTCTTATCAGACTGGTGGAAGCTTTCAGAGCAGCTTCAAGTCTCTTCAACACTGAGTATAGTTGAGTTGAGCTTCTCAGACTGCAGAGCGGTCGAGAGGCTTGAAAACCCTAGGATGATCCTTGACGATCAGATATGTGAACTGTAGGCGAGGGTTTATTTGAGCAGCAGATGAATGATCTTGTAAGTGTGCTCAAGTATATCAGATGAGGACTTCTGATATTAGTCAAGTGATTGAAATTTTTCTGAGTTGCTTGTCTTTCTTCGTTGTCTCGTATCACTTCTTATTGTTGTTTGAGCAATCTTCCCTTTATATAGGTCAATCATCAACGTCTTTATTTTGAACGTTCTGATGCTGCATTGAATGCACATTTAATGCTCATAAATGCATTGATGATTCTGCATGAGGATCGTACACTGCAGACAACTTCCAGGGTCCAAAACTGGAATAAACGGTCGAATGCTTTATCTGCAGTCATTCTGTGTTTTTGCCATTTTGGTACAACCTGTTGTCTTGATTTGCAGGAGTCAACAAATCTTCTGAAACGCCGGTTCTGCTTTTAATAAAAGATCCTGCAAAGAACATCTTGTCACAGGTACTTGTCTCGAGATATCTAGATAGGCAGTTGGCATTCTACCGGTAGAGATATTTGTCCTCTGCTGGTTTGAATAACCAGTCGATAAGCTTGTGACTTCAACCGGTCGAGAGATAAAGGCGGTTGACAAGCTTCCGGTAGAAGTTGTAGTAGGTTCCTGAAATACAATGGTTGGCAGCACATTCCTATACAATGAGTTGTTGTTTGTTATCACCAAAATATCGAAAAATATAAACACCAAAGACGATGTATTTTCCTAGGTCATATTCAAAATCCCCTCTCTCAAAAGATAGATTCTAAACAATCAATCATTCAATCCATGGTCAATAAATTAAAAGCATTAAAAATAGGAAATACACAAATAAACCGTGCGAAAAATTCAAATATATAAATCAAAATCTCAAAATCATGGTCTCAAGTCAAGATTTGTCTACCCTTGATAGTTATGTTTTTGTTGCTTATTTTGATGTCATTTAGTTGTTTTTTGCATTCGTTTATGTATTTTATTTATGTGTTTTGTTCGTATTTCATATTTTGTGTCTGCAAAATCTGTTTCCCGGTTTGTTGTGTAGGTTGCGCACTTTGGCGGACGCATAGACGGAACTATGGAGCAAGAGAAATGACGAAATTATTTTCAAGGGAAGCGCTCGATCAATTTGCAAGATATTACCGATCGAGCGGAGAGTTTGAAGAATGAAGACAGCAGGCTCTGGAATTTTGGCTCGATCGATCCGCAAAATTTGACCGATCGAGTGGCGGCTTAAATTTTCAAAACAGTAGGATTAGAATTTTGCTCGCGATCGATCGGTAACATCTTACCGATCGAGCGCGAGGTGCTGTTCGGGAAGGAATTTTCAGATTTGGAAACTCTTTTTTATTTTGGACTCTAGTATTTATTAGGTTATTATTCCGTTTTTCAGACAATAATTAACATATTTTGCAGTTCTTCCTTGGCGGCTAGGTTTTGTATTCTAACTTTCATCAAGATTTCTTCATTTCTTTTGAATTTTCTTTTGTTTTTTCATGAATTGTTGTAGCTAAACTTTAGAACTTGGTTGAGGAAGACAAGCCCTTGATTTTGTTATTCATGAGATTCGAAGTTTTCAATGTTTAATCCTTATTGAGTATCAATAGTTGTTCTATTTTATTTCATGCTTGTATGTGAGATTTTCGGATTGGCCATCTTAATACTTTGATTTACAAACTATAGCTAAATTAGAATTCAAATCCGTAATTGTTTGAATCAACTAATTTGCGAAGCAACTGCGTTTGATATTTTCTGTTGTTGAATTTGTTAAATCGTAGGGACAACTCTTGACTAGATTAAATACAATCGCTGGTATTTTTCTTGTCTAAATTCGTCAGTTTTACTCATTTGAATGCTACCTTAAATTTAAATCTAGATCGCTGGTATCCGGGTTGGTTTATTGGTAAGGGTTAATCTAGAACGCTGGTGTCTAATTAACTAATATTAAGGTAAAACAGGAATTTGATTTTCAATGATGAATATTTGATAGGATTAATTAATTTTAGGAATCGATGATTGAATGAATGATATCAAGGGTGTACTCGACCGATACCAAGACTTGTTTCTTATTGATTTCCTCGTATTTTTTAATCTTGCATGTTAGTGGTAAATTTGAATTTTTAAATTGCTTGAAATTTCAGTAGTTAATCTCAAACTCAAAACCCCCTTTTTATTTATTTTCTGGAACACATAAATTTCCCTTTCCTCGTGGGAACGATCCCTACTCATACTACTGCATATTTTATTTATCTGATTGAGTCCGGTAATTTGGGCGTGACACGATTAAGCGCTACCAAATTTTGGCGCCGTTGCGGGGGAACGGTGTTTAATTTATTGCGTTCTTTTTTTTATTTTGTTTAATCTCACTTTCTTCTCTTTTCTTTGTTTCTAGTTTTTTCTCTCGTTCATGCTTTCTGGTGATTTATCTGAAGAAGACTTTCCCTACGACCTGGAGATCGAAAGAACTCTACACAGGCAAAGGAGAGAAGCTCGTAGTAGACAGGAAGAGGAAGATATTCTTACTGAAATTCCTGAGCAAGAAATGGCTGCTAATGCTAATCTGAGCCTGAGACAATTGGGCACTCCTGATCCCAATCAACAACCTTTATTCATTACTTTTCCTACATTAGAAAATAATGCTACTTTCGAGCTTAAGTCTGGACTCATTCATTTATTGCCTTCTTTTCATGGTCTTGCAGATGAAGACCCAAACAAGCACTTGATGGAATTCCATGTGGTGTGCACAAGTATGAAACCCCATGGAGTGACAGAGGAGCAAATCCAACTGAGGGCCTTTCCTTATTCTTTAAAGAGTGCTGTTAAGGATTGGCTGTATTATTTACCCTCTGGATCCATCACGACTTGGACTGAGATGAAAAGAATTTTCCTTGAGAAGTACTTTCTAGCTTCTAGAGCCGCAAACTTCAGGAAGGAAATCTATGGAATAAAGCAATACACAGGGGAATCACTTCATGAATACTGGGAGCGGTTCAAAAATTTTTGTGCTAGCTGTCCGCAACATCAGATAAGTGAAAACCAATTAATTCAATTTTGCTATAAATGTTTGTTGCCTCATGACAGGAGTATGCTAGATGCGGTCAGTGTTGGAGTTTTTGTGAATAAAACTCTGGTGCAAGCGAGAAATCTGATAGAGAATATGACTATCAATTCTCAACAATTTGGCACCAACAGGAATGATCATGTACCAAGGAAAGACAATGAGGTAAATGTATCTTCTCTTGAGCAACAATTGATTGAATTGTCGTCTCTTGTGCGTTAGATGGCTGTAGGGAATGGACAGACTGCAAAGGCATGTGGTATCTGCGCTGCAATGGGACACGCCACTGATATGTGTCCTAATATTCAAGAGGAATCGGTCAAACAGGTTAATGCTACTGGCGGATTTCCTGGACCACCGCAGCGGAAGTAAGATCCATATTCCAACAATTACAATCCTGGTTGGAAGGATCATCCAAATCTGAGATACGGGAACCCTCAGGCAAATCAACCTGGACCGCAGGCACCACCGCACAATCAAGCTTATAGGCCACCGTATCCTCCACAACAGCAGCGTCCTCAGATCCCAGTGCCAGGTGAGTTTCTTGAAAACATAGTTAAGGATCTTGCAACTAATACTCTCTCTTTCCAACAGGAAACCCAAGAAAGCATCTAGAACTTGAACACCCAAATGGGGAAGCTCGCCACTGCAATCAACAAGTTGGAAGCACAGTATTCCAACATTTTACCGTCCAAACAATTCTAATCCCAAGAAAGAACGCAAGTGCCATTAATCTAAGAAATAGGAAATAGTTGAAGATCAAGGAGAAAGAAGTGGATGCTTTGCCCAAGGAGAAGCTACAAGAAGAACTGACGGCGAATGATGGAGAATAATCCAAGGAAGAAGCGCCAAGACGTACGTTTCCTCCCCTTTTTGAATATAAGACTGTTGCCCCTTTTCCCTTAGCACTTAAGGAGTCTAGAAAAGATGAAGGGATAAAGAAACTTTATGATACTTTTCGTAGATGTGAGGTGAACATTCCATTGCTAGATGATATTAAGAAGGTACCTCGATACACAAAGTTTTTGAAGGAATTGTGCACAGCAAAGAGGAAACAAACACTGAAGAGTTGTCAGAAAGTGGAGTTAGGTGATAATGTATCTGCTGTGATCCAACCAAAATTACCTGCCAAATTCAAGGATCCAAGTATGTTTTCTATCCCATGCACTATAGGGAATGTTAGACTTGAGAAGACCATGTTATATCTAGGAGCATCAATAAATGTTATGTCATACTCTATTTATGCATCCTTGAAACTTGGTCCATTGAATAAAACTGGAATTGTCATACAATTAGCTGATAGGTCTAATGCGTACCCTAGGGGAATAGTAGAAGATGTGTTGGTGCAAGTGAATAACTTAGTATTTCATGCAGATTTTTATGTGCTCGACATGGAAAACGGTGATCACAATAGTCCTATCTTGTTAGGCAGACCATTCTTGAAAACTTCTATGACTAAAATTGATGTTACAGTGGCACACTCACTATGTAATTTGATGGAGAGGTTTGAAATTCAATATTTATGATGCCATGAAATTTCGTGACAGTGATGATTGTGTATATTCTGTTGATATTGTGGATTACTTGGCACAAGATTATTGTGAGCATGCAGGAAAAGATGAGCTAGAGGTGTCTATTGTTGCACCCATTCAGCAGGATGATGGAACTGGATTAAGTGAAGAAGTGAAAGAGATTGAGAAAATACTAAACAATGCTCCTGAGCTACCTCAGTCAGGTAATGTCTCTTATTTATCTTTACCAATCTCTAATACTCGGCGCCTCCGATATGTTTTGCAGGCACCGGTTTTTGAACTGAAGACGCTTCCCAAACATCTTAAGTAAGTTTTCCTTGGAGAAGGAGAAACATTACCAGTTATCATCTCCAATAGTTTGGAAGCCAACCAAGAGGAGAAACTCGTCGAGGTTCTAAAGGAGCACAAGACTGCTATTGGGTGGACCATAGCAGATATCAAGGGAATCAGCCCTTCTACATGCATGCATAGAATTCTGATGGAGGAAGGAGCGAATCCCTCATGTCAGCCGCAAAGAAAGTTGAACCCACCTATGATGGAGGTGGTGAAGGCTGAAATTCTGAAACTTCTTGAAGTTGGAGTCATCTACCCGATTTTTTATAGTTAGTGGGTCAGCCCAGTCCAAGTGGTGCCCAAGAAAACTTGGATAACTGTGGTGAAGAACAAGGATGACGAATTGGTTCCCACCTGAATTCAAAATGGGTGGGGGGTTTGTATAGATTATAGAAAATTAAATTCTGGAACCCGAAAGGACCACTTTCCTTTGCCCTTTATTGATCAAATGATTGAAAGGTTAGCATGTCATCCTTATTATTGTTTTATTGATGGCTATTCTGGTTATTTTCAGATTGTTATTGCGCCAGAAGATCAAGAGAAGACGACGTTTACTTGCCCGTTTGGAACCTTTGCATATCGACGGATGCCCTTTGGACTCTCAAGTGCACAGGCCAGATTCCAACTGAAACGACCAAATTTTCTAAAATAACATATACGAAATTTTTTTTTTTATATCCTAAGTGAAATAAATGTACATACATGCCCATACATATATGCACAAAAATAAACAGATTTAAAAATAACTTAAATAAAATGCAACATTTTATACTTAAATATCTGAGTCAAACTTAAATAAAATACTGTCAAAACAATTAACTTAAAAGTTTGCATGCAATAAATTACTTAATAAAAATAGTGTTAAAATTTGCCACTGAAAAGACTTAAAAGAAATAAATAAATAACAGATTTTAAAATTTTTAAAAATATTCATAATGACTCAAACGATGGCTGCGGGGGATCACTGCCTGTCCGCTCATACGTCATCGCCGCCGGTAGGTACTACATCTTCCTTTACATACTCACCTGCACCATATAAGTGTAGTGAGCCTAGAGGCCCAACATGCTAACATAACAAGGATTAAAAATAATTTAAATCACTGAAATACTAATACATAACATATACATGAATGAGCATGCTTAAAAATCGTGAATCATAACTTAAAATCTTGCTTAAACTTGATCTTAAATATAATCATATAATACATACATAAACATTGTTGAGCATAACATTTTTCTAACATCGCGTGCTCATATCCATAGTGTAACCTTAAACTTAAATGGTTCGACTGATCAGTCTCTTAAAACCAACGTACGCGGCGGTGACGAATCACCTCTTGCTGGTAGTAAACTACCCTTAAATTGACAGTAAACTGCCCTTAACATGTGGGGACTTACCCCCTTAAATTGTGACACTACTATTGGAAAACGTGTTCAGATCAATTAAGAATTGATACCCGGTGCAGCGGAAGTTTAAAAATTTTATTTTTATATATGGAACGATTCCATATCATGGGTATCAAAACTTTATGATTAAATTATGCAAGTAAAATAATAATAATCACAATTAATAATATTTTACCTCTTCAAGCAACGACTTGATTATGGACACCAACAGAATTTAATCTGCTCTTCTTGTATACCCCGGGAACCGATGGCTTCACGATCAATCTCCGGAATAAGGTCCACGAACAGAAAACAGAAACCCTCTGATTGATTGCACTAGAAATCAATCAGATGTTTATCGATGAGAATAAACAGATTTGATCTGTTAATTTGGAATGTAATTTTTCACAAAAATCACAAACCAAATTTTCTCAAAAGGGACAGAGGATTTTCGAAAATCCCCTTGAATTATTTTATGTGAATTTCAAAAATTGCTAGAATGAATTGTGTCAATTTTCGAACACTACACATGTATTTATAGATAATTTCTAGACTAGATTAAGTTATAATTGTATTAGAACTCTAACTCCTTAGGGCCCACAATCCATAACTTAAGCCCAACAAGCCAAGCCCGTTGTTATAGAAATTAATATAAAATTCATCATGAATCCGATTGATAAACCGATTTTACCAATGTGCACAGAAACCATTTCTGCACCTTTTAAAGTAAAGATAATTTTTCTGAATCCGAATTCAGTGATTTCCAAAAAATGCCCATCCCTATGTCATTTTAGGAAATTCCACTCCCTTTTAGTTAAGAAGTCCAAATTTTCTTTCATTAAATTTAACTCTTTAAATTTAACTATCTCAACGGGATTTAGTAATCCATTACTTGTGTGACCCTCAATGGTTCAGGGATACAGCTAGCCGTGGGCTCACAACTCCTTGTGACTCGGAACAACAATTTCCGACTTGCCCAACGAATCATGGTAAGAGCGTCTAGCAACATCGCCCCATGATTCCCTAGGTATCACTGATAGTGCCTGCAAGAACCAGTAGATTTTGGTTAGCGTACAGTATGGTCCCTTCATCCATATATCCCGATCGAATCAACAACCATTGGTGCATCGAGAGTCGTTCGAGATTCGATAACTGTGCATTACATCTTGGAGATCAAATAGTAACATCGCATGTGTTACTAGGAAAACCGAGTAACCTAAAACACATCATGTACTCTGGCCAGAGATTTGTCACACTAATATCTCCTCAGATCGCATAGGATATCCACACTCGCAAGTATGTGGTGAATCCTTGACAACAAAGCATCGACTCCTATATGTGTCGTAACTGTACCCAATCTCGATACCTGATGACCCCAATATAGTCGGTAAACAAGTCAAAGTACAGTACTAGCATATAGAGTCTCAATGATGTTTCAAGTAGTAAGTACTAATGGTGTACAACCAAAACCGCGGACTTTATCCACTCGATAAGTGATAACCACATGGAAAGTCCGAATAGGGTAGTTCGATCATTCATCATATGAATATCCATTTGCATGCTTTGAACATCTCCATGTCCATTACCAATGAAACATGGTACTTGGCATCACAAATGCTAGTCTCAATCTCGAGCGATCCTTATCCTTATTAGCGGATGGCTTAATCGACTAGGAACTGTTTAGAATATACAGTGACTATAAGATGTGTTTCATAATAGTGATCTCTCTTTATTCACTATCTCATCTTACTTACACTATAGTATATTCAAGGTTTTTATCAAAACAACAATAGTATCTCACAATATAACAATATGAAGAAAGACAAAGAAAATGCCATTAATGAATGTAAATTATATTAAACAAAGATTGTTTATACATAGAGTCACAAAAGCCCTTAGCCACAAGTTGGCTAACCGGGCACCCACTCTTTCAATCTCCCACTTGCCCTAAAGCCAACTAGTCACACTACGCAATCCCATTGCTTCGTGATGTTTGTCAAACAATGGTCCTGGCAAGGGCTTAGTAAGTGGATCAGCGATATTGTCTGTAGAGGCCACTCTCTCGACAGTGATGTCTCCTCTTTCCACAATCTCCCGGATGATGTGGTATTTCCTCAGTACGTATTTGGATCTTTGATGAGACCTTGGTTCCTTTGCCTGAGCAACGGCACCATTGTTGTCGCAGTACACCGGAACTGGACCAACAGCTTTAGGAATTATGCCCAACTCTTGGACGAAATTCCTCATCCAAACGGCCTCTTTAGCAGCAGCTGATGCTGCAATGTATTTTGCCTAATCCGCTGTGGTGTCTTGCTTGGAACTCTTCCAAGAGACAGCACCGCCATTGAGCATGAATACAAATCCAGAGGTTGACTTCGAGTCATCCACATCGCTTTGGAAGCTAGAGTCGGTATAGCCTTCCAATTTCAATTCTCTTCCTCCATAAACCATGAATATATTCTTAGTCCTTCTCAAGTACTTAAGAATATCCTTCACGGCTTTCCAATGCATTTGACCGGGGTTGGCCTGATATCTGCTCGTGACACTCAGAGCAAAGGCTACATCCGGTCTGGTAGATATCATCCCATACATAATACTACCTATGGCTGACGCATATGGTATGTGTGTCATTTTCTCTATCTCTTCGTCAGTCTTGGGACACATAAACTTGGATAGAGAAACTCCATGACACATAGGTAGATGTCCTCTCTTGGACTCATCCATAGAAAACCTTTTCAATATGGTGTCGATGTAGGTTGCTTGAGTGAGTCCTATCATTCTCTTAGATCTATCTCTATAGATCTGTATCCCTAGAATATAGGATGCTTCACCCAAATCCTTCATCGAGAATCTACCTGATAACCATATCTTTGTTGACTGCAACATCCCTACATCATTCCCAATGAGTAGGATGTCATCAACATAAAGCACTAAGAACGTCACCGCATCCTTAACTACTTTCTTGTACACGCATGGTTTCTCCGGGTTTTTGATGAAACCAAAGTCCTTTATTGTGTAAGAGTGGGTGCCCAGTGAGCCAACTGTGTGGCTATGGGCTTTGATGACTCTTTGTATAAACAATCTTTTGTTTAATATTATTTACACTTTTATGGCAATGACTTTATATTACTTCATATTGTTATATTGTGATATACTATTGTTGTTTTGATAAAGACCTTGAATATACTATAGTGTATGTAAGATGTGGTAGAACATGGAGATGTCTATCATGAAATACATCTTATAGTCACTGTATGTTCTAAAACCGTTCCTAGTCGATTGAGCCGTCCGATAATAAGGATAAGGATCGCTCGAGTTTGAGACTAGCATTTGCGATGCGGAGTACCACGTTTCATTGGTAGGGAACATGGAGATGTTCGAAGCATGCAAATGGATATTCATAGGATGAATAATCGAACTACCCTATCCGGACTTTCCAAGTGGTTATCACTTATCGAGTGGATTAAGTCCGCGGTTTTGGTTGTACACCATTAGTCCTTACGACTTGAAACATCATGGAGACTCTATATGCTAGTGCTGTGCTTTGACTCGTTTACCGACTCTATGGGGGTCATCAGGTGTCGAGATTGGGTACAGTTACGACACATATAGGAGTCAATGCATTGTTGTCAAGGATTCACCACATACTTGCGAGTGTGGATATCCTATGCGATCTGAGGAGATATTAGTGTGACAAATCTCTGGCCAGAGTACTTGATGTGATTTAAGAAATGGTTTCTTAGTAGCACATGCGATGTCACTAATTTGATCTTCAAGATGTATTGCATAGTTATCGAATCTTGAGCGACTCTCGATATACCAATGGTTGTTGATTCGATCGGGATATATGGATGAAGGGACCGTACTGTACGCTAACCAAAATCTACTGGTTCTTGTAGGCACTATCAGTGATACCTAGGGAATCATGGGGCGATGTTGCTAGGCGCTTTACCATGATTCGTTGGGCAAGTCGGAAAGTGTTGTTCCGAGTCACAAGGAGTTGTGAGCCCACGGCTAGCTGTATCCCTGAACCATTGAGGGTCACACAGTGTAATGGAGTTTTAATCCCCGTTGAGATAGTTAAATTTAAAGAGTTAAATTTAATGAACTAAGGAGTTGGACTTCTTAAATAAGAGTAAGGGAGTAGGATTTCCTAAAATGACATAGGGATGGACATTTTAGGAAACCACTGAATTCGGATTCAGGAAAATTTATTTTGACTTTAAAATGTGCAGAAATGGTTTCTGTGCACATTGGTGAAATCGTTTCATCAATCGGAGTCACGATGAATTTTATATTAATTTCTGAACGAGCGGGCTTTGCTTGTCGGGCCCTGACTTATGACTAATGGGCCCTAAGGTGTTAGTGGCCTGCATTATAAATAAGTTATTTCAGTACAGAAATTACACACAACAGGTCATAATTTTTGAGAGCAAAAATCGAAAACCCTAGTTCCTCTCAAATAATATTTCGGCCGCCCCCTTGCTCTGTCACAGAGAAATTCCGGTCTGTGATTTTGAATCGCAGTAAGGAATAACGAATCAGATTCGTTTATTCTCTTCGCAGAAAACTTCTGATAGATTTTCTAGTGCAATCTATCAGAGGGATTAAACCTCTGTTCGTGGACCTGATTGAAGGAGTTCATCGGTTCCAGGGAGAGACAACAAGAGCAGATAAAATCTGTTGGTGTCCATTAATCTCGTTGCGAGATTTGAGGTAAAATTTATTTAATTGTTATTTAAATTTTACACACACAATAATTTAATCGTTAAACGGTTGATAACCCACACCATGGAATTGTTCCATGATAAAATTTTTAAACTTCCGCTGCACCGGGTATCAATCGTGATTGATTTGAGAGCCGCGTTTTCCAACAGTGGTATCAGAGCCAGGTTGCTCAGATCAAACGATTAAATTAATCAATTGTACAAAATTTTTGAGTCTCGGTTTTTGAAACAAAATAAATATTTTTAAATAAAAAAAAAAAATTTTTTCGGGGCAAAACCCGGGCAGCGATTGGATCGCTGCCCGGTAGGGCAGCAATTGTTGCTGCCCCGGGCGGCGCACGGCGCCGCCCAAAGGGGGCGCACGGCGCCGCCCAAGGCGGCGACCGTCGCCGCCCAGGGCGGCGCACGGCGCCGCCCAGGGCAGCGCTGTGCGCTGCCCAGCGCAGCGCTGGGCGCTGCGCAGGGCAGCGCTCGGCGCTGCCCAGGGGCGGTGCTCGGCGCCGCCCAGGGCAGCACTCGGCGCCGCCCAGGGGCGGCGCCAGGCGCTGCCCTAAAGGGGTAGCCGGGCTGCCCCGGCCCGCGCCCACGGGTGCGGGCCGGCCCGGGAGTGTCCCGGGCGGCCCGCGGGAAAAATTATTTTTTTTATTTGAATTAATTTTAATGTGTTAAAATTTTATTTTTGGTCCGGTCAAAAATTGTTTTTGATTGGTTCACGAGGCATCGAATCGAATTGTTCGAGTCCGAAAATTTTAAAATTGATTTTTGGATAAATTTGAATTTTTGGAAAATTTTAATATTTTATCCTTAAATTGAATTTTGAAATCAATTATTTTTGGTACAATTGATGATAAGATTTGATCTTATGTATATATTAAGTAAAATATGATTTTATCTATAAAATTAGATTCTGTAGATAAAATATGATTTTATTTAATAAAAGGTAAAATATGATTTTATATGTAAAATATGATTTTATATATAAAATATGATTTTATCCTGTTTAAATTTAAATTGCCATATGCATGATATCCAATAAATTAATTTTGAATTAAATGTTATTGGATAAGGATGATCGATTGCCATGACCAATTTTGTAGGTGTATGTTAGGAATTTACATTTGTTTTATTGTTGTTGGTTTTATTAATGGGCCTGGTTTATGGCCCAATATGAATGTCATATGTAATAAAAGTGGGCTTGGTTTATGGCCCGTTCCCACCCCTAAAATGTATCCCCTACTTGTCATTGCTATTTATTGTAAATACATTAGATTTAGTGGGAGATCAAGATTTGAAGATGGTGGGCCCAGCAGACAATAAAGACGAAGAAATGTAAATTGGAAGCTAATGTAATAGGATTGCATTGCATACTGCATATTACCTAGGATTGGACTAAGACTCGTGATTGGCAACCACGAGTCAATTAGAAATGGAATCGATCATCCTATATATAATATGTGATATTATGATTGTATGCATGTTTAGACATAAATTGCGTGAATCCGGCAATGCATGCAATAAATTAAATATGATGAGACAAATATTTTTATAAATAAAATCCCTCATTTTAAATATGATTTAAAATTTATATCAAGATAAATAAAGGAAATTTAAATATTGTTTAAATGTTCCTACCTTCCATCAACGGTCAATGTATGTGATGCTACCCGCGGATACGGTCCGGCTCATATTATTGGGGGGGCCCGTCCGTCGGAAAGCTGTACATTGGATCGACAAATGTTGTAAGTTGGGTGGAACTCCCATGGGATCGGCTCATATTATTGGGGGATCCACATGGCGACCGTCCATCACAACTTAATATTGATGGGTCATCTTGACATGTCACTTTAAACGGCGTCATATTATTGGGCCCTTATTGGACATGAGGTAAACACATGGGGGTTGCTTTGGAAGCAATTGGGCTCTACCTTTTGAGAATTATGGTTGGCTGATATTATTCGGGACCATAAGTTTGTCAATTGGACTCCATGTTCTCACTAAGGAAAAGTTTCCCGTTTTCACTAGAGGGTGGTGAAATCGTTAAAATAGTGGGAGTGAGATTCATAAAATAAAATTCGCCAATTTTATGTCTTAGTAAATTATTTAAACAATCATCGATAATTGTCTGTTTTATCTCAGTAATCCACATGTTTCTGTTCTCCAACAAAACAAACTTATTGACGCAAACAATACAGAATGATTCCATAAGTTAAGATTGTCCTAAGTTCGGAAAAAGATTTTCTAAGTGTTAGAAAAGGCTTCTCCGAAAACAGCCCCGGCTGATGTAACTGCCGAAAGGTTGGCCGAATTAGAGAAATGGTTGGACCATGATCTCAAGGCCAAATGTTACATGCAAAATTGGACAAGTCTAAACAAGTTTGCCATCACTGCAAGAAACCCGGTAATTGGAAACGTAACTGCAAGGAATACCTCAAGCAGTTGCGAACTGCAAAGGGTATGTTTTACATTGAAATAAATGTTTTTCTTAATACTACTTCTTGGGTATTGGATACCAGATGTAGATCTCATATTTGCAATGAGTTGCAAATGATAACAAGAAGTAATAGGATAAGGATGGGTGAGACCCAGTCAAGGCTCGGGAATGGTTCCAGAGTTAAATCCATAGCTATGGGAAATATTTATTTTTGCAGAACGGTTTTAAGTTACTTTTGATAGATGTTTTATTTGTTCCAGATTTAATTAAAACATTATTTCTATTTCTATGCTTGATAGAGATGGTTATTCTTGTAATTTTGTGAATGGGATTTGCAATATTTACAAGAATGAATGTTTAATTGGAAATGGACAACTTGAAAACGATCTATACAATTTAAAACTAAAAGACGTTCCAGTGAATTGTATTGACAAACCGGCGACAACAAACAAAAGGAAAATCGATAGTCAAAACCCGGCAAACCTTTGGCACGCTAGACTAGGTCATATTTCCTCAAGGAGGATGAACAAGCTAGTGGGAGAGGGCATGTTTGATATGTCTGATATTAACTCTCTACCTACTTGTGAATCCTGCCTAAAAGGAAAAATGACTAAATCTCCTTTTAAGGGGAAACCTGAGCGTAGTCAGAATCTGTTGGATTTGATCCATACAGATGTTTGTGGTCCATTTAGAGTAGGGACTCAACATGGCCACACCTACTTCATTACCTTTACTGATGATTATTCAAGGTATGGGTATTTATATTTAATGAAATATAAGTCTGAAGCATTTGAAAAGTTCAAAGAATTCAAGGCTGAAGTAGAAAACAAGCTAGGTAAAAGTATTAAAGCACTTCAATCGGATCGAGGTGGAGAATACTTGAGTACCGAGTTTTTGGACTATCTGAAAGAGAATGGGATTCTCTCTCAGTGGACTCCTCCTATGACACCACAGCTTAATGGTGTATCGGAGCGTCGTAATCGAACTTTGTTGGACATGGTTCGATCTATGATGAGCTTCACTGAGCTTCTACCTTCGTTTTGGGGCTATACGCTTGAAACGGCGGTATTGTTGTTGAACAACGTCCACACTAAAGCAGTGGACAAAACACCATACGAGTTATGGAATGGCAAAGCTCCTAAGTATTCGTACTTGAGTATTTGGGGATGTCCCGCTTACGTGAAGCGGACAGTGGGAGATAAGTTGGATAGTCGATCCAGCTTATGTTATTTTGTAGGGTATCCGAAGAATTAAATCGGATATTATTTCTATTATCGTGCTGAAACAAAGGTGTTTGTTTCTAGGAATGCCACCTTCTTGGAGAAGGAGTTCTTATTGGATAAGAAAGGCGAGATGATGGAACTCGAAGAAGTTCGAGAAGAACCCGAAATACAAAATAACGATCCTACGCCTCAGGAACCATTACTGGACACGCCTGAACCTAGAAGATCCGAGAGGACTTCTAGACCTCCTGTTCGATATGGTCTTCTTCTTGAAGGGGATCAAGATGAACCCGACATTGGATGTGATCCAAGAAACTTCAAGGAAGCAATTTCTGATGCGGATTCAAATTTATGGCTTGAAGCTATGCAGTCAGAATTAGATTCGATGCATACAAACCAAGTTTGGTCTTTAGTAGATCCTCCTGATGGAATTGTTCCGATAGGGTGTAAATGGATCTACAAAAGAAAGCTTGGGCCTGATGGTAAGGTATTGACCTACAAGGCGCGATTGGTGGCTAAAGGTTATACTCAAAGGCAAGGAGTTGACTATGACGAAACCTTTTCACCAGTTGCAATGTTCAAGTCCATAAGAATCCTAATTGCCATAGCTGCATGGTATGACTATGAGATATGGCAAATGGATGTGAAGACTGCTTTTCTTAATGGAGACATTAAGGAGGAAATCTATATGAAGCAGCCTGAGGGGTACACATCCATGGGAAGCGAGCATAAGGTATGCAAGCTTCAGAGATCAATTTATGGTCTAAAACAAGCATCAAGAAGTTGGAACCAGAAATTTGATGAAACAATAAAAGATTTTGGTTTCATCAAGAACCCGGAGGAACCTTGCGTGTACAAGAAAGTAGTTAAGGATGCGGTGACATTCTTAGTACTTTATGTTGATGACATCCTACTCATTGGGAATGATGTAGGGATGTTGCAGTCAACAAAGATATGGTTATCAGGTAGATTTTCGATGAAGGATTTGGGAGAGGCATCCTACATTCTTGGGATACAGATCTATAGAGATAGGTCTAAGAGAATGATAGGACTCACTCAATCAACCTACATCGATACCATATTGAAACGGTTTTCAATGGATGGGTCCAAAAGAGGACATCTACCCATGTGTCATGGAGTTTCTCTATCCAAGTCTATGTGTCCCAAGACTGATGAAGAGATAGAGAATATGACACATGTACCATATGCGTCAGCTATAGGTAGTATCATGTATGGGATGATATCTACCAGACCGGATGTAGCATTTGCTCTGAGTGTCACGAGCAGATATCAGTCTAATCCTGGTCAAATGCATTGGAAAGCCGTGAAGGACATTCTTAAGTACTTGCGAAGGACTAAGAATATGTTCATGGTTTATGGAGGACGAGAACTCAAATTGGAAGGCTATACCGACTCTAGCTTCCAAAGTGATGTGGATGACTCGAAGTCAACCTCTGGATTTGTGTTCATGCTCAATGGCGGTGCTGTCTCTTGGAAGAGTTCCAAGCAGGACACCACAGCGGATTCCACCACTGAGGCTGAATACATTGCAGCATCAGCTGCTGCTAAAGAGGCCGTTTGGATGAGGAATTTCGTCCAAGAGTTGGGCGTCATTCCTGAATTTGTTGGTCCAGTCCCGGTGTACTGCGACAACACGGGTGCCGTTGCTCAAGCAAAGGAACCAAGGTCTCATCAAAGATCCAAACACGTACTGAAGAAATACCACATAATCCGGGAGATTGTGGAAAGAGGAGACATCATTGTCGAACGAGTGGCCTCTGCAGACAATATCGCTGATCCGCTTACTAAGCCCTTGCCAGGACCATTGTTTGACAAACATCGCGAAGCAATGGGTCTACGTAGTATGACTAGTTGGCTATAGGGCAAGTGGGAGATTGTAAGAGTGGGTGCCCAGTGAGCCAACTGTGTGGCTATGGGCTTTGATGACTCTTTGTATAAACAATCTTTTGTTTAATATTATTTACACTTTTATGGCAATGACTTTATATTACTTCATATTGTTATATTGTGATATACTATTGTTGTTTTGATAAAGACCTTGAATATACTATAGTGTATGTAAGATGTGGTAGAACATGGAGATGTCTATCATGAAATACATCTTATAGTCACTGTATGTTCTAAAACCGTTCCTAGTCGATTGAGCCGTCCGATAATAAGGATAAGGATCGCTCGAGTTTGAGACTAGCATTTGCGATGCGGAGTACCACGTTTCATTGGTAGGGAACATGGAGATGTTCGAAGCATGCAAATGGATATTCATAGGATGAATAATCGAACTACCCTATCCGGACTTTCCAAGTGGTTATTACTTATCGAGTGGATTAAGTCCGCGGTTTTGGTTGTACACCATTAGTCCTTACGACTTGAAACATCATGGAGACTCTATATGCTAGTGCTGTGCTTTGACTCGTTTACCGACTCTATGGGGGTCATCAGGTGTCGAGATTGGGTACAGTTACGACACATATAGGAGTCAATGCATTGTTGTCAAGGATTCACCACATACTTGCGAGTGTGGATATCCTATGCGATCTGAGGAGATATTAGTGTGACAAATCTCTGGCCAGAGTACTTGATGTGATTTAAGAAATGGTTTCTTAGTAGCACATGCGATGTCACTAATTTGATCTTCAAGATGTATTGCATAGTTATCGAATCTTGAGCGACTCTCGATATACCAATGGTTGTTGATTCGATCGGGATATATGGATGAAGGGACCGTACTGTACGCTAACCAAAATCTACTGGTTCTTGTAGGCACTATCAGTGATACCTAGGGAATCATGGGGCGATGTTGCTAGGCGCTTTACCATGATTCGTTGGGCAAGTCGGAAAGTGTTGTTCCGAGTCACAAGGAGTTGTGAGCCCACGGCTAGCTGTATCCCTGAACCATTGAGGGTCACACAGTGTAATGGAGTTTTAATCCCCGTTGAGATAGTTAAATTTAAAGAGTTAAATTTAATGAACTAAGGAGTTGGACTTCTTAAATAAGAGTAAGGGAGTAGGATTTCCTAAAATGACATAGGGATGGACATTTTAGGAAACCACTGAATTCGGATTCAGGAAAATTTATTTTGACTTTAAAATGTGCAGAAATGGTTTCTGTGCACATTGGTGAAATCGTTTCATCAATCGGAGTCACGATGAATTTTATATTAATTTCTGAACGAGCGGGCTTTGCTTGTCGGGCCCTGACTTATGACTAATGGGCCCTAAGGTGTTAGTGGCCTGCATTATAAATAAGTTATTTCAGTACAGAAATTACACACAACAGGTCATAATTTTTGAGAGCAAAAATCGAAAACCCTAGTTCCTCTCAAATAATATTTCGGCCACCCCCTTTCTCTGTCACAGAGAAATTCCGGTCTGTGATTTTGAATCGCAGTAAGGAATAACGAATCAGATTCGTTTATTCTCTTCGCAGAAAACTTCTGATAGATTTTCTAGTGCAATCTATCAGAGGGATTAAACCTCTGTTCGTGGACCTGATTGAAGGAGTTCATCGGTTCCAGGGAGAGACAACAAGAGCAGATAAAATCTGTTGGTGTCCATTAATCTCGTTGCGAGATTTGAGGTAAAATTTATTTAATTGTTATTTAAATTTTACACACACAATAATTTAATCGTTAAACGGTTGATAACCCACACCATGGAATTGTTCCATGATAAAATTTTTAAACTTCCGCTGCACCGGGTATCAATCGTGATTGATCTGAGAGCCGCGTTTTCCAACATATTGTTTCATCAAATTTCTGGTTCCAACTTCTTGATGCTTGTTTGAGACCATAAATTAATCTCTGAAGCTTGCATACCTTATGCTCGCTTCCCATGGATGTGAATCCCTCGGGCTGCATCATATAGATTTCTTCCTTAATGTTTCCATTAAGAAATGCAGTCTTCACATCCATTTTCCATATCTCATAGTCATACCATGCTGCTATGGCAATAAGGATTCTTATGGACTTGAACATTGCGACTGGTGAAAAAGTTTCATCATAGTCAACTCCTTGTCTTTGAGTATATAACCTTTTGCTACCAATCGTTCCTTGTAGGTAAGTACCTTACCATCAGTCCCAAGTTTTCTCTTGTAGATCCATTTACACCCTATTGGAACAATTCCATCGGGAGGATCTACTAAAGACCAAACTTGGTTTGTATGCATCGAGTCTATTTCCGACTACATAGCTTCAAGCCATAAATTAGAATCCGCATCAGAAATTGCTTCCTTGAAGTTTCTTGGATCACATCCAATGTCGGGTTTACTTTGATCCCCTTCAAGAAGAAGACCATATCGAATAGGAGCTCTAGAAGTCCTCTCGGATCTCCTAGATATAGGCATGTCCGTTGAAGGTTCTTGAGGTGTGTGGTCGTTATTTTGTATCTGGGGTTCTTCTCGAATTTCTTCGAGTTCCATCATCTTGCCTTTCTTATCTAATAAGAGCTCCTTCTCCATGAAGGTGGCATTCCTCGAAACAAACATTTTTGTCTCATAAGGATGATAGAAATAATATCCGATTGAATTCATCGGATATCCTACAAAATAACATAAGGTGGATCGACTATCCAACTTATCTCCCACTGTCTGCTTCACGTAAGCAGGACATCCCCAAATCCTTAAGTACGAATACTTAGAAGCTTTGCCATTCCATAACTCGTATGGAGTTTTATCTACTCCTTTAGTGTGGACATTGTTCAACAATAATACCGCCGTTTCAAGCGCATAGCCCCAAAACGAAGGTGGGAGCTCAGTGAAGCTCATCATAGATCAAACCATGTCCAACAAAGTTCGATTGCGACGCTCCAAGACACCATTCAGCTGAGGTGTCATAGGAGGAGTCCACTGAGAGAGAATCCCATTCTCTTTTAGATAGTTCAAAAACTCGGTACTTAAGTATTTTCCACCTCGATCCGATCGAAGTGCTTTAATACTTCTACCTTGTTTGTTTTCTACTTCAGCCTTGAATTCTTTGAACTTTTCAAATGATTCAGACTTATATTTCATTAAATATAAATACCCATACCTCGAATAATCATCAGTAAAGGTAATGAAGTAGGTGTGACCAAATTTAGTACCGATACTAAATGGTCCGCAAACATCTGTATGGATCAAATCCAACAGATTTTGACTACGCTCAGACTTCCCTTTGAAAGGAGATTTAGTCATTTTTCCTTTTAGGCAGGACTCACAAGTAGGTAGAGAGTTAATATCAGACATATCAAACATGCCCTCTCCCACTAGCTTGTTCATCCTCCTTGAGGAAATATGACCTAGACTAGCATGCCAAAGGTTTGCCGGGTTTTGACTATCGATTTTCCTTTTGTTTGTTGTTACCGGTTTATCAACATAATCAACTGGAATGTCTTTTAATTTTAAGTTATATAGATCATTTTTAAATTGTCCATTTCAAATCAAACATTCATTCTTGTAAATATTGCAAATCCCATTCGCAAATTTTCAAGAAATATCTTCTCTATCAAGAATATAAAAAGAAATAATGTTTTAATGAAATCTTGGTACAAATAAAAACATCTCTCTCAAAATATAGCTTAAAATTGTTTTTGCAAAATTAAACAAATGTTTCCCATAGCTTTTGGATTCAACTCTAGAACCATTCCCGAGCCTTAACTGGGTCTCACCCATCCTAAGATTACGACTTCTTGTCATCATCTGCAACTCATTGTAATTGTGAGATCTACATCTGGTATCCAATACCCAAGAAGTAATATTAAGTGAAACATTTATAAAATATATCCTTTGTAGTTCGTAACTACTCGATATACATTCTTTGCAGTTACACTTCCAGTAACCGGGTTTCTTGCAGTGATGGCAAACTTATTTAGACTTGTCCATCTTTGCATGTAACATTTGGCCTTGAGATCATGGTCCTACCATTTCTCTAGTTCGGCCAACCTTTCCGAAATTACATCAGCCGGGGCTGTTTTCGGAGGAGCCTTTTCTAACACTTAGAAAATCTTTTCCGAGCTCAGGACAATCTTAACTTATGGAACCATTCCTTATAGTTTGCGCCAGAAAGTTTGTTTTGTTCGAGAATTGAAACATGTGGATTACGAAGATTCATCATAATGATATACTGAGATGAAACAGACAATAATCGATGATTGTTTAATTAATTTACTAAGACATAAAATATGGCGAAATTTAATTTTATGAATTTCACTCCCACTATTTTAACGATTTCACTATCCTCTAGTGAAAACGGGAAACTTGTTTCCTTAGTGGGAACATGGAGTTCAATTGACAAATCATAGTCCCGAATAATATCAGCCAACCATAATTTTCAAAAGGTAGAGACCAATTACTTCCAAAGTAACCCCCATGTTTTTACCTCATGTCCAATAAGGGCCCAATAATATGACGCTGTTTATTGTGACATGTCAATATAACCCATCAATATTAAGTTGTGATGGACGGTCGCCATGTGGATCCCCCAATAATATGAGCCAATCCCATGGGAGTTCCACCCAACTTACAACATGTGTCGATCCAATGTACAGCTTTCCGACGAACGGGCCCCCCCAATAATATGAGCCGGACCGTATCCGCGGGTAGAATCTCATACATTGATCGTTGATGGAAGGTAGGAACATTTAAACAATATTTAAATTCTCTTTTATAAATCTTGATATCAATTTTAAATCATATTTAAAATGAGTGATTTTAATTTTTTTTTGAAAATTTGTCTCATCATGCAATTTATGTATGCTTGCGGGATTCATACAATTTAGTCTAAACATGCATACATCAATAATATCATATATTATTTAAGGATGATCGATCCCATTATCTAATCGACCCGTGGTTGCCAATCACGAGTCTAAGTCCAATCCTAGGTGATATACAAGTATGCAATGCAATCCTATTACATTGAGCTTCCATTTACATTTCTTCGGTCTTTATCGTCTGCTGGGCCCACCATTGTCTTCAAATCTTTATCTCCCACTAAATCTAACAAATTTACAATAAATTTCTATGACAAGTAGGGGATACATATTTAAGGGGTGGGAACGGGCCATAAACCAAGCCCACTTTTTATTACAAATGACAATTCAAATTGGGCACTAAACCAAGCCCATTAATAAAATCCAACAACAATAAAACCAAATGTAAATTACCTAACATACACCTAAAACATTGGTCATGGCAATCGATCATCCCTTATCCAATAATTAATTCAATAATTAAATAATTGGATAACATGCAATGACATCATAATTAAAAGATAAAATCAAATTTTATCTTATCCTTTCATAAGATCATATTTTATCATCAATTTTACCAAAATAATTGATTTTATAAAATCTAATTTAACGGATAAAATTTATAAATTTTCCAAAAATTCAAAAATATCCAAAAATCAATTTTAAAAATTTCGGACTCGAACAATTCGATCCGATGCCTCGTGGACCAATCAAAAACAATTTTCGATCGGACCAAAAACTAAAATTCCAAAATATTAAAATTTTAAAAAAAAACAATTTTAATTTTTCCCGGGAAGCCCGTCGCTGCCCTGGGCAGCACCGTGCGCTGCCCTGGGCAGCTATGGGCTCGCTGCCCTTGGGCAGCTGCCAGCTCTACCCTGGGCAGCGACGATCGCTGCCCCGGGCAGCGACGATCGCTGCCCGATGTGCCCATTAAATTTTAATTTAAAATTTTGTTTTTGTTTCAAAAAACCCGAGGCCAAAAATTTTGTACAATCAATTAATTTAATCGTTTGATCGGAGCAACCTGGCTCTGATACCACTGTTGGAAAACGTGTTCAGATCAATTAAGAATTGATACCCGATGCAGCGGAAGTTTAAAAAATTTATTTTTATATATGGAACGATTCCATATCATGGGTATCAAAACTTTACGATTAAATTATGCAAGTAAAATAATAATAATCACAATTAATAATATTTTACCTCTTCAAGCAACGGCTTGATTATGGACACCAACAGAATTTAATCTGCTCTTCTTGTATACCCCGGGAACCGATGGCTTCACGATCAATCTCCGGAATAAGGTCCACGAACAGAAAACAGAAACCCTCTGATTGATTGCACTAGAAATCAATCAGATGTTTATCGATGAGAATAAACAGATTTGATCTGTTAATTCGGAATGTAATTTTCACAAAAATCACAGACCGAATTTTCTCAAAAGGGACAGAGGATTTTCGAAAATCCCCTTGAATTATTTTATGTGAATTTCGAAAATTGCTAGAATGAATTGTGTCAATTTTCGAACACTACACATGTATTTATAGATAATTTCTAGACTAGATTAAGTTATAATTGTATTAGGACTCTAACTCCATAGGGCCCACAATCCATAACTTAAGCCCAACAAGCCAAGCCCGTTGTTATAGAAATTAATATAAAATTCATCATGACTCTGATTGATAAACCGATTTTACCAATGTGCACAGAAACCATTTCTGCACCTTTTAAAGTCAAGATAATTTTTCTGAATCCGAATTCAGTGATTTCCAAAAAATGTCCATCCCTATGTCATTTTAGAAAATTCCACTCCCTTTTAGTTAAGAAGTCCAACTTCTCTTTCATTAAATTTAACTCTTTAAATTTAACTATCTCCACGGGGTTTAGTAATCCATTACTTGTGTGACCCTCAATGGTTCAGGGATACAGCTAGCCGTGGGCTCACAACTCCTTGTGACTCGGAACAACAATTTCCGACTTGCCCAACGAATCATGGTAAGAGCGTCTAGCAACATCGCCCCATGATTCCCTAGGTATCACTGATAGTGCCTGCAAGAACCAGTAGATTTTGGTTAGCGTACAGTACGGTCCCTTCATCCATATATCCCGATCGAATCAACAATCATTGGTGCATCGAGAGTCGTTCGAGATTCGATAACTATGCATTACATCTTGGAGATCAAATAGTGACATCGCATGTGTTACTAGGAAAACCGAGTAACCTAAAACACATCATGTACTCTTGCCAGAGATTCGTCACACTAATATCTCCTCAGATCGCATAGGATATCCACACTCGCAAGTATGTGGTGAATCCTTGACAACAAAGCATCGACTCCTATATGTGTCGTAACTGTACCCAATCCCGACACCTGATGACCCCAATAGAGTCGGTAAACGAGTCAAAGTACAGTACTAGCATATAGAGTCTCAATGATGTTTCAAGTAGTAAGGACTAATGGTGTACAACCAAAACCGCGGACTTTATCCACTCGATAAGTGATAACAACTTGGAAAGTCCGAATAGGGTAGTTCGATCATTCATCATATGAATATCCATTTGCATGCTTTGAACATCTCCATGTCCATTACCAATGAAACATGGTACTTGGCATCACAAATGCTAGTCTCAATCTCGAGCGATCCTTATCCTTATTAGCGGACGGCTCAATTGACTAGGAACTGTTTAGAATATACAGTGACTATAAGATGTGTTTCATAATAGTGATCTCTCTTTATTCACTATCTCATCTTACTTACACTATAGTATATTCAAGGTCTTTATCAAAACAACAATAGTATATCACAATATAACAATATGAAGAAAAACAAAGAAAATGCCATTAATGAATGTAAATTATATTAAACAAATATTGTTTATACATAGAGTCACAAAAGCCCTTAGCCACAAGTTGGCTAACCGGGCACCCACTCTTTCAACTACTTCAACTTTCAACATAAAATTATTTTCCTGCTCAACCTTAAACATGAAATCATGCCATAAAATTATTTCATGAATGCATGCACTGAAAAATATGTCTGTAATATATATTTATTTAATTTTTCATAATATAATATACTTATACTTAAAATAGACTTTATGCATAAAATAATTAAATATATATTCCGGACTTAGTTAATTTTTTTTTTTCATGGGTTGGTCCAGACTGCTGGTCACTAACTCTAAGCCCATTATACTTAAATTTAAGTCCAATAATCATATCTTAGCCCAAATAACTTAATTAAAGTTAACTGGACCTAAATCAAATATTAAGCCCCTTAACTTAATTAAACCCAATAAAATTCTAGACTGGCAAAAAAATCCACTGACTGGCCCAAAAATATTCATGGGCTCCCAAGCCCATAAAAATCATTGGGCTAACTTAAATAAATTATTTAAACCCAAATAAAATTATTTGGAGGGCCGAATAATTTTCTAACTAATTATTAAAGCCCAAAATACACTTAAACTATTAAATACTTAACAATTAAAATACCCGAGCCCAGCCCACCTAACCCGGACCCAGGCCACCTGACCCGACCCACTATGACCTAGACCCGACCCAGACCCCTAGGACCCGACCCAACCCCCACCCATATCCCAACCCGATCCCCCCCTATCCCTTTTCCCCTCGATCGCGAGCAGCAGCCCTGGCCATGGCCGACCGGAGCACCGCCAGCAGGACCTTCCCAGGGTCCTACCGGTCCTAACCTGGGCCACGCCCCGCTGGTCCATGACCATGCATGGACCAGCCGAGCCTTCTTCCATAACCCTAGCCTGCGCGCCCTAGCTGCCTATCCATGGTGTTTCTGATCGGCCAGCCCCTAACCAGCCTATAACTTGGACATGGTTCGATCCTTAGGACCCTAACTCATCTCTGACCCGAGCCCCAAGCCCCTGGACCAAGCCATGCTGAAGAAAACGTGAGTCATGGAATGAAAACACTCAAATATGCATCAAACATCAATAAACTAGCATAAATTCGAAATATTCATATGAAATCTGAAAAAAAAAAAAACATCATGTCTGATTAATAGCTTGTATGGTGTTTAAACGAAGGAAAAAGACATGCCTTTATAATTGTTTGAAATAGGTTGATGCGTATAAGGGCTCCGGGACGACGAACAGACCAAAATCCACCAAACTTGAGCTTGATCGGCTATGGGGTTGATGTTTTCTATCAAAAACGATGATGGAGGCTGATGAAGAAGGGTGGGAGGCGGCTAGGAATGTGTTTGATCGGTATAGGGATTGATTTTAGGTTTAATTTGAGTAGATATGGTTTAAATAATTAATAATAATCAACATAAAGATAATATACCAACAAAACTTTATTTAAAACTCCTAATAATAATAATAATCTGATACTAAAACTAAAATCCCGAAATATTAAAATAGGTAATTTTTAAATATTAATAAAAATCGTTAAAATAACTTATTTTGGATAAAAATCATCCCTTAAATAAATATATAACTAAATATTAAAATTTTCTTGACAAAATACCTTAAAATATTATTTTAAGGCTCATAAAACTCATAAAATATTTTTGGCTAAGAATTTTGGTATCTCGTCCGTCCACGGTCCCGTCTACGCGATCAAAACCAATAATTCCTTAAAAATCTAAAAATTCTAAAATAGCAGGTTAAATGCTAAAATAAATTAAATCATGCATATAATTCACATAATAACACATAAATGTCATTTAACCCAAATATAAACTTTAAATAATTATTTTCCTTAATTATGCATGCAAATTTACGTATTAAAATTTTCGGGTGTTACAATTCTCCCCCCCCCCCCCCCCCCCTTAAATTGAATTTCGTCCTCGAAATTAAAGGGCTTACTCGAATAACTCCGGGTAGCGAGTCCTCATGTCTGCCTCGGTCTCCCAAGTGGCTTCCTCCTCGGAATGATTATGCCACTAGACTTTGACCATTGGTATGACCCGCGTCCTCAATCTCCGCTCCTCTCTGGCTAAGATACGAACAGGCCTCTCCTCAAATGCTAGATCTGGTGCTAACTGCAAAGGCTCGTAATCTAGTACATGTGTCGGATTCGAGAAGTATCTCCGTAGCATGGATACATGGAAAACGTTGTGCACTGCCGCAAGCCCTGGTGGCAAAGCCAAACGGTAGGCCAACGTGCCTACTCTCTCCAAGATCTCAAATGGCCCTATATATCTAGGGTTAAGCTTGCCTTTCCGGCCAAATTGCACTACTCCCTTCATAGGTGACACCTTCAGGAATACGTGATCACCTACAGCGAACTCCAAATCTCGTCGTCGAGTATCTGCATAACTCTTCTGACGACTCTGAACAGTCCTCATGCGATACCGAATCTGAGTCACAATATCAGCAGTCTGCTACACTATCTCAGGACCCAATAGAGTCCTCTCTCCAACCTCATCCCAATGAATAGGAGATCTTCATCTCCTCCCATACAAAGCTGCGTAAGGAGCCATACCTATAGACGCCTGAAAGCTATTGTTATAGGTAAACTCCACTAATGGCAATCTCGTCTTCCATGAGCCCTGAAAATCGATGACACATGCTCTCAGTAAGTCCTCAAGAATCTGTATCACCCTCTCAGACTGACCATCTGTCTGGGGATGAAAAGCTGTGCTGAACAGTAGTCGAGTCCCGAATGCTGTATGTAGACTCTTCCAGAATGCAGACGTAAATCTCGGATCTCTGTCTGACACAATCGACACTGGTATGCCATGCAGTCTAACAATCTCCTTGATGTAAAGCTCTGCATACTGTGTCAATGAGTAAGTAGTCCTCACTGGCAAGAAATGAGCTGACTTGGTGAGTCTATCCACGATCACCCAAATAGTTGTGCAACCTCTGGCACTCCTCGGTAAACCAACTACAAAGTCTATCGTAATGTTCTCCCATTTCCATTCCGGAATAGGAAGAGGTCTAAGAAGTCCTGCTGGACGCTGATGCTCTGCCTTGACCTGCTGACAAGTCAAGCACTCTGACACAACTCTCCCGATATCTCTCTTCATCCCGGGCCACCAATACAATAGCTGCAAATCTCGGTGCATCTTCGTACTTCCGGGGTGAATGGAGTACGGAGATGTGTGAGCCTCTGCTAAAATCTCAGCTCTCAACTGATCGACGTTCGGTACCCACATCCTACCACGGTACTGAACAATGCCATCCACAACTATATAAAGAAGACCACCATTGACCTCATCTCTCTGCCTCCAACGCTATAACTCCTCATCAGTAGGCTGTCCATCTCTGATCCGATCTCGTAGAATCGGCTGCACCGTCAACACTGACAAGCTCGGTGCATGACCACTCGAGTAAAACTCCAAATCAAACCTCTGAATCTCGCTCTGCAGTGGTAACTGCACTGTTAAACATGATGCTATTGACGACTTCCGACTCAAAGCATCGGCCACTACATTAGCTTTACCTGAATGGTAGCTAATGTCACAGTCGTAATCCTTCACCAACTCCAACCATCTCCGTTGCCTCATGTTCAACTCCTTCTGAGTGAAGAAGTACTTGAGGCTCTTATGATCAGTGAAAATCTTGAAATTCTCGCCATACAGATAGTGTCTCTAGATTTTCAAAGCGAAGACCACTGCTGCTAACTCCAAGTCATGTGTCGAGTAGTTGTGCTCATGAATCTTCAACTGCCTCGACGCATAAGCAATAACCTTACCACACTGCATAAGTACTGCGCCTAACCCTAGCTTAGACGCGTCGGTGTATACCACTAACTCCTCGTGTGGTACTGTCATCGCTAAAACCGGTGCGGTAGTGAGTGCTTCCTTCAGCTGATCGAAGCTCCTCTGACAGTCTGAACTCCAAA
This sequence comes from Henckelia pumila, assembly GCF_033568475.1. Classification (NCBI taxonomy): domain Eukaryota; kingdom Viridiplantae; phylum Streptophyta; class Magnoliopsida; order Lamiales; family Gesneriaceae; genus Henckelia; species Henckelia pumila. The sequence continues at coordinate 53,997,415 of NC_133121.1, forward strand.
TAAACTTCGCATTCTTCTTGGTTAAGGAAGTCAAGGTTACTGCAATAGAGGAAAAACCCTTGATGAACTTCCTATAATATCCTGCCAAACCCAAGAAACTGCGAATCTCCGAAGCATTCCTCGGAATACCCCATTTTTGCACTGCCTCAACCTTCGACTGATCCACTGCAATCCCATCTCTCGAATTAATGTGGCCAAGAAATTCCACTTGCTCAAGCCAAAACTCGCACTTGCTGAACTTGGCATACAAACGCTGCTCCCTCAAAGTCTGCAAGGCTGTCTGTAGATGCTGCCTATGCTCCTCAATGATCCTAGAGTAGATCAAGATATCATCAATGAAGACTATGATGAACTGATCAAGATACGGCTGAAATACCCGGTTCATGAGATCCATGAAAACCGCTGGAGCATTGGTCAGCCCAAATGGCATTACTAAGAACTCATAATGCCCATAACGTGTCCGAAAAGCAGTCTTGGACACATCTGCATCCCTAACTCGCAGCTGATGATAACCAGATCGCAGGTCGATCTTGGAGAACACCGAAGCTCCCTGCAACTGATCAAATAAGTCCTCTATCCTCGGCAGTTGGTACTTATTCTTCACTGTGACCCTGTTGAGCTCTCGATAATCGATGCACAGTCTCATACTGCCATCGTTCTTCTTCACAAATAAAACTGGAGCTCCCCATGGAGAAAAGCTAGGACGAACAAAGCCTTTCTCTAATAACTCCTGAATCTGCTCCTTCAACTCTTTCATCTCGGTAGGAGCAAGTCGGTACGGTGCCTTTGAGATAGGCACGGTGTCTGGCACTAAGTCGATACTGAACTCCACATCTCTCACTGGTGGAATTCCTACAACATCCTCCGGAAAGACGTTCGGAAAATCACGAACAACTTCTATCTCTGATAATGATCTGCTAGATGGTTCTGAGGCCGTGACAATACTCGCTAGAAAACCTCGGCAACCCCGTCTCAACAGCTTCCTCGCCTGAATATAAGATATCACCTGAGGAATATCACTGCTGTGAGATGCATGGAAAGTAAACGGGTCGCCTTGCGACGGTTTCACTGACACTGTCCTCCGACGAAAATCAATCAAAGCTCCATTGACTGTCAACCAGTCCATACCCAATATCAAATCAAATCCGCTCAACGGCAAAACCACTACATCTGCGCGAATGGAGTGCCCCTGCAGCTCCAACTCCAGCTCTCGGATGACACTAGATGTAGTAATAATCTGTCCTGACGGCATAGTGACATCATAACCATTGTCGGCAATCTTAGGGGTAATGCCTATCCGTCTGATAAACTCCAGGGAGATAAACGAATGTGTAGCCCTTAATCTAGCAACGCAAACGTGGAGTTGGCTCCAACTAGAATTCTCCCTGCACGCAGAAGAATCCGAACAATTTCATACCACTAATAAACTTTCCCCCAAAGATGAGTCACTAATAACCCTTAATTCTAATCACAAGTAAAACATGCTTCTTATTCTAACATGCAGATAGGTAACCCAAATAACAAATTATTCCACAACAAAAATCAAAAAAATATTACCCAAAAGAAGAAATCATAAAATTCTAGGGGTAAGATATACCGGTGATCAAGGAGGTATCTGGGTCTGCCTCCTCAGCCTGCATCACGAACACTCTCCCTGTAGTGTTCTTCTTCCTCGGGCAATTGGCCATCTGGTGCCCTGGCTCTTTACAATGAAAACAGAAGCCTTCTCCTAGAAGACATGGTCTCGGATGCATCTTTTGGCACTTCAGGCAAGTAGGATCTCATCCAGTATTAGGGGCCCCGCCCTTAGGCTTCTGCCTCTGCTGCTGTGGATTCTGCTGGTTCGGGCCTTTAGACGGCCCAGTAAACTGCTTCTTCGCAGGAGGCTGCAAAGATGGTCGCTGATACCCAGACTGAAACTGCCTCTTACTCTGCTGCTCCCTCTGGATCTCTCTCCTACCCTCCTCAAAACGCAAGGCTCTACTGACTGCAGCCTCATAAGAAGGGACGTCCGCCATGCGAACGTCATGCTTGATTTCTGCCCTGAGCCCCTCAATAAACTGTCTCATCTTCTCAGGTGCACTGTCAGCAATCAATGGCACCAGGTGACAGCCCCTCTCGAACTGTTGGATGTACTCCACAACGGTCTTGTCCCCCTGTCAGAGACTCATGAACTCTCGGATCATGCAGCTGCACACGTCCTCAGTGAAATACTTGGAGTAAAACATCCTCCGGAAGTCTGCCCAAAGCATAGTAGTCAGATTCACTCCTCGTGATGCACTCTCCCACCATAAGTCTGCATCACCCTTTAGCATGTACACTGTGCACCTCACCTTATCCGCATCAGTCAACCCCATATAAGCAAAGATGCTCTCCAAAGAACGGATCCACCCCTCAGCAACGAGTGGATCTGTGGCACCTGTGAACTCCTTCGGTCCCTTCTTCTGGAACCTCTCAGCCACGTCCTCATCATGGGAAAGTCTCGGACGCGCCGCCTGCTGCTCCAACAGAGCAGTAATCCCAGCCATCATGTTTGCATTGGCTTGCTCCAATGCTGAAAGAGGGTTCTGCGGTGGTGGGGATCCCTCACGCCTATTAACTGGTCTCGGAGGCATTCTGCACCAGCACATATTTCTTTACGTAAATCGCCATGCATAACTAAGTACTAAATTTTTTTTTTCTGCTAACATAAATACTTAGGTCTTAAACATGCTACTACTAAATCATACTAAAAGCAATTAAAACTTACAGACCGGTAGCGTGGATTTCTGAGCTCGCATAGCAGTAATGACCCCACCAAGAACGCGTCTCTGATACCAATTGAAACGACCAAATTTTCTAAAATAACATATGCGGAAATTTTTTTTATTTTTATATCCTAAGTGAAATAAATGTACATACATGTCCATACATATATGCACAACAATAAATAGATTTAAAAATAACTTAAATAAAATGCAGCATTTTATACTTAAATATCTGAGTCAAACCTAAATAAAATACTGTCAAAAAAATTAACTTAAAAGTTTGCATGCAATAAATTACTTAATAAAAATAGTGTTAAAATTTGCCACTGAAAAGACTTAAAAGAAATAAATAAATAACAGAGTTTAAAATTATTAAAAATATTCATAATGACTCAAACGACGGCTGCGGGGGATCACTGCCTGTCCGCTCTTACGTCATCGCCGCCGGTAGGTACTACATCTTCCTCTACATACTCACCTGCACCATATAAGTGTAGTGAGCCTAGAGGCCCAACATGCTAACATAACAAGGATTAAAAATAATTTAAATCACTGAAATACTAATACATAACATATACATGAATGAACATGCTTAAAAATCGTGAATTATAACTTAAAATCTTGCTTAAACTTGATCTTAAATATAATCATATAATACATACATAAACATTGTTGAGCATAACATTTTTCTAACATTGCATGGTCATATCCATAGTGTAACCATAAACTTAAATGGTTCGACTGATCAGTGTCTTAAAACCAATGTACGCGGCGGTGACAAATCACCTCTTGCTAGTAGTAAACTACCCTTAAATTGACAGTAAAATGCCCTTAACATGTGAGGACTTGCCCCCTTAAATTGTCACACTACTTCAACTTCCAACATAAAATTATTTTCTTGCTCAACCTTAAACATGAAATCATGCCATAAAATTATTTCATGAATGCATGCACTGAAAAATATGTCCGTAATATATATTTAATTAATTTTTCATAATATAATATACTTAAACTTAAAATAGACTTTATGCATAAAATAATTAAATATATATTTCGGACATAGTTAATTTTTTTTTTCATGGGTTGGTCCAGACTGCTGGTCACTCACTCTAAGCCCATTATACTTAAATTAAAGCCCAATAATCATATCTTAGCCCAAATAACTTAATTAAACTTAACTGGATCTAAATAAAATATTAAGCCCCTTAACTTAATTAAACCCAATAAAATTCTAGACTGGCCCAAAAATCCACTGACTGGCCCAAAAATATTCATGGGCTCCCAAGCCCATAAAAATCATTGGGCTAACTTAAATAAATTATTTAAGTCCCAAATAAAATTATTTGGAAGCCCGAATAATTTTCTAACTAATTATTAAAGCCCAAAATGCACTTAAACTATTAAATACTTAACAATTAAAATACCCGAGCCCGGCCCACCTAACCTGGACCCGGGCCACCTGACCCGACCCACTATGACCTAGACCCGACCCATACCCCCAGGACCCGACCCAACCCCCACCCATAGCCCAACCCGATCCCCCCTATCCCTTTTCCCCTCGGTCGCGAGCAGCAGCCCTTCCGGGGCTGCTGCCGCCTTGCACCGGTCATGGCCGGCCAGAGCGCTGCCGTCAGGACCTTTCCAGGGTCCTACCGGTCCTAACCTGGGCCACGCCCCGCTGGTCCATGACCATGCATGGACCAGCCGAGCCTTCTTCCATAACCCTAGCCTGCGCGCCCTAGCTGCCTATCCATGGTGTTTCTGATCGGCCAGCCCCTAACCAGCCTATAACTTGGACATGGTTCGATCCTTAGGACCCTAAATCACCTCTGAACCGAGCCCCAAGCCCCTGGACCGAGCCATGCTGAAGAAAACGTGAGTCATGGAATGAAAACACTCAAATATGCATCAAACATCAATAAACTAGCATTAATTCGAAATATTCATATGAAATCTGAAAAAAAAAAAAACATCATGTCTGATTAATAGCTTGTATGATGTTCAAACGAAGGAAAAAGACATGCCTTTATAATTGTTTGAAATAGGTTGATGCGTATAAGGGCTCCGGGACGACGAACGGACCAAAATCCACCAAACTTCAGCTTGATCGGCTATGGGGTTGATGTTTTCTGTCAAAAACGATGATGGAGGCTGATGAAGAAGGGTGGGAGGCGGCTAGGAATGTGTTTGATCGGTATAGGGATTGATTTTAGGTTTAATTTGAGTAGATAATGGTTTAAATAATTAATAATAATCAACATAAAGATAATATACCAACAAAACTTTATTTAAAACTCCTAATAATAATAATAATCTGATACTAAAACTCAAATCCCGAAATATTAAAATAGGTAATTTTTAAATATTAATAAAAATCTTTAAAATGACTTATTTTGGCTAAAAATCATCCCTTAAATAAATATATAACTAAATACTAAAATTTTCTTGACAAAATACCTTAAAATATTATTTTAAGGCTCATAAAACTCAAAATATTTTTGGCTAAGAATTTTGGTATCTCGTCCGTCCACGGTCCCGTCTACGCGATCAAAACCAATAATTCCTTAAAAATCTAAAAATTCTAAAATAGCGGGTTAAATGCTAAAATAAATTAAATCATGCATATAATTCACATAATAACACATAAATGTCATTTAACCCAAATATAAACTTTAAATAATTATTTTCCTTAATTATGAATGCAAATTTACGTATTAAAATTTTCGGGTGTTACACCAACGGTGTATGGTTAGTATTTTTTCTGATTTCATTGAGCATATCTTAGAATTCTTTATGGATGATTTCACTGTCTATGGTGATTCATTCGAAAAATGTCTGGCTTACCTTGTTCTTGTCCTTAAGAGGTGTGTCGAAACCAACCTAGTCCTAAATTCTGAAAAGTGTCATTTTATTGTTAGGCAAGGTGTTGTATTGGGTCATGTCGTCTCATCTAAGGGAATATAGGTAGAAAAAGTTAAAATTGATATTATTCAGTCTCTTCCTTACCCCACATGTGTGCGGAAAGTGTGTTCTTTTCTTGGCCATGCAGGTTTTTATAGGAAATACATTCAGAACTTTGCCAAGATCGCATCCCCCATGTGTAAACTATTGCAAAAAGATGTTCCGTTTAAGTTTGATGAACCATGCAAAAAGTCTTTTGACAAACTTAAAGACTCATTGACATCTGCACCAATAATCCAACCACCGGACTGGAGCAAACCATTTGAGTTCATGTGTGATGCCAGCGACTATGCTGTGGGCGCGGTTTTGGGCCAAAAAGTTGGGATAGCATCGCATGCTATCTACTACGCTTCGCATATCCTGAACGATGCCCAACGGAACTACTCCACCACTGAAAAAGAACTCTTGGTTGTAGTTTTTGCCTTAGAAAAATTTTGTTCTTATTTACTTGGTGATAAGGTTATCGTTTATTCTAATCATGCAGCTCTTCGCTTTCTGATGGCCAAGAAGGAGGCAAAACCAAGGCTAATAAGATGGATACTACTCTTGAGCGAATTCGATGTGGAAATCAAGGACAAAAGAGGAACAGAGAATGGAGTCGCTGACCACTTGAGCCGTCTAGTTCATATTGATAAGGAGCTGAGCTTGCGAGAAGAATTTCCTGATGAGCAACTGTTTTCAGCAAGCACAAAATTACCCTGGCACGCAAATATTGTCAATTATTTAGTTACTAAAGGGTTTCCCTCTGAATTTTCAAAGGCAAAAAAGGACAAAGTGAGAAGCGATGCTAAGTAATTTGTGTGGGATGATCCATACTTGTGGAAACACTGCGATGATCAAGTCATACGACGATGTTTACCTGCAAGCGAGGTAATCCCTATTCTCACGTTTTGTCATTCTTATGCGTGTGGTGGCCATTTTGGAGCGAAAAAGACAGCGAGAAAGGTGTTGGACTGCGGATTTTTCAGGCCATCCTTATTTCGAGACGCTTACATTTTCTGTAAGTCGTGCGCTCAATGCCAGAAGACAGGTTATATATCCCAACGCAAGGAGATGTCCCAGCAACCTATTTTAGTTTGTGAAATCTTTGATGTTTGGGGCATCAACTTCATGGGACCTTTTCCAAGTTTGTATGGATTTATATATATATTACTTGCTGTGGACTATGTCTCGAAATGGATGGAAGCAAAAGCCACCTGTACTGATGATTCTAAAGTTGTTGCAGAGTTTATCAAAAACAATCTTTTCTCTAGGTTTGGGATTCCACAAGCCATCATCAGTGATAGAGGAACGCACTTCTGCAACCAAACAGTGGCCAGTTTGCTGAAAAAGTACCATGTAACGCACAAGATCTCCTCTGCATACCATCCACAATCCAATGGTCAAGATGAGGTTTCGAACAGAGAAATCAAGTCCATCCTAGAAAAGACCGTGAATTCTACAAGAAAGGACTGGAGCTTGCACATGGATGACTCTTTGTGGGCTTACAGAACCGAGTTCAAGACGCCAATTGGAATGTCCCCATATCAGCTGATATTTGGGAAACCTTGCCATCTTCCCGTCGAATTGGAGCATAGAGCCTATTGGGCTATCAAGAACTTCAACATGCAGATGGATGAGAGTGGCGAGCATTGGAAGTTGCAGTTGCAGGAATTGGAGGAGATACGCAATGATGCTTATGCCAGTTCAAAGATTTACAAGGACAAGACAAAATCCTTCCACGACAAGATGATTTCTAGACGGGAATACAAAGTCGGACAAAAAGTTCTGCTCTATCACTCATGACTTCGGTTATTTCCAGGTAAGTTGCGTTCACGTTGGAATGAACCGTTTGTTGTCACTAATGTCTTTACCCATGGTGCAGTCAAAATCCAGAGCTTGGACACATACAAAACATTCAAGGTGAATGGCCACCGACTAAAACACTACTATGAAGGAGTCCAAGCGAATGTAGGAGAGGACGAGCATGATCTCACTCTAGATGCTCCGCCAAATGTCGAGTGAATCGTAGCATGCAGTCGAGCTATAGATTGACTGTAAATTTAGCACTGACTAGGAGGAAACCCAGTGTTTTTCGTTTCTTTTCCCTTGTATTTATTTTTATTTCCTAGCTTTGTTCTTTTCTTGCTTTTATTTTTGTTTTTTGGAAATTAGAAAAAACCAAAAATATTTTGAAATTTTGTGTCTCGCTCAATCAGTTAATCTTTACCGATCGAGCGGGACGTTTTTTTAGCGAGACAGTAAGTTTGGTGTTTTTATCTCGCTCGATCGGCCACATCTTATCGATCGAGCGAGAGCGCATTTTTGAAAAACAGTGAGTTTGCATTTTTGGTCTCGCTCGATCGGTCACATCTTACCGATCGAGCAAGAACACTTTTTACAAAAACAAAGAGTTTGGATATTTTGGCTCGTCGATCGGCAACATCTTACCGATCGAGCGAGCCCCTTTTCTCGCAAATTATAACGCGATTCCCCTTCTTTCTCTTTCATTCTATCATCCCCTCTATTTTTGAATCCCTAATTCTCCAAACTCTTTTTCTCAATCTCTCACCCATATCTTCATCTTAATCCGCAGGGACTCAATCGGATGCCACACCACTACGCTCCTCTCATCACTTCCAGAAATCTTCTCTACCATCCCTCCTTCTCCTTCTCCAAAATTTTCTCACGCCGTCGCCTCACATCTCACAGGCCGCCGCCCATCTATACTTCACCTTTGTTGCTCCGGCCGATCTCCATGCCTATACCACTCACAGCCTACCGCTCGCAATTCCTCTACACCGGCAGAACACCACAGTAACCGGAGCACCATTGCACTTTGGTTTTGCATGCCAAGTGTTCGACGAATTTCCCCTACAATTCTTTGTGTCATCTTTGGGACATTATGCCTGCCAAACGCACTAGAGAGACCGGAGAATCTTCTCGCCAAGGCGCCCGGGCATCCAATGCTTCACTCAACCTCGCCGGCCGATTCGTCAATCAAGCAGCCCGTACAGATATGATCATGCTAAGGCCCATCGCTCCCCTATTACTAAGAGGGGTTCTGAACTCGACTTAACCGATAGGGAGGTGGCTATCAAAGTTACTAACCGGGGTTGGAGGAAATTCTGTACGCAGCCCGCTCCGGTTGTTTTCACTCTTGTTAGGGAATTCTATGCCAATGCTGCCGAACGTGCTGATGGTAAATCTTTTGTGCGAGGTACGTTGCTTTCTTTTGATGCCCAAGCGCTGAAATAGTTTTCTAGAGACGCCGGATGTCGACGACAGTCTCTACCAAAGCCTCTCCATTTATCCGGATTTAGACAAGGTTCTTACGCAATTGTGTTTTGAAGGTGTTGCCTGGCTTGATGCCTATTTTTCGAAAAAATACTTATACTTGGGGCCGGCAACTTGGTATTCTTTTGTCTCCCGCCGCATGATGCCTTTTTCACAGACCTAGTGACGTCCACCTTGCGCATGCTTTGCTTTTATACGCTTTGGAATTGGATTGGCCGATCAATGTGGGCCAAGTGATACACAATCAGATACGACATTCCATTGCCTCCAAGATGGCTGGTCTTTTCTTTTCGATGATTATTGCTCAGCTCTGCATCAGCGCTGGTGTGCAACCTTGAGTCGACGACGAATGGTTGCAACAGATGCGCCCCTTCGACAAAGCTGCTATTGACGCTAAAAGTGCATATCGGAGAAGTTCACTTATGGTGGATAATCAATTTGTTTCGGTCCCTGCCCCGCAACGGCCACCTCAGCCTCCTCGTCGTTCACAAGCCGATTCCATCCGTGAGCTTACTTCCTTCGCTCATCACCAAGATTTATTCAATACTATGGCAACTCACAACGCTCAAGCTATGGACTCTCTCATCCGGGGTATATCTATGCATCTGGGCATTGATACCTCCGCCGTTCCCGCTGCTCTACCCTATCCACCATGCTTCCCATTTTATTACGCCGCTCCTATTCCTCCGCCCGAGATTGAAGAGGAGGATGCCGCCGACCACTAGACCAGGGGAGTTCTGTTTTTCATTTTTGCATTGCATTGTGTTTAGTTCTTTGTTTTGTTTTGTGTTTTGATGCATTGAGGGCAATGCTTCATTTAAGTGTGGGGGGTGTATTGCATTTGCATGCATGGTGTTGCATTTAGTTTGTGATTTGTTGTGTCGTTGTTTGTGTTTGTTCGAATGCATGAGTTGAAGATGAGATTTTTAGCCTATGATGAGGTAGTTGAAAAATGATGAACTTTTTTGGAAAATGTTATACTCTTGATTAGATTTGAGAAACCGTAGGTTGATTGTTGAATATCTCAAGAACGCATGTTTAACTGGTGAATTGTAGCGATGTATTAGATATTTTGGATGTCTGTTGGACTATTGCACGATAATTGGTATTTGTGGAACTTGATAGTGCTTGAATCTTGATGATCTATTTGATATGGCATATACACTCTTGGGCGCACCCATTAAATTTTTTGTTTTTGTTGAAAGAAGTGAAAAAAAAAATTTGACTCCATTCGGGTTGTGAGCGAGATTTTTGAAATCCTATTTGTCTTGTTTGTGGCTAAGTATGCGGATAACATGGGGTTAAAAATTTGAAAAAATTTGAAATCACAATTCCATCCGGGCTTGGAATGTGAATGAAATTCTATTCACTATTTCATAGCTAAGTTTGCGGATTCAATGGGATTGTAGTTCCATCTGGGCTATAGACGAGAGGATTGAAATTCGAATCCTATCTAGTTATAGCTAAGTCTGCGGGTAATTATTGAGACTTTAAAATGTCGGGTGCAAAATCCGACTGTTCGTAATTATTCTCAAGGGTGTTGATAGATTGTTAAGAGGAGGGTTTTTGATTGTGAGACTTGCACTGAATTGTTTTAAGTCGGCGAAAAGTCTTGAAACTTTTTCTTTTGAAGTTGCATGTAGCTGGGGTAACATGTCACACAGGCACATTTTCATTCGACTGAAGGTGTATCATTGATGATCGAGAGTACATGTTCATTTGTTTTTGTGGGAAGACTTTTCTGAGGCTATATTATGCTTGATTCATCCTTGCTTTTGTGTTTGTTGTGCTTCATTTTGTTTTGCATGACTTACTTGAGGGCGAGTAAGGAGTAAGTGTGGGGGAATTTGATAGTTATGTTTTTGTTGCATATTTTGATGTCATTTAGTTGTTTTTTTGAATTCGTTTATGTATTTTATTTATGTGTTTTGTTCGTATTTCATATTTTGTGTCTTCATAATATGTTTCCCAGTTTGTTGTGTAGGTTGTGCACTTTGGTGGACGCATAGACAGAACCATGCAGCAAGAGAAATGACGAAATTATTTTGAAGGGAAGCACTCGATCGATCTGCAAGATGTTACCGATCGAGCGGAGCATTTGAAGAATGAAAACAGTAGGCTTTGGAATTTTGGCTCGATCGATCCGCAACATTTGACCGATCGAGCGACTGCTTAAATTTGCAAAACAGTAGGATTATAATTTTGCTCGCGATCGATCGGTAACATCTTACCGATCGAGCGCGAGGTGCTATTCGGGAAGGAATTTTCAGATTTGGAAACTCTTTTTTATTTTGGACTCTAGTTTTTATTAGGTTATTATTTCGTTTTTCAGACAATAATTATCAGATTTTGAAGTTCTTCCTTGGCGGCTAGGTTTTGTATTCTAACTTTCATCAAGATTTCTTCCTTTCTTTTGAATTTTCTTTTGGTTTTTCATGAATCGTTGTAGCTAAACTTTAGAACTTGGTTGAGGAAGACAAGCCCTTGATTTTGTTATTCATGAGATTCAAAGTTTTCAATGTTTAATCCTTATTGAGTATCAATAGTTGTTCTGTTTTATTTCATGCTTGTATGTGAGATTTTCGGATTGGCCATATTAAGATTTTGCTTTACAAAATAGCTAAATTAGAAATTAAATCCGTAATTTTTTGAATCAACTAATTTGCGAAGCAACTGCGTTTGATATTTTCTGCTGTTGAATTTGTTAAATCGTAGGGACAACTCTTGACTAGATTAAATACAATCGCTGGTATTTGTGTTGTCTAGATTCGTCAGTTTTAATCATTTGAATCTACCTTAAATTTAAATCTAGATCTCTGGTATCCGGGTTAGTTTATTGGTAAAGGTTAATCTAGAACGCTGGTGTCTAATTAACTAAGATTAAGGTAAAACAGGAATTTGATTTTCAGTGATGAATATTTGATAGGATTAATTAATTTTAGGAATCTATGATTGAATGAATGATATCAAGGGTGTAGTTGACCGATACCAAGGCTTGTTTCTTATTGATTTCCTCGTATTTTTTAATCTTGCATGTTAGTGATAAATTTGAATTTTTATATTGCTTGAAATTTTAGTAGTTAATCTCAAACTCAAAACCCCCTTTTATTTATTTTTTAGAACACATAAATTTTTCTTTCTTCGTGGGAACGACCCCTACTCACACTACTGCATATTTTATTTATCTGATTGAGTCGGGTAATTTTGGCGTGACATGAATAAGCGCTACCAACCCTCTAAACTAAAAGATTAGTTCATTACAAATTTAATCAATAAACTAAACATGTTTGTCCAACAATCCATCAAAGCAAAAATATATAATAAGGACTAGTAGCAAAAACGAAGTTATAAGATGCTTCTCTCCCCGGATTCTGCCGTTTTCCGTCTTCGTACAAAAATATTTTGCTCATGTGCGCTTCCAAGTCTCTCAACTGTCCTACTCCTGTCAAAACCTTGATAATCCGTAGAGCCGTCAATTTGGGTTAGGTTCGCCGGATCGGCCCACCCCGTTACACAATTTAATTGGGTTTTTCAACCCAACTAAAAGTGGGCCTAGGTGGGCCAACCTGCCTAAGCCCGCGACCCAAGTGGGTTGGCCCGCGGGCCTAAAAATTATATATTTTTTTATTTTTATTGTGATATATGTATTTTTAATGAAAGTTGTGAATTTTTTTGTATTAATTATTTTATATAAAATTTACATGTATGAAATCAATAATTAAAATTTTTATTAATATATTTCTATTAATATTTATTAATAAAATGAAATTTATAATTAATTATAATGATTTTTATTATTTTTATTTGTAGTGAGCCAACCCGCGGGCCGGACTGCCTAATGCACAACCCACCTTGGGTTGGGTTGGGTTGGGTTGGGTTGGGTTGAGAATTTTTAGCCCGCAAAGATGGTGGGCCGGCCTACCCTCGACCCACCAAAAGGTGGGTTTTTGGTGGGCCGGCCCGCTCCGCCATAGGGGCCCGTATGACAGCTCTAAATTAATCCTCCAAATAAGCAAAGAAATCTCCTTCAAAATCCGACTAGAAAAGTTTCCATATTTTTGTGGCAATGTAGCGCTAGAGCGCTGATTCTTCGGCGTTGGGGCTCTGGACTTTCGTATTTTATTTTTCCATGAAGGACTTCTAGTGCTGGAGCGCTTAAACAACGGCGCTGGGGCGCTTAGGAAATGAAATTACGGGCGTCGGAGCGCTAGAAACACGGCGCTGGGGCGCTAGTCTTTTCCAATTTTTTTTCTATTTCGCGCGTTTTTCTTCCTTTTTTCACATTTCTGACTCTTTTAATTTAAATAAAATAGTCATCACTCAAATTCATGCAAACAACACTAACAAAAATAAAATATGCATAATATCGCTCGATACATAACTAAAGCCAAGTTAAATCATATAAAATATAAGTGCAAAAATTTCACTTTTCAGCTGACTCAACACCAATGTAGCATTGACGTATTTAGTGCCACATTAGCACGCATGATGATAAAGAGGTATTCGAGTTGTTATAGTAAGTGAGCGCTTGACCAATGGTCAGGAGGTCGATTCTCCCTATCAACATTTTCTCGAGCGAGCTTGTCGCACATGGTTTTCCTAGTGTGGTTTACTTGCTAGCGTGGTTTGCAGGCAATTGCTTAGCCGAGTGCATAAATTTTAGGTTTGGGATAATTGCTTATACTATCTCTGTGAAATCCCAAGATTGCTAAAAACTCATGCAAAAAAAATGATTAGCTTTCTGTGTTTTTTAATTTTGAGCACATATGTCCATAAGTTTTCGAATTTCGAGCATACGACCCCTTGTCCGTACGTGTTTTAAGGGGTATGTGTGCTCAACATTTGAAAACGCAAAGGGTCAATAGTCATAGGGGGTTTTCAATAATCTCATGATTTCACAGGAGTAGTGTATGCAATTATCCCTTTAGATTATTTTCACCTCTCACTTATTTGTTCTAATTTTAAATTTTTTTAGGATTGTTCAAATTTTAATTTTATAATTAACATATTGTAACTGATCATATATATCTCAATTAATATCTACTCGGTTAATGCACTTGCATGTTTCAAACTTTTAATTTTCTCTCAATATAATTTGTAAGAATATTTTTAGTTAAATATCAATCATCAACAATATATGTTTTATATTAAGGAAAAACAAAATCCATATAAACCCAGAAACTATGGAAATATTTCTGATTTTCTATCATGAGATGGATGTATATGGAAAATTCAATTTTTCATCAATATTTATTTTCTTCCGACATAAATTTTATAAATGATTTTGTTTGCACATAAAAATTGGCGAATTTTGTGTGTTGCGCAGGCGTGCCAGGCACGTGAGTGCCGAAATGAAATAAAAATGAAAAATAAAATCTATCTTCTAAAATCAAGCGAATGTGAGCCCCGGTTTCATCGTCGGTCTCAATTCCACAGGTTATATGCCAAAGAACATAAGAAATTGTGAAGAAAAATTCTTAATAGCCATAGAAACTCTAACTATGCTACTGAAAATTTGAAAATGACAAGTGTTTGCCATAAAAACATAAAAACATGGTGCTGGAATGCTCGAGGAACTCAGCAATATGAACTAAAATGTACACTGGAAATTTCTGAAAACATGAAACAAAGATGAAAGTATAAAATTTGCAAAAAAAGTACTGTAAAATCGAGAGCAACTTTTGGAGTTGTTTTGAATTTGTGTGATTGATCCCCTGGTCCCAAATGCTTCTGCCGATGGTTTTGCCTTTGAAATTGAATAACCACCCACTAACCTTTTCCACATAGTGGACCACGTTTCTTCCTATTTCTCCCATTATTTGTCTTGACTTGGTCAAAGTCCTTAACTTTAATTCCCATTTTCTTCCAATTTTTACCCAGCCATGATCTTCCCTTTATTTCTGATGGGCTAGCCGGCTGGGCTTCTTGACATCAGGAACTGGGCCGGAGGAACTCTTATAATGGGCTGAGAAAATAACTTTTTATTTTTGGGCCAAACAAATGCCCCCCGCAGGCTGTTGGCCCAACGGGCCAATATTCTTGGATATAATTTTGAAATATTATGGTCATAGCTTGGAAAAAACATCGCAAATGACTTAGAAGGCCATTATGCTAGCATTGAGTAACCGAATACATGAATTTTGACAGTCATCACATGGTTCCCTGCCTTGTTCTTCTTGCAAGCTAGGAACATGCACCTTCTATTGGATATCTCATGGATACTGGCCTGAGTTACTTGTCTTTGGTTCCTTCTTCATGGCCTCCAGTGGCTAGGGGAACCCAATGCATCTCCAAGCCATGTGGGATCATCTTGGTAAATGTTGGAAAATGATTTCCTCGAAGTCATTAACCAGATGTGAGGGTACTGAAAAAGCTCCAGGAACCCTGAAGTTCCTTCTGTGCTAGATCCATCAAAATTCAATACTCATGGATGCACCTCCACTCCATATATAGTCAGCTCGACTTCTTCTACTAATGGTTCTTCTGTACCTGGATGTTTAGCTAAAAATCCACGATGACCTGAAAGAACTGTCCTACGGAGCATAAATCAAATCAGTTTTTGATATCACATGCATTGATGATTGAATTAAACAGTGTCTCAATTAAGTATGTGCACGGAACAAGACAAGACAAGGCAAGACTGTTCAATAGTAGAGTATCTACTCTCCCCATCATTGAGTGAATAACTTAGATAATATATAGCCTGCTCCTTAAGCTCATTATTGTTTTGTTCCAACAAACCACATAATGATTCTAGAGCGGCCACAATGTATAACTTTAAAGTAAATTCATACCTCGGAGGCATAAGCCCCGGTAGTAGGACATGTATTCCTTGATCTTTTCAAAAATATTATTGGAATCAAGGTCCCCATACAAATTCCTACATATCCCTCAGCTTCAGTAGCCTGGGAACTCTCGAGTTTTTTCCTGCCAAGTTAGAAATGAACCATCTCAAATAGTTTACCTGACCGAGGAAACACTGTAACTCTTTTTGTTCTTGGGAGTTTGATCTCAAGAATTGCTTTAGATCTATTCCGGTCCACCTACACATCATTCTGGTGCACCAAGAACCTTAGGAAGTTTTTTATTACCCCAAATCTACACTGTATTGGGTTTAATTTGAGTGCATGGTTCTTCATCCTCCCAAAATTTCTCATCAAATGCTACACGTGATCTGATGTCCTTTTGGATTTGAACATAATTTCATCAATGTACACACCAACAAAATGGTCGATCATGCAGGAACTTGTGCATTGATGATGATATACAATGATATGGATGTGTCCAGTCACGACCTAACAAAGCCAGTGAATGAACATAAGAGTTAACAATAAAAAACATTGAAATAGAAGACTTACTGTCCACCACCCTCCAATGGTTTTGGTGGCTTCACCTGTGCATGTAGAGCCCGAGAATTCTGTTTGTATAAGATCCTCTCCTCTTCCCAAGTTCTTGAACACTTTTGAAGGAAGAATGTTTGTTGAGGAACCATTGTCAATTAACATACTCGAAATATGTTGATCATTAACATGTATCTTTATGTAAAATGGTCCGACGTGCTTGGTCATTTCACAAGCTGGTTCTTCTATTATCATTTTATTTGGTTTGCATGGTTCCTCCTCATGTATATTTAGATCAGTGCACATTTTCCTAAATTCTCCTTCAACATGATCCTTCTGTTTTGGTGCCTCTAAACTTGTACTCTCTTCTTTCAATTTTAATGCATCAGGTAGGATCACACAACTAGTAGCACGATCAACAACAATGTTGAATTTAACCACCTTGAACTTGATGAAATTTTCACTATTAAGCTCATCATTTGATAATAAAGTATCATCATCAAATTCCTTGTTTTTCGTAGCCTGCTTATCAAATTTTTTCTCACTTTGGAGTTGAACCTCAAGCTCTTCTATTCTATTTGTTGCTTTATTCCTCAAGAGTTTCCTCTTTTGGGTTCGAGATAGAGGCTTTGGGAACTTTTTGTGTTGTACTACATGCCATTTCCCATCAAGGTATACCTTAGGATGAACAAAAATTCTTGGTTTGTCAAAATCTTTCCTTGGTCCATAGACCATGATTTCCTGTGAATGTGAGTGATTTATGGAAGAAAAAACTCTTTGGTGATAAGAAGAATTCGTTGGTTTGTTATAAACTCTTTGGGTGAACTGTTGATTCTCTGAGATTAATACAGTAGTTCCCTGATGACCAGTGTTGTTCCTCGCTAGTTGTTCTTGTGTTTGTTTGGGAACAACAACTACCCGAATGTAAGAATTATTCCTTGACCTATAGGCCATGGTTCCTTGAGAATGTAGATAATATTTGGAAGATGCAACCCTTTTATTGAAGAAAGAGTTCCTTGGCCCTTAGACCATGGATTTTCCGGAAAGAAATTGATTCTTTAGCCTATGGTTGGAGGTTTGCTGCTGTCTGTGGGCCGCACTTTTACTCCTAAATATTAGGGGAACCAAAGATATATTATCTTCGACCTTGTATAACATGTTCTTAGGTACCCAATACCTTCTGATCACTTTTTTGGGACTTAATGAACCATTCATCCATGGTTCCCTGCATTTTCAAAAAGTAGAGTGTGACTCTGTCATGTAAGAATTAACAGATGCCACGGCTGGGAAATGATCCTCCTTCACCACCATGGTCTCTTTATGTCCAGGGAACTCCAACATTTCCTTATTAGTCTTGTTCTGCACTAAATCTTGGAAGACACAATAAAAGTTATTGGAATTATTGTAAGAGTTAAGGTACTCACAACATTCTTCTGGTGTCTCCTCTTGTAGTGTCAACCTTGATAGTTCTGTTATGCACACTTTTTGTTCAACTCCAGAGAACTGGGTATGAAACTACTCCCCCATTTCCCGCCACGTGAAAATAGAATTGCAAGGAACTGATGCATACTAGAAAATTGGTGTACTTAGAAATATTCTCGGCTTCATAATAGAAAACCTACTGAGATTAACCAGTTCCTCGCAATGTTTGGGGAACCCAGAAATGTGCTTTAGTGCGGGAAGTCCATCTTTCTCAGAAAATAGCAAGGAACCCGAGATCCTAAGCCTGGGATCATAATGTTCTTATATCATCTCCTTATTCATTTTCGGATCCATCACATGCACACTGTGTAGCAAGTGTGGGCAAATCAATGCCCCCCGAGTGTTAATAGAATCATGCACTCGGGTTGGTGGTTCCTCATGTGCATTTGAAATTATACAAGGGTTAGAGACAACAACATTCTGAATCTTAGGTACCTCATTGCTGGATTTTGGATCCTGTGGAGTTTTTCCTAGTGCTTTATCCTCCCTTTTTTAAAGTAGAGTGCATCGATCATCATCATTTTTGTGGGGACCTCGGGTTGCTAATCTCAAATATTAAGGGGCAATTAATGAATAAGCATCATTAATCTAATAAGGAAAGAATAAGGATCAAACAAAATTTATTTATTTTTTTTTTCAATAGGGGGGTGCGCCCGGGCGGTTAAAAACAGCCGCCCGGGCGCCCCTGTTTTTTCCAAAACAGTAGGCTGAGCCCCGGGTGCACCCGGGCTGTAATTTTTTAGCGCTCGGGCGAATCCTGGGCAGAAAAATCTGCTCTGATCTTTTGTCAACAACTTGATCCTTTCAATCTATCCAACTCAAGTCTAAAACATGATATATAAGATCCAAATCATGCATATAAACATAAACAAGATCTCAAGCATCTATACATGCATTTGTTACATCGAACAAGTCTCTAAATAACGATAAACGACATAAACTATCTCAAGTTCATACATGCATTTCAAAACCAACAAGTTCTAAGGTTTGATGCTTCTAGATCTCAAGACTTCATCTACAACCCGAGTTCTCACGTGCTAGACTCTCTCTCCCAGCTGTCAATAACGTCGTTGATCAGCTCCTGCCCTCTCTGTTGTCATGCACACATACAAAACAAGACAACAGCCGGATAAACTCTGGTGAGAAATCATTCTCAGTATAATCGGCATATAAATGCGTTAAATAAAATTCATATCAACTCTAAACATGTCAATTCAAGAATAGAGTTAAAATAACGCATATATCAACTAAAACTTCAAATCAAGACTTCAATTTATATAGCGCGCTTATCACAAGAATTGATTCTTATCACTTCATTGCCATCAAGATTCGTAACCGATCTTGACATAGATACCCATCTATCGTAGCCATTCCGGGCTAAAAAATAAGGTTAACCGCAACCTTGGCATAGAATCAATTCAATATACAATCATATCAAAAGCAATAAAGATCCACTACCTGTGATGGATCGACAATAACATAAGTTCTACCTCAAGAACAAGTATTTAAACAAGTATGTGATTTGTTCGGGATAACTCAAGAATCATCATTCTTGAGTATCGAATCCCTGAATCTCGATGTCATCTTATACCTTTCATCCTCGAGTTTGTCATGTTCCATATCTGGATAGGAAGTACCACAACTCTTACAAAAAATTTGATCATTCAAACATCAATCAATCTTCAATCAAATTCACTTCAATCTTGATCACTTCTTCTTCGGTTTCAAGTTGAGGTTCTTGAGTCAATAGTCTCCTATTAAACTCTGAAACATATCATCAAAACATGCATATCAAACTTCATTCTATTCAATCGTTTCAGAATTGAATCAAAATCATCAATATAGATTCAATCAACATCATTTCAAACTTCAACTTCTTCTTATTCGGTACAACTCGGAGTCGTGAATCGTTAGCCTTCGAAACTCAATTGAAATCGAGAAATAAAAATGTCATAACATTCATAAAATGTAAACAACTATCTCAACACAGTTATAGGCTATCAAAATGATGTCAAAACATCAACCGGCGGCATAGCGATTGAAAATCTGGAACCGACTCGGTATCTAATTCATTATTAACTTCTTATCAACTTCTAATCACTTCATATCATTCATAATCCTCATATCAGCAGCTATAATCTTCCATAAACAAGCCAAAAACATGCTGAAATATTCATCAATTTATATAACCTCAAGTTCTCAATTCATCCTCAATATCAAAGCACGTACAAGTTAAAGAACATGCATCTATAACAAAAGTACTGATCTCTGCCAAATTCCGATTCTTAAACCATGCCAAAACAATCTGAAACTTACATCAAATTGAAGGCCTCGTTGCAAGGATTCCAGAACATCTTTCGGAATTGAAATCGGACAATCGGATCAAAAGTTACGGCGATTTGAACAAATCGAATTCAAAGGAAAAGAGAAAAGCTTCGTCTCCTCTGTTCATTTCTTCACTTTTCTGAATTGTATACAACATAAGCACGTGTACATGTTGATAATCTGATTAAAATCAGATATTTATTGCATAAATTGCAATTTAGTCCCTCAAGTCTTCATTAATTGCAATTCAGTCCTCGGCCTTCTTTTTAATTCAATTTCAATCCAAAATAATTTAAGAATATTAGAATTAAAATCGAAACTCTAAATATTCTCAAATTAAATATACTCGGATTAAAATTAAATAAATTTGGATTAATTAAATAATCTTGGCCTTTTGCACTTTAGCCTTTGCAACTTCGATATTTGCAAATCAGTCCCTGATCGGGTTGTATCTTCAAAATTAATCTTCTTTAATTCCCGAAACATGGAATTTGATATTAAATCCCATAAATATTCAAATTTAATATTTATTCTTTTAATTTAAGAATTCTCGGAATTTAATTCTCAAAATCCGTAAATTCTCAAATTAAATATTTTCGGCTCGGAAATTAAATCTATCATGTTCATAACTTCTCAAATCAATATTAGCCCATAATATGGAATTTAATTCTCAAATCCCATAATTAATAATTTAATATTTTCGGGCATTACAATTCCTCCCCTCTAAGAAATGATTTCGTCCTCGAAATCGTCGTCAATCCAAATATCAAGTCTGATAGACTGAATGATTATCTGAAGTTATTCTTACTTCAATCATTCAATTCTAATCTTCGTATCTCATCTCTTCATCTCTTATCAGATTATTTCTACGAATCTGTTTCTATTTTTGTGTATTTTAATTAACCGATAAGAATTCTTTCTGCTGAGTGGTTTCTTTCCTCAATCAAGGATCTGTCAAATAATCGACTTAACTCAGAATCTTTTCAATATCTATCTCATCAGATTAACGCACGAAGGAAGAAAAATTGATTGATACTTCTTTCACATAGATACGTGAAACAAATCAGATCCATCATATCAAACTGAAAAGATTAAATCGTTCAATCGAGTCATCAATTACATCTGATATCTCAGTCAGTAAAATTCAACTTCAGTAACGACTTGTTTCTTCCTCGATATCATTCTATGCTCCGCATAGAAGATATATCAAGTCTACACTGTTATTCTATTCATCGCTTCAAAATCAGTATTCACATTCATATTCTGAATCTGTATCTCAACTTCGTTCTTTCTCAATTCTGAATCGAATGATGTTCAGGAATAACTTTTACGCTTAATGAGTCAGTTTCAGCTTCAAATGTTATATCTATCATTCAATTACTTACTCTGATTCTTCTTTTCTGTTATTGCTTCGTACAGATTCATCTTCATCATCCTTGTGTTCCTCAAATAAAATCTGATCTGATATCGACAAATCATGGTTGATCTGATATTATATACTTCAATATTAGCATTTCAACACAAAGAAATCGGATTTTCTTTCATCATATCATCATATCATTATCTCAAAATCGACTCATTAGCTGTTACAGAAATTGTAATCATTAAGTGGCAATACATCAAGACAAATAATACCGAATCAGGTATTAAAGTTCTGAGAATAATCTCAAAATCTGGAAAATCAAGTCAAATAATCCATCAATCGAACAATGGTATAATGTAATCATATATAACCAACTCTCAGAATATCAATCAATCAATCGATGCCACATCTGTCGAATAAATCTAAAGTTTTAATCCTGACAATAGATTTTAATCATTCTTGTAATTTTATCATATCTCTATCTTCTTCACAGATCTGAATAGATAGCTGTTATTCACAGCTCATACAGTGTATTCAGAGCTGTTGATAATCGGTATCATGTCAGATAAAATTCATTCTCGAAATTCAATTCATCTACTCTGATTATTCTTCCAATTCAAGGATATCATGTTTTACCTCAAAAAGTACTCAAAGTCTTCGTATTATCTGTATTACAATGTAATAGTAAATTCAATGTTTCAATCTAAAACATTATTTATTGGCTTACTGTTTGTCTTGCAACGAATCTAATCACAATTCAGTGATTTGATCATACAGACAGATTATCGTATCCAGTAATTTCAATCAACCTGTTCATAACTTCCACCTGTGTACTTCATATAAACTGTTTCATCTTAGTAGTTTCATAAAATATTCTTTCAAATCATGATCTTATACCAATTCTGGAATTTCTAAACTATCACTGAACTCATCTGGTCAACGATTTTCAACTTCATCAGAAACTCTCTGTACGTTTAACTTCGAAAACGTACTAATTCTGTTACCTCTATTTGCTTTATCTTCTGATAAAACAATTATTGGATGAATCTTAAATTCATTGTCGTGCATTATCTTCAAAATCTGATATTTCTTTTCGGACATATCAATCACAATCAGATAATCAATCATAATAGAATTCATTCATTCTGATCTGAGGCTTCAATTCATATCTCTATATGGCATTCTATACTGAATTCTCATCGCTTCAGTTTATTTTCTGTGTTTCTTTCATCTTCTAAACAGTTCTGGATTGCTTTCAATCAAAAATCATTCTGATTGTTCATATATTCATCTGAATATTCAAACCAGAATACAAAAAATCTGAAATCAATTGATCGAATGCATGTTTCATTCTTCATTTCTATTTCTCAATTGAATTCTAATAACTTGATCTCATCTCAATGTGCTTTAATCCTTCCAAATCAATTCTCACTTAATTTGGATTACAACAATTCTGACTGTTTTAGTATCTATCTCGATACTTCAAGCACATAAATTCAAAAGATCAATCAATCACGCATTCATCTCTTCTTTTCGTTCTATTTCCCAAATCTCAATTGGAAATTCTATCAGTTACAAGTCAAAAATATTATAATATACTGAATGTATACATCAAACAATCAGTGACTCTTGAAATTCATAATCAGGGAAACTCACTTAAGTCAAGATCATGCACAGAACAATAATATGAATGACAATATGCTAAGTGAAAACAACTCACTAGCATCTCAACTTAAGACAAGTAAATCAAATCAGACCCTAACAAATAATAAGAGTCCATCAAAATCGATTGAGGTTGGTACCAAAACCTCAAAATCAATATCAAGAATTTCAAAAATCATGATTTATGATGTAATAACTTCAGTAAAATCAAATAAAAGACTCATCTGTAACTGATTTTCATATCATCATCTATTTTGTAAACCTCAAAAGCAGTAGTCCATTCACAAACTCATCAATTCTCTGATAAATTCCAGGTCACAACTTAAACTAAAGTCAAGAATCTTACTGAAATATATCTGCCATCTCTACTCATCGGCATATTTTTCAATTCTGGTTTAGATCATGAACATATCTAATGCATTGAATATACTGATTTCGGCATATTTCTGTAATCAAACATCATATATCGAATCGAAATCACAGAATCTTAATTTGAGATTATATATCATCATATTCAATTGCACATTATGTTCTTACTGATCTAATTTAATCGCTTCTTATCATCAATTCTTCTACTCATCTGTATTCAATTATTGCATCATCATCTATCATGCAATATAAACAGATATTTCAATACGAACAAAATCATCTTCAGTTTCAGTTCATCGAAGCAATAGTTCCATTCTTCAGTTCAATTCACACAGACTCTTTTCTGATACAGAGGTGATCATATAATAAGCTTTCAGCAATCATGAATCTATTGCACCAATAATAGACAGGTCAAAACAAAATAAATCTGTTACATGAAATTTCATTCTCAGGTGCAATTTCATTCTGATCCTCTGTATACTTCTGGAATAGAAATTGTAGCCAAATATGTGTTTCTCTCACACACCGTAGCATTTTTACAATTTCAGTCCTTTTGCTTCATCATTCAGCTTCAGTTCTATTAAACAAGACTATGTCTTTCATAACATGTTTCAGCCGTCAACATTTATTCAGACATATTCTTCGAATTCAAGCCATAATTAAACAACTCAATCTTGAGCTTCATTATTATTATCCATAATTCAAAGAATTATAATAGGCTTGAAAATCTAATAAGAAATTCTTCAAAATTCAAAATATTCAGCTTCAAGAGGG
Source organism: Henckelia pumila (assembly GCF_033568475.1). Lineage (NCBI taxonomy): Eukaryota > Viridiplantae > Streptophyta > Magnoliopsida > Lamiales > Gesneriaceae > Henckelia > Henckelia pumila. The sequence goes on from NC_133121.1 coordinate 54,021,714, forward strand.
TATATTTTTCCTTCTCATCATTTCTATCTGTTGTGGCAAAGAAACATTAATAAAACTATATTCTAAGAACTTACCAACAAATAAATATACATCTATTTTGTCTGAATTTCTTCGTCAAAATCTATCAGTTGGTTGCTAGGTCTAGAAGATGGTAGACAGTCAATCTGATACATCATTCATCGGTATCTTTCAGATATCCGAACATTAGGTCTTCAGAACAACTTCTACCTGCAATACCTCTATTCATTCGCTGATATTCTGTTTTGTTCAATCAGAGATACTTCATTCAGCTGAGCAATAATACAGTTCTGTTCAATCTTGCCATACCATTCTATTCAGTCTGGCCATACAACTCTGTCAGTCTGGGGTGCTTACGTCACCCAAAGAACACCGTTCTCTTCGATTCTGGGTGCTTACATCACCCGGGGAAATTCTTATAATAACATCGATAAGAATTTGAAAATTTACAAATCAGTAAATTAATCAATTCAATTTCAAAGGTAGATCACGAGCACATGCCTTTTATCAAATCATCGAATCAAATACTGCATAATCATGCAATACTAAAAATGCATGTGACTCACTCTTCCCCGCTCAACTTCTATCTCAGTTCAGAACCTACGCTCTGATACCACCTGTTGTGGGGACCTCGGGTTGCTAATCTCAAATCTTATGGGGCAATTAATGAATAAACATAATTAATCTAATAAGGAAAGAATAAGGATCAAACAAAATTTTTTTTTTTTTCAAAGGAAGGGTGCGCCCGGGCGGTTAAAAACAGCCGCCCGGGCGCCCCTATTTTTTTCCTAAATAGTAGGCTGAGCCCCGGTGCGCCCGGGCTGTAATTTTCTGCCGCTCGGGCGAATCCTGGGCAGAAAAATCTGCTCTGATCTTTTGTCAACAACTTGATCCTTTCAATCTATCCAACTCAAGTCTAAAACATGATATATAAGATCCAAATCATGAATATAAACATAAACAAGATCTCAAGCATCTATACATGCATTTGTTACATCGAAAAGTCTCTAAATAACGATAAACAACATAAACTATCTCAAGTTCATACATTCATTTCAAAACCAACAAGTTCTAAGGTTTGATGCTTCTAGATCTCAAAACTTCATCTACAACCCGAGTTCTCACATGCTAGACTCTCTCTCCCAGCTGTCAATAACGTCGTTGATCAGCTTCTGCCCTCTCTGTTGTCATGCACACATACAAAACAAGACAACAGCCGGATAAACTCCGGTGAGAAATCATTCTTAGTATAATCGACATATAAATGCGTTAAATAAAATTCATATCAACTCTAAACATGTCAATTCAAGAATAGAGTTAAAATAACGCATATATCAACTCAAACTTCAAATCAAGACTTCAATTTATATTGCGCGCTTATCTCAAGAATTGATTCTTATCACTTCATTTCCATCAAGATTCGTAACCGATCTTGACATGGATATCCATCTATCGTAGCCATTCCGGGCTAGAAAATAAGGTTAACCGCAACCTTGGCATAGAATCAATTCAATATACAATCATATCAAAAGCAATAAAGATCCACTACCTGTGATGGATCGAAAATAACATAACTTCTACCTCAAGAACAAGTATTTAAACAAGTATGTGATTTGTTCGGGATAACTCAAGAATCATCATTCTCGAGTATCGAATCCCTGACTCTCGATGTCATCTTATACCTATCATCCTCGAGTTTGTCATGTTCCACATCTGGATAGGAAGTACCACAACTCTTACAAAAAATTTGATCATTCAAACATCAATCAATCTTTAATCAAATTCACTTCAATCTTGATCACTTCTTCTTCGGTTTCAAGTTGAGGTTCTTAAGTCAATAGTATCCTATTAAACTCTGAAACATATCATCAAAACATGCATATCAAACTTCATTCTATTCAATCATTTCAGAATTGAATCAAAATCATCAATATTGATTCAATCAACATCATTTCAAACTTCAACTTCTTCTTATTCAGTACAACTCGGAGTCGTGAATCGTTAGCCTTAGAAACTCAACTGAAATCGAGAAATAAAAATGTCATAACATTCATAACATCTAAAAAACTATCTCAACTCAGTTATAGGCTATCAAAACGATGTCAAAACATCAACTGGCGGCATAGCGATTGAAAATCGGGAACCGACTCGGTATCTAATTCATTATTAACTTCTTATCAACTTCTAATCACTACATATAATTCATAATGCTCTTATCAGCAGCTATAATCTTCCATAAACAAGCCAAAAACATGCTAAAATATTCATCAATTCATATAACCTCAAGTTCTCAATTCATCCTCAATATCAAAGCACGTACAAGTTAAAGAACATGCATCTATAACAAAAGTACTGATCTCTGCCAAATTCCGATTCTTAAACCATGCCAAAACAATCTGAAACTTACATCAAATTGAAGGCCTCGTTGCAAGGATTCCAGAACATCTTTCGGAATTGAAATCGGACAATCGGATCAAAAGTTACGGCGATTTGAACAAATCGAATTCAAAGGAAAAGGGAAAAGCTTCGTCTCCTCTGTTCATTTCTTCACTTTTCTGAATTTTATACAACATAAGCACGTGTACATGTTGATAATCTAATTAAAATCAGATATGTATTGCATAAATTGCAATTTAGTCTCTTAAGTCTTCATTAATTGCAATTCAGTCCTCGGCCTTCTTTTTAATTCAATTTCAATCCAAAATAATTTAAGAATATTAGAATTAAAATCGAAACTCTAAATATTCTCAAATTAAATATACTTGGATTAAAATTAAATAAATTTGGATTAATTAAATAATCTTGGCCTTTTGCACTTTAGCCTTTGCAACTTCGATATTTGCAAATCAGTCCCTGATCGGGTTGTATCTTCAAAATTAATCTTCTTTAATTCCCGAAACATGGAATTTAATCTTAAATCTCATAAATATTCAAATTGGGATTTAATTCTCAAAATCCGTAAATTCTCAAATTAAATATTTTCGGCTCGAAAATTAAATCTATCATGTCCATAACTTCTCAAATCAATATTAGCCCATAATATGGAATTTAATTCTCAAATCCCATTATTAATAATTTAATATTTTCGGGCCTTACAATTTTCTTGATTGGGATTTACCAAGCGGTGGGTATCGCTTGCTGGGGAACTCCAACTTGATTTGATCTTCCTCATCTCCTCTCTGGTGTAATTCATGGTGGTTAACATCATTTTACTCGCCTCTAACATGCGTCCCATGGTGTTCAACATGATTTCCATAATCTTCAGTTCCTTAGAGCAGATGGAATCGAGATGAACTGAATAGATCCTAGCACTTTCTGATCCATAATGTTCTGGTGGTTCCTCGGACTCTTCTTCCTGTGTAGAAAAATCGTCACCACCTTCGTTAATGCTTCCTTTGGTCTTCGACGTCATTGGTCCCACTGGACGTGCCAAAATTATGTTTGCACATAAAAATTGGCGAATTATGTGTGTTGCGCAGGCGTGCCAGGCACGTGAGTGCCGAAATGAAATAAAAATGAAAAATAAAATCTAACTTCTAAAATCAAGCGAATGTGAGCCCCAGTTTCATCGTCGGTCTTAATTCCACCGGTTATATGCCAAAGAACATAAGAAATTGTGAAGAAAAATTCTTAATAGCCATAGAAAGTCTAACTATGCTACTGAAAATTTGAAAATGACAAGTGTTTGCCATAAAAACATGGTGCTGGAATGTTCGAGGAACTCAACAATATGAACTAAAATGTACACTGGAAATTTCTGAAAACATGAAACAAAGATGAAAGTATGAAAATCTGCAGAAAAAGTACTGTAAAATCGAGAGCAACTTTTGGAGTTGTTTTGGATTTGTGTGATTGATCCCCTGTTCCCAAATGCTCGTGCCGATGGTTTTGCCTTGGAAATTGAATAACCACCCACTACCCTTTTCCACATAGTGGGCCACGTTTCTTCTTATTTCTCACATTATTTGTATTGACTTGGTCAAAGTCCTTAATTTTCATTCCCATTTGCTTCCCATTTTTACCCAGCCATGATCTTCCCTTTATTTATGATGGGCTTGCTGGTTGGGCTTCTTGAATTCAGGAACTGGGCCGGAGGAACTCTTATAATGGGCTGAGAAAATAACTTTTTATTTTTGGGCCAAACAGATTTATATCACCGTCCCTCAGAGAGTGTAAAAGTTAGTGGAATAGGTGTACTTTTGACCAATCGTCACATGTTTTCTACCAACATCTTCAATTTACCTTGTGGACGTCGTTTGCAAGATATTGCGTTCAACTCAAAGATTTATCCCATGCACATCTACGAATAGTAGCTATAGGTTCCCTTGTTACCCAACAAAATTAAATTGAATTGTGTCTATTCATCTTCAATAAATATACTTTATTGAGGTATTCAACTCCTATAATTTTTTCACGCACCTTATTATTCTTCTCATTGTTGGCTGCAATGTTATGCATTAAAATATCATGTATTGAAGGTTTTTGTTCCTAGATCAGTTTTTACTCTTACAAGTTTTATTTCAAATACGTTGTGCCAAATCATGGTGATGGGAGAGCTTCTTGAGTCTTACATATATGATCAAGGAATGTCTCCTTTTTTATTTTTTCTTCTTTTGTTGAGTACTATGATTTTGTTAATTTTTTATTACCATTTTAGATTCTTTAATTATAAATACTAGCGGATGGGGCACATACGTTGCGTATGTAACGTAATATATGAAGCATACGAATCGGTGCATAGCATAATACATGAGTAAATCAATAACCTATATAATCTCTATCGTGGTGTTATCCATTAACAAAATGATTGAAATTAAGAAAATTTTTACATAAATTAACATTGTAAGAAAAGCGCACCTAAAATCAATTTATATTCAATTGAAATCCACATTTAAAAACACAAAACAAAACAACATCATCATCATACAATAGAAAAACCAAAGTAACTAAAAAAGTGGATACTGGTCATACATCATATAAACAATCCTAGAAGTAAAATACCCACTAAAAATATATATCTTATATAAACATGTTGAAGGAGAGAAAACACTAAACTTCAATAACCTCCTTTCATCAACCAAGGAGAGTTTATATCAAGAATTTTTTAAGGCATAAGAAGTCCGATCCATCAACCAGGAAGTGTACGTACCCAAGAATTTATGAAGGCGTAAGAGAAACATATATCAGGTTTGAACCTGATCGTTGGGCAAAAGTTTGCTTCAATAAATTGATGTTGATTATTCAAATGATTCCTATATTGTTCTGGATCGAAAAAAATTAAGACAATCAAATTATAGTTTCAATCCAAAACATATATCAATTTTCATTTCAAACACATTAGAAAAATCATTTGTACGGGTTAACAATTCAAAAAAGATCACATATCCCTTAATAACGAAAATTCACACATATTCCTAGGTAATTTGTAGACTGATGTAAATAAGAGGCTCAAAAAAATAATGAAAGCTTCATAATTCCAGTGAGAGCGGCGATATATTGATGCATCCCGGATCAGAGAAAGAAAAACTTTAGAAATGAAAAATATCATCTGTTGTTCCACTCTCATGCAGTATGACAAATTGTCAATAAGACTGAGACAACAGTAGCACAATCATGTTTTTTGAACTCAGGACAATGAGACAAATTTTTATCCTAAATGTTCAAAAAGTTAAAACCTAGCAAGTCAATTTCATTAGACATCTCCCAAATACTTAAGCAATTGATAACCAACGAGCATCTTCAAATTACCATAAATTGTCTTGATTGATGTCATACAGAAAATTTAGTTCTGAATACAGTATACTTGATCACTTGATGCTGCAACAAACACTGTGCTTTTTGTATAGTCTGCTTCCATGCAGTATCATCAAGTCACAAATAAAAGCAAGGAAATCATCATATATTTACAAAACTAGGTAGGTGCACGTGCGATGCACGTGAGTGATTTATTTTATATTGAAATATACATATTCATATATATCTATATTATATCATAATAGTTCAATCCCTTAGACTAACCGATTTTAATGTGTCAAATCACACCAAAACTTCTTCTCATTTTAACCCTAAATTTAACACACACCTCTTTTTGTTAGATCTTAAATGACTAAATTATTCTCGTTTTTCTCTAACAGTCTTATGTCCTTTTATCTTTATCTCTTTTTTCAAATTTCATAATTTATCAATCCCTATTAAATTATTTACAAAAATTTTTTATAACTTCTCTCTAATTTATATATCCAATTATCAAGCATATGAAAATCATGTGTCACGATCGCTAATATATATTATATTGCACATGCTCTGCGATCACTAGTATATATAATAAATATCGTAGATATGTTATCAGCAATATGTGAAAAGAATATTTATTCTTACAAAATTCTTTAAGCTTAAAAAGATATATTTAAAGTCTTTTGTCTTTCTTGGAGTTGAAGTTTCTTGAGGATAAAACTTACAATTATTTATTTCCTTATTTAGTTAGATTAGAGAATTGATTGAGTTTATCATAATATTTAATTATCTCATATTTAATTGATCTCTTTCTTATCTTTGTAGATTTGATTGGTTCAAATCAATAAGAATCCTACGCCTACAAGGAAACAAGGATGAAAAGGATTCTCGCTATTTATATGAAGAAGGCGTGAAAGAGAGAGAACGACCACGAGAGCTCTGTACGTGCAAATTAAGAAAGTTTTGAAGATTTTCTGAAGCTCGTTTTGGTCGTGTTTACTTGATTGCCGTTGAAGGTTTGAGAGAATAGAAGAACGAAGAGTGTTGCTCTCGTGTGTTCGGCATCAAGGATTCATCTTCTTATTTTCTTTTCTTTATTCTATCTTGCATATAATTTTTAGGAGATGTTTTATTCTTTATTTTTTCACTTGTTTTGAGAAAATTGATTTTACAATAATTCACTAGTTTTAGGGTTTTTTAAACTCTTTGATTGTTTTCTAGTAAAAGTTTTGCCCTTAAATATCTGAGTCTATTTATTTGGTTGCTTATTTATTTTATACACGCTTTTATTATTTTCCGTTGCATGTTAATCGAGATGTTATTGAAGATTGTGCCAACACCTAGTGACAACATCTAACTCTGTTTTATGTGCAATCGATTATCCCTTACAAGTGGTATCAGAACCATATTCTTGATACACTAAGAACTGATCCTGATTTGTTTATTATTTTCAGGGAATAATATGGACTCATCTACTACTCCAAACTCATTTTTGAAACCTTCAGTTCTTGATGGCACGAATTATGCTTTGTGGAAGACAAGGATGCGCTTTACGATCAAAGCTATGGATGACGTGCATGGCAGAGAATACTTACCGGTTGAACTGCTCCAAAGATCGTGGATGTAGTGACCCTTACCGAGATCACCTACTAATCAGAAACTTAGGCTTGCAAGTAACTTAAATAAACAGAATTAAACTGCGGAAGCAATAAGAATATACAATCCCAAGAAAATGAATCTGTAATTATCCAAATAGTTAAACAACCAAATCGAGTACTGTATCAACCCAATACAATAAAATAAGACCCTAGGCAAAGCTCCAGCTGGTCAACCACTGCCTAGCCCGTCTTGGATCCACCTGCCTCATCCAATTGCAATCCTTCCCCATGGAATAGGGTTTCAAGATACAAAGTACGAGACGTGAGCATAAAACGCTCAGCACAAGAGTATGAGTATACATGCATGCAAGTGTACCATCTACTGACTAGAGGCCAAGGAACAAATGACAAAGACAGACTGGGCACTACAAGAAAAACGCTAAAAGACAACGGATTTTATCCGTTGTCGTAGGGGGTCTAAAAGCGTTGTAACTGATGGTGTTGTCAAAACTGCGCACCTACGACAACGGATAAAATCCATTGTCGTTTCCATCAAAGACAACAGATTTGTGTGTACGACAATGGATACACACGGATAAAATCCGTTGTCGTTTCCCTCAAATACAACGGATCAACGACAACGGATAAATCCGTTGTCGTTGCCCTCAAAGACAACAGATTTTATCCGTTGTCTTTGAGAAGAACGACAACGGATAAATCCGTTGTCGTAGGGGCGTAGTTTTAACAACACCATTAGTTACAACGGTTTTAAACCCCCTACGACAACGGATTTTATCCGTTGTCGTTTTCTATATAAAAAACAAAAAAAAATAAAGTTTTTTATATAAATTCTAATATTATAAATAATCCAAAATTTAAAATTTCATAAATAAAATTTAATATATAATTTTTTTAGTATTACAAATCACTTGAAATTAAAATTCTAATTCAATACACACTGCAAATCGAAGTATCCGACGTCTTGCCTCATTACAGCCTTCTTCAAAACTCGTTTTCTCAATCTCGAAGCTTTGTCTCTCCGCTGTTCTTTCAACTGTCTTATGTGATGCCTATTCAAATATATCACCCCATCATAAAGAGAATGCGATACCTGAAATAAAAGAGTACATTAGCAACAGGCAATCATATGATCTTTGTAAGGGATCAATTTTATGTTGCTAAACCAACAAAAATTCACATTATCATCAAAGATATTGGCTGCCCTCCCAAGTCCCTTCCAGTGATTTCTTATATACTGATGGATTGTCAAAGTGATGCAATAACATAATAATATACAATAAAAACCCATCAAAAAAGCACCGTGGCACTCGAAGTTAAAACCGCTGCATAACCATACACAAGCCCAACAAATGTTGCCCTGAGAAAAACTACAATATTAAACATGGGAATGCTACAAATAGGCATGGCCGAATGGGATAGAGATGACTATGATGAGATGTACAAAATTGCAAAGGAGTAATTTCGACCACCTCCCAAGTGTAATACGCCGAATAAGGCAGCAACTGCAAGTATACTCGTCCAGTTTATCCCAAAAAGTGGTAATAGCGCACCACGGAAAAGAAGTTCCTGCTCAATCCACATCAAGAAATGTCGACTTTTAACAGGGTTTCTATGATAACATAATGTCGAAAAATGCCGATATGGGAAACAAAGATTTACCTCACTTTTTCCAGGGAGAAATGCCACAACTAAGTAATCCAGAGGTTCCAAGGATGTAAGAACCTAAGACTAAATAGTATTAAAGACAACATACAAGACAATGAAGAATTGAAGATGAATAGATATACCAGCTGCTTAGCTGTTTCACTAGACTTTGCAAAATCTGGCCATATCTTCAATAGCAAGAACTGAGTTGATGACACAAGTAGAACGGATCCCACAACCAAATCTAGATGCCAAAACCAACTGTCCGTAGCAGAAAACTTGAAGATCATATCCCAATGGGGGAAAACAATTATTCATGAGTGATAGGTGATGCAAAAAAATTCACAAACATACCGTTTATATCTCACTTATTAAACTAATCATACGAGCCAATAGGTAAAAACTTGAAAATCCTACATGTTATGTTCGCCGAACAGTCATTGATCAGAGGCCATCCTTCTCCTGATGCAATATGAGAAATCTACAAGACCACAGTCCACAACATAAAACTTGAGTTTTCGGCACAGTTCTCATATCATACAAGTATGATTACTCAAGCCATGCCAGACCACAACAATAAACATAGGTTCTTGGAACAGTTTCCATATCATACAAGTATGATTTCTCAAGCCATGCCTAACGTTTGTCAAATCAAAAAATGAAACTAAATAATTTTCTCAAAGAATGGCAATTAATCACAGATTTCCACGTAAACTAAAGAAAGAAAGCAAAAAGCTAACACCAACAATAAACTACAGCAGATTTAGTATAGGAAACGTACTTGTCGAATTAAAACACCTAGAGCACTTATTAAACCACAAGTGACAGTGCATGTTTGTGAAGTGACAGTGCATGATGGACAATCTTAATTATGCATTATAGTGCATGATGGACAATCTTAATTACACATTATACTAATTAGTAAAAGATAATGAACAGGGATGGTGTAAGTGAAGGGCAATATCAAGTGCTATTGTTCGAGTTGGATGCAATTCGAAAGGTCCGTGAGGGGGTTTCACCATCTTAATTCCTCAGCCTGAACTTACTGCATAACATGTTGCTTCAATAATATGTTCACAGCCTCTAATTAGCAAGAAATTTCTTGCAGGCATGTGCGACACTGGATCCAAACTACAAACCTCCAGTGACTTTTATCATTGTTCAAAAACGACACCACACCAGACTGTTTGCTAACAATCATAGGGACAAGAACAGCACTGATAAAATCGGGAACGTATTACCTGGTACATATTAATCCTTCCTGAGTATTCTTTTTTATTTAACATTTGGTAATGAGAAAAGAGGATTAACCTGAGCCGCTTGATAAGCAGACAGTGTGTTCTCCGCGGCTTCTTTTCGGCCGGCTCCAATCTTAAACTCCGCCTCGTAACGATGATAATTTCCTTTCATCTTAAAGTAAAAGACCTTGGAATCGCTGTTAGCAGTGGATTCGATGAGTTTGGAGTCGAGTAGCTTCAGAATTCCATGGCAGATAGATGCGAGCTCGGATTCGATCTTAGATCTGTAGGTTTTAATGGCAGAGACATGGTTTTCGTTGCCGCGGCTCTCCTCTTTCTGCAACCGCTCTCGATTTGAAGTCGGCTAGAGGGTTATGGTGGCTAGGGTTTGGTAATTGATGATGAGAGCGATAAGGAGTGAAACGAGAAAACCAAAAGGCCAAGTTCTATTATCTGTTTTATGTTCTTCACAGGATTTTGATTGGATCGAATGCAGCTCATCAGCCCACATAAACACGTATCATGCCATAAATGATCTAAGAAAGAAAACAACAAAAAAAAGCAACAGTGATAATCAGCACTCGTCCAAAAATCAAAACACAAAGATATAATCCAGCGAAGAACACTTGGCAACTAAAAAGTTGCAGTGTCATCTAATTCATATGTTTGGAGTCACACACACCACCAAATCAATTAATGAACCAAACATCGCACCAGAATACATCAGAGAAACAAAATTTATTGACCAGATCCTCAAATCACCAAATTAAACCAACAAAAATGGTAAATCGAAAGCAAAAAAAACTTTAATTCACACTAAAACACAAAGAATAAACGGAAAATCGACGCTCAACTCACCAAAGAAGAAGCGCATAGAATCGAATCTCGAAAACACTTCGATCGCATGAAAAAGAACTCAAATTTTAGGGCATGAATATTTGGGGATGAACAGATCTGAGAGAGCAGAAAGAGGGAGGAGAAAGATTAGATAAAGTGACCGAGGGTTAGCTAGCAACATCTGGAATCTAAGCTAGCGGGCTGGAGTGCTGCGGTGGCAAAGTGGTGGTGACTACTGGGCTAGAGTGCTGCGGCGACGAGGTGGTAAGCGAAGTGGGCGGCTAGGGTTTGGTAATCGAAGAATCGATCGTGAGAGCGAGCAACGATGAAAGAAGCCTGTGAAGAGAGGAGAGGGAAGAAATCTTAGGTCTGTGATTTGTTCCATTAAAATTCAAGTGTTAACTAATATATTTAAAAAAAATAAAGAAAATTTTAATTCTATTATAACACAAAATAATAAAACTTTTGTAGTAGATTAAAATCCGTTGTCATAGGCTATAAAAATAACTGTTAATAGACAACGAAATTTAAAATCCGTTGTCGTAGGCTATATAAATACCCGCTCATAGACAACGGATTTAAAAATCCGTTGTCGTAGGCTATAAAAATACCCGTTCATAGACAACGGATTTTAAAATCCATTGTCGTAGGCCATAAAAAACACGCTAATAGACAACAGATTTTAAAATCCGTTGTCGTAGGCTATAATCTGTTGTAGTTGTTTATCAAAATAAGGCAAACAACAATGCTTTTTAATAAATCCGCTGTAAAAGGTCAAGAGACAACAATTTTTTCACAAAACCGTTGTCTTTTAGACGTTGAATCTAAAATTTGTTGTAGTAGGGCCATGGTATGTAGCACGCTGTGCCGTCGCTTCAGGAGGTGGCTCATATACCAAAATACAAGTGCATACTTCGGACCCAAATCGATGAAAGTCCATCCACTAACAGGATAGGGTAAAACCCTACTAAAAGACATCTGAAACGAGATAACAAAATATGTAAATGAATGCAACATAAAATAATGTAATATAAATCATGCAGTCACATAATATATGCATACTCAGTCAGGTTATCTCGAACAGTACTTTCGTACCTCAAATACTAGGCAAGCTCTACCGGCTCAAAGTCCACGCCGAAACTCCGCACTACACTGCGAAATGATACTAATATCATTATAGTGCTCTAAAAGCCTTAACTAAGCTATTGCATACTCCTAAATATTTTTAGGAAGCAAAAGCTATACATGCGTCCGTCGTCAGCCCGTTAATGTCGCTTGCCTCAAAACTAGGCCACAGCTCCGCTACAACGCCTGGATCGCTATGCCCTTTCCGGATTCCCAATGGGACGACTAGAATTCCCTATATCTAAGATAGAAGACTAAGGAATCGAGAGAAAAGAGGTTATTGGTGCGTCTGAAAATGAATCTCGGCACCCTTATTTATAGACATCGAACGGAACATTCGTTCCTCCATCGTTGCGTCCGTTCGCCATCGTTGCGTCTGTTGGTCACTTCATGTGCGTAAGCAATGACGTATTCTTGCTGGCACGAACGTTGCGTCCGATCCTAGGACTTTGCATCCGTTCCACTTGACCCTCCGGACCATTTCTGATCATTATAGGTCTATTTTCGGACTCCGGTAATCCATTAAGAGTTCCCTTAATCACGTTTAACTTAAACAAACATGATTTAATGGACTGATTAACACTTAATCACTAATTTCGGGTACGGGCTACTACATTCTCCCCCACTTAGGATATTTCTTCCTCGAAATTATTTCTTAAGTACTGAATGTAAAACAACATGCAGAAATATTCTTTATTCAAATGAAATATTTACAGAGTTCACTACTGAATACAACACGACAATAAAATCAAAATAACTCAGGATGTTCTAGACGCATCCTGCTCTCAAGCTCCCAAGTGGCTTCTTCAGTGCCTTGGCGCTGCCAATGAAATAAAACTAGAGGAATTACTTTATTCCACATGTCCTTATCCTTATGATCCATAATACGAATAGGCCTCTCTACATAGGTCAAGTCCGTATCCACCTGAACTTTAGACGGCTACAAAATAAGAGACTGATCCGCCACATACCGTCGCAATATATATACGTGGAACACGTCATGAATACTGGACAGATACGGTGGCAAAGCTAGCCGATACGCTAAATCGCCAATGCTCTCCAAGATCTCAAACGGACCGATAAATCTAGGAGACAACTTTCCTTTGAGACCAAACCTGAGAATCCTGCGAAAAGGTGAAAATCTCAGAAACACCTTCTCCCAAACATCAAACTGCAAAGGCCTACGCTTAGTATTAGCATAGCTGGCCTGACGATCCTGTGCAGTCTTAATCCGTTTCTTGATCTGATCAACAATATTTGCTGCTTGCTGGACTAACTCCGGTCCCTCAGCCTGTCTCTCCCCCACTTCTTCCCAGAAGAGTGGAGTACGACAACGTCGTCCAAACAACGCCTCAAAAGGTGTCATCCTAATGCTACAATGATAGATGTGAAAGAGTGGGTGCCCGGTTAGCCAACTTGTGGCTAAGGGCATTTATGACTCTATGTATAAACAATCTTTGTTTAATATAATTTACATTCATTAATGACATTTTCTTTGTCTTTCTTCATATTGTTATATTGTGATATACTATTGTTGTTTTGATAAAGACCTTGAATATACTATAGTGTAAGTAAGATGAGATAGTGAATAAAGAGAGATCACTATTATGAAACACATCTTATAGTCACTGTATATTCTAAATAGTTCCTAGTCAATTGAGCCGTCCGCTAATAAGGATAAGGATCGCTCGAGATTGAGACTAGCATTTGTGATGCCAAGTACCACGTTTCATTGGTAATGGACATGGAGATGTTCAAAGCATGCAAATGGATGTTCCAAGTGGTTATCACTTATCGAGTGGATAAAGTCCGCGGTTTTGGTTGTACACCATTAGTCCTTACTACTTGAAACATCATTGAGACTCTATATGCTAGTACTGTACTTTGACTCATTTACCGACTCTATTGGGGTCATCAGGTGTCGGGATTGGGTACAGTTACGACACATATAGGAGTCGATGCTTTGTTGTCAAGGATTCACCACATACTTACAAGTGTGGATATCCTATGCGATCTGAGGAGATATTAGTATGACGAATCTCTGGCCAGAGTACATGATGTGTTTTAGGTTACTCGGTTTTCCTAGTAACACATGCGATGTCACTATTTTATCTCCAAGATGTAATGCATAGTTATCGAATCTCGAACGACTCTTGATGCACCAATGGTTGTTGATTTGATCGGGATATATGGATGAAGGGACCGTACTGTACGCTAACCAAAATCTACTGGTTCTGGCAGGCACTATCAGTGATACCTAGGGAATCATGGGGCGATGTTGCTAGGCGCTCTTACCATGATTCGATGGGTAAGTCAAAAATTGTTGTTCCGAGTCACAAGGAGTTGGGAGCCCACGGCTAGCTGTATCCCTGAACCATTGAGGGTCACACAAGTAATGGATTACTAAACCCCGTTGAGATAGTTAAATTTAAAGAGTTAAATTTAATGAAAGAGAAGTTGGACTTCTTAACTAAAGGGAGTGGAATTTTCTAAAATTACATAGGAATGAACATTTTTGGAAATCACTGAATTCGGATTCAAAAAAATTATCTTGACTTTAAAAGATGCAGAAATGGTTTTTGTGCACATTGGTAAAATCAGTTTATCAATCGGAGTCACGATGAATTTTATATTAATTTCTATAATAACAGGCTTGGCTTGTTGGGCTTAAGTTATGGATTGTGGGCCCTAAGAAGTTAGTGTCCTAATAAAATTATAACTTCATCTAGTCTAGAAATTATCTATAAATACATGTGTAGTGTTCGTAAATTAAAGAGAATTCATTCTTGCAATTTTCGAAAATACTGCATAATATTTCAAGGGGAATTTTCGAATTCCTCTGTCCCTTTTGAGATAATTCAGTCTGTAATTTTTGTTAAAAATTACATTCTGAATTGACAGATCAAATCTGTTTATTTACTTCGATAAACATCTGATTGGTTTCTAGTGCAATCAATCAGAGGGTTTTAGTTTTCTATTCGTGGACTTAATTCCGGAGGTTGATTGTGATAGTCATCGGTTCCCGGGATTTACAAGAAGAGCAGATTAAATTCTGTTGGAGTCAATAATCAAGCCTTTGCTTGAATAGGTAAAAATATTTAATTATGAATTTATATTTTTACTTGCAAGATTTTAATCGTTAGGATTTGATACCCACGATATGGAATCGTTCCATATCGCAAAATAAAAATTTTTAAACTTCCGCTGCTCCGGGTATCACATCCGTGTGATCAGAGAACGCATGTTCCAACAGTTGTATCAGAGCCAGGTCGTAAACTTTGATCAAACGATTAAAATTAATCGATTGTACAAAATTTTTAGTCTCGATTTTTGAAACAAAACGGAAAATTTTTAAAATTAAATTTGAACAGGGAAACGGGGCAGCGATCGTCGCTGCCCAAGGGCAGCAAGATCACTGCCCAGGGCAGCCAAGGGGCTGCCCTACACCCCACGTGGGGGCTGCCCTGCCCCACGTGAGGGCGGGGCTGCCCGGGAACGTCCCGGGCAGCCCGGAAAATTAAATTTTTTATTTTTACAGAATTTTAAATTTTTGAAATTTTAGTTTTTGGTCCGATCGAAAATTGTTTTTGATTGGTCCATGAGGCGTCGGATCAAATTGTTTGAGTCCGAAATTTTTAAAATTGATTTTTGGATAAATTTGAATTTTTGGAAAATTTGTAAATTTTATCCGTTAAATTAGATTTTATAAAATTAATTATTTTGGTACAATTGATGATAAGATATGATATTATGAAAGGATAAGATAAAATTTGATTTTATCTTTTTAATTATGATGTCATTGCATGTTATCCAATTATTTAATTATTGAATTAATTATTGGATAAAAGGATAATCGATTGTCATGACCAATATTATAGGTGTATGTTAGGTTGTTTACATTTGGTTTTACTGTTGTTGAATTTTATTAATGGGCTTGGTTTATGGCCCAATTTGAATTGTCATTTGTAATAAAAAGTGGGCCTGGTTTATGGCCCGTTCCCACCCTTAAATATGTATCCACTACTTGTCATCGAAATTTATTGTAAATTTATTAGACTTAGTGAGTGATAAAGATATGAAGACAAAGGTGGGCCCAGCAGACAATAAAGACCGAAGAAATGTAAATTGGAAGCTCAATGTAATAGGATTGCATTGCATACTTGCATATCACCTAGGATTGGACTTAGACTCGTGATTGGCAACCACGGGTCGATTAGTGATTGGGATCGATCATCATTTAAATAATATATGATATTATTGTTGTATGCATGTTTAGACTAAATTGTATGAATCCCGCAAGCATAAAATATTGCATGATGAGACAATTTTCAAAATTAAAAATTCCTCATTTTAAATATGATTTAAAATTGATATCAAGATAAACAAAAGGGAATTTAAATATTGTTTAAATGTTTCTACCTTCCATCAACGATCAATGTATGAGATGCTACCCGCGGGCACGGTCCGGCTCATATTATTGGGGGGGCCCATTCGTCGGAAAGCTGTACATTGGATCGACACATGTTGTAAGTTGGGTGGAACTTCCATGAGATTGGCTCATATTATTGGGGATCCACATGTCGACCGTCCATCACAACTTAATATTTATGGGTCATCAAGACATGTCACATTAAACGGCGTCATATTATTTGGCCTTTATTGGACATGAGGTAAAAAACATGGGGTTTGCTTTGGAAGCAATTGGGCTCTACCTTTTGAAAATTATGGTTGGCTGATATTATTCGGGACTATAGTTTGTCAATTGGACTCAATTTTCCCACTAAGGAAACAAGTTTCCCGTTTTCACTAGAGGGTAGTGAAATTGTTAAAATAGTGGGAGTGAAATTCATAAAATTAAATCTCGCCATATTTTATGTCTTAGTAAATTAATTAAACAATCACTGATTATTGTCTGTTTCTTTTCAGTATTTCATTACAATGATTTCGCGCAATCCACTATACTCAATTCTCGAACAAAACAAATTGACTGGCGCAAACTATATGGAATGGTTTCGAAAATTAAAGATTGTTCTAAACTCGGAGAAAATTTTCTACGTGTTAGAAAAGAATCCTCCAAAGGAAGCACCGGCTAATATAAGTCCGGAAGAATTGGCAAAACTTGATCAATGGTGGGACCATGATGTCAAGGCTAAATGCTATATGCAAGCTTCAATGTCTGATGAACTCCAGAGGCGATTTGAGGATGCCGTGAATGCTGCTGACATACACATGCACCTCAAGGAACTTTTTCAGTCAAGGTCGGAGAGGTATGCCACCGTCAAAGAGCTCATGACATGCCGCATGCGAGATGGGACTTCGGTCCGTGAGCATGGGGTACACATGATTGGGCTCATTGAAAAATTGGTAACACTCGATTTGACTTTGGAGCATGAACTAAACGCGGACTTGTTACTTCTTTCCCTTCCTTCGTTGTTTGACGGATTTGTGGTGAACTTCAATATGAACAAGATAGAGGCCACCCTTGAAGAGATGGTCAATATGCTTGTGTCTTATGAGGCCACATTAAATAAGGATAAACCGGTACTCTTGGTTGGCTCCTCTTCTTACTCCAAGAAGGGGCCAAGTGGAAAGGGTAAGAAACGTTCTGCCCCACCCAGGAAAATTGTACCACAAAAGAAGGCCAAGACAAAAGCTTCAAACGTGAACATATCTGGAGATGTTTGCCATCACTGCAAGAAACCCGATCATTGGAAACGTAACTGCAAGGAATACCTCGAGCAGTTGCGAACTGCAAAGGGTATATTTTACATTAAAATAAATGTTTCACTTAATACTACTTCTTGGGTATTGGATACCGGATGTGGATCTCACATTTGCAATGATTTGCAGGTGATGATAAGAAGTCGTAAGCTTAGGATGGGTGAGACCCAGCTGAGGCTCGGAAATGGTTCCAGAGTTGAAGCCAAAGCAGTGGGAGACGTTTATTTAGTTTTGCAGAACAATTTTAAGTTATTTTTGAGAGATGTTTTATTTGTGCCAGATTTAGTTAAAAACATTATTTCTGTTTCTATGCTTGATAGAGATGGTTTTTCTTGTAATTTTGTAAATGGGATTGGCAATATTTACAAGAATGAATGTTTGATTGGAACTGGACAACTTGAAAACGATCTATATAACTTAAAATTAAAAGAAGTTCCAATTAATTTTGTTGATAAACCGGTAACAACAAATAAAAGAAAAAATGATAGTCAAAACCCGGCAAACCTTTGGCATGCTAGGCTAGGTCATATTTCCTCAAGGAGGATGAACAAGCTAGTGGGAGAGGGCATGTTTGATATGTCTGATATTAACTCTCTACCTACTTGTGAGTCCTGCCTAAAAGGAAAAATGACTAAATCTCCTTTCAAAGGAAAGCCTGAGCGTAGTCAAAATCTGTTGGATTTGATCCATAGAGATGTTTGCGGACCATTTAGTATCAGTACTAAATTTGGTCACACCTACTTCATTACCTTTACTGATGATTATTCTAGGTATGGGTATTTATATTTAATGAAATATAAGTTTGAATCATTTGAAAAGTTCAAAGAATTCAAGGCTGAAGTAGAAAACAAACAAGGTAGAAGTATTAAAGCATTTCGATCGGATCGAGGTGGAGAATACTTAAGTACCGAGTTTTTGAGCTATCTAAAAGAGAATGGGATTCTCTCTCAGTGGACTCCTCCTATGACACCTCAACTAAATGGTGTCTCGGAGCGTCGCAATCGAACTTTGTTGGACATGGTTCGATCTATGATGAGCTTCACTGAGCTCCCTCCTTCGTTTAGGGGCTATGCACTTGAAACGGCGGTGTTGTTGTTGAACAATGTTCACACCAAAGCAGTGAATAAAACTCCATACGAGTTATGGAATGGCAAAGCTCCCAAGTATTCGTACTTGAGGATTTGGGGATATCCTGCTTACGTGAAGCAGACAGTGGGAGATAAGTTGGATAGTCGATCCACCTTATGTTATTTTGTAGGATATCCGAAGAATTTAATCGGATATTATTTCTATCATCCTACTGAAATAAAAGTGTTTGTTTCGAGGAATGCCACCTTCATGGAGAAGGAGTTTTTATTAGATAAGAAAGGCAAGATGATGGAACTCGAAGAAATTCGAGAAGAACCTGAGATACAAAATAACGATCCCACACCTCAAGAACCTTCAGTGGACACGCCTACATCTAGGAGATCCGAGAGGACTTCTAAACCTCATATTCGATATGGTCTTCTTCTTGAAGGGGATCAAAGTGAACCCGACATTGGATGTGATCCAAGAAACTTCAAGGAAGCAATTTCTGATGCGGATTCGAATTTATGGCTTGATGCTATGCAGTCGGAAATAGACTCGATGCATACAAACCAAGTTTGGTCTTTAGTAGATCCTCCCGATGGAATTGTTCCAATAGGGTGTAAATGGATCTACAAGAGAAAACTTGGGCCTGATGGCAAGGTACTAACCTACAAGGCACGATTGGTAGCAAAAGGTTATACTCAAAGACAAGGAGTTGACTATGATGAAACCTTTTCACCAGTCGCAATGTTCAAGTCCATAAGAATCCTTATTGCCATAGCAGCATGGTATGACTATGAGATATGACAAATGGATGTGAAGACTACATTTCTTAATGGAAAAATTAAGGAAGAAATCTATATGATGCAGCCCGAGGGATTCAAATCCATGGGAAGCGAGCATAAGGTATGCAAGCTTCAGAGATCAGTTTATGGTCTCAAACAAGTATCAAGAAGTTGGAACCAGAAATTTGATGAAACAATAAAGGACTTTGGTTTCATCAAAAACCCGAAGGAACCGTGCGTGTACAAAAAAGTAGTTAAGGATGCGGTGACGTTCTTAGTGCTTTATGTTGATGACATCCTACTCATTGGGAATGACGTAGGGATGTTGCAGTCAACAAAGATATGATTATCAGGTAGATTCTTGATGAAGGATTTGGGTGAGGCCTCCTATATTCTAGGGATACAGATCTATAGAGATAGATCTAAGAGAATGATAGGACTCACTCAAGCAACCTACATCGACACCATATTGAAAAGGTTTTCTATGGATGAGTCCAAGAGATGACATCTACCTATGTGTCATGGAGTTTCTCTATCCAAGTCTATGTGTCCCAAGACTGATGAAGAGATAGAGAAAATGACACTCATACCATATGCGTCTGCCATAGGTAGTATTATGTATGGGATGATATCTACCAGACCGGATGTAGCCTTTGCTCTGAGTGTCACGAGCAGATATCAGGCCAACCCCAGTCAAATGCATTGGAAAGCCGTGAAGGATATTCTTAAGTACTTGAGAAGGACTAAGAATATATTCATGGTTTATGGAGGAAGAGAATTGAAATTGGAAGGCTATACCGACTCTAGCTTCCAAAGCGACGTGGATGACTCGAAGTCAACCTCTGGATTTGTATTCATGCTCAATGGCGGTGCTGTCTCTTGGAAGAGTTACAAGCAAGACACCACAACGGATTCCACCACTGAGGCAGAATACATTGCAGCTTCAGCTGCTGCTAAAGAGGCCGTTTGGATGAATAATTTCGTCCAAGAGTTGGGCGTAATTCCTGAAGCTGTTGGTCCAGTTCCGGTGTACTGCGACAACACTGGTGTCGTTGCTCAGGCAAAGGAACCAAGGTCTCATCAAAGATCCAAACACGTACAGAGGAAATACCACATCATCCGGGAGATTGTGGAAAGAGGAGACATCACTGTCGAGAGAGTGGCCTCTACAGACAATATCGCTGATCCACATACTAAGCCCTTGCCAGGACCATTGTTTGACAAACATCGCGAAGCAATGGGATTACGTAGTATGACTAGTTGGCTTTAGGGCAAGGGAGAGATTGAAAGAGTGGGTGCCCGGTTAGCCAACTTGTGGCTAAGGGCTTTTATGACTCTATGTATAAACAATTTTTGTTTAATATAATTTACATTCATTAATGGCATTTTCTTTGTCTTTCTTCATATTGTTATATTGTGATATACTATTGTTGTTTTGATAAAGACGTTGAATATACTATAGTGTAAGTAAGATGAGATAGTGAATGAAGAGAGATCACTATTATGAAACACATCTTATAGTCACTGTATATTCTAAACAGTTCCTAGTCAATTGAGCCGTCTGCTAATAAGGATAAGGATCACTCGAGATTGAGACTAGCATTTGTGATGCCAAGTACCACGTTTCATTGGTAATGGACATGGAGATGTTCAAAGCATGCAAATGGATATTCATATGATGAATGATCAAACTACCTATTCGGACTTTTCAAGTGGTTATCACTTATCGAGTGGATAAAGTCCACGGTTTTGGTTGTACACCATTAGTCCTTACTACTTGAAACATCATTGAGACTCTATATGCTAGTACTGTACTTTGACTCGTTTACCGACTCTATTGGGGTCATCAGGTGTCGGGATAGGGTACAGTTACGACACATATAGGAGTCGATGCTTTGTTGTCAAGGATTCACCACATACTTGCAAGTGTGGATATCCTATGCGATCTGAGGAGATATTAGTATGACGAATCTCTGGCCAGAGTACATGATGTGTTTTATGTTACTCGGTTTTCCTAGTAACACATGCGATGCCACTATTTGATCTCCAAGATGTAATGCATAGTTATCGAATCTTGAACGACTCTCGATACACCAATGGTTGTTGATTCGATCGGGATATATGGATGAAGGGACCGTACTGTACGCTAACCAAAATCTACTGGTTCTTGCAGGCACTATCAGTGATACCTAGGGAATCATGGGGCGATGTTTCTAGGCGCTCTTACCATGATTCGATGGGTAAGTCGAAAATTGTTGTTCCGAGTCACAAGGAGTTGGGAGCCCACGGCTAGCTGTATCCCTGAACCATTGAGGGTCACACAAGTAATGGATTACTAAACCCCGTTGAGATAGTTAAATTTAAAGAGTTAAATTTAATGAAAGAGAAGTTGGACTTCTTAACTAAAGGGAGTGGAATTTCCTAAAATGACATAGGGATGGACATTTTTGGAAATCACTGAATTCGGATTCAGAAAAATTATCTTGACTTTAAAAGATGCAGAAATGGTTTCTGTTCACATTGGTAAAATCAGTTTATCAATCGGAGTCACGATGAATTTTATATTAATTTCTATAATAACAGGCTTGACTTGTTGGGCTTAAGTTATGGATTGTGGGCCCTAAGGAGTTAGTGTCCTAATACAATTATAACTTAATCTAGTCTAGAAATTATCTATAAATACATGTGTAGTGTTCGAAAATTAAAGAGAATTCATTCTTGCAATTTTCGAAAATACTGCATAATATTTCAAGGGGAATTTTCGAATTCCTCTGTCCCTTTTGAGATAATTCAGTCTGTAATTTTTGTGAAAAATTACATTCTGAATTGACAGATCAAATCTGTTTATTCTCTTCGATAAACATCTAATTGGTTTCTAGTGCAATCAATCAGAGGATTTTAGTTTTTTATTCGTGGACTTAATTCCGGAGGTTGATCGTGATAGGTTCCCGGGATTTACAAGAAGAGCAGATTAAATTCTGTTGGAGTCCATAATCAAGCCTTTGCTTGAATAGGTAAAAATATTTAATTATGAATTTATATTTTTACTTGCAAGATTTTAATCGTTAGGATTTGATACCCACGATATGGAATCGTTCCATATCGCAAAATAAAAATTTTTAAACTTCCGCTGCTCCGGGTATCACATCCGTGTGATCAGAGAACGCATGTTCCAACAAGATGTTGTACGCGAACTCAATCAATGGCAAATGATCCTGCCAGGCTGAACCAAAATCCATAGCGCATGCTCAAAGCATATCCTCCAAAGTACGGATAGTGGGCTCTAACTGACCATCTGTCTCGAGATGATAGGCAATACTCAAACTGAGAGTAGTTCCCATCGCACGGTGAACACTCCCCCAGATCCTAGAAGTAAACCTGGGGTCTCGATCGCTGAAAATGCTCACAGACACTCCATAAAGTCGAACGATCTCCTGGATGTACAACCGAGCCATACGATCCACAGTGTACTCTTGGCTATAGGAAATGAAATGAGCTGACTTGGTGAGTCGGTCCACCACAACCCAAATAGCATCACAATTCCTCGAGGATACCGGCAAATGGGTCACAAAATCCATCGTGATAAGCTCCTATTTCCACTCAGAAATAGGCAGACTGTGAAGAAAACCTTCAGGTCATCGGTGTTCTGCCTTGACCTGCTGACACACAAAACATTTCAAAACATACTGATACACGCTGCGTTTCATCCCCTTTCACCAAAACCGAGTACGTAGATCCTTGTACATCTTGTTGCTCCCCTGATGAATACTCAAATTAGTGCGATGTGCCTGAGAGAAGATCTCCTCTCGCAACTCTTCATCCTCTGGAATCACAAGCCTACGAGACAAACACAAAAAACCATCTGAATGATAGTAAAATCCAGACGTGCAACCCTATTTGGCTAGACGAGCCAAACGCTGGGTCTTTGAATCAAACATCTGAGCATCCTGAATCCGCGAATATAAAGCTGGCTCAGATAATATCACAAACATATGGATACTCTGCATAACCTTCTTGTGATTTAAGGTATACCCTGAAGAACAACAATCCTCGATCGCACGAGATATCGAACAAATCTGAAGTCGGATAATCGCACCTTGCGACTCAAGGCATCAGCAGTGAGATTAGCAGCTCCCGGATGGTATTAATCTCGCAATCATAGTCCTTAAACAAGTCCATCCAACGTCTCTGCCTCATGTTCAACTCCGCCTGAGTGAACAAATACTTGAGACTCTTGTGGTCGGTGAAGATCTCAAATTTCTTGCCATACAGATAATGACGCCAGATCTTCAAAAAAGACCACAATAGCTGCCAACTCCAAATCATGAACAGGATAATTGTCTTCGTGTAACTTCAACTGTCTAGAAGCGTATGCGATCACATGCCCATTCTGAGTCAGAACACAACCTAACCCCTGAAGATAAGCATCTGTGTACACCACATATCATCCAGATCTCGACGGTAATGCCAACACCGGCGCAGAAGTCAACCGCCGTCGAAGCTCACAAAAATTCTCCTCACACTCTGAGGACTACTCAAAATCAACACCCTTGCGATTAAGCTGCGTCAACGGTCGAGCTAGCTGTGAAAAGTTCAGAATGAAGCGACGATAGTATCCTGCTAGACCCAGAAAACTACGGATCTCAGCAACCGTCGTCGAACGCGACCAATTAAGCATCGCCTAGATCTTGCTCAGATGACCAAAAATCACCTCCCTGGATATGATATGGCCAAGAAAGACCACACGATCCATCCAGAACTCACACTTACTAAGTTTGGCATACAACTGCTCATTCCGTAGAGTCTGCATTACCAACCGCAAGTGAGAAACATGCTCGTCCGCATCACGCGAATATACCAGAATGTCGTCAATGAAAACCACGAAAAACTTATCCAAAAACTCCCTAAAGACACGGTTCATCAGATCCATGAATATAGCCGGCGCATTAGTCAACCCAAATGGCATCACTAGAAATTCGTAATGCCCATAGCGAGTACGGAATGCAGTCTTGGCTACATCTTGATCTCGGACCCTCATCTAATGATAACCAGATCTCAATTCGATCTTGGAATAAACCGAAGTACCCTGCAACTGATCAAACATATCACCAATACGAGGCAACAAATACTTGTTCTTCATAGTAACTCGGTTCAGCTGCCGATAGTCAATGCATAGCCGCATAGACCCATCCTTCTTCTTCACAAAGAGAACAGAAGCTCCCCAAGGAGATACACTAGGACGAATGTACCCCTTGTCCAAAAGATCCTGTAACTGATTCTTCAATTCTCGCATCTTTGACGGAGCCAGATGATACGGTGCTCGAGAAATAAGAGAAGTATCCGGCATCAATTCTATGACAAATCGACTTCCCTAGCAGGAGGAAAACCCGGAATCTCATCTGGAAATACATCTGGGAATTCATTCACAATCAGAATATTCTCTATCCCAACGCTCTCAGCGGATAAATCAACTGCATAGATGAGGTAACCTTCCCCGCTAAACTCTAGAGCTCGACAGGCTCTCAAAGCTGATACCAACGACATCGGGGGTCGCGCTCCCTCACCATAGAAAACCCAGCTATCAGTCCTATCCGGATGAAAGCGTACTAATCTCTGATAGCATTCCACTGAAGCTCGATAGGTAGTCAACATGTCTATCCCCAGAATACAATCGAAGTCATCCATTGCAAGAACCATGAGATTCGCTATCAGAATATTCCTTCGAAATCTAAAGGGAAACCCATCACTAGACGCTTAGCCAAAGAAGATTGACCTGTCGGAGTAGAAACAGAAACTATTACGTCTAGTGCAATGCATGGTAACTTATTCCTCTTAACAAAATGTGCAGAAATGAAGGAATGAGATGCACCAGTGTCAATAAATACAAGAGCAGGTATGCCATATAACAGAAATGTACCTGCGATGACTTTCTTATTCTCCTCCACTGCCTAATCGTGCCTCAAGGCAAACACCTGGCCAGAATTCCATGGCTTCAAATGAGAACTCTCAGCAGAATGTCCCTGCGACCTCTGCTGAACGGTAGCCTGAGAACCGATCCTGAACCAGAACCTGAACCGCCCCCCCCATCTAATGGACAATCCCTCCGGAGATGACCAACCTCTCCACATCAAAAACATGCCCCAGAAGCCTTACGACATCTGTCTGTCGGATGGTTCTTCCAACAATTGTCGCACTTCTCCTTTTTCCCAAAACGAACAACACCACCGGTACCAGAGGAAGAGGAAGTAGATTCGGACTTCTTGAAAGACTAAGCACGGGAACCCAAAGAACTTGCAGGCCTAGATTGAGAAAAAGACCTGTTACGCCAAATGCTATCCTCCGCCTGGTGACAACGGCTCACCAAACTCTCATAGGTCATATCATCACCGACCGCCACCTAGTCTTGAATCTCTGGGTTAAGACCCTGAATGAACAGATTGTACTTCATCTCAGAGCTGTCAGCAATCTCAGGGCAATAGGATAACAGATCAAAGAAATTCTGCTGGTACTCGTCAATTGTCATAGATCCCTAAAGCAAACTCAGTAACTCACCCGCCTTCGCCTGACGGAGTGCAGGAGGAAAATATAGCTTCTAAAAAGCTGTGTGTAACTCTGCCCAAGTGGCAACTTCTCTCGCTGCAACGAATGGCGTAGAAGTGAACCTCCACCACTTACGGGCTCGCCCATCCAGAAGATAACCAAGATTCTCCATCTTCTCCTCCTCAGTTGTAAGGCCCGAAAATATAAAGTTATTAATGACGGGATTTAAGATTTAAATTCCGAATAAGAGAAAATATAAATTTAAGAATTTATGGAAATTAGAGATTTCGATTACGGGTCAAAAATATTTAATTTGAGGATTTTTCGGATTTTAAGATTTTAATATCCGGAATTCTTAAATTCAAAGAATTTATATTTATGGAATTTAAAATGTAAATTCCAAGATTATAAATATCAAGGATTTAAGTTGGGGATGAAATCCGAGCAAGGACCCCTTTGCAAATATTGAGTAGTTCAAGGACTAAAATGCGATAAGGTTCGAAATGATTTAATTTTCATCCGAGAATATTTCATTTTAGAATATTTAGAATTTAGAATTAAATTCTAATATTCTTAAATTATTTAGGATTAAAATTGAATTAAATCGCTTGTCCGGAAATTGATTTGCAATTATGCAAAAGCTGAGGGACTAGAGTGCAAATTCTTTGCAAGTGGAATTACACATGGCTTATTTATATCTTCAAACGTGTATTCCTTAATCCATTCAGCAGAAGAACGAGGGAATGAGGGAAAGAAAGGTTCCAAACCATTTTCTTCATTTCAAGCTCCGTTAAAAATTAATCCGCCTGTATAATTTCCGCTTGAGCATATATTTGCGATCACAGCTCTGAGTGCTACGTTTTGACGTAAGTTTTATGAATTTATACCACGTTTTAATTTAATGAGGTTGTTAGAATTAAGATTTGATTGTATAAATGTGTTCTAGCATATACGACGATAGCATATCTAAGACGGATTGAGAAAAGATCGTCGTTTGGACATGTTTTCGAATTTTGAAATAATTGTGAAAAATCTAAAAATTATAAGATGCTATGTACGTATATGTGTGGTGGAAATGGTGATGATTAGTTGTTTATATGGTTGACTTATTGATGTTTGCGCTTTCGGAATTATCGATTTCGAACCGTTACGCCGCCGGTTTGCAATTTAATCCGATATCAGCTATAGATTGAACTTAGCACTCAATATCAGATTTGAGAATAATATTAAGCATATGGTACACTTCATTTCAGTTGGAAATTGAAGTTATCGAAGTCGAATCGACGAGTTTGAGCCGTTTGAACAATTAAAGTTGAATCAAGAATTTGATCACCTATCAACGTCGATGAACAAGCGTGGAATGAATAGAAGTTTAGAAATGCCATCTGATTTGAAGCTAGAAAGCTTGAATATGTCAACACTACTATTGAAAGGTATGATTCGACATTATCCTCGCCAGGTAGAACAACTCGAGAACGTGGTGGTTTTCGAGTTTTCCTAAAATCACATACTTACTTGTTTAAGTGTTTTTATATGATATACTTCTTATTATTGCCTTGTATGAGGTTTGAATGGTATGTTCAAGATGTGTTCGCTTATTTAATGCATAAAGATTATGTTGCATTCATCTTGAACCCGACCTTGAATAGCACAAGGGGCAGAATGGCCTAAAGTGCAGATGACGTTTGGAGGGCTATAGTTGAGTAGCACGGAATATAGATTTACTTCAAAATCTAGATGACTCACTATAGTTGCACCAAATTCAGGGGAATTGAGATATTTAACGCTACCTCGATTGGGTAAGTGGGTGGTCGATTAAAGATTTTATTTCCCCCGGATCCCAAAAACTCCGATTTCTTGTTATCAGATTTGATAGCCTATTCTTTGACACATACATTACATTTATGCATTAAGCTAGATATTTCTATGGTTTAGATTATGTGTTTATAAATGATAGCATGTAATGATATGACATTCAAGATATGAATGTATTTATATGATTGATTTAATATTGTGGTAGATGAACAGATATGCTGTAAGAATTAAGATTCGATTATACTTCTATGGTTTACATGTTCGTACATGCTTATGATTTAAGATTATTGTAGCATATAGATTCCATTTTCTTAGATCATTTATATACATGTCTTTCATACTGAGATTTATTCTCACCGAAGTTATCCGGTTGTTGTTTTGTTTGTATGTGTGCATTGCATCAGGTTTGAGGCATGAGCGAGTCAGAAGTTTCTTGGATAGCTCGAGATTGAGAAAGATTAGCATGTGGTGACTTCGGGCTAAGAATAGATTGTTGTCAAATGCATGTTAGAAGGTGTTGGTTTAGTTTGAGCTTAGAAAACATAGGATTGAGTTTATTGTATTGCACCTTAGAAACATGGATGTTATTATTGTTTTGTCTTGATATGCATGTGTTTATGCTTGGGACATGTTGAGATTATGTATGCAATTATTCAGATTTGAAATAGCCCTAGCAACTTTAATCTTTGTTGTAGCCTTTGGTATTTTGTAAATTTCTGCACCGACCCTTCTTGGTAGAATGAGCATAACGTTTTACTGAAAACTCTGATTAGGGTGCGGTCCGCGGAATTGAAAGCTAAGACAAAGATCTACAAATGTTATGTTTAGCATTTTTCCAGATTCTGCACAAAACCCATGCGCGGGCGCGGGTGCGGGCGCGCATGGGGTTCTGAAAAAAAATAAAATTTTTGGTTCTTTTTGCGACGTGATTTTGCGTCCCCAAATGTATAGTTTTGCGTCGCCAAATGTTCTGGTTAATTTTATTCAGATTGAATTATTATTGTCTAATTCATGATGCTTATTCATTAATTGCACCTTAAGAAGAGATTAGAACCCGAGTTCCCCACAACAGGTGGTATCAGAGCGTAAAGTCTTGGACATAGAAAGAAGTTGAGCGGGGTAGATTGAGTCGCATGCATTTATAGTATTGCATGATTATGCTTTACCTGCTTTAAAGAATTGTATGCGCATATGATTTCTTATTGACCAATTCTTGCTTTACTGAGATGAGAATTACATGCTTATATGCTGATATGTATGCCTGATGCATTGAATTCATTAGAATAAGTGAATTCGTTGAAAGCATGTATTATTTGAAAAGCATAAGAATTTGCAAGTATGTGTTCTATTCAGAAGTATGAGATTATATGTATGTTATACTGAAATTGTATTTTATAATCTCTGCTATATATATTGCTTCTGTTATCGAAGAATATAGATTGTGCAAATAGTAGGAGAACCTCAAACAGAACAGAACCTCGAACAGAACAAAACAGTGTTGAGGTAAGGTTTTGAGCCTATCGATATAATGATTGCCCTGAGGAGTATGTTAGTTGAACAACTCCAGAGATATTAATCACCAACTCAGAAAGATACAAAATATTCTATGTCTAGAAAGGGGTTGAATTGAAAAGCTGGATCAGTAGTTCAAGTGAAGAATATTCAGATGAACATAGAACCAGCCTGATTTTATATTAACTCCATGGCCTAGCAAGAATTTGGTGAATTTGACAGAATAACTTATGGAAGAGCAGACGTATTGAAATGGTTTGGCAGGTAAGTAAACATAATTTTTTCTTTCTGTATGTATTAGAAAAGATAGAAAAGCAGAATTTTCCAAACAGAAGCATAGCCACTTGAATGACTTGATTGAAGCCAGAGATAGAATAAAGAAAGAAACTCAAACCGGTTGTATAAAGCAGAGTAGAATTTTATTCACGCCTCTGTAATTGCGAAAAACTATGATCATCACCTCCACTACAACTTCCATAGCAGTATAGCTATGAAGGAAGAGATAGTAATAATAGCAGCAAAGATCGATTCAGCCTAAACTCCAGCAGATGAAGAAATCTAAGCATAGCTCCCCTAGCTGAAACAGATCAATAGAACATTTGAATAGCAGATAATTTCATAGGAAATAAGCCAATACAAAAAAGAAGGCTCAAGTTGCACCAGATAATGAGATTGCAGATAATTGAGTACTTTGCTTAATCTGCTTATATCTTGATTGCATAGCATACATTCATAGATCAATGATTTAATATGCTACAATCTTTATTTGTTGAGCCTTTATTAATTACATGTGCTGAGTCTTTGCCTTTGAGTAGATGTAAAATATTTAGCAGATTAGACAGAACAAATAAAATACAGATTTGGGGAAATAAGATTGAATATGATAATATACGACTTGGGTATTAAGCTAGCATGCATTATAGATATTAATGCAACAACTGAGTACCAGTTAACAGCTGATTGAATCTGTGCACTGATTAAGCAATATTTAAGATGTGAGTTTCAGAAATTATATTTTTGTTATTTCGGTACTGCTTATATAAAGATTAAAGTGGAAGAATGTCGGAAGAATTCTATTCGATATACTGAACTAGTATAGAATTAACCTAGAATTGACAGATATGTCAGTGGTAGAATGTACAGAAATAGTACAAAAATCTTATGACAACTCGTACACAAAAGAACTACTTGAACTGAAGAACTCACAAAACAGCAGAATATTGATTAGCAAAGAATTATTCTAGTACCAAAGTGATTATTAATTCTATGACAACAAGTTAAGTCGAAAAGATAATATTCGACTATTGTCAAAAGGGAATTAATAGCTAAACTCATGTCAATACTGAATAAGAAAAATCAGTTACAGTCGAGCTTTCTCTTCAATTTTGCTAAAGCTATTACATCATAGAAATCATGATTTTTGAATTACTTGATATCGATTCTGAGGTTGTGTTATTTGATCTCGATCGATTTTGATTGACTCTTATTCATTTGCTAGAGTCTGCTTTGATTCACTCGCTGTCATTCAGAATATTTGATTTTGACTGACATTTCCTTGAGCGAGTTCCTTTGATTCGAATTTGAGAGTCACTGATTATTTGATGTGTATATTCCGTATATTTTGAAGTTTTTGGCTCGTAACTGATAGAAATTAAGATTCAAAGTATCCATAATATTTATGGGTTGATTGCATAATTTGCTAGTACTTGGGAAATAGAAAGAAGAAAAGTAGATGAATGCTTGATCGAGTGATTACAGATCTGTAATTTTTATATGTGAGTTGCTAGACAAATACTCAAACAATCAGAATTGTTGAAATCCAAGCTAAAATCGATTGGTTTGGAAATATAAAAGCAACATTGATATTAAATCAAGCAATGAAAATTCGATTGAGAACGCTAGATTCATAGATCAGATAAGACAGCAGATCAAAACAGATGAATTTTGCGGTGAATATCGTTTGAGGATGCCAAATATTCTAGATAGGGAATATCAGGTTTTGAAATAGACATATGACAACAGATTTAATATCCATTCAGTTGTCTATATATGTATGACATACATGAAGTCATTACTTGGAAATTAGTATTGGTGACAGAAATGAAAGCAGATACGACAGAATGAGCATTACCAATCCTAAACGTCCAGTAAAAGAAGCAGAAAAGAAGAAACCAAATGGTTTCTGTAACAGATTAATTACTTAAAAGCCGAAATAAAATCAACTGATCGAAGAATTTTAGTTCGAAACTATTGAAGTTGTCATGATTTTGCGATTTAGATGTAATAGATTTCGATAGATTCAAGAATATGTTGTATTAGATATGATACAGACATAAATAGATACCTGGTACAAAGTTAGAAAGATGATCAGATTACAGGAATTATTGAAATCTATTGTCGAGATAAAGACTTTAGATTTGTTTTCTAGATTGTGGCACTGATTGTCAGATCTTCCGAGTGTTTGGTTATATGAGATTTCATTATACCATCCTCCGATTAGTGGACTATCAGATGTGATTATCCAGATTTTCGAGGATATGCTCAGAACTATAGTACTAGATTCGGTACTAGTTGATTGATTATTTGCCACTTGATTACTATAATTCCTGTGACAGCTATCTAATAGATATAGAGAAAGTATTTTGATTTTTAGATGATAAGATAAGAAGAATTATCTTTAGATTGAAATGATATTGCAGAAGTATCAGCTATCAGACCAGATATGAGTCAAGAGAAGATAGTAAATGTGAAGATTGATTTGAACAGAATAAGAACAGATCAGCGTAGACAGAGTAAGCAAATGAGCAACAGACATAGATTGTGAAGCCTGAACAGAATGATCAGTAAGGAAGTTCTTTCCAGAGCATCAATAGGTTCAGAAAGAGATTTCAGAAGTGAAATAATAATTGATTCCTGTGAGTATTTGATCTAGTTTATTGATTAATACTCAATTTCAAATTGTCAAATAGATGAATTGTTATCCATATGCATTGGGTGAAGAATAGCAGCTAGAATATGTATGTGCATTCAATTCAGATAAAGCAGAAACCGATAAGATTTTAAGAGAAGTAGACTAACCGATGCAGAGTTAGATCGCGAGAAAGAGCAACTTTGATATAAGTTGACTCAGTGATTATATGTTAATGAGAATAAATATGATTGCAGAAGTGATCAGAAAGAAGAATAAGATACTATAAAAGAGAAGATATCAGAATAGATATCTAAAGCTCATAGAATTGAAGTATTACTTCAGTTAGCTATACAGCTTACGAGAATCATCAATAATATCGAATGCTATTTCGAGGACGAAATCATTCCTTAGAGGGGAGGAATTGTAAGGCCCAAAAATATAAAGTTATTAATGACGGGATTTAAGATTTAAATTCCGAATAAGAGAAAATATTAATTTAAGAATTTATGAAAATTAGAGATTTCAATTTCGGGTCAAAAATATTTAATTTGAGGATTTTTTGGATTTTAAGATTTTAATATCCGGAATTCTTAAATTCAAAGAATTGATATTTATGAAATTTAAGATGTAAATTCCAAGATTATAAATATCAAGGATTTAAGTTGAGGATGAAATCCGAGCAAGGACCCATTTGCAAATATTAAGTAGTTCAAGGACTAAAATGCGATAAGGTTCGAAATGATTTAATTTTCATTAGAGAATATTTAATTTTAGAATATTTAGAATTTAGAATTAAATTCTAATATTCTTAAATTATTTAGAATTGAAATTGAATTAAATCGCTTGTCCGGAAATTGATTTGCAATTATGCAAAAGCTGAGGGACTAGAGTGCAAATTCTTTGCAAGTGGAATTACACATGGCTTATTTATATCTTCAAACGTGTATTCCTTAATCCATTCAGCAGAAGAACGAGGGAATGAGGGAAAGAAAGGTTCCAAACCATTTTTCTTCATTTCAAGCTCCGTTAAAAATTAATCCGCCCGGTAGAATTTCCGCTTGAGCATATATTTGCGATCACAGCTCCGAGTGCTACGTTTTGACGTATATTTTATGAATTTATACCATGTTTTAATTTTATGAGGTTGTTAGAATTAAAATTTTTTTGTATAAATGTGTTCTAGCATATACGACGATAGCATATCTAAGACGGATTGAGAAAAGATCATCGTTTGGACATGTTTTCGAATTTTGAAATAATTGTGAGAAATCTGAAAATTATAAGATGCTATGTACGTGTATGTGTGGTGGAAATGGTGATGATTAGTGGTTTATATGGTTGACTTATTGATGTTTGCGCTTTCGGAATTACCGATTTCGAACCATTACGCCGCCGGTTTGCAATTTAATCCGATATCAGCTATAGATTGAACTTAACACTCAATATCAGATTTGAGAATAATATTAAGCATATGGTACACTTCATTTCAGTTTGGAATTGAAGTTTTCGAAGTCAAATCGACGAGTTCGAGCCGTTTGAACAATTAAAGTTGAATCAAGAATTTGATCACCTATCAACGTTGATGAACAAGCGTGGAATGAATAGAAGTTTAGATATGCCATTTGATTTGAAGCTAGCAAGCTTGAATATGTCAACACTACTATTGAAAGGTATGATTCGACATTATCCTCGCCAGGTAGAACAACTCTAGAACGTGGTGGTTTTTGAGTTTTCCTAAAATCACATACTTATTTGTTTAAGTGTTTTTATGTGATGTACTTCTTATTATTGCCTTGTATGAGATTTGAATGGTATGTTCAAGATGTGTTCGCTTATTTAATGCATACAGATTATGTTGCATTCATCTTGAACCCGACCTTGAATAGAACAGGGGGCAGAATGGCCTAAAGTGCAGATGACGTTTGGAGGGCTATAGTTGAGTGGCATGGAATATAGATTTACTTCCAGAGCTAGATGAATCACTATAGTTGCACCAAAGTCAGGGGAATTGAGATATTTAACGCTACCTCGATTGGGTAAGTGGGTGGTCGATTAAAGATTTTATTTCCCTCGGATCCCAAGAACTCCGATTTCTTGTTATCAGATTTGATAGTCTATTCTTTGACACATACATTGCATTTATGCATTAACCTAGATATTTCTATGGTTTAGATTATGTGTTTATAAATGCTAGCGTGTGATGATATGACATTCAAGATATGAATGTATTTATATCATTGATTTAATATTTTGGTAGATGAACAGATATGCTGTAAGAATTAAGATTCGATTATACTTCTATGATTTACATGTTCGTACATTCTTATGATTTAAGATTATTGTTGCATATAGATTCCATATGCTTAGATCATTTATATACATGTCTTTCATACTGAGATTTATTCTCATCGGAGTTATCCGGCTGTTGCTTTCTTTGTATGTGTGCATTGCATCAGGTTTGAGGCATGAGCGAGTCAGAAGTGGCTTGGATAGCTCGAGATTGAGAAAGATTAGCATGCGGTGACTTCGGGCTAAGAATAGATTGCTGTCAAATGCATGTTAGAAGGTGTTGGTTTAGTTTGAGCTTAGAAAACTTAGGATTGAGTTTATCGTATTGCACCTTAGAAACATGTATGTGATTATTGTTATGTCTTGATATGCATGTGTTTATGTTTGGGACATGTTGAGATTATGTATGCAATTATTTAGATTTGAAATAGCCCTAGCAACTTTAATCTTTGTTGTAGCATTTGGTAATTTTTGTAAATTTCTGCACCGACCCTTCTTGGTAGAATGAGCATAACATTTTACTGAAAACTCCGATTAGGGTGCAGTTGGTGGCATTGGAAAGCTAAGACAAAGATATACAACTGTTATGTTTAGAATTTTTTCAAATTCTGCAGGAAACCCATGCGCGGGTGCGCCTGAAGAGGGGCGCAGGTGCGCATGGGGTTCTAAAAAAAAAAATTTGGTTCTTTTTGCGACGTGATTTTGCGTCGCCAAATGTATACTTTTGCGTTTCCAAATGTTTTGGTTAATTTTATTCAGATTGAATTATTATTATCTAATTAATGATTCTTATTCATTAATTGCTCCTTAAGATGAGATTAGCACACGAGGTCCCCACATCAGTACAGTGAAATGTCTGATAACAAGTCTCCATGCGATCTAGCCAGTTCTCCGAATCCTCCGGAGTCTCGCCTCCGACCAAGGGCTTAGGACCCATCTGTAAGAACCGGCACACACTGAAATGGTTCTCATCATGACGACGATGATGGCGTTCCCGACGATGCTCCCGATCACCATCGCCCCAACGTCCTCCTATACTACCACGGCTACTCTGATCATCGCGATCCGCCATCTACAAAATTACCTCATAGTTATCTTATGAAGAATCTAAATCCCAAGAATACTATGCATGCTCTGATACCATAAATGTAGTGACCCTTACCGAGATCACCTACTAATTAGAAACTTAGGCATGCAGTTAACTTAAATAAACAAAATTAAACTGCGAAAGCAATAACAATATGCAATCCGAAGAAAAGGAATCTTTAATTACACAAATAGTTATACAACCAAATCGAATACTATGTCAACCCAATACAATAAAATAAAACCCTAGGCAAAGCTCCAGCTGGCCAACCACTGCCTAGCCCCTCTTGGATCCACCCGCCTCATCCAATCGCAAACCTGCCCCATAGAATAGGGTGTCCAGATACAAATTAAGAGATGTGAGCATAAAACGCTCAGGACAAGAGTATGAGTATACATGCATGCAAGTTTACCGTCTACTGACTAGAGGACAAGTAACAGATGACAAAGATAGACCGGGCCCTGGTATGTAGCACGCTGTGCCGTCGCTTCAGGAGGTGGCTCACATACAAAAATACAAGTGGATACTCCAGACCCAAATCGATGGAAGTCCATCCACTAACAGGATATGGTAAAACCCTACTAACAGACATCTCAAACGAGATAGCTCAATATGTAAATAAATGCAGCATAAAATCATGTCATATAAATCATGCAGTCACATAATACATGCATACTCAGTCAGGATATCTCAAACAATACTTTCGTACCTCAAATAC
Organism: Henckelia pumila; assembly: GCF_033568475.1. Taxonomy (NCBI): domain Eukaryota; kingdom Viridiplantae; phylum Streptophyta; class Magnoliopsida; order Lamiales; family Gesneriaceae; genus Henckelia; species Henckelia pumila. Next base: position 54,058,377 of record NC_133121.1, read on the forward strand.
TAAGCAAGCTCTACCGGGTCAAAGTCCACGCCGAAACTCCGCACTACACTGCGAAATGATACTAATATCATTATAGTGCTCTAAAAGCCTTAGCTAAACTATTTCATACTCCTAAACATTTTTAGGAAGCAAAAGCTATACCTGCATCCATCGTCAGCCCGTTGCTGTCGCTTGTCTCAAAACTAGGCCACAGCTCCGCTACGACGCCTGGATCGCTATGACACTTCCGAATTCCCAATGGGACACCTTGAATTCCCTAGATCTAAGCTAGAAAACTAAGAAATCGAGAGAAGAGAGGTGATTCGTACGTCTGAAAATGAATCTCGGCACCCTTATTTATAGACATCGAACGGAACGTCCGTTCCTCCATCGTTGCATCTGTTTGCCATCATTGCGTCTGTTTGCCATCGTTGCATCCGTTCGACGAACGTTTCCTCCGTTGGTCACTTCATGTGCATAAGCAATGACGTATTCTTGCTGGCACATACGTTGCATCCGATCCTAGGACTTTGCGTCCGTTCCACTTGACCATCCGGACCATTTCTAATCATTCTGGATCTATTTCCGGACTCCGCTAATCCATTAAGAGTTCCTTTAATCATTTTTAAATTAAACAAACATGATTTAATGCACTGATTAACACTTCATCACTAATTTCGGGTACGGGCTACTACAGTGGATAAAGATGGTGACTATATCATAAAGCCAAAAACCACATGGACAACCGAGGTGGCACAAATTTCAAGCTTTAATGCTAAAGCTTTCAACGCCATATTCTCCAGCGTAGATATGAGGATGTTCGGTCTTATTTTTGATTGTGTTATTGCCAAGGACGCATGGGATACCCTACAAGAGCATAATGAAGGCACTACAACAAAAGTGAGTTTTTGCAGCGTGCAAAATAGCTATTCGCATAGCACATCGTACGCTGCACACCAGTAAGCTGTTGAAACTCTTATAGTATCGAGAGTGCGCATTGCGAGCTACGGAAAGTTACATCTATAGCGTGCGTTGCACGCTGCGAAAACTGTATTCCGCAGTGCGCAGTGTACGCCGCAGATGTAAGCTTACGTAGCGTGCTCTGCGCGCTGCGGATGTTGGTTTTTCGCAGCCTACAATGCAAGCCGCAGAAACGTACATCCACAGCGCACAACGCACACTGCAAATATATTATTGACAACCTACAATACACGCTGTGAAAAGAGTTTTTGGCAACATATTTTTAGCAGCCAACATATTGATCATTAATATCGTTTTATAATTCATATGTAACAAAAAAATTCAACCAAAAAAATGAAAAACTAAACAAAATATTCATATTCATTCATGAAAACCAAAAAAATAACATCTTTACACAAATTGCACGCAAGCTTAGCTCTAATATATATATAAAGTTAATAAAAAAACATATATGTTCATCCTACCAACATAGAAGTCTTAACACACAAAAAAAAAGATAAAATCCCTCATAAACTAACTACACATGAAAACATCTAGAATTTCGATCCACTCAAATCGGTAGAATGTATATCAACAGCACGACAGTGATGGGCGATGCTCCGGCGGCAAAGGCAATGGAGACGCATATTTAAGTCATCATGATAATCCAAGAATCTGTCATTCAACACGAATGGTATTTAACAAGCATCAATTTTGAGACCCTCATCTGCTTCTCTTAATGTAAAAGCATCAGCATAAAAATTATATGCTACCTGAACAGGGTAAAAACTTGGGAGCATCGTGCTACAACAACCCATTAGAGCACAAATTTTAGTTCCCAGCAATTGCTCAGGCTCCTCATTGAAAGAATAGAAGTCTGATCAGACACCAATAATCCTCCTAGTGGTGGTGGGGATTCTTTACCTGAAAGAAGTAAAGCCACAACCTGCACAAAAAAAAAAAAAGAAGATAAAAAAAGTTTATTTTCTAACATCATGAAATTAAAAATCAAGTGTGTCGAAGTTCACCATTGAAAAATTTAAATAGCCGACAATCAAGCAAAAAAATGGAGAACTTACATTATCATAATGTCGGTGGATAGATTGTGGGAAGAAATTCATCAAAGTGCATAAAATACAAAGTAGTTCTTCCTGCAGAGTGAATATGCCAGTGGGCGAGTGTAAATGAACAAGGTAGCAAGGAACCTTTTTCCCACAATTGAGATGAAGGCTAAAAAATAAATAAAAATATAAAAAATCATGAAATAAAACATTTAAAGACATATGAACCCACATATGCAACAGAACTGATTTAATGCACAAAACAATGTACATCAGTAATATATATGTACACACAACACCTTAGCTATCCACATTTAACATCTTCAAAGTTGGCTCAATAACTTTCGAAGCCAGAGAAGTACCATCCCTGTTTGCTTCAGGGAATCTACTCAGTCTAACACATATTATGGGAAAAGATCAAAACAATTAACCACTTACTTCCAAATCTTAGTATAAGAGTATAAAATTAAATTAAAAAAAAAAGAAAAACCAACTGGAGAAGAAAAGGATTTGCATAAACTTTATTGACAACATATACAATGTCACTAAATAAAAGCAATCAGCTACATTAAATTGGTATAAAACAACCTAATGAAAAGGATAACTTTCCTTCTGGCCAAACCCAAGTCAGATATATAGCTAACTTTGAACTCTAACAAAAACACAAATATAAATTTCAACTAGTCAAAACTCACAAAGTTGATGTAAGACCCTTTTTGCAAAGATCAGTTTTTTATTTCTCACCTCCGATCCCTTGAAAAATGAAGATAATTTAAGAGCAGTAAAGATGAAAATTTAATGATAAAAGGATAAAAGCATGAAGGCGTGCAATTTTTCCTAAAGTCCTCACTCCTCATGAATCGTATTGATAAATAATTAACTTTACTAGTATTTAGATTAGTCACTCATATGCTTAAATTCTCATAAACAAACATAAATGATGACAACTGACAAAAAATACATTTAATTTTTTAAGTCTGCTGCAGGCGGATTAATTAATACTAGTGACCGAGGCACATGCAATGTGTGTGTAAAGATATATTTGACAACAATGAAATATACACAGGACAATAAAAATTTATCAAAGAATTAATAAACTATCGATAATTTATTATTAAATTCCACTCTCGATCTTCAACTGAAGCAACCAATAACACTAATTAAGTGACATTTCTCCACTCTCCATCTGAAAAAAATAAGATAAAAAAAGAAACAATTCTCCATCGCAAAATACCTATTTATGATTTCATTTGTATAAAAATAATTTTCCCAATTTTTTTAAAAAAAACATGTAATGCTTTAAATAAAAAAAGTTTAGTTTTTTCTCCTAAAAATAACTACTAACTCAATTATTACCTATTTTTCTTTTAATAGAAAACGATGCAGTGGGCACATGCACCATTGTCTCCAACTCCTTGCAAGGCTATACCAAAACTTATATTTCAATACAAATTAATTCCAAATACTTTATTTTTACGATATTAATGACTTCATCCATGACATTTCAATTTTTTTATTGGAGCATTATATCAAACTCATGAATGTCAAATTCAAATTCTAGATACATAAATTCATATACCTAAGAGACCGTGCTAATAAATATTAATATCGAAAGAATTAAGGATTAAGACAACATTACAATTTCCATTAGATGTACCTTTAGGACCGGGAAATCAACACAACAAAAGAATCAGAAAATGAATATATAAAACTTGAAATAAAAACTTGAAGAGGAACAACAATTCTTACCGTGAAAGCAACTTTTCGATTAACTTACATTAAGAGCTTTTAATCTACAAATTTACAGGTGAAAGCAACAACCCCTCAATTCAGTGACCAACAAAAGGTTGAATAACCATATGAACTCCAAACCCGTGAATAGCACATCCAAAGAAACCAAAAAAAACCAAGAACAAGAAGTTGAAACCAGAGCTTCTGTAATAAAACAGATCCAAAATTCCTAACCAGACCTATAATCAAAAGTTTTGATAATAGACACCTCTCTTTACCTAATATGGTTTGCCATATGTTCGGGCACAAACATACCTGGACCATCGTCGCTATCCTCGAGGTCTACGAGCAGAAAGACGTCTAAATCTTGTTCAAAAGTTGATGATTTAAAACTATTGCTCCCTTGTTTTGAAATCCCCTCTCCTTTTTCAAATGATAGTGTCGGATGAAACCTACTTCACTGTAGTATCTTTTGCTTTTTCCTCACTAGACCTTCGATTTTGGAGATTAGAGCAGAAGGACTCCGTAACGACGTTGTGTAACCTGTACGAACACATCAAATTGACTCGCAGCTCCGAAATAAGAAGAACAAATAACAGATGGGTACGCACAGATAGGTACGAAACTTTGCAAATTAAACAATCGAAGGGAGATTGAGAGCGCACCAATGTAATCAAATTGTTGAATGAGATTTGTGGATTGAGGGTACGGTTGATAGAAAAGAAATTTGGGATTTGAGGGAGACGGAGTGGAACGAGATTTGGGGATTTGAGGAAAAGGAAAAAAGAAAGGGTTACGGACTTCAGCGCTGGAAAGAGGAAAATAATTTTACTTCTTGCTATCAACAACTTACAAATGGAACACTGTTCATAACATTTTCACAGCGTGCGTTTTTTATCCTGCTGTTGAAAATATCATTTGCAGCGTGCAATTATTTGCATGCTACTATTATTATATATATTGAAATATTGACAGCGTAAACAAATGAGTGCGCTGTTAATAATTACATCCACAGCGCGCTTCTCTTGTGCGCCGTTGATGTTGTGCTGCGAAAAACTATAATTGTTGTAGTGAGGGTATGAAAGTGTCAAGAGAACAAGGATGAGGCTGCTTAACTCATAATTTGAGAATCTCCATATGAGCGAAGATGAAACTATTTCTGAATATGATCAGCGTCTTCGAGAGTTATTCACTGAAGCATTCACTCTTGGAGAACCAATTGCTAATGAAAGACTTGTGAATAAGGTTCTTCGTTCATTACCGGAAAAATTTAATGCAAAGATTTGGGCGCTTGAAGAAGTAAAAGACACTTCAAAGATGAAGCTGACAGAACTGATAAGTATCCTTCAAGTTTTTGAGATGAATACTACTGCGCAGAAGAAGGACAAGGGAAAATCAATAGCCTTTCAAGCTTCAAATGACTCAGTTTAGGAGTATGTTCAGTTTCGTTAAGAAGTTCTTCAATCTGATCTTGAGGATGATTCAATCTCACTCATCACCAAAACGTTCAATGATTATCTGAAAAGTATGAAGGGGGTTAAGAACTCTGACCAGAAACTTAATGCTCCAATGTTTTCTAACAAGCCATTAGAATTTCTAGACCAGGCCAATCACCGAAAGGGTTTCTGATCCTTATAAGCCTCGAATGATGTTGGAAGGGAAAAATAATTCTATTTCAAAGAAGTTAGACATTGTTCAGTGTCATGCTTGTCAAGGCTTTGGACATTATGTAAATGAGTGTGCTAATACTCTTCGAAAGGGGGTGAACACATCATTAAGTAATGAATCTAAAGAAGATGAAGAACAGGAAGATGAAGAAAGTCACACAGTTCTTACAACCTTACTGGAAAGCAAGAAGTGTTTTCAAGTCAATCCTTTAGGTGTTGCCGTATGTGTTGCCACACCTCGCTGAAACATCTCCCAAAGTTCAGTTTGTTTAACTTCTTATACTGCTAATGATAAGTGTAATCCTGATGCAGGTGATGAAACAATGTCAATGGAATAGGTTCGTATGATGTATGAAGAGTTGTATACTGACTGGGTTGAAAGGAATAAGTCGAACAAGATTCTTGTGAAAGAAAATACTGATTTGAAGGCTGCTGTTTCAAGACTTGAGGTTGTGCTGAGTAAGAAGGACCTATAGTTGTGTCAGGTAAAGGAAGAACTTGTGAGAGCTAAGGGTACACTGGCCAAGTTCAATTCAAGCACAACCAAGCTTGATTCTTTGCTCTTGATGGGAAGAGATGGTAAGATTGTACTAGACTTTGAGAACAGTAAATTTGAGGTTGGTGAATGCTCAAAATATCCTGTGTTTGTCAAAGAAAGTAGTTGTACAGTAAGTTCAACCAAAAATGTCACATCCACCGATCCTCCAAAACCAAAGTCACGGCCTACTGCTTCTTTAAAGTGTAGAAGAAAAAGTAAGTTTATTTGTCACTACTATCATAAACCTGGTCATATCAAACCATACTATTTTACGTTGTAGGAAGACTACAGACAGAGATCTGCATCGAAGGTGTTGCTTAAGGTGTTTCACAACACCTCACACAACATCTCCAGGAACAGATCTACTGTGAGAAAGGTTTGGGTACCAAAAGCTGATATTCACTGTTATATTATTTATACTACTTTAAAAACTAATGTTTCAGGTGCTTGATACTTTGATAGCGGTAGCTCACGTCATATGATAGGTTCCCAAACGTTTCTCACTGATTATGTTGAACAGAAAAGTGGAAAAATAACCTATGAAGGAGGTTCAAAGGGAAACATTATTGGAAAAGGGACACTGAATGTTGCTGGTTTGCCTAAGATTCGCAACGTGCTTCATGTAAAAGGACTTACTGTAAATCTAATAAGAATTAGTCAGCTTTGTGATGATAACTTGCACGTTCAATTTGATAAGAAATTATGCAAAGTGTTTGATAGTTCTAACTTGCATGTAATGACAGGTACTAGGTCATCCGATAATTGTGATCAAGTTGGAGAAGAGATGGTTTGTAGACACACAAAAGTGACAAAATTTGATCCATGACATCAAAAATTGGGTCATGCAAATTTCAAGACTTTAAAGAACCTAAGTAATCTTGATGCTGTTAGAGGTATGCCTAATTTGAAATATGGTATTCCATTTATGTGTGAATCATGTCAAAAAGGGAAGCAGACTAGGGTGTCACACCAGATGTTGCCAACATCTGAGACAACACGCTGTCTTGAGCTTATACATATGGACTTAATTGGTCCAATGGATGTTGAAAGCTTCGGAGGTAAGAAATACTCTTTTGTTTGTGTTGATGAATTTTTGAGATACACTTGGGTAAATTTTTTGAGAGAAAAATCAGACACATTTGATGCTTTCAAAAAATTTCTCACTAAGATTGTGAATCTACACAACCTGAAGGTAATCAGAATTCGCACTGATTATGGTAAGGAGTTTGAAAACTATTCCTTTGCAAGTTTGTATGATAAAAAAAGGTATTTTTCATGAATTTTCTGCTCCTAAAACTCCACAGCAGAATGAAATTGCTGAAAGAAAGAATAGAAATTTTCAATATATGGCTAGAGTAATGTTATGTTCAAAGAATATTTCAAAAGGTGTTTGGGCAGAAGCCTTGAACACTGCATGTCATATTTCAAATAGAGTATATTTGAGGAATGGTACTACTATGACATCCTATGAAATTTTCATGGAAAGAGGCCAAACCTTAAGTATTTTCATTTTTTTGGATGTTTATGTCACGTTTTGAATGATAGAGATCATCTTTCTAAGTTTGATTCAAAGAGTTATAAGTATTTGTTTTTAGGATATTCATCAAATAGCCGAGCCTATAGGATGTTTAACCTGAAAACTGGGACTATTTTTGAGTCTATTAATGTTCTGTTTGATGATTTTGCAGATCTAAAGAAGAAAATAGCTGAGGATGAGATTGATGATCTGCTTGAAAATTATGGAAAATCAGATGTTGTCCAAGGTGTTACAACACCTTCTGCAGAAATTCCAGAAATGAAAGTTGAACAACTCATTGATGAGAATGATGATGAGGACAGTGAGGTAAATGAAGCTGGTGAGAATATTCCAATGAAAATTAAGAAGAACCATCCAACCTCACAGGTCATTGGAGATTTACATGGAGACATGCAAACTCGAAGGAAAGAGAAGGTAGATTACAGAAAAATAACTGGACTAATATGCATGAGCTCTACGTATTCTCAGGTAATATTTTCATGTTTTGTGTCAAACATTGAACCCAAAAAGGTTGAAGAAGCTTTAAAAGATAAATTATGGTCAATGTTATGCATGAAGAGTTAGAACAGTTTGTTAGGAATGATGTTTGGTACTTGGTACCGTGTCCTGATCATGGTAATGTCATAGGAACAAAATGGATTTTCAAGAATAAAATTGACGAGTCAGGAAACATCATAAGAAATAAAGCTAGGTTGGTAGCTCAAGGGTATACACAGGTTGAGGGGGTGGATTTTGATGAAACCTTTGCTCCTGTAGCACGCATTGAGTCTGTCCGACTTTTACTTGCTATTTCATGTTATATGGGAATGAAACTTTTTCAAATGGATGTAAAAAGAGCCTTTTTGAATGGAATATTGATTGAAAAAGTATATATGAAATAACCTTAAGGATTTGAGGATCCAAATCATCTTTATTATGTGTATAAGTTGAAAAAGGCATTGTATGAATTGAAGCAAGTACCACGTGCATGGTATGGAAGACTAACCGAGTACTTGCTCAATCTTGGCTTCAAAAGAGGTGAGGTTGATAAGACTTTATTTGTGCAAAAGTCTTAAGGTAAAATTTTAATTTGCCAAGTGTATGTAGATGATATAATATTTTGTGCTTCAAACGATAAACGTCTTGATGATTTTGTGAAGTGCATGTCTTCTACATTTGAGATGAGCATGGTTGGTGAGTTAGCTTATTTCTTGGGATTGCAAGTAAAGAAAATGCATGATGGTATATTTTTATGTTAGAGCAATTATGCTAAAAATCTGGTGAAAAAGTTTTTGAATGACAACACTAAAAACATGCGTACACCTATGGGGTCTAGTGAAAAATTGTCGAGGGAAGATGTTGCCGAAGGTGTTGACAACACCCTTTACAGAAGTATGATTGGTATAGTCTTTTATATTTGTGTGCTACTAGACCTGATATCATGTTTAGTGTTTGTTTGTATTCAAGATACCAGTCTAACCCAAAAGTTACACATCTAAAGGCCGTGAAACGTATACTGAAATATGTGGCAGGTACTTTGAATTTGGGTTTGTGGTGCACTAAAGAAACCAACTTGAATTTGGTAGGGTTTAGTGATGCTGACTGGGCTGGGGATCTAGATGAGAGAAAGAGCACTTCGGGAGGATGTTTCTACTTGGGAAATAATTTAGTGTCATGGTATAGTAAGAAACAAAATTGTCTTTCACTTTCAACTGCCGAGTTTGAATATGTAGTTATAGTTAGTTTTTTCTCAAAACTCCTATAGATGAATCAAATGCTGAATGATTATGGAATTAAGAGTGATACTCCTATTGTGTACTGTAATAATTCTACTGTCATTGATATATCCAAAAATCCAGTACAAAACTCTTGAACCAAACACATTGACATTAGACATCACTTCATTCGATATTTGGTCGAGAAAGACATGATCTTTATTGAGTTTGTTGGAACTAATAACCAATTAGCTTATATATTCACAAAATCTTTGGATTTCGAGAGATTCTCCAATTTGAGTAAGTCTCTCAGTAAGTGTGCATTATAGATAGAACTGAGATGTTGTCTTGAGTGTTGCCAACACCCTGAGACAACATGTTTTCATGCATGTATATCTTTAGGATCATTAGGCATGTTGCATTCATGCATTAATTCTGTTTTGTGAAGTTTTTTATACTTTGTAACCATTGATCAGTTTACACTCAGGATTCCTTGCAAAAGTGTTATACAGTTTAATGATGAATAATTGATAAAGAGTTCTGATTAAATCACGAAATAGTGGAGGGATGTTTGTGTATTCCATGATCCTGTCCTAAATGAAAAGTGATTTCACAAGTTCAGAATCTCAAATTAACAAAATGGTGAAAAATAACCAATTCAATCATCAAATTTGATTGAAAAATCAAAATCAAATGAAAAAAGCTACCTAAAGGGGTCCGTTGAAGATCGTTCCTTTAGTGTGCAGGCTACCACTTCTGTTATAATAAATTTGATAACAAAATTATTTGGGAATCCTGAAGTGTTGCTGGAAGATGTTGCCAACTTCGTGGAAAACACCCCACTTGTCAACATATATTTTGCATGTTATCGCATTTTATTTTTATGTCACACTCTGTTTTAGACATAATTAGGACATGCATAGTTATTTTTGTGTGAATATATCTGGCTGAGAAGTTTGAAGTCTTAATAAAATGAAAATTTTGAATTTGTGCCCAATCCACTGAAATTTTGATTTTGAATGTGATTGATTTTGTTTCAGTGGAGTTGTATATCGATGAGGAGTTAAATTTGGAAATATTTGGTGAAATATTTGGGCCTATATTATTTTCGAGAATAAGTGATTTAGTTTCCTAATTAAAATGGGATTTTGTTGCCTTAATTAAAGTTTGAATTTTTACCGTTGGGGATTTTGTTACCGTTGAGGGCTGCGGTCAATCCGAGTGTGATTAGGAGAGAAGGATTGTTAAGATATATATTGGACTCTTATCTGTTTTTTTTTTAAAATATTGTTTCCTTCTTCCTTCCTTCGTTTTTCTCTCTACTCACTCACTGCCTCTGTTTTCTCCTGCCCCAATATTTTATATTTTATTGTTTTCACTCTCGCAAATTAAATGGCAGGAAATAAATTTGATTCTCACGATATTCTATCTGAGATGGGATTTTCAGAAGATGCTGCTCAAGGTGTGACAACACCTCAGTCACCACACCCCCTGCTAGAGCAAGCTATTGTTCCTGTTGCCGAGGAACATGTTCCTCTGCACACTATTGCACCAGGAGTGCCTGAAAACGAGCTTAATGTTGATAATTTTCCAGAAAAGTCTGTAATCAACAAGGTGTTTCCTCCGAAACCCTTGACTTGCCGATCCAAGCGACAGGCTGGATACAATCTTGACTACACTGCCTCAAAGAGATACCGCGGGAAGGGTCAACCATCAAGACCTTCTCTTGTGGATACTAGATTTTCATCTGGTGATGCGAGTTCCTATGAAGACTTCAAGCTTGTGCCACGTAAGAGGGCAAAAGCAAGTGTACAAAAACCAAATGGTGAAGACATCCCTGTTCCGTTTTCTGCTGAAAGAAATTCATAAGATGTTTCCTCTTCTGATGCTGATTCTGATGGGTCAGAGACTCAATCACATGTTGATGCTACAAAAGATGCATCTCCATTTGTTCCTATTTTGGAGAAACCATCCATCACTGTTCCTCTTGTATTTTCTGATGATGAAGAAGCCTCAATATCCAAGTTCATGGCTGGGATGAAGAAATCAAAGAATTAGAAGCCTGCTGACACTACTTTTGTCTCTGAGGATGAACCCGATGAAGAGATGATGCAGGAGTATGTTGATAATCTCCCCCGTCAATCTGATAGCTCCAACTCTAATTCAAGTGAAGTCTTGGATGCTGAGAAAGAATTAGAGGATGAAACCTCTGATGATGAAAGTGGACCGGAAGAAGATGTTTCGGAAGGTGCTGCCGACACCTCTGACAACAACTTGGATGTTGCTCTGGCCGAAGACTACAACATAAGCAGATCCTATTCTTATTCATTATACACTGAGAAAGCTGCAGACGATTGGCAAAATTATGCCAATCGTGACTTTTATGCGGACCACAACATTGACTTGCCTACATATGAAGCTCAAAATCTGGTAAACTTCTTCAAACTCCGGAATATGCTTTCCACTGTGATGTATGCTATTCCTTACTATAGACCATTGGTCTTGGAGTTTTACTGTAACCTGACTGAAGCTGTGAGGGATCCGAGGTATGCTAAGTATGGGAAGTTTTATGTGAGGGGACAACTGGTTGAATTTAGTCCGTCTATGATCAACGGATTCTTCAAGTCTCCTAATGTCGATGCTGCTGAGCTACCTACACTGTATGTGATGACCTCTGTCATCACTGAAGTTCTTGTTACCAAATTTCCAGCTCATCCACAGAAATTTTCAACTGCCAAACTCACATCTCTTTACTCTATTTTATACAAGACTTCTGTGAAGACTCGGACTCCCTCCGGGAACTCTACTGTTGTTACCAAGCATCAGGCACCAGTTTTGTATGTTGTTGGTACAGGTTCAGGTTTTAATTTTGGCCAATTAGTCTTTGAAACTGTCATGACTTTTGTTGACTGCGGCCAATATACATTCAAGCTTCCCTATCCTTCATTGATTCATGCCATGCTACTTAGTCAAGGCATTGAAAAGGATGATGATGAAGGACTTACTGATCCGGGTGATGATTTGAAGATTGCACCTGCATTACTTAGAGGTAATAGGAAGTTGGATCTTCCTTGGTCAGAAATAGGTGCTGCTGAAGATGTTGTGGCAGATGTTGCCAACACCGCCCCTGCCACTGCCATATTTGTTCCACCCTCCCTCAGCTCAATCTGTGGATACCACCTTTATCCAAGCTCAATTGCTGCATGTTGAGCAGAAGATTACTCAAGCTAAGGCTGACATTGCCTATTATGAGGCACTGAAAATGCATTATGAATCATTGCTTGGAGTAGGTACCTCTTCTGGACAAAAAAAAGGGAGAAGAAGGTGAAGCTGAGCACGGAGAAGAAGAAGAAACTGAAGCTGATGCTTATGATGATGGCTTCTCGGAGAGCAATAAACTTTTTGGTTTAGCTAGAGTTTTAGTTTTTTATTGTGATTGTCTGCTCTGATTATAATCAATGTTTATCTTAAGTCCCTCTGTTGTGTTTATCATTGTTTGATATATTTGTGTTCTCTACTCTCTGTTCATTCTGCTCTTAAGTGTTGGTAAAAGATGTTGTCAACATCTCAGTCAACACCTTGCCTAGACTAAGGGGGAGAGATTCTTGAATTCAGGGGGAGATTTGAAATTTAGGGGGAGTTGGGATATGTGCTGATTTTATTACATGTTTTTTGTCCAGAAAGGCAAAAAAGTGAGATTGAAAGGAATATTTATTCTTAAAAAATTCCTTAAGCTTAAAAAGATTTATTTAAAGTCTTTTGCCTTTCTTGGACTTGAAGTTTCTTGAGGATAAAGCTTACAATTATTTATTTCCTTATTTAAGTATATTTGAGAATTGATTGAGTTTATCGTAATATTTACTTATCTCATATTTGATTGATCTCTTTCTTATCTTTGTGGATTTGATTGGTTCAAATCAATAAGAATCCTACGCCTACAAGGAAACAAAGATGAGAAGGATTCTCTCCATATATATGAAGAAAGCATGAAAGAGAGAGAACGACCAAGAGAGCTCTATGCGTGCAACTTAAGAAAGTTCTGAAGATTTTCTGAAGCTCGTTCTGGTCATGTTTACTTGATTGCCATTGAAGGTTTGAGAGCATTGAAGAACGAAGAGTGTTGCTCTCGTTTGTTTGGCATCAAGGATTCATCTCCTTATTTTTTTTTCTTTATTCTATCTTGCATAGAATTTTTAGGAGATTTTTTATTCTTTATTTTATCACTTGTTTTGAGAAAATTGATTTTACAATATTCACTAGTTTTAGGGTTTTGTAAACTCTTTGATTGTTTTCTAGTGAAAGTTTTGGCCTGAGGCGAGGTTATTGTATACGATTGCTTAAATATCTGATTCTATTTATTTGGTTGCTTATTTATTTTATTCATGTTTTTATTATTTTTTGCTGCATGTTACTCAAGATGTTATTGAAGATGTTACCAACACCTAGTGACAACATCTAACTCTGTTTTATGTGCAACCGATTATCCCTTACAATATGAATGAGAAAAATTTCAGACTAAGCAATGTAAAGATAAATGTAAAAGATAAGAAGACAAAATGCTTATATCAGATGTTGAAAAACAAGGAATGTTAAAACAGAAACTTAAAACACATCATGCTGATATAAAAGATAATTTTGTTTATAATATTTGCTTAAAAATCGCAACTCTTTCATAAGTTTATGGTTTTATTCCCCTTAGGAAGACGATTATGTCTGTATGTGTATTTGCACCCGATGACATTAGAATTATATATTGATCATTTAAGCATTATAAAAAATCATGACGTAGGAAGAACGTAATGTGATAGGTGTTGTTGGCGAATTGATCATCTAGATCTTCGAATTTTCTGAAAGCGAGATCGAGATTGCGGCCCTGTCGGTTTTTGGGATATTCCATGACTAGTGTTTTTGCCTGAATACTTAACTCGATTCGTGGGTTTACGTTTGCATGCATATGTTATGTTAATGGATCTGACAATTGGGTTATAAGTAACCAAATAGGTTATGTTTGTGAGGAAGGTCTTCTGAAATTGCTGGATAATGTTTGAGAAAATCAAACCATGGATCATTTTTCCTTGCGTTGGTAATAAATATTCAATGAATTATTTTATTGTTAAGAAAGTGTACCACAGAAGAAAGCGAGCATGATGAAGAAAGTTGATGAAATGATAAAAATCCTATCATATCTTTGTTTATATTTTAGAGATATATCATAATATTGCATGTATATGCATAAATCTAGTTGTATTATACATTACAATTCTACATAAACTGTGACTCTATTCCTATAAATAAGAGAAATCTAACCCTTATTAGGAGAGGTAGTATTTTCTCCATAACATCTCCCAACTCTTTTCTTACAAATCTCACCTATGTCTTTTACACGTTTTTTTTTCATATTTTCTATCTCTTGCAATTTCATACCTTTCCTATTGAATCCTATTGTAGTGACCCAACCCGGATCCATTATCTAATCAGAGTTATAATAAAGCGCATGCAATAATACTTAAAGCGTAAGGAGCGGATAATTTAAAATACAACAAATCCAATCGGCAGAATACAACCGACGATAACATAAGTGTATAAATACCATTATACAACCAAATCGAAGGTTCAGGGTAAACAAATCTCTACCCTCTAAAACCTCACGCTCTCGGATCCTCAATCCTGCTGAGAGCCGTCTATGAAACGACCTTAACTTCTAAATTTTTTTAAATAAATAAAGAAAATACGGAAAAGTTTTTAAAAAAATTTCGGCATGACCTCTTTGTTTGAATAATAACCCACCTGTCTCAAATAGCAGTTTAAAATAAACCTCAACCCGATGTAAACATCCCACAAGGCATACATGAACAGTAACTGGTTGACGCCAGACGAAAGGAAAAAAAATATAAAGTGTCTACATGCCAACATAATTGCAGGGAATAACACATCCTGCTATTAAAAAGGAAACGACATTCGATAGTGTATATTTATTACAATGACATAATGCGGAAAAAAAGAGCAGCAACGGTCAGGGCGTGCCATCGAACACCTACGGACCCTGGAAATCCTGCCCCGCAGCCTCGTCTGCATACTCAGCTGCACCAAGCATAGTAGTGAGCCTAAAAGCCCAGCAAGATTTAAATAATACAACAAGCGTTCAAAATAATGCATAGTACTAAATATAGTACCAAGTACACTTATGAATCTCATACAAAGAGGAAAAAGTCATAACATGCCCGAAGTAAGAACAATAGCAATATGCGATGGAAAACACATTCATGAATCAATTATCCTTTACTTTTACTTTTGAATTTGGATCCTCGATTGTGACTATGATTTTGATCGATCAATGGCTATAATATATAATGCCGGCAAGGAAGCCAAGATTTCTCCGGACCCCACATTTCCCTTTAATTGGTAGGAAAATCGAGATTTCTCGCGACCTCGTACTACACGTCCATTTGGTAGGAAAATCGAGATTGCTCCCGACCTCGTACTACACGTCTATTTGGTAGGGAAACCGAGATGTCTCTCTACCTCATACTACACGTCATTTGGCAAGTGAACTAGGGCATCCCCCGACCCATCATTTCACGTCCAAGTCACAACCAACTCACTTCATTCTTTTAACTTTCCTTTCATTTAACATTTTCTCATTTCAACTTTACCTTCATAAGCATTCTTTAATAAAACTTCTAGGACTAGAACGTTAAATAAATTTGAAGCCACACATGCGAATAAATGGGCGTTGAATAATTTAAATGAAATAAATTCAAAATATAGCATGACATAAATTTTATGGATGATTGGAGTGTAGGGGGCACCCTAGGCTTAAGGGCTTTTCTCCTTCCACTTAAGTTTACGCTCACAAGGGCCTAACAATAGCGGTTAATCCATAAAATCCATAACTCACCCAATTAAAATTAAAAAGACCTCCGTTCGAACCGGCACCTCAAAAACACCTTAAAATACTCCTATTCCCAGTATTCACCTTTTATAATGGCCCAAAACATCCAACAATCTAGACTCCCGGACAGCCCATAGTCAATAGAAAAATCTGCTCACGACACACCAACTTAAAACGTACATAACTTAATCGATTTTTATCCGAAATATGCCCAATTTACACTGACAAGATCCTAACATCACATAAATTAAGAAAATCAGAGGTAGCCCCTGCCCAAGCCTTGCTAAGGAATCCATCAGAACCGGAATCTTAGAGGCTATCACGTAGACTAAAAATTCTGTTTTGATACACTTTAAGCTAAGACTTCCCAAACTCAACCCTCACGTCCTAGAACCTCAAAAGCCCATCCAAGCATCTTATAAATACCCCAAAATGACCAGCTAGAGTTCTTGGGCTAGTCTCTTGCCCGGAGCTAGCTCAATTTGAGTGTTTTACCTCATACGACTACCCGGCGCCCTCAAACACTTCAATCCAACACCTCAACCCAAATCCTATAGGACCAGCCCCTATCATGCACCCAAACCTCATTCAAAAACACATTTTAATCCCATGTACACCCCATGGGCTGCCCCTCCACTCCTTTCATCCATTTTTCCAAAATTTCGATTCAAACGACACAAACTCAAGCGAGGAAGTTCATGAAGTGGCATGAGATCTGAATTGGAGTCTTCCCTTTGAAAAATTAATCAATACAAAGATAGGGGAGCTTGGCCATATTCCAAAACCATTGAAGCCATCCACCGAGGATCCCCCCACTCTTGAACTTAAACCACTCCCTTCTCAATTGAAATATTTATTAATATTAAATAATGATAAACTGTCATTAATTTGTTCGTCTTCTTTGACAAGTTGTGAGGAGGAAAAATTGTTGAGGGTGATTAGAGAGCATATAAGAGCCATAGGATGGAGCTTGGCTGACATCAAGGGGATTAGTCCAACCATGTGTATGCACAAAATACTGATGGAGGCGGAGCACAAGACATCTACTCAACCACAGAGGCGACTCAACCCAGCTATGCAAAAGGTAGTAAAAAAGGAGGTGATAAAACTCTTTGATGAAGGTATTATCTATCCTATATCAGATAGTGAATGGGTGGGTCCAATTAAAGTAATGCCTAAAAAGGGAGGGATAACTGTTGTTGAAAATGAATATAATGAATTGATTCCTACTAGAATTGTTACGGGGTGGCGGGTTTGTATTGACTATAGGAAATTGAATGATGTCACTCGTAAGGATCACTTTCCCCTTTCCTTTATTGATCAGATGGTTGAGAGACTTGCAGTGCATGCGTTTTACTATTTTTTAGACGGTTATTCTGGTTATATGCAAATTCCTATAGCACCTGAGGACCAACACAAAACCACTTTTACTTGTCCTTATGGTAATTTTGCGTATAAACGGATGCCATTTGGTCTTTTTAATGCCCCTGCCACTTTTCAGCGGTGTATGATGGCAATTTTTCATGACATGGTTGAAAAATTTATTGAAGTGTTTATGGATGATTTTTCTGTGGTCGGGTCATCTTTTGATGCATGTTTGTGTAATTTGAAAAACGTTTTGCAGAGGTGTGAAGAAAGCAACTAGGTGTTAAATTGGGAGAAATGTCACTTTATGGTGAAAGAAGGTATTGTGTTAGGGCATAAGGTGTCTGACGTAGGTGTGGAGGTGGATCGGGCAAAATTGGAAGTAATTGAAAAACTTTCACCTCCCACGAATTTGAAAGGAAATATAAGTTTTCTTGGGCATGCGGGTTTTTATAGGAGATTTATTAAAGATTTTTCTTTTATTTCTAAACCCCTTACTAATTTGTTGATAAAAGATGTACCTTTTAATTTTTCTGCTGAGTGCTTACAGGCTTTGCAGATTTTGAAGCAGAAATTAACAACTTCACCCGTGATAATAGCGCCTGATTGAAGTCTACCGTTTGATTTGATGTGTGATTCTAGTGACACTGCTTTGGGAGTCGTGCTTGGACAAAAAAGGGACAAAGTTCTCCATGTGTTTTATTAGGCCAGTATCACCCTGTCAGCCGTCCAACTGAATTATGCATCTACTGAAAAAGAAATTCTTGCGGTAGTGTTTGCCTTGGACAAATTCAAGTCGTATTTGGTGGGAAGCAAAGTCATCGTTCACACGGATCATTCAGCGCTGAAATATTTGATGAGCAAGAAGGATGCTAAACCTAGGTTAATTCGTTGGGTATTATTGTTGAAAGAATTTGACTTGAAAATATTGACAAAAAGGGCTCAGAGAATCAAGTAGCAGATCACCTTTCCCATCTGGAGAATCAAGGAACTGAAATGCAAGTAATTCATGATGATTTTCCAGACGAGCAGCTGTTTGAGGTAACAAATTTACCATGGTATGCGGACATTGTTAATTACCTCTCAAGCATGTTTCTTCCCCCGCATTTAACTTATCAACAGAAAAGGAAATTTTTCTCAGAGTTGAAATATTTTTTGTGGGAAGATCCTTTTATGTTTAAGATCTGTGCAGATGGTATTATTCGTAGGTGTATTTCAGCGGAAGAGGTAAGTTCTATACTCTCACACTGTCACACAAGTCCGACTGGAGGCCACTTCGGCGCGGGTTGTACCGCTGCTAAAGTACTACAGTTTGGGTTTTATTGGCCTTCGTTGTTTAAGGATTCATATGCCTATGTGGTTGCTTGTGATGCTTGTCAGAAAGTTGGTAATATTTCGAGGAGACATGAAATGCCCTTAAATAATATACTTGTCTGTGAAGTTTTTTATGTGTGGGATATTGATTTCATGGGACCATTTCCTGCTTCTGGAGGAAATAAATACATATTGGTTGCGGTCGATTATGTGTCTAAGTGGGTTGAGGCACTTGCATGTAAGACAAATGACTCTAGGGTGGTTGTGAAATTTTTGAAAAAATTTATCTTTGCTAGATATGGTACACCTAGAGCAATAATTAGTGATTGAGGAACCCACTTTTGTAATAATCAATTTGACTCACTTCTGACTAAATATGGGGTCACTCACAAGGTGGAAACACCTTATCATCCCCAAACTAGTGGGCAAGTTGAAATATCAAATAGGGAGTTGAAAAGAATATTGGAGAAAACGGTTAATTCAAATAGGAAAGAGTAGTCCAATAAATTGGATGACGCGCTATGGGCTTATCGTACTGATTTTAAAACAACTATAGGAACTTCTCCTTTTAGGTTGTTATATGGTAAAGCGTGTCATCTTCCTGTTGAACTTGAGCATAAAGCATTATGGGCTACTAAATTTTTGAATTTTGATGTGCAGGCTACAGGCGAAAAGCGTTTGTTGCAGTTGAATAAACTTGAGGATCCTAGGTTGGATGCCTATGAGAATTCCAGGATTTACAAAGAAAAAACCAAGAAATGGCATGATCAACGCATCGTCTCACGTGAGTTAGAGGTAGGCCAAACTGTTTTATTATATATGTAACACCCAGAATTTTAATACGTAAATCCGCATGCATAATTAGGAGAAATTAATTTTAAAATAAGGATTAAATGAATTTATGTGTTATTATGTGATTTATATGCATGATTTAAGTTATTTTAGCATTTAACCCAAAATTAGTGATTTTCGTGATTTATGGAAATTAATTGTTTTGATCGCGTAGACGGGACCGTGGACGGACGAGATACCAAAATATTTAACCAAAAATATTTTATGAGTTTATGAGCCTTAAAAATATTATTTTTAGATATTTTGTCAAGAAAATTTTAGTATTTAATTATATGTTTATTTAAGGATTTATTTTTAGCCAAAATAAGTCATTTTAATGACTTTTATTAATATTTAAAAATTTCCTAATTTTATATTTCGGGATTTTTGGTTGTGTTATCAGATTATTATTATTTAGTAAGGATTTTAAATATTTAGTTAGATATGATTTTATTTCTAAATTATTAATATCCTATTTTAATTCTAATTATCAAAATTTTAAAAAGAAAACCTACACCTACCCTACCACAAATTCTTTTAGCCGACAACTCCCTCTTCTTCCACCCTCCTTCACGCCTCCATCTTCATTCTGGGAAAAAAAACCCCATAGCCGATTATTCAAGCTTCATTCTTTAAAGGTTTTTGGTCCGTTCGTCGTTCCGGAGCCACGTAAACGCATCAACCTTCGTCTATAAATTGAAAAGGCATGTTTAACTCCTTTCTTTAACACCATATAAGCTATTATGCATGAATGAGATTTTTTTGTTTCAGAATTTATTAGCCATGGTTCGAATTTATTGCAAGTATGAATGAATTGTTGCATGTTTTGGTGAATTCATGATCATAACTCGTTTTTGTGCCTTGCATGGTTTGGTCCAGAGGCTAGGGCTCGAGTCAGTGGTGGGCTAGGGTCCTATAAAGCCAGTCATGGTCGGGATATGGGGCTGGAATGGGCTGTAGCCGTGGCATTCAAAATCTGGTGCACAGATTGCGCAGGTTTAGAGTTCCGGGAAAAAGAGTTCGTTCTCTTCACTCCGGCCACGGTTTGATGTGAGGTTTGTTGTGTTAGAAACCCCTACGTGTTTACTAAGTCTAGGAATTAATTTCACAGTGATTTATGGTCGGAGAAAGCGGCACGATCGAAAACCCCGGCGCTGCTCAGGTCTGCGCGCGAGTCAAGGATAGGCGGACTTGCAGCGGTTCGTTCTCCTTCGTTAGGAATCCGTTTTGGCTGGTTTAAAGCTTTTTGCAAACGTCGTGAAGTTCTCTAGGTGTATATGGTGGAGCTGCAGCCTTTGGGTGGCCGGAGCTATCCGGCAGCTGGCCACAAATCTTGCTGCTCGCGCGGGTTAGGAAAGGGGAAAGGGGGGGATCGGGTTTGGGGTTTGTTGGGTGCTGGGTCGGGTCTGAGGGTCTGGGTCGGGTCAATAGGGTCTAGGGTCGGGTCAAGTGAGTCCGGGTCCAGGTTAGGTGGGCCGGGCTCGAGTATTTTAATTTTAAAATGTTTAATGTTTTAATTGGTTTTTGGGCCAATTAATTAGAAATAAAATTATTTGGGCTTCCAAATAATTTTATTTGGGCTTTTTAAATTATTTTTAAGTTAGCCCAATAATTTTATGGGCTCGTGGGCCCATAGGAATTTTTGGGCCAGTCAGTGGATTTTTGGGCCAGTCTAGAATTTTATTGGGTTTAATTAAGTTAATGGGCTTAAATATTTTATTTAGGTCCAGTTAAGTATAATTAAGTTATTTGGGCTAAGATATAATTATTGGGCTTTAATTTAAGTATAATGGGCTTAGAGTGAGTGACCAGCAGTCTGGACCAACCCATGAAAAAAAATAAATAAGTCCGGAATATATATTTAATTATTTTATGCATGAAATTCATATTTTTAGTATAAGTATATTTATTATGAAAAATAAATTAAATATATATTTTGGACAAATTTTCAGTGCATGCATCCATGAAATTTATTATGAATATTATTATGTAAATGATGAGCAATAAAAATATTTTGTGGAAATTGAAGTATGTGTGACATAGGGGTGGTTTTCCACCATATGATTCGGTAGTTTTACTACCATAAGGGTGGTTATCCACCATATGATTCGGTAGTTTACTACCATAGGAGGTGATTTATCACCGCCATCGTACGTTGGTTTATGAGACTGATCAGTCGACACATGAGCGTCACACTTATGGATAGGACCATCTTCAGGTTTCAAATGCATTGCTCAATTATGTTATGTATGATGAAGAAAGTTATGATATATGTAAGATTTATGTTCCAGCATTTATGTTATGAAAAATGTTTCCATGCATGCTCATGTACATGTATATGTATTAGTATTTACGTGATGCATTATTTTTAACTTTGTTATAAAGGATTAGACATGTTGTGCCCCTAGGCTCACTACGCTTATATGGTGCAGGTGAGCATGATGAATTTGATGTAGCTTGTTGGAAAAAACTGGCTCTCAGATCAATCACGATTGATACCCGGTGCAGCGGAAGTTTAAAATTTTTTGTCATGGAACAATTCCATGGTGTGGGTATCAACCGTTCAACGATTAAATTATAGTGTGTGTGTAAAATTCAAATAACAATTATTAAATTTTACCTTCAATCTCGAAGCGAGATTATTGGACACCACACAGATTTCTCTGCGCTTCTTGTATCTCCCTGGAACTGATGAACAAGTTGTTCTTCAATCAGGTCCACGAATAGAGGTTTAATCCCTCTGATAGATTGCACTAGAAAATCTATCAGAAGTTTTCTACGAAGAGAATAAACGAATTTGATTCGCTATTCCAGACTGCAATTCAAAATCACAGACCGGAATTTCTCATGCAGAGAAGGGAGGGGGCGGCCGAATTATGAGAGGGAGGCTAGGGTTTTTTTTCGAAAAATCCAGTCTCTCAAATTATGACATGTTGTTTTTAATTTCTGTACTGCAATAACTTATTTATAATGCAGGCCACTAACACCTTAGGGCCCATTAGTCATAAGTTGAGGCCCGACAAGCAAAGCCCGCTCGTTCAGAAATTAATATAAAATTCATCGTGACTCCGATTGATAAACCGATTTTACCAATGCGCACAGAAACCATTTCTGCACATTTTAAAGTCAAAATAAATTTTCCTGAATCCGAATTCAGTGGTTTCCTAAAATGTCCATCCCTATGTCATTTTAGGAAATCCTACTCCCTTACTCTTATTTAAGAAGTCCAACTCCTTAGTTCATTAAATTTAACTCTTTAAATTTAACTATCTCAACGGGGATTAAAACTCCATTACACTGTGTGACCCTCAATGGTTCAGGGATACAGCTAGCCGTGGGCTCACAACTCCTTGTGACTCGGAACAACACTTTCCGACTTGCCCAACGAATCATGGTAAAGCGCCTAGCAACATCGCCCCATGATTCCCTAGGTATCACTGATAGTGCCTACAAGAACCAGTAGATTTTGGTTAGCGTACAGTACGGTCCCTTCATCCATATATCCCGATCGAATCAACAACCATTGGTATATCGAGAGTCGCTCAAGATTCGATAACTATGCAATACATCTTGAAGATCAAATTAGTGACATCGCATGTGCTACTAAGAAACCATTTCTTAAATCACATCAAGTACTCTGGCCAGAGATTTGTCACACTAATATCTCCTCAGATCGCATAGGATATCCACACTCGCAAGTATGTGGTGAATCCTTGACAACAATGCATTGACTCCTATATGTGTCGTAACTGTACCCAATCTCGACACCTGATGACCCCCATAGAGTCGGTAAACGAGTCAAAGCACAGCACTAGCATATAGAGTCTCCATGATGTTTCAAGTCGTAAGGACTAATGGTGTACAACCAAAACCGCGGACTTTATCCACTCGATAAGTGATAACCACTTGGAAAGTCCGGATAGGGTAGTTCGATTATTCATCCTATGAATATCCATTTGCATGCTTCGAACATCTCCATGTTCCCTACCAATGAAACGTGGTACTCCGCATCGCAAATGCTAGTCTCAAACTCGAGCGATCCTTATCCTTATTATCGGACGGCTCAATCGACTAGGAACGGTTTTTAGAATATACAGTGACTATAAGATGTATTTCATGATAGACATCTCCATGTTCTACCACATCTTACATACACTATAGTATATTCAAGGTCTTTATCAAAACAACAATAGTATATCACAATATAACAATATGAAGTAATATAAAGTCATTGCCATAAAAATGTAAATAATATTAAACAAAAGATTGTTTATACAAAGAGTCATCAAAGCCCATAGCCACACAGTTGGCTCACTGGGCACCCACTCTTACAATCTCCCACTTGCCCTATAGCCAACTAGTCATACTACGTAGACCCATTGCTTCGCGATGTTTGTCAAACAATGGTCCTGGCAAGGGCTTAGTAAGCGGATCAGCGATATTGTCTGCAGAGGCCACTCGTTCGACAATGATGTCTCCTCTTTCCACAATCTCCCGGATTATGTGGTATTTCCTCAGTACGTGTTTGGATCTTTGATGAGACCTTGGTTCCTTTGCTTGAGCAATGGCACCCGTGTTGTCACAGTACACCGGGACTGGACCAACAAATTCAGGAATAACGCCCAACTCTTGGACGAACTTCCTCATCCAAACGGCCTCTTTAGCAGCAGCTGATGCTGCAATGTATTCAGCCTCAGTGGTGGAATCCGCTGTGGTGTCCTGCTTGGAACTCTTCCAAGAGACAGCACCGCCATTGAGCATGAACACAAATCCAGAGGTTGACTTCGAGTCATCCACATCACTTTGGAAGCTAGAGTCGGTATAGCCTTCCAATTTGAGATCTCGTCCTCCATACACCATGAACATATTCTTAGTCCTTCGCAAGTACTTAAGAATGTCCTTCACGGCTTTCCAATGCATTTGACCAGGATTAGACTGATATCTGCTCGTGACACTCAGAGCAAATGCTACATCCGGTCTGGTAGATATCATCCCATACATGATACTACCTATAGCTGACGCATATGGTACATGTGTCATATTCTCTATCTCTGCATCAGTCTTGGGACACATAGACTTGGATAGAGAAACTCCATGACATATGGGTAGATGTCCTCTTTTGGACCCATCCATTGAAAACCGTTTCAATATGGTATCGATGTAGGTTGATTGAGTGAGTCCTATCATTCTCTTAGACCTATCTCTATAGATCTGTATCCCAAGAATGTAGGATGCCTCTCCCAAATCCTTCATCGAAAATCTACCTGATAACCATATCTTTGTTGACTGCAACATCCCTACATCATTCCCAATGAGTAGGATGTCATCAACATAAAGTACTAAGAATGTCACCGCATCCTTAACTACTTTCTTGTACACGCAAGGTTCCTCCGGGTTCTTGATGAAACCAAAATCTTTTATTGTTTCATCAAATTTCTGGTTCCAACTTCTTGATGCTTGTTTTAGACCATAAATTGATCTCTGAAGCTTGCATACCTTATGCTCGCTTCCCATGGATGTGTACCCCTCAGGCTGCTTCATATAGATTTCTTCCTTAATGTCTCCATTAAGAAAAGCAGTCTTCACATCCATTTGCCATATCTCATAGTCATACCATGCAGCTATGGCAATCAGGATTCTTATGGACTTGAACATTGCAACTGGTGAAAAGGTTTCATCATAGTCAACTCCTTGCCTTTGAGTATAACCTTTCGCCACCAATCGCGCCTTGTAGGTCAATACCTTACCATCAGGCCCAAGCTTTCTCTTGTAGATCCATTTACACCCTATTGGAACAATTCCATCGGGAGGATCTACTAAAGACCAAACTTGGTTTGTATGCATCGAATCCAATTCTGACTGCATAGCTTCAAGCCATAAATTCGAATCCGCATCAGAAATTGCTTCCTTGAAGTTTCTTGGATCACATCCAATGTCGGGTTCATCTTGATCCCCTTCAAGAAGAAGACCATATCGAACTGGAGGTCTAGAAGTCCTTTCGGATCTTCTAGGTGCAGGCGTGTCCAGCAATGGTTCCTGAGGTGTAGGATCGTTATTTTGTATTTCGGGTTCTTCTCGAACTTCTTCGAGTTCCATCATCTCGCCTTTCTTATCCAATAAGAACTCCTTCTCCAAGAAGGTGGCATTCCTAGAAACAAACACCTTTGTTTCAGCAGGATAATAGAAATAATATCCGATTGAATTCTTCGAATACCCTACAAAATAACATAAGCTGGATCGACTATCCAACTTATCTCCCACTGTCCGCTTCACGTAAGCAGGACATCCCCAAATCCTCAAGTACGAATACTTAGGAGCTTTGCCATTCCATAACTCGTATGGTGTTTTGTCCACTGCTTTAGTGTGGACGTTGTTCAACAACAATACCGCCGTTTCAAGCGCATAGCCCCAAAACGAAGGTGGAAGCTCAGTGAAGCTCATCATAGATCGAACCATGTCCAACAAAGTTCGATTACGACGCTCCGATACACCATTAAGCTGTGGTGTCATAGGAGGAGTCCACTGAGAGAGAATCCCATTCTCTTTCAGATAGTCCAAAAACTCGGTACTCAAGTATTCTCTACCTCGATCCGATCGAAGTGCTTTAATACTTTTACCTAGCTTGTTTTCTACTTCAGCCCTGAATTCTTTGAACTTTTCAAATGCTTCAGACTTATATTTCATTAAATATAAATACCCATACCTTGAATAATCATCAGTAAAGGTAATGAAGTAGGTGTGGCCATGTTGAGTCCCTACTCTAAATGGACCACAAACATCTGTATGGATCAAATCCAACAGATTCTGACTACGCTCAGGTTTCCCCTTAAAAGGAGATTTATTCATTTTTCCTTTTAGGCAGGATTCACAAGTAGGTAGAGAATTAATATCAGACATATCAAACATGCCCTCTCCCACTAGCTTGTTCATCCTCCTTGAGGAAATATGACCTAGCCTAGCATGCCAAAGGTTTGCCGGGTTTTGACTATCGATTTTCCTTTTGTTTGTTGTCGCCGGTTTATCAACATAATTCACTGGAACGTCTTTTAGTTTTAAGTTGTATAGATCGTTTTCAAGTTGTCCATTTCCAATTAAACATTCATTCTTGTAAATATTGCAAATCCCATTCACAAAATTGCAAGAATAACCATCTCTATCAAGCATAGAAATAGAAATAATGTTTTTAATTAAATCTGGCACAAATAAAACATCTCTTAACAATAATTTAAAACCGTTCTGCAAAGTCAAACAAACATCTCCAATGGCCGTAGCTTCAACTCTGGAACCATTCCCGAGCCTCAGCTGGGTCTCACCCATTCTAAGCCTGCGACTTCTTGTCATCACCTGCAAATCATTGCAAATGTGAGATCCACATCCGGTATCCAATACCCAAGAAGTTGTATTAAGTGACATGTTTATTTCAATATAGAACATACCCTTTGCAGTTCCCAACTGCTCAAGATATTCCTTGCAGTTGCGCTTCCAATGACCCGGCTTCTTGCAGTAATGGCAAACATCCTTGGATTTTCCATTGTTTGAAGCCTTTGTCTTTTGCTTCTTCTCGGGCTCGACTTTCTTGGGTGGGGTAGAACGTTTCTTGCCCTTCATACTTGGCCCCTTCTTAGCAGAAGATGAGGAGCCCACCAAGAAAGCTGACTTATCCTTCTTAAGTGTGGATTCATATGTAACGAGCATATTGACCATCTCTTCTAGGGTGGCCTCTATCTTGTTCATATTAAAATTTATCACAAATCCATCAAATGAAGAAGGAAGAGACAGAAGCAATAAATCCACATTGAGTTCATGCTCCAACACCAAATCTAGGGTCGCCAACTTCTGTATGAGCCAAATCACTCGTACCCCATGATCACGGACCGAAGTCCCTTCACGCATGCGGCACGTCATCAACTCCTTAACAGTAGCGAACCTTTCAGCCCTCGACTGAGCCCCAAAAAGTTCCTTGAGTTGCGCGTGAATGTCAGCAGCATTCACCGTGTCCTCAAATCGCCTCTGGAGTTCATCAGACATCGAGGCTTGCATATAGCATTTGGTCTTGATGTCATGGTCACACCATGCATCAAGTTTGGCCAATTCCTCCGGACTTATGTCAGCTGGTGCTTCCTTCGGAGGTGCTTTCTCTAACACGTAGAGCATTTTCTCCGAAGTTAAGACAATCTTCAACTTCCGGAACCATTCCGTATAGTTTGCGCCAGTCAACTTGTTTTGTTCGAGGATCGAGAATAATGGATTTCGCGAATTCATTGTATGAAATACTGAAAAGAAAAACAGACATATATCAATGATTGTTTAACAATTTACTAAGACATAAAATAGGCGAATTTAATTTTATGAATCTCACTCCCACTATTTTAACGATTTCACCACCCTCTAGTGAAAACGGGAAACTTTTTCCTTAGTGAGAACATGGAGTCCAATTGACAAACTTATGGTCCCGAATAATATCAGCCAACCATAATTCTCAAAAGGTAGAGCCCAATTGCTTCCTAAGCAACCCCCATGTGTTTACCTCATGTCCAATAAGGGCCCAATAATATGACGCCGTTTAAAGTGACATGTCAAGATGACCCATCAATATTAAGTTGTGATGGACGGTCGCCATGTGGATCCCCCAATAATATGAGCCGATCCCATGGGAGTTCCACCCAACTTACAACATTTGTCGATCCAATGTACAGCTTTCCGACGGACGGGCCCCCCCAATAATATGAGCCGGACCGTATCCGCGGGTAGCATCACATACATTGACCGTTGATGGAAGGTAGGAACATTTAAACAAATTTAAATTTCCTTTATTTATCTTGATATAAATTTTAAATCATATTTAAAATGAGGGATTTTTAATTATAAAAATATTTGTCTCATCATATTTAATTTATTGCATGCTTGCCGGATTCACGCAATTATGTCTAAACATGCATACAATCATAATATCAAATATTATATAGGATGATCGATTCCATTTCTAATTGACCCGTGGTTGCCAATCATGGGTCTTAGTCCAATCCTAGGTAATATGCAGTATGCAATGCAATCCTATTACATGTGCTTCCAATTTACATTTCTTCAGTCTTTATTGTCTGCTGGGCCCACAATCTTCAAATCTTGATCTCCCACTAAATCTAATGTATTTACAATAAATAACAATGACAAGTAGGGGATACATTTTTAGGGGTAGGAACGGGCTATAAACCAAGCCCACTTTTATTACATATGACATTCATATCGGGCCATAAACCAGGCCCATTAATAAAACCAACAACAATAAAAACAAAATGTAAATTCCTAACATACACCTACAAAATTAGTCATGGCAATCGATCATCCTTATCCAATAACATTTAATTCAAAATTAATTTATTGGATAACATGCAGTGGCAATTCAAATTTAAACAAGATAAAATCATATTTTATATATAAAATCTCATTTCACATATAAAATCATATTTTATCTCTATATCAAATAAAATCATATTTTATCTATAAAATCCAATTTTACAAATAAAATCATATTTTACTCAATATATCATAAGATCATATCTTATCATCAATTGTACCAAAATAATTGATTTCAAAATTCAATTTACGGATAAAACATTAAAATTTTCCAAAAATTCAAATTTATCCAAAAAATCAATTTTAAAATTTACGGACTCGAACAATTCGATCCGAAATCTCGTGAACCAATCAAAAACAATTTTTGACCGGACCAAAAATAAAATTTTATCACATTAAAATTAATTTTAAATAAAAATTTAATTTTTCCCGCGGGCCGCCCGGGACACTCCCGGGCCGGCCCGCACCCGGGGCGCGGGCCTGGGGCAGCCCGGCTGCCCCCTTAGGGCAGCAACAATTGCTGCCCTGGCGGCGCCGTGCGTCGCCCTGGGCAGCGCCGAGCGCTGCCCTGCGCAGCGCCCAGCGCTGCGCTGGGCAGCGCACAGCGCTGCCCTGGGCGGCGCCGTGCGCCCCCTTTGGGCGGCGACGTGCGCCTCCCCCGGGGCAGCGACCATCGCCGCCCCCTCCGGGCAGCGATCCAATCGCTGCCCGGGTTTTGCCCCGAAAAAAAAAAAAAAAATTATTTAAAAATATTTATTTTGTTTCAAAAACCGAGACTCAAAAATTTTGTACAATTGATTAATTCAATCGTTTGATCTGAGCAACCTGGCTCTGATACCACTGTTGGAAAAAACTGGCTCTCAGATCAATCACGATTGATACCCGGTGCAGCGGAAGTTTAAAAATTTTTGTCATGGAACAATTCCATGGTGTGGGTATCAACCGTTCAACGATTAAATTATAGTGTGTGTGTAAAATTCAAATAACAATTATTAAATTTTACCTTCAATCTCGAAGCGAGATTATTGGACACCACACAGATTTCTCTGCGCTTCTTGTATCTCCCTGGAACTGATGAACAAGCTGTTCTTCAATCAGGTCCACGAATAGAGGTTTAATCCCTCTGATAGATTGCACTAGAAAATCTATCAGAAGTTTTCTACGAAGAGAATAAACGAATTTGATTCGCTATTCCAGACTGCAATTCAAAATCACAGACCGGAATTTCTCATGCAGAGAAGGGAGGGGGCGGCCGAATTATGAGAGGGAGGCTAGGGTTTTTTTTCGAAAAATCCAGTCTCTCAAATTATGACATGTTGTTTCTAATTTCTGTACTGCAATAACTTATTTATAATGCAGGCCACTAACACCTTAGGGCCCATTAGTCATAAGTTGAGGCCCGACAAGCAAAGCCCGCTCGTTCAGAAATTAATATAAAATTCATCGTGACTCCGATTGATAAACCGATTTTACCAATGCGCACAGAAACCATTTCTGCACATTCTAAAGTCAAAATAAATTTTCCTGAATCCGAATTCAGTGGTTTCCTAAAATGTCCATCCCTATGTCATTTTAGGAAATCCTACTCCCTTACTCTTATTTAAGAAGTCCAACTCCTTAGTTCATTAAATTTAACTCTTTAAATTTAACTATCTCAACGGGGATTAAAACTCCATTACACTGTGTGACCCTCAATGGTTCAGGGATACAGCTAGCCGTGAGCTCACAACTCCTTGTGACTCGGAACAACACTTTTCGACTTGCCCAACGAATCATGGTAAAGCGCCTAGCAACATCGCCCCATGATTCCCTAGGTATCACTGATAGTGCCTACAAGAACCAGTAGATTTTGGTTAGCGTACAGTACGGTCCCTTCATCCATATATCCCGATCGAATCAACAACCATTGGTATATCGAGAGTCGCTCAAGATTCGATAACTATGCAATACATCTTGAAGATCAAATTAGTGACATCGCATGTGCTACTAAGAAACCATTTCTTAAATCACATCAAGTACTCTGGCCAGAGATTTGTCACACTAATATCTCCTCAGATCGCATAGGATATCCACACTCGCAAGTATGTGGTGAATCCTTGACAACAATGCATTGACTCCTATATGTGTCGTAACTGTACCCAATCTCGACACCTGATGACCCCCATAGAGTCGGTAAACGAGTCAAAGCACAGCACTAGCATATAGAGTCTCCATGATGTTTCAAGTCGTAAGGACTAATGGTGTACAACCAAAACCGCGGACTTTATCCACTCGATAAGTGATAACCACTTGGAAAGTCCGGATAGGGTAGTTCGATTATTCATCCTATGAATATCCATTTGCATGCTTCGAACATCTCCATGTTCCCTACCAATGAAACGTGGTACTCCGCATCGCAAATGCTAGTCTCAAACTCGAGCGATCCTTATCCTTATTATCGGACGGCTCAATCGACTAGGAACGGTTTTTAGAATATACAGTGACTATAAGATGTATTTCATGATAGACATCTCCATGTTCTACCACATCTTACATACACTATAGTATATTCAAGGTCTTTATCAAAACAACAATAGTATATCACAATATAACAATATGAAGTAATATAAAGTCATTGCCATAAAAGTGTAAATAATATTAAACAAAAGATTGTTTATACAAAGAGTCATCAAAGCCCATAGCCACACAGTTGGCTTACTGGGCACCCACTCTTACATAGCTCCTACCGGTGGTGAGGACGTATGTGATCACGGAGCAGTGGACCCCGTGACCGTCGCAGTTTTTAGTTTATTATGATTTAATTTTGAAAACATGTTTTATTTTATTATTATTCCGCATATGATATTTTTCAGTAGAGTTATTTATTATTTTAAAATGATGCATGAAATATTTTTAAGAATTTATTTATTTAATATTTTTTTTAGATTATTTAATATTTAGCATTTTATTTTTATATACATATGTGTATGGGCATGTATGTATAATAGTATTATTTTTTTAAAAAAAAAAATATCCGCATTTAGAAGTAGAGGACGTTTCATTTGGTATCAGAGCGCGGTCCTTGGAGGGTGTCCTATTGTAGTAGCCCGTACCTTAATTGAGTAATTAAAGGATTAATGCTAATTAATTGAATTGGGTATTGGACGGATCGGAAGCTCCGAAGGCACGATTGGAAGCTCCGAACAGGATCGGAAGCTCCGATGAGCGATCGGAGGCACCGATGTTATTACGTCAGGCATGACGTGTGGTTGGATCGGAAGCTCCGATCAGGACCGGAGGCTCCGATCACCCCTATCCGGAGTCAACAAGTGATATTTTGACACGTGGCAGATCAGGATCTTCGGAAGCTCCGATGGCAGGATCGGACGTTTCGATCGAGGTTCGGACGTTCCGATCAAGGATCGGAAGTTCCGATCGTTGTCTATAAATAGAAGGCCGAGGCTTCACTTTCAATTGCCAATTCCGAGTTCTCCTTTCCTTTCTA
Source organism: Henckelia pumila (assembly GCF_033568475.1). Taxonomy (NCBI): domain Eukaryota; kingdom Viridiplantae; phylum Streptophyta; class Magnoliopsida; order Lamiales; family Gesneriaceae; genus Henckelia; species Henckelia pumila. The sequence goes on from NC_133121.1 coordinate 54,090,784, forward strand.
GTCCTTTTGGAGCTGTTCTAGTCTTCTTAGGCTTGGTCCGGAGGTCGGCAAGGCATTCGGTAGTCGTAGCGGAGTTGTGCCCAAGTTCTGGAGGCATCGACATCAAAGGGCTAACGACGGACGAAGGTATAGCTTTTGCTTCCTATAAATATTTAGGAGTATGCAATAGCTTAGTTAAGGCTTTTTAGAGCACTTTGATGATAGTAGTATCATTTGGCAGTGTAGAGCAGACTATAGGCGTGGACCTAGAGTTGGTAGAGCTTGCACTGTATTGAGGTACGAAAGTACTGTTCGAGATATCCTGACTGAGTATGCATGTATTATGTGACTGCATGATTTATATGCCATGATATTATGCTGCATTCATTTGCATCTTGCTGTATCTCTTTCGAGATGTCTGTTAGTAGGGTTGTACCCTATCCTGTTAGTGGATGGACTTCCATCGATTTGGGTCCGGCGTTTCCACGGTTATCTCGGTATGGGAGCCACCTCCTGAAGAGACGGCACAACGTGCTACATACCAGGGCCCGGTCTGTCTCTGTTATCTGATCCTTGACCTCGAGTCTATAGGGAGTTCACTTTGCATGCATGTATACTCATACTATCGCACTGAGCGTTTCATGCTCACGTCTCGTACTCTGTATTTTCTGGACACCCTATTCCATGGGGCAGGTTTGCGATTGGACGAGGAGGGTGGATCCAGGAGGGGCTAGTCAGTGGTTGGCCAGCTGGAGCTTCGTTTAGGTTTTATTACTGTTGTTTGGGTTTATATAGCTATTCGATTTGGTTGTATATTATTGGATAAATTACAGATTCCTTTACTTGGGGTTGTAAACTATTTTATGGTTTCCGCAGTTTTATTCTGATATCTGTTTAATTAAGTGAATTGCATGCCTAAGTTCTGTTTAGTAGGTGATCCGGGTAAGGGTCACTACATTTATGGTATCAGAGCATGCAAAAGATTTCTTGGGATTTAGTCTCATCTTGAGGTATTTTTTTAGATGTCAAATCATGACGACCAGAGTTCTCATGGCAGTGTTGGTGGGCGTTGGGGTGATGCCGACTGGGAGCCTCGTCGAGAAAGGCGTCATCGTCATCATGACGACGAGCGTTTTACTGTGCGTCGATTCTTAGCTATGGGTCCTAAGCCCTTAGTTGGAGGTGAGTCTCCGGAGGATGCGGAGAACTGGTTAGACCGCATGGAGACGACTTTTCAGACTTTCCAATGCACCGATGAGCAGAAGGTGGAGACCCTTGGCTATCTTCTGGATAGGCGTGCGCGCAGGTGGTGGAGGTTTACTTCTGCACCTTTTGTTGCGGCGAGAGGAGTGGCCACCTGGGCCGAGTTCCGCACAGCTTTCCAAAAGCGGTATTTTCCTCCTGCACTCCGTCAGTCGAAGGCGGGCGAGCTACTGAGTCTGCGACAAGGAGCCATGTCTATTGATGAGTATCAGCAGAGGTTCTTTGATCTGCTATCCTATTGCCCCGAGATTGCTGATAGCTCAGAGATGAAGTATAATCTGTTCCTTCAGGGCCTTAACCCTGAGATCAATGACCGTGTGGCGGTTGGTGACGACATGTCCTACGAGGGTTTGGTGAGCCGTTGTCACCAGGCGGAGGACAGCATTCGACGGAACAAGTCTTTCTCTCAGTCGAGACCTGCTAGTTCTTTGGGTCCCCGTGCCCAAACTTTCAAGAAGTCTGGATCTTCTTCTTCCTCTGGTTCTGGAGGTGTTGTCCGTTTCGGTAAGAAGGACAAGTGTGATCACTGTGGGAAGAACCATCCATCCGACAAGTGTCGTAGAGCTCCTGGAGCTTGTTTTCGTTGTGGAGAGACTGGTCATATCCGGAGGGATTGTCCACTGTCTGGGGGAGGCGGTTCTGGATCTGGTTCAGGATCGGGTTCTTAGGCCACCGTACAGCAGACGTCGCAGGGACAGTCTGCTGGAAGTTCTCATTTGAGGCCACGAGCTTCTGGCCAGGTGTTTGCCCTGAGACATGATCAGGCAGTGGAGGAGAATGAGAAAGTCATCGCAGGTACATTTCTGCTTTATGGTATACCTGCTCTTGTACTTATTGACACTGGTGCATCTCATTCCTTCATTTCTGCACGTTTTGTTAAGAGGCATAAGTTACCATGCATTGCAGTAGACGTAGTGATGTCTGTTTTTACTCCGATGGGCCAATCTGCTTTGGCTAAGCGTCTAGTGATGGGTTGCCTTTTAGAGTTCGAAGGGAACATTCTGTTAGCGAATCTCATGGTCCTGGCGATGGACGACTTTGATTGCATTCTGGGAATAGATATGTTGACTACCTATCGAGCTTCAGTGGACTGCTATCAGAGATTAGTACGCTTTCATTCGGAAGGGAGTGAGAGTTGGTTTTTCTATGGTGAGGGAGCGCGACCCCCGATGCCTTTGGTATCAGCTTTGAGAGCCTGTCGAGCTCTAGAGTCTGGCGGGGAAGGCTACCTTATCTATGCAGTTGATTTGTCCGCTGAGAGTATTGGGATAGAGAGCATTCCTGTTGTGGATGAATTTCCAGATGTGTTTCCTAATGAGATTCCGGGTTTTCCTCCTGCTAGGGAAGTCGAGTTTGGCATAGAGTTGATGCCGGGTGCTTCGCCTATTTCTAGAGCACCGTATCGTCTGGCTCCGTCAGAGATGCGTGAGTTGAAGAATCAGCTACAGGATCTTTTGGACAAGAGGTACATTCGTCCTAGTGTATCTCCTTGGGGAGCTCCTGTTCTCTTCGTGAAGAAGAAGGATGGGTCGATGCGGCTGTGCATTGACTATCGGCAGCTGAATCGAGTCACTGTGAAGAACAAGTATCCGTTGCCTCGTATTGATGACTTGTTCGATCAGCTGCAGGGCACGTCAGTTTACTCAAATATTGACTTGAGATCCGGGTATCATCAGTTGAGAGTCCGTGATCAGGACGTAGCCAAGACTGCATTCCGTACTCGCTATGGGCATTACGAGTTTCTAGTGATGCCATTTGGTTTGACTAATGCGCCGGCTATATTCATGGATTTGATGAATCGTGTCTTCAGGGAGTATTTGGACAAGTTTGTCGTGGTCTTCATTGACGACATCTTGGTGTATTCGCGTGATACGGAAGAGCATGTTTCTCACTTGCGGTTAGTACTACAGACTCTTCGAGATGAGCAGTTGTACGCCAAACTGAGCAAGTGTGAGTTCTGGATGGATAGAGTGGTCTTTCTTGGCCATATCATATCCAGGGAAGGGATTTCTGTTGATCCAAGCAAGATTGAAGCGGTACTTAATTGGTCGCGTCTGACGACAGTTGCTGAGATCCGTATTTTTCTGGGTCTAGCAGGGTATTATCGTCGCTTCATTCTGAACTTCTCTCAGTTAGCTCAACCGTTGACGCAGCTTACTCGCAAGGGTGTGGATTTCGAGTGGTCCTCCGAGTGCGAGGAGAATTTTCGTGAGCTTCGACGGTGGTTGACTTCTGCGCCGGTGTTGGCATTACCGTCAGGATCTGGAGGGTATGTAGTTTACACGGATGCTTCTCTTCAGGGGTTAGGTTGTGTCCTGACTCAGAATGGGCATGTGATCGCATACGCTTCTAGACAGCTGAAGCTTCACGAGGACAACTATCCAGTCCATGATTTGGAGTTAGCAGCCATTGTGTTCGCTTTGAAGATCTGGCGTCATTATCTGTATGGCGAGAAATTTGAGATCTTCACCGACCATAAGAGTCTCAAGTATTTGTTCACTCAGGCGGAGTTGAACATGAGGCAGATACGTTGGATGGACTTGCTTAAAGACTATGATTGCGAGATTAAGTACCATCCGGGAGCTGCTAATCTCACCGCTGATGCTTTGAGTCGCAAGGTGCGACTATCCGCACTTCAGACTTGTTCGATGTCTAGTGCGATCAGTGACTGTTGTACTTCAGGTTATACCTTCAAGCATAAGAAAGGTATGCAGAGTATCCAGATGTTTGCGATATTATCTGAGCCAGCCTTGTATTCGCGGATCCGAGATGCTCAGATGTCTGATTCGAAGACCTAGCGTTTAGCTCGTCTAGCTAACGAGGGTAGCTCATCTGGATTTCATTATCAGTCAGATGGCTTTCTGTGTTTGTCTGGTAGGCTTGTGATTCCGCAGGATGAAGAGTTGCGAGAGGAGATTTTGTCTCAGGCGCATCGCACTAAGTTGAGTATTCATCGTGGGAGCAACAAGATGTACAAGGATCTCCGTACTCGTTTCTAGTGGAAGGGAATGAAACGCAGTGTTTATCAGTTTGTTTCGAGATGTTTGGTATGTCAACAGGTCAAGGCAGAGCACCGACGACCTGGAGGATTGCTTCACAATCTGCCTATTCCTGAATGGAAATGGGAGTTTATCACAATGGACTTTGTGACCCATTTGCCGGTATCCCCGAGGAACTGTGATGCTATCTGGGTTGTGGTGGACCAACTCACCAAGTTAGCGCATTTCATTGCCTATAGCCGAGAGTACTCTGTGGATCGCATGGCACGGATGTACATTCAGGAGATCGTCCGACTCTTTGGAGTGCCTGTGAGCATTGTCAGCGATCGGGACCCCAGGTTTACTTCTAGATTCTGGGGGAGTGTTCAGCGTGCGATGGGTACTACTCTCAGTTTGAGTACAGCCTATCATCCGGAGACTGATGGTCAGTCAGAGCGCACTATTCGTACGTTAGAGGATATGCTTAGAGCGTGCGTCATGGATTTTGGTTCAGCCTGGCAGGATCATTTGCCGTTGATCGAGTTCGCTTACAACAACAGCTATCATACTAGTATTGGGATGGCACCTTTTGAGGCGTTGTATGGGCGACGTTGCCGTACTCCACTCTTCTGGGAAGAAGTGGGGGAGAGACAGGCTGAGGGACCGGAGTTTATCCAACAGGCGATAGACATTTTTGATCAGATCAAGAAACGGATTAAGACTGCACAGGATCGTCAGGCCAGCTATGCTAATATCAAGCGTAGGCCTTTGCAGTTTGAGGTCGGGGAGAAAGTGTTTCTGAGAGTGTCACCTTTCCGTAAGATTCTCAGATTTGGCCTTAAGGGCAAGTTGTCTCCCAGATTTATCGGTCCGTTTGAGATCTTGGAGAGCATTGGCAATTTGGCTTATCGACTAGCTTTGCCACCGCATCTGTCCAGTATTCACGACGTGTTCCACGTATCTCTGTTACGACGGTATGTGGCGGATGAATCTCATATTCTGCAGCGGTCTGAGATTCAGGTAGACAAGGATTTGACTTATGTTGAAAAACCTCTTCGTATCCTGGATTATAAGGATAAGGTTTTACGGAACAAAGTCATTCCTTTGGTTTTAGTTCAGTGGCAGCGCCGAGGCACTGAGGAAGCTACTTGGGAGCTTGAGGACAGGATGCGTAAAGACCATCCTGAGTTGTTTTGATTTCATTCTTTAAGTTGTATTCAGTTGCAAACTCTGTAAACGTTTGATTTGAATAAAGAATGTTTCTGATTTCTGATTTTGCATTCGGTACTTAAGATCTGTTTTCGAGGACGAAATATCTTAAGTGGGGGAGAATGTAGTAGCCCGTACCCTAATTGAGTAATTAAAGGATTAATGCTAATTAATTAAATTGGGTATTGGAAGGATCGGAAGCTCCGAAGGCACGATCGGAAGCTCCGAACAGGATCGGAAGCTCCGATGAGCGATCGGAGGCACCGATGTTATTACGTCAGGCATGACGTGTGGTTGGATCGGAAGCTCCGATCAGGACCGGAGGCTCCGATCACCCCTATCCGGAGTCAACAAGTGATATTTTGACACGTGGCAGATCAGGATCTTCGGAAGCTCCGATGGCAGGATCGGACGTTCCGATCGAGGTTCGGACGTTCCGATCAAGGATCGGAAGTTCCGATCGTTGTCTATAAATAGAAGGCCGAGGCTTCACTTTCAATTGCCAATTCCGAGTTCTCCTTTCCTTTCTAGTCCTTTTGGAGCTGTTCTAGTCTTCTTAGGCTTGGTCCGGAGGTCGGCAAGGCATTTGGTAGTCGTAGCGGAGTTGTGCCCAAGTTCTGGAGGCATCGACATCAAAGGGCTAACGACGGACGAAGGTATAGCTTTTGCTTCCTATAAATATTTAGGAGTATGCAATAGCTTAGTTAAGGCTTTTTAGAGCACTTTGATGATAGTAGTATCATTTGGCAGTGTAGAGCAGACTATAGGCGTGGACCTAGAGTTGGTAGAGCTTGCACTGTATTGAGGTACGAAAGTACTGTTCGAGATATCCTGACTGAGTATGCATGTATTATGTGACTGCATGATTTATATGCCATGATATTATGCTGCATTCATTTGCATCTTGCTGTATCTCTTTCGAGATGTCTGTTAGTAGGGTTGTACCCTATCCTGTTAGTGGATGGACTTCCATCGATTTGGGTCCGGCGTTTCCACGGTTATCTCGGTATGGGAGCCACCTCCTGAAGCGATGGCACAGCGTGCTACATACCAGGGCCCGGTCTGTCTCTGTTATCTGATCCTTGACCTCGAGTCTATAGGGAGTTCACTTTGCATGCATGTATACTCATACTCTCGCACTGAGCGTTTTATGCTCACGTCTCGTACTCTGTATTTTCTGGACACCCTATTCCATGGGGCAGGTTTGCGATTGGACGAGGAGGGTGGATCCAGGAGGGGCTAGTCAGTGGTTGGCCAGCTGGAGCTTCGTTTAGGTTTTATTACTGTTGTTTGGGTTTATACAGCTATTCGATTTGGTTGTATATTATTGGATAAATTACAGATTCCTTTACTTGGGGTTGTAAACTATTTTATGGTTTCCGCAGTTTTATTCTGATATCTGTTTAATTAAGTTAATTGCATGCCTAAGTTCTGTTTAGTAGGTGATCCGGGTAAGGGTCACTACACCTACTGCCACGTGAAGCTCAGAAATCCTACTACCGGTCTGTAAGTTTTAAATTGTTTTCTTATGATTTATAAGGAGCATATGTAATGATTTAAGATTTTCATGTTAGAAAAGTTTTATAACCCTTAAGTTATGCATTGCGATTTACGTAAAAAAATATGTGGTGGTGCAGAATGCCTCCGAGACAGATGAATAGGCGAGGGGGACCTCCACCTCCACCTCCGCAGAATCCGCTTGTAGCATTGGAGCAGGCCAATGCAAATATGATGGCTGGGATTACTGCTCTGTTGGAGCAGCAGGCGGCACGTCCTAGGCTCACCCATGATGAGGATGTTGCCGAGCGGTTCCAGAAGAAGGGACCTAAGGAGTTTGTCGGCACCACTGATCCACTAATTGCTGAGGGGTGGATTCGATCACTGGAGTCCATATTTGACTACATGGGGATCACTGATGCTGACAGGGTGAAGTGTGCAGTGTATATGATGAGAGGTGATGCAGCCTCTTGTTGGGAAGGTGCGGTTCGAGGTGTGAATCTACCTACATTGACTTGGATAGAGTTCAGACGCATGTTCTATGCCAAGTATTTCACTGAGGATGTGCGCAGTCGCATGATCCGGGAGTTTATGAGTCTCCTCCAGGGAGACAAGTCTGTGGTGGATTACATCACCCAATTCGAGAGAGGGTGTCGTTTCGTGCCTCTTATTGCTGACAGTGCGCCGGATAAGTTGAGGCAATTTGTGGATGGTTTGTGGACTGACATCAAACATGACGTTCGCATGTTGGATGTCACTACTTATGAGGCGGCAGTTAGCAGAGCATTACGTTCTGAGGAAGGGAGGCGAGAGATGCAGCGAGAGCAGCAGAGTAAGAGGCAGTTTCAGCCAGGGTATCAGAGGGCGACTTCGCAGCCTCCTGCGAAGAAGCCGTATACTGGGCCGTCTAAGGGCCCGAATCAGCAGGGACAGCAGCAGAGGCCTCAGGGGCGTCAGCTACAGCAGCAGCAGAGGGGCGGGGCCCCTAATACTGGAGGAGTTCCGATCTGCCCACAGTGTCAGAAGCCGCACACCGGGAAGTGTCTAGTGGGGTCCAATGTATGCTATGTTTGCAAGGAGCCAGGGCATGTTTCATATAACTGCCCGAAGAGGAAGAACACCACTGGGCGGGTGTTCGTCATGCAGGCTGAGGAGCCAGACCCAGATACCTCCTTAATCACCGGTATTTCCTAAACTTCTTCTTTTAAGAAATTTTTTGGGAATTTACTTCATGATTTTAAATTGCATGAATTATCTATTTGTTTGGTTAGAGTAGGATGATCATTTTATTCGTGTTTTATTAAGAGAAATAATTTTGTAACTTGTATTGGGAGAAAAGTAAGTTTAGTATGCGATTATTGGGATTTTCTGCGTCCAGGGAGAATTCTAGTGGGAGGAAATTCCACGTTTGCGTTGCTAGATTCAGGAGCCACGCATTCGTTTATTTCCCTAGAGTATATCAGGCGGGTAGGCATCAAGCCTGAGGTTGCTGTTGCAGGTTACGATGTCACTATGCCGTCTGGTCAGATTCTTACTACCACTAGCGTCTGCAGAGATTTGGAGATGGAGTTACAGGGACATAATATCAGAGCAGATTTTGTGGTTTTACCGTTGACTGGATTCGATCTGATTTTGGGTATGGATTGGTTGTCAGTCAACGGAGCAGTGATTGATATTCGGCAGAGGACAGTGGCAGTGAAACCAGTGGTAGGCGACCAGTTTGTTTTCTATGCATCTCCGAGCAGTGAGATCTCGCCTGTTATCTCTTATACACGTGCGAGGAAGTTATTGAGACATGGTTGCGAGGGGTTTCTCGCCAGTGTAGTCACTTCATCAGAACCACCTAGCAGATCATTGTCAGACATAGAGGTGGTTTGTGACTTTTCAGATATCTTTCCGGAGGACGTTTCGGGAGTCCCACCAGCTAGAGAGGTGGAGTTCAGTATTGATCTGATACCAGGTACTGTGTCTATCTCTAAGGCACCGTATCGACTTGCTCCTACTGAGATGAAAGAGATGAAGGAGCAGATTCAAGAGTTGTTGGAGAAGGGCTTTATTCGTCCTAGCTTTTCTCCTTGGAGAGTTCCAATGTTGTTTGTGAAGAAAAATGATGGTAGCATGAGACTTTGTATCGATTACCGAGAGCTCAACAGGGTCACTGTGAAGAACAAGTATCCACTTCCGAGGATTGAGGATTTGTTCGATCAGTTGCAGGGAGCTTCGGTTTTCTCCAAGATCGATTTGCGATCTGGCTATCATCAGTTGAGGATTGAGATCTTGACAGAGGCTCATCTCCGTATTCCATTCACCCCGGAAGTACGAAGATGTATAGAGATTTGCAGTCATTGTATTGGTGGCCCGGCATGAAGAGAGATATTGGCCGATTTGTATCAGAGTGCTTGACTTGTCAGCAGGTCAAGGCAGAGCATCAGCGTCCTGCAGGGTTACTTAAGCCTCTACCCATTCCGGAGTGAAAGTGGGAGAACATCACGATGGACTTTGTAGTTGGCCTTCCGAGGAGTACTAGAGGATGTATAGCTATTTGGGTGATCGTGGATAGACTCACCAAGTCAGCTCATTTCTTGCCCGTGAGGACTACTTACTCATTGACGCAGTATGCAGAGCTTTACATCAAGGAGATTGTTAGACTGCATGGCATACCAGTGTCGATTGTATCGGACAGAGATCCGAGATTTACGTCTGCATTCTGGAAGAGTTTGCACACAGCTTTGGGGACTCGGCTATTATTCAGTACAGCGTTCCATCCCCAGACAGATGGTCAGTCGGAGAGGGTGATCCAGATTCTTGAGGATCTACTGAGAGCTTGTGTCATCGACTTTCAGGGCTCTTGGGAGACTAGACTGCCATTAGTGGAGTTTACCTATAACAACAGTTTTCAGTCATCTATAGGTATGGCCCCTTATGCAGCTCTCTACGGGAGGAGATGTAGATCGCCAGTGCATTGGGATGAGGTCGGTGAGAGGATTCTACTTGGTCCCGAGATTGTACAGCAGACTGCCGATGTTGTGACATAGATACGGGATCGTATGAGGACATCTCAGAGTCGTCAGAAGAGTTATGCTGACACTCGACGACGAGATCTTGAGTTTGCAGTAGGTGATCATGTGTTCCTGAAAGTATCACCTATGAAAGGTGTGATGAGATTCGGACGCAGAGGCAAGTTGAATTCGAGATATATAGGGCCTTTTGAGATCTTGGAGAGAGTTGACACGTTGGCCTACCGTATGGCTTTGCCACCAGGGCTTGCGGCAGTGCACAATGTCTTCCATGTATCCATGCTTCGGAGATACATCTCTAATCCGACGCATGTTTTGGATTACGAGCCTTTGCAGTTAGCACCAGATCTAGCATTTGAGGAGAGGCCTGTTCGTATCTTAGCCAGAGAGGAGCGAAGATTGAGAACGCGGGCCATACCGATGGTCAAAGTCCAGTGGCAGAATCATTCCGAGGAGGAAGCCACTTGGGAGACCGAGGCAAGCATGAGGACTCGCTACCCGGAGTTATTCGAGTAAGCACTTTAATTTCGAGGATGAAATTCAATTTAAGGAGGGGAGAATTGTAACACCCATAATTTTAATACGTAAATTCGCATGCATAATTAGGAGAAATTAATTTTAAAATAAGGATTAAATGAATTTATGTGTTATTATGTGATTTATATGCATGATTTAAGTTATTTTAGCATTTAACCCAAAATTAGTGATTTTCGTGATTTATGGAAATTAATTGTTTTGATCGCGTAGACGGGACCGTGGACGGACGAGATACCAAAATATTTAGCCAAAAATATTTTATGAGTTTATGAGCCTTAAAAATATTATTTTTAGATATTTTGTCAAGAAAATTTTAGTATTTAATTATATGTTTATTTAAGGATTTATTTTTAGCCAAAATAAGTCATTTTAATGACTTTTATTAATATTTAAAAATTTCCTAATTTTATATTTCGGGATTTTTGGTTGTGTTATCATATTATTATTATTTAGTAAGGATTTTAAATATTTAGTTAGATATGATTTTATTTCTAAATTATTAATATCCTATTTTAATTCTAATTATCAAAATTTTAAAAAGAAAACCTAAACCTACCCTACCACAAATTCTTTTAGCCGACAACTCCCTCTTCTTCCACCCTCCTTCACGCCTCCATCTTCATTCTGGGAAAAAAACCCCATAGCCGATTATTCAAGCTTCATTCTTTAAAGGTTTTTGGTCCGTTCGTCGTTTCGGAGCCACGTAAACGCATCAACCTTCGTCTATAAATTGAAAAGGCATGTTTAACTCCTTTCTTTAACACCATATAAGCTATTATGCATGAATGAGATTTTTTTGTTTCAGAATTTATTAGCCATGGTTCGAATTTATTGCAAGTATGAATGAATTGTTGCATGTTTTGGTGAATTCATGATCATAACTTGTTTTTGTGCCTTGCATGGTTTGGTCCAGAGGCTAGGGCTCGATTCAGTGGTGGGCTAGGGTCCTAGGAAGCCAGTCATGGTCGGGATATGGGGCTGGAATGGGTTGTAGCCGTGGCATTCAAGATCTGGTGCACTGATTGCGCAGGTTTAGAGTTCCGGGAAAAAGAGTTCGTTCTCTTCACTCCGGCCACGGTTTGATGTGAGGTTTGTTGTGTTAGAAACCCCTACGTTTTTACTAAGTCTAGGAATTAATTTCACAGTGATTGATGGTCGGAGAAAGCGGCACGATCGAAAACCCCGGCGCTGCTCAGGTCTGCGCGCGAGTCCAGGATAGGCGGACTTGCAGCGGTTCGTTCTCCTTCGTTAGGACTCCGTTTTGGCTGGTTTTTGGCTTTTTGGAAACGTCTTGAAGTTCTCTAAGTGTATATGGTGGAGCTGCGGCCTTTGGGTGGCCGGCGCTATCTGGCAGCTGGCCACAAAACTTGCTGCTCACGCGGGTTAGGAAAGGGGAAAGGGGGGAATCGGGTTTGGGGTTTGTTGGGTGCTGGGTCGGGTCTGAGGGTCTGTGTTGGGTCAGTAGGGTCTAGGGTCGGGTCAAGTGAGTCCGGGTCCGGGTTAGGTGGGCCGGGCTCGAGTATTTTAATTTTAAAATGTTTAATGTTTTAATTGGTTTTTGGGCCAATTAATTAGAAATAAAATTATTTGGGCTTCCAAATAATTTTATTTGGGATTTTTAAATTATTTTTAAGTTAGCCCAATAATTTTATGGGCTCGTGGGCCCATAGGAATTTTTGGGCCAGTCAGTGGATTTTTGGGCCAGTCTAGAATTTTATTGGGTTTAATTAAGTTAATGGGCTTAAATATTTTATTTAGGTCCAGTTAAGTATAATTAAGTTATTTGGGCTAAGATATGATTATTGGGCTTTAATTTAAGTATAATGGGCTTAGAGTGAGTGACCAGCAGTCTGGACCAACCCATGAAAAAAAATAAATAAGTCCGGAATATATATTTAATTATTTTATGCATGAAATTCATATTTTTAGTATAAGTATATTTATTATGAAAAATAAATTAAATATATATTACGGACAAATTTTCAGTGCATGCATCCATGAAATTTATTATGAATATTATTATGTAAATGATGAGCAATAAAAATATTTTGTGGAAATTGAAGTATGTGTGACATAGGGGTGGTTTTCCACCATATGATTCGGTAGTTTTACTACCATAAGGGTGGTTATCCACCATATGATTCGGTAGTTTACTACCATAGGAGGTGATTTATCACCGCCATCGTACGTTGGTTTATGAGACTGATCAGTCGACACATGAGCGTCACACTTATGGATAGGACCATCTTCAGGTTTCAAATGCATTGCTCAATTATGTTATGTATGATGAAGAAAGTTATGATATATGTAAGATTTATGATTCAACATTTATGTTATGAAAAATGTTTCCATGCATGCTCATGTACATGTATATGTATTAGTATTTACGTGATGCATTATTTTTAACCTTGTTATAAAGGATTAGACATGTTGAGCCCCTAGGCTCACTACGCTTATATGGTGCAGGTGAGCATGATGAATTTGATGTAGCTCCTACCGGTGGTGAGGACGTATGAGATCACGGAGCAGTGGACCCCGTGACCGTCGCAGTTTTTAGTTTATTATGATTTAATTTTGAAAACATGTTTTATTTTATTATTATTCCGCATATGATATTTTTCAGTAGAGTTATTTATTATTTTAAAATGATGCATGAAATATTTTTAAGAATTTATTTATTTAATATTTTTTTAGATTATTTAATATTTAGCATTTTATTTTTATATACATATGTGTATGGGCATGTATGTATAATAGTATTATTTAAAAAAATATATATATATCCGCATTTAGAAGTAGAGGACGTTTCAATATACTCACGTTTGAAGCTCATGCCAAGGAAGCTGCGTTCAAGGTGGCCAGGACCATTCACTATCAATCAAGTGATGCCGTATGGAACTGTGGAAATTTATAGTCCTGCCACAGGAGCATTCAAAGTTAACGGGCAAAGGATAAAAGTTTATCAAGGTGGTATCGTGGATCAAACACAGACCACTGTCGACTTGCATGACCCGACAAATTAAAAAGGGAGGTACAGTCGGGCTATAGACTATAAATTTAGCGCTAACTGGGAGGCAACCCAGTGTTTTTTTCCCTATTCTACTTTGTTTTGGGTTATTTTTAATCGCTTTTAAGTTAGTTTTTGAAATTTTTACTTTTCTTCGTTTTTTTTAAAAAAAATTTGCTCGCTCGAGCGGAGCCTTTATGTGCTCGAGCGAGCAGGACTCTGATTTTGTGTTTTTGGGGATTAAGGATCTCGCTCGAGCGAAAGTCAATTGCGCTCGAGCGAGCCTTCATCTGCTTTGAAAATTTTTTGGAAAATTTCTCTCGCTCGAGCGGAAGCTATATGCACTCGAGCCAGAGATGCTCTGACCCCGAGCACGTTTTGGACTCGCTCGAGCGAGACCCTAGCTCGATCGAGCGAGCGTATTTTAATCGCGATATATCAGATTTTCTCTTCTCCTTTCCCTCATTTTTTCTCTTCCCTCTTTTGAACCCTAAACCCCCAATTCTCAAAGTTTTCTCACAATCTGATTTTCTCAAGAAATTGCAGGCCAACATTCTCGGAGTATCACCATCTTCACCAAAAAAGCCATCTCCATCTCACCTCTGATTTTTGCAGCTGCTATTTCTCCACCAAGATTCGCCGCCGTGCACGAGTCAACCTCTCCTCCATCTGTTCCAGCCACTTCTCCACCATGCACCAGCCGTGGGACCTCCATTTGTTCTCGTTCCAGTTTTCCATCTCCGACATATCTTCGTGTCATCTAAATCCGCCGCCGAGTTCTTGTTTCCCCTCGCCGATTCACCTCCAGCCGAGTTTGCCGTCTCTTCCTCCTTCTTGCCAGAATTCAATTGTCAAATCTTAAATTTAATGGGACCTAAAAGTACAAGATTGGATGACACTTCTACTTCCCAAAGAGCTCCGGCCTCTTCATCTTCATCGGGCCTCGCCGGACGATTTGTCAACGCCGCGGCCAAAGAAAGGTATGACCGAGCTAAACTCAATCGCACTCCTATTCCTGAGAGGGGTGTGAAATTAACTCATCGAGATAGTGGCGTAGCAATAGATATTGGCCATAGGAATTGGGAATTTTTTTGTCAACAACCTAAGGCGGCCATTGTGCCTTTAGTTTGAGAATTTTATGCAAATGTTGCTGAGAGAGAGAGGACGGTAAAGCCTATGTTTGGGAAAACTTGTTTCTTTTGATGAAAATGCATTGAATGCCTTAATTCAAACTCTTGCTGTTGATGATGTGTATCAGAGTTTGAAGGTCGACCCTGACTATAATGAAATTTTGGAGCAATTCTTTTTTTATAGGGCGACATGGCATGACCCAAATACATATCTTCATTTTTCGGAAAAAAATTAATTGGTGGAGGCATCGACTTGGTTTGCGTTTACTGCAAAGCAGTTCATTCCCATTTCTCATATGAGCAGTGTGAACATGGCCAGTTCTATTCTTCTCTATGCATTGAGTTTGGGGTGACCGATCAATGTCGGTCGGATTATTCACAGTGAGATTCGGCGCTCCATCTACATGTCCTCCTTGGGTCTTTTATTTCCCAGCATCATATCCAAGCTATGCATTCAGGCTGGTGTCCAAGTTCGAGCAGACGAAGAATGGCAGCAGCCGCAACAACCCGTCGATGTGGCATTGGTTCAGAAGAAGAAGGAGAAGAGGAGGAAAGATTTTCCTGAGGGAGGCCGAGCGAGTACTAGTACCGCTCCTATGCCACCTCCACCATAGCCCCGTTGTCGGCCATTTCCTAAGGCGATCCATGAGCCTACTACTTTTGCTCATGTCCAAAATGAATTTATGACTGCTGCCACCGCCAATTTTCAAAGGATGGATGCTCTCCTTCTTGGCATTACCACTCATTTGAGGCTCGACACCTCGTCTATTCCTGATGTTGTTCCATATCTGCCTCCATTCCATTTCCAGTATGCTGCTCCGGCCCCTTCCTTTCAGGTTCCACCCTTCCAGTTTCAATATGCCGAACAAGACCTGCCACCTCCGGAGCACCATGAGGAGGATCCTGCCGATCATGCACCGCATTAGACCAGGAGAGTTTTGTTTATGTTTTGAATTTTGTTTTTTTCATTTGTTCATTTTGTTGGTTATGTGTTTGTTTGTGTCTCTGAAGCATTGAGGGCAATGCTTTAGATAAGTATGGGGGGTGTTATTTAGTTATTTTTTGTTTTGTCATCATTCTGTTTTGCATTCATTCGGTTTCGTTCATTACATATCGTTCGTAATCATGCATATCATTGTTTTTTTGTTTGTGTTGTGTGTATAAGTAGAATGATGACTGTTAGCTGATGATGATAGAGTTGATAAGAAAATTGTTTTTGTAAAAATGTTACTTTTGATTGAACATGAGAAACTGTTGGTTGAATCGTAAATTATTTTAAGAACGCATGTTAGACTAGTGTAGTGTAGCGACGTAATTGATGAAATTCGTGTTTGTTTGACCATTGCACGACAATAGGTGTTTTTTTATCATGATAGTGTCTTTGGATTCTTGATGATTGTCTGACATTGCATGCATGCTCTTGGGCGTACCTTTAAATTTTTTTGAAAAATTATGGTTGAATCTTAAGTTAACTCCATCCGGGTTAGATTAAGGGTTTGAAATCCTAATCCCTTGTTCTTAACTAAGTATGCGGATTCCATGGGGTTAAAATCTTGAAATTTTTAAATAACAATTCCATCCGGGCTTGGAAAATTATTGAAATCCTAATCAATTTTCCATAGCTAAGTTTGCGGATTAAATGACATTTTTTCTCCATCCGGGCTATAGACGAGGGGATTGAAATTCTAATCCTATCTTAGTTTTAGCTAAGTTTGCGGGTAATTGTTGGGGCATAAGAACACTGGGTGTAAAATCCGGAGGTACGTAATTAATTTCAAGAAAGTGCATGTTTTTGTTTGGGATTGTTGGGATGAAGAAGTGTTGGATTGTGTCACTTGCATTGAATTGTCAAAGGACGCTAAGTATTCTTAGGATGGATTCTTTTGAAGTTGCATGAAGCTGGAATAACATGGCACACACACACGTTTACGTTTAACCGGCGGTGGATTGTGAACAATCAGAAGTTGTTGTGGTTTTTAGTTGATTGAAGTGGAACTCATCTGAGGCTATTTTTTACATGATTCATTCTTGCTTGTGTTTTTGCATTTTGTTTGTTGTGCGTCTTGCTCGAGGCGAGCAAGGCTTAAGTATGGAGGAGTTGATAACTGTGTTTCACATTGATAAGTATGTTTAGTATGCATTATTTCATGTCTTTTTATATTTATTTTGTATGCATTTATTTTATTTTCGTGAGTTTTATTAGTGTTTTATTTTATGTGCATGCATTATACTCTCCTGGTTGAATTTTGTAGGATTTTAGAGAATTTTCGGAATTAACTGGGCAGACAAGGCGCGCGCGCGCGAGGCTCTTCCTCACGCGTGCGCAGAAGTAAAATCCAGAGTCTTTGAGGACAAGGAGCGCGCGGGCAAGCTCCTACCCCCCGCGCGCGCAGAAGAGATGACCAGAGAGTTACAGGGAAGCCGCGCGTGCGTGAGCTTCTTCTTCTTCGCGCGCGCGCGAGGCGTTTGAGGGATCACTGACTTTTAAAGGGGCGCGCGCGTGCGTGTCAGGGACGCATTGTTCGAGATTTTTTAGGTCAGCGAGGATTCTAATTGGTAAGGACCCTATAAATAGAAATTTTATTATCTTTTTGCAGACTTTTTGTTTTTTTGGGTACGCGCGAAGCTTACGGTGGCTGTGGAACGAATTCTCCAGATTTTCTTCTAATCTAGTATTTTTTTTATTTTATGGTTTTAGACTTTGTTTTGATTAATCATGTTTATTAGTGAGTAGTAGTTTTTATTCGGTCAAGGCCGCGTGATTGGGCCAAACAATTTATGTATAAAACTTGATTTGTTTATTTGAGATTTTCAGACTTGATTTTATTTTATTGATTGTTGAATTTATATTTGTCTTGTGAATTTCCTGTCCAGTTATTTCCTTGCATGTTAATTGATTCCAATTCGACAGATGAGGTTTTGATTTTGATCGCTTCAATAATCAACATAGTGTAAAACTGACTAGAAATAGAATTCGATTTCATTATGCAGTTTAGATGTTTACTGAGTTTTCACAGTTATTCATGCATTCAAATTTGATTAGAATTACGAAAGATTAGTTCATCAATATTTGAATAGGTTTGATTGTTTTAGAAATAGTCCTTTGAACAAATTAGGAAAATTCCCGTGAATTAAGATTAAGTCTGATGTCTTAGATCGACTGCTTGTTATATGAATTGTCTGGTACCTACGTGCGTCCTTAATCGAGCTTTTCCCATATTTGAATTAATCCAAATTTTTCAGCTGCATTTTATTTAATTAAATTTTAGTTGAAATTTTTTAATTATTAGTTTAAAATCTGAAATCGCTATTTTTTATTAGTCTGGATTAAGTAGAAATAAATATATTATGGTAGTCATAATTATACAGTCTCTGTGGGTTCGACATTCAAATTTTATTCACTATCTATAATTTGACCTGGTACGCTTGCCAGTTGATTTTTAATCATACTGATTTATCCGGTCACACATGCATATTTTTGTGATTGTTTTTCATGCATTCATATGTTTTGTTGTTGTTTTATTTATTTTTAGCATGTTTAATGAATTTGTCTGCATAATACTCTTCCTGATTTATTTTGTAGGAAATTGAGAAAACTCAAGAAATTTGAACAGAGTTACACTCGCTCGAGCGGAAGGTTATGCTCGCTCGAGCGAGGCCGTGAAAGCTGGAAAAAAATCAGAAGTCCACTCGCTCGAGCGCATCTGGTGCTCGCTCGAGCGAGCGAAGAGAGATCACCGAAACAGAGATGTACTCGCTTGAGTGCACTTTGTGCTTGCTTGAGCGAGAAAGACGGGCCAAGAATTCTACGAAACAGAGAGTTTCTCGCTCGAGCGCACCTTGTGCTCGCTCGAACGAGCCGCGCATACCGAGTTTTTAAATTTGGAAACTCTTGCTCGGGAAGGCTATTATATTTTGAGGATCTTTGGGCATATAAATATGAATTCTTCAATCATATTAAGGGTTACACAACACCTTTGAAGGCAAGAGGCGGCTGATCATTATATTCTATTCTACATTTCTTCTTTTCTTTTATTTTTTATTTTCATTTGATGTTTTGGATTAAAAATTCTTGTTTATGAATTATGTTGAATGTTGGGTAGCTTTTCTCTTTCGATCAAGGCCACGTGATTGGACCAGACAAATTTATGTAGAAAACTTGAATGTTTATTTGGGATTTTCAGACTTGATTTTATTTTATTGATTGTCGAATTTATATTTGTCTTATGAAATAATCTGGACAGTTATTTTATTGCATGTTAATTGATTCCAAGTCGACAGAGGAGGTATCGATTTCGATCACTTTGATAGTTAACATATTGTAAAACCGACTTGAAATAGAATTCGGTTTCATTGTGCGGTTTGGGTGTAAACTGAATTTTCACCGTTCATCATGCATTCAAATTTGATTAGAATTACGAAAGATTAATCCGTCAATATTTGAATATGTTTGATTGTTCTAGAAATAGACCTTTGAACAAGTTAGGAGAATTCCCGTAATATAAGATTAAATCTGAGTCTTGAATCAACTACTTGTTACATAATTTTTCTGGTACCTACGTGTGTCCTTGATCGAATTTTTCCCATATTGAATTTTAATCCAAGATCTCTGCTGCGTTTTTATTGAGTTGAATTTTATTTGCAATTTAAGTTTTTAGTTTAAAATCTGAATTTTCATCACTCTTTTTGATTAGTCTAGATTAAGTAGAAATAATTATATTCTGGTAGTCATATTTATACAGTCCATGTGGTTTCGACATCTGATTCTATTCACTATCTATAACTTTAAGTGGTACGCTTGCCAGTTGATTTTAATCACACCGATTTTAGCGGTAACATCTTAATCGGATACCATCTATATTTTGGCTGTTAATATCCCAACCATATGTTCCATAGGGTAGAAGAAGATGGTATTTTAAGGGATCATAGTATCCAACTATATCCTGAATATGAAAGAGTGGGTGCCCGGTTAGCCAACTTGTGGCTAAGGGCTTTTATGACTCTATGTAAAACAATCTTTTGTTTAATATAATTTACAATTTTATAATGGCATTGTCTTTATCTTTCTTCATAATGTTATATTACGATATACTATTGTTGTTTTGATAAAGACCTTGAATATACTATAATGTATGTAAGATGTGGTAGCACATGGGGATGGCTATCATGAAACACATCTTATAGTCACTGTATATTCTAAACTGTTCCTAGACAATTGAGCCGTCCGAAAATAAGGATAAGGATCGCTCGAGATTGAGACTAGCATTTGCGATGCCGAGTACCACGTTTCATTGGTATGGAACATAGAGATGTTCAAAGCATGCAAATGGATATTCATATGATGAATGATCGAACTACCCTATTCGGACTTTCCAGGTGGTTATCACTTATCGAGTGGATAAAGTCCGCGGTTTTGGTTGTACACCATTAGTCCTTATTACTTGAAACATCATTGAGACTCTATATGCTAGTACTGTACTTTGACTCGTTTACCGACTCTATTGGGGTCATCAGGTGTCGGGATTGGGTAAAGTTACGACACATATAGGAGTCGATGCTTTGTTGTCAAGGATTCACCACATACTTGCGAGTGTGGATATCCTATGCGATCTGGGGAGATATTAGTGTGACGAATCTCTGGCCAGAGTACATGATGTGTTTTAGGTTAATGGGTTATCCTAGTAACACATGCGATGTCACTAACAGATCTCCAAGATGTTATGCATAGTTATCGAATCTCGAATGACTCTCGATATACCAATGGTTGTTGATTCGATCGGGATATTTGGATGAAGGGACCGTACTGTACGCTAACCAAAATCTACTGGTTCTTGCAGGCACTATCAGTAATACCTAGGAAATCAAGGGGCGATGTTGCTAGGCGCTCTTACCATGATTCGATGGGTAAGTCGGAAATTGTTGTTCCGAGTCACAAGGAGTTGTGAGCCCACAGCTAGCTATATTCCTGAACCATTGAGGGTTACACAAGTAATGGATTACTAAAACCCCGTAGAGATAGTTAAATTTAAAGAGTTAAATTTAATGAAAGAGAAGTTGGACTTCTTAACTAAAGGGAGTGGGATTTCCTAAAATGACATAGGGATGGGCATTTTTGAAAATCACTGAATTCGGATTCAGAAAAATTATCTTGACTCTAAAAGATGCAGAAATGGTTTCTGTGCACATTGGTGAAATCAGTTTATCAATCGGAGTCACGATAAATTTTATATTAATTTCTACAACAACAAGCTTGGTTTGTTGGGCTTAAGTAATGGATTGTGGGCTTTAAGGAGTTAGAGTCCTGATACAATTATAACTAGAAATTATCTATAAATATATGTGCAGTGTTCGAAAATTACATGCAATTCACTATTAGAATTTTTGAAAAACACTACAAAATATTTCAAGAGGATTTTCGAAATCTTCTGTCCCTTTCGGAGAGAATTCGGCTTGTGATTTTTATGAAAAATTACAATCTGAATTAACAGATCATATCTGTTTATTCTCTACGCAAACTTCTGATTGATTTCTAGTGCAGTCAATCAGAGGGTTTTGTTTTCTATTCGTGGACCTGATTGAAGAAACGTTCGTTCATCAGTTTCGGGGATATACAACAAGAGCAGATTAAATTTTGTTGGTGTCCATAATCTCGCTTCGAGATTTTAAGGTAAAATATTTAATTGTGATTATTTATTTTACTTACACAAATTTAATCGTGAAAGTTTTGATACCCAGATATGGAATCGTTCCATATTAATAAAATAAATTTTTAAACTTCCGCTGGACCGGGTATCAATTCTAATTGATCTGAACACAGTTTTCCAACAGTGGTATCAGAGCCAGGTTGCTCAGATCAAACGATTAAATTAATCGATTGTACAAAATTTTTAAGCCTCGGTTTTTGAAACAAAACAAATTTTTTAAAATTAAATTTTTGACGGGCAAAACATGGGCAGCGATTGTCGCTGCCCAGCGCAGCGCAGGGCAGCGACGGGCTGCCCAGCCTGAGCCCCGGTCGGGGCACGGGCTGCCCGGGATTGTCTGGGGCAGCCCGGAAAATTAAAATTTTAATTTTTGAAAAAAATTTGAATTTTTGAAATTCTAGTGTTTGATCCGATCGAAAATTGTTTTTGATTAGATCACGAGGCATCGGATCGAATTGTTCGAGCCCGAAATTTTTAAAATTGATTTTTGGATAAATTTGAATTTTTGGAAAATTTATAAATTTTATCCGTTAAATTAGATTTTATAAAATTAATTATTTTGGTACAATTGATGATAAGATATGATCTTATGGATGGATAAGATAAAATATGATTTTATCTTTTAATTATGATGCCATTGCAGGTTTATCCAATTATTTTAATTATTGAATTAATTATTGGATAAAAGGATGATCGATTACCATGACCAATGTTTTAGGTGTATGTTAGGTGATTTACATTTGTCTTATTGTTGTTGGTGTTTATTAATGGGCTTGGTTTATAGCCCAATATGATTGTCATATGTAATAAAAGTGGGCCTGGTTTATGGCCCGTTCCCACCCCTAAAATGTATCCCATATTTGTCATCGAAATTTATTGTAAATTTATTAGACTTAGTGGGAGACAAAGATTTGAAGAAATGGTGGGCCCAGCAGACAATGAAGACCGAAGAAATGTAAATTGAAAGCACAATGTAATAGGATTGCATTGCATACTTACATATCACTTAGGATTGGACTTAGACTCGTGATTGGCAACCACGGGTCGATTAGTTAATGGGATCGATCATCCTTAAATAATATATGATATTATTGATGTATGCATGTTTAGACAAAATTATATGAATCCCGCAAGCATACATAAATTGCATGATGAGACAAATTTTTAAAATAAAATCCCTCATTTTAAATATGATTTAAAATTGATATCAAGATAAACAAAATGAATTTTAAATATTGTTTAAATATTCCTACCTTCCATCAACGATCAATGTATGTGATGCTACCCGCGGATACGGTCCGGCTCATATTATTGGGGGGGGCCCGTTCGTTGGAAAGCTGTACATTGGATCGACACATGTTGTAAGTTGGGTGGAACTCCCATGGGATTGGCTCATATTATTGGGGATCCACATGGCGACCGTCCATCACAATTTAATATTGATGGGTCATCTTGACATGTCACAATAAACGGCGTCATATTATTGGGCCCTTATTGGACATGAGGTAAAAACATGGAGGTTGCTTTGGAAGCAATTGGGCTCTACCTTTTGAAAATTATGGTTGGCTGATATTATTCGGGACCATAGTTTGTCAATTGGACTCCATGTTCCCACTAAAGAAAATGTTTTTCGTTTTCACTAGAGGGTAATGAAATCGTCAAAATAGTGGGAGTGTAATTCATAAAATGAAATTCGCCATATTTTATGTCTTAGTAAATTAATTAAACAAATCATTGATTATTGTCTGTTTCCTTTTCAGTATACTATTACAATGACTTCTCGCAATCCACTGTTTTCAATTCTCCAACAAAACAAATTGACTGGCACAAACTATACGGAATGGTTCCGTAAGTTGAAAATTATTCTCACTTCGGAAAAAGCTTTCTACGTGTTAGAGAAGCCGCCTCCGAAGGAAGCCCCGGCTAATACAAGTCCGGAAGAGTTGGCCAAACTTGATTTATGGTGGGACCATGATATCAAGGCCAAATGCTACATGCAGGCTTCGATGTCTGATGAGCTTCAAAGGAGATTCGAGGATGCCGTGAATGCTGCTGACATTCACAAGAACCTCAAGGAAATCTTTGGAACTCAGTCAAGATCGGAGAGGTATGCCACCGTCAGAGAGCTCATGACGAGCCGCATGCGAGATGGGACTTCGGTCCGTGAGCATGGGGTGCGCATGATTGGGCTCAATGAAAAGTTGGTAACACTCGACTTGACTTTGGAGCATGAACTTAGCGCGGACTTGTTGCTTCTATCACTTCCTTCATCGTTTGACGATTTTGTGATGAACTTCAATATGAACAAGATAGAGGCCACCCTTGAAGAGATGGTCAATATGCTTGTCACATATTAAGCCACACTAAAGAAGGATAAATCGGTACTCTTGGTTGGCTCCTCTTCTAACTCTAAGAAAGGACCAAGTGGAAAGGGTAAGAAACGTTCTGCCCCGCCCAAGAAGATTGTATCAAATAAGAAGGGAAAGGCCAAGGCTTCAATTGAGATAAAAGATGAAAACGTTTGCCATTACTGCAAGAAACCCGGTCATTGGAAACGTAACTGCAAGGAATACCTCGAACAGTTGCGAACTACAAAGGGTATGTTTTACATTGAAATAAATGTTTCGCTTAATACTTCTTCTTGGGTATTGGATACCGGATGTGGATCTCATATTTGCAATGATTTGCAGGTGATGACAAGAAGTCGTAAGATAAGGATGGGTGAGACCCAGCTAAGGCTCGGCAATGGTTCTAGAGTCGAAGCCAAAGCTATAGGAGACATTTATTTAGTTTTGCAGAACAATTTTAAGTTATTTTTGAGAGATGTTTTATATGTTCCGGATTTGGTCAAAAACATTATATCTATTTCTATGCTTGATAGAGATGGTTTTTCTTGCAATTTTGTGAATGGGATTTGCAATATTTACAAGAATGAATGTTTGATTGGAAATGAACAACTTGAAAACGATCTATATAGCTTAAAATTAAAAGACGTTCCAATTAATTATGTTGATAAACCGGTAACAACAATTAAAAGGAAGGACGATAGTCAAAACCCGGCAAACCTTTGGCATGCTAGGCTAGGTCATATTTCCTCAAGGAGGATGAACAAGCTAGTGGGAGAGGGCATGTTTGATATGTCTGATATTAACTCTCTACCTACTTGTGAGTCCTGCCTAAAGGGAAAAATGACTAAATCTCCTTTCAAAGGGAAACCTGAGCGTAGTCAAAATCTGTTGGATTTGATCCATACAGATGTTTGCGGTCCATTTAGGATTGGTACTAAATGTGGCAACACCTACTTCATTACCTTTACAGATGATCATTCTAGGTATGGGTATTTATATTTAATGAAATATAAGTCTGAAGCATTTGAAAAGTTCAAAGAATTCAAGGCTGAAGTAGAAAACAAACTAGGTAAAAGTATTAAGGCACTTCGATCGGATCGAGGTGGAGAATACTTAAGTACCGAGTTTTTGTACTATCTAAAAGAGAATGAGATTCTCTCTCAGTGGACTCCTCCTATGACACCTCAGCTTAATGGTGTTTCGGAGCGTCGCAATCGAACTTTGTTGGACATGGTTCGATCCATGATGAGCTTCACCGAGCTCCCACCTTCGTTTTGGGGCTACGCGCTTGAAATGGCGGTATTGTTGTTAAACAACGTCCACACTAAAGCAGTAAATAAAATACCATACGAGTTATGGAATGGAAAAGCTCCTAAGTATTCGTACTTGAGGATTTGGGGATGTCCTGCTTACGTGAAGCAGACAGTGGGAGATAAATTGGATAGTCGATCCACTTTATGTTATTTTGTAGGGTATCCGAAGAATTCAATCGGATATTATTTCTATCATCCTGGTGAAACAAAAGTGTTTGTTTCAAGGAATGCCACCTTCTTGGAGAAGGAGTTCTTATTGGATAAGAAAGGCAAGATGATGGAACTCGAAGAAATTCGAGAAGAACCCGAGATACAAAATAGCGATCCTACACCTCAAGAATCATCACAAGACACGCCTATTACTAGGAGATCCGAGAGGACTTCTAGGCCTTCTATTAGATATGGTCTTCTTCTTGAAGGGGATCAAAGTGAACACTTCATTGGATGTGATCCAAGAAACTTCAAGGAAGCAATTTCTGATGCGGATTCGAATTTATGGCTTGAAGCTATGCAATCGGAAATAGACTCGATGCATTCTAACCAAGTTTGGTCTTTAGTAGATCCTCCCGATGGAATTGTTCAAATTGGGTGCAAATGGATCTACAAGAGAAAGCTTGGGCCTGATGGAAAGGTATTGACCTACAAGGCACGATTGGTGGCAAAAGGTTATACTCCAAGACAAGGAGTTGACTATGATGAAACCTTTTCACCAGTCGCAATGTTCAAGTCCATAAGAATCCTAATTGCCATAGCAGCATGGTATGACTATGAGATATGGCAAATGGATGTAAAGACTGCATTTCTTAATGAAAACATTAAGGAAGAGATATATATGACGCAGCCTGAGGGATACACATCCATGGGAAGCGAGCAAAAGGTATGCGAGCTTCAGAGATCAATCTATGGTCTCAAACAAGCATCAAGAAGTTGGAACCAGAAATTTGATGAAACAATTAAGGATTTTGATTTCATCAAGAACCCAAAGGAACCATGCGTGTACAAGAAAGTAGTTAAGAATGCGGTAACATTCTTAGTACTTTATGTTGATGACATCCTACTCATGGGAAATGATGTAGGGATGTTGCAGTCAACAAAGATATGGTTATCAGGTAGATTCTCGATGAAGGATTTAGGTAAGGCATCCTATATTCTAGGAATTCAGATCTATAGAGATAGATCTAAAAGAATGATAGGACTCACTCAATCAACCTACATCGACACCATATCGAAAAGGTTTTCTATGGATGAGTCCAAGAGAGGACATCTACCTATGTGTCATGGAGTTTCTCTATCCAAGTCTATATGTCCCAAGACTGACGAAGAGATAGAGAAGATGACACACGTGCCATATGCGTCAGCCATAGGTAGTATCATGTATGGGATGATATCTACCAGACCGGATGTGGCCTATGCTCTGAGCGTCACGAGCAGATACCAAGCCAATCCCGGTCAAATGCATTGGAAAGCCGTGAAGGATATTCTTAAGTACTTGCGAAGGACTAAGAATTTGTTCATGGTTTATGGAGGGAGAGAATTGAAGTTGGAAGGCTATACCGACTCTAGCTTCCAATGTGACGTGGATGACTCGAAATCAACCTCTGGATTTGTATTCATGCTCAATGGCGGTGCTGTCTCTTGGAAGAGTTCCAAGCAGGACACCACAGTGGATTCCACCACTGAGGCAGAATACATTGCAGCATCAGCTGCTGCTAAAGAGGCGGTTTGGATAAGGAAATTCATCCAAGAGTTGGGTGTAATTCCTGAAGCTGTTGGTCCAGTCCCGGTGTACTGTGACAACACGGGTGCCGTTGCTCAGGCAAAGGAACCAAGGTCTCATCAGAAGTCCAAACATGTACTGAGAAAATACCACATCATCCGGGAGATCGTGGAAAGAGGAGACATCAGTGTCGAGAGAGTGGCCTCTACAGACAATATCGCTGATCCACTTACTAAGCCCTTGTCAGGACCATTGTTTGACAAACATCGCGAAGCAATGGGATTACGTAGTATTACTAGTTGGCTTTAGGGCAAGTGGGAGATTGAAAGAGTGGGTGCCCGATTAGCCAACTTGTGGCTAAGGGCTTTTATGACTCTATGTAAAAAAATTTTTGTTTAATATAATTTACACTTTTATAATGGCATTGACTTTATCTTTCTTTATAATGTTATATTATGATATACTATTGTTGTTTTGATAAAGACCTTGAATATACTATAGTGCATGTAAGATGTAGTAGCACATGGGGATGGCTATCATGAAACACATCTTATAGTCACTGTATATTCTAAACTGTTCCTAGTCAATTGAGCCGTCCGCAAATAAGGATAAGGATCGCTCGAGATTGAGACTAGAATTTGCGATGCCGAGTACCACGTTTCATTGGTATGGAACATAGAGATGTTCAAAGCATGCAAATGGATATTCATATGATGAATGATCGAACTACCCTATTCGGACTTTCCAAGTGGTTTCACTTATCGAGTGGATAAAGTCTGCGGTTTTGGTTGTACACCATTAGTCCTTATTACTTGAAACATCATTGAGACTCTATATGCTAGTACTGTACTTTGACTCGTTAACCGACTCTATTGGGGTCATCAAGTGTCGGGATTGGGTACAGTTATGACACATATAGGAGTTGATGCTTTGTTGTCAAGGATTCACCACATACTTGCGAGTGTGGATATCCTATGCGATCTGAGGAGATATTAGTGTGACGAATCTCTGGCCAGAGTACATGATGTGTTTTAGGTTAATGGGTTATCCTAGTAACACATGCGATGTCACTAATAGATCTCCAAGATGTTATGCATAGTTATCGAATCTCGAACGACTCTCGATATACCAATGGTTGTTGATTCGATCGGGATATTTGGATGAAGGGACCGTACTATACGCTAACCAAAATCTACTGGTTCTTGCAGGCACTATCAGTAATACCTAGGGAATCATGGGGCGATGTTGCTAGGCGCTCTTACTATGATTCGATGGGTAAGTTGGAAATTGTTGTTCCAAGTCACAAGGAGTTGTGAGCCCACGGCTAGCTGTATTCCTGAACCATTGAGGGTTACACAAGTAATAGATTACTAAAACCCCGTAGATATAGTTAAATTTAAAGAGTTAAATTTAATGAAAGAGAAGTTGGACTTCTTAACTAAAGGGAGTGGGATTTCCTAAAATGACATAGGGATGGGCATTTTTGGAAATCACTGAATTCGGATTCAGAAAAATTATCTTGACTCTAAAAGATGCAGAAATGGTTTCTGTGCACATTGGTGAAATCAGTTTATCAATCGGAGTCACGATGAATTTTATATTAATTTCTACAACAACAGGCTTGGTTTGTTGGGCTTAAGTTATGGATTGTGGGCTTTAAGGAGTTAGAGTCCTGATACAATTATAACTAGAAATATCTATAAATATATGTGCAGTGTTCGAAAATTACATGCAATTCATTACTAGAATTTTCGAAAAACACTACAAAATATTTCAAGAGGATTTTCGAAATATTCTGTCCCTTTCGGAGAAAATTCGGCTTGTGATTTTTATGAAAAATTACAATCTGAATTAACATATCATATCTGTTTATTCTCTACGCAAACTTATGATTGATTTCTAGTGCAGTCAATCAGAGGGTTTTGTTTTCTATTCGTGGACCTGATTGAAGAAACGTTCGTTCATCAGTTCCGGGGATATACAACAAGAGCAGATTAAATTCTGTTGGTGTCCATAATCTCGCTTCGAGATTTTAAGGTAAACATTTAATTGTGATTATTTATTTTACTTACACAAATTTAATCGTGAAAGTTTTGATACCCAAATATGGAATCGTTACATATTAATAAA
This sequence comes from Henckelia pumila, assembly GCF_033568475.1. NCBI lineage: Eukaryota > Viridiplantae > Streptophyta > Magnoliopsida > Lamiales > Gesneriaceae > Henckelia > Henckelia pumila. Next base: position 54,119,613 of record NC_133121.1, read on the forward strand.
ATAAATTTTTAAACTTCCGCTGCACCGGGTATCAATTTTAATTGATCTGAACACAGTTTTCCAACAGAATATTCGTAAGATATCCGTTGATTCCTTGTATAACAAAATCTCTGCATCCAAAATTGTCATTGGAATCGTTGTCAACAATAATAGCCGCAACTTGAGATGAAGTTGATATACTGTATTGATGATTGTTAGGCACTTGTTTCTTAATGTTAAGATTTCATTTAGGTATATATTGGTGTTGGCCTATTTGTCGAAATACAGGGACAAATGGATGATATATATTGATCAAGGATGTTTTGTATCTTGATCAACAAATCCTTCCTTAGCTCATCATTTTCATGAAGTCTGTTAACTACTTCATGGTCCATGTAAACAATCCACATATGCAGATACCTAGGTCTACAATTTTCATGAGGTATAAGACTTCTAACTGAATGATAGATTGAACCATGAGCACGAAATATGTAAATCTCATTTGCACCAGTTGCCAAGGTTTGATATATGTTGAGCCCCATGGATGTGAATGAACAAACATGATTATATTCCCTTATGTACTGCAAAAATTGTATACTCTGTTCATTTTCTGCAGCAAATAGTTCTTGAAATTCATTTGGTAGATTCTAGTTTTGTCCGTCGACTTGAAATTCAAGATTGGTTTGAAGTTTGGTGGGTCGCAAGGGATGGGACTTCATCTCCGACAACTCCTTCCTTTACACCAGCCACTGATTTGTTACGAGCTTCCAGATGGACTGTGATATTACCATCTGAACTACAGTTTTCGTGAATGACAATTGATTCCTCCCACTCGAGAGTGACCATATCCTGCACTTCTCCTCGCTCTGATTCATTATAAGATCCCGCTGCATTTATAACACCCTCAGATTTTGTTCCACTACCTCTCGACCCTCTACTACCACCTGCATGAGTCACTGCCCTCATCAAAACCCCAAAGGCATGTTTTTCCTTGTCCATGGATTTGTCATCACATTCCTTTAATGAATGGCCAATTCTCCCACAATCATAACAGAAGTCATGAAGTCTCTCGTAAAATAGTAACAATATGATGTCCTCCCCATCCCTCATAGCACTGATACAAATACATTTTTTAATAGTTTCCGAATATCAATACATACCCGTATCTTTGCGAAGCGACCCAAATAGGCTCCATTCTCACCCTGATCCAGTTCCACGACACGAACAATCTGCCTTCCCTTCTTCAACAAGAGATCCTTGTGCACGAGTGATAGTGGTACATTATGCATTTGAACCCAAATATTGGTATCGTCAAATTCCATGGATTGTAGGATGCTCCATCCAAACTGTTCCTTAAATATCAGGAGTAATCACAAAAAATTCGAAGTCCCATCATTCAGAGCCATTTTCAATTTAATTCAAAGACAAACATGTTATCCCTTGTGAACTCAATATCAATTATCCGTTATGCCTAGAGGATTCAGGCCATTTGTTGTCGAAAAGCATCTCTATTAATGGCTCTTGGATAAAGAACTTTTGCCACTAGACACTGCAATAGCCTTTCTTCCCCAATTCCAACTTCTTATTCGTCCAGGTTTACGACTTCAGTGGTGCTGGTTCCTCATATTTTCATCTCGTTTACCAACCGAGCGATTTCCTAAAGATCCATATCCAAAACACAAAACCACCGCACGAATCAAAGAGAGATCATGCCCTTGCAAAAAACTGGCGTCCAACCGTAATAGGATTCTCAAACCCTAGAGGGAAACAATTCATTTGTTTATGAGAACACAATATGATTTGAATCGATATCAAGTCAATATCTTTCAATGTATTGATAACTCTTGTATCTTATGTCAATAGTATTCACGTATATTGACTAGTATTAGATCTTTTATCAATACCCTTTAAAAGATTGTATTGAAATATTTTATTTTCAAGATCCTCAAAATCTCATTCAATCAGAGAGATATTAAATAAATATCTTTAAAGATATTGCTAAATAATCTATGTCTCTTAACCAAACGGCTAGAAATAAAGGAATGCAATGCTCCAGTATCAATTAAAAAAAGTTCAGGAATACCACATAACAAAAAGGTACCTGCCAACATGCGATCGCTTCCCTCAGTAGCCTGCTCCTGAGACAGAGCAAACACCTGCCCTTGAGTCTATGGATGGTAACCAGAAGAACTCTGTGGTGCTGGCTGCTGACGTGGAAAAGTAGAAGCCTGATATCCAACCTGTGATCCCGATCCACTAGCAGAACCCATACGCTGAGGACAATCTCTCCGCAGATGTCCCTGCTCACCACAAATATAACAAGCACCAGTAGCCTTCCGACATGAAGCTGCAGGATGTTTCCCTCCACAGTGGCTGCAAAATTCCTCCTTCTTCTTCTTCTTCCCGAAATGGAATGTACCTCGTGAACCACGAGAACATGACGAAGTAGTAGGAGTAGAAGAAGACATAGGTCCAGATTGCACAACAGATTGAGCTCTAGGCTCAAAAGATCCACTAGGCTGTCCTGGCATCATCAACTGTGCCTGCCTGTTGCTGGTCTCCACAAGACGGCAATGGTTCACCAAAGTCTCATAAGATGTCGGATCATTTCAGAAGACAACTTGTGAGTAGATATCTTGATTCAAGCCTTGCAGAAAGATATCATACTTGGACGCATCACTATCACTGATATGAGGACTGGAAGGTAGCAGATCAAGAAATCGTTGCTGATATTGATCAATAGTCATTGATCCTTGCCTCAGAGTAAGAACCTCCATCGATCGTGCCTGGCGAACAACTGGAGGAAAATACAGTTTCTGAAACAGCTGACAGAAATCTCCCAAAGTCACATGTCCTCTCTCAGTACGTGCCTGAGCAGCCTTGGCATCGCACAAAAAACGTGCTCGATCCTCTAGAACGAATTCTAGAACTTCCAATTTCTGCTCTTCAGTGCAATCGAAATCTCGAAAAGCACTCTCGAGTTTGGACATCCTTTAATATTCTTTATGAATATCATCAAATTTTGTATCTTTTGACCAATATTTCAATATTGATGCACTTTGAGATAAGATAAGATATATTTCTTATATAATATTTCTATATCTTGGATATCATATCAAATATCAATCATGATTTATTCAGTTTTTTGATACACAAAATCATATATCATATCTTTATCATGAATTTATTCAAATTCTTAATATATTATATTATAATCATGAATCTCTTTAGATTCTCAATATAAAATCATGTGAATCTATATAAAATCACGTTGTGTTACTTTAGATTAACATATTCATGATATTTCATGGGCACCAATATGTCGATTATTATCATTGTGCTACTTTTAGAACACTAATGAATATCTCTCATAAAATTGAGATCGACAAAACGTTGTGTTTTACCAATAGCATCAATAAAACGAGAATCATAAGAGAAATAGAGATGAGGTGAAAGAATTTATTAGAGGAAAGAGAATCCGTATGAGTCAATAATTAGTTGCAATTTTTATTGAAATTAATCACTTCTATTTATAGGAGAAAATAATATAATACAAATCTTTACAAATATTATCTTGACATATTTATCTTGATCATAAATCTTCCAAATCAACATAGATAAAGAAAATCATCTATATAACAATATATTTGTAGTGACCCGAATTTGATTTAAGCTAATTTACTGACTAATCATGTTTTAATGGTAAAGACATGATTAAGGGATCATTAACTTGATTTAAGAAGTTAAGAATCGAATTATGAACAACCGGAAATGTTTCCAAGGGTGCTTGTGTTGGGACAGTTCAGAAGCTTCGAAGAGCAGTTCGGAAGAATCAAACTTGATCGGAAACCATGTTGTAAGATCGGCAGTTCGGAATCTCCGAACTGCAGATCGGAAGTTCCGAATCTCCTTGCAGTCATACAGGGTATGGATTTTAATTGGTGATTGGACCAGACTAAGTTCGGAAGGTCCGAATATGTCGGAAACAGTGTATTGTCCAATCAGAGACATTCGTTCGGTGGATGGAGTTCAGAAGGACGATCGGAAGTAGGGTGGTAAAAATACCGAATTTTTCGGTATACCGAAGTTACCGTATCGAAAAAATACCGAATTTACCGAATTTTTGGTATACCGAAGATTTCGGTACGGTACGGTAAGGTAAAGATACCGAATGTTTCGATACAGCAACAGTATGGAATTTGAAAATTTCGGTATATAACAGTATGCTGAAATATCGAAAAATATTAAAAAATTTAAAATATATAATATTTATAAACAATAAATATATAAATTTTAAAAAATATAAAGTTTTTTTTTGGTATAAAATGGTATATACCGATACCATACCTAAATTTCGGTATGATCGGTATGCTATTTATATATACCGAAAATTTTGGTATACCGAGAGTTTTGGTACGGTATCGGTATACATTTTTTTATACCATAATTTTCGGTACGGTATACAGTATGAAATTTTCGGTATGATACGGTACGATATATCACCCCTAATCGGAAGTTCCGAAATTCGTTCGGAAGCTCCGAACGAGAGATCGGACGTTCCGATTGTGGTTTATAAATAGGGGCTCAAGGCAGGCATTTCCCTCACACATTTCTCAAGTTTTCCTCTCGGGCGTCGTATTCAAAGGCCTGGTGGTGACAAATCGCTGCCGGGAGCATAGCAGTGTTGTGCCTTGAGTTTAAGGATATCGTCATCAAAGGTCAGGCTACGGACGCAGGTATATTGCACGACTCTGATTAACTTCAGCGAGTATCTATTTGTTTAGTTAAAAATTTTAGAATGATATAAGTGATATGATATACATTTAATTATAGGATTGGATACTAGACTGTTCACCTAGACTTGACCTAGAAAGGTAAGTAAGTACTGACTGAAATATCCAGTTGAGTATGCATTCTTATGTACTGCATTTTATCTTCCATGATATGCATGTATTTACTGTTCATATGACACATGATCATTTATCACGTTGAGCCGTATTTTTTTTGAGATAGTCATAGTTAGTTAGGGTCGCTCATCCCTATATTGTGGACGATTGGACGTCACGAGTCACATGGCCGATGGGCACAGAGGGTTGTGATGCTTCCAATATATTTTTCAATCCACGTCCGGTTGTTTTTGTAAGGCCCGAAAATATTAAGTTATTAATGACGGGATTTAAGATTTAAATTCCGAATAAGAGAAAATATGAATTTAAGAATTTATGGATATTAGAGATTTCAATTTCGGGTCAAAAATATTTAATTTGAGGATTTTTCGGATTTTAAGATTTTAATATCCGGAATTCATAAATTCAAAGAATTGATATTTATGAAATTTAAGATGTAAATTCCAAGATTATAAATATCAAGGATGTAATTTGAGGATGAAATCCGAGCAAGGATCCATTTGCAAATATTGAGTAGTTCAAGGACTAAAATGCGATAAGGTCTGAAATGATTTAATTTTAATCCAAGAATATTTAATTTGAGAATATTTAGAGTTTAGACTTAAATTCTAATATTCTTATATTATTTGGGATTGAAATTGAATTAAAAAGAGTGGCCGAAGAGCAAATTGTAACTATTGAGAATTTGAGGGACCAAAGTGCAATTCCCTTTCAAGTGGGAATCACACGTGTCTATATATAATCAGATTCATGTAATTCCTTCCTTCTTCAGATTTTTGGACAGTAGATATCGTGAAGGGGGAGAAGAAAACTTCTAAAGCCAATTCTTGATATTTAAGCTCCGTTAAAAATTCATCCGCCCGGTAGAATTTTCGATTGAGCATATATTTGCGATCACAGCTCCGAGTGCTACGTTTTGACGTAAGTTTTAAGAAGTTCTACCATGTTTTAATTTTATGAGGTTTTTATAATTAAGATTTGATTGTATAAATGTGTTCTAGCATATACGACGATAGCATATCTAAGACGGATTGAGAAAAGATCGTCGTTTGGACATGTTTTCGAATTTTTAAATAATGGTGAGAAATATGAATATTATAAAATGTTATGTACGTGTATGTGTGGTGGAAATGGTGATGATTAGTGGTTTATATGGTTGACTTATTGATGTTTGCGCTTTCGGAATTATCGATTTCGAACCATTACGCCGCCGGTTTCCAATTTAATCCGATATCAGCTATAGATTGAACTCAGCACTCAATATCAGATTTGAGAATAATATTAAGCATATGGTACACTTCATTTCAGTTGGGAATTGAAGTTATCGAAGTCGAATAGACGAGTTTGAGCCGTTTGAACAATTAAAGTTGAATCAAGAATTTGATCACCTATCAACGTCGATGAACAAGGGTGGAATAAATAGAATTTTAGATATGCCATCTGATTTGAAGCTAGCAAGCTTGAATATGTCAATACTACTATTGAAAGGTATGATTCGACATTATCCTCGCCAGGTAGAACAACTCGAGAACGTGGTGGTTTTCAAGTTTTCCTAAAATCACATACTTATTTGTCTAAGTGTGTTTATGTGATGTATTTCTTATTATTGCCTTGCATGATGTTTGAATGGTGTGTTCAAGATGTGTTAGCTTATTTAATGCATACAGATTATGTTGCATTAATCTTGAACCCCACCTTGAATAGCAAAGAGGGCAGAATGGTCTAAAGTGCATATGACGTTTGGAGGGCTGTAGTTGAGTGGCACGGAATGTAGATTTACTTTCAGAGCTAGAAGACTCACTATAGTTGCACCAAAGTCAGGAGAATTGAGATATTTAACTCCGCCTCGATTGGGTAAGTTGGTGGTCGGTTAAAGATTTTATTTCCCCGGGATCCCAAGAACTAAGATTTATTGGTATCAGATTTGATAGCCTATTCTTTGAAACATGCATTGCATTTATGCATTAAACTAGAGATTTCTATGGTTTAGAATATGCAATTATAAATGCTAGAATGATGTGATATGTCATTCTAGATATGAATGTATTGATATGCTTGAAATGACATTGCTTTAGGTGAATAGCTATGCTTTAAGGATTTAAGAATGGAGTATAGTTCTATGATTACATGTTGTTACATGTTTTGATTATTTAGAATTCTTATAGCATATAGATTCAATATGCTTATATGGTATATATTCATGTCTTTCATACTGGGATTTATTCTCACCGGAGTTATCCGGTTGTTGCTTTGTTTGTATGTGTGCATTGCATCAGGTTTGGATAGCTCGAGATTGAGAAAGATTAGCATGTGGTGACTTCGGGCTTGGATAGCTCGAGATTGAGAAAGATTAGCATGTGGTGACTTCGGGCTTGGATAGCTCGAGATTGAGAAAGATTAGCATGTGGTGACTTCGGGCTAAGAATAGATTCCTGTCAAATGCATGTTAGAAGGTGTTGGTTTAGTTTGAGCTTTGAAAACTTAGAATTGAGTTTATTGTATTGCACCTTAGATGTTGGAAAATGCGGCTCTCTGATCAATCACAATTGATACCCGGTGCAGCGGAAGTTTAAAAATTTTTCATGGAACGTTTCCATGGTATGGGTATCAACCGTTCATCGATTGAATTACGTGTGTGTGTAAAATTTAAATAACAATTAAATAAATTTTACCTCAAATCTCGCAACGAGATTAATGGACACCAACAGAACAATTCTGCTCTTGTTGTCTCTCCCTGGAACCGATGAACGCCTTCAATCAGGTCCACGAACAGAGGTTTAATCCCTCTGATAGATTGCACTAGAAAATCTATCAGAAGTTTTCTGCGAAGAGAATAAACGAATCTGATTCGCTATTCCTTACTGCGATTCAAAATCACAGACCGGAATTTCTCGGGCAGAGGGGGAGGGTTCGGCCGATTTGTTGAGAGAGAGGCTAGGGTTCGATTTTTGCTCTGTCTCAAAAATTATGACCTGTTGTGTGTAATTTCTGTACTGAAATAACTTATTTATAATGCAGGCCACTAACACCTTAGGGCCCATTAGTCATAAGCTGGGGCCCGACAAGCAAAGCCCGCTCGTTCAGAAATTAATATAAAATTCATCGTGACTCCGATTGATGAAACGATTTCACCAATGTGCACAGAAACTATTTCTGCACGTTTTAAAGTCAAAATAAATTTTCCTGAATCCGAATTCAGTGGTTTCCAAAAATGTCCATCCCTATGTCATTTTAGGAAATCCTACTCCCTTACTCTTATTTAAGAAGTCCAACTCCTTAGTTCATTAAATTTAACTCTTTAAATTTAACTATCTCAACGGGGATTAAAACTCCATTACACTGTGTGACCCTCAATGGTTCAGGGATACAGCTAGCCGTGGGCTCACAACTCCTTGTGACTCGGAACAACACTTTCCGACTTGCCCAACGAATCATGGTAAAGCGCCTAGCAACATCGCCCCATGATTCCCTAGGTATCACTGATAGTGCCTACAAGAACCAATAGATTTTGGTTAACGTACAGTACGGTCCCTTCATCCAAATATCCCGATCGAATCAACAACCATTGGTATATCGAGAGTCGCTCAAGATTCGATAACTATGCAATACATCTTGAAGATCAAATTAGTGACATCGCATGTGCTACTAAGAAACCATTTCTTAAATCACATCAAGTACTCTGGCCAGAGATTTGTCACACTAATATCTCCTCAGATCGCATAGGATATCCACACTCGCAAGTATGTGGTGAATCCTTGACAACAATGCATTGACTCCTATATGTGTCGTAACTGTACCCAATCTCGACACCTGATGACCCCCTCAGAGTCGGTAAACGAGTCAAAGCACAGTACTAGCATATAGAGTCTCCATGATGTTTCAAGTCGTAAGGACTAATGGTGTACAACCAAAACCGCGGACTTTATCCACTCGATAAGTGATAACCACTTGGAAAGTCCGGATAGGGTAGTTCGACTATTCATCCTATGAATATCCATTTGCATGCTTCGAACATCTCCATGTTCCCTACCAATGAAACGTGGTACTCCGCATCGCAAATGCTAGTCTCAAACTCGAGCGATCCTTATCCTTATTATCGGACGGCTCAATCGACTAGGAACGGTTTTAGAATATACAGTGACTATAAGATGTATTTCATGATAGACATCTCCATGTTCTACCACATCTTACATACACTATAGTATATTCAAGGTCTTTATCAAAACAACAATAGTATATCACAATATAACAATATGAAGTAATATAAAGTCATTGCCATAAAAGTGTAAATAATATTAAACAAAAGATTGTTTATACAAAGAGTCAACAAAGCCCATAGCCACACAGTTGGCTCACTGGGCACCCACTCTTACAATCTCCCACTTGCCCTATAGCCAACTAGTCATACTACGTAGACCCATTGCTTCGCGATGTTTGTCAAACAATGGTCCTGGCAAAGGCTTAGTAAGTGGATCAGCGATATTGTCTGCAGAGGCCACTCGTTCGACACTGATGTCTCCTCTTTCCACAATCTCCCGAATTATGTGGTATTTCCTCAGTACGTGTTTGGATCTTTGATGAGACCTTGGTTCCTTTGCTTGAGCAACGGCACCCGTGTTGTCGCAGTACACCGGGACTGGACCAACAAATTCAGGAATGACGCCCAACTCTTGGACGAAATTCCTCATCCAAACGGCCTCTTTAGCAGCAGCTGATGCTGCAATGTATTCAGCCTCAGTGGTGGAATCCGCTGTGGTGTCCTGCTTGGAACTCTTCCAAGAGACAGCACCACCATTGAGCATGAACACAAATCCAGAGGTTGACTTCGAGTCATCCACATCACTTTGGAAGCTAGAGTCGGTATAGCCTTCCAGTTTGAGTTCTCGTCCTCCATAAACCATGAACATATTCTTAGTCCTTCGCAAGTACTTAAGAATGTCCTTCACGGCTTTCCAATGCATCTGACCAGGATTAGACTGATATCTGCTCGTGACACTCAGAGCAAATGCTACATCCGGTCTGGTAGATATCATCCCATACATGATACTACCTATAGCTGACGCATATGGTACATGTGTCATATTCTCTATCTCTGCATCAGTCTTGGGACACATAGACTTGGATAGAGAAACTCCATGACACATGGGTAGATGTCCTCTCTTGGACCCATCCATTGAAAACCGTTTCAATATGGTATCGATGTAGGTTGATTGAGTGAGTCCTATCATTCTCTTAGATCTATCCCTATAGATCTGTATCCCAAGAATGTAGGATGCCTCACCCAAATCCTTCATCGAAAATCTACCTGATAACCATATATTTGTTGACTGCAACATCCCTACATCATTCCCAATGAGTAGGATGTCATCAACATAAAGTACTAAGAATGTTACCGCATCCTTAACTACTTTCTTGTACACGCAAGGTTCCTCCGGGTTCTTGATGAAACCAAAATCTTTTATTGTTTCATCAAATTTATGGTTCCAACTTCTTGATGCTTGTTTTAGACCATAAATTGATCTCTGAAGCTTGCATACCTTATGCTCGCTTCCCATGGATGTGAACCCCTCAGGCTGCTTCATATAGATTTCTTCCTTAATGTCTCCATTAAGAAAAGCAGTCTTCACATCCATCTGCCATATCTCATAGTCATACCATGCAGCTATGGCAATTAGGATTCTTATGGACTTGAACATTGCGACTGGTGAAAAGGTTTCATCATAGTCAACTCCTTGCCTTTGAGTATAACCTTTCGCCACCAATCGCGCCTTGTAAGTCAATATCTTACCATCAGGCCCAAGCTTTCTTTTGTAGATCCATTTACACCCTATTGGAACAATTCCATCGGGAGGATCCACTAAAGACCAAACTTGGTTTGTATGCATCGAATCCAATTCTGACTGCATAGCTTCAAGCCATAAATTCGAATCCGCATCAGAAATTGCTTCCTTGAAGTTTCTTGGATCACATCCAATGTCGGGTTCATCTTGATCCCCTTCAAGAAGAAGACCATATCGAACTGGAGGTCTAGAAGTCCTTTCGGATCTTCTAGGTGCAGGCGTGTCCAGCAATGGTTCCTGAGGTGTAGGATCGTTATTTTGTATTTCGGGTTCTTCTCGAACTTCTTCGAGTTCCATCATCTCGCCTTTCTTATCCAATAAGAATTCCTTCTCCAAGAAGGTGGCATTCCTAGAAACAAACACCTTTGTTTCAGCAGGATAATAGAAATAATATCCGATTGAATTCTTCGGATACCCTACAAAATAACATAAGCTGGATCGACTATCCAACTTATCTCCCACTGTCCGCTTCACGTAAGCAGGACATCCCCAAATCCTCAAGTACGAATACTTAGGAGCTTTGCCATTCCATAACTCGTATGGTGTTTTGTCCACTGCTTTAGTGTGGACGTTGTTCAACAACAATACCGCCGTTTCAAGCGCATAGCCCCAAAACGAAGGTGGAAGCTCAGTGAAGCTCATCATAGATCGAACCATGTCCAACAAAGTTCGATTACGACGCTCCGATACACCATTAAGCTGTGGTGTCATAGGAGGAGTCCACTGAGAGAGAATCCCATTCTCTTTCAGATAGTCCAAAAACTCGGTACTCAAGTATTCTCCACCTCGATCCGATCGAAGTGCTTTAATACTTTTACCTAGCTTGTTTTCTACTTCAGCCCTGAATTCTTTGAACTTTTCAAATGCTTCAGACTTATATTTCATTAAATATAAATACCCATACCTTGAATAATCGTCAGTAAAGGTAATGAAGTAGGTGTGGCCATATTGAGTCCCAACTCTAAATGGTCCACAAACATCTGTATGGATCAAATCCAACAGATTCTGACTACGCTCAGGTTTTCCCTTAAAAGGAGATTTAGTCATTTTTCCTTTTAGGCAGGATTCACAAGTAGGTAGAGAGTTAATATCAGACATATCAAACATGCCCTCTCCCACTAGCTTGTTCATCCTCCTTGAGGAAATATGACCTAGCCTAGCGTGCCAAAGGTTTGCCGGGTTTTGACTATCGATTTTCCTTTTGTTTGTTGTAGCCGGTTTATCAAAATAATTAATTGGAACGTCTTTTAGTTTTAAGTTGTATAGATCGTTTTCAAGTTGTCCATTTCCAATCAAACATTCATTCTTGTAAATATTGCAAATCCCATTCACAAAATTTCAAGAATAACTATCTCTATCAAGCATAGAAACAGAAATAATGTTTTTAATCAAATCTGGAACAAATAAAACATCTCTCAAAAACTTAAAATTGTTCTGCAAAAATGTCTCCTATAGCTTTGGATTTATCTCTGGAACAATTCCCGAGCCTTGACTGGGTCTCACCCATCCTTAGCCTATTACTTCTTGTCATCATTTGCAACTCATTGCAAATATGAGATCTAATCTGGTATCCAATACCCAAGAAGTAGTATTAAGAAAAACATTTTAATGTAAAACATACCCTTTGCAGTTCGCAACTGCTTGAGGTATTCCTTGCAGTTACGTTTCCAATGACCGGGTTTCTTGCAGTGATGGCAAACTTGTTTAGACTTGTCCAATTTTTCATGTAACATTTGGCCTTGAGATCATGGTCCAACCATTTCTCTAATTCGGCCAACCTTTCGGCAGTTACATTAGCCGGGGCTGTTTTCGGAGAAGCCTTTTCTAACACTTAGAAAATCTTTTTCCGAACTTAGGACAATCTTAACTTATGGAATCATTCTGTATTGTTTGCGTCAATAAGTTTGTTTTGTTGGAGAACAGAAGCATGTGGATTACTGAGATAAAACAGACAATTATCGATGATTGTTTAAATAATTTACTAAGACATAAAATTGGCGAATTTTATTTTATGAATCTCACTCCCACTATTTTAACGATTTCACCACCCTCTAGTGAAAACGGGAAACTTTTCCTTAGTGAGAACATGGAGTCCAATTGACAAACTTATGGTCCCGAATAATATCAGCCAACCATAATTCTCAAAAGGTAGAGCCCAATTGCTTCCAAAGCAATCCCCATGTATTTACCTCATGTCCAATAAGGGCCCAATAATATGACGCCGTTTAAAGTGACATGTCAAGATGACCCATCAATATTAAGTTGTGATGGACGGTCGCCATGTGGATCCCCCAATAATATGAGCCGATCCCATGGGAGTTCCACCCAACTTACAACATTTGTCGATCCAATGTACAGCTTTCCGACGGACGGGCCCCCCCAATAATATGAGCCGGACCGTATCCGCGGGTAGCATCACATACATTGACCGTTGATGGAAGGTAGGAACATTTAAACAATATTTAAATTTCCTTTATTTATCTTGATATAAATTTTAAATCATATTTAAAATGAGGGATTTTATTTATAAAAATATTTGTCTCATCATATTTAATTTATTGCATGCATTGCCGGATTCACGCAATTTATGTCTAAACATGCATACAATCATAATATCACATATTATATAGGATGATCGATTCCATTTCTAATTGACCCGTGGTTGCCAATCACGGGTCTTAGTCCAATCCTAGGTAATATGCAGTATGCAAATGCAATCCTATTACATATGCTTCCAATTTACATTTCTTCAGTCTTCATTGTCTGCTGGGCCCACCATCTTCAAATCTTGATCTCCCACTAAATCTAATGTATTTACAATAAATAACAATGACAAGTAGGGGATACATTTTTAGGGGGTGGGAACGGGCTATAAACCAAGCCCACTTTTATTACATATGACATTCATATCGGGCCATAAACCAGGCCCATTAATAAAACCAACAACAATAAAAACAAAATGTAAATTCCTAACATACACCTACAAAATTGGTCATGGCAATCGATCATCCTTATCCAATAACATTTAATTCAAAATTAATTTATTGGATAACATGCTGTGGCAATTCAAATTTAAACAAGATAAAATCATATTTTATATATAAAATCTCATTTCACATATAAAATCATATTTTATCTCTATATCAAATAAAATCATATTTTATCTATAAAATCCAATTTTACAAATAAAATCATATTTTACTTAATATATCATAAGATCATATCTTATCATCAATTGTACCAAAATAATTGATTTCAAAATTCAATTTACGGATAAAATATTAAAATTTTCCAAAAATTCAAATTTATCCAAAATCAATTTTAAAATTTACGGACTCGAACAATTCGATCCGAAATCTCGTGAACCAATCAAAAACAATTTTTGACCGGACCAAAAATAAAATTTTAACATATTAAAATTAATTTTTAATAAAATATTAATTTTTCCCGCGGGCCACCCGGGACACTCCCGGGTTGGCCCGCACCCGGGGCGCGGGCCGGGGCAGCCCGGCTGCCCCCTTAGGGCAGCAACGCTTGCTGCCCTGGCGGCGCCTGGCGCCGCCGCTGGGCGGCGCCGAGCGCCGCCCTTGGGCGGCGCCGAGCGCTGCCCTGCGCAGCGCCCAGCGCTGCGCTGGGCAGCGCACAGCGCTGCCCTGGGCAGCGCCGTGCGCCGCCCTGGGCGGCGACGGTCGCCGCCCTGGGCGGCGCCGTGCGCCGCCCTGGGCGGCGACGGTCGCCGCCCTGGGCGGCGCCGTGCGCCGCCCCTGGGGGCAGCGACCATCGCTGCCCCCTCCGGGCAGCGATCCAATCGCTGCCCGGGTTTCGCCCCCGGAAAAAAAAAAAAAAATTTTTTTTTTTATTAAAAATATTTATTTTGTTTCATAAACCGAGACTCAAAAATTTTGTACAATTGATTAATTCAATCGATTGATCTGAGCAACCTGGCTCTGATACCACTGTTGGAAAATGCGGCTCTCTGATCAATCACAATTGATACCCGGTGCAGCGGAAGTTTAAAAATTTTTCATGGAACGTTTCCATGGTATGGGTATCAACCGTTCATCGATTGAATTACGTGTGTGTGTAAAATTTAAATAACAATTAAATAAATTTTACCTCAAATCTCGCAACAAGATTAATGGACACCAACAGAACAATTCTGCTCTTGTTGTCTCTCCCTGGAACCGATGAACGCCTTCAATCAGGTCCACGAACAGAGGTTTAATCCCTCTGATAGATTGCACTAGAAAATCTATCAGAAGTTTTCTGCGAAGAGAATAAACGAATCTGATTCGCTATTCCTTACTGCGATTCAAAATCACAGACCGGAATTTCTCGGGCAGAGGGGGAGGGTTCGGCCGATTTGTTGAGAGAGAGGCTAGGGTTCGATTTTTGCTCTGTCTCAAAAATTATGACCTGTTGTGTGTAATTTCTGTACTGAAATAACTTATTTATAATGCAGGCCACTAACACCTTAGGGCCCATTAGTCATAAGCTGGGGCCCGACAAGCAAAGCCCGCTCGTTCAGAAATTAATATAAAATTCATCGTGACTCCGATTGATGAAACGATTTCACCAATGTGCACAGAAACTATTTCTGCACGTTTTAAAGTCAAAATAAATTTTCCTGAATCCGAATTCAGTGGTTTCCAAAAATGTCCATCCCTATGTCATTTTAGGAAATCCTACTCCCTTACTCTTATTTAAGAAGTCCAACTCCTTAGTTCATTAAATTTAACTCTTTAAATTTAACTATCTCAACGGGGATTAAAACTCCATTACACTGTGTGACCCTCAATGGTTCAGGGATACAGCTAGCCGTGGGCTCACAACTCCTTGTGACTCGGAACAACACTTTCCGACTTGCCCAACGAATCATGGTAAAGCGCCTAGCAACATCGCCCCATGATTCCTTAGGTATCACTGATAGTGCCTACAAGAACCAGTAGATTTTGGTTAACGTACAGTACGGTCCCTTCATCCAAATATCCCGATCGAATCAACAACCATTGGTATATCGAGAGTCGCTCAAGATTCGATAACTATGCAATACATCTTGAAGATCAAATTAGTGACATCGCATGTGCTACTAAGAAACCATTTCTTAAATCACATCAAGTACTCTGGCCAGAGATTTGTCACACTAATATCTCCTCAGATCGCATAGGATATCCACACTCGCAAGTATGTGGTGAATCCTTGACAACAATGCATTGACTCCTATATGTGTCGTAACTGTACCCAATCTCGACACCTGATGACCCCCTCAGAGTCGGTAAACGAGTCAAAGCACAGTACTAGCATATAGAGTCTCCATGATGTTTCAAGTCGTAAGGACTAATGGTGTACAACCAAAACCGCGGACTTTATCCACTCGATAAGTGATAACCACTTGGAAAGTCCGGATAGGGTAGTTCGACTATTCATCCTATGAATATCCATTTGCATGCTTCGAACATCTCCATGTTCCCTACCAATGAAACGTGGTACTCCGCATCGCAAATGCTAGTCTCAAACTCGAGCGATCCTTATCCTTATTATCGGACGGCTCAATCGACTAGGAACGGTTTTAGAATATACAGTGACTATAAGATGTATTTCATGATAGACATCTCCATGTTCTACCACATCTTACATACACTATAGTATATTCAAGGTCTTTATCAAAACAACAATAGTATATCACAATATAACAATATGAAGTAATATAAAGTCATTGCCATAAAAGTGTAAATAATATTAAACAAAAGATTGTTTATACAAAGAGTCAACAAAGCCCATAGCCACACAGTTGGCTCACTGGGCACCCACTCTTACATTAGAAACATGTATGCGATTATTGTTATGTCTAGATATGCATGTGTTTATGCTTGGGATATTTTGAGATTATTTATGCAATTTTTTATATTTAAAATAGCCCTAGCAACTTTGATCTTTGTTGTAGCCTTTGGTAATTTTTGTAAATTTCTGCACCGACCCTTCTTGGTAGAATGAGTATAACTCTTTACTGAAAATTCTGATTAGGGTGCGGTTGGCGGCATTGGAAAGCTAAGACAAATATCTAAAACTGTTATGTTTATTATTTTACAAGATTCTATACGAAACCCATGCGCGGGCGCAGGCGCGCGTGGGGTTCTGAAAAAAAGAAAAAAAATTTGTTCTTTCTGCGACGTGATTTTGCGTCGCCAAATGTTCTGATTAATTTTATTTAGATTGAATTATTATTGTCTAATTAATGATGCTTATTCATTAATTGCCCCTTAAGATGAGATTAGCACCCGAGGTCCCCACAACAGGTGGTATCAGAGCGTAAAGTCTTGGACTTAGAAAGAAGTTGAGTGGGGTAGATTGAGTCGCATGCATTTATAGTATTGCATGATTATGCTTTACTTGCTTTAAAGAATTGTATGCGCATATGATTACTTATTGACCACTGCTTGCTTTACTGAGATGAGAATTACATGCTTATATGCTGATATGTATGCCTGATGTATTGAATTAATTAGAATAAGTGAATTCGTTGCAAGCATGTATTATTTGAAAAGCATAAGAATTTGAAAGTATGTGTTCTATTCAGAAGCATGAGATTATATGTATGTTATACTGAAATTGTATTTTACAATCTCTTAAATATATATTACTTCTGTTATCGAAGAATACAGATTGTGCAGATAATATGAGAACCTCAAACAGAACAGAACCTCTGACTGAACCAAACAGTGTTGAGGTAAGGTTTTGAGCCTATCGATATAATGATTGCCCTGAGGAGTATGTTAGTTGAACAACTCCAGAGCTATTAATCACCAACTCAAAAAGATACAGAATATGCTATTTCTAGAAAGGGGTTGAGTTTAAAAGCTGGATCAGTTGTTCAAGTGAAGAATATTCATATGAACATAGAACCAGCCTGATTTTATATCAACTTCATGGCTTGGCAAGAAGTTGGTGAATTTGACAGAAGAACTTATGGAAGAGCAGGCATATTGAAATGGTTTGGCAGGTAAGTAAACAGAATTGTTTCTTTCTGTATGTATTAGAAAAGATAGAAAAGCAGAATTTGCCAAACAGAAGCATAGCCACTTGAATGACTTGATTAAAGCCAGAGATAGAATAAAGAAAGAAACTAAAACCAGTTGTATAAAGCAGAGTAGAATTTTATTCATGCCTCTGTAATTGCGAAAAACTATGATCATCACCTCTACTACAACTTCCATAGCAGTATAGCTATGAAGGAAGAGATAGTAATAATAGCAGCAAAGATCGATTCAGCCTAAACTCTAGCAGATGAAGAAATATAAGCATAGCTTCCATAGCTGAAATAGATCAAGAGAACATTGGAATCACATATAATTTCATAGGAAATAGGCCAATACAGAAAATGAGGCTCAAGTTGCACCAGATAATGAGATTCCAGGTAATTGCGTAATTGACTGAATCTGCTTATATCTTGATTGCATAGCATATAATAATAGATCAATGATTTATTATGCTACAATCTTTATCTTTTGGGCCTTGATTAATTGTATGTGCTGAGTCTTTGCCTTTGAGTAGATGGAAAATATTTGGCAGATGAGACAGAACAGATAAAATTCAGATTTGAGGAAATAATATTGAATGTGATAATATACGACTTGGGTATTAAGCTAGCATGCATTATAGATATTAATGCAATAACTGAGTACCAGTTAACAGCTGATTGAATCCGTGCACTGATTATGCAATAGTTAAGATGTGAGTTTCAGAAATTAGATTTTTGTTATTTCGGTACTGGTTATATAAAGATTAAAGTGGAAGAATGTCGGAAGAATTCTAGTCGATATACTGAACTAGTATAGAATTAACCTAGAATTGACAGATATGTCAGTGGTTAGAATGTACAGAAATAGTTCAATGACATATTCCGACATTTCTACGAAATGAAAGGAGTTCTATAGAAAGAGATGTCTAGTATGAATGTCTGATGACAACTCGTATAGAAGAGCATTACTTGAACTGAAAAACTCCAGAAACAAATAGAAGATTGAGTTGAAAAGAATTATTTAGTACCGAAATAATGATTAATTCTATGACAATAAGTTAAGTTGAAAAGATTATATTCGACTATTGTCAGCTGAGAATTAATAAATGAACTCATGTCAATAGAGAATAAGAAAAATCAGTTACAGTTGATCTTTCTCTTTAATTTTGCTGAAGCTAGTACATCATAGAAATCATGATTCTTGAATTTTTTGCTACCGATTCTGAGGTTTTTGTATTCGACCTCGATCGAGTTTGATTGACTCTTATTCCTTTGCTAGAGTCTGATTTTATTTACTCGCTTTAAGTTTTGATATGCAAGTGAGTTGTTTTCACTGTGCAGATTTGGTCATTCAGAATATTTGATTTTGGGTGACCTTGACTTGAGCGAGTTCCTTTGATTTGAAATTTGAGAATTATTGATTATTTGATGTGTCTATTCAGTGTATCTTGAAGTATTTGGCTTGTAACTGATAGAAATTAAGATTCAGACCATCACCAAGATTTATGGGATTTAGATAATTGCTTGATTGATTGAGTACAGATCTGTTCTTGTTGTATGTTTTTGCTTGAGTTTCTAGACAGATGCTCAAACAATCAGAATTGTTGATATCCAAGCTAAACTCGATTGGTTTGGAAAGATAAAAGCAACATGGATATTAGATCAAGCAATGAAAATTCGATTGAGAATGCTAGATTAAGATAAGAGATAAGACAGCAGATCAGAACAGATAAATTTTGCGGTGAATAATCGTTTGAGGATGCCAGATATTCTAGATATGGAATATCAGATTCTGAAAGAGGCATAGGACAATAGATTTAATATCTATTCAGTTGTCTAAACATGTATGACTTACATGTAGTCATTACTTGGAAATCAGTAGTGGTGAAAGAAATGAAAGCAGATACGACAGAATTGACATTACCAATACTAAAATTCAAGTAAAAGAAGCAGAAAAGAAGAACCCAAGTGGTTTCTGTAACAGATTAGTTACATAGGAGCTGAAAGAAGATCAACTTTTTGAAATATTTTAGCTCGACTCTACTCAGATCGTCATGATTTTGCGATTTCGATTGTAGTAGATTTCGATAGATTCAAGAATATGTTGTAGTAGATATGATACAGACATAAATAGATACTTGTTAAGAAGTTAACAAGATGATAAGATTACATGAATGTTTGGAATCTATTGTCGAGATAGAGACTTTAGATTTCTTTTCAAGATTGTGGCACTGATTGTCAGATGTTCTGAGTGTTTGGTTGTATGAGATTTCATTATACCATCCTCTGATTAGTGGACTATCATATGTGATTATCCAGATTTCCGAGGATATGCTCAGAACTATAGTACTAGATTCGATACTAGTTGATTGATTATTTGCCACTTGATTGCTATAATTCCTGTGACAGCTATCTAATAGATATAGAGACAGTATTTTGATTTTTAGATGATAAGAAAAGAAGAATTATCTTTAGATTGAAATGATATTGCAGAAGTATCAGCTGTCAGACCAGATATGAGTCAAGAAAAGATAGAGAATGTGAAGATTGATTTGAACAGAATAAGAACAGAGCAGCATAAACAAAGTTAGCAAATGAGCAATAGATATAGAATTCGAAGCCTGAACAGAATGATCAGAAAAGAAGTTCTTTCACGAGCATCATTAGGTTCAGAAAGAGATTTCAGAAGTGAAATAATAATTGATTTCTGTGAGTATTTGATCTAGCTTATTGATTAATACTCAATCTCGAATTGTCAGATAGATGAATTGTTATCCATATTCATTGGCTGAAGGATGGCAGCTAGAATATGTATGCGCATTCAATTCAGATAAAGTAAAAACCGATAAGATTTTAAGGGAAGTAGACTAACCGATGTAGAGTTAGATCGCGAGAAAGAGAAACTTTGATATAAGTTGACTCAGTGATTATATGTTAATGAGAATAAATATGATTGCAGAAGCGATCAGAAAGAAGAATAAGATACTATAGAAGAGAAGATATTAGAATAGATATCTAAAGCTCATAGAATTGAAGTATTACTTCATTTAGCTATACAGCTTACGAGAATCAGCAATATCAAGGATATAATTTGAGGATGAAATCCGAGCAAGGACCCATTTGCAAATATTGAGTAGTTCAAAGACTAAAATGCGATAAGGTCAGAAATGATTTAATTTTAATCCGAGAATATTTAATTTGAGAATATTAAGATTTTAGACTTAAATTCTAATATTCTTATATTATTTGGGATTGAAATTGAATTAAAAAGAGTGGCCGAGGAGCAAATTGTAACTATTGAGAATTTGAGGGACCAAAGTGTAATTCCCTTTCAAGTGGGATTCACACGTGTCTATATATAATCAAATTCATGTAATTCCTTCCTTCTTCAGATTTTTGGACAGTAGATGTCGTGAAGGGGGAGAAGAAAACTTCCAAAGCCAATTCTTGATATTTAAGCTCCGCTAAAAATTCATTCGCCCGGTAGAATTTTCGATTGAGCATATATTTGCGATCACAGCTCCGAGTGCTACATTTTGACGTAAGTTTTAAGAAGTTCTACCATGTTTTAATTTTATGAGGTTTTTATAATTAAGATTTGATTGTATAAATGTGTTCTAGCATATACGACGATAGCATATTTAAGACGGATTGAGAAAAGATCGTCGTTTGGACATGTTTTCGAATTTTTAAATAATGGTGAGAAATCTGAAAATTATAAGATTTTATGTACGTGTATGTGTGGTGGAAATGGTGATGATTACTGGTTTATATGGTTGACTTATTGATGTTTATGCTTTTGGAATTACCGATTTCAAACCGTTACGCCGCCGGTTTCCAATTTAATCCGATATCAGCTATAGATTGAACTTAACACACAATATCAGATTTGAGAATAATATTAAGCATATGGTACACTTCATTTCAGTTGGGAATTGAAGTTATCGAAGTCGAATCGAAGAGTTCGAGCCGTTTGAACAATTAAAGTTGAATCAAGAATTTGATCACCTATCAACGTCGATGAACAAGGGTGGAATGAATAGAAGTTTAGATATGCCATCTGATTTGAAGCTAGCAAGCTTGAATATGTCAACACTACTATTGAAAGGTATGATTTGATATTATCCTCGCCAGGTAGAACAACTCGAGAACGTGGTGGTTTTCGAGTTTTCCTAAAATCACATACTTATTTGTCTATGTTTGTTTATGTGATGTATTTCTTATTATTGCCTTGCATGATGTTTGAATGGTGTGTTCAAGATGTGTTAGCTTATTTAATGCATACAGATTA
The DNA here is from genome assembly GCF_033568475.1 of Henckelia pumila. Classification (NCBI taxonomy): domain Eukaryota; kingdom Viridiplantae; phylum Streptophyta; class Magnoliopsida; order Lamiales; family Gesneriaceae; genus Henckelia; species Henckelia pumila. The sequence continues at coordinate 54,141,648 of NC_133121.1, forward strand.
TGTTGCATTTATCTTGAACCCTACCTTGAATAGCATAGAGGGCAGAATGGCCTAAAGTGCATATGACGTTTGGAGGGCTGTAGTTGAGTGACACAAAATGTAGATTTACTTCCAGAGTTAGAAGACTCACTATAGTTGCACCAAAGTCAGGGAAATTGAGATATTTAACGCCACCTCGATTGAGTAAGTTGGAGGTCGGTTAAAGATTTTATTTCCCCGAGATCCCAAGAACTAAGATTTATTGGTATCAGATTTGATAGCCTATTCTTTGAAACATGCATTGCATTTATGCATTAACCTAGAGATTTTTATGGTTTAGAATATGCAATTATAAATGCTAGAATGTTGTGATATGTCATTCTAGATATGAATGTATTGATATGCTTGAAATGATATTGCTTTAGATGAATAGCTATGCTTTAAGGATTTAAGAATGGAGTATAGTTCTATGATTACATGTTGTTACATGTTTTGATGATTTAGAATTCTTATAGCATATAGATTCAATATGCTTATATGGTGTATATGCATGTCTTTCCTACTGGGATTAATTCTCACCAGAGTTATCCGGCTGTTTCTTTGTTTGTATGTGTGCATTGCATCAGGTTTGGGGCATGATCAAGTCAGTTGTGGCTTGGATAGCTCGAGATTGAGAAAGATTAGCATGTGGTGACTTCGGGCTAAGAATAGATTGATGTCAAATGCATGTTAGAAGGTGTTGGTTTAGTTTGAGCTTTGAAAACTTAGAATTGAGTTTATTGTATTGCACCTTAGAAACATGTATGCGATTATTGTTATGTCTAGATATGCATGTGTTTATTCTTGGGACATTTTGAGATTATTTATGCAATTTTTCAGATTTGAAATAGCCCTAGCAACTTTGATCTTTGTTGTAGACTTTGGTAATTTTTGTAAATTTCTGCACCGACCCTTCTTGGTAGAATGAATATAACTCTTTTTACTGAAAATTTTGATTAGGGTGTGGTCGGCAGAATTGGAAAGCTAAGACAAAGATCTAAAACTGTTATGTTTATCATTTTACAAGATTCTGTCCGAAACCCATGCGCGGGCATGGGCGCACGTGAGGGTCTGAAAAAAAGAAAAAAAAATTTTGTTCTTTCTGCAACGTGATTTTGCGTCGCCAAATGTATAGTTTTGCGTCGCCAAATGTTCTGATTAATTTTATTTAGATTGAATTATTATTGTCTAATTAATGATGCTTATTCATTAATTGCCCCTTAAGATGAGATTAGCACCCGAGGTTCCCACAACAGGTGGTATCAGAGCGTAAAGTCTTGGACTTAGAAAGAAGTTGAGCGGGGTAGATTGAGTCGCATGCATTTATATTATTGCATGATTATGCTTTACTTGCTTTTAAGAATTGTATGCGCATATGATTGCTTATTGACCACTGCTTGCTTTACTGAGATGAGAATTACATGCTTATATGCTGATATGTATGCTTGATGTATATCGAAGAATACAGATTGTGCAAATAGTATGAGAACCACAAACAGAACAGAACCTCGGATAGAACCAAACAGTGTTGAGGTAAGGTTTTAAGCCTATCGATATAATGATTTCCCTGAGGAGTATGTTAGTTGAACAACTCTAGAGCTATTAATCACCAACTCAGAAAGATACAGAATATGCTATGTCTAGAAATGGGTTGAGTTTAAAAGCTGGATCAGTTGTTCAAGTGAAGAATATTCAGATGAACATAGAACCATCCTGATTTTATATCAACTCCATGGCTTAGCAAAAAGTTGGTGAATTTGACAGAAGAACTTATGGAAGAGCAGACGTATTGAAATGGTTTGGCAGGTAAGTAAACATAATTTTTTCTTTCTGTATGTATTAGAAAAGATAGAAAAGCAGAATTTGCCAAATAGAAGCATAGCCACTTTAATGACTTGATTGAAGCCAGAGATAGAATAAAGAAAGAAACTCAAACCGATTGTATAAAGCAGAGTAGAATTTTATTCATGCCTCTGTAATTGCGAAAAACTATTATCATCACCTCCACTACAACTTCCATAGTAGTATAGCTTTGAAGGAAGAGATAGTAATAATAGCAGCAAAGATCGATTCAACCTAAACTCTAGCAGATGAAGAAATATAAGCATAGCTTCCATAGCTGAAATAGATCAAGAGAACATTGGAATGACAGATAATTTCATAGGAAATAAGCCAATACAGAAAATGAGGCTCAAGTTGCACCAGATAATGAGATTGCAGGTAATTGCGTAATTGACTGAATCTGCTTATATCTTGATTGCATAGCATATAGTAATAGATCAATGATTTATTATGCTACAATCTTTATCTTTTGGGCCTTGATTAATTGTATGTGCTGAGTCTTTGCCTTTGAGTATATCGAAAATATTTGGCAGATGAGACAGAAAAGATAAAATTCATATTTGAGGAAATAATATTGAATGTGGTAATATACGACTTGGGTATTAATCTAGCATGCATTATAGATATTAATTCAATAACTGAGTACCAGTTAATAGCTGATTGAATCCATGCACTGATTAAGCAATAGTTAAGATGTGAGTTTCAGAAATTAGATTTTTGTTATTTCGGTACTTGTTATATAAATATTAAAGTGGAAGAATGTCGGAAGAATTCTAGTCGATATACTGAACTAGTATAGAATTAACCTAGAATTGACAGATATGTCAGTGGTTAGAATGTACAGAAATAGTTCAGTGACATATTCCGACATTTCTACGAAATGAAAGGAGTTCTATAGAAAGTGATGTCTAGTTTGAAAGTTTGATGACAACTCGTATAGAAGAGCATTACTTGAACTAAAGAACTCCAGAAACAACTAGAAGATTGAGTAGAAAAGAGTTATTTAGTATCGAAATGATGATTAATTCTATGACAATATGTTAAGTCGAAAAGATTATATTCGACTATTGTCAGCTGAGAATTAATAAATGAACTCATGTCAATAGAGAATAAGAAAAATCAGTTACAGTTGAGCTTTCTCTTCAATTTTGCTGAAGCTAGTACATCATAGAAATCATGATTCTTGAATTTCTTGCAACCGATTCTGAGGTTTTTGTATTCGACCTCGATCGAGTTTGATTGACTCTTATTCCTTTGCTAGAGTATAATTTGATTTACTCGCTTTAAGTTTTGATATGCAAGTGAGTTGTTTTCACTGTGCAGATTTGGTCATTCAGAATATTTGATTTTGGGTGACCTTGACTTGAGCGAGTTTCTTTGATTTGAAATTTGAGAATTATTGATTATTTGATGTGTCTATTCAGTGTATCTTGAAGTATTTGGCTTGTAACTGATAGAAATTAAGATTTAGACCATCAGCAAGATTTATGGGATTTAGATAATTGCTTGATTGATTGAGTACAGATCTGTCCTAGTTGTATGTTTGTGCTTGAGTTTCTAGACAGATGCTCAAACAATCAGAATTGTTGAAATCCAAGCTAAACTCGATTGGTTTGGAAAGATAAAAGCAACATGGATATTAGATCAAGCAATGAATATTCGATTGAGAATGCTAGATTAAGATAAGAGATCAGACAACAGATCAGAACAGATAAATTTTGCGGTGAATAATCGTTTGAGGATGCCAGATATTCTAGATATGGAATATCAGACTCTAAAATAGGCATAGGACAATAGATTTAATATCCATTCAGTTGTCTAAACATGTATGACTTACATGTAGTCATTACTTGGAAATCAGTAGTGGTGAAAGAAATGAAAGCAGATACGACAGAATTGACATTACCAATACTAAAATTCAAGTAAAAGAAGCAGAAAAGAAGAACCCAAGTGGTTTCTGTAACAGATTAGTTACATAGGAGCTGAAAGAAGATCAACTTTTCGAAATATTTTAGCTCGACTCTACTCAGATCGTCATGATTTTGCGATTTCGATTGTAGTAGATTTCGATAGATTCAAGAATATGCTGTAGTAGATATGATACATACATAAATAGATACTTGTTAAGAAGTTAACAAGATGATAAGATTACAGGAATGTTTTTAATCTATTGTCAAGATAGAGACTTTAGATTTGTTTTCTAGATTGTGGCACTGATTGTCAGATGTTCTGAGTGTTTGGTTGTATGAGATTTAATTATACCATCCTCTGATTAGTGGACTATCAGATGTGATTATCCATATTTTCGAGGATATGCTCAGAACTATAGTACTAGATTCGGTACTAGCTGATTGATTATTTGCCACTTGATTACTATAATTCATGTTAGAGCTATTTAATAGATATAAAGACAATATTTTGATTTTTAGATGATAAGAAAAACAGAATTATCTTTAGATTGAAATGATATTGCAGAAGTATCAGCTATCAGACCAGATATGAGTCAAGAAAAGATAGAGAATGTGAAGATTGATTTGAACAGAATAAGAACAGAGCAGCATAAACAGAGTTAGAAAATGAGCAATAGATATATATTTTGAAGCCTGAACAGAATGATCAGAAAAGAAGTTCTTTTCCAAGCATCATTAGGTTCAGAAATAGATTTCAGATGTGAAATAATAATTGATTTCTGTGAGTATTTGATCTAGCTTATTGATTAATACTCAATCTCGAATTGTCAGATAGATGAATTTTTATCCATATGCATTGGCTGAAGAATAGCAGCTAGAATATGTATGCGTATTCAATTCAGATAAAGCAGAAACCGATAAGATTTTAAGGGAAGTAGACTAACCGATGTAGAGTTAGATCGCGAGAAAGAGCAACTTTGATATAAGTTGACTCAGTGATTATATGTTAATGAGAATAAATATGATTACAGAAGCGATCAGAAAGAAGAATAAGATACTATAGAAGATAAGATATCAGAATAGATATCTACAGCTCATAGAATTGAAGTATTACTTCAGTTAGCTATACAGGTTACAAGAATCAGCAATAATATCGAATGCGATTTCGAGGACGAAATCATTTCTTAGAGGGGAGGAATTGTAAGGCCCGAAAATATTAAGTTATTAATGACGAGATTTAAGATTTAAATTCTGAATAAGAGAAAATATGAATTTAAGAATTTATGGAATTTACAGATTTCAATTTCGGGTCAAAAATATTTAATTTGAGGATTTTTTGGATTTTAAGATTTTAATATCCGGAATTCTTAAATTCAAAGAATTGATATTTATGGAATTTAAGATGTAAATTCCAAGATTATAAATATCAATGATGTAATTTGAGGATGAAATCCGAGCAAGGACCCATTTGCAAATATTGAGTAGTTCAAGTACTAAAATGCGATAAGGTCCAAAATGATTTAATTTTAATCCAAGAATATTTAATTTGAAAATATTTAGAGTTTAGACTTAAATTCTAATATTATTATATTATTTTGGATTGAAATTGAATTAAAAAGAGTGTCCGAGAAGCAAATTGTAACTATTAAGAATTTGAGGGATCAAAGTGCAATTCCCTTTCAAGTGGGAATCACACGTGTCTATATATAATCAGATTCATGTAATTCCTTCCTTCTTCAGATTTTTGGACAGTAGATGTCGTGAAGGGGGAGAAGAAAACTTCCAAACCCAATTCTTGATATTTAAGCTTCGTCAAAAATTCATCCGCCCAGTAGAATTTCCGATTGAGCATATATTTGCGATCACAGCTTTGAGTGCTACGTTTTGACGTAAGTTTTATGAAGTTCTACCATGTTTTAATTTTATGAGGTTGTTAGAATTAAGATTTGATTGTATAAATGTGTTCTAGCATATACGATGATAGCATATCTAAGACGGATTGAGAAAAGATCGTCGTTTGGACATGTTTTCGAATTTTTAAATAATGGTGAGAAATCTGAAAATTATAAGATGTTATGTACGTGTATGTGTGGTGGAAATGGTGATGATTACTGGTTTATATGGTTGACTTATTGATGTTTGCGCTTTCGGAATTACCGATTTCGAACCGTTACGCCGTCGGTTTGCAATTTAATCCGATATCAGCTATAGATTGAACTTAGCACTCAATATCAGATTTGAGAATAATATTAAGCATATGGTACACTTCATTTTAGTTGGGAATTGAAGTTATCAAAGTCGAATCGACGAGTTCGAGCCGTTTGAACAATTAAAGTTGAATCAAGAATTTGATCACCTATCAACGTCGATGAACAAGGGTGGAATGAATAAAAGTTTAGATATGCCATCTGATTTGAAGCTAGCAAGCTTGAATATGTCAACACTAATATTGAAAGGTATGATTCGACATTATCCTCGCCAGGTAGAACAACTCGAGAACGTAATGATTTTTGAGTTTTCCTAAAATCACATACTTATTTGTCTAAGTGTGTTTATGTGATGTATTTCTTATTATTGCCTTGCATGATGTTTGAATGGTTGTTCAAGATGTGTTAGCTTATTTAATGCATACAGATTATGCTGCATTCATCTTGAACCCTACCTTGAATAGCACAGAGAGCAGAATGGCCTAAAGTGCATATGACGTTTGGAGGGCTGTAGTTGAGTGGCTCAGAATGTAGATTTACTTCCAGAGCTAGAAGACTCACTATAGTTGCACCAAAGTCAGGGGAATTGAGATATTTAACTCCGCCTCGATTGGGTAAGTTGGTGGTCGGTTAAAGATTTTATTTCTCCGGGATCCCAAGAACTAAGATTTATTGGTATCAGATTTTATAGTCTATTCTTTGAAACATGCATTGTATTTATGCATTAACCTAGAGATTTTTATGGTTTAGAATATGCAATTATAAATGCTAGAATGTTGTGATATGTCATTCTAGATATGAATGTATTGATATGCTTGAAATGATATTGCTTTAGATGAATAGCTATGCTTTAAGGATTTAAGAATGAAGTATAGTTCTATGATTACATGTTGTTACATGTTTTGATGATTTAGAATTCTTATAGCATATAGATTCAATATGCTTATATGGTGTATATGCATGTCTTTCATACTGGGATTTATTCTCACCGAAGTTTTTCGGCTGTTGCTTTGTTTGTATGTGTGCATTGCATCAGGTTTGGGACATGAGCAAGTCAGTTGTGGCTTGGATAGCTCGAGATTGAGAATGATTAGAATGTGGTGACTTCGGGCTAAGAATAGATTGCTGTCAAATGCATGTTAGAAAGTGTTGGTTTAGTTTGAGCTTTGAAAACATAGAATTGAGTTTATTGTATTGCACCATAGAAACTTGTATGAGATTATTGTTATGTCTAGATATGCATGTGTTTATGCTTGGGACATTTTGAGATTATTTATGCAATTTTTCAGATTTGAAATAGCCCTAGCAACTTTGATCTTTGTTGTAGCCTTTGGTAATTTTTGTAAATTTTTGCACCTACCCTTCTTGGTAGAATGAGTATAAATCTTTACTGAAAATTCCGATTAGGGTGCGGTCAGTGGCATTGGAAATTTAAGACAAAGATCTACAACTGTTATGTTTATCATTTTACAAGATTCTGTCCGAAACCCATGCACGGGTGCGCCTTAAGAGGGGCGCGGGCGCGCATGGGGTTCTGAAAAAAATTAAAAAAAAATTGTTCTTTCTGCTACGTGATTTTGCGTCTCCAAATGTATAGTTTTGCGTCGCCAAATATTCTGATTAATTTTATTTAGATTGAATTATTATTGTCTAATTAATGATGCTTATTCATTAATTACCTCTTAAGATGAGATTAGCACCCGAGGTCCCCATAGTTTTGTTAATGGTCCAGAGGGGTACTTTTGAGTGACTCTAGACTCTTTGGCACCTTCAGTCTGAGCATGCGTTTCTCGTTGATCCAGTTACCCAGTCCACGTCATTTTGCATGTATATATAGGTTTGTATACTCATATTTATTGTACTGAGCGTTAGCGTTCACGTCCATGTGTTTTCATTTTTGACACTCCATTCCGCGGGGCACACCTCAGGTTAGATGATGCAGACATGAGTGAGCCCTGAGGCGAGCAGCAGCGCCGTTGAGTTTTCTGGACTATGTGGTTTAATGGATTTTGTTTCTGGTTTTGTTTGAATCCAATGTTACTTCGATTTGGTTGTACCCTAAACAACATTTTAGACTTTCATTTTAAATTTGGGATTTGAACTCTGTCTTCCGTTGATTTAACTGATTATTGTTGTTTAAGATTTAATTGCATACGTAAAGATTGTTAGTAGGTGATTCCGGTATGGGTCGCTACAATATTTATACCACAAGGGAGAATTATGAGAGTTTAAGCTATTCTTGAGAATATTAAAATCAATTATACAAGTTGTGTTATGAGTAAGTTTTATGATAAGTATAAAAAAGATGGAAACCGAACTAAAAGGCCTTTGTTTTTATAATTCTCTCAACTTTACTGTCTGTATAACAACAATGATTATAATGATCACTCCGCACTAGACTTCATGTTTCTAGTGCTTCTAAGTCATCATTACTCCAACTTATGCCATCTTTTTTAAACGATATAATCCACTCATCAATGCAATAACAGACAATTATTTTTTAAATAGAGAAAAATATCATATTTGGGCAATAATATAAGTAATTTAGTCCTACTAAATTGCATTTTAATGATGTATTTCATTAATATAATAAGCTAAAGTTGCACGCGCTCCTTATTTTTATAATATATATTAATTGGCTAATGAGAAACACGTGGGAAAACTGGCCAATGACTTTTCACCCCATACGTATATACATACCTAGGTATTAATTGGAGTTTAATAAATGTTCTGTAATTAGTTTGATTCATATTATCAAATTGGATAATATTATGATCATTAGTTCCTTACAATTTATAAGGGTAAATTTAGATTGTGGTTGGCTAAATTTATTAAAAATAACTTATAAGGTCTAGAAGCTTATAAGGTGTTTTAAGAGCTTATATGATGTCATTTCTTTAAAAAAATGGTTGATCCCGAAGAAAACCCATTTTTCACATGAGTCAGATGCTCATTGGCTCATGGGGGGTTAAATCGAGGATGTGCACGAGCGGCAGGGACTTGAGGGAGGGAGCAACAAGCCAACCCCCAGAGCATACCCCCACAATATTTCAGCAGAGAATATGCTCCACACGAGAATGGATGCTAGAAAATTTCTTCCCACGTCACCTCAGAACTTACCAACTCGCCTATGCTCCCTGTGGGCATAAGCTGTCAGATCTTATTTTAAAAATAAACTATTAAAGTGCTTGGATGAACTTATTTTAAAAAACTTAAAGATTATGTGTTTAGTATTTTAAGATCTTTTTATTGTCAAAATTAAAAAAAAAATTAAATTATCATGAAAGTAATGTAAATAGTAATATATATATATACACACAAAAATAGTTTTAAAATTTATCATAAATGTTAAACATATGTTTAAAAAATAAAACTATTTTTATTTTAATTTATATAAAAAATTGATAAATTATGTAAAAAAAAAAAAAAAGAGGCAGAGGTCATGGTGGTAATTTAATAAAATATATAAGGATAATATGAAAAATTAAAATATTAAAATAATATCTTTTCTAAAAAAATTTAGGGGTGACCATACTTCTTTTTTGTAAAAAAAACATAATTATAAGTTGTCAAACAACTTTTTTGACAACTTATAAATTGTTTGAAAAAAATTAACAAACATTTAAAGAGCTTATAAGCACTGTTAAACAGTCTCTTAGTGTCGAATAAAAAAATATCCCATAACATGCATCCAGTTATTTGTCTTTATTACGCCCGGATATAATATATAGAGTAAGATATTCGATGAAAAATTTTAACCCGATCAAATTAGTAATAAAAAATTTAATTTAACGTGCATGGTAATTAATTTTATTTTTACAAACAGTTCGTGTACATTAGAAAACTTTGTATCAAAATACAATATTGCAACCAAAATAAAATCCCATAAATCCGAGACCAGATCGTCAGGGGCGGAAGCCAGGATTGAAAAGTACCTGGGGCTGACTTCGTCCCGTGTTAGACAATATATATGTAAGAAAAGCCAGTTAAAATCGAACCAAAGTTTCTAAAATGGAATTAACTTTTTTCATTAAAACGAATCGATTGAACTTTACTCTGAAGACGAAAAAATCAAACAAAAAATAATATATTATTTTTATTACTAACCAAATTAAATTATCTCGGTCTTTTAGAATTTTTTTTTTAAAAAAAATAAATTCTACTTCAAAAATTGTAGTTAAAAATTGAATTATATAAATTTAAATTATTTATGAAAAACTATATTTTCAAGTTTAGTTCTATTGTCCAATAAAATTTTATTAAAAAATTTAACAATATTAATTTTTTTTAATAAATATTAGGTTTGTTGAGTAAACAAAATTATTATGTTAAAATCTGAAACCAAAGCGACCTAACCAATATTTTTAAAATTTAAAACCGAAATTATGAATTAACTGAAACGATTTTTTAGATGAATTCAACTCGATAGGTTATTTTGATTGAAATTGATATTTTCTACACACCTAAAACTGTAATTCATGTCTGCCTCTGATATGTCGATATATGCTCTTTCAGTTTAAAAATAATTTTTAAATTTTCTTCATTTTCTGAAAGACCTAAATAAAAAATTTCAATCATCCCAAAAATTTACAACAAAAGATTATTTTTCAAATCTCATAATTATTGAATTTTAAGTTTATTCTAACTATAAAAATCGCAATATTAGATCAATAATAATTGCAAAGTCAATAATTCTCACATATTTCAATTTTCAACCAATTGATTATTTTTCCTAAATTTCACAACAATAGTTTTTAGGGTAAAAATTCAAATTTAAAAATTTATTTGTATCAAAAATCAATATTATCGCAACTAAATATTCGACAAAATTTAGAATTGTCGAATTTATCTTAAAATCGCATAATTTTAAAACCTACGACAATAAATAAACCAAAAATTATAATGAAGTGTTCTATTTTTTTTTTTTTACATGGGGCTAAAATATATATTTTTTATTTTTAAACTACTATAAAATTTTTTTAAAAAAATAGGTGGGGCTGGAGCCCACCCTAGCCCAAGGGTGGCTTCGCCCCTGCAGATCATAGACTAACATTCTTCAATGGAGCAAAAATGGACACCTCAAACATCTAGAACTCTCACCTCCTAGACACGAAAACTCTTATGAGATTGTATAACGCGTCAATTTGTGAGATGTATTTCTATTCGACCTGTCTCATGAAAAAATATTATTTTTTATGTCAAAATATTAATTTTCATTGTAAATATAAACCAAATCGATCTGTCTCATCCTAAAACCTAAGGTATGACCTTGGTCATCATACATATTGTGTGTGGGAATCCTAATTGAATAACTAAAAAAATATGGGTAATGCTACATGTACACGTAGTCTTACACGTTGGGTTACACATGACACTTAAAATAGGCTGATGTACTGCAGTGTACTCGGGCAAAACAATAATGGCCCAGCAAGAGCTCTCCTTTGCCACAAGGAAGATCCCCTTGCCCAACCATCAAACACTTTATAAATGTCTCAAACACTACAAGAAAAACTCTCAAAGACAACATTTTTTATCAGTTGTCGTAAGGAGTTTAAAACTGTTGTAGATGACCCTGTTGTTAAAAATCACGCTCAAAGACAACATTTTTTAACTGTTGTCTTTTAGAAAAAGACAACAGTTTTACAACAGTTAAAAATGTTTTCTTTTATCTCAAAGGCAACATTTTTTAACTGTTGTCTTTGAGCGTGATTTTTAACAAAATGACCTTCTACAACAGTTTTAAACACCTACGACAACAGGTAAAAAAACGTTGTATTTTTCAAATAAAAAACAAAAAAAAATTAAAATTTAATATACAATTTTTTAATATTATAAATAATTTAAAGTACAAAATTCAAAAATAAAATTTAATATACAATTTTTCAACATTCGAAAATAATATTTACAACATTTTGAATGCGTATTCGGACACGTATAAAGAGTTCATTTAATAACTCGAACGTATCGGACAACCCAACATTCATCTTCTCAAACAGCTTTCTTCCATTTTTCTTGAACTTGTTTAATTTAATCATGTAAAACTCTTTTTCAACCTGCAAATATCAAATTCTACGTAGTTACTCAATTGCATAAATTTTTAGCATGGGATTTTACGAAACATGCTACTTAGTAAAACATAAGCTGTATGATCGAAGAATATGTGCAAATTACAGAGAGGTAAAACAAGGGTTGGGGGCAGCCAGTTTTATTTTACCCGGTCGGTAGCAGAATCTCCGACATGCCTATTAAGAACTTTGTGATTAACCCCTTTCTTGGTCTTGCTATCCTTGCTCAATGGGAGCAGAAGTGTTGCGTAGCTCCAAACCTATCTGGAAGTTCTGCACCAACAAAACTCATATTAAGAGTTGTAACGATGGGGAAAAAGTTGGAATATACTCGAGCAGACACGACCCTTCAGATAACAACAAATGCTAACCTGGCAGGGCGGCGGACATCTTTTCGGCATTGTACGATTTTGCGATGCTCAAGGAACAGGAGAAATCCCCAGATTGCTGCTCGGATTTATGAGGAGATTTTTGTACGCCGTGTTCTCTGTTTTGGGGCTGAGGTATTTCCTGGAGCCGGAATCTGGGTTCTACTTCTCGAGGGAGGGGGAGGAAATCGGATCGGAGCTGTCGCGGTCAGTGTCTGCGGCGCTGATCCGCGAGCTTCTTCCGGTGGTGATGTTCTCTGATGAGATGGATCTACCAGAGAACTGCGTGGTCTACTTGTACAAATTCAGCGCGGAGGATGAGATTCGACGGCTGACGAACTGCAGGCACATATTCCATCGGAGCTGCATGGACCGTTGGATGGACCACGATCAGGAGATTTGCCCGCTTTTACGTACTCAGTTCATACCAGAGGATCTGCAGGAGAGTTTGAATGAGAGGCAAACATTTATTTTTAGAATAATTTTTTTAAAAAAAATAAAGACAACAATTTTTACAAAAAATGTTGTCGTAGCTCCTAAAAAAACCGCTCATAGACAACAGTTTTAGTAAAAATTGTTGTAAAATGAGAAAAAACAACATTTTTATGAAAAACTGTTGTTTTTTTATTGTTGTTATTTTGAGTTTTTCTTGTAGTGAAATAGATACACATATATATACATAAGTACATACGTGCACACACACACACACACAAAATATATACATATAAATATATACACACACACACTTAGTAGTTAGTACCTAACATACATTTTTATCTTATTTATGTATTTGATAGAGAATCATATAACATTTTTGTATTAATTGTCAAAATTGTCACGTCCCAGGTCGAGGCCCTCACCTGCATGACTGTACAATGAGCTCATATAGCAACTAATCCGTATACATCCTCGTTTTACGAAAATGATTAACCTAAATTTCTATATAAATCCATTGAAGCCCATTATAAACCATTCTTAACTATTCAACTATTCTCATGTGGGATAGGGGAATCACAATCACTCCTCTTTCAGAATGCGACGTCCTCATCGCAACCTGACCCTCGATCCACCAGCAACGGGAATCTATAGGTGACTCCTACAGGTTCAAGAGGTGGCTCCTATGATAGCACTTTGTCCCACAGGTTCAAGAGGTGGCTCCCAACATCGTAGCACTTCTTCTTGAAAAATACTTATTTCTCGAGGTTTAGCCAGCTGGTGACCGTCTATGATACAACTTCAATCTCAATCTCCAGACCCAAGGCGATAGACACTTGCGTTGTTCCCCAACATTCATTCGAAAATAATATACCTCATAAGTACAGATTTCAGAATTTAAAACCAAAATATTCTGATGATGTCGAAAATTTCCCTCGGATTCGATCTGCTAGAATGGATCCACCAATTTTTCTCCAAAGCAGGTTGGGTCGGGCACCAATAGGTCCTACACAAGCTATAGCTAGGTCAGGGGGCGCCGAAAGTGTTTTCGGCGTGACCCCACCGATTCCTAAGTCAGTGCACGAAAGGCAAGGGGTATGATGAAGACGAAAACTGAAGAATATGAGTGCGTGAATATGTGAATTGAGAGTGAATGATGATGAATGAATAAAACCATAACAATACCTGTATTTATAAGGGTAAGAGGAGCTAGTTACCTAGTCGAAGTAGAACTAGTCTTGAGGCAGGACTCCTCATTCATTGGACCACCCTTAAAACTTATCTCTATCTTGTGAATATCTGTATATGGTCAAGCTTGTCTTGTATGCATCTGAATCCTACTTGAACTATAAAAGGTATACATGGCCCATTAGGCCGAGCTCAGGTAGGCCCATTAGAGGCAGCCCAGGTCATGGTAAGACATAACATGTAGAAAACTGGGTTGGACCTTACCTTCTAATAATAATCCCATAATTGGGTCAACCCTTATAAAATCATAATGAACGGGTTTGGGTTAGAATAATTTCACAAGTTATCAATAATACCTCCCTGACTGGTCTAAAAGAAGAATGAACTTAGACCGAGTATGAGTAGAATACCGAACCCCGTGTGCTTCTTATGGAAGGCTCAGATTTTGATCCCCGTGATGCGTTTCTTGCGAATGGTTCAGATGACCCCTGATGATACGGTTCCCAAGACCTGTTAGCACTGACTCGGCCCGTCCCGAGCAGTAGATCGAGGTGACAATCAACGGTCCTGATTGATTCACCTCCTTTATAAATATCTGCAAAAATGTTTCACTTTTACTTTTCACCACCACACTGTTACTCTGTCCAAATCTCCAGAGCACGCCCGACCTGACCTAAGAGCATCTGTCCTGAGGTGATCTTTCTCGCACCGACTCACCCCCTGTGTTATGTAAGTCTTGCATCTCGCTCTTTTTAATGTATTCCCCTTACGAGACGTCCATTACGGAAAGAGTAGAGTTTGTAGAGGCACCCAATTCTCCTCGTAATGACCCCGAGCCCTCAGACTTTAATAATCCAGACTCTGACCTGGATTTGTCTGAAACTCGTGAGGAAAAAATGAGAAGACTTCACAAACTTAGATCCAACGAGTCCCGATTATCTGCCCAAGGAAAAAAATGGTTTGAGGTGTTAGCCTCCCATTTAATTCCTAACATGGGTCCCATCATTAGGGAAAGATCGGGTATGCCCAATACTTATGACCTCACAATCCCGAGCTGTAAAGACGGAGTTCACAAACCATCCACTAAATTTTTAAGTTTCAGCATAGATCAGGTAAAAATGGGTTTTAGGTTTCCCATCCCGAGCTGCATCTTGCACTTGTGCCAATATTTTTGTGTATGCCCTAGTCAATTGTCACTGAACTCCTTTAGTTCGATCCTCTCGCTGGGTGTCCTATTCTGTTTTTTTAGAGTCCCATTAGACATAGGGAATTTTCTCAAATTCCTTAAAATTAAAAAGACTGCCCCGGGCTGTTTTTACATCTCTATGCTACCCGAAAATTCCTTTTTGAGAAGGAATCCTAGATCACACAAGGGCTGGACAAACAGATATTTCTTTGTCAAACCCGACCAGCCCTGGGAATGCCGAGCTAACTGGGCAATGAACTTCACGACCCCTGACCCCCCAGCTCTGTCCTCTTTTGACCTCACAAAATTTCTCAACACAGTGTCTGCTCAAATCTTTGACATCGAGAACCTGATCGAGGATGATTTTCTCTGCCATTACGGCTTCAGTGAGAAAGGGATAGAGATCGAAGGGGATGTAGGTAGTACCCCTGTACCCATGCTACCCTAATATAAACGACGGGATTTGCATATTTATTGCATTTTTATTTTCCAGACGACATGATTCGCTCTGTCATCATGCCTGCTAACTTCATAGCTGCTTTGAAGAATCTAAAGAGGAAAAAACCCGAGGATGCGGAGGCTAGCTCGCACCCCGAGCAAGACACCACCGAGAACTCCAAGAAAAAGGGCCCGGTAAAAGACTTTGAATTCTTGCCTGAGCTCCAGTAGCAGCCTCCTGTTTCCTATTTTGCACCCCGAACTAATATTTATCCTTATATATTATCGCAGACCCTAGCTTGGGGAGGGGAGATCACTAGCCGAGCTTTCAAAGCCCGGGAGGAACATACCATGAACCAAGAGGTGTTTGTATCTCGAATTTCTGAGCTCACTCGAAAAACACGTGATATGAAGGGGGAACATGATGAAGAAATGGCCTGAATGAAAGCTGAAGTTGAGTCCAGTCGCACTGCCATGGAATCTGCCAACTCCAAAATTGCGGAGCTAGAAGTTGAGAAGGTAGAACTGGAGACTGCTGTTCGAGGTCTGACCAAGAAAGTTGAAGCTTCCCAGGAGATTGCATGGGATGAAAAGAAGAAAGAATTCTTGAACTCTTCCTAGTTCGCCGACCTGGTGTCCATCAAAGCGGCTGCTTTCTTTGAAAAAGGTTTCAAAGGATGCTTGGCTCAATTCCAAGCTAATGGTTATTCAGAAGCCGAGCATCCCGCTACTTTCCTGGACTGTGTGAAGGCTTTAGAGGACATGCCTGGTGAGGACGAGGTGACCCTAAAAACACTTGAAGGGCCCAACTAGGGATAGACCACCGAGCAGACCGATGATCCTACCCCTTAGAAACTTCCCTCGTATTTGTTGATAAAAAAACATGTTT
Organism: Henckelia pumila; assembly: GCF_033568475.1. Lineage (NCBI taxonomy): Eukaryota > Viridiplantae > Streptophyta > Magnoliopsida > Lamiales > Gesneriaceae > Henckelia > Henckelia pumila. Next base: position 54,158,194 of record NC_133121.1, read on the forward strand.
CATTATGGACCCTGTGTGGTCGGCTTTTGTTGTTTTGTTTTTAGCTTGGGATTAAGACCTTGAATGCTTGAATTTGAGTTTTATTTAAGGCCCTATACGGGTCCCGACTTCACATATGTTGTCTAAGTATTCTCAGTATGATACAAAATTCCTCGTACCTTAAAAAATAATATTGAATTCCAGGTCTGTGATCCTATCTAGGTATATCTTCCCAAGCTAATAACTTCACGCAATCCCAAAGTGATGAACTCCACACATGCGATCAATCATGCGAGGATCGAACTGTAGATCGGGCACGTACAATACCACTAGGAGTGCCCAGGCCCGAGTTGTGTCCTGATCATGAAATGTTGGGGATAGTTATCTTTTCCCAAAAATTAATCATAAATGTTGCTCCATTGCAAAATTATCCTTATAATTTTGCAATTTTGGTTGATGAAAGGCTTTTACTGGACTTTGATGTATGTTATTCCCGCATGGAATTTATATTGCCATGGAGGTGGGTTTTAATGTGTCAGACCTGCCTGGACTTTTGATTACCACTGAAGTGGGTTTTTGAGTGACACTGATGTGATATTTTTGTTCCAGTCCTGCCTGGAATTTTAATGCCACTGATGTGGACTTGATGTGCCAGACCTTCCTGGACTTTATGAGACCATTGAAGTGGGTTTTTGTGTGCCATTGATGTGGTATTTTTGTTCCAGTCCTGCCTGGAATTTTAATGCCACTAATGTGGACTTGATGTGCCAGACCTTCATGGACTTTATAAGACCACTGAAGTGGGTTTTTTGTGTGACACTGATGTGGTATTTTAGTTCCAATCTTTCCTGGAATTTTAATTCCACTAATGTGGACTTGATGTGCCAGACCTGCCTGGACTTTATGAGACCACTGAAGTGGGTTTTTGAGTGCCACTGAAGTGGTCTTTTGTGCCAGACCTACCTGGGCTTTTGATTACCACTGATGTGGACTTGATGTGCCGGACCTGCCTGGCCTTTATGAGACCACTAAAGTGGGTTTTTGTGTGCCACTGATGTGTTCTTTTTGTTCCAGTCCTGCCTGGAATTTTAATGCCACTAAATTGGACTTGATGTGCCAAACCTGCCTTGACTTTATGATACCACTGAAGTGGGTTTTTTATTGCCACTGATGTTGTCTTTTTGTTCCAGTCCTGCCTGGAATTTTATTGCCACTAATGTGGACTTGATGTGCCAGACCTGCCTGGACTTTATAAGACCACTGAAGTGGGTTTTTGATTGCCACTGAAGTGGTCTTTTTGTTCTAGTCCTGCCTGGAATTTTAATGCCACTGATGTGGACTTGATGTGCTAGACCTGCCTGGCATTTGTGAGACCCATGAAGTGGGTTTTTGTGTGCCACTGATGTGGTCTTTTTGTTCCAATCCTGCCTGGAATTTTAATGCTACTAATGTGGACTTGATGTTCCAGACCTGCCTGGACTTTATGAGACCACTGAAGTGGGTTTTTGTGTGCCACTGATGTGGTCTTTTTGTTCAAGTCTAGACTAGAATTTTAATGCCACTGATGTGGTCTTTTTGTTCCAGTCCTGCCTGGAATTTTAATGTCACTGATGTGGACTTGATGTGACAGACCTGCCTGGACTTTATGAGACCATTGAAGTGGGTTTTTAATTGTATGTAAGTAGTAATATTTGATTAAGAAAGAATGTTTCTCAAAAGTTCAAAAATATTCGGATTCAAGACAACAGGACTGACTCTTGAAAATTAAAGTACTGACTTATAAAACTAAATACGAGAAATAAATAGCACAAAAAGATGACTCACTGATTGGAGACCAGCTCAGTGAATTACATGACAAAATAGACCTGAACTGAGCTGCTAGGGATAGTATCTTTTCAAGTATTGGTCATTCCACGACCTTTTTCCTTTCTTGCCTTGGGCGTCCTCTAAGTAATAAGCAGCCACTTCGGCTTTCCCTATTATTTTGAACGGTCCTTCATACTTGGAGTCTAACTTTACTCTTTCTCCTTGATGTTGAATCTTTCGCATTACCAAGTCTCATTCTTGAAAAACCTTTGGATGCACCCTTTTATTATAAGCCCGAGTCATTCTTTTTCGATAGGCTGCAAGTCTTATTGTTGCTCGGGTTCTATTTTCTTCCAGTAAGTCAAGGTCCATTGCCCTCAGCTCTTGATTGTTTTCTTCGTACGCCATTATCCGAGCACTCTCTTGTCCAATTTCTGCTGGCAGGACGGCTTTCGTCCCATACACCATGTTGAAGGGAGTTTCACCAGTTCCTGATCGGGCCATAGTTGGTAAAACTAGAGTACCGAAGGGAACTTTTCTACCCATTTTCCCTTGGCTGTATCAAGGCGTGTTTTAAAAGCTTGAACTATTGTTCTGTTTGTAACTTCTACCTGTCCTATCCCTTGCGGGTATGCTACAGATGTGAAAACTTGTTCGATCTTCATCTCTTGACACCATGCTCGAACTTTAGCTCCACAGAACTGTCTCCCATTGTCTGACACCAACCTGCGCGGGATCCCAAATCGGCACACTATATTTTTCCATAAGAAGCTAAGAACTTCTTTTTCTGTTATTTTGGCTAGGGGCTCGCCCTCAACCCACTTATAAAAATAATCTACTGCGACCAGCAAAAATTTCCTTTGCCCCAAACTAAAAGGGAATGACCCTACTATATCCATCCCCCATTGATCGAAAGGGCAAGCAACCACAACTGCTCTCATGTACTCTGCGGTTCTACATTGCAAGTTAGCATGTCTCTGGAAATTATAGCATGAATTGACCAGATCTGTTGAATCCTTTCGTATCGTAGGCCAAAATAAACCAGCTAAAAGAGCTTTCCGAGCTAGAGCAATACTGCTTAGGTGACTTCCACAACATCCTTCATGAATTTCCCGTAATACATAATTTTCCTCCTCGGGACCCAAACACATTAACAAAGGTTGAGAGAAAGATCTTTTGAACAGAATTTGGTCGATCATGACGAAGAGAAGGGCCCTTCTTTTTTACTTCCCTAGCTTTCTTATTATCACTCGGTAATTCCTTCTTGGTTAGATATTTCTGTATATCATATCTCCAATCCCCTTCTGGTACTTGAGCTATAATATTGTCAAGAGTTTCTAGCTGAGGCACAAGTTCCCGACCTGAGACAATGGGATCAGGCCGGTCACTTAAGGTACTGGCTAGGCGGGCCAAGTGGTCGGTCTTAATATTTTCAGCTCGAGGGATGAGCTTCAAGTTTAGCTCGGTGAATCCTTCTTTGGCCTTGTCTAATGCTTTGGCATATTTCATCATTTTCTCATCTTTGATCTCAAACTTTCCATTGCTCTGTTGGATGGCTAATTGGGAATTGGAATATAGAGTAGCTCGGGAAATACCCATGTTTCATGCTGCCTTGAGTCCAAGTAATAATTCCTCATATTCTGCTTCATTATTAGAGGCTCGGAAGTCCAACCTAATGGAAATATTATTTTCTTCACCCCAAGTTGATATGATGACAATTTCGGTCCCGCTTCCTGTTTGACATGATGACCCACCTACAAAAATCTTCCATAGCACCTCTTGATCTAGCTGAATTGTCTCTGCCAAGAAGTCGGCTAGAGCTTGAACTTTTATGGCTGTTCGGGGCTCAAATTTGATTTCATATTTTCTCAACTCTGTAACCCATCTGACAAGTCTTCCCGATGCATCTGGATTAGCTGCAATTTTTCCCAGAGAACTATTGGTGAGCACGGTGATAAGGTGTGAGAGGAAGTAAGGCCTTAACCTCCTAGCTGTGATATCCAAAGCAAAGACAAGATTTTCTTGAGTTAAGTAATTGAGCTCGGTGCCTTTTAAGACATGGCTGAAAAAATAGATTGGCTGATGATTTATCCCCTCTTTCCTAACCAGAACCGAGCTGGTAGCTTGGGGGGTGACAGCCAAAAAGAGGAACAGTTCTTCCCCTTGAACGGGCTTATTCAACATCGGTAATTGTTTAAATAGTTCTTCAAATCCTGAAAGGCCTTCTCACTTTCCTCATTTCATTCAAAATTTTTTGTTTTCCTTAATTCTTTGAAAAAAGGGAGGCTTTTGTCTGCGGATCTGCTTATAAATCAGGCTAACACCGTAATTCTGCCTGTTAATATTTGTACCTCTTGTATGTTCCTGGGCGAGTTCATAGAGATGATAGCTTGGACTTTCTTAGGATTAGCTTCAATTCCCCTTCTTGTAACCATGTAACCCAGGAACTTGCCAGCCCGAACTCCAAAAGTGCATTTGCTAGGATTTAACTTAAGCTGATAATTCTTCAAAGTCTGAAAGGTTTGAGTTAGGTCGGTAATGAACTGTTTAGTAGTTCGGGTCTTGATCAAGATATCATCCACGTACACTTCTATATTCTTTCCAATTTGTTGCTTGAATACTTTGTCCATCAATTTTTGGTATGTAGCCCCCGCATTTTTGAGTCCAAATGGCATAACAACATAACAGTAAGTTCCTGTTGAAGTAACAAAACTCACATTGTCCTTATCTTATTTTGCTAAAGGAATCTAATGATAGCCTGGTATCCATCCAAGAAACTGAGTATTTTATGTCCTGCCGTTGAATCGACAAGTTGATCGATTCTAGGCAAAGGATAACAGTCCTTGGGGCATGCTTTGTTCAAATCCTGAAAATCCACACACATACGTCATTTGCCTGTAGATTTTGGGACCAGGACTATATTAGACAACCAGGTCGGGAAGTGGATTTCCGCGATGTGTCCGGTCCCCAATAACTCCTCTACCTGCTCTGGTATCACTGAATCCTTTTCAGGACTGAAGTGACGCTTCTTTTGAATAATAGGGCGATAGTCCTTCATTACGTTTAGCTTATGTTCTGCTACTTCTCTTTGTACCCCTACCAGGTATGAAATTGACCAAGCGAAAACATCTTTATTTTTTTGCAAGCATTCCTATAATGGTTCCTTCAGGTGTGCTTCAAGGGTGCGAGCGTCCCTTACCATTCCGGATGGAGGAGAAATCATGATTCCTCTATTTCTTCTTAAGTGGTGACAAATGTGTCTTCTATCAGATTAACTTGTTCCCTACTGGAGAGTCCGGGTCGGTCAACAATTTCATTCCTGGCCACTTTTTGTTCTATTATGACCTCTTCTACATAACACTTGCGAGCAATGACTTGATCACCTTGCACTTCGCCGTATTCATTACCTACTGGGAACTTTATTTTTTGATGCAGAGCTGATGCTACAACCATGAAATTAGTCATGGAAGGTCTGCCTAATATGGAATTATAAGCTGACGGAGCATCTACTATAATAAAACTCACAATGCGGGTTTTTCGAGAGTTATTTTTTCCCAAAGTTAGGGGCAAGTGCACTAACCCAACAGGTCGGATTGCATGACCTGTGAAACCAAATAGTGAAAGTGAAAATACTTATCTGATTCCCGATTTCGAGGTCCTTGCTCGGTCCACGAAGGACTCTGTGTGAGTTTTCGATCATCACAAATTCAGAGGGCTCGGGTCTTGCTCATGCATAAAGGAGTAAAAAAGGTGAATTCCCCCAAGAGGGCAGGTTGGGCTGATTGCCCTAAATTGGGATTACTGCTCGGGGCTCTACTATTCTTCGGACTTTTGGGCCGCTCTCTCTTTACATTAGCTTGTGAAGCTTGTATCTCTTCCATGTTGACATATTTTTCAGCTCGGGCGAGTAATTCCTTGTATGTTTCAGGTGGACTCTTTACTAAGGATTTGAGAAGGTCTTTTGTATCCAGCCCCTGCATGAAGGCGCTAATGAGTAGGTCGGTGCTAGCAATGGGTACCTCGAGAACCAAAGCACTAAATCTGCGAATATATGCTCTCAAATTCTCCTGTTCACGTTGTTTGATTGTGAAGAGGCTGAAAGTAGTAGTAGGATTCTTTTTGATACTGGCAAAGTGATGCAGAAAATACTTGCTGAAATCCTTGAATTCTCTGATTTCTCCTGGACGTAACAAATTAAACCATTGCTGAGCTGGTCCTACAAGAGTAGTGAGGAAGACCCTACATTTGATCGGGTCAGAATTGTAGTGACCCTTACCTAGATCACATACTAATCAGAAACCTAAGCATGCAATTAATTGAATTAAAACAGTAAGCTAGAATAAACTGCGAAAACAATAAACATTATACAATCCCAAGAAAAGAAATCTGCAAATACCCCAAATATTTATGCAACCAAATCGAATACTGTATCATCCCAATACATCAAAACGAAGCTCCAGCTGGCCATCCACTGCCTAGTCCCTCCTGGATCCACCCGCCTCATCCAATCGCAAACCTGCCCCATGGAATAGGTGTCCAGATATACAAGGTACAAGACGTGAGCATAAAACGCTCAGCACGAGAGTATGAGTATACCGTACTTATGAATACATGAATGCAAGTGTAGAGCCTACTGAACTAGAGGCCAAGGATCAGATAACAAAGATAGACCGGGCCCTGGTATGTAGCATCTTGTGTCGTCGCTTCAGGAGGTGGCTCACATACCAAAATACCAGTGGATACTCCGGACCCAAATCGATGGAAGTCCATCCACTAATAGGATAGGGTAAAACCCTACTACTAGACATCTCAAATAAGATAGCTCATTATGCAAATGTATGCAGCATAAAATTATGTCATATAAATCATGCAGTCACATAATACATGCATACTCAGTCAGGATATCTCGAACAGTACTTTCGTACCTCAACTAATAGGCAAGCTCTACCGGCTCTAGGTCCACACCTATAGTCCGCACTACACAGCGAAATGATACTAATATCATTAAAGTGCTCTAAAAGCCTTAACTAAGCTATTGCATACTTCTAAATATTTTTAGGAAGCAAAAGCTATACCTACGTCCGTCGTCAGCACTTTGATGTCAATGCCTCCAGAACTTGGACACAACTCCGCTGCAACTCCCGAACGCCTCGCCGACCCTCGGGTCAAGCCTAGAAAGGCTAGAAATACTAAAATATGCTTATAACAAGAAAGGACTCGCGGAATTGGCAATGAAAAGTGAAGCCTTGGCCCTATATTTATAGGACACGATCGGAACCTCCGATGCGCCATCGGAGCTTTCGTTCTTGCTTATCTGCCACGTGGCAAAATTTCATTGGCTGGCTACAGATAGGGGATATCGGAACCTCCGTTCCCGATCGGAGCTTCCGTTGCCCCACACATCATGGATGACATAATACTATCGGAGCTTCCGTTGCACACCGGAGCTTGCGATCGCCATCGGAGCTTCCGTTCCCTACAACGGAGCTTCCATTCTGATCAGTCCTTAATGGTTCATTATGCGTTGATTAATCCCTTAATCACCTATTCTGGGTACGAGCTACTACAAGAATACTTATGCAACAGTGCAGCATTCTCAAATCGTTCTAGATGTTCTTCGGGATCTCCTTTACCATCATATTCCCCGATGTGAGGCTATTTAAAATGGTTCGGGAGGTCTGCATCCAATATCTCTGGAGTGAAGGGGATGCTCCTAACCGTAGTAACTAGGTACCCGACCTGCTTTTTCTTAAGTTGCTTCATCTCTTCTTTCAACCTTTTTTTTTTTTTACACAATAGCCTTTCTCTTTAAATACTTCGATCGTAGTTTTCCGGATCGTGGGACCAAAAAGTGAGTGTGATTCACAAATTAATGATGATAGAGATTGTGGGCCTAAAAAGCTACACTGGATCGTTTACAGTTAGCAATGGTCCCATATCCATATTGAAGTGTTGGGAATAATTAAATAACCCTACCACCATCACTACTTCACTTTTAATTCAAAAGAGTTCAAATCCACGAGCACCCTTGGGATCGAGATTATCATTGCTGCAAAATTCATATACCGAACCGAGTACTCCACGGAAGATGAGTAGGAATTATCTTCTAAATTTTTTTTTTTTATAGGTTTATCGTTTTTAGAAAGTACAAAAGTATAAAATATTAAGTTATATTTGATATCTCGTACAATATATCTGCTTCAAAAAATAAATAAATAAAATCTCGTACAATATACCATTGATGTGTTTTAACTCCTCGTATTAGGACAATTTCCAATCTCGAATCGGATGTAGATAAACACAATCGTTAATAGTCATTTGAATCAGCCTCAAAATTGTGATAATATTATTGGGATTCATATGGGATTCCAAAACAACGTTTGACTTTACAAAAGTCAAATGCATGTATCAAATCATTTAGCTTCCAATATGTGAGAAGCATATGTTACATCAGCAAAATATAAGCATGATGTAATAATATATATATACCAACACCTTAATTAAACGAGTAAAAATTATTTTGGTACATGAACTATTGATAAAATGTCAAATTGGTACATAAACTATTGAAAATAATTTAATTGGTATATAATCAAACTCAAAAGTCAATTTTTCTCTTTAGTTAAATTTCTTTTAAATTGAATATTGTTATTAAATTGATTAATTGAACTACATGCATATTTTTGTCTTTTAATTTATTGTATTAGTTACAACTATAAATATAAATTCATATTTACTAATTACTATACCATAAAAATAATATTATATATCATTATACGAAAAAATATTCAACGTAAAATTTATAGATTATAAATGAAAGACACACACATATATATAATTTTTAATTTGATTAATATAAAAAATAATATTATAACATAGATAAACAGAAAAATATATATCTTTTATTATATATTTTTAATATATATTATTTTCGAATATATAATTTATCAATTGTTATATATATATATATATATATATATATATATGTGTGTGTGTGTGTGTATGCGCATGTTTGTATTAATTAATATTTACATTGTTTCGTATAATGAGTACGATATCTTTTCTATAATATAAAATCTAATTAAATATAAATTTATGTTTATAATTGTATTAATAAAATAATTTTTAAAAATTAATTGTGTATCTATTTTAATTTAACAAAAATATTAAACTTTAAAATAATGTAGGTGAAGGGTAAAATTAACTTTATAAGTTGATTATGTACCAATTAAACCATTTTCAATAGTTCATGTATCAATTTGACATTTTACCAATAGTTCGTGTATAAAAATGAATTTTACTCTTAATTAAATATACTTGAGGTTTATTCATCTTTTCGGAAGATCCTTTTATTTCCATGCAGGCAATACTAATACATATATAAAATTAGATATTGAATTAATAATCTAATCTAATTTCATATTTAGTTTCAAATTTTCAAATGCATTATTTATCTCACATGAATCAAATCATTAACTATTTATCTCATATCAATCATATCATTGATATAAAATTATAATATCACCCCTCATATATATATTTTTTATATTGATTAATCATTTAAAAGGTTAAAAAATATAATTTATCATTTTATCTCAAATTTAATCATTCAAACTAAACATATTATTATTTATCAATTACTATTTCACATCTAACTCAATCATATTAGTAATCATTTGATTTTTATGTAACCAATCTTATCTAAAACAAAACGGACATATTATATTAATGTTTCATAATTTTCTAAAAATTTTATTCACCTTCATAACATAACCATTATTTTCAATATAAAAAATAATATACTGTTTGGTAATTTTTTTAGGATGATTATATTTTTTTACAATTTTATTGTATTATATTTTAAATGTCCTTATAAAATCTAAATCAAGTATGATTGTCAAATGATATATTTATAGAATCTCATTTCAAAAAAATTCTATGAGACGATATCAGTGTCAATGTTTTGAGACAGATCTCCTATTTGACCCGATCAATAAAAAATATTATTTTTTATGGTGAAATTATTATTTTTCATTGTAGATATGAGTCTGATCGATCCGTCTCATTGAAAACATACTCATTTCATTTGTAACATATTTATCATACGCTCATCATGTGAGTGAAGAATGATGTTTGATCCAAGCCGCATATAATGTTATCATGGGTCAAATAATGAAATCGAGATGAGTAAAATATGATATATGATAGGTTACACCTAAAAATTCAACTGGGCCTGAGCCCAATCAAGAAGGTCCACTCCAAATATTTTTGAGGTCCAAACTTATTTAAATATTATATATATTTAATTCAAGCAGACCCTGAATTCTACAAAAGCCCATAAGAGGCTCAATCCCATGAAACTCTCCAAATATCTATAAATAGCTCAAGTAACTTCATTATTACGATATACACATTATTTAGCACTATATTTATTTTCTCTCGATTATTATTATTTGAGTAATAACTGACTTGAGCGTTGGAGTGCCTTCGCCGGGAACCCTCCCGGCTTCTCTGACTTTGTTTTGTGACGTAAGAACAACCCACTGAAGATCTCCACAGGGAACATATAAGGATTTGTTCATACTCCGGACTTTGCGAAAGCAACATGTCATATACAAGTGATTTTTGGCTACATCAGCTTGGCGCCGTCCGTGGGAACTTGTTCTTTACGTCATTGAGAACACATATTACTTCAAAAATGTCTCAAGGAAATAATACCAATGGAAACGCACTACCAAGCATTACTCTCACCCATGAAGCCTTGACTGCACTAATGGAAAACACAGCAGCACTCGCAGCAAAAGATGCAGTTGCTCAGTATCTAGAAACACGTAAGCGCAAAAGCAGCAAGAAAAAGGCTCAGACTGAAGGCTCATCATCTCTTGACCCTAATAACGAAGACCCAAATAAAGATAAGTCTAAAGTGAATGATAAAGATCAAGGGGGACCAAGAAAAATAATACTCAGAAAGACGGTGAAGCAAGTGTTCACACAGTTCATGAAACCTCTAGCGAAAACAAAATCACTAATCCAACCCGGAAGGATGGATCTCGCACACATGTAACTGGAGAGAATTCGTCATCAATTTTGCCGTCACGTTGAAGCCCCTTCACTGATGACATCCTATCTGAAGCGTTACCAAAGGGGGTCAAAATCCCCAGTTTACCTGAGTTTGATGGAACGAGTGACCCCCAAGATAATATTGACAAATTCTACGCGAAAACGGATTTGTATGATATCACAGATGCAGCATACTGTAAAATTTTCCGAACAACATTATCAAGAAGAGCACTCGCTGTTGGAACACGCGTTCTCTGATCACACGGATGTGATATCCGGAGCAGCGGAAGTTTAAAAATTTTATTTTTTGATATGGAACGATTTCATATCGTGAGTATCAAATCCTAACGATTAAAATTGTTGCAAGTAAAATAATAAACACAGTAAAATATTTTACCTCTTCAAGCAAAGGCTTGATTATGGACTCCAACAGAATTTAATCTGCTCTTCTTGTAAATCCCGGGAACCGATGACTATCACGATCAACCTCCGGAATTAAGTCCACGAATAGAAAACTAAAACTCTCTGATTGATTGCACTAGAAATCAATTAGATGTTTATCAAAGAGAATAAACAGATTTGATCTGTCAATTCAGAATGTAATTTTTCACAAAAATTACAGACTGAATTATCTCAAAAAGAAGCAGAGGAATTCAAAAATTCCCCTTGAAATATTATGCAGTATTTTCGAAAATTGCAAGAGTGAATACTGTGTAATTTTCGAACACTACACATGTATTTATAAATAATTTCTAGACTAGATTAAGTTATAATTATATTAGGACACTAACTCCTTAGGGCCCATAATCCATAACTTAAGCCCAACAAGCCAAGCCCGTTATTATAGAAATTAATATAAAATTCATCATGACTCCGATTGATAAACTGATTTCACCAATGTGCACAGAAACCATTTCTACACCTTTTAAAGACAAGATAATTTTCTGAATCCGAATTCAGTGATTTCCAAAAATGTCCATCCCTATGTCATTTTAGGAAATTCCACTCCCTTTAGTTAAGAAGTCCAACTTCTCTTTCATTAAATTTAACTCTTTAAATTTAACTATCTCAACAAGGTTTAGTAATCCATTACTTGTGTGACCCTCAATGGTTCAGGGATACAGCTAGCCGTGGGCTCACAACTCCTTGTGACTCGAAACAACGATTTCCGACTTACCCAATGAATCATGGTAAGAGCGTCTAGCAACATCGCCCCATGATTCCCTAGGTATCACTGATAGTGCCTGCAAGAACCAGTAAATTTTGGTTAGCGTACAGTACGGTCCCTTCATCCATATATCCCGATCGAATCAACAACCATTGGTGCATCGAGAGTCGTTCGAGATTCGATAACTATGCAATGCATCTTGAAGATCAAATAATGACATCGCATGTGCTACTAGGAAACCGAGTAACCTAAAACACATCATGTACTCTGGCCAGAGATTCGTCACACTAATATCTCCTCAGATCGCATAGGATATCCACACTCGCAAGTATGTGGTGAATCCTTGACAACAAAGCATCGAATCCTATATGTGTCGTAACTGTATCCAATCCCAACACCTGATGACCCCAATAGAGTCGGTAAATGAGTCAAAGTACAGTACTAGCATATAGAGTCTCAATGATGTTTCAAGTAGTAAGGACTAATGGTGTACAACCAAAACCGCGGACTTATCCACTCAAATAATAATAACTACTTGGAAAGTCCGAATAGGGTAGTTCGATCATTCATCATATGAATATCCATTTGCATGCTTTGAACATCTCCATGTCCATTACCAATGAAACGTGGTACTTGGCATCACAAATGCTAGTCTCAATCTCGAGCGATCCTTATCCTTATTAGCGGATGGCTCAATTGACTAGGAACTATTTAGAATATACAGTGACTATAAGATGTGTTTTATAATAGTGATCTCTCTTTATTCACTATCTCATCTTACTTACACTATAGTATATTCAAGGTCTTTATCAAAAAAACAATAGTATATCATAATATAACAATATGAAGAAAGACAAAGAAAATGCCATTAATGAATGTAAATTATATTAAACAAAGATTGTTTATACATAGAGTCATAAAAGCCCTTAGCCACAAGTTGGCTAACCGGGCACCCACTCTTTCAATCTCCCACTTGCCCTAAAGCCAACTAGTCATACTACGTAATCCCATTGCTTCGCGATGTTTGTCAAACAATTGTCCTGGCAAGGGCTTAGTAAGTGGATCAGCGATATTGTCTGTAGAGGCCACTCTCTCGACAGTGATGTCTCCTCTTTCCACAATCTCCCGGATGATGTGGTATTTCCTCAGTACGTGTTTGGATCTTTGATGAGACCTTGGTTCCTTTGCCTGAGCAATGCCACCAGTGTTGTCGCAGTACACCGGAACTGGACTAACAGCTTCAGGAATTACGCCCAACTCTTGGACGAAATTCCTCATCCAAACGGCCTCTTTAGCAGCAGCTGATGCTGCAATGTATTCTGCCTCAGTGGTGGAATCTGCTGTGGTGTCCTACTTGGAAATCTTCCAAGAGACAGCACCGCCATTGAGCATGAATACAAATCCAGAGGTTGACTTCGAGTCATCCACGTCACTTTGGAAGCTAGAGTCGGTATAGCCTTCCAATTTCAATTCTCTTCCTCCATAAACCATGAATATATTCTTAGTCCTTCTCAACTACTTAAGAATATCCTTCACGGCTTTCCAATGCATTTGACCGGGGTTGGCCTGATTTCTGCTCGTGACACTCAGAGCAAAGGCTACATCCGGTCTGGTAGATATCATCCCATACATAATACTACCTATGGCTGACGCATATGGTATGTGTGTCATTTTCTCTATCTCTTTTTCAGTTTTGGGACACATAGACTTGGATAGAGAAACTCCATGACACATAGGTAGATGTCCTCTCTTGGACTCATCCATAGAAAACCTTTTCAATATGGTGTCTATGTAGGTTGCTTGAGTGAGTCCAATCATTCTCTTGGATCTATCTTTATAGATCTGTATCCCTAGAATATAGGAGGCCTCACCCAAATCCTTCATCGAGAATCTACCTGATAACCATATCTTTGTCGACTGCAACATCCCTACGTCATTCCCAATGAGTAGGATGTCATCAACATAAAGGACTAAGAACGTCACCGCATCCTTAACTACTTTCTTGTACACGCACGGTTCCTCCGGGTTTTTGATGAAACCAAAGTCCTTTATTGTTTCATAAAATTTCTGGTTCCAACTTCTTGATGCTTGTTTGAGACCATAAATTGATCTCTGAAGCTTGCATACCTTATGCTCGCTTCCCATGGATGTGAATCCCTCGGGCTGCATCATATAGATTTCTTTCTTAATGTTTCCATTAAAAAATGCAGTCTTCACATCCATTTTCCATATCTCATAGTCATACCATGCTGCTATGGCAATAAGGATTCTTATGGACTTGAACATTGCGACTGGTGAAAAGGTTTCATCATAGTCAACTCCTTGTCTTTGAGTATAACCTTTTGCTACCAATCGTGCCTTGTAGGTTAGTAACTTGCCATCAGGCCCAAGTTTTCTCTTGTAGAACCATTTACACCCTATTGGAACAATTCCATCGGGAGGATCTACTAAAGACCAAACTTGGTTTGTATGCATTGAGTCTATTTCCGACTGCATAGCATCAAGCCATAAATTTGAATCCGCATCAGAAATTTCTTCCTTGAAGTTTCTTGGATCATATCCAATGTCGGGTTCACTTTGATCCCCTTCAAGAAGAAGACCATATCGAATAGGAGGTCTAGAAGTCCTCTCGGATCTCCTAGATGTAGGCGTGTCCGTTGAAGGTTCTTGAGGTGTGTGATCGTTATTTTGTATCTCGGGTTCTTCTCGAATTTCTTTGAGTTCCATCATCTTGCCTTTCTTATCTAATAAGAACTCCTTCTCCATGAAGGTGGCATTCCTCGAAACAAACACTTTTGTTTCATTAGGATGATAGAAATAATATCCGATTGAATTCTTCGAATATCCTACAAAATAACATAAGGTGGATTGACTATCCAACTTATCTCCCACTGTCTGCTTCACGTAAGCAGGACATCCCCAAATCCTTAAGTACGAATACTTAGGAGCTTTGTCATTCCATAACTCGTATGGAGTTTTATCTACTGCTTTAGTGTGGACATTATTCAATAACAATACCGCCGTTTCAAGCGCATAACCCCAAAACGAAGGTGGGAGCTCAGTGAAGCTCATCATAGATCGAACCATGTCCAACAAAGTTCGATTGCGATGCTCCGAGACACCATTCAGCTGAGGTGTCATAGGAGGAGTCCACTGAGAGAGAATCCCATTATCTTTTAGATAGCTCAAAAACTCGGTACTTAAGTATTCTCCATCTCGATCCGATCGAAGTGCTTTAATACTTCTACCTTGTTTGTTTTCTACTTCAGCCTTGAATTCTTTGAACTTTTCAAATGATTCAGACTTATATTTCATTAAATATAAATACCCATACCTAGAATAATCATCAGTAAAGGTAATGAAGTAGGTATGACCAAATTTAGTACCGATACTAAATGGTCCACAAACATCTGTATGGATCAAATCCAACACGTTTTGACTACGCTCAGGCTTCCCTTTGAAAGGAGATTTAGTCATTTTTTCTTTTAGGCAGGACTCACAAGTAGGTAGAGAGTTAATATCAGACATATCAAACATGCCCTCTCCCACTAGCTTGTTCATCCTCCTTGAGAAAATATGACCAAACCTAGCATGCCAAAGGTTTGCCGGGTTTTGACTATCGTTTTTCCTTTTATTTTTTGTTACCGGTTTATCAACATAATTAATTGGAACGTCTTTTAATTTTAAGTTATATAGATCGTTTTCAAGTTGTCCATTTCCAATTAAACATTCATTCTTGTAAATATTGCAAATCCCATTCACAAAATTGCAAGAAAAACCATCTCTATCAAGCATAGAAACAGAAATAATGTTTTTAATCAAATCTGGCACAAATAAAACATCTCTTAAAAGTAACTTAAAATCGTTCTGCAAAACTAAATAAACGTCTCCCACTGCTTTGGCTTCAACTCTGGAACCATTTCCGAGCCTCAGCTGGGTCTCACCCATCCTAAGCTTACGACTTCTTGTCATCACCTGCAAATCATTGCAAATGTGAGATCCACATCCGGTATCCAATATCCAAGAAGTAGTATTAAGTGAAACATTTATTTCAATGTAAAACATACCCTTTGTAGTTCGCAACTGCTCGAGGTATTCCTTGCAGTTACGTTTCCAAAGACCGGGTTTCTTGCAGTGATGGCAAACATCTCCAGATATGTTCACGTTTGAAGAGTTTGTCTTGCCCTTCTTCTTTGGTACAATTTTCTTGGGTGGGGCAGAACGTTTCTTACCCTTTCCACTTGGCCCCTTCTTAGAGTAAGAAGAGGAGCCAACCAAGAGTACCGGTTTTTCCTTCTTTAATGTGGCCTCATAAGACACAAGCATACTGACCATCTCTTCAAGGGTGGCCTCTATCTTGTTCATATTGAAGTTCACCACAAATCCGTCAAACGACGAAGGAAGTGAAAGAAGCAATAAGTCCGTATTCAATTCATGCTCCAATGTCAAATCGAGTGTTACCAACTTCTCAATTAGCCCAATCATGTGTACCCCATGCTCACGGACAGAAGTCCCATCTCGCATGCGGCATGTCATGAGCTCTTTGATGGTGGCATACCTCTCCGACCTTGACTGAGCTCCAAAAAGTTCCTTGAGGTGCATGTGTATATCAGCAGCATACACGGAATCCTCAAATCGCCTCTGGAGTTCATCAGACATTGAAGCTTGCATATAGCATTTAGCTTTGATATCATGGTCCCACCATTGATCAAGTTTTGACAATTCTTCCGGACTTATATTAGCCGGTGCTTCCTTTGGAGGATTCTTTTCTAACACGTAGAAAATTTTCTTCGAGTTTAGAACAATCTTTAATTTACGGAACCATTCCGTATAGTTTGCGCCAGTCAATTTGTTTTGTTCGAGAATTGAGTATAGTGGATTTCGCGAATTCATTGTAATGAAATACTGAAAAGAAACAGACAATAATCAGTGATTGTTTAATTAATTTACTAAGACATAAAATATGGCGAGATTTAATTTTATGAATTTTACTCCCACTATTTTAACGATTTCACTACCCTCTAGTGAAAACGGGAAAATTGTTTCCTTAGTGGGAACATGGAGTCCAATTGACAAACTATAGTTCCGAATAATATCAGCCAATCATAATTTTCAAAAGGTAGAGCCCAATTTCTTCCAAAGCAACCCCCATGTTTTTACCTCATGTCCAATAAGGGCCCAATAATATGACGCCGTTTAATGTGACATATCAAGATGACCCATCAATATTAAGTTGTGATGGACGGTCGCCATGTGGATCCCCAATAATATGAGCCAATCCCATGGGAGTTCCACCCAACTTATAACATGTGTCGATCCAATGTACAGCTTTCCGACGAACGGGCCCCCCCAATAATATGAGCCGGACCATGCCCGCGGGTAGCATCTCATACATTGATCGTTGATGGAAGGTAGGGACATTTAAACAATATTTAAATTTCCTTTTGTTTATCTTGATATCAATTTTAAATCATATTTAAAATGAGGGATTTTTAATTTTGAAAATTGTCTCATCATGTAATATGTGTATGCTTGCGGGATTCATACAATTTAGTCTAAACATGCATACAACAATAATATCATATATTATTTAAAGGATGATCGATCCCAATCACTAATCGACCTGTGGTTGCCAATCACGAGTCTAAGTCCAATCCTAGGTGATATGCAAGTATGCAATGCAATCATATTACATTGAGCTTCCAATTTACATTTCTTCGGTTTTTATTGTCTGCTGGGCCCACCTTTGTCTTCAAATCTTTATCTCCCACTAAATCTAATAAATTTACAATAAATTTCGATGACAAGTATGGGATACATATTTAAGAGTGGGAACGGGCCATAAACCAGGCCCACTTTTTATTACAAATGACAATTCAAATTGGGCCATAAACCAAGCCCATTAATAAAACTCAACAACAATAAAACCAAATGTAAACAACCTAACATACACCTATAATATTGGTCATGACAATCGATCATCCTTTTATCCAATAATTAATTCAATAATTAAATAATTGGATAACATGCAATGGCATCATAATTAAAAAGATAAAATCAAATTTTATCTTATCCTTTCATAAGATCATATCTTATCATCAATTGTACCAAAATAATTAATTTTATAAAATCTAATTTAACGGATAAAATTTATAAATTTTCCAAAAATTCAAATTTATCCAAAAATCAATTTTAAAAATTTTGGACTCAAACAATTTGATCCGATGCCTCGTGGACCAATCAAAAACAATTTGTGGGCAGCAACGATCGCTGCCCTGGGCAGCGCCGTGCGCTGCCTCTGGGCAGCGACGCTCGCTGCCCGATTGCCCTTGTTTCCTTTAAAATTTAATTTTAAAAATTTTTTGTTTTGTTTCAAAAACCGAGGCTAAAAATTTTGTACAATCGATTAATTTTAATCGTTTGATCAAAGTTTACGAACTGGCTCTGATACCACTGTTGGAACATGCGTTCTTTGATCACACGGATGTGATACCCGGAGCAGCGGAAGTTTAAAATTTTATTTTTCGATATGGAACGATTCCATATCGTGGGTATCAAATCCTAACGATTAAAATTGTTGCAAGTAAAATAATAAACACAGTAAAATATTTTACCTCTTCAAGCAAAGGCTTGATTATGGGCTCCAACAAAATTTAATCTGCTCTTCTTGTAAATCCAGGGAATCGGTGACTATCACGATCAACCTCCGGAATTAAGTCCACGAATAGAAAACTAAAACCCTCTAATTGATTGCACTAGAAATCAATCAGATGTTTATCGAAGAGAATAAACAGATTTGATCTGTCAATTCAAAATGTAATTTTTCACAAAAATTACAGACTGAATTATCTCAAAAAGTAACAGAGGAATTCGAAAATTCCCCTTGAAATATTATGCAGTATTTTCGAAAATTGCAAGAGTGCATGCTGTGTAATTTTCGAACACTACACATGTATTTATAGATAATTTCTAGACTAGATTAAGTTATAATTGTATTAGGACACTAACTCCTTAGGACCCATAATCCATAACTTAAGTCCAACAAGCCAAGACCGTTATTATAGAAATTAATATAAAATTCATCATGACTCCGATTGATAAACTGATTTCACCAATTTGCACAGAAACCATTTCTACACCTTTTAAAGTCAAGATTATTTTTCTGAATCCGAATTCAGTGATTTCCAAAAATGTCCATCCCTATGTCATTTTAGGAAATTCCACTCCCTTTAGTTAAGAAGTCCAACTTCTCTTTCATTAAATTTAACTCTTTAAATTTAACTATCTCAACGGGGTTTAGTAATCCATTACTTGTGTGACCCTCAATGGTTCAGGGATACAGCTAGCCGTGGGCTCACAACTTCTTGTGACTCGGAACAACGATTTCCGACTTACCCAACGAATCATGTGTTGGAGAACGCGGCGATCAGATTAATTAGGATTGATACCCGGTGCAGCGGAAGTTTAAAATTTTTGTATGGAACGATTCCATAATAGGTATCAACCTTACGATTAAATTGTGTGTGTAAAAATTAAATAACAATTATAAAATTTTTACCTTTAATCTCGAATCGAGATTTTGGACACTAACAGATTTCTCTGCTCTTGTTGTATATCCCTGGAACTGATGGACGAACTGTTCTTCAATCAGGTCCACGAACGGATATTTAATCCCTCTGATAGATTGCACTAGAAAATCTATCAGAAGTTTATACGAAGAGATTAACGAATTTGATCCGTTAAACCAGACTGTAATTCAAAATCACAGGCTGGATTTTTCTCGAGCAAAGGGAGAGGGGGCGGCCACCTTTTAGAAAATTAACTAGGGTTTTTCGAAAATTTTTGTGACCTGTTATCTGTAATTTCTGTACTGCAATAAATTATTTATAATGTAGGCCACTAACAGCTTAGGGCCCATTAGTCATAAGTTCAAGCCTGACAAGCAAAGCCCGCATGTTCAGAAATTAATATAAAATTCATCGTGACTCCGATTGATAAACCGATTTCACCAATGTGCACAGAAACCATTTCTGCACCTTTTAAAGTCAAGATAAATTTTTCTGAATCCGAATTCAGTGGTTTCCAAAAATGCCCATCCCTATGTCATTTTAGGAAATCTTACTCCTCTACTCATAATTAAGAAGTCCAACTTCTTTGTTCATTAAATTTAACTCTTTAAATTTAACTATCTCAACGGGGATTAAAAATCCATTATACTGTGTGACCCTCAATGGTTCAGGGATACAGCTAGCCGTGGGCTCACAACTCCTTGCGACTCGGAACAACAATTTCCGACTTGCCCATCGAATCATGGTAAGAGCGTCTAGCAACATCGCCCGATTCCCTAGGTATCACTGATAGTGCCTACAAGAACCAATAGATTTTGGTTAGCGTACAGTACGGTCCCTTCATCCATATATCCCGATCGAATCAAAAACCATTGGTATATCGAGAGTCGCTCGAGATTCGATAACTATGCAATGCATCTTGAAGATCAAATAGTGACATCGCATGTGCTACTAAGAAACCATTTCTTAAATCACATCATGTACTCTGGCCAGAGATTCGTCACACTAATATCTCCTCAGATCGCATAGGATATCCACACTTGCAAGTATGTGGTGAATCCTTGACAACAAAGCATCGACTCCTATATGTGTTGTAACTGTACCCAATCCCGACACCTGATGACCCCAATAGAGTCGGTAAACGAGTCAAAGCACAGTACTAGCATATAGAGTCTCAATGATGTTTCAAGTAGTAAGAACTAATGGTGTACAACCAAAACCGCGGACTATATCCACTCGATAAGTGATAACCACTTGGAAAGTTCGGATAGGGTAGTTCGATCATTCATCATATGATTATCCATTTGCATGCTTCGAACATCTCTATGTTCCTTACCAATGAAACGTGGTACTCCGCATCGCAAATGCTAGTCTCAAACTCGAGCGATCCTTATCCTTATTATCGGACGGCTCAATCGACTAGGAACAGTTTAGAATATACAGTGACTATAAGACGTGTTTCATGATAGACATCCCCATGTTCTACCACGTCTTACATACACTATAGTATATTCAAGGTCTTTATCAAAACAACAATAGTATATCTCAATATAACAATATGAAGAAAGATAAAGTCATTGCCATTAATAAAAGTGTAAATAATATTAAACAAAAGATTGTTTATACAAAGAGTCATCAAAGCCCTTAGCCACAAGTTGGCTCACCGGGCACCCACTCTTTCATCATGGTAAGAGCGTCTAGCAACATCGCCCCATGATTCCCTAGGTATCACTAATAGTGCCTGCAAGAACCAGTAGATTTTGGTTAGGGTACAGTACGGTCCCTTCATCCATATATCCCGATCTAATCAACAACCATTGGTGCATTGAGAGTCATTCGAAATTCGATAACTATGCAATGCATCTTGAAGATCAAATAGTGACATCACATGTGCTACTAGGAAACCGAGTAACCTAAAACACATCATGTACTCTGGACAGAGATTCGTCACACTAATATCTCCTCAGATCGCATAGGATATCCACACTCGCAAGTATGTGGTGAATCCTTGACAACAAAGCATCGACTCCTATATGTGTCATAACTATATCCAATCCCGACACCTGATGACCCCAATAGAGTCGGTAAACGAGTCAAAGTACAGTACTAGCATATAAAGTCTCAATGATATTTCTAGTAGTAAGGACTAATGGTGTACAACCAAAACCGCGGACTTATCCACTCAAATAATAATAACCACTTGGAAAGTCTGAATAGGGTAGTTCGATCATTCATCATATGAATATCCATTTGCATGCTTTGAACATCTCCATGTCCATTACCAATAAAACGTGGTACTTGGCATCACAAATGCTATTCTCAATCTCGAGCGATCCTTATCCTTATTAGCGGACGACTCAATTGACTAGGAACTATTTAGAATATACAGTGACTATAAGATATGTTTCATAATAGTGATCTCTCTTTATTCACTATCTCATCTTACTTACACTATAGTATATTCAAGGTCTTTATCAAAACAACAATAGTATATCACAATATAACAATATGAAGAAAGACAAAGAAAATGCGATTAATGAATGTAAATTATATTAAACAAAGATTGTTTATACATAGAGTCATAAAAGCCCTTAGCCACAAGTTGGCTAACCGGGCACCCACTCTTTCACTCGCATGGTTTAATAAGTTACCCTCTGGATCTATTTCCAATTTGGAGCAACTTACTGACTGCTTCATACATCAATTCTCAATTAACAAGAAATACTCAAAAACAGCAGCGTATCTGTTCACAATCATTCAGAAAGAAGGGAAAAGTTTGAGGGACTATGTTCGGCGGTTCACGAAGTCTTACACGTGAAGTTTGATATGAATGTTTTGATGTTATGTTTCAGATTTGAAGCGTTCAAAACAGAGGAAATACGAAGGTATAAGACAACATCGAGAGTCAGGAATTTTGATACTCAAGAATGACGTTTCTTGAGTTATTCCGTAAAAATCACATATTTTTTATTGTTTGTTTTATTTTTATGTTGTCGATCCATCACAGGTAGTGGATCTTTGATTTTGATATGAATTAGATATGATATGATATACGAATTTATTCTGCCAAGGTCTGAGGCGACCTTATTTTCTAGTCAAGAATGGCTACAATAGATGGATATCCATGTCAAGATCGGATACGAATCTTGATGGCAACGATGATATATGAATCAATTCTTAATCGAGATATGCTTTATTTACTCTATTGTTGAGTCGTTTACAATTAGAGTTGATATGAATTTATTTAACGCATTTATATGTCGATTATACTGGGAATGTTTTCTCACCGGAGTTTATCCAGCTGTTGCTTTGTTTTATATGTGTGCATTGCAACAGATGGGGTAGGAGCTAGTCTGAGATGACGTTGATAGCTCGGGAGCGAGACTTAGCATGTGTGGACTCGGGTTTTAAGCAGAAGAATGGTAGATAGATAGCATTGAATTTGACATGAAACTTGTAATTTAGAAGCTCACTTTTGAGACTTGGTGTAGCTTGTAGTTTCATGTTTTTTATGCTATTCGTTTGATGTAATAAACGCATGATTTGTTACTTGACACTACATACTTGTTTATGTGCATGAGTTAGAATTGATAAACCAAGATTTGAGTTGATATTGAATTGATTTGGGATTGGATTTTTAGCTTTGACAACAAAATAATTTATGCTGTTTTTCTGGGCAGAGAGACCGCTAGATCGGTTGAATCTTACCAATCTAGCGAGGCCTGATTTTTCCAAAACAGAGAAGCTGAAAATGTTCCCGCTATATCGGTAAGATCTTACCGATCTAGCCAAGCACTATTCACAAAAAAAAAAAATTTGAGTATTCTTTTTATATATGATTAATGAGTATTCTTTTTATATATGAATAATTGTTATTAATCATTAATTGCCCTAAGATGAGATTAGCAACCCAAGGTCCCCACACACTGGCTTTGGTAACTGCAGCGAGAAAACTACGTCCTTACTTTCAGTCGCATCCAATAATTGTACTCACCAATCATCCTCTCAAACAAATCATCTCGAGTCCTGAAGCATCAATAAGAATGGTTAAGTGGGCTGTCGAATTGAGCCAATATGGAATTGAATATCGCCTGCGTCCAGCGATTAAAACACAAATTCTGGCTGATTTTCTAGTAGAGATGACAGTAACTCAAGAAGAAAGCTCCACCCCGACTTGGATGGTTTATGTCGACGGGTCATCAACCTCTACAGAAAGCGGTGCATGTATAGTTGTGGAGAGCCCACAGGGAGATAAATTTCAATATGCCATCAAATTTCTATTCCCTGCAACGAATAATGAGGCAGAATATGAAGCTTTCATAATGGGAATTAAATTGGCCCTGTCGGTAGGAGCAAAAAGACTTACGATACACAGCGAATCCCAACTTATCGTTAGTCAAGTTAATGGAAATTATGAAGCAAAGGAAGATAAAATTCTTGGGTACCTCACTCAAGTGAATGAGCTTCTCTCACGTTTGGACAGCTACGATGTGAAGCAGATACCTAGAATGTAAAATGAGTCAGCGGACCGCCTGGCCAAGTTAGCAAGTTCTTTGGCCAACATTGATAATAGGAAAATTACAATCTTTTGTGCTGACAGCGAAGAGCCTATTTTGAAAGATGAAATAATTGACTATTTGATGCGGGGTAACCTACCTTCTAACCAAGTCAAAGCTCGAAAAATTAGAGTGAGAGCTGCTCGGTTCACGATCATTGACGGAGAACTGTTTAAAAGAGATTTCTCTTCACTTTACCTAAAGTTTCTAACACCAGCCAAAGGAAACTATGTGCTCCGTGAAATTCATGAAGGAATATGTGGAAATCACTTAGCCGACAGAGCTCTCGCGGGGAAAGCATTACGCCATGGGTACTTTTGGCCAACGATGAAGCAAGATGCTATTGAGTTAGCGAAACATTGTCACGCAAGTCAAGAGAATGCTAACTTCCATCACCAGCCGACTACAATCTTACAGCCCCTGGAAAGTCCTTTACCTTTTTCTCAATGGGGAATGGATTTGGCAGGTCCTTTTTCTCCTGCTACCGGACAAATAAAATTTATGATAGTTGCTGTGGATTATTTCACCAAATGGGTTGAAGCTGAACCATTGGCCAAAATATCTGAAAGAGAAGTAATCAATTTTTTATGGAAGAATATAGTATGCAGATTTGGCATTCCTCAAACCTTGGTTTCAGACAATGGAACTCAGTTCTCTGGAGGAAAAATAAAAGATTGGTGCAAAGGATTTTCCATCAAGTAGTTCTTCACTTCTGTTGGGAATCCTCAAGCCAATGGGCAAACCGAGGTCACCAACCGGACCATTCTACAGCATCTCAAAACACGCCTAGGCAATGCAAAAGGGAAATGGGTAGATGAGTTGCCAAGTGTTCTATGGGCATATCGAACCACTCCACGCTCTTCAACTGGAGAATCTCCTTTCAACCTGGCTTATGGAGAAGAAGTTGTGGCTCCTGCCAAAATTGGAGAGCAATCATGGCGAGTAAAACAATACACTTCATCTGGGAATGATCAAGCTCTCCGAATATCATTGGACTTAGTGGATGAACTAAGAGATGAAGCTTTGACACGAGCCGAGAGATATCGTGCTTGTATGACTAAAGCATACAATGATAGAGTCAAGCCGAGGTCTTTCCAAGTTGGAGACCTTGTATTGAAAAAATCTGACATCTTGAAGTCCGTGGGCAAGATGTATCCGAAATGGGAAGGCCCGTACAAATTAATTGAGATTGTGAAGATGGGAACATATCGCCTCCAACTCTCAGATGGAAGAATACTTCCCAGGCCTTGGAACATGGCCAACCTGAAGAAGTTTTATGCATAAACTGCAACTCTCGCTAATAATAGCCTAAATTTACCTTTTTTGTTATTAGCATATTTTCCTTATGTTTTCATATTACAAATTTGTGATACCACTACAAGAAAATTGCAAAACGACAACGGATATTATCCGTTGTCGTAGGGGGGATTAAAATCGTTGTAACTGGGGGCGTTGTAAAAAGTGTGCCCTATAACAACGTTTTATATCCGTTGTCGTAGCCATCCTACCACAACGGTTTTGCAACAGTTTGTAACCGTTGTCGTAAGTCTCCAAAGACAACGGTTCTGCAACAGTGTAAATTCGTTGTCATTGACTATTTGAGACAACGGTTTTGTACAGTTTATATCCATTGTTGTTTATGGCTTAGGACAACATATTTGCAACAGTTTATATCCGTTGTCATTTGTGGATTACAAGAACGGTTTTGCAACAGTGTATATCTGTTGTCGTTTTTGAATGACGACAACGGTTTTTGCAACAGTGTATATCCGTTGTCGTTTGTGATATACGACAACGGTTTTGGCAATAACATAAATCAGTTGTATTTGGATTCATTAAAATCGTTGCCTAATTAATCTTCATACGAACTATTAATATTAATAAAGAAATCAATATAAAATAAAATATTTACTAAATTGAATCCATGAAAATATTCAAGTTCCAAAATAGTTACACACATCTAATTTGGAAGATAATACTACGTAGTCGAAACTCAAAATATCCCATCTAATATAATATAAATGTAACAAAAGTAGTTCCAAAAGATGGTTGTATCAAAACATAAATCATCATGTGTTTGTTCTTGATAACGATGTTCACGAGATGACTTCTACGTATTACCAAGGCGATCTGAAACACAGCTCAATCCTTGCATCAAAACCCCTTATGCATTACTCCCGAGTTACCTACAAGAAAACACATTCTCAGTCCAAAATTATCAACAAAATCTTAGACCAATTTAAACATGGAATCCAATCTCAACTATCAAACTAATATCTCACTTGTAATGGAAAAAAATAAAAGAAAAAAACTCACCAACTCCAAAAGGGAAGGCAGTGCAGATTTTATTCAACTCATTTTTGCATTTGTATTGAATTCATAAAATATAGTAGGCACAGTTGACAAACCGTGGGCTCCGACCAACCCACAGGACACAAGCTAAACCATGGATTTGGCACTTTCAAGTTCCACTCTACAACATCCCAATAACTCAAACCACACACCATTTCAAGTTCCACTCCACATCCCAATAAGCTAGCCTCCCAACTTTAATTCATACTAGCATGGATCTGCTTTCTTGTTTGATATCATAAGCAAATTAACATTATTTTAGGTATATGTAAAATAAGCTATGCATATTTAATCTCTCCTATTCTACAGCATATTTCATTTTAACTAAAAGTTGACTAAAGATCCTATGCAGCTAGTTAGGCCTTGTTCGTACCTTAGGGAATCCAAGCTCATAGAGCCCAAAAACGAAAAGAGCCACCAAAGGAACAACAGAAATTGTAGTCAGAAACCTGTAGTTACACATGCATGAGTAATAGCATAATCACTATAAGAAGTGAACTTGTTCAAACTAAAATCTTGTGTGTATGTGTGAGTCTCAATAATAGATTTGTCAATTGTCTCATTCAAGGTAGATGCTACAGCACAAAACAAAGTGTCTTACAGACCTAGACATTGACACTACCAAAAAGCATCCAAAATTCCAAATCATGATGCATTATCTAACAAAAGCACCTGGTCAAGAACATGTGAGATTTCTCCTCAAAAAATAGTCTTTACTTAGGAGGGCTAAAACATTAATGAAGGATAGTTCTCATTAATTCCAGAGTCTAGACCTCTCCTAGCTAGTGTTTTATTTATGCACCTTCTAATTAATCTTTTACAAAAGAAAAGAAATTTCAATCTTAAGCTTTTTACAGATTATTAGAACACCTTGTTAGAAATTTCTGCAAACTACAGGTAGTGAACTCCAAATTTATTTTACTCGAAGATTATAACGATGCACAATGATAATGTGATTTCCAGAAAGTCACGCATAGAAAGTACAACTCGTTAGAGAACCATCATTAATCAACATCACATTATGTGCAGGGAACTTAATAAAAAAACAAGAGTCGATTATCACAGCAGAAAATAAAAACTCATTAAGCAAAAGTGAATAATAAGAAAATAAAACAATATTAATTAAACATACCTAGTCATAATTAATATAGTCTAGTACGCATTCCGCCCATTCGGATCGCACTTCATCAATTTCTTCATTAGAGTAAACTGTTTTCATGAACTGTGAACAAACTCAAATTATATTAGTAAAAAAAACAATAATGAAGAAGAAACATGATATAAACACACTTATTTGAGAAGATTGAGAATATATCAAATATACTATTGAGAAAAGTGAATCCTTATCACTGGTAGCATTTCCTTCAACAATTTCTATCATAAACCTCATCAAATAATACCCACACTTTTTTTTCATCTGGTTGGCGAGGACCCTATATTATCAAAAAAATTTCAATGATTAATACATGTATAAATATTTGTCAATTTATCGCAGATAAACATATATAAGAAATACTTTTATCACTTCCCATGTAGGCTTTTTTTTCCCTTTCCTCTCCTTGTTCGAATTAAACAATCTCAAGCTCCTTCATATAGCAACAAGATTCGACATGAGTGTTCCATTGGCTAAATTAAATGCTTAATTAAGAAAAGAATATATACTCACATATCCAATACATATTTCCAGTTCTCATAGCGATTGTGATGACTAAGTGAATCCAACAAATAAACCACCTCCACATAAGGATCGATGACAGTGAGAATCCAATGACAACTATAGGCACAAAACAGATAGTCAATTAACACGTTTCGCAAAATTGTTGAAAAAAATCAATTATAAGTGATATTGTATTTCTGATTCACCCAACATTGTATGACACCAAAACTAATTGATTTCTTGCTGCACCACCTAGCCTATCTGCCAAAACACTTGCCCAGCTATTCAAGTGTTCAATTTTTTCATTTTTATCAAGTTTGGATACATATGGCATGACTGGGATGGTGTGTGGATTCATAAATCTAAATTTTTCGACCTTGTTATCTTTTTTCATCTTTTTGAAGAGAATCCTGCCATTTGAACAGAAAAATGTTACCAGATTAATGAATTTTATACAAAATATATGCTAAAAAATTCAAAGAAAAAAGTTAAATTTAATCGAAAACTTACCACATGTAAACAACTATACAATTGGCAGATATTGGCTCCAACAGATAAAAAGGTGTGATATCTTCAAGGTCCACAAGTAGTTCGTACTCATCGTCAAATAAATCATGATCAAGAAACATTGATATATGTTTTCCAGGTATTTCCAGCCCACGCTTAGCATAACAGTACAAAATATGCAATGATCTCGGCACATTGGATGGCAAAACATGATTACTTTTTTTCTCAACAATTTTCTTCCTTTGAGGCTTCTGAAAATCGCACATGTAAATATGTTAGTGGTGAAAAAAGGATGGATACGCCCTGAAACTGAACATATTACAACTCTGAAAAAATCTTATATATTAACTAACTCGAACCAACATTTTTACCTCATCTTTCATCACTACCATGTGTGCAGGCCAAGCCACATGGGTTCCTATAGCATCACTAACAGTATCACATTCGTTTGGTATTGGAAATGGCAACAGTGCTGATTTCTCCACAGCCTCATCAACAGAGACGCGCATGCAATTCATGGGTAATGTAGCACCATGAAGTAACTTGCTCATATTCATGAAAGAAATTTATTTGACTCCCTATGTAGTCCGCATAATTCAAGAACTTAAACATAAGTTATAAACGCCATCTTCAAATTCTTATGCTTAGGATTTTTCTTAGAATTTGAAACTTAAATCAATAGAAATGGTAAAAATACAAAATAACAACTCGAAAAAAATATAAGATGATAACAAAGGCATATGTACAATGCCAAGATTCACCAAATCCCCCTAAGCACAATCCACCTCAAAAAATTGATTCCCACTGAAGTAAACATAAAAATGGAATTGGGGCCCTCCATTTGGCCTTGGGTCCCCCCTCCTCAAAAAATTCTCTTTGACTACAAACCCCACCAAACTAACCATGGTTAAAAACTCAGCCTGAGTCAAGAAACCACACGTGTGGAGCATGGATGTAGTAGTAGTAGTAGTAGTAGTAGTAGTAGTAGTAGTAGTAGTACAAATTGGACAGAATAAAAACTCAGAGAAATGTCTCTCTGTTCCCATTTTGCATCACTACCTCACCTCCCCCCCAACAAAGTTAAAAGAGAATTCGAAGCTTTCTCTTATTTGGGAGATCGTTTCTTTCTAGACTTCTAAGTTCTACCTATTTGTTTCTCTTTTTCTTGAAAATTTTCCACCCATTCACCAAAAGCACAAAAAACAGTAAACCTAGACTTAGCATCTACTAAAAGACCACGAAACAAGAGAACGAAGCTAGAGAACAAAGAAACAAAACTTACACAGTGATGGTCGCGACTGTAGTTTAGATCTAAGCTGTAAACTTGAGATTGAAGTCGCGATTGGAGTTGTTAAGGCTTGGGCTAGCTGAAAGGAGGCCGGGCGACTAGATTCTGGCGATCGATCGACGTCTTGGGCACCGGAGAAGAGGCGGGTTGAAAGGGCGATGGGTTAGGGCTAGGGATTGGGTTTTTTTCTTTCCATCGCACTTGTGCCAATAAAGCTGCGTGTAGTAGGTTATTATTTTTTTTTGAGTGTGTAGTGTAGGTTTATATATGTGTAATTTTTTTTTAAAAAAAATAAATAAATAACAACGACAACCGATTTAAATTGTGTTGTCGTAGACCCCAAAAAACGCAAATAGACAACGGTTAATAAAACCGTTGTCGTAGGTCAAAAAAACCCGCTCATAGACAATGGTTTTCAAAACCGTTGTCTTTGACATATATACGACAACGGTTTTTAAAAAAACCGTTGTCGTTATTAATCAAAAAACGGTCTACGACAACGGTTTTTCTAAAAACCGTTGTTAAAGACTAAAATACAACGGTTTACATATAAAACCGTTGTCGTTTTAGTGTGGTTAATTAATAAATTTGTTGTAGTGTACATTTTTCAACTAATTTGATTATTTTGTTATATAAGAAGATTACTTTGTCGAAAGCATATCATATCTCATCTCCTATACTAACGCTTACTTACGAAATAAACGTCATAGACCCTAGCAATCATAAAAAAATTCACAACAATAAGAGGCTTGGCCAGCCCCATGGAACATTTGAACTTATGACGCTGTAAGAGGTCAGGACGAAATAATAATATTACAAGTCCCGGGAAACCTCACCACATACTAAGTGGGCCTAGGACTTCCCCATGAGACCAAATCTTGGGAGACTAATCCTCTCCCAAGTACTCCAATATTAAAGTGATAGTATTTTATTCATCAAACAAGTATGCAATAGCAACTTCAAAATTCAAAAGAGATATGGTAATCGAAAAAATTGAATAGAAAAAAGAAGAATAATTGTTCTTCCTTTGCTTCTTCACCAACTGCTTACGTAATCAAAAAAAGCAAACAAAGTCTAGGACTTCAAAGTCTTTATTACAAATAAAACAAAATTTGCCCAAAAGTGGCAAGAAAAAATAAAACTAAACTGTTCCACGGCTCCAAAGAGTAGTCTTCATTTAGCTTCGACACGCAGCCATCATTATTGATTATATAAGCTAAAAATTCGAGCGCAAAGCTTCGATCATCTCCTCGTCAGCCAGACCTCCCAATAAATCTCCTAAGGGAGGGTCCGAGTCATCCTCAACTCTTGCAGTTCTAGGCTCCGGAAGTTTTGGGTGAATCATCATAATAATTTCCTCCGCAACTAATTTAGTCTTCCGTAGTTCTTTGCGACAATCCACTACAACTTCATCATGAATAATGATCGCTCGCTGAATTACTTCATCTCTAAAAGTTGTGGACTCTCGATAGCCTACAATTGCTTTTTCTCCGGTACTTCGCAAAAGATTTTTTCTGATGAGTTGAGAAAAGACTCTCCGGTCTCCGATTCACGAGAATATTTTTCTTTAAGTTCCTCCATCTCCTGGCACAAGACATCAAACCTTTTGGTTCTTTCTTCAAGCTCCTTTTGCGACTTGAGAAAATCATCTCGAGCCTTAGTGTTTTCCCCGCTGAGTCTTTTGCACTCACCCCTTAATGATGCAAGCTCGTCATCCAATCTCTTCCCGGAATTTTGAAACCTCTCTTCTCGAAATTGAAAAGTGTGAGCAAGCGATAAAATCTGTAAACGTTTGTAGATAAAGAAAATTATTTACTACGTAAATAATCGTAACAAATAACAATAAGTAATAAATAATATACCTGGAAGGCGGACGAAGTAAGCGACCGAGTTAGCACTTCGGTAGGTTGAGGAAGTAGATGTAACCTATCATGATCTCCAATCAGATCCTCTCCCGTTCTCCAACCAATCTCTGGATCTTTCAAATCCCAAAAAGATCCAGCATTATCTTTATGGTTCACTCCTTCCACGAACAAGTGGCAACCCTCGAGAGCTCCCAGATCAACTACTCGTTCGTCATCACGTTTTTTCTTCGGATCTCTTGGATTTTCAACCTTTTTAATACGTGCATCGATGTCGGGTCCAGCTGCAACTTCTTTCCTTTTGCCACCAGTTTTTCTGTCATGCACATCGGATCTTTTGGATGGTGGGCCAAAGCGGTGAGCATGATTTGAAGGCCCGGGAGACTTCCTCCTCCGGGGAAGCTCTTGAGAACCAGCGATAGCTCGCTCCTTTGCTGAGTCTTTTCTTAGAATTTTTGATGCATCCTTCTCATTTTTCTCTATGAACGCCCGAACCTCCGCCAAGTTGATTTTTTATCCTACAAAAAATAAGGAGAATAATACATAAATAAATACAAGAAGTTTTCAAATTGCACCGAGCAAGGTACATTAAATTAAAAATAAAATCCAATAGCATGCAAGAGAGTGAAAAAGCAAATACCAGCATGAAGTAAACTTTTTGGATCAACCAACTTTTGGAAAAGACCTAAGGAGCGACACTCGAGTTGCAAGTCACGATGAGTCTTGTTAAAAATAATTTTCCTATGGCCCGGACTCCAAACTATGGGAACCTCCCAACCATAATCCCAGACATAAACAAAATTTTTTCTCCAATCGCTTTTCGGAGATGGACAACGAAATAAAAACTTACAATCTCCCCGAAGTAAAAAATAAATATAGGACCCCGGCATGGAACGACGCACCGAGAAGAGCGCATAAAATAAGTCTATAGTTGGAGACATTTTAATTTCGCCCACTCTACATAGGAAACACATAAAAAGGAGAATCACACTTGGTGTTAATTGACTTAAACTCACCCCAAGACTATCTACAATTTCCATCAAAAGGGCATGAGGAGGAAGCAAAAAACCAAAATTAAAGTACTCCAGATATACAGTGAAATAACTCAGAGGCGGTTTATGGCAAGAATCTCCATTTTTAGGAATCTTAAGAATATGTCTAGAGGATAATTCAAGTTCTTGGCATGAACTTAAAATCTCCGACTTATCCAAAATATGCTCGCTCAATCTTACCAAAGGCCCTTGGGAATCACTATTATAGCAAGAATTCGACTCACTCCCAATTTCTACAAGATGCAATCTGTCTATATCACATGTTCACGACGTTCTCAAGTCACATAAGGGAGATAAACATTTGTCAATTTCACTGTCATCGCCAGACTCCACTGGTGAAAGGGAAAAAGTATCTCGGTTAACAACTAACACCAAAAATACCTTACCCCGTGAAGGGCAACCTGCAATGATTTTTAAAGAATAAATCATATAAAAAATAAAACAAAAAATTCAAAATCATATTATATATATATATATATTCTGCGCAATATCCATTCCAGTTTATTCAGAAATAATAAAACAAATAATAGCATCAAATACATAAGCATGGTAATTGATTATATATGTTGCATCGTGTATATATATGTACATATGCGTCTATACCTTCATTTCCCGAGGTTCTCGTCGTCAACATCATCCACAACCGTCGGCTACCTTCTCCGGCGATCTCCCACCGATGCGCAGTCACCATCTCCGGCACATCCATGGAACGATGCAACAACTTTCTCCTCCCGCCGCAACCGCCATGCCTCGATCGAGCCAAAAAATGGAGTGTCCACCGGCGGTGGACTTTCCCGGTGGACACTCCATGCTGGAAGTCGATTCCGGGTATTTTTTCTCTTCTTCCTCGCATCGCCTGCTCCTTATCAAACCACCATCTTTGGCTCGAAGCGGAAAATCACGCAGCGCCACCCTCGCATCAAATCCACGACATGACGCCGCCTTGGTTGACCCAGATTCGGAGAGCATGAAAGCTTCTCCGTGGCTGGAAATCAACTAGAGCTGTCGTTGGATAACCACGCTGATACCAAGCCATCGCCGACTTGATTCCCACCATTGTCACATCCGGATTTGGGGATGTCTGTGTAAACGGGACACAATTCCATGGCTGGATTGTGAAGAACACCGCGTTCGTCGCCACGCCTCGCCGCTGTTGGTCCCAGGTGCGGCATCACGAGATAAAAACTATGGAAATTAAATAATAAAATAGACACCAATATTTACGTGGAAAACCCCCAGAAAATATTAGGGTAAAAACCACGGGCAAGATAAAAAGATTCCACTATAATATTTGAAGAATTACAACCTCTCTCTGTGTTTCCAAAGAGACACTCACTCTCTTATACAGGAGAAAACCTATCTCACAAATATATATAGAAATATACTGAAGAGAAGAAAAGCACTCGAGAACTGAAGAATTGCTCGAGCTGTGGGATACTGAAAATGAGGACCGAAGAGCTCTATTTATAGAGCCCTTGAATTGGTGTGAAAACGCATATCGTTTCTTCTTCCCGCAACGTGTCAAGTATGGCAACCATGTTAGTCAGCAAAACTTTACAAAATTTGCTTCTATCACATTTATTGTACTTTTGCCACCTACCCTTGTCTTTGCTTTCTATATTTGCCGACATTTCTCCCACTTGGAGATTTGATTGAGAATCAAATACATCTCCACACATCCTTTCAATCTTGCCATTCCCGCTGCTTACGTTCCTGCTAGGCCACTTGAGGATCTACACCATTCAAACTTTTCCGTGTTCACTGGCTTGGTCAGAATATCAGCAATGTTATCCTTTGTATGGATTTTTTGCATATCCACACTTCCTTCCTCTACTACCTCTCGTACAAAGTGAAATTGAACTCCAATGTGTTTAGTCCTGGAATGAAAGGCTGGATTCCTTGCAATGTGCAAGGCACTCTGACTGTCACAAAACAAAGGAATCTTTTCTTGTTTGTGCCCAAGCTCCTCCAATAACCTTTTAATCCATATTGCTTCCTTGCAAGCTTGAGTAGCTGCCATTTATTCTGCCTCCGTTGTAGATAATGCCACAACTATTTGCAGTTTTGAAACCCAGCTGACTGCACCTCCTGCAACTGTAAACACATAACCAGCAGTAGATTTTCTCTTATCTGGATCACCTGCGTAGTCTGAATCCACATAGCCCCTGAGTGTAAAATCTGATCCTCCAAAACATAATGCAGCTTCTGAGGTACCCTTAATGTATCTAAGGATCCTCTTAACCGTGCTCCAATGCTCTTGTCCAGGATTTGCCATATATCGACTGACTGCTCCCACTGCTTGTGCAATGTCTGGTCTTGTACAAATCATGGCGAACATTAAACTTCCCACTGCTGATGCATACGGTACTCGAGACATCTCCATCTTCTCTGCTTCACTGCTAGGACACATATCAGAAGATAACTTGAAGTTAATAGGAAGAGGGGTTGAAACTGGCTTACTATCTTGAATGTTGAAGCGCTGCAAGACTTTCTTCAAATAATTTTTCATGGAAAGCCATATCTTCCTATTGCTTCTGTCTCAATGAACTTGCATCCCTAGAATCTTGTTTGCTGGTCCCAAGTCCTTCATATCAAATTCCCTAGCCAACTGTGCCTTCAATTCTTGGACCCGATCTTTGTTGGGGCCTGCTACCAACATGTCGTCCACGTACAACAGCAAAATGATATAATTATCATCACCATACCTCTTGAAATACGTACAAGGGTCTGCACTGAGTCTGTTGTACCCAAGGATCATGATATAGGAATCAAATCTCTTGTACCAACACCTCGGCGCCTGTTTGAGACCGTACAGAGATTTATTCAACTTGCAAACCAAGTTCTCTTTGCCTTTTTCTGCAAAACCTTTTGGCTGGAGCATATAGATTTCTTCTTCAAGATCGCCATGAAGAAATGCTGTTTTCACATCTAGCTGTTCCAGATGTAGGTCAAACACCGCACACAATGCCAATACTACTCTGACTGTTGAAAGTCGAACCACAGAAGAAAATATCTCATTGAAGTCAATACCTTCTTTCTGAGCATACCCTTTGACAACCAATCTCGCACGATACCGCTTCACTTGGTTATTGCAATCACGCTTGATCTTATAGACCCATCTGTTACCGATAGCTTTCCTCCCTCGTGGTAGTGTAACAAGATCCCAAGTTTTGTTTCTATCCAATGCTTCCAATTCTTCCTGCATCGCTGTCATCCACAGGGATACATCCGAGCTTTGAGTTGTTGGAAAACGGTGTTCAGATCAATCAGAATTGATACCCGGTGCAGCGGAAGTTTTAAAATTTTATATGGAACGATTTCATATCATGGGTATCAAAACTTTACGATTAAATTGTGTGTGTAAAAATTAAATAACAATTAAATTTTTACCTTGAATCTCGAAACGAGATTATGGACACCAACAGATAACTCTGCTCTTGTTGTATATCCCAGGAACTGATGGACGAACAATTCTTCAATCAGGTCCACGAACAGAAGTTTAATCCCTCTAATAGATTGCACTAGAAAATTTATCAGAAGTTTCTACGAAGAGAATTAACGAATTTGATCCGTTAAACCAGACTGCAAATTCGAAATTCACAGGCTGGAATTTTCGAACAGAGAGAGGAGAGGGGGCGGCCACACCTAGAGAGAACAGCTAGGGTTTTCAAAAAATTTTTGTGACCTCTGTTGTGTAATTTCTGTACTGCAATAACTTATTTATAATGTGGGCTGCTAACAGCTTAGGGCCCATTAGTCATAAGTTCAAGCCTGACAAGCAAAGCCCGCATGTTCAGAAATTAATATAAAATTCATCGTGACTCAGATTGATAAACCAATTTCACCAATGTGCACAGAAACCATTTTTGCATCTTTTAAAGTCAAGATAAATTTTCTGAATCCGAATTCAGTGATTTCCAAAAATGCCCATCCCTATGTCATTTTAGAAAATCTTACTCTTCTACTCTGATATAAGAAGTCCCACTTCTTTATTCACTAAATTTAACTATTTAAATTTAATTATCTCAACGGGGATTAAAAATCCATTACTTGTGTGACCCTCAATGGTTCAGGGATACAGCTAGCCGTGGGCTCACAAATCCTTGTGACTCGGAACAACAATTTCCGACTTGCCCATCGAATCATGGTAAGAGCGCCTAGCAACATCGCCCCATGATTCCCTAGGTATCACTGATAGTGCCTGCAAGAACCAATAGATTTTGGTTAGCGTACAGTACGGTCCCTTCATCCATATATCCCGATCGAATCAACAACCATTGGTAAATCGAGAGTTGTTCGAGATTCGATAACTATGCAATGCATCTTGAAGATCAAATAGTGACATCGCATGTGCTACTAAGAAACCATTTCTTAAAACACATCATGTACTCTGGCCAGAGATTCGTCACACTAATATCTCCTCAGATTGCATAGGATATCCACACTATCAAGTATGTGGTGAATCCTTGACAACAAAGCATCGACTCCTATATGTGTCGTAACTGTACCCAATCCCGACACCTGATGACCCCAATAGAGTCGGTAAACGAGTCAAAGTACAGTACTAGCATATAGAGTCTCAATGATGTTTCAAGTAGTAAGGACTAATGGTGTACAACCAAAACCACGGACTTTATCCACTCGATAAGTGATAACCACTTGGAAAGTCCGGATAGGGTAGTTCGATCATTCATCGTATGAATATCCATTTGCATGCTTTGAACATCTCTATGTTCCATACCAATGAAACGTGGTACTCGGCATCGCAAATGCTAGTCTCAATCTTGAGCGATCCTTATCCTTATTAACGGACGGCTCAATCGACTAGGAACTGTTTAGAATATACAGTGACTATAAGATGTGTTTCATGATAGCCATCCCCATGTGCCACCACATCTTACATACACTATAGTATATTCAAGGTCTTCATCTAAACATCTTATAGTATGTCAGAACATAATAATATGATAAAAGATAAAGTAAACGCCATTATAAAATTGTAAATTATATTAAACAAAAGATTGTTTATACATAGAGTCATAAAAGCCCTTAGCCACAAGTTGGCTCACCGGGCACCCACTCTTTCAATCTCCCACTTGCCCTAAAGCCAACTAGTCATACTACGTAGACCCATTGCTTCGCGATGTTTGTCAAATAATGGTCCTGGCAAGGGCTTAGTAAGTGGATCAGCGATATTGTCTGCAGAGGCCACTCTCTCGACAGTGATGTCTCCTCTTTCCACGATCTCCCGAATGATGTGGTATTTCCTCAGTATGTGTTTGGATCTTTGATGAGACCTTGGTTCCTTTTCCTGAGCAACGGCACCCGTGTTGTCGCAGTACACCGGGACTGGACCAATAACTTCAGGAATGACGCCCAACTCTTGGACGAAATTCCTCATCCAAACGGCCTCTTTAGCAGCAGCTGATGCCGCAATGTATTCTGCCTCAGTGGTGGAATCCGCTGTGGAGTCCTGCTTGGAACTCTTCCAAGAGACAGCACCGCCATTGAGCATGAACACAAATCTAGAGGTTGACTTTGAGTCATCCACGTCACTTTGGAAGCTAGAGTCGGTATAGCCTTCCAATTTCTATTCTCTTCCTCCATATACCATGAACATATTCTTAGTCCTTCGTAAGTACTTAAGAATGTCCTTCACGGCTTTCCAATGCATTTGACCGGGATTGGCTTGATATCTGCTCGTGACACTCAGAGCAAATTCTACATCCGGTCTGGTAGATATCATCCCATACATGATACTACCAATGGCTGACGCATATGGTACATGTGTCATTTTCTCTATCTCTTCATCAGTCTTGGGACACATAGAC
Source organism: Henckelia pumila (assembly GCF_033568475.1). Classification (NCBI taxonomy): domain Eukaryota; kingdom Viridiplantae; phylum Streptophyta; class Magnoliopsida; order Lamiales; family Gesneriaceae; genus Henckelia; species Henckelia pumila. The sequence goes on from NC_133121.1 coordinate 54,196,880, forward strand.
TTGGATAGAGAAACTCCATGACACATAGGTAGATGTCCTCTCTTGTACCCATCCATTGAAAACCTTTTCAATATGGTTTCGATGTAAGTTGATTGAGTGAGTCCTATCATTCTCTTAGATCTATCTCTATAGATCTGTATCCCTAGAATATAGGATGCCTCACCCAAATCCTTCATCGAGAATCTACCTGATAACCATATCTTTGTTGACTGCAACATCCCTACGTCATTCCCAATGAGTAGGATGTCATCAACATAAAGTACTAAGAATGTCACAGCATCCTTAACTACTTTCTTGTACACGCACGGTTCCTCCGGGTTCTTGATGAAACCAAAATCCTTTATTGTTTCATCAAATTTCTGGTTCCAACTTCTTGATGCTTGTTTTAGACCATAGATCGATCTCTGAAGCTTGCATACCTTATGCTCGCTTCCCATGGATGTGTATCCCTCAGGCTGCGTCATATAGATCTCTTCCTTAATGTTTCCATTAAGAAATGCAGTCTTCACATCCATTTGCCATATCTCATAGTCATACCAAGCAGCTATGGAAATAAGGATTCTTATGGACTTGAACATTGCAACTGGTGAAAAGGTTTCATCATAGTCAACTCCTTGTCTTTGAGTATAACCTTTCGCCACCAATCGTGCCTTGTAGGTCAATACCTTACCATCAGGCCCAAGCTTTCTCTTGTAGATCCATTTACAACCTATTGGAACAATTCCATCGGGAGGATCTACTAAAGACCAAACTTGGTTTGTATGCATCGAATCTATTTCCGACTGCATAGCTTCAAGCCATAAATTTGAATCCGCATTAGAAATTACTTCCTTGAAGTTTCTTGGATCACATCCAACGTCGGGTTCATCTTGATCCCCTTCAAGAAGAAGACCATATCGAATAGGAGGTCTAGAAGTCCTCTCGGATCTTCTAGGTATAGGCGTGTCCATCAATGGTTCCTGAGGTGTAGGATCATTATTTTGTATCTTGGGTTCTTCTCGAATTTCTTCGAGTTCCATCATCTCGCCTTTCTTATCCAATAAGAACTCCTTCTCCAAGAAGGTGGCATTCCTTGAAACAAACACTTTTGTTTCAGTAGGATGATAGAAATTATATCCGATTGAATTCTTCGGATACCCTACAAAATAACATAAGGTGGATCGACTATCCAACTTATCTCCCACTGTCTGCTTCACGTAAGCAGGACATCCCCAAATCCTCAAGTACGAATACTTAGGAGCTTTGCCATTCCATAACTCGTATGGTGTTTTATCCACTGCTTTGGTGTGGACGTTGTTCAACAACAATACCGCCGTTTCAAGCGCGTAGCCCCAAAACGAAGGTGGAAACTCAGTGAAGCTCATCATGGATCGAACCATGTCCAACAAAGTTCGATTACGATGCTCCGATACACCATTCAGCTGAGGTGTCATAGGAGGAGTCCACTGAGAGAGAATCCCATTCTCTTTCAGATAGTCCAAAAACTCGGTACTTAAGTATTCTCCACCTCGATCCGATCGAAGTGCTTTAATACTTTTACCTAGCTTGTTTTCTACTTCAGCCTTGAATTCTTTGAACTTTTCAAATGCTTCAGACTTATATTTCATTAAATATAAATACCCATACCTTGAATAATCATCAGTAAAGGTAATGAAGTAGGTGTGGCCAAATTGAGTACAAATTCTAAATGGACCACAAACATCTGTATGGATCAAATCCAACAGATTTTGACTACGCTCAGGTTTCCCCTTAAAAGGAGATTTAGTCATTTTTCCTTTCAGACAGGACTCACAAGTAGGTAGAGAGTTAATATTAGACATATCAAACATGCCCTCTCCCACTAGCTTGTTCATCCTCCTTGAGGAAATATGACCTAGCCTAGCATGCCAAAGGTTTGCCGGGTTTTGACTATCGATTTTCCTTTTGTTCGTTGTTACCGGTTTATCAACATAATTTATTGGAACGTCTTTTAATTTTAATTTATATAGATTGTTTTCAAGTTCTCCATTTCCAATCAAACATTCATTCTTGTAAATATTGCAAATCACATTCACAAAATTGCAAGAAAAACCATCTCTATCAAGCATAGAAACAGAAATAATGTTTTTAATCAAATCTGGAACAAATAAAACATCTCTCAAAAGTAACTTAAAATCGTTCTGCAAAATTAAATAAACGTATCCCACAGCTTTGGCTTCAACTCTAGAACCATTTCCGAGCCTCAGCTGGGTCTCACCCATTCTAAGCTTGCGACTTCTTGTCATCACCTGCAAATCATTGCAAATGTGAGATCCACATCCGGTATCCAATACCCAAGAAGTAGTATTAAGTGAAACATTTATTTCAATATAGAACATACCCTTCGCAGTTCGCAACTGCTCTAGATATTCCTTGCAGTTACGTTTCCAATGACCGGGTTTCTTGCAGTGATGGCAAACATCCTTGGACTTTTCCATGTTTGAAGCCTTTGTCTTGTTCTTCTTCTCGGGTCCGGTTTTCTTGGATGGGGCAGAATGTTTCTTACCCTTTGTACTTGGCCCCTTCTTAGCAGAAGAAGAGGAGCCCACCAAGAGAACCGGTTTATCCTTATTTAAAGTGGCTTCATAAGTTACAAGCATATTGACCATCTCTTCAAGGGAGGCCTCTATCTTGTTCATATTGAAATTCACCACAAAACCTTCAAATGATGAAGGAAGAGAGAGAAGTAATAAGTCCACATTGAGTTAATGCTCCAATACCAAATCAAGCGTTACCAACTTCTGAATGAGCCAAATCACGCGTACCCCATGATCACGGACCGAAGTCCCTTCACGCATGCGACAAGTCATTAACTCTTTTACAGTAGCGAACCTTTCAGCTCTCGATTGAGCCCCAAAAAGTTCATTGAGTTGCACGTGAATGTCAGCAGCATTCACGGTATCCTCAAATCGCCTCTGGAGTTCATCAGACATCGAAGCTTGCATATAGCATTTGGTCTTGATATCATGGTCCCACCATATATCAAGTTTGGCCAACTCTTCCGGACTTATATCAGCTGGTGCTTTCTTCGGAGGAGATTTTTCTAACACGTAGAGCATCTTCTCCGAGGTCAAGACAATCTTCAACTTACGGAACCATTCCGTATAGTTTGCGCCAGTCAGTTTATTTTGTTCGAGAATAGAGAATAGTGGATTGCGCGAATTCATCTTAATGAAATACTGAAAAGAAACAGACAATTATCAGTGATTGTTTAATTAATTTACTAAGACATAAAATAGGCGAAATTTATTTTATGAATCTCACTCCCACTATTTTAACGATTTCACTACCCTCTAGTGAAAACGGAAAACTGTTTTCCTTAGTGGGAACATGGAGTCCAATTGACAAACTATGGTCCCGAATAATATCAGCCAACCATAATTTTCAAAAGGTAGAGCCCAATTGCTTCCAAAGCAACCTCCATGTTTTTACCTCATGTCTAATAAGGGCCCAATAATATGACGCCGTTTATTGTGACATGTCAAGATGACCCATCAATATTAAGTTGTGATGGACGGTCGCCATGTGGATCCCAAATAATATGAGCAAATCCCATGGGAGTTCCACCCAACTTACAACATGTGTCGATCCAATGTACAGCTTTTCGGCGAATGGGCCCCCTCAATAATATGAGCCGGACCGTATCCGCGGGTAGCATCTCATACATTGATCGTTGATGGAAGGTAGAAATATTTAAACAATATTTAAATTTCCTTTATTTATCTTGATATCAATTTTAAATCATATTTAAAATGAGGGATTTTAATTTTGAAAATTTGTCTCATCATTTAAAATTTGTATGCTTGCGGGATTCATACAATTTAGTCTAAACATGCATACAACAATAATATCATATATTATTTTTTAGGATGATCGATTCCATTACTAATCGACCCGTAGTTGCCAATCACGAGTCTAAGTCCAATCCTAGGTGATATGCAAGTATGCAATGCAATCCTATTACATTGAGCTTCCAATTTACATTTCTTCAGTCTTTATTGTCTGCTGGGCCCACCTTCATCTTCAAATCTTCATCTCCCACTATGTATAATGTATTTACAATAAATAACTATGACAAGTAGGGGATACATTTTAAGAGGTGGGAACGGGCCATAAACCAGGCCCACTTTTATTACATATGACAATTCATATTGGGCCATAAACCAGGCCCATTAATAAATCCAACAACAATAAAAATAAAATGTAAATTCCCTAACATACACCTACAAAATTGGTCATGGCAATAGATCATCCTTATCCAATAATATTTAATTCAAAATTAATTTATTGGATAACATGCAATGACAATTAAATTAAAAAGGATAAAATCATATTCCATATATAAAATCTTATTTTACATACAAAATCATATTTTATCTTTTTATCAAATAAAATCATATTTTACATATAAAATCCAATTTTATACATAAAATCATATTTTACTCAATATTTCCATAAGATCATATCTTATCATCAATTGTACCAAAAATAATTAATTTCATAAAATCTGATTTAACGGATAAAATCTATAAATTTTCCAAAAATTCAAATTTTATCCAAAAATCAATTTTAAAATTTTCGAACTCGAACAATTCGATTCGACGCCTCGTGGACCAATCAAAAACAATTTTCGATCGAACCAAAAATAGAATTTTAACATATTAAAATTTTAATTAAAAATAAAAAATTAATTTTCCCGAGCCGCCCGGGACGATCCCAGGCAGCCCGCGCCCCAAAAGGGGCTCGGGCCGGGCAGCCCGTCGCTGCCCCTTGGGCAGCGACAATCGCTGCCAGTGTTTTGCCCCTCAAAAATTTAATTTTAAAAATTTGTTTTGTTTCAAAAAACGAGGCTTAAAAATTTTGTACAATCGATTAATTTAATCGCTTGATGTGAGCAACCTGGCTCTGATACCACTGTTGGAAAACGGTGTTCAGATCAATCAGAATTGATACCCGGTGCAGCGGAAGTTTTAAAATTTTATATGGAACGATTCCATATCATGGGTATCAAAACTTTACGATTAAATTGTGTGTGTAAAAATTAAATAACAATTAAATTTTTACCTTGAATCTCGAAACGAGATTATGGACACCAACAGATAACTCTGCTCTTGTTGTATATCCCAGGAACTGATGGACGAACAATTCTTCAATCAGGTCCACGAACAGAAGTTTAATCCCTCTGATAGATTGCACTAAAAAATCTATCAGAAGTTTCTACGAAGAGAATTAACGAATTTGATCCGTTAAACCAGTCTGCAAATTCGAAATTAACAGGCTGGAATTTTCGAACAGAGAGAGGAGAGGGGGCGGACACACCTAGAGAGAACAGCTAGGGTTTTCGAAAATTTTTTGTGACCTCTATTGTGTAATTTCTGTACTGCAATAACTTATTTATAATGTGGGCTGCTAACAGCTTAGGGCCCATTAGTCATAAGTTCAAGCCTGACAAGCAAAGCCTGCATGTTCAGAAATTAATATAAAATTCATCGTGACTCAGATTGATAAACCAATTTCACCAATGTGCACAGAAACCATTTCTGCATCTTTTAAAGTCAAGATAAATTTTCTGAATCCGAATTCAGTGATTTCCAAAAATGCTCATCTCTATGTCATTTTAGGAAATCTTACTCTTCTACTCTGATATAAGAAGTTCCACTTCTTTATTCACTAAATTTAACTCTTTAAATTTAATTATCTCAACGGGGATTAAAAATTCATTACTTGTGTGACCCTCAATGGTTCAGGGATACAGCTAGCCGTGGGCTCACAACTCCTTGTGACTCGGAACAACAATTTCCGACTTGCCCATCGAATCATGGTAAGAGCGCCTAGCAACATCGCCCCATGATTCCCTAGGTATCACTGATAGTGCTTGCAAGAACCAATAGATTTTGGTTAGCGTACAGTACGGTCCCTTCATCCATATATCCCGATCGAATCAACAACCATTGGTAAATCGAGAGTCGTTCGAGATTCGATAACTATGCAATGCATCTTGAAGATCAAATAGTGACATCGCATGTGCTACTAAGAAACCATTTCTTAAAACACATCATGTACTCTGGCCAGAGATTCGTCACACTAATATCTCCTCAGATTGCATAGGATATCCACACTAGCAAGTATGTGGTGAATCCTTGACAACAAAGCATTGACTCCTATATGTGTCTTAACTGTACCCAATCCCGACACCTGATGACCCCAATAGAGTCGGTAAACGAGTCAAAGTACAGTACTAGCATATAGAGTCTCAATGATGTTTCAAGTAGTAAGGACTAATGGTGTACAACCAAAACCACGGACTTTATCCACTCGATAAGTGATAACCACTTGGAAAGTCCGGATAGGGTAGTTCGATCATTCATCGTATGAATATCCATTTGCATGCTTTGAACATCTCTATGTTCCATACCAATGAAACGTGGTACTCGGCATCGCAAATGCTAGTCTCAATCTCGAGCGATCCTTATCCTTATTAACGGACGGCTCAATCGACTAGGAACTGTTTAGAATATACAGTGACTATAAGATGTGTTTCATGATAGCCATCACCATGTGCCACCACATCTTACATACACTATAGTATATTCAAGGTGTTCATCTAAACATCTTATAGTATGTCACAACATAATAATATGATAAAAGATAAAGTAAACGCCATTATAAAATTGTAAATTATATTAAACAAAAGATTGTTTATACATAGAGTCATAAAAGCCCTTAGCCACAAGTTGGCTCACCGGGCACCCACTCTTTCATGAGTAGCCTCATGGAAACTCGATGGCTCACCATCCTCTGTTAACAGACAATATGCAATGTTTCTTTCGGTGACATAATCTGAAAGCCATCCTGGTGGTCTTCTCTCTCGAGTTGACTACCTCACTTTGGAAACCTCTGACTCAACTGGTTCTTGTTCTTCGTGCTCTGGTACTGCTTCACAAGAAACTTGATCTTCGTCTGTCTTATTTTTCACCTGAATGATAGTAGTTTCTGAATTCAGTGTGCCTTTGTCTCCCTTCACTTTATCTTCCTCGAAGATAACATCTTTGCTGATGATAAGCTTGTGGACAGTAGGATCCCACAAGCGAAACCCCTTTACTCCATCAGCATAGCCCAAGAAGATACACTTTCTGGATTTGGAATCCAACTTTGATCTTTCTTGTTCATTGTAAAACACGTACATCGGACTTCCAAATGCATGTAACCGAGAATAATTAGCTGGCTTGCCAGTCCACACCTCCATTGGAGTCTTCAAATCAATCGCCACTGAAGGAGAACGATAAGAAGCGGTTTTGACTGCTTCTGCCCAAAATGACTTTGGTAGACCCGCAGTACTCAACATGGCCCTTGTTCTGTCCAATAAAGTTATGTTCATCCGCTCTGCCACTCCATTCTGTTGAGGCGTGTAAGCCGTCGTGAACTGTCTTTTGATGCCCTCATGCTGATAGAATGCATCAAATTCATCACTGGTATATTCTCCTCCATTGTCAGTCCTCAAACACTTGATTTTCTTATCAGAATCAAGTTCAACCCACACTTTGAAAACTTTGAAGACTTCGAAAACATCTGACTTCTTCTTGATTGGATACACCCAACATCTCCTAGAGAAATCATCAATAAACGAGACAAAGTATCTCGCTCCTCCTAGGGATACCATCGGTGCTTGCCAAACATCTGAATGAATCAGCTCCAATATTCCTTTGCTCTTGGCAGTAGACGTGCCAAACTTCAATCTGTTTTGTTTACTGGAAACACAATGCTCACAAAAGGGTAGAGTCACTTTTGTAAGCCCTGGCAATAGCTTCCGTTCAGAGAGAATCTTCATTCCTCGTTCTGACATATGTCCAAGCTTTCTATGCCACAACACTGTTGATTCTTCTCCCGAACCAATTGATGCAACAGCTAGTTCCGCCTCTTTGTGTGTTTTTCCCAACAATACATACAGATTTGCAGCAACCTTTTCCACCTTCATAACCACAAGCGCGCCTTTCACAATTTTCATGATCCCTTTCTCAATACGAGTTTTGCACTCAATATCATCCAATTGCCCCAAAGACAAAAGATTTTTTGTCAGGCCCTTCACATGTCGTACCTCCTGTATGGTGCGAATAGTACCATCAAACATTTTGATTTTAATGGTACCGACCCCAGCGATTTCCAAGGCATGATCATTTCCCATGAATACAGATCCTCCCGAGACTGGTTCATACTGGTCGAACCATTCTCTCCTTGACGTCATATGCCACGTCGCTCCTGAATCCATAATCCATGCATCACAAAATTTGTGTCTGCCTTCCGCAACCGTTGCTGCTTCGCTGAATAATATTTTACCACCGCCTGAAGTACTGGCCACATTTCCTTGAGATCTCTTATCGATGCTCTTCGTACACTCTCTCTTGAAGTGCCCTTTACCGCCACATTTAAAGCAGTAAATATTCTTCTTCTTACTTCTTGACTTGGATCTACCATATCTGTGGCTCCCACTGGAGTCACGCTCCGTCAATCTTCCTCTCGTCATCGGTAAAGCCTCTGCTTGCTTTGACGTTGCCAACCTATCTTCCTTGTTCCTTCGACGACTCTCTTCTCCAATAACCGCAGTTAAGACGTCGTCAAAATTTAAATTATCCGAAAGAACATTGTTGGTAACGTTGATGATGAGCTGATCGTATGAATCTGGTAGACTTTGAAGTAGAAGCTCCGCACGTTCTTTTTCCTCTATTTTATGCCCCATAGACGTGAGCCGGGAAAATAGAGTATTCAGTGTATTGATATGGTCGGTCATCGATGAGGATTCCGCCATCCGAAGAGTATAAAGCTTTCTCTTTAGGAAAATTTTGTTGTGTAGTTACTTGACATCGTACAATTTTGTCAGAGTATCCCAAATAACTTTTGCGCTTTTTATTTCAGAGATACTTGACAAAACTTCATCCGCTATAGCCAAGTGCAAATTGGCAACATCATTGTGATTCATCTCGTTCCACTTTTGATCGTCCGTGACATCCGCCGGTCTATCTCCAATAGCTGTCAAGCAACGCTCCTTTGTTAGAATTGCTTGCACCTTCAATTTCCACAGCAAAAAATTGCTCCCGTTGAACTTTTCTATCTCGTATTTTGCCGTCATCTTGACTACAAGAATCCTGCCTTATAAAATCTTCAAAAAATCTTTTTTGATGTGGAAGATCAGTCAAAGCTGCAACCACAGAGCATACTCAGAATTTTAAGAAATTTTAAGGCTCTAATACCACTGTTGGTCCCAGGTGCGGCATCACGAGATAGAAACTATGGAAATTAAATAATAAAATAGACACCAGGATTTACGTGGAAAACCCCCAAAAAATATTAGGGTAAAAACCACGGGCAAGATCAAAAGATTCCACTATAATATTTGAAGAATTACAACCTCTCTCTGTGTTTCCAAAGAGACACTCACTCTCTTATACAGGAGAAAACCTATCTCACAAATATATATAGAAATATACTGAAGAGAAGAAAAGCACTCGAGAACTGAAGAATTGCTCGAGCTGTGGGATACTGAAAATGAGGACCGAAGAGCTCTATTTATAGAGCCCTTGAATTGGTGTGAAAACGCATATCGTTTCTTATTCCCGCAACGTGTCAAGTGTGGCAACCGTGTTAGTTAGCAAAACTTTACAAAATTTGCTTCTATCACATTTATTGTACTTTTTCCACCTACCCTTGTCTTTGCTTTCTACATTTGCCGACAGCCGCCTCTTCACCAAACGCTGCTGCTGGTTCGGCCGTGGATGGGGTTCCCGTCGACAACCCATGGAGTGAGAAGCATGATAGACTCACATACACAAATATATTTGATATATACATACACACAAAGTCTCACGTAAGGAGAGAAGCACAAGAACCAGGAATTATGGAGGGTACAAAGAAGAAAAAGTAGGAGAGAGGAGAAAGCAATTAAAAAAAAACAAAAGCAAATTCACATGGGTTGTCAAATTTGAGAAACACGTGAGGGCACATTAATTGATAACTGTCATAGCTTTATTCCTCTCAGATTAATTTTGCAGCGCGATGGTGCGAATGCTGCGATACAAAATTTAGAAATCAAATTGAGTTAGTAAGTTGTGATGAAAACATACTACGTCATTCAATTTATAATGAAACAAGCCGATAGAGTTCTACTGGGGTTCTACAATTAATATTCTGGCAGAACTTTGATTCCTATCCAATTACACTGTAATTATTATTTTGCCAGGATTTTAATTTCATTGCATCACAGTTCTACTACGGTTTCTCCATCTTGGTATCTCCATATTTGAAGACCTTTCGGGGGCGTTGCCCCCGAGCCCCCACGAGGTGGAAAAAAATATTTATTCTCGGCAACTAAATTTCTGCCAATACACCGATAAAAATTCTACTCTCGGTCCTCTCAACACACGCGACCCGCTCGAGAGTGGGGGGCCTATGATAGGTTACACCTTAAAATTTAACTGGGCCTGAGCCCAATCAAGAAGGTCCACTCCAAATATTTTTGAGGCCCAAATTATTTAAATATTATATATATTTAATTCAAGCAGACCCTGAATTCTACAAAAGCCCATAAGAGGCTCAAGCCCATGAAACTCTCTGAATATCTATAAATAGCTCAAGTAACTTCATTATTACGGTACACACATTCTTTAGCACTATATTTCTCTTCTCTCGATTATTATTCCTTGAGTAATAACTGACTTGAGCGTCGAAGTGCCTTTGTCGGGAACCCTCCCGGCTCCTCTAACTTTGTTTTGTGACGTAGAAAAAACCCACTGAAGATCTTCACAGGGAACATATAAGGATTTGTTGATACTCCGGACTTTGCGGAAGCAACGTGTCATATACAAGTGATTTTTGGCTACATCAATATATATGAATAAAAAATTTTGTTTCATATCATCTTTGTCAAGTGCACAAAACAGTAACCAAAATATTAAAGAAAAATATTACACGTATGCGCTGAATTACACGTTCGTTTTGAAATCACAAGATTATCATTGCACTTTATTTGAAAAGATTCTTTCAAAAGTGCATTTAGAATAATTCGAAAATTTAAATTGCATTTAGGATAATTCGATAATTTTAAGTACAATATTAATTACAATGTGTAACTCTTGATGTAGATGGAATATATCCCAAAAACATAACCCAATATTAAAAAACAAAGTATTAATAAAACTTCACATTCCTTGCTTAACTCACTATTAGAAAAAATTAAACTTATAATACCATTCCTTAAATAATAAAATATTGCCCTTAAAAATTTCACTTACAAATTTTGTTTTTTATATATTTCAATTTTCATCAACTAAACTTTTAAAAAAATTTAATGTTTTAAAATATCATCAAAATATTTTACTATAATATATATAATATTGGAATTTAAAAATATTTGATTACCATAATTTTATTAAATTTTGAAATAAAACACAAAATATCCTAAAATTTAGTATTCAAAAATGATTTTTATAATTTTATATTTTATGCTATATCCACCTGCGATGAATAAAATAAATTTTTTAAGATAATAAATATTAAAATTAATTTCTATTTAATTGTTTTTTATTTTGAGAAATGTTAATACACAGAAAACTAAATTTGATAATAATATTTTAAAATAATTTTTTTAGTAGATATCTATGTTATAAGATATATTATAATTAATTTATAATTTTAATTTTTAAGTAATAAGAAAAAAAATTATGAAGAGAAAATTAAAATAAAAGATACAAAGCATAACACTTTCAAAAAATTGAAACAAACTAATTAAAATGAAAATAAAACGATTTCTTGTGTGTAGAGTTGTCAGACGGGCCAACCTATGGCGGGGCGAGCCGGTCCACCAAAACCCACCGTTTGGCGGGTCAAGGGCAGGCTTGCCCACCATCTCTGTGGGCTGAAATTCTTCAATCCAACTCAACCCAAAGTAGGTTGCGGGTTAGGCGGGCCGGCCCGCGGGTTGGCTCACTACAAATAAAAATAAATAAAATCATTATAATTAATTATAAATTTCATAAATGTCATAAATATTAATAGAAACATATTAATAAAATGTTTAATTATTGATTTCATACGTCTAAATTTTATATAAAGTAATTAATACAAAAAAAAAATCACAACTTTTATTAAAAATACATATATCACAATAAAAGTAAAAAAAAATAATAATTCTCCAGGCCCGCGGCGGGCTAACCCCTGCGGGTCACGGGCCTTAGCGGGTCAGCCCACCTAGGCCCACCTTTAGTTGGGCTGAAAAAAATTCAACTCAACTCACTTAAATTATGTGGCGGGGTGGGCCGACTCGGTGGGGCTAACCCACATTGACGGCTCTACTTGTGTGTGCCTTTTAAATTTTATGAACAAATTTAACAATATTTTTGGACAATTAATGTTTAAGATAATTTATTTTTAAAATTTAAACAATGAGTTTACCAAAAATAAAATGAATCAATTAAAGAACATAATTGGCAATATTTGTATATAAAACCTAAAAATCGTCATTAATCTTTAAGTCCATTAATAATGAGATTTACAAATGATTCTTAATCCTAAATTTTAGAAGGATTATAAATTTGTACATGCTGAAAATAGAAAAAAAAAAATCAATCTCAAATTTAATCCATCAAACTAAACATATTATTATTATTTTATAACCACTTCATATCCTATCAAATTATATTAATAATTGCTGGGTGTCAAGTTGGTGGAGTAGGTGAACTCTTGGCCAGAGGTCAGGAGTTCGATTCCCCCTACCAACACTTTCTTGGAGTAGCCTGTCACACACGGCTTGCCTAGTGTGATTTATCTGGCTAACCTAGTTTGCAGGCTATTGCGTTAGTCCGGGGCTTTACCTAGTGCGCACCAAAGGTAGCGATTGCGGGTTCACACGTCACAAAAAAAAACATTATATTAATAATCATATTTTAATCTATCTTTGCACAATCTCATCTATCAAACTAAACGCAACCATATTATTTCTAAAATATAACGAGATATCATTCGCGTTCTCTAGTTTATTTTCCAAAACTACATTTCATTGAATATTTCACGAAAACACATCCAAATTAAATTGATTTTTTGCTAGAGCAATAGTTCTACTTTTTGTTTAATTATAATGTCATTATACACCTAGTTAGCTAGTTGCCTAGTTGGTTGTCCACTCACACCATGACCAAACCAAGATCATTAAATTTCTGGTTCTCTCCTCAAATCATACCTTTATTGAACTCCACATTACCACCACCATTTCATTTGCCAAACTGGGCACCACACAAAATCTCAAAATTTAATGTTTTGATTTGCTTAGGCAAGTGAAGAATATGTAGCACTCCCAATGTTGGAGGAGATTAGAATCATTTCCTCTCAGCTTGCAGCATGTTCTTCAAGATACTTATTATACTTGTCACGCTGCTACGTCACCCCGCCTCGATGCTGGGGAAAAGAGAGATCAGGAGCCTTCGTCTTCAGGGGTACCACTCTCTAGACACGGATAAAGCCACTCTACTCAAATTTAAGGACGGGCTGACATCCGACACAAGTTCAAAGCTGTCGAATTGGGACGAGGGAACATATGTTTGCAACTTTACAGGCGTGGCGTGTAGTTGGAAGGGTACGCTCCGTGTGATGGTCCTCAGAGTGACTAATTTTGGCCTTCTGGGAAAGCTTTCACCCATTCTTTCCAATCTAACACAACTACGCTATCTCTACCTTGATAACAACCAATTCTTCGGCCGCATTCCAAGCGAACTTTCCTACCTCAGCAAACTTCACGAGCTCAGCCTTAATGGAAACAATTTGCAAGGCCAAATACCCACATCCTTCTCTTTTCTCTCACAACTTAGACTCATCTCTTTGTACCAAAACAATTTGAATGGCACCATACCACCATCGTTTTTTGCAAACTGCACCAGCCTTAAAAATGTAGATTTTTCTCAGAATGGCCTCACCGGATACATCCCATTCGAAATTGGAAATTGTCCTAACATTTGGAACTTGAATCTATACAACAATTTACTCTTTGGAAAAATCCCTGCCTCTTTGGGAAACCTCACGGAAATGTACAGTTTAGATATTACCAACAATAGTATTTGTGGCGAACTCCCTTCCGAGCCACTTTCAAAGTTCCGGAACTTGATAAGTCTTCACTTATCAAGCAATAAAATGATTAGCCACGATAATAATACTAATATTGATCCCTTTTTTCATGCACTGGCAAATTCCAGCGTCTTAGAGGAGCTACAATTGACCAGCATGAAGCTTGGAGGGAGTTTATCAAGTTCCATTGCAGGGCTTAAGCACGTGAAAGATTTGCAACTCCAAGAAAACAAGATAACTGGCCAAATTCCTCCACAACTTGGGAACATGTCAAATCTGACGTTGCTGAATTTGTCATCCAACCTTTTATCTGGGATTTTTCCATCCGAAATCGGTAATTTGTCCAAGTTGCAACAGCTTTCTCTATCGTTCAACTTCTTCACCCGGATCCCCGCTGCATTAGGCCGGTTAACTAAGCTGGGCTTGTTGGACATGTCACACAACAATTTGTCCGATCAGATTCCAGAGGAACTGGGAAACTTGTCGATGATAAATTTTTTATTCCTCGACAACAATCTTCTTTCAGGAAATATACCTCGAAGCTTAGGCAAATGCACTTCTCTGTCCAAAGTTGACTTATCACATAACAGATTAACCGGAAGGGTCCCTTCGGAGATATCGCAATGGCATGAAATGAGAAGGTTTCTAAATATGTCACATAATAACCTTGAAGGGCCTTTGCCAATTGAACTAAGCACGCTATCAAGTGTTGAGGAGATAGATTTGTCATTCAACAACTTTAGCGGCAATCTCTTTTCTCAGATTTCAAGTTGCTATGAGCTGAATGTGTTAAAGTTATCGAATAATTCTATCCAAGGGAATCTTCCGGACACGTTGGGTAGTCTCAAGAACCTTGCAAGTTTTGATGTTTCGGGAAACAAGATGAACGGAACGATCCCAGATAGCTTGAACAACATCAAGACTTTGACCTTTCTTGATCTTGCGGATAACGATTTTTCTGGAATGATTCCCTCTGGTGATGTCTTAAAGTCCTTCACATATCTATCTTTCATAGGAAACCAGCATCTCTGTGGGTCGATTCCAGGCATTCCGAAATGCAAACATAAGCTACGGCTTCTGCACTTACGCCTCTTCCTGATAATCTTCTGCATAGTCATATTCATATCAGGATTCTTCTCCACAGTCTGTTGCTGGATCGGATGTCAGCGCCTACGAGTCATCATTTTATCAAGTCAAGAAAGAAAACAGAGAAAACAGGCGCCTGATCTGTCACTAAACTTTCCTAGAATGACATACAAAGAACTTTTGGAGGCCACTGGGGGATTCGATGATCAAAGACTCATCGGTTCTGGCAGCTTCGGTCACGTCTACAGAGGAACTCTGCCTGACGGAACACAAATAGCTGTCAAGGTTCTACATGTACAAACCAGAAATTCAACCAAGAGTTTTAACCGAGAATGCCAGGTCCTGAAGAGAATACGCCATCGGAATCTGATAAGAATCATCACGGCTTGTAGCCTGCCAGATTTCAAGGCACTTGTCCTGCCTTACATGGCGAATGGAAGCTTAGATAGTTGTCTATATCCTCAAACAACCAACAGTTTACGAACAGGATCCTCTGGTTTGAACCTGATCCAAAGGGTGAACATTTGCAGTGATATTGCTGAAGGGATGGCCTATCTGCACCACCATTCTCCAGTTAAAGTCATACACTGTGACCTAAAGCCGAGCAACGTTCTTCTCAACGATGACATGACAGCATTAGTCTCGGACTTTGGGATAGCAAGGTTGGTTATGAGTATCGAAGCAGAGAACGGTGGGGTTGTTGAGAACACAGGCAATTCCACAGCAAATATATTATGTGGATCGATCGGATACATTGCACCAGGTATAGCTCGTTTTTCCGGCCTTTTGATGTTCTATGTTTATTGGCTTCATGAGTATGTCCTATGTGTTATGATATTTCATTTTTGCATTAAAGAATACGGGTTTGGATCGAACACATCAGTAAAGGGTGATGTTTATAGCTTCGGAATCTTGGTTCTTGAGATGGTGACTCGAAAGAGACCTACTGATGACATGTTCAATGGAGGGCTGAGCCTGCACAGATATGTGAAGAATCACTACCACAGAAATACCGAAAACGTTGTCGACCCTTCATTGCTAAGAGCACTCAGAGATCAATCCTCAGAGGTGAAGAGAATGTGGGAAGTGGCCATAGGCGAACTAATTGAACTGGGAATCCTTTGCACGCAAGAGTCGCCTTCGACTCGGCCCACCATGCTTGATTGTGCAGATGACTTGGATCGCCTAAAGAGTTATATGAATGGAGACACTACGGCTACATTTGCCTCCTCGCTTGGAATAACATCTTCCACGTATAGTGATTACAGCATAGTATGAAACTTGTAGTTTTACATTCATTTGATTATGGCTTTCCGATCCGAAATGTTAATATATATATATATATAATAAATTCGTGAGATACTTGCTAAGTTTGAATATCATTCATATCAGATCAGAAGTTTGATCCGCATAATATGATTTGAAAAAATGAGTTATATGTTATACGTACTATTAGACCCTATGGGCCTGTTTGATATGGGTCATAACCTCATGATTAGCAAATAATCTGGTGTTTGTCTTGAGTTTTGCAATTGTTGGGATAACTCTGGGCCCGGCATAAATCTACTGTTTGCGCTTGAAAAGGACGAAAATTGAAACACACGTCGAAGCAGGTATTCTTAATCCTATTCGCTACAGTAACCGGGAAATGAATACAAAATGACCATTTTCTCCCTCCTTATTACTTACCAACCCCAATTCAAACTCTCTCCGACGACACACACACACTCCTGCAGACTTCACTACGAGACTCTCTCTCGGTTACAGATCTGGAGCCATTTCAGATGTGGACATATCTCTTCACATTTTGTTTTGGAAACAAACTAAAATTAATCAAACAATTAAAATTCTTTAAACTCTTCGCTTCAAAAGAAGCCGACCCGGTGGCGCACATCACTGTCGTTCTCACGTTCTCAATTAGCTCCTCCGTCCTCGCCTCTTGCAACAGTATCTCTGACAGCTGCTCCGTACTCATCACCAGCCTCACCTTCCAAACGCCGCCGCTCTTAAACCTCGAGAAAACCTCCCCCTCCGAGTGCACTTTAGGTGAATATTTTCTGATGCTCTTTAGTTTCTCCTGTTTTGGTTGAATTCTTCGTTGCCTTGTTTTGTGAAGTGTAGCTTCGGGATTTTCTTGTACGTTTTCATATTTCCCTTCAATTCCTTTTGTACAAATACTGGAGTTGAAGTCAATGCGTGCATCAAAGATTTATTTGGATACTTGTTTCGTGTTTCCAGTTTCCAAATTGAATCAAATGAGGTGGGTTTGAAGGGGAAGAGAGTGTATAATGATGAAGATTTTGATCTGTTTGGATCATTGAGACATTGGTTTTATTTAAAAAATAAAATAAAGAAAAAATAAATGATATGTAATAATAGAAGGGATGAGGGGTATTTTAGTCTAATGAAAATTTGTCCACACTTTTATCCTTATCATAAAAAACGTACCAAACAAATTAAAGCTTTATAAATATATTTTATAATTATATTGAAAAAATATACTTATCCTATAAATTATCTTTACATTAATAATTCAATCACACGTATCAAGTATAACCTATGTAGTTAAGTGACGAAGTTAGTTTAGGCAATTGTATATAAGTTTTCTCAGTTGACCTTTCTCTCTTCCAACCCTAATAGTACAATGAAAGTTATTTATATAATTGCACGTTATTTTTGAAATAACAAAATTATTATAAATTTATTTTAACTGAAAGAACTTTTTAAAAGTGCGTTTGAAAATATTTGACCATTTTATTTTAGGAAAAAAAATACATATACTGCTGTTAAACAAACAAAAGCAAAAAACTGACATAAACTAAACTGAACAATTAACATACTACTGAAGTGAATTAACTTGGTTCATGATCTAAACAAGATAAGTTCTCAACCGAATGAAGTTAACTGAATGGAATTCCTTTACTGGATTTAATCCCTCAACTGTACAGGCTTCGGAACTGGATGTTGTTGGTTCCAGGTGCGGCATCACGAGATAGAAACTATGTAAATTGAAGAATAAATAGACAGCAAAATTTACGTGGAAAACCCCCAAAAAATTATTCGGGTAAAAACCACGGGCAAGACCAAAAGATTCCACTATAATATTTGAAGAATTACAACCTCTCTCTATGTTTTCAAAGAGACACACTCTCTTAATACAGGAAAAAACCTATCTCACAAATATTATAGAAATACACTCAAAATTACTTGAATGCTTTAAACTGAGAAATAAACTGTAGCGACCCAGCCCGGATCCGCTACCTAATCAGAGTTTAGGAGCATAATTAAACATGCATTAAATAAATCGCTGCGGAAGACTTAAATTTAAAACAGACCGGCAGAATACAACCGGATAAATAAATTCGATTATACAACCCAATCGAAATAAATAACCCTAAAGGCAAAACCTACAGCTAAATCCTGCTGTCTTCACTGGTCACTGGCTACTCCAAGCTCCTGGTGCCCAACCATGCACCTATAACTTCCCCGTCGAATGGGGTGTCCAGACATACAGAAACACTGGACGTGAGCTCTAAGCTCAATACGAAAGCAATGATATATATAATATATGCAATACATAAATGACTTTAAAATCAGGGTTAAATCACTTTCTCTGGGCGCCTGGAATACACAGTACCGGGCTAGAGAGCGACTCCGCATGGTACTCGTATATTCCCAAGATACGAATCCTCAGGAAGAATCGCCTCGACTGATGGAAACTGTCATGACTCACATCATCCCGATGCAGTCTCCGTAAAAACATATGCATGTGCTAAAGCCGTAAAACATGGTAAAACATATAACACATACTCATGCAACACATATAATATATATCATGCTGGCCATCTCAGTCAGTACTAACGTACCTCACTACAGGCAAATCCTAGCAGTCCCACTCTAGGTTCCAAGCCTATCAACAACTCTACAATGCAAATATCCATGCATTATTCATTAAGCTCTAAAAGCCTTAACTAAGCTATTGCATACTCCTAAATAATTTAAGGAGACCATAGCTATACCTGCGTCCGTCGTCAGCCCACTGATGGAGACTATCCCGCAACTAGGGCACACCCCTGCTGCAGCTCCACAACTTCGAGCACTGCTCCGCTACACGAGCACTGCCCCGCTACTATGTCAGACACTGTCTGACTATACTTAAAATATATTTCCTACTCCAACTCTAAAATAAGAGTACCCAAAGCCCAAAATAGAGCTACTAGGACGAAGGAGAGGAATTCGGAATTGGCAAGAAATGGGGAGCTCGGACCCTATATTTATAGACGTCGATCGGAAGCTTCGTTCCTCGATCGGACGTTCCGTTTCGGCAGATCGGAAGCTCCGTTCCTTGATCGGACGCTCCGTTCGCCACGTGTCAATTCGGTCCACATGCAACCACACACTTGTCACCGACAGCCATCGGAAGCTCCGTTCTTGATCGGACGTTCCGATCGTCGATCGGACGCTCCGATCCTAGATCGTTGCTTCCGATCCCACTCGAGTCTTGGAACCCTCTAAACCAATTTCGAGTGTCCTGGATCCATTTTTGGGCTCCGTTAATCCTCCTAGAATTTCCTTAATCATGTTTTACTTAACCCAAACATGATTACATGATTAATTACTCATTAATCGTTAATCACGGATACGGGTCACTACATTCTCCCCCCCCCTTACAAGATTTCATCCTCGAAATCTAGGGTAACACCTCGAGAACATAAATACAGACACTTGCCCGAGTGTCTAGTCGAAATAGCTTCCGACATACTCAGACTCTTGTCGAATTATATGCAAGCTGCATAAATGCTAAATCACAATAGCATTCTCCGAGCTGGAAACCACTGCATTACTTGATGACAATTAACCTTGCTTGACACTAACGTGCCACAGCACTGATACGTCCTTCGTCACAATCACGATCTTACTGATCACGAAGGATGCAACAATCCACTTGATCAAGATTATTATCCCAAGTAAAATCTAAAACTGACTAAGACCAAGTCATAACCTGACTGGCTTACGATATTCGTCGAATCACTAAACAATTCTAACCATCCACTGGTCCCCAAAAGTTCTCAATGCCCAACACCTCTAGTTAGGAAACACTAATCCCAACACTGTGCCGACACAACAAATCTCTAATTCTCTTCAAGAGAATCTAATTGACACAGGGTTATACTGCAACATAACTGCTTAACATGATTCCATAGACTGATTATCCTTCCCATGCCTCACCGAAGCAAAACAGCTTCCCAAGGGCAACACTGGGAACTCAGACCATCCAGTCTAGTACAAATCACAGTTCATGTTTCTTAGTATAACTCAGCCATAGGTTATTCACCCAAGAATATCCAATCAATAGACATTCTCCCGATAGTTATACTTACTCGCAATCACTATATACAAATCAAGACTAAGGCAAGCTCCCACCAATATGTTCGACTGGGACATTCCACAGTACACAGACATATGGAAACGCTTCCTATACCGTCTCGAAACTCAACAGTTGCAAGCGTCTGGTATAACTCAACTCGGAGTCTCTGATGAAGCCATCATCGCATACCAACCTCCCAAGATTAAATACACTGATCCCGGGACTAAATCCCAACGGATTCTCAATAGTCAAATAGCTTCCCTTGCTGAACTAATCAGCCATAGCAATGAAAAGACTAATTCGTCGATTCCCTAGCCGATCCTGGGAAACACTTGTCCTCTAATAGCTGGTCACACAACGCTTCTGACTGTCGTCATAGCTGGAATGTAAAATCTCTGACAAACAGTCAGCACGGATGTGATTTACTGACTGAAAAAAACAAAGTTGCTGCATCGCTGTCTTGCGAAGTCTTCAATTCCCACAACAATCTTGTAGACCACTAAGCCGATCAACGACTGCTTCGATCATTTCCATGATCTCACGCACCACATGCTAAAATTTAGTGACACCCCTTGCTGGATCTCAAAAATAGACCCCAGCTAATATCACACCTTGCGATCATACAACTGATGTCCATATGAGTATCCAATCCTCGTTGGATCCCAAACTCCAATGATACACTTAAGACATCATCACAAAAGCACTATCCTGGAAGTTACCAATTCCTTCAGATGTGTCTCCTGTCAAGTTAACCCTTAAATTGACCCTTCAAGTCAATTGAAACTCTTTGGTGAATTCATCTCCGGCAACCTAGAGATTTCAAAGCACCACCTGCTCCTGCTCTGAGACTGTACCAAGTACTCATCTCTTAAGCATTTGAACGACAAAATACTATCCCAAGTATTTCTCGATTGCTACATCCAAATCATCATCGATTGGACTTACTAATCGACCTCGTCGATTTACTGATTGATACTCACACTTATCAAATCAGATAACCACTGATCGTCAACACCTAAGTGGCTCGATCAATTACTCTTGACTCGACTATCCCAAGTCTACTATTCCAAACACTGAATTACTCAAAACTCTCTGGTTTCAACAAACCCACGCTTGGTAACCGAACCATAGCTATTAGTAATCTAATGACACATCCTCGTGTCTTACTACTGACAGCTGCCTCGTACACTGACTTAACCAATCTAACCCTGACAGAGTTAATCAATATCCACTAGTAGTCATTAGCACAAATCCTGCGCCGTCTCAGCACTACTACTCGTTGTCTTGTTCACTCGAGATGAACATCAAGACAAACTAAGTCCAAGAAGCATAACTAATGAATACCAAAGATTTCCACAATCTTCGAATGCATTCCTGATCATATTCCTTGCTAAGAATGTACGACAATTCAAGACTTAGGGTAGCTTATCATGATATCCCACCTGGACAATCACCAAGGCTTAACGGGTATAGGCCACGCTTCCCTCAGATCTCAATAATCCTTGTACAATACTTATCATATGATCCAACACTTGATGAAATCAATCATCATGAAGTAGTCCTCGTATTCGAGTCGAAGTCTCGAAACTACATCCCATCCTGGATCCTAAATAATTCCTATCACAAGGAAACTTTATCCACAACTCTGATGACAACCACATGTCATTGCTGGTAGAATTTCATCCACCTACTAGATCCACACGTCTAGAATAATCCAAAGGTCAAACTTATCTGCTCATAGCACACACTCGTCAAGGAAATCCCTCCAAGACTGGTTCCTATAGCAGAACACTATTACTGATATCTCTGACACACCAGACGATATCGAACCATCAATATCAAACCTGATATCTAATCCAAGGTCATACCCTGTCGTGACTGTCACCAAATCCCTAGACTGAGTAGCCTTCCCACCGCCGTCTCCTGAAGCACAAGGGCTCCCAGGTAACCTCTGAAGTAAAAAGACTCCCAGAGTAACACTGGCATAGGGTCGCGCCCCATCACGTCTAGTCATGGTCATAGTCCACAACTCTTGGTATATACTCGACCTGTCATCCTGATGAAATCCCATCATCACAAGTCTCAACCTAACAAAGGTCAAACAGTACACTATTCTAAGGAAACAACCTAGAACAAAGCCCAATGTCCGAAAACGAACAATATTCCCATGCCTCTAGATGAGTCCACCCATCGCTGGCACTATTTTAGTCCACTGACTAACTAGGTCAATCCTAGGAAAACACTTAGACTAACCACAAGTCAAATAGTCACAGTCGGCCCACTCAAATCCCATGAGCTACTATAGTTGAACACTAATCAACTAAAACCAAGCCAACCTTAGCAAAAACATGCAATCATCCACGAATTGCAAAATAAATAATACATGCATCATTGTTTCAAGTTATGTACAATTTCTTGATTACAATCCCTGTGTAATACAATTACAGTATCCCGAAAATACAAAATGTAAAATCAATAACTTGAATGATACAACAGAATCTGATGATTTATTACAACTGAAACACTGTTTACAACTACAACAATACAGTATATAAATCATCGTACTAGTCTTCGTTCCTTGAGCATGAAGCTTCTAATCGACATACGCATCGATACAAGCATACTCCCGTCCAAGTCTCTCTACATGTCCTCCCGCAAAGAACTCCGGAGAAATGGCACGTGTTAGCTAACCAGCTATGCTCTGCGTCAGTGCATGTCAATCGACCTCTTATGCTCACGATCTACCGTCAGCTTTCTTCTTGCAACTAAATCATGCTTTTGAACATGAAGTTTCCCGTATGCGTACCAAAAGCATCAATACATGCATACCGGAAAAACCATGTTCTGCATGACAATCTCTCCAACTACGAGTGGAGAATCTCTTTGGACTGGAACCACATTTTTTATTACACACCATTCGTTCCAAAAAGCCCTCAGAGGTATCTGACGTGATATTCTCTTTCTTCTCTCCCAGACTTTTCCTGCTGGAATCCATATGTTCTTCGATCAACATCCCAATGCATCAGATGATGAACTGTAGTTAGCATATTCATGCTACTACCGGTGTTCTCATCACTGCTGCTTTCCTTATAATGAAAACTCCTGCCGCAGACCTTGGCAATGAAGAAAATTATCCTTAGGTCTCACCAATCCTACAAGGATAACCCAAAGTCTTAGTACTATATCTCAAGTCTCTTGCATGTATATGCTTTGATACCAATGAATGTAGCGACCCAGCCCGGATCCGCTACCTAATCAGAGTTTAGGAGCATAATTAAACATGCATTAAATAAATCGCTGCGGAAGACTTAAATTTAAAACAGACCGGCAGAATACAACCGGATAAATAAATTCGATTATACAACCCAATCAAAATAAATAACCCTAAAGGCAAAACCTACAGCTAAATCCTGCTGTCTTCACTGGTCACTGGCTACTCCAAGCTCCTGGTGCCCAACCATGCACCTATAACTGCCCCGTCGAATGGGGTGTCCAGACATACAGAAACACTGGACGTGAGCTCTAAGCTCAATACGAAAGCAATGATATATATAATATATGCAACACATAAATGACTTTAAAATCAGGGTTAAATCACTTTCTCTGGGCGCCTGGAATACACAGTACCGGGCTAGAGAGCGACTCCGCGTGGTACTCGTATATTCCCAAGACACGAATCCTCAGGAAGAATCGCCTCGACTGATGGAAACTGTCATGACTCACATCATCCCGATGCAGTCTCCGTAAAAACATATGCATGTGCTAAAGCCGTAAAACATGGTAAAACATATAACACATACTCATGCAACACATATAATATATATCATGCTGGTCATCTCAGTCAGTACTAACGTACCTCACTACAGGCAAATCCTAGCAGTCCCACTCTAGGTTCCAAGCCTATCAACAACTCTACAATGCAAATATCCATGCATTATTCATTAAGCTCTAAAAGCCTTAACTAAGCTATTGCATACTCCTAAATAATTTAAGGAGACCATAGCTATACCTGCGTCCGTCGTCAGCCCACTGATGGCGACTATCCCGCAACTAGGGCATACCCTTGCTGCAGCTCCATAGCTTCGAGCACTGCTCCGCTACATGAGCACTGCCCCGTTACTATGTCAGACACTGTCTGACTATACTTAAAATATATTTCCTACTCCAACTCTAAAATAAGAGTACCCAAAGCCCAAAATAGAGCTACTAGGGCGAAGGAGAGGAATTCGGAATTGGCAAGAAATGAGGAGCTCGGACCCTATATTTATAGACGTCGATCGAAAGCTCCGTTCCTCGATCGGACGTTCCGTTCCGGCAGATCGGAAGCTCCGTTCCTCGATCGGATGCTCCGTTCGCCACGTGTCAATTCGGTCCACATGCAACCACACACCTGTCACCGACAGCCATCGGAAGCTCCGTTCTTGATCGGACGTTCCGATCGTCGATCGGACGCTCCGATCCTAGATCGTTGCTTCCGATCCCATTCGAGTCTTGGAACCCTCTAAACCAATTTCGAGTGTCCTGGATCCATTTTTGGGCTTCGTTAATCCTCCTAGAATTTTCTTAATCATGTTTTACTTAACCCAAACATGATTACATGATTAATTACTCATTAATCGTTAATCACGGATACGGGTCACTACATGAACTATGTGTTGGGATGCTTTCTTCAGAAAGTGGGGAGCTCTATTTATAGAGCCCCCTCCGCGCACAAACATCAGAAGGAAAATTCTATATTGAATTTTCCTTCAATATTTATCGTACATTTGGCTTTAATGTATTGCCATCTACTGCCTCATTTGCCAACACTTGCTGCCACCTCCTGCCACATGCTGCCAACACTTCTTTTCTTTATTATTTTATTAATTTCTGACATTCTTCCACTTGGAGATTTCATTGAGAATCAAACACAGCTCCACATATCCTTTCAATCTTGCCATTCCCGCTGCTTACGTTCCTGCGAGGCCACTTGAGGATCTACACCATTCAAACTTCTCCGTGCTCACTGGCTTGGTCAGAATATCAGCTATGTTATCCTTCATATGGATCTTCAGCATGTCCACACTTCCTTCCTCTACTACTTTCCGTACAAAGTGAAATTGTACTCCAATGTGTTTAGTCCTGGAATGAAAGGCTGGATTCCTTGCAATGTGCAAGGCACTCTGACTGTCACAAAACAGAGGAATCTTTTCTTGTTTGTGCCCAAGCTCCTCCAATATCCTTTTAATCCATATTGCCTCCTTGCAAGCTTGAGTAGCTGCCATGTATTCTGCCTCCGTTGTAGATAATGCCACAACTGTTTGCAGTTTTGAAACCCAGCTGACTGCACCTCCTGCAACTGTAAATACATAACGAGTAGTAGATTTTCTCTTATCTGGATCACCTGCGTAGTCTGAATCCACATAGCCCCTGAGTGTAAAATCTGATCCTCCAAAACATAATGCAGCTTCTGAGGTACCCTTAATGTATCTAAGGATCCTCTTAACCGTGCTCCAATGCTCTTGTCCAGGATTTGCCATATATCGACTGACTGCTCCCACTGCTTGTGCAATGTCTGGTCTTGTACAAATCATGGCGAACATTAAACTCCCCACTGCTGATGCATACGGTACTCGAGACATCTCCATCTTCTCTGCTTCACTGCTAGGACACATCT
The DNA here is from genome assembly GCF_033568475.1 of Henckelia pumila. Lineage (NCBI taxonomy): Eukaryota > Viridiplantae > Streptophyta > Magnoliopsida > Lamiales > Gesneriaceae > Henckelia > Henckelia pumila. The sequence goes on from NC_133121.1 coordinate 54,223,111, forward strand.
CAGAAGATAACTTGAAGTTAATAGGAAGAGGGGTTGAAACTGGCTTACTATCTTGCATGTTGAAGCGTTGCAAGACTTTCTTCAAATAATTTTTCTGGGAAAGCCAAATCTTCCTGTTGCTTCTGTCTCGGTGAACTTGCATCCCTAGAATCTTGTTTACTGGTCCCAAGTCCTTCATATCAAATTCCCTAGCCAACTGTGCCTTCAATTCTCGGACCCGATCTTTGTTGGGGCCTGCTACCAACATGTCGTCCACGTACAACAATAAAATGATATAATCATCATCACCAGACCTCTTGAAATACGTACAAGGGTTTGCACTGAGTATGTTGTACCCAAGGCTCATGATATAGGAATCAAATCTCTTGTACCAACACCTCGGCGCCTGTTTGAGACCGTACAGAGATTTGTTCAACCTACAAACCAAGTTCTCTTTGCCCCTTTTTTGCAAAACCTTCTGGCTGGAGCATATAGATTTTTTCTTCAAGATTGCAATGAAGAAATGCCGTTTTCACATCTAACTGTTCTAGATGTAGGTTAAACACCGCACACAATGCCAATACTACCCTGACTGTTGAAAGTCGAACCACAGGAGAAAATATCTCATTGAAGTCAATTCCTTCTTTCTGAGCATACCCTTTGACAACCAATCTTGCACGATACCGCTCCACTTGGTTATTGCCATCACGCTTGATCTTATAGACCCATCTGTTACCGATAGCTTTCCTTCCTCGTGGTAGTGTAACAAGATCCCAAGTTTTGTTCCTGTCCAATGCTTCCAATTCTTCCTGCATCGCTGTCATCCACAGGGATACATTCGAGCTTTGAGTAGCCTCATGGAAACTCAACGGCTCACCATCCTCAATTAATAGACAATATGCAATGTTGCTTTCAGTGACATAATCTGAAAGCCAACCTGGTGGTCTTCTCTCTCGAGTTGACTGCCTTACTTTGGAAACCTCTGACTCAACTGGTTCTTGTTCCTCGTGCTCCGGTACTACTTCACAAGAAACTTAATCTTCGTCTGTATTATTTTCCACCTGAATGATAGTAGTTTCTGAATTCAGTGTGCATTTGTCTCCCTTCACTTTATCTTCCTCGAAGATAACATCCTTGCTGATGATAAGCTTGTGGACAGTAGGATCCCACAAGAGAAACCCCTTTACTCCATCAGCATAGCCCAAGAAGATACACTTTCTGGATTTGGAATCCAACTTCGATATTTCTTGTTCATTGTACATAACGTACACCGGACTTCCAAATGTATGTAATCGAGAATAATCAGCTGGCTTGCCAGTCCACACCACCATCGGAGTCTTCAAATCAATCGCCACTGAAGGAGAACGATTGATGATATAAGAAGTGGTTTTGACTGCTTCTGCCCAAAATGACTTTGGTAGACCCGCAGTACTCAACATGGCTCTTGTTCTGTTCAACAAAGTTCTGTTCATCCGCTCCGCCACTCCATTCTGGTGAGGCGTGTAAGCCGTCGTGAACTATCTTTTGATGCCCTCATGCTGACAGAATGCATCAAATTCATCACTAGTATATTCTCCTCCATTTTCAGTCCTCAAACACTTGATTTTCTTATCAGAATCAAGTTCAACCCGCGCTTTGAAAACTTTGAAGACTTCGAAAACATCTGACTTCTTCTTGATTGGATACACCCAACATCTCCTAGAGAAATCATCAATAAACGAGAAAAAGTATCTCGCTCCTACTAGGGATACCATCGGTGCTTTCCAAACATCAGAATGAATCAGCTCCAATATTCCTTTGCTCTTGGCATTAGACGTGCCAAACTTCAATCTGTGTTGTTTACTGGTAACACAATGCTCACAAAAGGGTAGAGTCACTTTTGTAAGCCCTGGCAACAGCTTCCGTTCAGAGAGAATCTTCATTCCTTGTTCTGACATATGTCCAAGCTTTCTATGCCACAACAGTGTTGATTCTTCTCCCGAACCAATTGATGCAACAGCTAGTTCCGCCTCTTTGTGTGTTTCCCCCAACAATACATAAAGATTTGCAGCAACCTTTTTCGCCTTCATAACCACAAGCGCGCCTTTCACAATTTTCATGATCCCTTTCTCGATACGGGTTTTGCACCCAATATCATCCAATTGCCCCAAAGACAAAAGATTCTTTGTCAGGCCCTTCACATGTCGTACCTCCTGTATGGTGCGAATAGTACCATCAAACATTTTAATTTTAATGGTACCGACCCCAGCGATTTCCAAGGCATGATCATTTCCCATGAATACTGATCCTCCTGAAACTGGTTCATACTGATCGAACCATTCTCTCCTTGACATCATATGCCACGTTGCTCCAGAATCCATAATCCATGCATCACAAAATTTGTGTCTGTCTTCCGCAACCGTTGCTGCTTCGCTGAATAATATTTCACCACCGCCTGAAGTACTGGCCACATTTCCTTGAGATCCCTTATCGATGCTCTTCGTACACTCTCTCTTGAAGTGCCCTTTACCGCCACATTTAAAGCAGTGAATTTTTTTCTTCTTACTTCTTGACTTGGATCTACCATATCTGTGGCTCCCACTGGAGTCACGCTCCGTCAATCTTCCTCTTGTCATCGGTAAAGCCTCTGCTTGCTTCGACGTTTCCAACCTATCTTCCTTGTTCCTTCGATGACTCTCTTCTCCAAGAACCGCAGTTAAGACGTCGTCAAAATTTAAATTATCCGAAAGAACATTGTTGGTAACATTGATGATGAGCTGATCGTATGAATCTGGTAGACTTTGAAGTAGAAGCTCCGCACGTTATTTTTCCTCTATTTTATGCCCCATAGACGTGAGCCGGGAAAATAGAGTATTCAGTGTATTGATATGGTCGGTCATCGATGAGGATTCCGCCATCCAAAGAGAATAAAGCTTTCTCTTTATGAAAATCTTGTTGTGTAGTGACTTGACCTCGTATAATTTTGTCAGAGTATCCCATATAACTTTTGCGCTTTTTATTTCAGAGATACTTGACAAAACTTCATCCGCTATAGCCAAGTGCAAATTGTCAACAGCATTGTGATTCATCTCATTCCACTTTTGATCGTCCGTGACGTCCGCCGGTCTATCTCCAATAGCTGCCAAGCAACGCTCTTTTGTTAGAATTTCTTGCACCTTCAATTTCCACAGCAAAAAATTGCTCCCATTGAACTTTTCTATCTCGTATTTTGCCGTCATCTTGACTACAAGAATCCTGCCTTATAAAATCTTCAAAAAATGTTTTCTGATGTGGAAGATCAGTCAAAGCTGCAACCACAGAGCATACTCAGAATTTTAAGAAATTTTATGCCAAGGCTCTGATACCACTTGTTGGTTCCAGGTGCGGCATCACGAGATAGAAATTATGTAAATTGAAGAATAAATAGATAGCAAGATTTACGTGGAATACCCCCAAAAAATTATTAGGGTAAAAACCACGGGCAAGACCAAAAGATTCCACTATAATATTTGGAGAATTACAACCTCTCTCTGTGTTTCCAAAGAGACACACTCTCTTAATACAGGAGAAAATCTATCTCACAAATATTATAGAAATACACTCAAAATTACTTGAATGCTTTAAACTGAGAAATGAACTCTGTGTTGGGATGCTTTCTTCATAAAGTGGGGAGCTCTATTTATAGAGCCCCCTCCGCGCACAAACATCAGAAGGAAAATTCTATATTTAATTTTCCTTCAATATTTATCGTACATTTGGCTTTAATGTATTGCCATCTACCGCCTCGTTTGCCAACACTTGCTGCCACCTCCTGCCACATGCTGCCAACACTTCTTTTCTTTATTATTTTATTAATTGCTGACAGATGTCAGTTAAACGTAATTGAAAGAAACCAAGACTGAAGTACTCGAAGGAATATTCAGAATATCAACCCATTATGCCATCTATTTTTTGATAAGTTTTTTCGTACATTTCAATGGATAGTTCAGAAATTCAAATGCATTACCTCGTACTTGACGTGCACCACAAGACAAAAGAACGACACCTATTTTTGGAAGAAATCATCTTTGAATTTTGTGACCGTTTCCCTTCAAGGCTATAAATAGAAGACCAAAATCAGTTGAGAAAGCTACTCCAACTCACGAGATTTTTCAAGCAATCTATAAGCTTTCAAGTCAACTGAAATTTACAAAGCTCTCAAGCTAAATTGATCAAAGAATCCAAACACACTTTACAAGTTGTATATTTGATCGTTCAAGGATCACATTGTGCTAAGTCATTGAGTTGTAATTCATTGTAATTCAAATCAATTGAGATACTAGAGAGTTTCAGTTTTGGCAGTGTTAAGTCCAAAATTGAGTTGGGATTTTGCAAAAGTTGTAAGATTCAAAGCCTTCTAATGAGTGGAAGACGGATGACATATGAGTTTTTAAGTCTACGAACATCCAGAAACAAAGACTTGTCTCTTTACTTTCAGATGACCTGTCTTTCTAGACATTATATAATGTTCTACTCTGTCAGTTTACTTTATTCCGCATAAACTTGGTTATTTAACTGATATTGATAGTCGAGAAAGACATAGTTCAGTTTTCAACCCAATTGAATTCATTTGAAGAAGAAATTCTTGTTGTGAGTGTGTATTCACCACCCTCTACACACACATCCGGTTCTTACAAGTTGTATCAGATCAAGGTTATTTTTTTACTTTTGAACATATATTCTAAAATGGAATCTGTTAGAATCGGTGAATGCGTGTAAAGGAGGGGTGAATACACCACATGCACTTTTCTTTAAATTGATGACTGAGTTCATTCGTGGTCACAACTGAACAATTTGTTTTCTTCTTGACTGTCAATACTAATTGATCAACAATAGAGTTGTGCGGAATAAGATCAACTAATAGAAAGAACACAAATAGTAAGACTCAACTGAAATGGTAAGAACACAGAATTTGTTTAAGGATGTTCGGAGATAAAAACTCCTACGTCATCCCTTCTTCTCTTTGAAAGGTTTTACTAGAAGATTTGAGTGATACAAATACTTGTACAACCCCATTTCAGAAAATATTTAACACTGCCTTAACTGAAACTCCTAGACTCAATACACAATATATCCTCGAATGATATTACAAAGTGTGAATAAACTGCTTGACACTTAGCACAAAATTGATCCTAAATGATCAAATGAATAAATTGAAAGAGTGTGTTCTTACAGTTGTGTGATTTTCTGAGATTTTGATACTCAACTGACTTGATCACAGATAGCTTAGAATGCTTGATAATTCAAAAATTCTGGAGAGCTTCCACAACTGATCGTCAAACCTATTTATAGGCACCATTCTGCAATGGTCATAAGTGTTTACAATTATATCCGTTTCTCACATTAATTTCCCGTTGATTGAGTTGTAAGCTAGTCTTGGAGACAAATTCTGAAGATAGTACAACCATGCGTTTTGTCTTTTTCAATAAATGATAATAATTCAAATAACTTGACTCTGATAGTTTAGGGAATTTTGGATTAACTATTGATAAGTGCATTTTGTAGGCATTAGTTCGTGATGTTTTTATGCTTATTTTGTGTGCATTTTTATTTTTTTGTGTGTTTTTATGTGTTTTATTGCATTCATATGTATTTTATTCTCCGGGTTTTATTTGTAGGAACAATGGAAATTAAAAGAGTTTTGAAGGCTAAAAAAGAGAAAAAAAAGAGAAAAAAAAATGGGAATTGAAGCGCTAAAGAAAGGTTAGCACAACATCTTGTGCTATCGCTCTAAAAGTTAGCACTACATCTAGTGCTAACGCTCTAAATGTCAGCACTACATATCATGGAAAACTATGCGCTGTTTGTGAGACCTCGATTCTAAACCACTAAACTCAGATTAAACAACAATTAAGCGAACAAGAATCCAAGAGTAAAACAAGTCAAAGTTTTTTTTTTTTTTTTTTTAAAACGCTGCGCGCCCGCGCGAGGAACCAAGCTCGCGCGCGCGCGGGCAAACAAATCCGAGGCCCAACGGAGGCCTCGCGCGCGCACGAGGAACACCTCGCCCTCGCGCGGAAGGCCTGGGCAGAAATGCTCAGGCTGCAGAAAAAAAAAGAAAGGATTCCGCGCTTGGTCCGACATGCCTTCAAATACAAATGCAATAACAGGGTGTAGGGAAACATGCCATAACAAGTCATGCTTACAGAAGGCCTAAATCGATACAACAACAACATACTTCGATTTCAGATTACAATCCGAATACAAACTAATTCGAATAACAAAACATATCAAGTTCGAGTTCTAACATGCTTCAATCTTAAACTAGATAAACATGCTAATTCGACTTCTAAACCGAGTCTCACTTCTACTACTTGCCCTCGAAGCTAACCATGCCTCTTCTGACTTGTTCCTGCCCCACCTGTTGCCAAGTACACATACAAAACAAAGCAACAGCCGGATAACCGGTGAGAATGATAATCCCAGTAAAAGCAACATATCAAGTAATGAATATACAACATGCTATCAAACCACATATTCAAGTCGAAGTTAATGATATGCATGGCTTTAAAACCAGGATATCGATTCTGATAAACACGGGAGTATTGCTCTGCTTTTGGGATCCCGAGGATGAGATCACGTAACGACTCACCGACTCTCCCAATCGAGGTGGTGCCACGTATCCCACTCCTCTAGACTTTGAGCAACCATAATGAGTATGCTAGCACTAGGCGAAATACTACAACCTAGGCCACTCAATCATAGTTCCCAAACGTCTAACAAAAAGGGCGGTTCTGCCCGCTGAAATCAAAGTAGGCTCAAGATGAATGCATAACAGAAACATAAACATAAGCCACATAACAAAAACTCAATCAATCAACAATTACAAGTTCCACGTGCTAGAACAAGTATCAATGCAATATGTGATTTAAAAGGGAAACTCGAGAACCAACAGTCCCGAGTATGCTATCCCGCTACGATGACTGCTTTTACCTTTCAATGCAGTAGCTCCAACTCTGGATAAGCTACAAAAGAGATTGTATAAACAACTACACAATCTAACAACAACAAGGCAACGGTTCAAGGAAAACTCTTTATACCGTTCTTCGTCCAACTCTCGACGAACAATGCTGCTAACACAGGGCTCGACAAACTCCAACGAATCTGTAAGAATTCAAGAGTTGATCAACAACCACGATCACTCACACGCCAAGACTCCAATCAATACAAACACGATTCAAAAACCCAAAACTCAAACCGACGGCATAACGGCTATAAACTGAACAAACCGGAAATGCAGACAGCAGTTCAATACCGATATCAACTCATATCAATGCCCAAACAACAACAACAAGACAAACCCAACAAATCTCAAAACCACATTTTCGAAAATGGCTTCCAAAAATCATAATAAATCCGAACGTCGCTCTAATTCAAAACCGACAGATAATAAACGATCAGAACTCTGTAGAGAACAACATACTCGAATCTCAAACGATTCTAACAACATACAAAAACTAGAATGTATCCGATCGAAGAAGAATTTACGATATAACGAAGCTCTCGTTGCTGTGATTGCTAATCTGCCTTCAGAAATAATTTCCAACGGCCGGATCGAGCTCGGACTGAAATCAGAAAGCTTGAAAGCTCAATGAATCGACTTCAATGGAGGGAGGCGATGCAATGGAGGTGATGGAGAAGAGAATGAGCCCAAAAGCCTTATAAATATCTATAAAAACCGATAATTGCGTTTTAGTCCCTGAAAAATCCAATTTTTGCAAAAAGGACCCTGATCAAAATAAAACCGGCTCGAGAACTCTGTAATCTCTGATTAACTCAAATAAATTCAATTAAGATAAAAATGGGGCGTTACAATTCTCCCCCACTAAGAAGAGATTTCGTCCTCGAAATCAACGAGAACCACAACTCAAAGATAGAATAAAGAACTAAAGACAGTAAGAAGAACTCACGTCATCCGAATAACTCCGAAAATCGCTGTCTCATGTCAGATTCTGTCTCCCAAGTCGCTTCCTCGATGCCGTGACGGCTCCACTACACTTTCAACAATGGAATCAACTTGGTTCTGAGTTGATTTTCTTTCCGATCAAGGATCTGAATCGGTCGCTCAAAATAGCTCAGGGTCTCGTCTAACTCGGCTTCGTCTGGCTGAAGGATATGAGAAGGATCTGGATGATACTTTCGCAGCATAGAGACGTGAAAAACGTCGTGAATACTAGATAAAGACGGAGGAAGTGCAAGTCTGTAGGCAAGATCGCCTATCTTCTCGAGAATCTCGTACGGACCGATGAATCTCGAAGATAACTTTCCTCTCTTACCAAATCTAACGGTGCCTCTGAACGGAGAAATCTTAAGGAATACACGGTCTCCCTGCTCAAAACTCAGAGGTCGACATCTGACATTCGCATACTTTGCCTGTCTATCTTGAGCTGACTTCATTTTGGTCTGAATGATCTTAACCTGCTCTTGTTGGAAAAAACTGGCGGTCAGATCAATCACGATTGATACCCGGTGCAGCGGAAGTTTAAAAATTTTGTTATGGAACAATTCCATAGTGTGGGTATCAACCGTTCAACGATTAAATTATTGTGTGTGTAAAATTCAAATAACAATTAATTAAATTTTACCTTCAATCTCGCAACGAGATTACTGGACACCAACAGATTTTATCTGCTCTTGTTGTCTCTCCCTGGAACCGATGAACTCCTTCAATCAGGTCCACGAACAGAGGTTTAATCCCTCTGATAGATTGCACTAGAAAATCTATCAGAAGTTTTCTGCGAAGAGATTACACGAATCTGATTCGTTATTCCTGACCACGATTCAAAATCACAGACCGGAATTTTCTCGGGCAGAGGGGAGGGGTCGGCCGAAATTTTCTTTTAGAGAGACTAGGGTTTTCGATTTTTGCTCTCAAAAATTATGACCTGTTGTGTCTAATTTCTGTACTGAAATAACTTATTTATAATGCAGGCCACTAACACCTTAGGGCCCATTAATCATAAGCTGGGGCCTGACAAGCAAAGCCCGCTCGTTCAGAAATTAATATAAAATTCATCGTGACTCCGATTGATGAAACGATTTCACCAATGTGCACAGAAACCATTTCTGCACGTTTTAAAGTCAAAATAAATTTTCCTGAATCCGAATTCAGTGGTTTCCAAAAATGTCCATCCCTATGTCATTTTAGGAAATCCTACTCCCTTACTCTTATTTAAGAAGTCCAACTCCTTAGTTCATTAAATTTAACTCTTTAAATTTAACTATCTCAACGGGGATTAAAACTCCATTACACTGTGTGACCCTCAATGGTTCAGGGATACAGCTAGCCGTGGGCTCACAACTCCTTGTGACTCGGAACAACACTTTCCGACTTGCCCAACGAATCATGGTAAAGCGCCTAGCAACATCGCCCCATGATTCCCTAGGTATCACTGATAGTGCCTACAAGAACCAGTAGATTTTGGTTAGCGTACAGTACGGTCCCTTCATCCATATATCCCGATCGAATCAACAACCATTGGTATATCGAGAGTCGCTCAAGATTCGATAACTATGCAATACATCTTGAAGATCAAATTAGTGACATCGCATGTGCTACTAAGAAACCATTTCTTAAATCACATCAATTACTCTGGCCAGAGATTTATCACACTAATATCTCCTCAGATCGCATAGGATATCCACACTCGCAAGTATGTGGTGAATCCTTGACAACAATGCATTGACTCCTATATGTGTCGTAACTGTACCCAATCTCGACACCTGATGACCCCCATAGAGTCGGTAAACGAGTCAAAGCACAGCACTAGCATATAGAGTCTCCATGATGTTTCAAGTCGTAAGGACTAATGGTGTACAACCAAAACCGCGGACTTAATCCACTCGATAAGTGATAACCACTTGGAAAGTCCGGATAGGGTAGTTCGATTATTCATCCTATGAATATCCATTTGCATGCTTCGAACATCTCCATGTTCCCTACCAATGAAACGTGGTACTCCGCATCGCAAATGCTAGTCTCAAACTCGAGCGATCCTTATCCTTATTCTCGGACGGCTCAATCGACTAGGAACGGTTTTAGAACATACAGTGACTATAAGATGTATTTCATGATAGACATCTCCATGTTCTACCACATCTTACATACACTATAGTATATTCAAGGTCTTTATCAAAACAACAATAGTATATCACAATATAACAATATGAAGTAATATAAAGTCATTGCCATAAAAGTGTAAATAATATTAAACAAAAGATTGTTTATACAAAGAGTCATCAAAGCCCATAGCCACACAGTTGGCTCACTGGGCACCCACTCTTACAATCTCCCACTTGCCCTATAGCCAACTAGTCATACTACGTAGACCCATTGCTTCGCGATGTTTGTCAAACAATGGTCCTGGCAAGGGCTTAGTAAGCGGATCAGCGATATTGTCTGCAGAGGCCACTCGTTCGACAATGATGTCTCCTCTTTCCACAATCTCCCGGATTATGTGGTATTTCCTCAGTACGTGTTTGGATCTTTGATGAGACCTTGGTTCCTTTGCTTGAGCAACGGCACCCGTGTTGTCGCAGTACACCGGGACTGGACCAACAAATTCAGGAATGACGCCCAACTCTTGGACGAAATTCCTCATCCAAACGGCCTCTTTAGCAGCAGCTGATGCTGCAATGTATTCAGCCTCAGTGGTGGAATCCGCTGTGGTGTCCTGCTTGGAACTCTTCCAAGAGACAGCACCGCCATTGAGCATGAACACAAATCCAGAGGTTGACTTCGAGTCATCCACATCACTTTGGAAGCTAGAGTCGGTATAGCCTTCCAATTTGAGTTCTCGTCCTCCATAAACCATGAACATATTCTTAGTCCTTCGCAAGTACTTAAGAATGTCCTTCACGGCTTTCCAATGCATTTGACCAGGATTAGACTGATATCTGCTCGTGACACTCAGAGCAAATGCTACATCCGGTCTGGTAGATATCATCCCATACATGATACTACCTATAGCTGACGCATATGGTACATGTGTCATATTCTCTATCTCTTCATCAGTCTTGGGACACATAGACTTGGATAGAGAAACTCCATGACACATGGGTAGATGTCCTCTTTTGGACCCATCCATTGAAAACCGTTTCAATATGGTATCGATGTAGGTTGATTGAGTGAGTCCTATCATTCTCTTAGACCTATCTCTATAGATCTGTATCCCAAGAATGTAGGATGCCTCTCCCAAATCCTTCATCGAAAATCTACCTGATAACCATATCTTTGTTGACTGCAACATCCCTACATCATTCCCAATGAGTAGGATGTCATCAACATAAAGTACTAAGAATGTCACCGCATCCTTAACTACTTTCTTGTACACGCAAGGTTCCTCCGGGTTCTTGATGAAACCAAAATCTTTTATTGTTTCATCAAATTTCTGGTTCCAACTTCTTGATGCTTGTTTTAGACCATAAATTGATCTCTGAAGCTTGCATACCTTATGCTCGCTTCCCATGGATGTGAACCCCTCAGGCTGCCTCATATAGATTACTTCCTTAATGTCTCCATTAAGAAAAGCAGTCTTCACATCCATCTGCCATATCTCATAGTCATACCATGCAGCTATGGCAATTAGGATTCTTATGGACTTGAACATTGCAACTGGTGAAAAGGTTTCGTCATAGTCAACTCCTTGCCTTTGAGTATAACCTTTAGCCACCAATCGCGCCTTGTAGGTCAATACCTTACCATCAGGCCCAAGCTTTCTTTTGTAGATCCATTTACACCCTATCGGAACAATTCCATCGGGAGGATCTACTAAAGACCAAACTTGGTTTGTATGCATCGAATCCAATTCTGACTGCATAGCTTCAAGCCATAAATTCGAATCCGCATCAGAAATTGCTTCCTTGAAGTTTCTTGGATCACATCCAATGTCGGGTTCATCTTGATCCCCTTCAAGAAGAAGACCATATCGAACTGGAGGTCTAGAAGTCCTTTCGGATCTTCTAGGTGCAGGCGTGTCCAGCAATGGTTCCTGAGGTGTAGGATCGTTATTTTGTATTTGGGGTTCTTCTCGAACTTCTTCGAGTTCCATCATCTCGCCTTTCTTATCCAATAAGAATTCCTTCTCCAAGAAGGTGGCATTCCGTGAAACAAACACCTTTGTTTCAGCAGGATAATAGAAATAATATCCGATTGAGTTCTTCGGATACCCCACAAAATAACATAAGCTGGATCGACTATCCAACTTGTCTCCCACTGTCTGCTTGACGTAAGCAGGACATCCCCAAATCCTTAAGTACGAATACTTAGGAGCTTTGCCATTCCATAACTCGTATGGTGTCTTGTCCACTGCTTTAGTGTGGACGTTGTTCAACAACAGTACCGCCGTTTCAAGCGCATAGCCCCAAAACGAAGGTGGAAGCTCAGTGAAGCTCATCATGGATCGAACCATGTCCAACAAGGTTCGATTACGACGCTCCGACACACCATTAAGCTGTGGTGTCATAGGAGGAGTCCACTGAGAGAGAATCCCATTCTCTTTTAGATAGTCCAAAAACTCGGTACTCAAGTATTCTCCACCTCGATCCGATCGAAGTGCTTTAATACTTTTACCTAGCTTGTTTTCTACTTCAGCCTTGAATTCTTTGAACTTTTCAAATGCTTCAGACTTATATTTCATTAAATATAAATACCCATACCTTGAATAATCATCAGTAAAGGTAATGAAGTAGGTGTGGCCATGTTGAGTCCCTACTCTAAATGGACCACAAACATCTGTATGGATCAAATCCAACAGATTCTGACTACGCTCAGGTTTCCCCTTAAAAGGAGATTTAGTCATTTTTCCTTTTAGGCAGGATTCACAAGTAGGTAGAGAGTTAATATCAGACATATCAAACATGCCCTCTCCCACTAGCTTGTTCATCCTCCTTGAGGAAATATGACCTAGTCTAGCGTGCCAAAGGTTTGCCGGGTTTTGACTATCGATTTTCATTTTGTTTGTTGTCGCCGGTTTGTCAATACAATTCACTGGAACGTCTTTTAGTTTTAAATTGTATAGATCGTTTTCAAGTTGTCCATTTCCAATTAAACATTCATTCTTGTAAATATTGCAAATCCCATTCACAAAATTACAAGAATAACCATCTCTATCAAGCATAGAAATAGAAATAATGTTTTTAATTAAATCTGGCACAAATAAAACATCTCTCAACAATAATTTAAAACCATTCTGCAAAATCAAACAAACATCTCCAATGGCCGTAGCTTCAACTCTGGAACCATTCCCGAGCCTCAGCTGGGTCTCACCCATTCTAAGCCTGCGACTTCTTGTCATCACCTGCAAATCATTGCAAATGTGAGATCCACATCCGGTATCCAATACCCAAGAAGTTGTATTAAGTGACATGTTTATTTCGATATAGAACATACCCTTTGCAGTTCCTAACTGCTCAAGATACTCCTTGCAGTTGCGCTTCCAATGACCCGGCTTCTTGCAGTAATGGCAAACATCCTTGGATTTTCCATTGTTTGAAGCCTTTGTCTTTTGCTTCTTCTCGGGTTCCACTTTCTTGGGTGGGGCAGAACGTTTCTTGCCCTTCATACTTGGCCCCTTCTTAGCAGAAGATGAGGAGCCCACCAAGAAAGCTGGCTTATCCTTCTTAAGTGTGGATTCATATGTAACGAGCATATTGACCATCTCTTCAAGGGTGGCCTCTATCTTGTTCATATTAAAATTTATCACGAATCCATCAAATGAAGAAGGAAGAGATAGAAGCAGCAAGTCCACATTGAGTTCATGCTCCAACACCAAATCTAGGGTCGCCAACTTCTGTATGAGCCAAATCACTCGTACCCCATGATCACGGACCGAAGTCCCTTCACGCATGCGGCACGTCATCAACTCCTTAACAGTAGCGAACCTTTCAGCCCTCGACTGAGCCCCAAAAAGTTCCTTGAGTTGCGTGTGAATGTCAGCAGCATTCACCGTGTCCTCAAATCGCCTCTGGAGTTCATCAGACATCGAGGCTTGCATATAGCATTTGGTCTTGATGTCATGGTCACACCATGCATCAAGTTTGGCCAATTCCTCCGGACTTATGTCAGCTGGTGCTTCCTTCGGAGGTGCTTTCTCTAACACGTAGAGCATTTTCTCCGAAGTTAAGACAATCTTCAACTTCCGGAACCATTCCGTATAGTTGGCGCCAGTCAGCTTGTTTTGTTCGAGGATCGAGAATAAAGGATTTCGCGAATTCATTGTATGAAATACTGAAAAGGAAAACAGACATATATCAATGATTGTTTAACAATTTACTAAGACATAAAATAGGCGAATTTAATTTTATGAATCTCACTCCCACTATTTTAACGATTTCACCACCCTCTAGTGAAAACGGGAAACTTTTTTCTTAGTGAGAACATGGAGTCCAATTGACAAACTTATGGTCCCGAATAATATCAGCCAACCATAATTCTCAAAAGGTAGAGCCCAATTGCTTCCAAAGCAACCCCCATGTGTTTACCTCATGTCCAATAAGGGCCCAATAATATGACGCCGTTTAAAGTGACATGTCAAGATGACCCATCAATATTAAGTTGTGATGGACGGTCGCCATGTGGATCCCCAATAATATGAGCCGATCCCATGGGAGTTCCACCCAACTTACAACATTTGTCGATCCAATGTACAGCTTTCCGACGGACGGGCCCCCCCAATAATATGAGCCGGACCGTATCCGCGGGTAGCATCACATACATTGACCGTTGATGGAAGGTAGGAACATTTAAATAATATTTAAATTTCCTTTATTTATCTTGATATAAATTTTAAATCATATTTAAAATGAGGGATTTTATTTATAAAATTATTTGTCTCATCATATTTAATTTATTGCATGCATTGCCGGATTCACGCAATTTATGTCTAAACATGCATACAATCATAATATCACATATTATATAGGATGATCGATTCCATTTCTAATTGACCCATGGTTGCCAATCACGGGTCTTAGTCCAATCCTAGGTAATATGCAGTATGCAAATGCAATCCTATTACATATGCTTCCAATTTACATTTCTTCAGTCTTCATTGTCTGCTGGGCCCACCATCTTCAAATCTTGATCTCCCACTAAATCTAATGTATTTACAATAAATAACAATGACAAGTAGGGGATACATTTTTAGGGGGTGGGAACGGGCTATAAACCAAGCCCACTTTTATTACATATGACATTCATATCGGGCCATAAACCAGGCCCATTAATAAAACCAACAATAATAAAGACAAAATGTAAATTCCTAACATACACCTACAAAATTGGTCATGGCAATCGATCATCCTTATCCAATAACATTTAATTCAAAATTAATTTATTGGATAACATGTTGTGGCAATTCAAATTTAAACAAGATAAAATCATATTTTATATAAAATCTCATTTCACATATAAAATCATATTTTATCTCTATATCAAATAAAATCATATTTTATCTATAAAATCCAATTTTACAAATAAAATCATATTTTACTTAATATATCATAAGATCATATCTTATCATCAATTGTACCAAAATAATTGATTTCAAAATTCAATTTACGGATAAAATATTAAATTTTTCCAAAAATTCAAATTTATCCAAAATCAATTTTAAAATTTACGGACTCGAACAATTCGATCCGAAATCTCGTGAACCAATCAAAAACAATTTTTGACCGGACCAAAAATAAAATTTTAAATATTAAAATTAATTTTTAAATAAAAATATAATTTTTCCGCGGGCCGCCCGGGACACTCCCGGGCCGGCCCGCACCCGGGGCGCGGGCCGGGGGCAGCCCGGCTGCCCCCTTAGGGCAGCGCCTGGCGCCGCCCTGCGCAGCGCCCAGCGCTGCGCTGGGCAGCGCACAGCGCTGCCCTGGGCGGCGCCGTGCGCCCCCTTTGGGCGGCGCCGTGCGCCGCCCGGGGCAGCAACAATTGCTGCCCCACCGGGCAGCGATCCAATCGCTGCCCGGGTTTTGCCCCGAAAAAAAAAATTTTTTTATTTAAAAATATTTATTTTGTTTCAAAAACCGAGACTCAAAAATTTTGTACAATTGATTAATTTAATCGTTTGATCTGAGCAACCTGGCTCTGATACCACTGTTGGAAAAAACTGGCGGTCAGATCAATCACGATTGATACCCGGTGCAGCGGAAGTTTAAAAATTTTGTTATGGAACAATTCCATAGTGTGGGTATCAACCGTTCAACGATTAAATTATTGTGTGTGTAAAATTCAAATAACAATTAATTAAATTTTACCTTCAATCTCGCAACGAGATTACTGGACACCAACAGATTTTATCTGCTCTTGTTGTCTCTCCCTGGAACCGATGAACTCCTTCAATCCGGTCCACGAACAGAGGTTTAATCCCTCTGATAGATTGCACTAGAAAATCTATCAGAAGTTTTCTGCGAAGAGATTACACGAATCTGATTCGTTATTCCTGACCGCGATTCAAAATCACAGACCGGAATTTTCTCGGGCAGAGGGGAGGGGTCGGCCGAAATTTTCTTTTAGAGAGACTAGGGTTTTCGATTTTTGCTCTCAAAAATTATGACCTGTTGTGTCTAATTTCTGTACTGAAATAACTTATTTATAATGCAGGCCACTAACACCTTAGGGCCCATTAATCATAAGCTGGGGCCTGACAAGAAAAGCCCGCTCGTTCAGAAATTAATATAAAATTCATCGTGACTCCGATTGATGAAACGATTTCACCAATGTGCACAGAAACCATTTCTGCACGTTTTAAAGTCAAAATAAATTTTCCTGAATCCGAATTCAGTGGTTTCCAAAAATGTCCATCCCTATGTCATTTTAGGAAATCCTACTCCCTTACTCTTATTTAAGAAGTCCAACTCCTTAGTTCATTAAATTTAACTCTTTAAATTTAACTATCTCAACGGGGATTAAAACTCCATTACACTGTGTGACCCTCAATGGTTCAGGGATACAGCTAGCCGTGGGCTCACAACTCCTTGTGACTCGGAACAACACTTTCCGACTTGCCCAACGAATCATGGTAAAGCGCCTAGCAACATCGCCCCATGATTCCCTAGGTATCACTGATAGTGCCTACAAGAACCAGTAGATTTTGGTTAGCGTACAGTACGGTCCCTTCATCCATATATCCCGATCGAATCAACAACCATTGGTATATCGAGAGTCGCTCAAGATTCGATAACTATGCAATACATCTTGAAGATCAAATTAGTGACATCGCATGTGCTACTAAGAAACCATTTCTTAAATCACATCAATTACTCTGGCCAGAGATTTATCACACTAATATCTCCTCAGATCGCATAGGATATCCACACTCGCAAGTATGTGGTGAATCCTTGACAACAATGCATTGACTCCTATATGTGTCGTAACTGTACCCAATCTCGACACCTGATGACCCCCATAGAGTCGGTAAACGAGTCAAAGCACAGCACTAGCATATAGAGTCTCCATGATGTTTCAAGTCGTAAGGACTAATGGTGTACAACCAAAACCGCGGACTTAATCCACTCGATAAGTGATAACCACTTGGAAAGTCCGGATAGGGTAGTTCGATTATTCATCCTATGAATATCCATTTGCATGCTTCGAACATCTCCATGTTCCCTACCAATGAAACGTGGTACTCCGCATCGCAAATGCTAGTCTCAAACTCGAGCGATCCTTATCCTTATTCTCGGACGGCTCAATCGACTAGGAACGGTTTTAGAACATACAGTGACTATAAGATGTATTTCATGATAGACATCTCCATGTTCTACCACATCTTACATACACTATAGTATATTCAAGGTCTTTATCAAAACAACAATAGTATATCACAATATAACAATATGAAGTAATATAAAGTCATTGCCATAAAAGTGTAAATAATATTAAACAAAAGATTGTTTATACAAAGAGTCATCAAAGCCCATAGCCACACAGTTGGCTCACTGGGCACCCACTCTTACAGCTCTGCCATATCTCTAAGCATCTCCGGTCCCAAATCTGGTGACTCGGACAATTCATCCCAAAACAACGGAGATCGGTACTTTCTACCATACAAAGCCTCAAAAGGCGCCATACCGATACTCGCTTGGAAGCTGTTGTTGTAAGAAAACTCGACAAGAGGCAAAGAATCCTGCCAACTAGTGCCAAAGTCTAGCACTACTCCTCGCAGCATATCCTCCAACGTCTGGATAGTCCGCTCTGACTGTCCATCTGTCTGAGGATGATAAGCTGTACTCAGATGCAATCGAGTACCAAGTGCCCCCTGAAGACTGTGCCAGAAGTGAGAAGTGAATCTAGGATCTCTGTCTGAAACGATCGACTTCGGCACACCATGCAATCTCACAACATTGCTAACATACAACTCAGCCATCTGATCATGACGATACGTCATCCTGTACGGAATAAAACACGCAGACTTCGTCAATCGGTCGATCACTACCCAAATAGCATCGCATCCTCGAACGGATCGTGGTAGCTTCGTGACAAAATCCATAGAAATGTGATCCCATTTCCATTCAGGAACAGATAGGCTGTGCAAAAGACCACCTGGTCGCTTCCGCTCTGCTTTCACTTGCTGACAATTCAAACACCGAGATACAAATCTCGCAACATCGTCCTTCATTCTCTTCCACCAGAACTGACTCTTCAGATCGTTGTACATCTTACGACCTCCAGGATGAACGCTAAACCGACTGCAATGAGCCTCTCGGAGAATACGCTGTCTCAACTCCGAAATATCAGGCACAACAATACGGTTATTCACAAACAAAACGTCATCTCTAACCTGGAATTCTGACTGATGCCCAGTTCTGACTTTCTCTACTGAAACCTGAATGCTCGGCTCAGACTTCTGTGCTTCTCTGATTGCAACAAACAACTCCGGCTCGGCTTGAATAGAAAACACTCTGATAGTCTCCCTATCTGTTTCAAACTCTAAACCAGAAGTGCAACAATCATCGACCAACTGAGAAACACCGATAGTTGAAAGAGATAAAGAACAAAGCTTTCGGCTCAAGGCATCTGCAACTGCATTCGACTTCCCTGGATAATACTTGATCTCACAGTCAAAATCCTTCAACAGATCTAACCATCTTCTCTGTCTCATATTCATCTCTGCCTGTGAAAACAAGTACTTAAGACTCTTATGATCAGAAAAGATCTCGAAAGACTCACCATAAAGATAGTGACGCCAGATCTTCAAAGCAAATACAATCGCTGCAAGTTCAAGATCATGAACAGGATAACGAGTCTCGTGCGGTTTCAGCTGCCTCGATGCATACGCTATCACATGCTTATGCTGCATAAGAACACAACCCAAACCTCGGTTAGAAGCATCACAATACACTGTGAAACCTCCAGTACCCTTCGGAATAGAAAGAATTGGAGCACTGGTCAGTCTCCTCTTCAGATCAACAAAGCTAGCCTCACAATCTGCAGTCCAGACAAAAGGCGCATTCTTCTGAGTCAGCTGGGTAATAGGCTTGGCAATAGACGAGAAACCCTCGATGAAACGACGGTAATAACCAGCTAAACCCATGAAGCTTCGGATCTCCGGCACTGAAGTAGGTCTAGGCCAATTCATAACCGCTTCGATTTTGCTGGGATCGACAGAAATCCCATCTTCAGAAATAATATGACCGAGAAAGACAACTCGATCTAACCAGAATTCGCATTTCGATAGCTTGGCAAACAACTGCTCAACTCGTAAAATCTGCAAGAAGATTCTCAAGTGCTCTGCATGGTCAGTACGGTTCTTCGAGAAGATAAGAATATCATCGATGAAGATAATGACGAACTCATCTAAATAACGCTGAAAGATACGGTTCATCAAACCCATAAAAACAGCTGGAGCGTTAGTCAAACCGAACGGCATGACTATAAACTCAAAGTGACCATACCTCGTTCTGAATGCGGTCTTAGGAACATCTTCCTCTCGCACTCTCAGCTGATGGTAGCCTGACCTCAGATCAATCTTAGAGTAGACAGAAGAACCCTGCAGTTGATCGAACAAGTCATCTATTCGGGGTAAAGGATACCTGTTCTTAACTGTAGCCAGATTCAATTGACGGTAGTCGATACAGAGCCGCATAGAACCATCCTTCTTCCGAACGAATAGAACAGGAGCACCCCAAGGCGATACACTAGGTCTGATATATCCCTTGGCAATCAAATCCTCAAGCTGCTCCTTCAACTCTCTCAATTCAACAAGTGCCATACGATAAGGAGCTTTTGAAATAGGTTGAGTACCTGGCACTAAGTCAATGCTGAATTCAACCTCTCGAATGGGTGGCAATCCAGGAACATCTTCCGGAAACACATCAGCAAAATCTCTAACCACTGGTAAGTCAACCAAAGCTGGGCTAGATTTCAGTACATCAACCGCATAAACCAAAAATCCTTCTGCACCTCTCTGTAACAAACGAGTCATAGATAACATTGAAATCAAAGGAATTCTAGATCGAGAACCCTTACCAAAGAATTTCCACTCGTCTGCCATTTCAGGTCTGAACCTGACAACCTTCAGAAAACAATCAACTGTCGCCCTGTACTTGGTTAAAGCATCTATCCCGACAATACAATCAAAATCTGACAGCCCAAGTACAATATAGTCGAATTCTAACAAATTCCCCTCAAAACAAAGTTCACAGTTCCTGACTAGTCGGACAGAAACAATTCCTCCACCCAAAGGTGAAGTAACAGCTACTACTGTAGGCAACAATTTAGTTGGCAAAGCATGCAATAACACATATTTCTCAGAGATAAAGGAATGGGAAGCACCTGTATCTATCAAGACATGAGCAGAATGACCGAAAATCGAACAGTTACCTGCTATGACATCGTCAGGTGCTGCCTGAGCCTGATCCTCTGTCAATGCAAAGACTCGTGCTTGCTGTCTCGGAGGCTGATTTGCACTAGAGCTACCTCCCTGTCTGTTCTGCTGTTGCTGGGGTTGGAAAGAGTGCACTGCAGATGACTGCCTCTCCGGCTGAGCTGCAGGTCTAGACGAACTCCCACTCTGAGCTCTATCTCTATTACGTTGAGGGCACACTTTAGAGAAGTGTCCCGGTTGCTGACATGTGTTACAATTGCCGAAGACTCCCACACACTGATCCGGTGAGTGTCTTCCTCCACACTTGCTGCAGTACAAGGATGATGACCCAGAACTCGGTCCTGAACCGAATTGCTTCGAACCACTGGAACTGGACGAACTGTTCCCCTGTCTCTTGAACTGTTTACCTCTTGCCTTGTACTGATCCTTTCTGTTTCCCCCACTGTTTCCACCTTCATACCTCTGCTGCTGGTTCTGATGTTGAGGTGGCTGATTCTGGTACTGAGATGGTTGGTTTTGATACTGCCTCTGCTGCTGAGGTGCCCCCTGATTACCTCTTTGCCTCCACAAGCCTGCTTCTACTCCCTTTGCGTAATTCATGGCATCCGCAAAGTTGCTAGGCCTGTTGGTGTTAACCAACGTGAAGACATCGGGGTTCAACCCGTTGATGAACTGATCTGCCTTAGCTTCTTCATCTCCGGCAATTAGCGGTGCAAAACGCAACAGACTATCGAACTTAGCCACGTACTCTTCAATGTTCAGATTCCCTTGCCTCAGATTTTCAAACTCTGCTCCCTTATCCTTACGATAAGAGATAGGGAAAAACCGCTTATAAAACTTAGATTTAAAAAGAGTCCAAGTAACCTCTGTACCTCTACTCTCAATTGCTTTCTTTGTCATGATCCACCAGCTCTTAGCACCACCACGCAGCTGATGAATTACTAACCTGATTCGGCGGTCATCTGTGTAGTCAATGGAATCAAACAACTGATCCATATCATCCAACCAACTCTCACAGTCAACTGGATTTTCTGAACCCATCAACAATGGAGGATTGAACGACTGAAACCTCTTCAGCAAGGTTTCCATAGGAGTCGCTGAAGCATCCAACTGATCAACCTCAGTGCTAGCTTGCTCAGTCGCAGGGATAACTGGTGGTGTGTTTCTGTTTATCACTCGATGAGGACCCATCTGATAATCAAAGGTTAGGACACGAGATATCTCAATCGCTACAATCAGTGCCCTTACAACCACTTGGAATACCGGATACCAGTCGATAACAGAAACAGTTATATTTCAAGTAGATCATGCTTTATAAATTAAATCACATAACCATGTAATTCAATAATTCTCAATAATAAAGCATGCTCGCATGGAATTAAGTACACAGTTAAAATAATTCAAACACATGCGAGGAGCCAATACACGCAGACTCGATCTACCCGCTTTCTCTAATTCGACCAAGAATCTTAACGCTCTGATACCACTTAATTTGAGACCTCGATTCTAAACCACTAATCTCGGATTAAACAACAATTAAGCGAACAAGAATCCAAGAGTAAAACAAGTCAAAGTTTTTTATTTTATTTTTTTTAAAACGCCGCGCGCCCGCGCGAGGAACCAAGCTCGCGCGCGCGCGGGCAAACAAATCCGAGGCCCAACGGAGGCCTCGCGCGCGCGCGAGGAACGCCTCGCCCGCGCGCGGAAGGCCTGGGCAGAAATGCTCAGGCTGCAGAAAAAAAAAGAAAGGATTCCGCGCTTGGTCCGACATGCCTTCAAATACAAATGCAATAACAGGGTGTAGGGAAACATGCCATAACAAGTCATGCTTACAGAAGGCCTAAATCGATACAACAACAACATACTTCGATTTCAGATTACAATCCGAATACAAACTAATTCGAATAACAAAATATATCAAGTTCGAGTTCTAACATGCTTCAATCTTAAACTAGATAAACATGCTAATTCGACTTCTAAACCGAGTCTCACTTCTACTACTTGCCCTCGAAGCTAACCATGCCTCTTCGGACTTGTTCCTGCCCCACCTGTTGCCAAGTACACATACAAAACAAAACAACAGCCGGATAACCGGTGAGAATGATAATCCCAGTAAAAGCAACATATCAAGTAATGAATATACAACATGCTATCAAACCACATATTCAAGTCGAAGTTAATGATATGCATAACTTTAAAACCAGGATATCGATTCTGATAAACACGGGAGTATTGCTCTGCTTTTGGGATCCCGAGGATGAGATCACGTAACGACTCACCGACTCTCCCAATCGAGGTGTTGCCACGTATCCCACTCCTCTAGACTTTGAGCAACCATAATGAGTATGCTAGCACTAGGCGAAATACTACAACCTAGGCCACTCAATCATAGTTCCCAAACGTCTAACAAAAAGGGCGGTTCTGCCCGCTGAAATCAAAGTAGGCTCAAGATGAATGCATAACAGAAACATAAACATAAGCCACATAACAAAAACTCAATCAATCAACAATTACAAGTTTCACGTGCTAGAACAAGTATCAATGCAATATGTGATTTAAAAAGGGAAACTCGAGAACCAACAGTCTCGAGTATGCTATCCCGCTACGATGACTGCTTTTACCTTTCAATGCAGTGGCTCCAACTCTGGATAAGCTACAAAAGAGATTGTATAAACAACTACACAATCTAACAACAACAAGGAAACGGTTCAAGGAAAACTCTTTATACCGTTCTTCGTCCAACTCTCGACGAACAATGCTGCTAACACAGGGCTCGACAAACTCCAACGAATCTGTAAGAATTCAAGAGTTGATCAACAACCACGATCACTCACACGCCAAGACTCCAATCAATACAAACACGATTCGAAAACCCAAAACTCAAACCGACGGCATAACGGCTATAAACTGAACAAACCGGAAATGCAGACAGCAGTTCAATACCGATATCAACTCATATCAATGCCCAAACAACAACAACAAGACAAACCCAACAAATCTCAAAACCACATTTTCGAAAATGGCTTCCAAAAATCATAATAAATCCGAACGTCGCTCTAATTCAAAACCGACAGATAATAAACGATCAGAACTCTGTAGAGAACAACATACTCGAATCTCAAACGATTCTAACAACATCCAAAAACTAGAATGTATCCGATCGAAGAAGAACTTACGATATAACGAAGCTCTCGTTGCTGTGATTGTTAATCTGCCTTCAGAAATAATTTCCAACGGCCGGATCGAGCTCGGACTGAAATCAGAAAGCTTGAAAGCTCAATGAATCGACTTCAATGGAGGGAGGCGATGCAATGGAGGTGATGGAGAAGAGAATGAGCCCAAAAGCCTTATAAATATCTATAAAAACCGATAATTGCGTTTTAGTCCCTGAAAAATCCAATTTTTGCAAAAAGGACCCTGATCAAAATCAAACCGGCTCGAGAACTCTGTAATCTCTGATTAACTCAAATAAATTCAATTAAGATAAAAACGGGGCGTTACACTGTTGTTGGTGAAGAGGTTGAGAAATTGCGCTTGTGTATAGTGCTAGAAGGTTGTGCAAACGCACAAGCAAGAGAGCAAACACGCATGAAGTTGGCGCAAGAAACTAAGCGCTATCGCGCAAGTCTGTGTGTGAAATTTATCGAGACAGAACATGTCTCGCTTGAGCAATAGTTTGTGCTCGCTTGAGCGAGAAATACAGGAGCAGAAATTCTTCGGAGCAGAGAGTTGCTCGCTCGAGCGAGACTTGTGTTCGCTCGAGAGAGATGTCGGGAATCAGAAAAAATCAAAATTTCGGAAGTTAAAAAGTCTTATTTTACGGGCTATTTTTCATGGGCTTTTTAAACTCATATTTAAGGGACTTATTCAGACGTGAGAAAGGGTTCCAGAGTTGGAGATTTTCAGATGCAAGGCGGCTTGGGAGAAGAATTATTTTCTTATTCTTTTATTTTCTTTTATCAATTCATGATTAAAACTTTGTTTGAATTATGAATTTGATTCTTGAGTAGTTTTTCTCTTTCGAACAAGGCCACGTGATTGAGCCAGACAATTTATGTAGAAACTTGGTTTGTTTATTTGAGATTTTCAGACTTGATTTGATTTATTGATTATCGAATTTATATTTGTCTTGTGAATTTCGTGGGCAGTTATTTGCTTGCATGTTAATTGATTCCAATTCGATAGAGGAGATTTCAATTTTGATCGCTTCGATATTCAACATAGTGTAAAAATGACTAGAAATAAGAATTCGGTTTCATTATGCGGTTTGGGTGTAAACTGAATTTTCACAGTTATTCATGCATTCAAATTTGATTAGAATTACGAAAGATTAGTTCATCAATATTTGAATAGGTTTGATTGTTCTAGAAATAGTCCTTCGAACAAATTAGAAAAATTCCCGTGAATTAAGATTAAGTCTGATGTCTTAGGTCGATTGCTTGTTACATAAATTGTCTGGTACCTACGTGAGTCCTTGATCAAGCCTTTCCCAAATTTGAGTTAAATCCAATTTTTCCAGCTGTGTTTTAGTTAATTTAATTTTATTTTCAATTTTATTTATTAGTTTAAAATCTGAATTCACTTTTTTTGAGTAGTCTAGATTAAGTAGAAATAAATATATTTTGGTATTCATAGTTATACAGTCCCTGTGGGTTCGACATCTAGACATTTGTTCACTATATTATAATTTGACCTGGTACGCTTGCCAGTTGATTTTTAATCATACCGATTAAGCATGTCAAGTTTTTGGCGTCGTTGCCGGGGACTGTTGTGATATCATAATTTTTGTTTCTCTTGAGATTAGACTTTACTTTAATTTATTTTATTAAATTCTGAATTCCTCTCTTTTCTTTGTAACTTTCAGGTGCTAGGAGAGATGGCAGACAAACATACTGTTCTTGATTTAATCCATCCGCCAACTGAATGCTATGGATCTAGCATCGTTCGCCCCGCTGTTGAGGCAAACAATTTTGAGCTGAAGCCCTCTACTATTCAGCTGATCCAACTGCAAGAAAGATTTGGGGGCACATCTATGGAAGACCCCTACGCTCATCTGGAGCGTTTTCTGACGATCTGCGACACATTCAAGGTTAATGGGGGTAACATCTGATGCAGTGCGACTGCGGTTATTCCCATTTTCTCTACAAGGCAAAGCTACGGAGTGGTTAGATGATCTGCCTGCGGGTTCCATCACTACATGGAACCAACTTGTTCAAACTTTTCTGAAAAAATATTTCCCTCCTACGAAGATGGCGAAATTATTTTCAGATATTATTTCATTCAAACAGAAGGAGGGTGAATCTTTACATGCGGCATGGACCAGATTCAAGAATATGTTGAGGATGTGTCCTCAGCATAATTTATCTCAAAGACAGCAGACTCAGACGTTCTACAATGGAGCCGATCAGTCGGTTTGATCTATGCTGGATGCTGCGGCTAATGGATGTTTGTTCAGGAAGACGCCAGCTGAAGCCTGGGAGATCATTGGCAACATGGCAGAGAGTAACATTGGATGGTCGGATGTGAAGAGAGAGAAGAAGGCTGGAGTTCTAGAGGTCGATGCTTTAATGGCCATGAATGCTAAGATTGACGCTCTAACACATCAAGTAGCTCTTATGAAAGCAGCGCCAGTAAATCATGCACAAGGGAATCTGCAAGAAGAGCAGCAATTGTTTGAAGTTGAAACGGCTAATTTTGCAGGAAATCAAGGACGACAGCAGTACAACTCCTACAACAATTATAATCAGAGCTGGCAACCCAAGCAAGAGGAGAAGAATCCGAGTTTTGAGGAGATTATGATGAAATATGTGGCGGGTACTGAGGCTCGTTTACAGAATCAGAAAGCTATGATGCAGAATTTGGAAATTCAGATGGGCCAGATAGCAACTCAACTGTCAACTCTCCCTACGTGAACTTTACCGAACAACACAGAACTAAATCCCAAAGGCGTGAATGCTATTATGGTAGTGACTAGATCACAATCTGAAAAACCTGAGGAGCAGATGGACGAAGAAAACATGAAGGAGTGGTCAAAATAGTCAGAAATCAATGAGGATCTGCATGCTGAAAATTCCTCCAAGGCAGGTAAGAAAGGTAAGACTTCAAAATATGAAGTTAATGATAATGTTGATATTTCTACCTTACCTTTTCCCCTTAGAGCTAAGCAACTGTTATTTAATTATCAATTTAAAAAGTTTCTTGAAATTTTCAAGAAACTACATATTAACATACCTTTTGCAGATGTTTTAGCTCAGATGCCTCATTATGCAAAATTTCTGAAGGTTTTATTGAGGAACAAGAAGAAATTGAATGATCTGATGCAGTTTACAATGAATGAGGAATGCTCGGCGGTGCTGAAAGATAAATTTCCACAAAAATCTCAGGATCCAGGGAGTTTTTCTATACCCTGTCAAATTGGAAGTCTATCTTTTGAAAATGTTTTGTGTGATCTAGGTTCGAGCATAAATTTAATGCCTTATTCTATTGCTCGACAATTAGGTGTAGAAAATATTGAACCTGTTGATAAGTGTATTTTTTACACATAATTTATATATGATTTAATTATTAATTATTTGTTTCGAGCGGATTTATGTGGGTATTTTGTTGTATTTGTGTTTACAGTGAATTATGAAATTTTGTGGAGAAAATAAGAATTATTGAATTTATTTGGAATTTAGAAGAGGAAAGAATAAAAGAAAGGAAAAAAAAAAAAGTAAAGAAACGTACAGAGAAGAGAAGAAAAGAAGAGGAATAGTGTTGGGCTTTGTTAATGGTCCAATGTTGACAGCGCTTCACTTAGCGCCAAAGAGAGGGAATTAATAGCAATCGCACTGTGCCTTGAAGATTGAGAAAGAGAAACTAAGGCGCGCCCGCGCCGTCTATAGCGCGCTCGCCCCGATCGGGAATCTGAGCGTTTTATTATTTTGGGAAATTATTTTTGTGGGCTTTTGAGTGGGCTTTTGCATGCGATATAAAAAGATATTTTTGTCAGACATAGGAGAGGGCCGCCACAATCACTCACGTGTAAGAGTGGGTGCCCAGTGAGCCAACTGTGTGGCTATGGGCTTTGTTGACTCTTTGTATAAACAATCTTTTGTTTAATATTATTTACACTTTTATGGCAATGACTTTATATTACTTCATATTGTTATATTGTGATATACTATTGTTGTTTTGATAAAGACCTTGAATATACTATAGTGTATGTAAGATGTGGTAGAACATGGAGATGTCTATCATGAAATACATCTTATAGTCACTGTATATTCTAAAACCGTTCCTAGTCGATTGAGCCGTCCGATAATAAGGATAAGGATCGCTCGAGTTTGAGACTAGCATTTGCGATGCGGAGTACCACGTTTCATTGGTAGGGAACATGGAGATGTTCGAAGCATGCAAATGGATATTCATAGGATGAATAGTCGAACTACCCTATCCGGACTTTCCAAGTGGTTATCACTTATCGAGTGGATAAAGTCCGCGGTTTTGGTTGTACACCATTAGTCCTTACGACTTGAAACATCATGGAGACTCTATATGCTAGTACTGTGCTTTGACTCGTTTACCGACTCTGAGGGGGTCATCAGGTGTCGAGATTGGGTACAGTTACGACACATATAGGAGTCAATGCATTGTTGTCAAGGATTCACCACATACTTGCGAGTGTGGATATCCTATGCGATCTGAGGAGATATTAGTGTGACAAATCTCTGGCCAGAGTACTTGATGTGATTTAAGAAATGGTTTCTTAGTAGCACATGCGATGTCACTAATTTGATCTTCAAGATGTATTGCATAGTTATCGAATCTTGAGCGACTCTCGATATACCAATGGTTGTTGATTCGATCGGGATATATGGATGAAGGGACCGTACTGTACGTTAACCAAAATCTACTGGTTCTTGTAGGCACTATCAGTGATACCTAGGGAATCATGGGGCGATGTTGCTAGGCGCTTTACCATGATTCGTTGGGCAAGTCGGAAAGTGTTGTTCCGAGTCACAAGGAGTTGTGAGCCCACGGCTAGCTGTATCCCTGAACCATTGAGGGTCACACAGTGTAATGGAGTTTTAATCCCCGTTGAGATAGTTAAATTTAAAGAGTTAAATTTAATGAACTAAGGAGTTGGACTTCTTAAATAAGAGTAAGGGAGTAGGATTTCCTAAAATGACATAGGGATGGACATTTTTGGAAACCACTGAATTCGGATTCAGGAAAATTTATTTTGACTTTAAAACGTGCAGAAATGGTTTCTGTGCACATTGGTGAAATTGTTTCATCAATCGGAGTCACGATGAATTTTATATTAATTTCTGAACGAGCGGGCTTTGCTTGTCGGGCCCCAGCTTATGACTAATGGGCCCTAAGGTGTTAGTGGCCTGCATTATAAATAAGTTATTTCAGTACAGAAATTACACACAACAGCTCATAATTTTTGAGACAGGATTTTCGAAACCCTAGCCCCTCTCAAAAACGTTTTTGGCCGCCCCCTTGCTCTGTCACAGAGAAATTCCGGTCTGTGATTTTGAATCGCAGTAAGGAATAACGAATCAGATTCGTTTATTCTCTTCGCAGAAAACTTCTGATAGATTTTCTAGTGCAATCTATCAGAGGGATTAAACCTCTGTTCGTGGACCTGATTGAAGGCGTTCATCGGTTCCAGGGAGAGACAACAAGAGCAGAATTGTTCTGTTGGTGTCCATTAATCTCGTTGCGAGATTTGAGGTAAAATTTATTTAATTGTTATTTAAATTTTACACACACACGTAATTCAATCGATGAACGGTTGATACCCATACCATGGAAACGTTCCATGAAAAATTTTTAAACTTCCGCTGCACCGGGTATCAATCGTAATTGGTCTGGGAACTCGCCAGTTTTCCAACAGTGGTATCAAAGCCAGGTTGCTCAGATCAATCGATTGAATTAATCAATTGTACAAAATTTTTGAGTCTCGGTTTTTTGAAACAAAATAAATATTTTTAATAAAAAAAATTTTTTTTTCCGGGGGCGAAACCCGGGCAGCGATTGGATCGCTGCCCGGAGGGGGCAGCGATGGTCGCTGCCCCCAGGGGCGGCGCACGGCGCCGCCCAAAGGGGGCGCACGGCGCCGCCCAGGGCGGCGACCGTCGCCGCCCAGGGCGGCGCACGGCGCTGCCCAGGGCGGCGCACAGCGCCGCCCAACAGCGGCGCCAGGCGCCGCCAGGGCAGCAAGCGTTGCTGCCCTAAGGGGGCAGCCGGGCTGCCCCGGCCCGCGCCCCGGGTGCGGGCCAACCCGGGAGTGTCCCGGGTGGCCCGCGGGAAAAATTAATATTTTATTAAAAATTAATTTTAATATGTTAAAATTTTATTTTTGGTCCGGTCAAAAATTGTTTTTGATTGGTTCACGAGATTTCGGATCGAATTGTTCGAGTCCGTAAATTTTAAAATTGATTTTGGATAAATTTGAATTTTTGGAAAATTTTAATATTTTATCCGTAAATTGAATTTTGAAATCAATTATTTTGGTACAATTGATGATAAGATATGATCTTATGATATATTAAGTAAAATATGATTTTATTTGTAAAATTGGATTTTATAGATAAAATATGATTTTATTTGATATGGAGATAAAATATGATTTTATATGTGAAATGTGATTTTATATAAAATATGATTTTATCTTGTTTAAATTTGAATTGCCACAGCATGTTATCCAATAAATTAATTTTGAATTAAATGTTATTGGATAAGGATGATCGATTGCCATGACCAATTTTGTAGGTGTATGTTAGGAATTTACATTTTGTCTTTATTGTTGTTGGTTTTATTAATGGGCCTGGTTTATGGCCCGATATGAATGTCATATGTAATAAAAGTGGGCTTGGTTTATAGCCCGTTCCCACCCCCTAAAAATGTATCCCCTACTTGTCATTGTTATTTATTGTAAATACATTAGATTTAGTGGGAGATCAAGATTTGAAGATGGTGGGCCCAGCAGACAATGAAGAACTGAAGAAATGTAAATTGGAAGCATATGTAATAGGATTGCATTTGCATACTACATATTACCTAGGATTGGACTAAGACCCGTGATTGGCAACCACGGGTCAATTAGAAATGGAATCGATCATCCTATATAATATGTGATATTATGATTATATGCATGTTTAGACATAAATTGCGTGAATCCGGCAATGCATGCAATAAATTAAATATGATGAGACAAATATTTTTATAAATAAAATCCCTCATTTTAAATATGATTTAAAATTTATATCAAGATAAATAAAGGAATTTAAATATTGTTTAAATGTTCCTACCTTCCATCAACGGTCAATGTATGTGATGCTACCCGCGGATACGGTCCGGCTCATATTATTGGGGGGGCCCGTCCGTCGGAAAGCTGTACATTGGATCGACAAATGTTGTAAGTTGGGTGGAACTCCCATGGGATCGGCTCATATTATTGGGGGATCCACATGGCGACCGTCCATCACAACTTAATATTGATGGGTCATCTTGACATGTCACTTTAAACGGCGTCATATTATTGGGCCCTTATTGGACATGAGGTAAATACATGGGGGTTGCTTTGGAAGCAATTGGGCTCTACCTTTTGAGAATTATGGTTGGCTGATATTATTCGGGACCATAAGTTTGTCAATTGGACTCCATGTTCTCACTAAGGAAAAAGTTTCCCGTTTTCACTAGAGGGTGGTGAAATCGTTAAAATAGTGGGAGTGAGATTCATAAAATTAAATTCGCCTATTTTATGTCTTAGTAAATTGTTAAACAATCATTGATATATGTCTGTTTTCCTTTTCAGTATTTCATACAATGAATTCGCGAAATCCTTTATTCTCGATCCTCGAACAAAACAAGCTGACTGGCGCCAACTATACGGAATGGTTCCGGAAGTTGAAGATTGTCTTAACTTCGGAGAAAATGCTCTACGTGTTAGAGAAAGCACCTCCGAAGGAAGCACCAGCTGATGTTAGTCCGGAGGAATTGGCCAAGCTTGATGCATGGTGGGACCATGACATCAAGACCAAATGCTATATGCAAGCCTCGATGTCTGATGAACTCCAGAGGCGATTTGAGGACACGGTGAATGCTGCTGACATTCACGCGCAACTCAAGGAACTTTTTGGGGCTCAGTCGAGGGCTGAAAGGTTCTCTACTGTTAAGGAGTTGATGACGTGCCGCATGCGTGAAGGGACTTCGGTCCGTGATCATGGGGTACGAGTGATTTGGCTCATACAGAAGTTAGCGACCCTTGATTTGGTGTTGGAGCATGAACTCAATGTGGACTTGTTGCTTCTATCTCTTCCTTCCTCATTTGATGGATTCGTGATAAATTTTAATATGAACAAGATAGAGGCCACCCTTGAAGAGATGGTCAATATGCTCGTTACATATGAATCCACACTTAAGAAGGATAAGCCAGCTTTCTTGGTGGGCTCCTCATCTTCTGCAAAGAAGGGGCCAAGTATGAAGGGCAAGAAACGTTCTGCCCCACCCAAGAAAGTGGAACCCGAGAAGAAGCAAAAGACAAAGGCTTCAAACAATGGAAAATCCAAGGATGTTTGCCATTACTGCAAGAAGTCGGGTCATTGGAAGCGCAACTGCAAGGAGTATCTTGAGCAGTTGGGAACTGCAAAGGGTATGTTCTATATCGAAATAAACATGTCACTTAATACAACTTCTTGGGTATTGGATACCGGATGTGGATCTCACATTTGCAATGATTTGCAGGTGATGACAAGAAGTCGCAGGCTTAGAATGGGTGAGACCCAGCTGAGGCTCGGGAATGGTTCCAGAGTTGAAGCTACGGCCATTGGAGATGTTTGTTTGATTTTGCAGAATGGTTTTAAATTATTGTTGAGAGATGTTTTATTTGTGCCAGATTTAATTAAAAACATTATTTCTATTTCTATGCTTGATAGAGATGGTTATTCTTGTAATTTTGTGAATGGGATTTGCAATATTTACAAGAATGAATGTTTAATTGGAAATGGACAACTTGAAAACGATCTATACAATTTAAAACTAAAAGACGTTCCAGTAAATTGTATTGACAAACCGGCGACAACAAACAAAAGGAAAATCGATAGTCAAAACCCGGCAAACCTTTGGCACGCTAGACTAGGTCATATTTCCTCAAGGAGGATGAACAAGCTAGTGGGAGAGGGCATGTTTGATATGTCTGATATTAACTCTCTACCTACTTGTGAATCCTGCCTAAAAGGGAAAATGACTAAATCTCCTTTTAAGGGGAAGCCTGAACGTAGTCAAAATCTGTTGGATTTGATCCATACAGATGTTTGTGGTCCATTTAGAGTAGGGACTCAACATGGCCACACCTACTTCATTACCTTTACTGATGATTATTCTAGGTATGGGTATTTATATTTAATGAAATATAAGTCTGAAGCATTTGAAAAGTTCAAAGAATTCAAGGCTGAAGTAGAAAACAAGCTAGGTAAAAGTATTAAAGCACTTCGATCGGATCGAGGTGGAGAATACTTGAGTACCGAGTTTTTGGACTATCTAAAAGAGAATGGGATTCTCTCTCAGTGGACTCCTCCTATGACACCACAGCTTAATGGTGTATCGGAGCGTCGTAATCGAACTTTGTTGGACATGGTTCGATCCATGATGAGCTTCACTGAGCTTCCACCTTCGTTTTGGGGCTATGCGCTTGAAACGGCGGTATTGTTGTTGAATAACGTCCACACTAAAGCAGTGGACAAAACACCATACGAGTTATGGAATGGCAAAGCTCCTAAGTATTCATACTTGAGGATTTGGGGATGTCCTGCTTACGTGAAGCGGACAGTGGGAGATAAGTTGGATAGTCGATCCAGCTTGTGTTATTTTGTAGGGTATCCGAAGAATTCAATCGGATATTATTTCTATTATCCTGCTGAAACAAAGGTGTTTGTTTCTAGGAATGCCACCTTCTTGGAGAAGGAATTCTTATTGGATAAGAAAGGCGAGATGATGGAACTCGAAGAAGTTCGAGAAGAACCCGAAATACAAAATAACGATCCCACACCTCAGGAACCATTGCTGGACACGCCTGCACCTAGAAGATCCGAGAGGACTTCTAGACCTCCAGTTCGATATGGTCTTCTTCTTGAAGAGGGTCAAGATGAACCCGACATTGGATGTGATCCAAGAAGCTTCAAGGAAGCAATTTCTGATGCGGATTCGAATTTATGGCTTGAAGCTATGCAGTCAGAATTGGATTCGATGCATACTAACCAAGTCTGGTCTTTAGTGGATCCTCCCGATGGAATTGTTCCAATAGGGTGTAAATGGATCTACAAAAGAAAGCTTGGGCCTGATGGTAAGGTATTGACCTACAAGGCGCGATTGGTGGCTAAAGGTTATACTCAAAGGCAAGGAGTTGACTATGACGAAACCTTTTCACCAGTTGCAATGTTCAAGTCCATAAGAATCCTTATTGCCATAGCTGCATGGTATGACTATGAGATATGGCAAATGGATGTGAAGACTGCTTTTCTTAATGGAGACATTAAGGAAGAAATCTATATGAAGCAGCCTGAGGGGTACACATCCATGGGAAGCGAGCATAAGGTATGCAAGCTTCAGAGATCAATTTATGGTCTAAAACAAGCATCAAGAAGTTGGAACCAGAAATTTGATGAAACAATTAAAGACTTTGGTTTCATCAAGAACCCGGAGGAACCTTGCGTGTACAAGAAAGTAGTTAAGGATGCGGTGACATTCTTAGTACTTTATGTTGATGACATCCTACTCATTGGGAATGATGTAGGGATGTTGCAGTCAACAAAGATATGGTTATCAGGTAGATTTTCGATGAAGGATTTGGGTGAGGCATCCTACATTCTTGGGATACAGATCTATAGGGATAGATCTAAGAGAATGATAGGACTCACTCAATCAACCTACATCGATACCATATTGAAACGGTTTTCAATGGATGGGTCCAAGAGAGGACATCTACCCATGTGTCATGGAGTTTCTCTATCCAAGTCTATGTGTCCCAAGACTGATGCAGAGATAGAGAATATGACACATGTACCATATGCGTCAGCTATAGGTAGTATCATGTATGGGATGATATCTACCAGACCGGATGTAGCATTTGCTCTGAGTGTCACGAGCAGATATCAGTCTAATCCTGGTCAGATGCATTGGAAAGCCGTGAAGGACATTCTTAAGTACTTGCGAAGGACTAAGAATATGTTCATGGTTTATGGAGGACGAGAACTCAAACTGGAAGGCTATACCGACTCTAGCTTCCAAAGTGATGTGGATGACTCGAAGTCAACCTCTGGATTTGTGTTCATGCTCAATGGCGGTGCTGTCTCTTGGAAGAGTTCCAAGCAGGACACCACAGCGGATTCCACCACTGAGGCTGAATACATTGCAGCATCAGCTGCTGCTAAAGAGGCCGTTTGGATGAGGAATTTCGTCCAAGAGTTGGGCGTCATTCCTGAATTTGTTGGTCCAGTCCCGGTGTACTGCGACAACACGGGTGCCGTTGCTCAAGCAAAGGAACCAAGGTCTCATCAAAGATCCAAACACGTACTGAGGAAATACCACATAATCCGGGAGATTGTGGAAAGAGGAGACATCAGTGTCGAACGAGTGGCCTCTGCAGACAATATCGCTGATCCACTTACTAAGCCTTTGCCAGGACCATTGTTTGACAAACATCGCGAAGCAATGGGTCTACGTAGTATGACTAGTTGGCTATAGGGCAAGTGGGAGATTGTAAGAGTGGGTGCCCAGTGAGCCAACTGTGTGGCTATGGGCTTTGTTGACTCTTTGTATAAACAATCTTTTGTTTAATATTATTTACACTTTTATGGCAATGACTTTATATTACTTCATATTGTTATATTGTGATATACTATTGTTGTTTTGATAAAGACCTTGAATATACTATAGTGTATGTAAGATGTGGTAGAACATGGAGATGTCTATCATGAAATACATCTTATAGTCACTGTATATTCTAAAACCGTTCCTAGTCGATTGAGCCGTCCGATAATAAGGATAAGGATCGCTCGAGTTTGAGACTAGCATTTGCGATGCGGAGTACCACGTTTCATTGGTAGGGAACATGGAGATGTTCGAAGCATGCAAATGGATATTCATAGGATGAATAGTCGAACTACCCTATCCGGACTTTCCAAGTGGTTATCACTTATCGAGTGGATAAAGTCCGCGGTTTTGGTTGTACACCATTAGTCCTTACGACTTGAAACATCATGGAGACTCTATATGCTAGTACTATGCTTTGACTCGTTTACCGACTCTGAGGGGGTCATCAGGTGTCGAGATTGGGTACAGTTACGACACATATAGGAGTCAATGCATTGTTGTCAAGGATTCACCACATACTTGCGAGTGTGGATATCCTATGCGATCTGAGGAGATATTAGTGTGACAAATCTCTGGCCAGAGTACTTGATGTGATTTAAGAAATGGTTTCTTAGTAGCACATGCGATGTCACTAATTTGATCTTCAAGATGTATTGCATAGTTATCGAATCTTGAGCGACTCTCGATATACCAATGGTTGTTGATTCGATCGGGATATATGGATGAAGGGACCGTACTGTACGTTAACCAAAATCTACTGGTTCTTGTAGGCACTATCAGTGATACCTAGGGAATCATGGGGCGATGTTGCTAGGCGCTTTACCATGATTCGTTGGGCAAGTCGGAAAGTGTTGTTCCGAGTCACAAGGAGTTGTGAGCCCACGGCTAGCTGTATCCCTGAACCATTGAGGGTCACACAGTGTAATGGAGTTTTAATCCCCGTTGAGATAGTTAAATTTAAAGAGTTAAATTTAATGAACTAAGGAGTTGGACTTCTTAAATAAGAGTAAGGGAGTAGGATTTCCTAAAATGACATAGGGATGGACATTTTTGGAAACCACTGAATTCGGATTCAGGAAAATTTATTTTGACTTTAAAACGTGCAGAAATGGTTTCTGTGCACATTGGTGAAATCGTTTCATCAATCGGAGTCACGATGAATTTTATATTAATTTCTGAACGAGCGGGCTTTGCTTGTCGGGCCCCAGCTTATGACTAATGGGCCCTAAGGTGTTAGTGGCCTGCATTATAAATAAGTTATTTCAGTACAGAAATTACACACAACAGCTCATAATTTTTGAGACAGGATTTTCGAAACCCTAGCCCCTCTCAAAAACGTTTTTGGCCGCCCCCTTGCTCTGTCACAGAGAAATTCCGGTCTGTGATTTTGAATCGCAGTAAGGAATAACGAATCAGATTCGTTTATTCTTTTCGCAGAAAACTTCTGATAGATTTTCTAGTGCAATCTATCAGAGGGATTAAACCTCTGTTCGTGGACCTGATTGAAGGCGTTCATCGGTTCCAGGGAGAGACAACAAGAGCAGAATTGTTCTGTTGGTGTCCATTAATCTCGTTGCGAGATTTGAGGTAAAATTTATTTAATTGTTATTTAAATTTTACACACACACGTAATTCAATCGATGAACGGTTGATACCCATACCATGGAAACGTTCCATGAAAAATTTTTAAACTTCCGCTGCACCGGGTATCAATCGTAATTGGTCTGGGAACTCGCCAGTTTTCCAACATCACGTACATATGAGATTTGTGATTTTGATCATGAAGATTTCTGGAAGGAGATTTTGGAGCTTTACTTGAAGAACAAAGATGGAGTTCGATAGACCGGACACGGCGTCGACGACGAATTTGATTTCTTACTTTTATTTTATTCTGAATATGTTTGGATTTATGAATTATTGTTTTATTCAGAATTTTATTATGAACTAATTTTTTAGAGTCTACAGGTCGGATGAAACCTGGTGTAGACACTTTCATGAATTTTTGATTTTATTGAATTGAATTTCTTCTAGATTAATTGTTTTTTCTAGAATTGATTGTCTTTTCAATTATCTGATCAATAATTGATTTGTTATATTTATTTGAAATCATTGCTCGGGAGAGGGGATTTTGAATAGGACCATTGAAAAATACACTGTTAATTATTTACATAGCTCGGGAGAGTGTATAATTTTAACAGAGCTTTTAAAAAGAACATTGTTTTGTGATAGATCACTGCAATAAATTCTTAATAGGGATATTGGAATTTAATTGTAGTTGATAAACATTATTTGTTGCTCGGGAGAGGGAAATAATAAACTTAAGTGTTCTTGGCTATTAATTGACTGTAATTCATGAAACTAAATTAATTAGGATTGATTGTTGTTGAAACCAGGTGAAATCTATATCTCTAGACCATTTTTCTCTGATTGATTTTTATCTGAAAGTTGTGTGCGTGCTTATCAAAACTTCATTGCTATTTTATTTTTCTGCAAAATTTCTGAAAGTTTGATTTTCTAGATAAAGTTTAGACTATTTTAATTACAAGTACTGAATATTTTCATTTTACTCTCTGTGGGATCGATATCTGAATTATTCACTATATTAAAACTTGACACTCGTACGCTTACGAGGAATTTTCACAACAAGTTTTTGGCGCCGTTGCCGGGGAGTAAATTTTGATTATTTTTTTAGTCTTGTTACCAATTAGTCTAGATTTTAATTTAGAGTTTTTATTTTATTTTATTTTAAGTTACTAATTAATTTCTTCTTATTTTTAATTGCAGTCTATGCGGCGATCTCAAAGTGCAAAATCTCTACTCTTTGATCTGGAGATCGAGCGCACTGCACGTGCATTAAGAAGAATTGGAAGAGAATAAATTGAGAGAATAGCTGAACAAGAAGCACAACAAGCTCCCCTGGTGCCAATTAGAGATCACTTCAGGCCGAAGATCCAGGCTCACTATTCTGGAATCGCTCGAGGAACTATCAACGCCAACAATTTTGAGCTGAAACCTGCTTTGATCAACATGGTTCATCAGAACCAATTTAATGGGAGCACCACTGCTGATCCTCACCTACACCTACGCACCTTCTTGGAGATAACTGATACGGTAAAAATTAATGGTGTGTTTGAGGATATTATTTGCTTACGCTTCTTTCCTTTTTCTCTCAGAGATCAAGCCAGAAGTTGGTTGCAATCACTGCCGTTAGGAAGCATCACTACTTGGGAGAGAATGGTAGAAAAATTTCTTGCGAAATATTTTCCACCTGCCAAATCCACCCAACTGAAGATAGAGATCAGCATATTCCGGTAGTTGGACACTGAACAGCTATACGAGGCATGGGAAAGGTACAAAGAATTACTTAGACGTTGTCCTAACCACAATTTTGCAGATTGGGAACATATCGAGTGGTTTTACAATGGACTGAATGCGCCTACAAGGATGAACGTGGATTCTGCTTCTGGAGGAACTATTTTTGCAAAGGACCCCGTACAGGCCTACGATATGCTGGAACAGATGACGGTTAATAGTTTTCAATGGTCATCTGAGCGTATGGGAGTCAAGAAGCCAGCTGGAGTGTATGCAGTGGATCCTCTCACATCCATCACCGCTCAATTATCTGCACTGACTATACAGGTAGCTTTTTTGAATAAGATTAATGTTGCAGATTCAACTGGATTTGAAGGATCACACGCCCTAGAGGAAGTTAATTATATCACTCCTAATGGCTACCGAGGTTATGGAGCTAACAAAGGTAACCCTGTCCCTAATACTTACCATCCTAGCTTGCGAAATCATGAAAATTTTTCTTATGCTAACAATAATAATGTGTTGAATCCTTCGGGATTCATGACAAATAAGAGTGAGGGTAAGCCGTCTTTGGAGGATGTGGTTAGTACTTTTGTGCAGGAATCAGGTAAGAGGATGGCCAGAACTGAGTCTCTCCTTGACAGCTTGGAGACGCACATGGCCAACATGGGCGCGGTATTGCAATCCATGGAGACTAGCATGAGGCAGTTGGCAAACGCACTGAAAGACAACAACCACGGCCAGTTCCTTAGCAATACTGAGGTGAATCCTAAGGAACAGTGCAATGCCATAGAGTTGAGAAGTGGAAAAGAAGTTGGAGTCCAAGAACCTGCTGTTGAAGAGGAGAAATCTGAGGAAAAAGTCGAAGAGAAGGAGTCTAAACATGAGCCAAAACCAATGTACAAGCCTCCACTGCCCTACCCGCAGAGGTTCAAGAAGAAAGCTTTAGATGAGCAGTTCTCCAAATTTTTTAAGAATTTCAAGAAAATTCACATCAACATCCCCTTTGCTGATGCTTTGGAGCAAATGCCAAATTACGAAAAATTCATCAAGGAGATGATTTCCAAGAAAAGGAGACTACTAGAGAACGAGGTGGTGAATTTGAATAAAGAGTGCAGTGCGGTGCTTCAAAAGAAGATGCCACAAAAGCTTAAGGATCCAGGAAGTTTTACTATTCCTTGTTCTATTGGTGGTTCTCATTTTAATAATGCACTTTGTGATTTAGGGGCCAGTATTAACTTAATGCCATTATCTATTTACAGAGCCTTGGAGTTGGGAGACATGAAATCGACTAAGATTTCATTGCAATTGGCGGATCGGAGCATTACATATCCACTAGGAATTGTTGAAGATGTTCTAGTCAAGGTGGATAAATTTATCTTTCCAGCATATTTCGTTATCTTGGATATTGAAGCAGATCATGGTGCTCCGCTGATTTTTGGACGCCCGTTTTTGGCTACTGCTGATGCCAAAATAGATGTCAAGAAGGGTGAATTATCAATGGGTGTGGATTACGAACGAGTGGTCTTAAATTTATTCGCGAATGTACCCAATCCACCCATTGAAGAATTGTGTTTAATTGAACCGGTTGTGAAGCTGGAAAGCTGTCCAAGAGCTGATTTTGAGGTTGAATCCAAGAGTAAAGCGCCAAATTTATCGAAAAAGAAAACCGCGAAGAAGAAGAAAGAAAAATTTAAAAGGCGGTTCTTGGAATTGATTTGGCGAGTTAAAGAGAAAGAGAAGATCTAACACCGGTGAAAGTCGGGCTGATGACTCTAAACCAAGCGCTACTTGGGAGGAAACCCAAGCAATTTTTTTATTTTATTTTATTTGCTTTTATTTTCAGTTTATTTAATTTTTGTTATTTAATTGTTTAAAGTATTTTTTATTTTAAATTTTTGAGCTTATTTTTTCTTAATTTTCAATTTTTTCGAGGCTCCAGAGATCTCAAATTTGAGCAAGCGGCGCGCCCGCCCCATTTATCGGAGCGCCCGCGCCATACCCTGAAGAAATTTGCGAGCAATAGACGCTCCCGCGCCTTTCCATTCGAGTGCCTGCGCCTACCATTCGTTTCACTGATTTACGAACAGCGCAACAACAAGCGCTATCGCGCATCACATCCGCGCAACGAACAGCGCTATCGCGCAAGCCCAAGAGCTGCTACCTTAGCGCCATCGCGCACCACCTCCATGCGCTAATGAGCTCCAATTGCGCATCCCATAAGCGCTATCGCGCTCCAGACTTCTATAGCTAGCGCTATCGCGCGTTCCACCCCTCTCCATCCTGTGCTATTGCGCTTATCACTTCACCATCAGCGCTGCCTCTAGCGCTAACGCGCGTCCAGCCTCCCCATCTGTGCTTCAACAACTACACAACCGTCTGCACCTCCACTTAACAAATAACCTCTTCAGCCCAGCCTCCTCTTGAGCAAGCACTCCACAGCAGAAATCCCATGCGTGATCGTGTTTCCCAGCAGCGTGCTAACAACTCATCTCCATGGCCCTTCTTCAATGCACCATCGTCCTTCATGGCTACTATGACTCGTTCCTTTTCACTTAGCCATTAAGAGTTTGCTATTGTCTTCATTGCTTTAGGGATTCGTTATTGTTTCTTATTGTGTGCATGTTTAATTTTTTCAGGCCAATTTGGATGTTCATGTCGTGTTTCTCAACCACTTTAACCATGATGAAGGGCTGCGAATTATGATCTTACCATGGAAAATTTTGGTAAGACTGAGTACTGATGCTCGGTGTCAAAGGTATGAGTCCCTTATTCTTTTTATTGATTTTTAATCATTAGGGACAATGATTATAATGTTTGGGGGGTGAATCAATGTATGATTTAGTTGTTTAGTTGGTTGATAGTTGATAAGTTGGACTTTATTGTGTGCTTTATAGATAAATTTTTTGTTGAGTTTAGTTGTTGTGTTAATTGAGTTGAGTTGAAAAGAAGTCAAGAAAGAAATAGATGCATGGCTGATAAAATAAATTTTGTGCTATAACTGAAATCCATGATTGTCTACCTATTGGACAAATATTTTTGAGAAAAAATGGAACCAATTAGATGAACAATTTCCTATATACTCTGTGATTAATACTTGAATCCGAGTTTTGAAACATACAGACATAGATATGATTGAGACATTGTTTGGATTTTTTGGGCCTAATTTTCATTGAAATAATTTATCCTTAGTTGCCATTTGAGCCTACACGTATATATTGGTACATTGAGGTACGAAAATCTGAATTTGTTGAAAATCATCGTTTACTGCTGATGATTATTCTTTTCTGCACTGATTGAATTTGTATGAATTAATTGTGGATTGAGACTTGTCTAGAACTAGTTCGAACACTCTTCGAGGCGAAATACGGGCAAAACTGAAATTAGGAATGATTTAGACGATTTTTCTAAATTCGTTTGAGCCTTTCAAGCTACCTATTAATCTATGTTATCCATTGTACCTTGTTTGAGCTTATTAAAAATCGAATGACATGCGTGTAAACGTGTGATTAAACTCCCATTCGTCATTATTTAAAGGTCCTACATTGACTACCTGAATAGACTAAATACTAATTCCTACCTTTAAGGGAGTAATTTGAATGCTAAAATGTTATATTCTCCTAGTTGATATTTGTGAAAAATGGAATGGTGTGGTGGATGAATTGAAAATGATGAAAAGAGGTAGTGAAAAAAAAGTTGAAAAAGTTGTGAAAGAAGTTGTGAAAAATTTGAAAAATCAATGAAGTGAATTGAAAAATAAAGTGTGAAGTTGTGAAAAAAAATGAGTCGAAATTAAAGCTTAAATATGATTTACTCCTTAATTTGAATTCTTATCCTTCGTTTGTAGCCACAAGTCAGGCCTTACACTATAAGCTAATTAAGTCCTATTGACTGAGTCTCAGTTGCCCAATATACTAGTGGAGAAGATTTGCGAGAATTTAGTCTATGGACTGTTGATTGATGCTTTTAATGATTATGAATTTTGATCAAAACACGCATACACTATTATTCTTTGCAATTACCTATTTGTGAGTGTTTTTGATTTATATTCCTATAATTTGATCCTATGCTACCTTGAAAAGTCCTCATGATCTATGAATGTTTGAATCGAACTTGGACAATGGTGTTTTGAACATGAGTTGCGGAGATTGTGAGTTTATGCGGTTATTTTGTTATTGGCTGAAAACTTTCAAGTGTTAGTTGGGTGTGATATGATTGGATTTGAAAATTCTTTGAAATCATTGCTGATGCCATTGCTCCATAATATTTCTTGACTATTCTTGTTGGTTTGATGATTTGATTTTTGGAATTTATTGGTTTTTAATAGTTTTGCTCGGGACTAGCAAAAGTCTAAGTTTGGGGGTATTTGATAAGTGTATTTTGTACACTTAATTTATATATAATTTTAATTATTAATTGTTTGTTTCGAGCGGATTTATGTGGATATTTTGTTGTATTTGTGTTTACAGTGAATTATGGAATTTTGTGGAGAAAAGAAGAATTATTGAATTTATTTGTGTAGTAACCCGCATTTCTAATTAGTGATTAATGAGTAATTAATCACGTGATCATGTCTAGATTAAGTAAAAAATGATTAAGTACGTTCCTGTTGGGATAACGGTCTTCAGAAATGGATTCAGAGCACTCGAATTAGTTGAAATTGGTTCAGCAAGATCGGACGGTCCGAAGAGGAGTTCGGACGATCCGAAGTGGATCGGAAGCTCCGTGCCAGGATTGGAGGCTCCGATCGAGATCGGAAGCTCCGTCGGCAAGATCGGAAGCTCCGATCTGGACCAGGGCACACGTCATTGCTTATGTCAGCAAGGTGACGTCATGACTGACATAATATTGAGCGATCGGACGCTCCGAAGGTGCGATCGGAGGTTCCGATCGTGATAGGACGTTCCGAACAGGGATCGGAGGTTCCGAATGCCGTCTATAAATAAGGGGTCCGAGCCCTCATTCTAAGCACCGATTTCCCCTCCTTTCCTCTGGTTTTCGAACCTTCTTACTTAGATCTATGGAGTTCTAGGCATCCTATTGGGAATCCGGAAGTTGCCTAGCGATCCCGGTGTCGTAGCGGAGGTGTGCCTAAGTTTTGAGGCGATTCTACACCAGCGGGCTGATGACGAACGAAGGTATAATTTGGCTACCTAAAAATATTTAGGAGTATGCAATAGCTTAATTAAGGCTTTTAAAGCTTAATTGTTGATGCATGGATATTTGCATTATTGTAGCTAGTTGACTGGACTAGTAGGCTTAGAGTCTAGGTCAGTGGAGCTAGGTTTGACCAGCAGTGTTAGAGGTACGTAAGTACTGACCGAGATAGCCGGCATGATATATTTGCTTATATGTTGCATGAGTATGTGCTATATGTTTTATCATGTTTTAGCATGTTTTATCTCCTTAGCAAATACATGATTTTACGTATGACT
Source organism: Henckelia pumila (assembly GCF_033568475.1). NCBI lineage: Eukaryota > Viridiplantae > Streptophyta > Magnoliopsida > Lamiales > Gesneriaceae > Henckelia > Henckelia pumila. Next base: position 54,267,551 of record NC_133121.1, read on the forward strand.
GCATCCGGAGAGATGTGAGTCATTGACAGTCTCCATAGGGAATGATGATCTCATTATGGACTCGAGTCAGGTATGACAGTTTCCATATGGGACTCGTATCCTGTTTTGGATTTGGGTCAGGATGGGGTTGGCTCAGCCCTGATATGGAATATACGAGTACCCCGCGGAGTAGCTCTCTAGCCGGTACTGTATATTCTCGGCGCCATGAGCAAGTGTTTTCACTTGAGTTTTAAATCATCTGTGTGCGCATATTTGTATTTATATCATTGCTTCGTATTGAGCGTTCTAGCTCACGCCCCTGTGTTTGGGTATTGTGTACCTTGTGGCGGGGCAGGTTTGAGGCTGGACGGTCCAGGTGGCTCTCAGCAGGATTGAGCTTGGGAGAGTGCGAGGTTGTAGAGGGTAGGGATTTATTTACCCTGAACCTTTGATTTGGTTGTATAACAGTATTTATACACTTGTGATAACGTCGGTTGTATTCTGCCGATCGGATTTGTTGTATTTTAATTATCCGCTCTTTACGCTTTAAGCTTTTATTGCGTGCGCTTTTACTATAACTCTGATTAGGTAGTGGATCCGGGTTTGGTCACTATATTTTTTGTATCAGAGCGACGCATTGCACTGGGAATATCATAAAGCGGATTAAGTAATTATCTGTTCTTATGTAACAGATGGCAGATTTCGATGAGAGTCACGGTAGTGTAGACGGCGGTCGTTGGGGCGATCCAGATGATCGTAGACGACGGGGACAGCCCGAGGAGCGCAAGCGAGTAAGTATGCGTAGATTCAAGGAAGTTAGCCCGAAGCCTTTGACGGGTGGTGAGACAGCTGAAGAGGCGGAGGATTGGATGGAGAGGATGGAGCAGTGCTTCCAGGAGTTCCGTTGCACGGCTGAGGATAGGATGGAGATCCTTGCCTTTATGCTTGAGGGCAGGGAGAGGAAGTGGTGGAGGTCTACTTCCGCACCGTTCATAGCAGCTAGAGGTGCAGCTACTTGGGTTGAGTTCCGTACTGCCTATCAGAGATTTTATTTTCCTCCAGCTCTTCGTCAGGCGAAGGCCAGCGAGTTGTTGAGTTTGCGACAGGGGACGATGACGATCGAGGAGTACCAGCAGAAGTTCTTTGATATGCTACCTTTTTGTCCTCATATTGCTGATAGTTCTATGGCGAAGTTTGATCATTTCCTTCAGGGTTTGAATCCTGACATTCATCGTATGGTAGCTGTGGGCGGCGATGGGACTTACGAGGATTTGGTGGACCGTTGTCGCCAGGCCGAGGATAGTATTCGGAGGAATAGGGGACTTTACTCTTCTTCCAGACCAGCGAGCTCTAGTCCTTTGGGTCCGAGAGGGTAGTCCTTCAAGAAGCCAGGGGGTACTTCTTCTTCTTCCTCTGGATCTGGTGGAGTGCATCGTTTTGGTGGACAGAGACCGAACTGGTGCATTCAGTGTCGACGCAGACATCCGCCAGGGCAGTGTGGTTGATCGGCCACTGCATGTTTCCAATGTGGCCAGGAGGGTCACATGAAGAGAGATTGTCCTATGCTGATTGGGGCAGCGAGTGGTTCTGGAGGTTCTCAGGCATCTGTTCAGCCATCTCAGTACTAGCAGCCACCTTTCCAGCAGCAGTATTCGCAGCAGCGCCAGCAGCCGCAGCAGTCTCAGAGACAGCCTACTCAGACTCCTTCTAGGGGTCATTCTTCTTTGAGGCCACGTACCCAGGGTCAGGTCTTTGCGCTTAACCAGGAGCAGGCAGAGGCTGACAGTGACCGGATGATTGCAGGTATCTGTAGTTTATGTGGTTTTCCTGCATATGTTTTAATTGATACCGGTGCATCACATTCTTTTGTCTCAGCACGTTTTGCTAAGAAGTATAAGTTGCCATATATTCCTCTAGACGTGTTATTAGTGGTTTCTACTCCTATGGGGAGCGAGATTTTAGCCAAGCGTATAGTTGTGGGTTGTGTTTTGGATTTCGAGGGACATCAACTTAGTGCTAACCTAATGATTCTAGCGATGGAGGATTTCGATTGCATCATTGGGATAGATCTATTGACTACCTACCGAGCGATAGTGGATTGCTATCAGAGGTTTGTCCAGTTTCGTCCAGAGGATGACGAGTCATGGTATTTCTATGGTGAGGGAGCGCGACCCCCGATGCCAGTGGTTTCAGCTCTGAAGGCCCGGCGTGCTTTAGAGTCTGGCGGGGAAGGCTACCTTATCTACGCCATTGACGCATCCTTAGGAGAGCCAGATATCCAAGAGATACCAGTGGTTCGTGAATTTCCAGATGTATTTCCGGAGGAGATTCCAGGTTTGCCACCAGTAAGGGAAATTGAGTTTGGCATTAAGTTAGTGCCAGGGACTGCACCGATTCCCAGAACTCCTTACCGATTGGCACCGTCAGAAATGAAAGAGCTGCAGAAACAATTGCAAGATCTTCTTGATAAGGGTTATATTCGACCTAGTGTTTCGCCATGGGGAGCCCCAGTACTGTTTGTCAAGAAGAAGGATGGTTTGATGCGGTTGTGTATTGACTACCGTCAGTTGAATCAGGTGACAGTGAAGAATAAGTATCCTCTTCCGCGGATAGATGATCTCTTTGATCAGTTGCAGGGTACTTCTATCTATTCAAAGATTGATCTTCGGTCTGGATATCATCAGTTGCGAGTTCGACAGGAGGATGTTCCTAAGACAGCATTTCGTACGCGGTATGGACACTATGAGTTTCTAGTGATGCCATTTGGTTTGACGAATGCTCTAGCTGTTTTTATGGATCTGATGAACAGAGTTTTCCGCGACTTTCTGGATAAGTTCGTGGTGGTGTTCATCGATGACATTCTGGTGTATTCTTGCAGCATGGATGAGCATGCCTACCATCTCTATACTGTACTGCAGGTCTTGAGGGAGAGACAGTTGTACGCGAAACTGAGTAAGTGTGACTTCTGGATTGATCGAGTTGTGTTCCTTGGTCATGTCATTTCTCAGGAGGGCGTATCTGTTGATCCTAGCAAGACAAAAGCTATTTTGAATTGGTCACGTCCGACTACATCTTCTGAGATTCGTAGTTTCCTTGGTTTAGCCGGATACTATCGTCGTTTTGTGGAGAATTTCTCTCAGATAGCTAAGCCTTTGACTCAGTTGACGAAGAAAGACATTTCTTTCGTTTGGTCTGATGCTTGTGAAGATAGTTTTTGTGAGTTGAGACGTCGTCTGACGACAGCTTCAGTTCTTGCTTTACCGTCTGGATCAGGTGGTTTTGTAGTCTTCACTGATGCTTCTCTCCAGGGTTTGGGGTGTGTGTTGACTCAGAATGGCCACGTGATCGCTTATGCCTCCAGACAGCTGAAGACTCACGAGGAGAACTATCCCGTACATGATTTAGAGCTTGCAGCCATTGTCTTTGCTCTTAATATATGGCGTCACTATTTGTACGGAGAACGATTCGAGATCTTCAACGATCATAAGAGTTTGAAGTATCTGTTCACTCAGGCTGAGTTGAACACGCGGCAGCATCGTTGGATGGATCTATTGAAGGATTACGATTGTGAGATCAAGTATCATCCAGGTTCTTCAAATCCCGTTGCTGATGCGCTTAGTCTCAAGGTTTATGTGAGTTCCCTTCGTACCAGTTCGGTTTCGAAGGCAGTGGAGGAGTGTTGTTCTTTGGGATTCACGTTCCATCATAAGAAAGAACAATAAGGGATTCGTGTCTCTTCTGTGCTTGCAGAGCCAGCACTATACAGACGAATCCGGGAAGCTCATAATTCTGATTTGAAGACTCAGAAGTTGGCCCGACTGGCTGAGGGTGATAATACTTCTGGTTTTCATCTGCAAGGAGACGGTCTGTTGTGTCTTTCTGGTCGAGTTGTGATACCCGAGGATTCTACTTTGAGGGATGAGATCTTATCACAAGCTCACCGCAGTCGAGTCTCTGTACATCCAGGCAGCATGAAGATGTACAAAGATCTTCGCACTCGATTTTGGTGGAAAGGGATGAAGCGCAGCGTTTATCAGTTCGTATCCCGATGCCTTGTGTGTCAACAAGTCAAGGCAGAGTTTAGACGACCCAGAGGGTTACTTCACAGCTTAGAGATTCCTGAATGGAAGTGGGAGCATGTGACGATGGACTTTGTCACCCATTTGCCTATGTATTCCAGGAATTGTGATGCTATTTGGGTTGTCATGGATCGGTTGTCGAAGTCAGCGCATTTTCTTCCCTATAACCGCGATTACACCTTTGATAGGATGGCGCAATTGTATGTGCGGGAGATTGTTCGATTGCATAGGATTCCGTTGAGCATTGTCAGCGATAGAGATCCGAGATTCACCTCAAGATTTTGGGGTAGTTTCCAGCGAGCCCTTGGTACTACTTTGAGCTTGAGTACGGCTTATCATCCAGAGACGGACGGACAGTCGGAGCGTACTATTCGCACTCTAGAGGATATGCTTCGCGCGGCGGTGATGGATTTTGGTCCACCGTGGCATGATCATTTACCCTTGGTGGAGTTCTCCTACAACAATAGTATCCATCGCAGCATTGGCATGGCACCATTTGAGGCTCTTTATGGACGCCGTTGTCGTACACCTTTGTTTTGGGACGAGGTTGGCGAGCGTCAGGTTGAGGGTCCTCAGATGATTCAGTAGATGATTGATGCAGTAGAGTTGATCCGACGCAGGGTTAAGGCAGCCCAGGATCGACAGGCTAGCTACACGAACACTCACCGCAGGCCACTTCATTTTGATGTAGGGGAATACGTTTTCTTGCGTGTGTCACCTTTCCGGAAGGTGATGAGGTTTGGTCGCAAGGGTAAGCTGACACCTAGATTTATTGGTCCTTTCGAGATTCTCGAGAAGGTTGGGGATGTGGCTTATCGTCTGGCCTTGCCACCCGATCTTTCGGAGATCCACGATGTGTTCCACGTGTCCTTGTTGAGGCAGTATGTGGCGGACGAGTCGCATATTTTGCATCCGACCGAGGTAAAGGTAGATCGGGATCTATCTTATGTGGATAAACCCCTACGAATTCTTGACAGGAAGGACAAGGTACTTCGTAACAAGCGTATACCGTTGGTGATGGTACAGTGGCAACGCAGAGGTACAGAGGAAGCTACTTGGGAGTTGGAGAGTCGGATTTTAGCCGAGCACCCCGAGTTATTTTGAGATTTTGTACTTTCTTGTATCGAGTTTATACTTGTTCAGTTGTAATAAAGAACATTTAATTGGCTATTTATGTTTTCCTCTAAGACTTAAATTTCGAGGACGAAATTTCTTAAGAGGGGGAGAATGTAGTAACCCGCATTTCTAATTAGTGATTAATGAGTAATTAATCACGTGATCATGTCTAGATTAAGTAAAACATAATTAAGTAAGTTCCTGTTGGGATAACGGACTTCAGAAATGGATTCAGAGCACTCGAATTAGTTGAAATTGGTTTAGCAAGATCGGACGGTCCGAAGAGGAGTTCGGACGATCCGAAGTGGATCGGAAGCTCAATCGGCAAGATCGGAAGCTCCGATCTGGACCAGAGCACACGTCGTTGCTTATGTCAGCAAGGTGACATCATGGCTGACGTAATATTGAGCGATCGGACGCTCCGAAGGTGCGATCGGAGGTTCCGATCGTGATCGGATGTTTCAAACAGGGATCGGAGGTTCCGAACGCCGTCTATAAATAAGGGGTCCGAGCCCTCATTCTGTGCACCGATTTCCCCTCCTTTCCTCTGGTTTTCGAACCTTCTTACTTAGATCTACGGAGTTCTAGGCATCCTATTGGGAATCCGGAAGTTGCCTAGCGATCCCAGCGTCGTAGCGGAGGTGTGCCTAAGTTTTGAGGCGATTCTACACCAGCGGGCTGACGACGGATGAAGGTATAATTTGGCTTCCTAAAAATATTTAGGAGTATGCAATAGCTTAATTAAGGCTTTTAGAGCTTAATTGTTGATGCATGGATATTTTCATTATTGTAGCTAGTAGACTGGACTAGTAGGCTTGGAGTCTAGGTCAGTGGAGCTAGGTTTGACCAGCAGTGTTAGAGGTACGTAAGTACTGACCGAGATAGCCGACATGATATATTTGCTTATATGTTGCATGAGTATGTGCTATATGTTTTATCATGTTTTAGCATGTTTTATCGCCTTAGCACATACATGATTTTACGTATGACTGCATCCGAAGAGATGTGAGTCATTGACAGTCTCCATAGGAAACGATGATCTCATTATGGACTCGAGTCAGGTATGACAGTTTCCATATGGGACTCGTATCCTGTTTTGGATTCGGGTCAGGATGGGGTTGGCTCAGCCCTGATATGGAATATACGAGTACCCCACGGAGTAGCTCTCTAGTCGGTACTGTATATTCTCGGCGCCATGAGCAAGTGTTTTCACTTGAGTTTTAAATCATCTGTGTGCGCATATTTGTATTTATATCATTGCTTCGTATTGAGCGTTCTAGCTCACGCCCCTGTGTTTGGGTATTGTATACCTTATGGCGGGGCAGGTTTGAGGCTGGACGGTCCAGGTGGCTCTCAGCAGGATTGAGCTTGGGAGAGTGCGAGGTTGTAGATGGTAGGGATTTATTTACCCTGAACCTTCGATTTGGTTGTATAACAGTATTTATACACTTGTGATAACGTCAGTTGTATTCTGCCGATCGGATTTGTTGTATTTTAATTATCCGCTCTTTATGCTTTAAGCTTTTATTGCGTGCGCTTTTACTATAACTCTGATTAGGTAGTGGATTCGGGTTGGGTCACTATAATTTGGAATTTAGAAGAGGAAAGAATAAAAGAAAGGAAAAAGAAAAGAAGGAAAGAAACGTACAGAGAAGAGAAGAAAAGAAGAGGAATAGTGTTGGGCTTTGTTAATGGGCCAATGTTGTCAGCGCTTCACTTAGCGCAAAAGAGAGGGAATTAAGAGCAATCACGCTGTGGCTTGATGATTGAGAAAGCGAAACTAAGGCCTGCCCGCGCCGTCTATAGCGCGCCCGCCCCGATCGGGAATCTGAGCGTTTTATTATTTTGGGAAATTATTTTCGTGGGATTTTGAGTGGGCTTTTGTATGCGATATAAAAAGAGATTTTTGTCAGACATAGGAGAGGGCCGCCACAATCACTCACGTACATATGAGATTTGTGATTTTGATCATGAAGATTTCTGGAAGGATATTTTGGAGCTTTACTTGAAGAACGAAGACGGAGTTCGATAAACCGGACATGACGTCGACGACGGATTTGATATCTTACTTTTATTTTATTCTAAATATGTTTGGATTTATGAATTATTGTTTTATTCAGAATTTTATTATGAACAAATTTTTTTAGAGTCTAGAGGTCGGATGGAACCTGGTGTAGACACTTTCATGAATTTTTGATTTTATTGAATTGAATTTCTTCTAGATTAATTGTTTTTATAGAATTGATTGTCTTTTCAATTATCTGATCAATAATTGATTTGTTATATTTATTTGAAATCATTGCTCGGGAGAGGGGATTTTGAATAGGACCATTGGAAAATACAATGTTAATTATTTATATAGCTCGAGAGAGTGTATAATTTTAACAGAGCTTTTAAAAAGAACATTGTTTTGTGATAGATCACTACAATAAATTCTTAATAGGGATATTGAAATTTAATTGTAGTTGATAAACATTATTTGTTGCTCGGGAGAGGGAAATAATAAACTTAAGTGTTCTTGGCTATTAATTGACTAGAATTCATGAAACTAAATTAATTAGGATTGATTGTTGTTGAAACCTTGTGAAATCTATACCTCTAGAACATTTTTCTCTGATTGATTTTTATCTGAAAGTTGTGTGCGTGCTTATCAAAACTTCATTGCTATTTTATTTTTCTACAAAATTTCTGAAAGTTTGATTTTCTAGATAAAGTTTAGACTATTTTAATTACAAGTACTGAATATTTTCATTTTACTCCCTGTGGGATCGATATCTGAATTATTCACTATATTAAAACTTGACACTCGTACGCTTGCGAGTAATTTTCACAACACCTGCTGCTATCTCTCTTAAATTTGCTGATGGATCTATTAAATACCTGAGAGGAGTAGTAGAGAATGTCCTTGTAAGGCCCGAAAATATTAAGTTCTTAATTACGGGATTTAAGATTTAAATTCCGAATAAAAGGAAAAGGATGAATTTAAGAATTTATGAAAATTATAAATTTCAATTTCGGTTCAGCAATATTTAATTTGAGGATTTTTCAGATTTTAAGATTTTAATATCCGGAATTCTTAAATTAAAAGATTAAAAATATTTGAATTGATATTTATGGAATTTAAGATGTGAATTAAAAGATGATAAATATCAAGGATTTAATTTGAGGATGAAATCCGAGCAAGGACCCATTTGCAAATATTGAGTAGTTCAAGGACTAAAATGCGATAAGGTCCGAAATGATTTAATTTTAATTCAAGAATATTTAAATTGAGAATATTTAGATTTTAGAATTAAATTCTAATATTCTTAAATTATTTAGGATTGAAATTGAATTACATCGCTTGTCCGGGGACTGAATTGCAAATATGCCAAAGTTTAGGGATTAAAGTGCAATTTGGCTGATATTTATCTTTTCTCCACCCTTTTTCATCAGATTACACGTGAGAACTAGGGGAAGAAGATCAGAAACTTTTCAACGCCATTTTTTCTTTCTTTCAAGTTCCGATTAAATTCAATCCGCCTGGTAGAATTTCAGATTAAGCATATATTTGCGAACACAGCTCCGAGTGCTACGTTTTGACGTAAGTTTTATGAAGTTCTACCATGTTTGAATTTTATGATGTTTTTAGAATTAAGATTTGATTGTATAAACGTGTTCTAGCATATACGACGATAGCATATCTAAGATGGATCGAGAAAAAATCGTCGTTTGAACATGTTTTCGAATTTAGAATGAGTTTTCAGAAATCTGATTTTTAGGGGATGACATTCACGTGTTATGCTGCTGGAATTGATGATGTTTTGTTGTTAAGATGATGATCATATTGATTTTTATGCTTTTGGAAAGACCGAAATCGTATCGTTACGCCGCCGGTTCAAGAATTTGAATTGTTATGCATTCTCAATGTCTAGAGCTCATCTTCAAGTTATTGTGGATGAATCCAATATGTGATTATGTTGAGAATGAAGATATAATGATATTTCAATCGAAATATTTATCGGACTCGAATAGTTGCGACGTCGGTTTGAATTCCGATTGTCTTAGCAAGATTTGAACTGAATAAGCTTTAATGAAACATCGATTCAGATTTGAACTTGATGTTTAGCTATGTTATAAACCATTTCAGATTTGAATTGAAGATTATCGAAGTCTAATCGACGAGTTCGAGTTCGAATGACTTGAAGTGTTTGAAGTAGAATCAAAAACACCTTCAAGTAGCACTGATTGAAATGAGCAGATTTTTATGACAGATTTGGGTAGCTTGTGTTGATCAAGAATTGACAGAGTGTCAGATTTTTTTAATCAGAATACATGTATGAATAGACATTAATAAGATGGGCAGAATAACTCGAGATAGTTTTTGTTTATCGAGTTGCCTAAAATCACATACATGCATGTTTTCATATATGTTATGGTTTACGTTTACATAAATGGGATAGATTATTCAAGATAGCTATTTTCTTGAAGTCCCAGAATATTTATGTAAATGTTTACTTGTCTGATTTGATTTATAGTATTTTCTGTCTTGAACATGTTTTATGTATTACATGTGATACTTACAGATTTGTCGGTATCGTTGAATGATTATATGTTCATATGATTATATGATTGATGTGTTCAAAGTGTTTTATAGCAGTTAATGCATACAGAACATGTTGCATTCATCTTGAACTCCAGCCTGTAAAGCATAAGGGCATATTAGCCTAGATTGTGAAATGACGTTTGGAGAATTATAGTTGAGTGGCATGGATTGCAGCCTTCGCTTTCAGAGCCAGAAGACTCTCTATAATTGCACCAAAGTCAGAGGATTAAAGTACTTGATGCCGCCTCAATTGGGAGTGTCGGCGGTTTGATAGTTATTTTATTCCTCGGGATCCCAAAGAACTAAGCTTTGTTGATATCAGATTTGATAGCCTTTTCCTTGGCACATGCATTGCATTTATGCATTAACCTAGAGTTTTCTATGGTTTATATTATGCAGTTATAAATGCTAGCATGTTGTGATACACTATTCTAGATATGAATATGTGTTATTGCTTTAGATGAATCATTATGTGTTAAGAGTTTAAGCGGCGATGATGATTCTATGAATTACATGTTATTACATGTTTTATGATTTTTGAGTTTTATAGCATATAGATTCCATATGCTTTCATGATGTATATGCATGTCTTTCATACTGAGATTTATTCTCACCGGAGTTATCCGGTTGTTGCTTTGTTTGTATGTGTGCATTGCATCAGGTTGGGGCATAATCAAGCTAGAGTTGGCTTGGATAGCTTGAGAAGAGAGTTAGCATGTGGTGATTTGGGTTTTAAGCAGATGACATGTATTTATGCCTTGGTAAACATGTTAGAAAGCAAGAACAGTTGTATATGTTGTTTTTGTAAAGTATTGATTTATACTTGAGAGTTCATGTATTCTAGATAAATTGATATTAGTTTGAATACATGTAAATTATCTAGAAGCATGTTTAGACATATATATGATGTTTGTATGAGATTTGGAATCACTTTGTATAGCAAAGAAGCATTTTTATTCTCTGGACAGGGTGCCCGCTCGATCGGGTGAACTTCACCGATCGAGCGAGGCCTGTATTTTGCCAAAATAGAGGAGTGAGTTTTTGGGCTCGCTCGATCGGGAGATTTTCACCGATCGAGCGAGGCCAAAATGGATTCAGACCGAGAGCTGCAATTTTATGCTCGCTCGATCGGTAACATTTACCCGATCGAGCGAGGTGCTCAGTTTTAAAAAAAAAAAAATTTTGCTCTTGGTTTATTATTCTTGTATTGTTTGATTAATTGTTAATTAATCATTTATTGCCCTAAGATGAGATTAGCAACCCGGGTCCCCACAACAGGTGGTATCAGAGCATAAAGTCTTGGATTAAGATATAAGTTGAGCGGGGTAGATTGAGTCGCATGCATTTATAGTATTGCATGAGTTTGCTTTACTTGCTTTACAGAATTATATGCGACTATATGCTGATATGTATGCATGATTTCTTGAATTCATTAGAATAAGTGAATTTGTTTTAAGCATGTAATATGTGAAAAAGCATGAGACTTTTCAAGTATGTGTTCTATTCAGAAGCATGTGATTATATGTATGTTATACTGACATTGTATGTTATAATCTCTGCTATATATATTGCTTCTGGTATTGAATAAGACAGATGATGCAGAGAGCATGAGAACCTCAGACAGAACAGAATCGCAGACAGAACAGAATAGTGTTGAGGTAAGTTTTGAGCCGATGCACTGAGGAGTATCAACTCCAAAGCTATGAATCATCAACTCAAAAAGATACAGAATATGCTATGTCTAGAAAGGAGTTGATTTGAAGAGCTGGATCAGTTGTTGAAGAGAAGCATATTCAGATGAACATAGAACCAGCCTGATTTTATATCAACTCCAGGACATAGCAAGAAGTTGGTGAAATTGCCAGAAGAATTACTGAAATTGTTTGGCAGGTAAGTAAACATAATTGTTTTTTTCCGTATATGCTAAAGAATATAGAACAGTAAACTTTGCAGAATAGAAGAATAAGTTGATTTTAAGCCAGTAATAGAAAAACGAAATCATGAATCGGTAGTACGAGGCAGAGTTGAATTTTTATTCATGCCTCTGTAATTGTGAAAACACTATGATCATCACCTCCACTACAACTTTCATAACAGTATAGCTATGAAGCAAGAGATAGTGACAATAACAGCAAAGATTGATTTAGTCTAAATGCCAGCAGATGAAGACATATAAGCATAACTCCCCTAGCTGAAACAGATGAAGAGAAAATTTGAATGACAGATAATGTCATAAGCAATAAGCAAGTACCGAAAATGAGGCTCAAGTTGTATCAAAAAAGAATATTACAGGTAAGTGAGTTAATTATAGTTAACCGCTTGTATATTAATTGCATAACATACATTCATAGATCAGTGATTTGTTATGCTATAATATGTATCTGACGAGCCTTTATTCATTGTATTTGCTGAGATTTTGCCTTTGAGTAGATGGAATGCATTTGCAAGATTAGTCATAGACGATGAAATGCAGACTTGAGGAAATAAGATTGAATGTATTGATATCAGATGTGGGATATTAAGCTAAAATTCATTATTGAATTTGTGCACTGCTAAAGCAATAGGAATGAATAGAATTTATGATATGAGTTTCAGAAATTAGATTTTGTTATTTTGGTACTGATTATATCACGATGATCGTGGAAGAATGTCAGTAGAAGTCTAGTCGATATATTGAACTAGTACAGAATTAACCTAGAATTGACAGATATGTCAATGGTTAGAATGTACAAAAATAGTTCAATGACATATTTCGACCTTTCTACGACATAAATGCAGTTCTATATAGAGTGGTGTCTAGTACAATGGTATTATGACAACTTGTATAGAAGAGCATTACTTAAACTGAAGAACTTCAGAAACAGCTAAAAGATTGCGTAGAAAAGAATTATGTAGTACCGAAATGATGATTAATTCTATGACAATAAGTTAAGTCGAAAAGATTATATTCGAATATTGTCAGCTAAGAATTAATAAATGAACTCATATCAATAGAGAATAAGAAAAATCAGTTACAGTTGAACTTTTTCGTCAATTTGCTGAAGCTATTACATCATAGAAATCTTGATTCTTGAATTTCTTGCTATCGATTCTGAGGTTTTTGGATTCGACCTTGATCGATTTTGATTGACTCTTATTCCTTTTCTAGAGTCTGATTTGATTTACTCGCTTTATGTTTTGATATGCACGTGAGTTGTTTTCACTGTGCAGATTTTGTCATTCAGAATGTTTGATTTTGGGTGACCTTGACTTGAGCGAGTTCCTTTGATTTGAAATTTGAGAATTCTTGATTATTTGATGTGAATATTCAGTTTATCTTGAAGAATTTGGCTTGTAACTGATAGAAAATCAGATTCAGAATACAAGCAAGATTTATGGATTTTAGCTAATTGCTGGATTTATTGGGTACAGATCTGTACTTGTTGAATATTTATGCTTGACAGATACGTAAACGATCAAAATTGTTGCGATCCAAGCTAAACTTGAATTAGTTTGGAAAGATAAAAGCAATATTGATCTTAGATCAAGCAATAGAATATTGATTGAGAATGCTAAATTAAGATATGAGATAAGACAGCAGAGCAAAACAGATGAATTTTTACGGTGAATAATCATGTGATTATGCCAGATATTCTAGATATGGAATATCAGATTCTGAAAGAGGCATATGAAAATATATTTAATATCCATTCAGTTGTCTAAACATGTATTCCTTACATGTAGTCATTACTTGGAAATCAGTATTGGAAGAAGAACTAAAAGCAAATACGACAGAATTACCATTACCAATACGAAAATTCCAGTAAAAGAGACAGAAAAGAAGACTGCAAGTGGTTTATGTAACAGATTAGTTACATAAGAGTTGAAAACAGATCAATTTTGTGAACGACTTTAGTTTGAATCTACTCGAATTGTCATGATTATGCGGTTTAGAGTGTAGTAGATTTCGACAGATTCATGAATATGTTGTATTAGATATGATACAAACATAAAAAGATACTGGTTATGCATTTAGCAAGATGATCAGATTACAGGAATTATTGAAATCTATTGTCAATATAGAGACTTTAGATTTGTTTTCTAGATTGTGGCATTGATTGTCAGATGTTCTGAGTGTTTAGTTGTATGAGATTTCATTATACCATCCTCTGATTAGTGGATTATCAGATGTGATTATCCAGATTTCCGAGGATATTCTCAGAACGATAGTACTAGATTCGGTACTAATTGATTGATTATTTGCCACTTGATTACTATGATTCCTGTGACAGCTATTTGATAGATATAAAAACAGTATTTTGATGATTGATTGATCAGAAACACAGTATTGTATTTATATTAAAATAAAATTTCAGAAATATCAGCTATCAGACCAGCTATGAGTCACGAAATGATAGCGAATGTGAAGATGGCTTCGAACAGAATAAGAATAGAGCAGAATTAACAGAGCTTGTAGATGAGTAACAGATAGAAATGTGAAGCCTGAACATAATGATCAGTTAAGAATTTCTTTTCTGAGCATCATTAGGTTCAGAAAGAGGTTTCAGAATTGATTCCTATGAGTATTTGATCTAGCTTATGGATTAATACTCGAATTTTCAGATAGATGAATTGGTATCCATATGCATTGGCTGAAGAATATCAGCTAGAATATGTATGTGCATTCAATTCAGATACAACAGAAGTAGATAAGATTTTAAGCAAGACAGATTAACTGATGCAGAATTCGATCATGAGAAAGAGCAACTTAGATATAAGTTGACTCAGTGATTATATGTATTGCAGAAGCAATCAGAAAGAAGATTAAAATACAATAGAAGAGAAGATATCAGAATAGATATCGAAAGCTCAGAGAATTGAAGTCCGTATTACTTCAGTCAGCTATACAGCTTACGAGAATCAGCAGTAAGATCGAATGCGATTTCGAGGACGAAATCATTCCTTAGAGGGGAGGAATTGTAAGACCCGAAAATATTAAGTTCTTAATTACGGGATTTAAGATTTAAATTCCGAATAAAAGGGAAAAGATGAATTTAAGAATTTATGAAAATTAGAAATTTCAATTTCGGGTCAGCAATATTTAATTTGAGGATTTTTTGGATTTTAAGATTTTAATATCCGAAATTCTTAAATTAAAAGATTAAAAATATTTGAATTGATATTTATGGAATTTAAGATGTGAATTCCAATATGATAAATATCAAGGATTTAATTTGAGGATGAAATCCGAGCAAGGACCCATTCGCAAATATTGAGTAGTTCAAGGACTAAAATGCGATAAGGTCCGAAATGATTTAATTTTAATCCGAGAATATTTAAATTGAGAATATTTAGAGTTTAGAATTAAATTTTAATATTCTTAAATTATTTAGGATTGAAATTGAATTACATCGCTTGTCCGGGGACTGAATTGCAAATATGCCAAAGTTTAGGGACTAAAGTGCAACTTGGCTGATATATATCTTTTCTCCACCCTTTTTCATCAGATTACATGTGAGAACTAGGGGAAGAAGATCAGAAACTTTTCAACGCCATTTTTTCTTTCTTTCAAGTTCCGATTAAATTCAATCCGCCCGGTAGAATTTCCGATTAAGCATATATTTGCGATCACAGCTCCGAGTGCTACGTTTTGACGTAAATTTTATGAAGTTATACCATGTTTGAATTTTATGATGTTGTTAGAATTAATATTTGATTGTATAAACGTGTTCTAGCATATACGACGATAGCATATCTAAGATGGATCGAGAAAAGATCGTCGTTTGAACATGTTTTCGAATTTAGAATGAGTTTTCAGAAATCTGATTTTTAGGGGATGACATTCACGTGTTATGCTGCTGGAATTGATGATGTTTTGTTGTTAAGATGATGATCATATTGATGTTTATGCTTTTGGAAAGACCGAAATCGTATCGTTACGCCGCCGATTCAAGAATTTGAATTGTTATGCATTCTCAATGTCTAGAGCTCATCTTCAAGTTATTGTGGATGAATTGAATATGTGATTATGTTGAGAATGAAGATATAATGATATTTGAATCAAAATATTTATCGGACTCGAATAGTTGCGACGTCGGTTTGAATTCCGATTGTCTTAGCAAGATTTGAACTGAATAAGCTTTAATGAAACATCGATTCAGATTTGGACTTGATGTTTAGCTATGTTATAAACCATTTCAGATTTGAATTGAAGATTATCGAAGTCTAATCGACGAGTTCGAGTTCGAATGACTTGAAGTGTTTGAAGTAGAATAAAAAACACCTTCAAGTAGCACTGATTGAAATGAGCAGATTTTTATGACAGATTTGGGTAGCTTGTGTTGATCAAGAATTGACAGAGTGTCAGATTTTTTTAATCAGAATACAGGTATGAATAGACATTAATATGATGGGCAGAATAACTCGAGATAGTTTTTGTTTATCGAGTTGCCTAAAATCACATACATGCATGTTTTCATATATGTTATGGTTTACGTTTACATAAATGAGATAGATTATTCAAGATAGCTATTTTCTTGAAGTCACAGAATATTTATGTAAATGTTTACTTGTCTGATTTGATTTATAGTATTTTCTGTCTTGAACATGTTTTATGTATTACATGTGATACTTACAGATTTGTCGGTATCGTTGAATGATTATATGTTCATATGATTATATGATTGATGTGTTCAAAGTGTTTTATAGCAGTTAATGCATACAGAACATGTTGCATTCATCTTGAACTCCAGCCTGTAAAGCATAAGGGCATATTAGCCTAGATTGTGAAATGACGTTAGGAGAATTATAGTTGAGTGGCATGGATTGCAGCCTTCGCTTTCAGAGCCAGAAGACTCTCTATAATTGCACCAATGTCAGAGGATTAAAGTACTTTATGCCGCCTCGATTGGGAGTGTCGGCTGTTTGATAGTTATTTTATTCCTCGGGATCCCAAAGAACTAAGCTTTGTTGATATCAGATTTGATAGCCTTTTCCTTGGCACATGCATTGCATTTATGCATTAACCTAGAGTTTTCTATGGTTTATATTATGCAGTTATAAATGCTAGCATGTTGTGATACACTATTCTAGATATGAATGTGTGTTATTGCTTTAGATGAGTCATTATGTGTTAAGAGTTTAAGCGGCGATGATGATTCTATGAATTACATGTTATTACATGTTTTATGATTTTTGAGTTTTATAGCATATAGATTCCATATGCTTTCATGATGTATATGCATGTCTTTCATACTGAGATTTATTCTCACCGGAGTTATCCGGCTGTTGCTTTGTTTGTATGTGTGCATTGCATCAGGTTGGGGCATAATCATGCTAGAGTTGGCTTGGATAGCTTGAGAAGAGAGTTAGCATATGGTGATTCGGGTTTTAAGCAGATGACATGTATTTATGCCTTGGTAAACATGTTAGAAAGCAAGAACAGTTGTATATGTTATTTTTGTCAAGTATTGATTTATACTTGAGAGTTCATGTATTCTAGATCAATTGATATTAGTTTGAATACATGTAAATTATCTAGAAGCATGTTTAGACATATATATGATGTTTGTATGAGATTTGGAATCACTTTGTACAGCTAAGAAGCATTTTTATTTTCTGGATAGGGTGCCCGCTCGATCGGGTGAATTCACCGATCGAGCGAGGCCTGTATTTTGCCAAAACAGAGGAGTGATTTTTTGGGCTCGCTCGATCGGGAGATTTTCTCCGATCGAGCGAGGCCAAAATGGATTCAGACCGAGAGCTGCAATTTTATGCTCGCTCGATCGGTAACATTTACCCGATCGAGCGAGGTGCTTAGTTTTAAAAAAAAAAAAATTTAGCTCTTGGTTTATTATTCTTGTATTGTTTGATTAATTGTTAATTAATCATTTATTGCCCTAAGATGAGATTAGCAACCCGGGTCCCCACAGTCCTAGTCAAGATAGAACACTTTATATATCCTATAGATTTTGTTATTCTTGACATGGATGAGGATTGTGAGGTTCCGCTGATTTTAGGGCGTCCTTTTCTTGCTGCTAGTAGGGCTTTAGTTGATGTTGAGAAGGGGGAGTTAGTGTTAAGACTGAATAATGAGCAAGTGGTGTTTAATATGCCTAAGTCGGCTACTGAGAGCCCAACTTTAAAATCTTGCTCTGCTGTTTATGTGATTGATGAGGCTCATGATTATGATGATGAATGTTTGCAGGTACAGCTCTCTGTAGGAATTAGTCCGTTTCACAATTTCTTTAATGGTGTGGCATGCAAGTGCAGGACTGACCTGAGTTTTACACAGACGGTGGATAAACCACCTTGAATTTCTCCACTCAGAGAAGAGTATAGTCGGGCTATATACTATAAATTTAGCGTTGACTGGGAGGCAACCCAGTGTTTTTGCTTTTGTTTTTTATTTTGTTTTTGGTTTTTATCTTTATTTTTATTTGATTTTTGTTTCTTTCCCATGCCAATTTGTCATGCCTGCTGATATGTCTAGAATGCTGATACCGTCTCAAAGGATACTGTCAAGAAGGAAGAGGATGCATCGAAAACCAGGGGAGTTTTATTTTTGTTTTCATTGTGTTTTTGTTTATCCTGCATTTGTGTATTTGTTGCATTATGTTCATCTTTTTGAACCATTGAGGGCAATGTTTTGGATAAGTATGTGGGGGGGGGGGGGGGGGGTAGACTAGTTATTGCATTATTGTTGGTTGTATTTGTTTTGCATCTGTCGTGTTTCGTATTTGTTTGCATCTAGTGTATTTTTTTTATTGTTTGTTTTGTCTTGCATGAGTAGGATGAGTCATAATAGCCTATGATGATGAAGTTTATTTGAAAAAAAAAGTGGATTTTTGAAAAAAAAATTTGCTCTTCACTGGACATGAGAAACTGTAGGTTTAACTGTGAATATTTATTAGCACTTCTGTTAGACCAGTGGACTGTAACGAAAGATTTGATGAAGTTTCTGTCTGTTTGATCATTGCACGGCAATAGGTGGTTTGTGGATCTTGATTGTGCTCTATGAATTTTGATGTGGCTCTAGTTTACACTTATGATCTTGGGTGCACCTAGAAATTTTTTTTTTATTATAACTCTATCCGGGCTTGGACAATGATTGAAATCCTAATCATTGCTCCATAGCTAAGTTTGCGGGTAAAATGGGGTTGATGCTCCATCCGGGCTATAGACGAGGGGATTAAAAAAAATAAGAGAAAATTTTTTGAATCCTATCTTAGTTATAGCTAAGTTTGCGGGTAATTATTGGGGCTAAAGCAATACCGGGTGCAAAATTCGAAGGTGTGTAATTCATTATCTCAAGGGAGATGGGTTTAGTCTAGAGGTCGTTGGAAGGAATGGGCACTTGAAGAGTGAAAATTGCACTGATTTGTCATAGGTTGCTAAGCAGTTTTGAAACGAATCCGATCTAAGTTGTATTAAACTGGAATGGCATTTCACACACACACGTTCACGTTAAACCAAAGGTGTATTATGAAAAGTTGAGAGCGGGTGTGATTTTGTTTATGTGATTGAACTTCTCAGAGGCTGTGCACTATCATGAATTTTCCTTACTTATGTCGTTGTTTGCATATTGTTTTTGCATGTCTTGCTCGAGGGCGAGCAAGGTTTAAGTATGTGGGTGTTGATAACTGCATTTTGTAGGCATTAGTTCGTGATATTTTTATGCTTATTTTGTGTGCATTTTTATTTTTTGTGTGTTTTTATGTGTTCTATTGCATTCATGTGTATTTCATTCTCCGGGTTTTATTTGTAGGAACAATGGAAATTAAAAGAGTTTTGAAGGCTAGAAAAGTGGAAAAAAAGAGAAGAAAAAAAAAGGAAATTGAAGCGCTAAAGAAAAGTTAGCACAACATCTTGTGCTATCGCTCTAAAAGTTAGCACTACATCTAGTGCTAACGCTTTAAAAGTCAGCACTACATCTCATGGAAAACTATGCGCTATTGTTGGTGAAGAGGTTGAGCAATTGCGCTTGAGCGAGAAATACAGGAGCAGAAATTCTTCCGAGCAGAGAGTTACTCACTCGAGCGAGAGTTGTGTTTGCTCGAGCGAGACGTCGGGAATCAGAAAAAATCAGAATTTCGGAAATTAAAAAGTCTTATTTTACTGGTTATTTTTCATGGGCTTTTTAAACTCATATTTAAGGGACTTATTCAAACGTTAGAAAGGGTTCCAGAGTTGGATATTTTCAGACGCAAGGGGGCTTGAGAGAAGAATTATTTTCTTATTCTTTTATTTTATTTTATCAATTCATGATTAAAACTTTGTTTGAATTATGAATTTAATTCTTGAGTAGTTTTTCTCTTTCGATCAAGGCCACGTGATTGGGCCAGACAATTTATGTAGAAACTTGGTTTGTTTATTTGAGATTTTTAGACTTGATTTGATTTTATTGATTATTGAATTTATATTTGTCTTGTGAATTTTCTGGCCAGTTATTTGCTTGCATGTTAATTGATTCCAATTCGACAGAGGAAGTTTTGATTTTGATCACTTCGATATTCAACATAGTATAAAACTAACTAGAAATAGAACCCGATTTCATTATGCGGTTTGGGTGTAAACTGAATTTTCACAGTTATTCATGCATATAAATTTGATTAGAATTACGAAAGATTAGTTCATCAATATTTGAATAGGTTTGATTGTTCTAGAAATAGTCCTTCGAACAAATTAGGAAAATTCCCGGGAATTAAGATAAATTCTGATGTGTTAGGTCAACTGCTTGTTACATGAATTGTCTGGTATCTACGTGAGTCCTTGATCGAACTTTTCCCAAATTTGAGTTAAATCCAATTTTTCCAGCTGTGTTTTAGTTAATTTAATTTTATTTGCAATTTTATTTATTAGTTTAAAATCTGAATTCACTCTTTTTGATTAGTCTAGATTAAGTAAAAGTAAATATATTTTGGTAGTCATAATTATACAGTCCCTGTGGGTTCGACATCTGGACATTTTTCCACTATATTATAATTTGACCTGGTACGCTTGCCAGTTGATTTTCAATCATACCGATTTAGCCGGTCAACTATAACTTATTTTCTTGAATATTATTTGATGATTGTCAGTCACACAGTCTTCAGTTGAGTAACCTTGACTGATTTTGAGATAGACAACCATTTGTGGTTCAGTCAAGTTATTGAGTTTAGTCGTCAATTTTGGTCTCAAAAATTCTACTAAGGTTCGGTTGAATGTTTTTTTGATAAGTTAAGCCGCCTTAGTTCAGTCGTATAAATATCCAATAAGCTTAGGACTAGTTCCTGATCACGACTGAACTGTCCAGTTGAGTAACTTCAGTAAGTTTTTCATCTGCGTCCAATTGAGTTACTCTTATCAAACGTCTACTTTTGCCTTTAATTAATTGTTAAACAACAAAACTTAAATTTATTCTCCAACTATTTCCTCATTTTTGTTGTTTGACAAAACTTATCTTTAAGTGAATGTTTGATGATTACAAAACTCGGTTGTTCATTATTACTAATCAACTCGAGTAAGAAAATGCAGGTTAAATGATTTTTTCCCAGTTGTGTCTGGATGTTCCGAATGCTATGCCAAGAAATTTCCATCCGAAGCTGTTCAGAGGTAACGAAGTATATGGTTAGGAATCTCGGAGATACGATCGGTAGTTCTGATCTGCAAGATCAATGAACTGAATAAAATGTGGGAAAATTGATTCTGAAGAGAGTTTGGTGGTTCCGAAGTAGATCGTGGTCCAAAGTCCCTGCCAGCACACCAGATTTGAATTTTGAATTTGAGCGGGATACATAGTTTGGTAAATCCGAAGTACAGATCGGAGGTTCCGATCCTAAATAAAAAATTATGGTATTTGATTAAAGGAGATCGGTAGTTCCAAACAGAGTTCAGATGGTCTGAACGTAGCCGATTTTTCACCACTATATAAAGGCCATTTGGAGGACATTTGAAGACACAACACTTGTTCTCAAGCATTCAGAAAGGATTTAACACTGTCTTAACGAAAACTCCTAGACTCAATACACAATTCAATCCTCGAATGTTATTACAAAATGTGAATAAAGTGCTTGACACTTAGCACAAAAAAATTGATCCTAAATGATCGAATGAATAACTTGAAAGAGTGTGTTTTTATAGTTGTGTGATTTTCTGAGATTTTGATACTCAGCTGACTTGATCACAGATAGCTTAGAATGCTTGATAGTTTGAAAATTCTGGAGAGATTCCACAACTAATCTTCAAACCTATTTATAGGCACCATTCTGCAATAGTCATAAATGTTTACAATTATATTCTGTTGAATCCTGAATTTTGGTGATAACAAAACAATATATCATTGTTATAGTATGGCCTCCATTTATATGTAAAACAGAAAAAACGTCTACCGGAAGATATCAACCGATCTTATCATGTCAACCGATTGGAAGATATCGACTTCTTACAGAAATCAACTGAACTCTTGGATATCAACCGACTTTCACATATCAGCTGACTCCATAATGTATATCAACTGGTCCTCAAGACTTCAACCGATCTTAGCTATCAAAATAAATGTCAACTGAAATACAAGTCTGAAGGATATCTACCGACTTCATAAAGTCACAAATACCTAGTAACGGATCCTTGACAACACAACTTAAATGCGAAAGGACAGAGAATTTAAGGAGCCGTCTGACAAAGCTCGAAATACCATTAATAGCATTTATTATGAAGACATATTGAATGGACATTAAAAGAGCTTCGAGTACAGATATTTTGAAGATGAACAGATCCTACTTCACAGAACGAGAAATATTATCTGGCATACATCTGTTCGAAAAAATGTTTCTTACCATTGACACAAAGGGATAAAGACGTTGAAGATTGAGAAATAAATACCAGAGCCAAACGAAGAAAAGGATAGAGGACATACGACCATCAAATTATCATATCATCTGAGCACTCCAAATTGTTTCAATACTCTACTGCTCATTCAACCCTTCGCTCAAACAGAAGCATATCTGATCTTCTTAGAGATCTATTCAAGGGTTACTCAAATCCAAGCCATTGTTTGAAGAACTTCGACTGCTCCAAGGATTTGATATTCTAAGATTTCAAAAACTTAGCAGTTCATCATCATCAACCGAAGAAGTTTGATAAGAACTTAGAATCTTATCAATGTAAATCTAGGAGTTCCATTTTAGGCAGTGATAAGTACTAACTTGGATCGGGTGTATTGCAAGACGTTGTAATAGGCAAAATCTTCTAGTGTATCCTTCCCGTGAGGAAGAAGGGGTGACATAGGAGATTGAGTTCCGAACATCCATAAACAACTCAGTGCAAATTTACACTACTGCATCACATCATATTTTTACTATTGTCACCTAGTTTATTGAGACTATTTTTCGCACTATTTTAGTAGCTCTTATTTATCTAGGAAGCTAAGAAAAATCGATTAAGTGAACTAAAATTTGCTTAATATTATTGCATTAAAGTAAAAAATCATTATTTTGTGTATTCACCCCCCCCCCCCCCCTCTACACACACTACCGATCACCAACAAGTGGTATCAGAGAGGGTTCTTTCTTAGCTGCTGATATTTTCTCATCATGACTTCTCTAAACAAAATTTCTCTGTTCTCTAAGGAAGATTATGATGATTGGAAAATACGTATGCAGACACATATTTCTGCTCAAGATGATGATATGTGGTATGTTATCACTGATGGCCCAATGAAGATTCTCAAATTCAATACAACTATAGCCATTTCAGGGGGTGAACCACAGATGATTGAAAAAACCAGAGCAGAATGGAGCACCGAGGACAAGAAGAAAGCAAACCTTGACAATGTAGCCAAAGATATTATGTACAAACTTTGGAAAAAAATATGTTCAGCAAGATCAAGACGTGTTCTACTGCCAAAGAAATCTTGGAGAAACTCACTCAACTGTGCGAGGGCAATGACCAAACCAAGGAGAACAAACTCACAATAGCCATTCAGAAGTTTGATAATGCCAAAATAAAACCAGGAGAAACCATGGCTGAGTTTGACGAAAGATTTAGTAACATTATCTGTGAACTTATCTCTCTTGTTAAAATATATACTAATCGTGAAATTGCTTTGAAGTTTATGCGTGCACTACCCAGGGAGTGGGATGTCAAGGCTATATCCATGAGGGAATCAAAAGATCTAAGCAAACTAGAGCTTCATGATCTGTTTGCTGATCTCAAAGCCTACGAGTTTGAACTCGAAGTCAGAACTGAAAGAAGAACCATCTACTTCTAATCCTACCAAAGCACTGACCTCAACTGTTGTACCTCAACCGACTGAGGAAGCATCAGCAAAGAAGACAGCTGAACAAATGAGTAGTGAAGCAATGTATCTCTTCATTAAGAAATTTGGTAAGTTTATGCGTAAGAATAAAACAAAATTTAATAAACCTTATTACAAACAAGACCATACAGACGATTGTCCCTCGTGCTTTAACTGTGTCAAGAAAGGTCACTTCATTGTAGATTGTAATAAGCCCAAAAATGATGAAAAGAAACAGCATTATGAGAAGAAGAAGAAAGGAAAAGAAGGAAGATGAACGTTAAAAAAGAACAAAGAGTACTAGTTGCCAATGAAGGAAAAAGCAAGTGGGCAAAAATTGAATCTGAGTCATCGGATTCAGACAGATCGTCCGAAGAAAGTGAGGAGGAACAAGTCCAGTGTCTAATGGCCAATTCTCAAAACGGAGATGATGATACTGAGGTATTTGATTTTAACTTTTCTGAATTTACACGTGAGGACCTTGTTCAAGCACTTAATGACATGGTAAATGAGTATCAAAAGCTCTCTATATCATTCGAGGAAGTGAAGGAATAAAAATCAAGTCTCATTGATAAGTCAAGAGAATCTAGTTGTTCACAGCAAAAGAAACTTGATAGTCCAAAGACTAAGCTAAATAATATGCTAGCAGTTGAGAATGATGAAATGAGAAGAGTATTCCAAGCCACTTTGAATGAAAATCAAAAGTTGCTTAAAATAATCAACTCTTGGAATAATGCTTCTACCTCGTTAGGTAAGATACATGAGAACCAGAAATAGGCAGGTGACAAAACCGGCCTTGGATATGGTTCAAATGATTGCATTCTTACTGTGAAAAGTACACAATCGTATCATAGTAAGAACAATCCTAATTCAATAAGATTTGTTCGATCTAGTACGATATATTAACACAATAAGCCTAAGATCAATGATGGACAACCAATACGCTATGAGAACAAGGCTAAGCATAGAGGGCTGGGATATGTGGAACCTCATAATCCTGGGAAAGGAGAAACATGGGTCAAACATAGACTGAATGAACAAAGAAAGGGAAACCAATATAAGTTTA
Source organism: Henckelia pumila (assembly GCF_033568475.1). Taxonomy (NCBI): domain Eukaryota; kingdom Viridiplantae; phylum Streptophyta; class Magnoliopsida; order Lamiales; family Gesneriaceae; genus Henckelia; species Henckelia pumila. The sequence goes on from NC_133121.1 coordinate 54,292,630, forward strand.
AACAATCAAAGTTTGAACCAAGTCAATCTAAGTACATGAATCTTTAGGTGAAACAGAACCGGTATTTCAACTGCATGCCTGTTCAAAAGCGGTACAGACTGAACAAAAAAGATCAAAAGTTCAAACATCACATAGTAGTATCTAGACCACACACAAGCACACATCAGGCCCCTCGACCGATTCACTTTTTGGATGCACATACGGGTAAACCCGTCAGGGTAATTCAGGTATGGGTCCCGAAAGGACTAATCCAGTTCGGACCCAAATAGATAAGGGTACCATAGTAATATTTCTCTTTTGCAGGTACTATCAGTAGAATCAGTCGAGAAAAACAAAATAATAGAAAAGAAAACCTTGTACCTCGACAGTGGATGCTCCAGGCACATGACTGGAAATAAAGAATTATTATCTGAAATCGTACACTACAAAGGACCTAAAATTATTTTTGGTGACAACTCAAAGGGTAATACCGTGGGTAAGGGTAAGACTACTCATGGTAACATTATTATTAATGATGTATTACTTGTTAATAATCAATCATATAATTTGATTAGAATGAATTTCACAAACACTCGTGCACAATAAAATCTAGTAAAGGTGAAGTTATGTTAACCAGATTAAGAGAACAAAACACATATAGGATAAATTTTCAATGTGATCAACTGTCGGTTCCTACATGTTTTGTTTCTCAAAGTGATAAGCACTGGTTATGTCTTAAGAGTTTGAATCATTTAAATTTTAAGTCCATTAAACATCTGAGCAAACATGAATTGGTTCTTGGCTTGCCTGTCAGCAGGGCAAACAAGTGAGAGCAACTTTTAAAACAAAAGGGTGTATGTATTCTTCCAAATGCTTGGACTTATTGCACATGGATCTATTCGGTCCAATATCGGTCAAAAGCTTAGGGGAAATGAGATATACTTTAGTTATTGTGACGATTGCTCTCGATTTACCTGGGTAATCTTTTTGTCCTCTAAAGTTCAAACAGCTACTCACTTGATAAAAATTTTAAAACGTTTGCAAAATGATAAACGTACTGGGATAGAACGGATCAGGAGTGACAGAGGCACTGAATTTCTAAACAAAACCCTCGTATCCTATCTAGATGACCAAGGAATCAAGCATGAGTTATCTGCTGCTCGGACCCCACAGCAAAATGGTATTGCCGAGAGAAGAAATCTCACTCTCAAGGAAGCAGCTAGAACTATGATTGCTAATTCTAACGTCTCTCAAAGACTTTGTGCAGAGGAAATTAACACAGAATGTTATACTCAAATAGATCTATTATTAAAAAGAGACATAACAAGACACCATATGAGATCTGGAATGGCACAAAACCTGATGTTTCATATTTCAAAATATTTGGATGAAAATGTTTTATCCATGATAATGGCAAACAACATTTGACAGCTTTCGATGCAATGTCAGATGAAAGAATATTCATTGGTTATTCCTCATTCAGTCGAGCTTATAGAGTATTCAATAATAAGTCACTGAAAGTAGAGAAAACCATTCATGTTATTCTTAATGTGCATATCAATCTCAAATAAATATTAAATATCTAGAAAATAGGCTTGAAACAACAGTCTTAAATTATGAAAGTGATAGTGATGAGCTTCTTATCAAAAGAATTGATCCAGAGCCCCTGAATACTCAGCCAACCGAAGACCAGGTCGGTCGAGATCATGAAGAACCAAGGTTTGAAGAAGAAAATATTGCACCAAACAACACAGTCAGAATTGAGGATGATACCCCAATAAATCAGGATACAAATCCTCTTGGACCGTGTCTCCGGTGGAGCAAAGATCATCCACCTGGGCTGGTCGTTGGTAATCCTATCGCTCCTTTACGTACTTTAAACCAAATGATTATTGAGTTACTGCATGCAACATTCATATCACAGCTAGAACCTAAGCAAATTGATGAAGCCTTAAAAGATGCTAGCTAGATTGAAGCAATGCAGGAGGAACTAAATCAGTTTACCAAAAACAAAGTTTGGAATCTAGTTCCTCGACCGAATAATCATAATATCATAGGTACCAGATGGGTATTTCGTAATAAATTGGATATGCATGGTACAGTGATAAGAAACAAAGCTAGACTGGTTGCACAAGGATTTAGACAAGAAGAAGGCATTGATTTCGATGAATCATTCTCTAACGCCCCAAAAATTTATTACCGAATTAATTGGAAATTAAAATAATTATTGAGTTGGAAAAATAATTATTACTGCCAAATGAGTTATAGAGTGTATTTTCAAAATACACGTGTCAATTAGTCAATGGGTTTGACTATTTCTGGATATCTGGTAATATTGATCTTTTGAGATAATTATTGAGATATTGGAATTAAAATAATTATTTTTTCATATAATTTAATTTGGAAAAAAAAATTTGGCCAAGTTGACTGGTCAAAGTGTTGGGTGTTTGGTCAAAGTTTAAGATTGACTGAATTTAATTATTGTAAATTTACTGGTCTAGTTGACAGATCAAAGTTTACTATTCCAGATAATGGTAAAAATGTGTTAAATTACATATTGGAGTAAAACAATACAAGAAGTTTGAAATGGATCAGACCGGGTCATGTTAGGACTAATTTTATAATATTAAGTGGTGTTCTCTCTCTCACACACAAAACTCCAAAACACACACTAAAACCCTAACCCCCAAATCGTCCCTACCGCCGCCCTTCACCGTCGATTGACCCCTCCATCTTGTAGCTCTCGTTGAGACGGCAACAACCATACCAAGAATCAAGAGTTTTGGTGTCCGATTTGGCGAGCACGAAGTCGAGGATTGCGCGGCACCATTTATCATCTTCTTTGGCGAGATTCATGATTTTGAGCTCGATTATGTTGGTTTTAAAGCTATTAAACAATTCTATGAGGTGTGTAGACCATTTTCCAGCCTTAACCCGTCATTTTGAGGCCATTTTCAGGCATAGATCGGAGCTTGGAAGCTTGCCACCGCCGCAACTGTAAATCGCCGATTTTGGTCGTCTGGGTGGTCCTCTCCGGTCATGGCTTAGTCCATTAGAATCGTCTCGTCGAGATCAACAACCATGCAAAATTTCAAAATTTTTTGTGTTTTTTGCTCATCGCCGCCGCGTCGCCGCCGCCTCTCCCATTTTTTCGACGACCTCTGACATGTTAACCATTTTTTATCGTCTCGATGTGTTAAATCCAAATATCCAAGTTTCGAGTCGAGATTCGAAATCATTAAGCGGTGAGAGCGCAATAAAGTTCGGTAATTTTTGGTCAAAGTTTGACCAGAGTTGACTAGGGTTGACTTTTGACCATTATATGATTTTTCGTTGATCGAAAGTCAGTAGAGGATAATTAGAGGCAGAAATTAGTAGTTTAGGGGTTTTAGCTTCCAGAATTGGATAATTATGAGATTCCCGAGTCCCGATATGCACAGCCGCAACATATAAGTTTTTCGTGCGTTTTAAACGCAAAGACATGTTATACCCTTCCTTGCTCACCCGTTTAGATCAGTATATTCACTATTTTGATGATTAAATTGTGTTGCATTTGTATGTGGATATGGTAGCTCAAATTTTAACTCATGCATCATTCGTGTCTTTATGTAATGTGAATGAATTTTCTGTTATGGATAGTTCTTAGTTGTTGTTCACTGGTTTTATGGTTGGGTTTGGTTTCTTTGAGTCTTGGTTTAAGATGGCTTGAACTAGTGTCGGCTAGGTAAATAGTGGGAAGGTTGTAAGGTTGTCTACCTAGCGGGCAGCTCGGGCAGGGCTCGGGAAAGTAGGTTGTCCGAGTTGGGTCAAGTGAATTAGGGTCATATGTATGGGTTTGGGTCCGGATTATTTCATTTCGGGCCAGGTAATTTATTTAGGAGTCCAAGTGTTAAGTTTATTTTATTGGGCCAAGTCTGTTTATTGGGCCAAGTTTATTTTATTGGGCCAAGTCTGTTTATTGGGCCAAGTTTGTTTATTGGGCCAAGTCTGTTTATTTGACCAAGTTTTTTTGATGGGCCAAGTTTGTTTATTGGGTCAAGTCTGTTTATTGGAACAATTTTGTTTGATGGGCCAAGTTTGTTTATTGGGTCAAGTTTGTTTATTTGTCCAAGTTGTCGGGCCAAGTTTATTGGGCTTAAGATATTAATTGGTCTTAATTTATTGATTGGGCTAAATTTGTTATGTGCCTAAGTTGTTTAATTTATTTGGTTGAGCTAAGTTCTAAGTTGGGTTAAGTATTTTAATTGTGCCAATATTAGTCTAATTGGATCAATTTAAGTGTGATTGGGCTAGTCTAAGTATTGTTGGGCCAGTTTAAGTGTTAATGAGTCAATCTAAGTGTTATCGGACGAATCTAAGTTTAAGGGCTTTAGTTAAGGGGCATCAACTCGAACTAGCCAGCGACAAGCAAAATAGCCCGTATATACATATTTAATAGATATATATGTATATTTTGATACAAGTATAATTTTTATGGAAAATGAATTAAATATATATTTACGGGCAGAATTTTAAGGAAAATGATTTTTTTAAGTTCATGATTCATGCATTTATTTTATGTTAAGTTAATGGCATGTGAAGAAAAATATTTTTGGAAAGTTGAGGTGATTTGTGGCACTTATGTTTATGGGTCCACGGATCCCCAAAGGTTGGGTGAAGTGGCAGTCATGTTTAAGGGCCTATGGATCCCCAAAGGTTGGGTGAAGGGGCATAAGAGGTGTAGGGAAGCCCCAAAGGTTGGGTGGATCTCTTCGCCACGTACGTTGGTTTTTAGATTGATCAATCTCTTATGGTTTCACTTCACTGATATGACCCACATGAAATGATTTTTATGTTTACGACATGCCAATGCTTATGTTATTTATTTACGCTACATATTATGATTATGATCAAGATTACGATGATGTTTATGTTTACGTTTCAGCATTATGCAGGTGTTTTTACGATCATGCGTGCATAAGATTCCTCAAGATATTTTTATACGGTATGTTCTTGCATGTGATTTTATTATGTAGTATTTGTTATTAAAGGGTAGAGCATGCTGAGTCTCTAGGCTCACTAGATCTAAATGGTGTGTAGGTGAGTTTTATGTTATTCAGGAGGTTGTGGTCCCGACTGGTGGTGAATACCTCTGTGCATCCGTGGCGAGCTAGCACACCCGTGACCTTTGCCAGCTCTGTTTCAGTTGATTTAGTTTATGATGAGATATTTTATGTATTGAGATATTTTTCGTACATGTTTACTATTTCTCATTAGTTTGAATACTTTTGAGATTCTAGTCGTTTGCTTGGATTTTAACATGTTAGAGTTTTTAGACTTTTAAGATGCAATCGATTATTATTATGCATTAAATTTTATGAAAATCTATTTTAATTATAGATGCATATATGTATGGGCATATATGTAATATAAAAAAAATTCGAGTAAGGGTCGTTTCACATTCGCTCCAGTAGCAAGACTTGAAGCCATTAGAATATTTCTTTCATATGCTGCTTACAAGAACTTCAAAGTCTATCAAATGGATGTGAAGTCAGCTTTTCTTAATGTATTACTTCAAGAAGAAGTCTATGTATAACAACCACCAGGTTTTGTCAATCCATCAACTCTTAATCACGTTTTTAAACTTGACAAAACACTTTATGGTTTGAAACAGGCACCAAGAGCTTGGTATGATACATTATCACAGTTTTGCTAAATCATGACTTTTTTATTGGAACTGTCGATAAAACCCTTTTCAAATTCACCAAAGGAGATCATATTTTTCTTGTTCAAATTTACGTAGATGATATTATTTTTAGTTCAAGTAATCCTAGGCTATGCGAGAAATTCTCTAAGCTTATGCAGGAACAGTTTGAAATGAGCATGATGGGCGAGTTGAATTTCTTCCTTGGATTAAAAGTAGAACAACTTGAGAATGAAATCTTCATCAATCAAGCCAAATAAACCAAAGAAATTATTAAAAAATTTGGCATGGAAAACTGTTCAACAATGTCTACCCCTATGAGTGCTTCCATAAAACTTGACAAAGATGAAGCAGAAGCACTGGGAGAGGTAACGATGTATCGAGGACTTATCGGTTCATTATTATATCTAACTGAAAGTAGACTTGATGTTATGTTTGCAGTATGTTTATGTGAAAGATTTCATACAGCACCCAAAAAATCTCACTATATTGTTGCCAAACGAATAATTAAATATCTTAAGGGTACTCCAATTGTGGGTCTTTGGTACTCCAAAGACTCATAATTTAACTTAGTTGTTTATTCAGATGCAAATTATGCAGGGTGTAAAATTGATCGAAAAAGCACTAGCGGATCTTGTAAATTTTTGGGAGATAGACAAATTTCATGGTTCAGCAAAAAACAAACATCTATTGCCACCTCAACAGCCAAAGTTGAGTACGTCAGCTGCTGTGCACAAATACTGTTGATACAACAACAGCTTCGAGACTACGGAATACAATCAAATGAGGCTCCCATATTTTGTGACAACACAAGCGCTATTGCAATCACTCAGAATCCTATAATGCATTCAAGAACAAAACACATCGATGTACGACATATTTCTTAAGAGAACATGTGATGAATAAAGAGATTCAAATGATCTATATATCTACTGATCAGCAGGAAGCCGGCATCTTCACCAAACCATTAACGGACGCTAAGTTTTCTTACTTTCGTAATATACTGGGTTTAATAGATTTAAGCTAAGACAAGCATGAATTTAGGGGGAACATTGCATAATATTGTGTGAAATCACTTGAACACATATGTACACACACATGCATTCATAAAATTTTATAATATCTAAAAAGATCATTGAGCCTGACGGTATGCTGCTCGAGCTCCCTCTATTCTTCTACTCATTTCACGACTCTACTCTATCATCCACACAATCATAGAGCCTTGACCACTGCAGACATCATCCTCAAAGCAGATGTTCTGCATCTCATCTCTCTCTGCAAGGAGCATCAAAATCCGAACTCTAGAAGGCTTCAGTACATCTTGTGTGCGATGAGTCTGCAAAAGATGCTTGAACCGATGTAATCCCTCAGCATAACGATGAACCACAACAGCTGAACTCAGAGGGGAAAGAGAGGAAGAAGGTGAGAGGTCATTCAGGCCAATAGTCACCTACACGCCGAATCAATGCTAACTTATCTAAAAATATTTCAATACATACAATCTGATAAGTTTAATTTATTTTTTCTTGAAACTCGTGCTTCATGCATTTAATAAATGGCCGCATTATTTACTTTTGGAATAGTACACTTCTGTCTATTGCATCATCTTCAAAGTTTAAACTAAATACAAGTTACTTATTCTTGCTTGACAATATTACTAAGACTACTTTAGACTGACAAGTTTTACTCTTGAAGCCACAAGATAGTTGTCTTCTCTATTTCTCTGTCTATAGATTCACCCCACTCGAGCATCCAATTTGTCACATTAAAAGGATTGGTTGCATCATTTCAATCATCAAAGAAATATAGTTTCTCCAAGCTCATCTTCTCAACATATAGCATCAAAAGCGGGCAGCCCGATGGCTTGAGTACATCTCGATTGGATTGAGTTCCCAACATTCGCCTGAACCGACGAGTCCTAGCAGAATACCTTAAGGCTTCCTTTACTGAAAATAAAGGAGGATTAGATGACATATGGTAACCAAGTGCTTGAACTTGATCATACACTTTCATCACCCGAGCAAGTACTTGATTTTGATAATATTTCTTTTGAAATTAAAAAATTTGAGCCTCCATCTGATTATTTGTTTTCTAATTTATCTGATAAGATTTTACACTAACCATTGTGTGATATTTATAAGCAAATAAGCAGGAAGATAATAGAGTCTGAGAACTCAAGGGTCATCATCATGTCCAATCAGTAACTGACATTCATTTAATATGGCAAAGTATTTGAGACCTAAGAATTTAATATAAATTGTTGGATAACGGGGCGATCAGATCAATCAGGATTGATACCCGGTGCAGCGAAAGTTTAAAAATTTTATATGGAACGATTCCATATTGGGTATCAAAACTTTTACGATTAAATTGTGTGTGTAAAAATTAAATAACAATTATAAATTTTTACCTCCAATCTCGAAACGAGATTATGGACACCAACAGATTGCTCTGCTCTTGTTGTATATCCCTGGAACTGATGGACAAACTGTTCTTCAATCAGGTCCACGAACGAATAATTAATCCCTCTGATAGATTGCACTAGAAAATCTATCAGAAGTTTCTACGAAGAGAATTAACGAATTTGATCCGTTAAACCAGACTGTAATTCAAAATTCACAGACTGGATTTTACCGAGTAGAGGGGGAAGGGGGGCGGCCACTACGGAGAGAAAATAACTAGGTTTTCGAAAATTTGTGACCTGTTGTGTGTAATTTCTGTACTGCAATAACTTATTTATAATGTAGGCCGCTAACAGCTTAGGGCCCATTAGTCATAAGTTCAAGCCCGACAAGCAAAGCCCGCATGTTCAGAAATTAATATAAAATTCATCATGACTCCGATTGATAAACCGATTTCAGCAATGTGCACAGAAACCATTTCTGCACCTTTTAAAGTCAAGATAAATTTTTCTGAATCCGAATTCAGTGATTTCCAAAAATGCCCATCCCTATGTCATTTTAGGAAATCTTACTCCTCTACTCTTAAATAAGAAGTCCAACTTCTTTGTTCATTAAATTTAACTCTTTAAATTTAACTATCTCAACGGGATTAAAAATCCATTACTCTATGTGACCCTCAATGGTTCAGGAATACAGCTAGCCGTGGGCTCACAACTCCTTGTGACTCGGAACAACAATTTCCGACTTGCCCATCGAATCATGGTAAGAGCGCCTAGCAACATCGCCCCATGATTCCCTAGGTATCACTGATAGTGCCTGCAAGAACCAATAGATTTTGGTTAGCGTACAGTATGGTCCCTTCATCCATATATCCCGATCGAATCAACAACCATTGGTATATCGAGAGTCGCTCGAGATTCGATAACTATGCAATACATCTTGAAGATCAAATAGTGACATCGCATGTGTTACTAAGAAACCATTTCTTAAAACACATCATGTACTCTGGCCAGAGATTCGTCACACTAATATCTCCTCAGATCGCATAGGATATCCACACTCGCAAGTATGTGGTGAATCCTTGACAACAAAGCATCGACTCCTATATGTGTTGTAACTGTACCCAATCCCGACACATGATGACCCCAATAGAGTCGGTAAACGAGTCAAAGCACAGTACTAGCATATAGAGTCTCAATGATGTTTCAAGTAGTAAGGACTAATGGTGTACAACCAAAACCGCGGACTTTATCCACTTGATAAGTGATAACCACTTGGAAAGTCCGGATAGGGTAGTTCGATCATTCATCGTATGAATATCCATTTGCATGCTTTGAATATCTCTATGTTCCTTACCAATGAAACGTGGTACTCTGCATCACAAATGCTAGTCTCAAACTCGAGCGATCCTTATCCTTATACAGTGACTATAAGATGTGTTTTATGATAGACATCCCCATGTTCTACCATATCTTACATACACTATAGTATATTCAAGGTCTTTATCAAAACAACAATAGTATATCATAATATAACAATATGAAGAAAGATAAAGTCATTGCCATTAATAAAAGTGTAAATTATATTAAACAAAAGATTGTTTATACAAAGAGTCATCAAAGCCCTTAGCCACAAGTTGGCTCACCGGGCACCTACTCTTTCATAAATATGTTGTCTCATAAGTGCCATCCTCTCCTATCACATCATTCTTATTTATAACCATTTGCTGATATTCTACGGAGATATGTGCGTAGTTTTTTTTTGAGAAAATTAAAGGACACTAGAAACAAAAGATCAGAAATCACATCAACATCTTTTGACAGGATCTTTATGATCTTTAAACCATGCGCTTTGAATATGCAGAATGTCAAAAGTTTCTAGTTTTATCATTCGCATTAACTGCTGCGATTTATGAACAGTTAAATATCACCTGATCAACAGATATAGTTAAAATATTAGTCATTTTTTCATCAAAAGCCATTTATTTAAATTTTAAAGGAGAACTAACATCATTGTTATATGAAAACTTAAATAGTATCCTTTACAACGAAGCATCAAAAGCTAGTTTCATCCTTCATATCTCCTTAGCTACTGCATCTCGTCATCATCAAATAAAAGTAGAAAGCTCTATAGTAGGAGATCGTGAGAAACCCACATCATCTTCCCAGATTTGCTTCAACTCATAACTTTCTGTGTAGAGCAACAGTAAAAGGGTTCCTTCAACACTGAAAATGTCCCTGGTACGATTTGTCCACATCAATCCTTATACTGACGCTTTAAGGATGTAAAGCGACATACTTCAACAACAGAGGTCGGTGGTACATCACCAGAAAGAAGACGACGCAACTGTTCCAAAGCCTCCCACTCTGCAAAAAACTTTGCAGCAACCCGATCTTCAAAGTCTTTCTTTCGAAATTGAGTTATTTCAGCATTGAACTCACCCAGAATATCTTCTCCTGAACTAGACATTTTTTTAATATGTTTTATAAGAAATTTATTTAATATTCTAACTATGTTTGGTCATATATTTATAGGAATAATCAAGAAGATAATGAGTCAGCAGAGTTACATCTCAATCGTTCGTCATCTACGGGTCAAAAGTTGCAACTCATTATTATGGGATTTGACGACTTATCTCAAACGCCGCCGTACTCTCTCTGACATCAGTCTTGAACAGACATTGGGATTCATGTTAACTGTCATTTCTCATATTTATGATTTATTTTATATACATTGACCGCTCAAATTCAATTTTTAAAGCGCGCAAATTCAAAATTCTAATTCAAATTTGAAAATTCAAAATTTTAATTATATTTTACCACGTCAGGTGTAAGGCCCGAGATTATTTAATTTTAATTTGAGAATATTTAATTTGATAATTTTGGAGTTTAGATTTAAATTCTAATATTCTTAAATTATTTAGAATTGAAATTGAATTAAAAAGAATTTTTGAGGACTGATTTTCAAATAGCAAAGAGTTCAAGGACTAAACTGAAAATTGGTAATATATATCTCATTTTCATCATTATCTCATCAGATTACACGTGAAAGGATGGGAAAGAAAATCAGAACTTAGCCTCACTTCATTTGAAATATTTTAAAGCTTTGATTTTTCGTCATCCGGCCGTCAGATTTCGGAGTTGAATATATATCTGCGATCACTGTTCCGAGAGCTATGTTTTGGTGTAAGTTTCTTTAAGTTCTATCATGTTTGAATTTTAACGAGATAATGGAATTCGATTATTATTGGTTATACATGTTCTTGAGCTAGCATCGATATTATATTCGAAGACGGATCGAGAAAAGATCGGCGTTTGAATTTGTTATGAATTGTTGAAGAATTTTCAAAAATGGATATTGCTGAAGTTGCTGGTATTTGTTGAATTCTTGCTGATATTTTATGGTTATGAGTTGTATTAGATTGTTGGATTGAGTTAGATATAGTTTGGATTGCCGGTTTGTAGACGTTACGCCGCCGGTTCAAGAATTGTCAAAATTTCAGTCTAGTTGATCAAGTTGTGGTTTATTTCCCTTGAAAGATGATGTTTGTAGCTATTTTCTCATTATTTTCAGATTGGTATTGAATTGTTTCGAGCTCGAGAATTCAGATTCGAATCGGCCAAGATTTGTTCAAGGTTTGCATTGTGTATTAGCTTGCAAGAGTTAGAAGTATGCATAGATTTTGATATGAGTCCTTTGATGTAGCTTGGCCAGATTTGGAGCATCTAATATTCAAGATGAAAGGTATAAGCAGACATTGAATCACGACAGGATAGAACGCTCGAGATAGATATGATTCTCGAGTTTCCCTATTTAAATCACATACATGCATGCTTATTTTCTCTTGCTTGTCTTAGATGTTTTGTTGTTGTCTGAATGTCTATTTGGTTGCTTGAATTTGCATGTCTTGTATTCATTTTTATAACTTAATGAATCCAGATTTTGTGCATTCATCTTGAGCTTATAACCAAAGCATAGACGACTGAACGACCTAGATTGCAAAAGACGTTTGGAGGGCTATAGTTGGGTGGCACGGAATATAGATTTACTTCCAGAGCTAGATGACTCACCATAGTTGCACCAAAGTCAGGTGATTGAGATACTTGACACCACCTCGATTGGTAGGTCGGTGGTATGTTCGAGATTTTATTCCCCGGGATCCCTAAAACCAAGATTTCATTGAAACCAGATTTGATAGCCCACTTTTAACACATGCATCGCATTCATGATTATATTTATATCGCATGTATGTTGTTTATACTGAGAATATTATTCTCACCGGAGGTATCAGGTTGTTTCATTTTTTTGTATGTGTGCATGGTAACAGGTGGGGCAGGAGCTGGTCAGAATCGACATGGGTAGCTCGATTAAGAGTCGCAGCCGTGGGACTTGGGGTTTTAAGCAGATGGCATGTTGTATAGACTTTGCTAAACGTGTTTAGAAAACCAGAACTTGTTTATGTTTTGAAGAGTAGCAACCTATGCAGCCTTGTGTATGTTTCTACTCGTAGAGTACTCGTTTATGCTCGAGATTTCATGTATTCTAGATTATTAGATTGATGTTTGAATGCATGTATATTATTTAGAAGCTTGATGAATATTGAGATCATGTTCATGCCATTTTTTTTTTCAGATTTGAAAGCCTTAGAAATTCTGATTTTTGTAGCAGGGCACGGACCCTGTACATGCCTCCGTGCATGGGTCCGTGTACCCCTGATTTGTAATATTTGAAAGATAATCAAGGCACGGACCCCATGCATACCTCCGTGCCAGGGTCCGTGTGACTTCGTGTTGAGGCAGTAACTTCTCTGTTTTGAAATTTTGGGCACGGACCCAGACACGGAGGTGGCACGGGGTCCGTGTACCTTGCAGCCATAGAATCTTGGCTACAGGTTAATGCACGGATCTGTGCATGGAATCCGTGTATTTTTTTTAAAAAAAATTCTTTCTTCACTACAAGAAAAACGGCTAAAAACAACGTTTTTTCCGCGTTGTTAATGTCCCCAAAAAAGAGTTGTCGTAGCCAGTGTTGTAAAAGACCATGTTCAAAGACAACGCGAAAAAAGCGTTGTCATTTCTGGAAAAGACAACGCTTTTTTAAGCGTTGTCGTATCTAAAAAATACAACACTTTTTAAGCGTTGTTTTTTATAAAAAGTGTTGTCGTATCTGACAAAGACAACGCTTTTTAAGCGTCGTTGTATCTGGAAAAGACAATGCTTCAAAAAAGCGTTGTCTTTTCTGGTAAAGACAACGCTTAAAAAAGAGTTGTCTTTGTTCAAATAAAAAACAAAAAAAAAATTAATTCACAAATTTCAATATTATAAATCACTCAAAATTCAAAAATTTGTAGAATAAAATTTAATAGAGTCTTTCAATATTATAAATCATTCAAGTATAAAAATAATCGAATTCTAAATTAATGAACACTAGAAAAAAACTATGCATTAATCTCGAAAAACATTGATTTCTTCCTTCAGCATATGTTAGTGTCCCAATCTTTCATAAAATCCGCAACAATCTCTTTTCCTTTAATTTGAATCTCCATACTATAAATTATTTAAAAAAATAAACATAAAACAAATATGAATATATTAAAATGAAAAGTAAAACCAAGACATATTTATCAATACTAAAAGAACATGAACTACGAATGACGAAACTATCACTAAGATACAAGGTGATTGAAAACCTTTTTTACTATCATATGCAGATTACAGTTCAATTGCATCACATTCATATCAAATCAAGTAATCACCACAGTGTATTATATTAAGTAGAATGGCACTGTTAGCTGCATCTTTGTATTCAGTAATAAGAGTACCAATTAAGGTTCAACGTTGAATCGAGAAGCAATGGAATACCAGAGACTAAGTGTTACTACCGTTCTCATTTACGAAGCATCAAATAAAGTTATGATGAAGTATCTCAAGGACATGACACATAATATTTTAGGAAGAAGTGGTTAGATTCAACAAAAAATGAGCATGAAGTAAATAATAACGACAGCCAAACAATGTATTTAAAATTTCGAAGAGCCCAAATGAGAGCACAAGGAGGTATTGTCATGGGGCGAAAAAAAGGAAAATAAGCAGGGCGGTAAGGTAAACTAGATTATAGAAAGCCGACAAAGGCTATGGATTTAAAAGCTTGCCATATGGAATCGGCAAGTTATAAAATTGTGAGACACAAGATCAAAGCTAATCCAGGTTTTGAACTTAAAATGTTTTCTGAAGATAACAATTTCTCTAAAGAGAGGAATAAGATATCCCAATATTGCAGCGCTTTGTAGACGAGTTAACAAGAATTTTTTTAAAAAAAATAAAAACAAAGATGAATTTATTTTAACAGTAATGTCTGTACATAAGTAAATCTATCTACAATAGTATAGCAGGCGCCATTCACCATTTTTTCTTGTAACCACATACATATGTGAATTGGATCGGAGTGTCCTTCAATACTCACATGCAGCTCCCCCAATTTCAGTTTCTTATTTGGCTAGACAAATTTCGGTTATATACCAGCTCACCTTGGCAAATTTAGTAGCCAAACCATCCGTATCAGATAATGATCCAAGTCTTGATCCCTGGGAAATGTAAATAAATTTGAATCAGTAGGCCAATCACTCCATGCAAATAACTGCCAGAACAAACTTATACATTAAAAGTTAAAACTCACTAAAGCAAATATTAACAGTGAATATAGTTTCAATGCATACAAAAGCAACACATTGAGATGCTGAAAGGTTTGTAAGAGTCAAGAACCGAAGCCCATTATTGTATAATTAATGAGATGTGTGTGAGATCAATAACAAGGATTGAATGAATGTTTCATATGGTCTATAATTCTAGCAGCATGGAGAAATCCTGGGATAGTGAACACGAAAAAGAAGAAAAAAAATTAATCATGGACAGAAGGAAGATGATAGAGCATGTGAAAACAAACAATAAAAAAGAAGGCGACCACTCGTAAAAGCAGAAGCTGACAGAGCCGTTAACCACTCATGAACAAGGCAGAACAAATATCTAAGAAAATTTTAGGCTAACAAAAACGCAGATCTAAAAACAAAGAAACACCAGATTCACAGTAACCACCTATGGACAAAGGAAAACACATAAAAACAGAAATACATTGTATATCATGTATACAAAAAAAAAGGAGAGAAGAGAAATTGAGAAACGGAAGATTAACGATAAGTACCTATGGACACAAAATGAAAATCAGAAAAAAAATCGATGGAAATAAACCTGCACCGAGCTTTACAATCCCAATCAGAATCCTATCACGCGAGACGGCAAGCACCTATGGACACAAAAATTAAAATCAAATGAGAAGAAAAGGGAAAACAGATGTGTTAATCAAAATATGTAAACAGAAGAATATTGTAAATGTGTAGTTAAAGAGAAGAACCAAAAAAGTCCATGGAAACGAACCTGCACCAAAATTTGCATTCCAAAAGTGTAGGCGATCGGAAGATGGAAGAATGATACAAGAGAATACCATTGTATTTATATTTGTTATTGATGAATCGAGGATGTCCCGAGTTAGGGCTCAGGTTTCCTATTCAAATCTTGATTTACATCTACACAACACGAAAAAAAAAACCAGCAAGCAAGAAATATTAAATAGCAGAAAACTAGGGGTTCACTTCCTCTACACACAGTAGAAATCCCATCCAAATAAGAACGATCGAAAGAGACACACACATAACCGCACAAAGTAGAGAAATGAAGTAGATACTCAAAGAATTCAAAGCTACATACCGGGAGACTTATACTTCGTATTTCCTTCAATTCCTCGTCTCTTTTAGCCATCTTCACCACTAAAAAGTAGGGGAATAAGAAACCCGAGCATAGAAGGCGCTGGACATGTGGGATGGGCACAAATGCGAAATCCGAATGCCATGGAAGGCGGAGGCAGAGGAGGAGGGTTTGGAGACGCAGGTAAAGCTCGAAGAAGCGGGAGGCAGATTTTTGTGGAACGATGCAGAGAAATTAAAAGGGCTTAGGGTTCAATCATTTTCTTTGATTTCATCGACGAAGGTAGAAGCGACGATTGATGGGTATTTTTGTTCTGAGAGATGAGGCTACAGAATTGAAAGAGTGAAAAATGAGAAATGGATAGGAGAAGAAAATCGAGGAGTTTGGGGATTTTGGGGATCTGAGAAGCAAATAGTGTTATTAATTTTTATTATATTTTAAGTTTTATTTTAAATTTTAAATAAAAATAATAGTTATTCGACAACACTTTTTAAAAAAGTGTTGTAATATATAGGAAAAAAAACGGTAATAGACAACACTTTTAAAAGCGTTGTCTTTGACCCAAAAAAACACTTATAAACAACGCTTTTTAAAAAAAGCGTTGTCTTTGATTAATAAAAAATATATAACGACAACGCTTTTCCCTAAAAGCGTTGTCGTTTTTAAAAAGACAACACTTTTCACTAAAAGCGTTGTCTTTTAAGTGTTGTGTTTATGCATTTTTGTTGTAGTGCTTTGATTATCTTGTATCATTTAGGATTCAAGTATGGTTATTTATTAATTACCCCTAAGATAAGATTAGCAAACCGGAGGCCCCACATCAGGAGATTCTTTGTACCTAACACAAACATATATATATATATATATATATATACATATATATATATATATATATATATATATACATTTGAGAACACCAAAAGTTTTTATATATTTACTGTTTGTGCTCTCTTCTTCGCCCTTACACACAAAGCCTAATCATACATCTCAAGTGTTTCTTCATTTCAGTCAAACATAAAGATGTCAATCCAAAAGACGTGCTTGGGTATTAACTTCGAAGAGATCTACTCCGTTAACAACCCAGATATCTCGGAGATATTTTGCATGCTTGAAGCTTCAGGACTTCGAAAGTTTCTTGGATCTTGTTCTACCGTCAACTACAATCTGGTCAAGAAATTCTTTGAATCCACACAACTCAATCATGGAAGCATAACTTGCATTATCCAGGACTGACGCATTGAGTTCAATCAGCCGTTCTTTGGGGAAACATTTGAGCTGCCTACCACGGGTTTGACAAAATGCGCAGATCTACCTGATGGCAATGCTACTCATTGGGCAGCACAGTTTACCTTGGATGGTGCTCCCATCAAAGTCAATGGACTCAAGCAAAACTTAAAGCATATCGTCTGTTAGCCAACATAGTGGCCAAATCGCTCCTAGCCAAAGCAGGTTCTTATGACAAAATCACTGTTGAAAATTTTAGTATATGGCATCTATTGCCTCTCAGTTGAACTTTAACTGGTCATATATTTTATAATCCACACTTTGTGAGATAATTCGAAGCAAAGGCCAATCCGAAGGGTTCGCTTTGCAAATCTGTCACATACTCAAACTACTTGGTGTTGACTCATCAGAGTTTGAGCCACTGCATGTCTCAAAATGGCTCAATGCAGTTACTATACATGTGTTCTTGAAAAAGAACAAAGTCACAACCGATCAATTGCGATTCATTAAGCAAGAAATTGGAGCTGAACAACAGATGGCTACTGCTGGTACACTGCACCTTCAAAAGAAGCGTTCCAGAACTAGCAGACACATTGTTCATCTTGACTTCGATGAAGCCGAGGATGCTATCGATAATGCTCCACTGGTTCAAGTCTTTGGTAGTCCTTCCCCATCTCCAAAGAAAAAATAGGGCACTAAAGTACTTCAACCGAAGCCCAAGAAATTAAATCTCTTGTCAACAGTCAAAACTCCAACCTCGCAGATCATAGCTTCATACATAGAGGTTTCACCACCATCAGCACTGATCATCTCTACATCAAATGATGTAAATATCTCATTAAGCGAGCTGTCGAAATCATCAATTGCTCAAGTACTATCGCCTTTATGATTGGTACCTACCCCGAATGACATCACTACAGTTACAATTGCACCCATTCCACAATCCTTGCTTACGGAGCCTATCCCAACCTCTGAGGTAGTGACTATCCACACTGATCAACCAATCAGTTCATCCTCTCATCCATCGATAGGAATTACAATGATTGAGCCATTTGCTTAAAGTATGGGTAGCAAAACCATAATCGATCCTCTGGATAAAGGCAGAGTTCTTATAACTCCATCCAAGACACCCTCCGTTGCTAAAATGGAAGCATTGCTCATTCTCTCCAACATTCTCAGAGCTGTCCGATTTCAGCTACGAGAACTCAATGAGTGGTTCATCTACTGAACACAAATCTCATATTCTCAAATTATTCACGAGAAAAGTTGGAATACTTAGCCAGATTGGAGGACAAGATTTTTGTTCTTACCGCTACTTCTCATCTTGAAACGGCTCTCGGCAGATTCAAACTTGTGTATGTTCAACTTCGTGATAGCCTAGCTCGGTATGTTTGACCGCTAAAATCGGTGTGATATAAATCTACTAGCAAGCAACCAGGTCAAGTTATAAATAGTAAACAAAAGTCCAGATGTCGAACCCACAGGGACTGAATATATGATTACCAAAATATATTTATTTCCGCTTAATCTAGACCAAACAATAAAAATTGATTTGATTGAATGAATTAAAATAAAAATACTAATTAAATTAATAAATAGAATAAATTAAAATAAAAACGCAGCAAAATATTTGGAATAAACTTCAATAACAAGAAATTCAATCAAGGACTCACGCAGGTACCAAACAAATCATGCAAACAAATGAAAAATTTAAGATTCAGATTACTCTTAAATCACGACAAATTTTCCTAAATTATTTAACAGTCTATTTCTAGAACAATTAAACATATTCAAATATTGACGGATCAATCTTTCATAATTCAAATCAAATTCGAATGCATTAGGAATTATGAGAATTCAGATTTGACCTAAGTCGTATACTGAAATTGAATACTATTTCTAGTCGGTTTAACCATATGTCAATTACTGGAGTGATCAAAATCAATTTCTAACCTTTTGACTCGCAATTAATTAACAAACAAGTAAATAGTTGATCAGGTTATTCACAAGACATAATTTAAATCAAATAATCAATGATATAAATAAAAATATGAAAAATCCCAAAATAATATCCAAGTATTCAACAATGATTTGTTCGGCCCAATCTCGTGGCCTTGATCGAAAATAAACTACTACTCAATAAAAAAATCATGATTCAAACAAATATTCTAATCATGAACTCAAAATAAAAAGAAAAAAAGATGGAAAAAAAGAGAAATCTTCACTCCCGAAGCCTGTAGCCAACTTCTCTCTATGTTGCGATGTCCGGAACCCTTCATCTAATGTAAAACGACCTATTTATATGCCTCATATCTCCAAAAGATTGATTCCTTTTCGAACAAGAATTTTCTAAAATTAGGATTATGTACGCCATCTCGCTCGAGCGGTAGAAAATTCCCGCTCGAGCAAGCAATCCTCTGTCCGTCTTCATTTTTCCTCTCCGCTCGAGCGGTAGAAAGTTACCGCTCGAGCGGAAAACTTTCTGCCCCGAGATTTCTCTTCCACACAGGTCAAGCGCAGATGCGCCTCATTAAACGCAGATGCACAACTTGGCACGTAGAAGCGCCTCTCTTCATTCTCCAGGACTTGCGCAGCTGCTCAGATCCATGCGCAGAAGCGCTTTCTTTCACTTTCTTAGCATGCGCAGTTGCGCCCTTTCTTCCCGCAGAAGCGTGGCTTCTTTCTTCTTGTGCTGCTCCAAAGCACAATAGTTCTACCTTTTATTTCTTCTTCATTTCTCTCTCCTAGAGCTGATGTATAGAGCTGTAGCTATATACAACAGCTCTACTTCTTCATCTTAGCGCTATAATCTTTTCTTCTTTTCATTGCTTTTCCTACAAATAAAACCCGGAGAGTGAAATGCACACACAAGCAATAAAATACATAAAAACACAAAAATAAAAATATGAATGCACATAAAATAGACATAAAAATAACATGAAATAATGCACACAAAATGCACTTATCAACTCCTCCATACTTAAACCTTGCTCGCCCTCGAGCAAGACTAACAATGCAATAAACACACAACAAAACAACAAAAATGGAAGTATGAAATATTTATGGGAATTTGCCTCAGAGAAGTTCCACGTCAACTAAAACAAATACCCCCAACTTTTCACAATACACCTTCAGTTTAACGTGAAGGTGCGTGTGTGCGATGTCATTCCAATTACATGCAACTTAGAAAGAATTCGTTTTAAGACTGCTTAGCGACCTAAAAACACCTCAGTGCAAGAGTCACTTGCATGCATCTATTCCTTCCAATTACCTCTAACAAACACACCTTCCTTGAGATTATTTTTACGCACCGTCTAATTTTGCACCCAACATTTTTAAGCCCCAATATTTACCCGCAAACTTAGCTATAACTGTGATAGGATTCGAATTTCAATCCCCTCGTCTATCGCCCAGATGAAGCTTCAATCCAATTTAACCCGCAAACTTAGCTTCTAACCAAACGATTACGATTTCAATCACTTGTCAAAAACCCGGATGTAATTGTTATTAATTTTCAAAAACCAAATTATTTATTTTTAAGAAAAGTAACCCCATTTAATCCGTAAACTTAGCCAAGGACAAGGTAATTAGGATTTCAATTCCTTCTTCATGACCTGGATGGAGTTGAGTTTTTTTAAAAAAAATTCGTATCCATGTCATTTTTTCAAAAAATTTAGTGCGCCCAAGATAATAAGTGCAATTGTTAGAGGATCATAGAGTTCACTGGACACAATTAAGATCACTAAACACCTAGTGTTGTGCAATGGTCAAACAGACACAAACATCATCAATTTTTTTATTGCTACATTTCACTGGTCTAACATAATTGCTTAAAAAGATTCACGGATCAACTTACAGTTTCTCATGTAAAGTCAAGAGCAAAAACAAAATTGTTTTTCACAAAAATCATAACTTCATATCATCATTGGCTCCCAATCATCATCCTACTCAACACTCATGCCAAAAAAAACAAAACTGACATGAACTAGACACAACAAACTAAACGATTACGAATGCAACACAACATAACAAAACATCGAAATAAACTAGTCTATCCCCCATTCTTATTCAAAGCATTGCCCTCAATGCTTTTGAAACAATTAACAGAATGAAAAACGAACAAATGCAAAACAAACATAAACATAAAGAAAACAAAAATAATACTCCCTTGGTTATAAATTCGTCTTCTTTCTTCTCAGCAGTATCATTTGGGGCGATAGCAGCAGACTGGGTAAAATGGCAGGCATGGAAAACTAGCATGGGAAAGAAGCAAAAATCAAATAAAAATAAACATAAACCGAAAATAAAATAAAATGCAAGGGAAAGAATACTGGGTTGCCTCCCAGTCAGCGCTAAATTTATAGTCAATATCCAGACTATATTCCCTTCTTTAGTGGCCAAATTCAAGGTGGCTCATCCACGGTCGTGGAAGAATTCTCGGCAATTTTGCAGCCCGTTCTTGTTCCGCTTTATTCAAAAAATTTCATAGGCTTGATTCCTTCAAACATCTTACCCTGCAAACAGTCACCAACACTGTCATGAGTAACACCAATAATATTCATAGCAGAGCAAGATTTTGAATTTGGGCTATCGCTAGCCGACTTAAGCATATGGAACACGAATTACTCATCATTCATCCAGAAAATTAACTCCCCCATTTCCACATCAATTAAAGCCCTAATCATGGCTAAGAACGGACGCCCAAGAATTTGAGGAACCTCGCAATACTCGTACATGTCAAGAACAACAAAATCAACTAGAAAGTTATCCCTCTCAAGTATTTGATTGATCTATCAGCAAATTTGAGAGATATATAGGCTGGTTCAATTTCTCCTATACCTAATTTTCTAGCAAGTGAATATGGCATCAAATTTATACTCGCTCCTATGTCACACAAAACATTATCAAATAAAAATTTTCCAATTTGACAAGGTATATAGAAAATCCCTAGATCTTGAAATTTTTGTGGGCACTTATTCTGCAGCACAGCCGAACACTCGTCATTTTGTGACTTGCGTCAGATCATTCAGCTTCTTTTTGTTTTTGAGCAAGTCCTTCAAAAATTTGGCGTAATTTGGCATCTGAGCTAAAGCATCTGCAAAAGGTATGTTAATAACCAGTTTCTTGAAAATTTCAAAAAAATTTTTAAATTGAAGATCGAAAAATAATTGCTTAGCTCGTTGGGGAAAAGGTAAAGTAGAAATATCAACATCATCATTAACCTCAAATTTTTAAAGCTTACCTTTCTTACCTGCCGTTGAGGAATTTTCATCACGCGCATCCTCCTTGGAAATTATCTTTTCCGACTTCTCCACAGTCTTTGTTTCGTACATCTGCTTGGGTTTTCGAAATTGTGATCTAGTCGCGACCATTATAGCATTCATGTCCTTGGGATTCGGTTCAATGTTGTTTGGCAGCAAACCGGGTGCTCTGGTCGAAATTTGGGTTGTTATTTAAGCCATTTGAGTCTCCAATTTTTGCAACATAGCTTCTTTATTTTGTAGCCTTTCCTCGGTTCCCGCAACATACTTCATCATTATCTCCTCAAAGCTCGGCTTCTGTACCTTTTGCTTAGGTTGATTCTGCCAGTTCTGATTTTAGGTGTTGTTTTATGAGTTGTACGGCTGCCTTACTTGATTTCCTGCAAAATTAGCCGCCTCCACCTAAAACAATTGATGTTCCTCTGGCTTATTCCCCTGTACTTGATTAATTGGCGCTGCTTTCATAAGTGTCATCTGGTGTGTCAGAGCGTCAATCTTTGCATTCAGGGCCATTAAAACATCAACTTCAAGAACTCCAGCTTTATTCTCCTTGTTCACATCCGGCCATCATATATTACTCTCTGACATATTTCCAATGATCTCCCATGCGTCTGCTGGCATTTTCCTGAACAAACTTCCATTGGCCGCAGCATCCAACATAGAACACACTGAAGGATCAGCTCCATTATAGAACGTCTGGGTCTATTGGCTTTGGGTAAGATTATGTTGAGGACACATCTTCAACATCTTTTTAAATCTGGTCCAGGCTGAATGTAAAGACTCCCCCATCTTTCTGCTTGAACGAAATAATATTAGAAAACAGTTTGGGCATCTTTGTCGGTGGGAGATACTTGTTCAAAAAAGTTTGAACAAGCTCAGTCCAAGTAGTGATAGAACCGGTAAGCAGATCATATAGCCACTCAAGTGCATCACCCTTGTAGATAAAATAGGAATAACCGCAGTCTCACTGCATCAGATGTTGCCCCATTGAATTTGAATGTGTCACAGATCGACAAGAATCGCTCCAGATGAGCGTAAGGATCCTCCACAGAAGTGCCTCCAAATCGTGCTTGAAGATGGATCATCAAAATAATAGAGGGCTTCAGCTCAAAAGTGTTCGCCTCAACAACAGGGCGAACGATGCTAGATCCATAGCCTTCAACTGGCGAACAAATTAAATCAAGAACTGTTCTATTATCCGCCATCTCTTCTTCTGGCTCTGACTCTGATTCAAGGTCTAGATTTATAGCTCTTCTAGCTCTCCGCATTTTGTTGAGCGTGCGTTCAATCTCCAAGTCAAGCGGAACGAGTTCTTCGGAAGATCGAGTGATATGCATACACAGACAAAACGTACCTAAAAATCAAAGATAGAGGGAAATATTCAGAATTCAAATAAATAAATACTAAAAATAAAAGTCTAGACTCAAGTAAAATAGAAATTCTGATATCACTATCAGTCCCCGAAAATGACGCCAAAAACTTGACCGCTAAAATTGGTGTGATATAAATCTACTGACAAGCGTATCAGGTCAAGTTATAGATAGTAAACAAAAGTCCAGATGGCGAACCCACCAGGACTGAATATATGATTACCAAAATATATTTATTTCCACTTAATCTAGACCAAACAATAAAAATTTATTTAATTGAATGAATTAAAATAAAAATACTAATTAAATTAATCAATAGAATAAATTAAAATAAAAACACAGCAAAATATTTGGAATAAACTTCAATACGAGAAATTCGATCAAGGACTCACGCAGGTACCAAACAAATCATGCAAACAAATGGAAAATTTAAGATTCAGATTAATCTTAAATCATGACGAATTCCTCTAAATTATTTAATAGTCTATTTCTAGAACAATTGAACCTATTCAAATATTAACGGATCAATCTTTCCTAATTCAAATCAAATTCGAATGCATTAGGAATTATGAGAATTCAATTTTCACCTAAAGCCGCATACTGAAACCGAATACTATTTCTAGTCGTTTAACCATATGTCAATTATTTAAGTAATCAAACTCTATTCCTAACCTTTCGACTCAGAATTAATTAACAAGCAAGTAAATAGTTGATCAGGTTATTCACAAGACAGAATTTAAATCCAATAATCAATGATATAAATAAAAATCTGAAAAATCCCAAAATAATATCCAAGTATTCAACAATTATTTGTTTGGCTCAATCTCGTGGTCTTGATTGAAAAGAAACTACTAATCAATAAAAAAAATCATGATTCAAACAGTTTTTAATCATGAACTAAAAAAAAAAAAGAAAAGACGAAAGAAAAGAGAAATCTTCACTCCCGAAGCCTGTAGTCGCCTTCTCTCTGTGTTGTGATGACTGGAACCCTTCATCTGATGTAAAACGACATATTTATATGCCCTATATCTCCAAAAGATTGATTACTTATCGAACAAGAATTTTCTAAAATTAGGATTCTGTACGGCGTCTCGCTCGAGCGGTAAAAAATTCCCGCTCGAGCGATTAATCCTCTCTCTGTCTTTATTTTTCCTCTCTACTCGAGCGGTAGAAAGTTACCGCTCGAGCGGCCAACTTTTTTCCCCGAGATTTCTCTTTCGCACAGGTCAAGCGCAGATGCGCCTCATTACATGCAGATGCGCAACTTGGCACACAGAATTGCCTCTCTTCATTCTCCAGGACATGCGCAGCTGCTCAGATCCATGCGCAGAAGCGCTTTCTTTCACTTTCTTAGCCTGCGCAGTTGCGCACTTTCTTTCCGCAGAAGTCTGGCTTCTTTCTTCTCGCTCCAATGCGCAATAGCGTTACCTTTTATTTCGTCTTCATTTCTCTCTCCTAGAGCTGCTGTATAGAGTTGTAGCTCTATACAACAGCTCTACTTATTCATCTTAGCGCTATAATATTTTATTCTTTCTTTGCTTTTCTTTTCTTCTTTTGTTTGCTTTTCCTACAAATAAAACCCGGAGAGTGAAATGCACACACATGCAATAAAACACATAAAAACACACAAAGAAAAATATGAATTCACACAAAATAGACATAAATATAACACGAAATAATTAACCCAAAATTCACTTATCAATGTTCTTTTTCAACGAAAACAGAACTTCAATCCAATGAGAAAAACCGCTAAATATGATTGTGAAGTTATTCTGCGTCTCAAACAATCAGTTGATGTGACGAGTACTTTTCTAAATGAATATCGGTTCAAACATCACATACCTCAATCGTCCGACGAGTACATTAAGATGTATCTTGCAGTACTAAGGCCATGATACCCACCATAGAATCTAATGATGAATCTGATAATCATGAACCCATATTCACAGACGAAGAACAAGAGTTTATGGCAGCACAAGGATGTCCTATTCCTCACTTGCAACTACATCAGAGGAACCAATGATAACATGTCATCCTGGAACTTCCGATCTCAGACCAACGGATATGGACACAGTTGCTACTGATGATCCATTACATGAAATTCCACACACTTTTGTTTCAGAATTTCTGCAGTCTTTATCGGATTTCAAAGTAGCTCAGCACACATCCACTCTCACAGAGACAACGTCAGTTGAATCATCTCCAAAAACCATATTTGAAGAAACTTGTCCCACCGATCCTCAGTCACTACTAACCAAATCACCAGAACACTTGAACCTACATCAAAAGTGTAGTGACCCAACCCGGATCTACTATCTAATCAGAGTTATAGTAAAAGCGCACGCAATAAAAGCTTAAAGCATAAAGAGCGGATAATTAAAATACAACAAATCCAATCGGCAGAATACAACCGACGCTATCACAAGTGTATAAATACTGTTATACAACCAAATCGAAGGTTCAGGGTAAATAAATCCCTACCCTCTACAACCTCGCACTCTCCTAAGCTCAATCCTGCTGAGAGCCGCCTGGACCGTCCAGCCTCAAACCTGCCCCGCCACAAGGTACACAATACCCAAACACAGGGGCGTGAGCTAGAACGCTCAATACGAAGAAATGATATAAATACAAATATGCGCACACAGATGATTTAAAACTCAACTGAAAACACTTGCTCATGGCGCCAGGAATATACAGCACCGGCTAGAGAGCTACTCCGCGGGGTACTCGTATATTCCATATCAGGGCTGAGCCAACCCCATCCTGACCCGAATCCAAAACAGGATACAAGACTCATATGGAAACTGTCATACCTGACTCGAGTCCAAAATGAGATCATCGTTCCCTATGGAGACTGTCAATGACTCACATCTCTCCGGATGCAGTCACACGTAAAATCATGTATGTGCTAAGGCGGTAAAACATGCTAAAACATGATAAAACATATAGCACATACTCATGCAACATATAAGCAAATATATCATGCCGGCTATCTCGGTCAGTACTTACGTACCTCTAACACTGCTGGTCAAACCTAGCTCCACTGACCTAGACTCCAAGCCTACTAGTCCAGTCTACTGTTACTACAATGCAAATATCCATGCATCAACAATTAAACTCTAAAAGCCTTAACTAAGCTATTGCATACTCCTAAATATTTTTAGGATGCCAAAGATATACCTGCGTCTGTCGTTAGCCCTTTGCTGATGATAGCCTCAAAACTAGGCCGTAGCTCCGCGACGACGTCTAGATCACTAAGCCACTTCCGGATTCCCCGTAGGATGCCTAGATCTCCCTAGATCTGAGTTAGAAGGCTTAGGAATCAGAGAGAAGAGAGGGAATTGGTGCGAGAAAATGAATTCTCCGACCCTCTATTTATAGACAGCATTCGGAACCTCCGATCCCGGTTCGGAACATCCGATCACGATCGAAACCTCCGATCACACCTTCGGAGCGTCCGATCGCTCAATATTACATCAGCCATGACGTCACCTTGGTGACGTAAATTATGACGTGTGTCCTGGTCCAGATCGGAGCTTCCTATCTTGCCGACGGAGCTTCCGATCTCGATCGGAGCCTCCGATCCTGGCACGGAGCTTCCGATCCACTTCGGATCGTCCGAACTCCTCTTCGGACTGCCCGATCCTGCTGAACCAATTCAACTAATTCGAGTGCTCCGAATCCATTTCTGAAGTCCGTTATCCCAACAAGAACTTACTTAATCATGTTTTACTTAATCTAAACATGATCACGTAATTAATTACTCATTAATCACTAATTAGAAATGCGGGTTACTACATTCTCCCACACTTAAGAAATTTCGTCCTCGAAATTTAAGTCTTAGAGGAAAACATAAATAGCTAACCAATGTTCTTTATGACAACTGAACAAGTATAAACTTGATACAAGAAAGTACAAAATCTCAAAACAACTCGGGGTGCTCGGCTAACATCCAGCTCTCCAACTCCCAAGTAGCTTCCTCTGTACCTCTGCGTTGCCACTGTACCATAACCAATGGTATGCGCTTGTTACGAAGTACCTTGTCATTTCTGTCAAGAATCCGCAGGGGTTTCTCCACATACGATAGATCTCGATCTACCTTTACCTCGGTCGGATGCAAAATATGCGACTCATCCGCCACATACTGCCTTAACAAGGACACGTGGAACACATCGTGGATCTCTGAAAGATCGGGTGGCAAGGCCAGACGATAAGCAACATCCCCAACCTTCTCGAGAATCTCGAAAGGACCAATAAAACTAGGTGTCAGCTTACCCTTGCGACCAAACCTCATCACCTTCCGGAAAGGTGACACATGCAAGAAAACATACTCTCCTACCTCAAAATGAAGTGGTCTGCGGTGAGTGTTCGCGTAGCTAGCCTGTCGATCCTGGGCTGCCTTAACCCTGCATCGGATCAACTCTACTGCATCAATCATCTGCTGAATCATCTGAGGACCCTCAACCTGACGCTCTCCAACCTCGTCCCAAAACAAAGGTGTACGACAACGGCGTCCATAAAGAGCCTCAAATGGTGTCATGCCAATGCTGCGATGGAAACTATTGTTGTAGGAGAACTCCACCAAGGGTAAATGATCATGCCACGCTGGACCAAAATCCATCACCGCCGCGCAAAGCATATCCTCTAGAGTGCAAATAGTACGCTCCGACTGTCCGTCCGTCTCTGGATGATAAGCCGTACTCAAGCTCAAAGTAGTACCAAGGGCTCGCTGGAAACTACCCCAAAATCTCTAGGTGAATCTCGGATCTCTATCGCTGACAATGCTCAACGGAATCCCATGCAATCGCACAATCTCCCGCAAATACAATTGCGCCATCCTATCAAAGGTGTAATCGCAGTTATAGGGAAGAAAATGCGCTGATTTCGACAACCGATCCACGACAACCCAAATAGCATCACAATTCCTAGAAGACATAGGCAAGTGGGTGAAAAAGTCCATCGTCACATGCTCCCACTTCCATTCAGGAATCTCTAAGCTGTGAAGTAACCCTCCGGGTCATTTAAACTCTGCCTTGACCTGCTGACACACAAGGCATTGGGATACAAATTGATAAACGCTGCGCTTCATCCCTTTCCACCAAAATCGAGTTCAAAGATCCTTATACATCTTCATGCTGCCTGGATGTACAGAGAATCGATTACGGTGAGCTTGCGATAAGATCTCATCTCTCAAAGTAGAATCATCGGGTACTACAACGCGACCAGAAAGACACAACATACCGTCTCCCTGCAAATGGAAACCAGAAGTGTTATCACCCTCAGCCAGCCGGGCCAACTTCTGAGTCTTCAGATCAGAACTTTGAGCTTCCCGGATTCGTCTGTATAGCGCTGGCTCTGCAAGCACAGAAGAGACACGAATCCCTTGTTGCTCTTTCTTATGACGGAACGTGAACCCCAAAGAACAACACTCCTCCACTGCCTTCGAAACCGAACTGGTACGAAGGGAACTCACATAAACTTTGCGACTAAGCGCATCAGCAACGGGATTTGAAGAACCTGGATGGTACTTGATCTCACAATTGTAATCCTTCAACAGATCCATCCAACGACGCTGCCGCATGTTCAACTCAGCCTGAGTGAACAGATACTTCAAACTCTTATGATCGGTGAAGATCTCGAATCTTTCTTCGTACAAATAGTGTCGCCATATCTTAAGAGCAAAGACAATGGCTGCTAGCTCCAAATCGTGTACGGGATAGTTCTCCTCGTGAGTCTTCAACTGTCTGGAAGCATAAGCAATCACGTGGCCATTCTGAGTCAACACACACCCCAAACCCTGGAGAGAAGCATCAGTGAAGACTACAAAACCACTTGATCCAGACGGTAAAGCAAGAACTGGAGCTGTCGTCAGACGACGTCTCAACTCACGAAAACTATCTTCACAAGCATCAGACCAAACAAAAGAAACGTCTTTCTTCGTCAACTGAGTCAAAGGCTTAGCTATCTGAGAGAAATTCTCTACAAAACGACGATAGTATCCGGCTAAACCAAGGAAACTACGAATCTCAGAAGCTGTAGTCGGTCGTGACCAATTCAAAATAGCTTCTGTCTTGCTAGGATCAACAGATACGCCATCTTGAGAAATGACATGACCAAGGAACACAACTCGGTCAATCCAGAAGTCACACTTACTCAGCTTCGCGTACAACTGTCTCTCCCTCAAGACCTGCAGTACAGTATAGAGATGGTAGGCATGCTCATCCATGCTGCGAGAATACACCAAAATTTCATCGATGAACACCACCACGAACTTATCCAAAAAGTCGCGGAAAACTCTGTTCATCAGATCCATAAAAACAGCTGGAGCATTCGTCAAACCAAACGGCATCACTAGAAACTCATAGTGTCCATACCGCGTACGAAATGCTGTCTTAGGAACATCCTCCTGTCGAACTCGCAACTGATGATACCCAGACCGAAGATCAATCTTCGAATAGACAGAAGTACCCTGCAACTGATCAAAAAGATCATCTATCCGCGAAAGATGATACTTATTCTTCACTGTCACTTGATTCAACTGGCGGTAGTCAATACACAACCGCATCGAACCATCCTTCTTCTTGACAAACAGTACTGGGGCTCCCCATGGCGAAACACTAGGTCGAATATAACCCTTATCAAGAAGATCTTGCAATTGCTTCTGCAGCTCTTTCATTTCTGACGGTGCCAATCGGTAAGGAGTTCTGGAAATTGGTGCAGTCCCTGACACTAACTCAATGCCAAACTCAATCTCCCTAACTGGTGGCAAACCTGAAATTTCCTCTAGAAACACATCTGGAAAGTCACGAACCACTGGTATCTCTTGGATATCTGACTCTCCTAAGGATGCGTCAATGGCGTAGATAAGGTAGTCTTCCCCGCCAGACTCTAACGCACGCCGGGCCTTCAGAGCTGAAACCACTAGCATCGGGGGTCGCGCTCCCTCACCATAGAAATACCATGACTCGTCATCCTGTGGATGAAACTGAACAAACCTCTTATAGCAATCCACTATCGCTCGGTAGGTAGTCAATAAATCTATCCCAATGATGCAATCGAAATCCTCCATTGCTAGAATCATTAGGTTAGCACTAAGCTGATGTCCCTCGAAATCCAAAACACAACCCACAACTAGACGCTTGGCTAAAACCTCGCTACCTATAGGAGTAGAAACCACTAGCAACACGTCTAAAGGAATAAACGGCAATCTATACTTCTTAGCGAAACGTGCTGAGACAAAAGAATGCGATGCACCGGTATCAATTAAAACATATGCAGGAAAAACACATAAACTACAGATACCTGCAATCATCCGATCGCTGTCAGCCTCTGCCTGCTCCTGGTTAAGCGCAAATACCTGACCCTGGGTACGTGGCCTCAACGAATAATGACCCCGAGAAGGAGTCTGAGTAGGCTGTCTCTGAGACTGCTGCGGATGCTGGCGCTGCTGCGAATACTGCTGCTGGAAAGGTGGCTGCTGGTACTGAGGTGGCTGAATAGATGCTTGAGAACCTCCGGAACCACTCGCTGCCCCAACCAGCATAGGACAATCTCTCTTCATGTGACCCTCCTGACCACATTGGAAACATGCAGTGGTTTATCGACCACACTGCCCTGGCATATGTCTGCATCGGCACTGAGTACACCGATTCGGTCTCTGTCAACCAAAACGATGCACCCCACCAGATCCAGAGGAAGAAGAAGAAGTACCTCCTGGCTTCTTGAAGGTCTGTCCTCTCCGACCCAAAGGAGTAGAGCTCGCTGGCCTGGAAGAAGAAGAATAAAGTCCCCTGTTTCTCCGAATACTGTCCTCGGCCTGGCGACAACGGTCCACCAAATCCTCGTAAGTCCCATCGCCGCCCACCGCAACCATACGATGAATGTCAGGGTTCAAACCCTGTAGAAAATGATCAAACTTCGCCATAGAACTATCAGCAATATGAGGACAAAAGGGTAGCAGATCAAAGAACTTCTGCTGGTACTCCTCGATCGTCATCGTCCCCTGTCGCAAACTCAACAACTCGCTGGCTTTCGCCTGACGAAGAGCTGGAGGAAAATAAAATCTCTGATAGGCAGTACGAAACTCCACCCAAGTAGCTTCACCTCTAGCTGCTATGAATGGTGCGGAAGTAGATCTCCACCACTTCCTCGCCCTGCCCTCAAGCATAAAGGCAAGAATCTCCATCCTATCCTCAGCCGTGCAACGGAACTCCTGGAAGCACTGCTCCATCCTCTCCATCCAATCCTCCGCCTCTTCAGTTGTCTCACCACCTGTCAAAGGCTTCGGGCTAACTTCCTTAAATCTACGCATGCTTACTCGCCTGCGCTCCTCGGGCTGTCCCCGACGTCTACGATCGTCCAGATCGCCCCCAATGACCGCCGTCTAAGCTACCGTGTCTCTCGTCGTAATCTGCCATCTGTTACATAAGAACAGATAATTACTTAATCCGCTTTACGATATTCCTAGTGCAATGCGTCGCTCTGATACCAAAAATGTAGTGACCCAACCCGGATCCACTATCTAATCAGAGTTATAGTAAAAGCGCACGCAATAAAAGCTTAAAGCGTAAAGAGCGGATAATTAAAATACAACAAATCCAATCGGCAGAATACAACCGACGCTATCACAAGTGTATAAATACTGTTATACAACCAAATCGAAGGTTCAGGGTAAATAAATCCCTACCTTCTACAACCTCGCACTCTCCTAAGCTCAATCCTACTGAGAGCCGCCTGGACCGTCCAGCCTCAAACCTGCCCCGCCACAAGGTACACAATACCCAAACACAGGGGCGTGAGCTAGAACGCTCAATACGAAGCAATGATATAAATACAAATATGCGCACACAGATGATTTAAAACTCAACTGAAAACACTTGCTCATGGCGCCGGGAATATACAGCACCGGCTAGAGAGCTACTCCGCGGGGTACTCGTATATTCCATATCAGGGCTGAGCCAACCCCATCTTGACCCGAATCCAAAACAGGATACAAGCCTTATATGGAAACTGTCATAACTGACTCGAGTCCAAAATGAGATCATCGTTCCCTATGGAGACTGTCAATGACTCACATCTCTCCGGATGCAGTCACACGTAAAATCATGTATGTGCTAAGGCGGTAAAACATGCTAAAACATGATAAAACATATAGCACATACTCATGCAACATATAAGCAAATATATCATGCCGGCTATCTCGGTCAGTACTTACGTACCTCTAACACTGCTGGTCAAACCTAGCTCCACTGACCTAGACTCCAAGCCTACTAGTCCAGTCTACTGTTACTACAATGCAAATATCCATGCATCAACAATTATACTCTAAAACCCTTAACTAAGCTATTGCATACTCATAAAAATTTTTAGGATGCCAAAGCTATACCTGCGTCCGTCGTTAGCCCTTTGCTGACGATAGCCTCAAAACTAGGCCGTAGCTCCGCGACGACGTCTAGATCACTAAGCCACTTCCGGATTCCCCGTAGGATGTCTAGATCTCCCTAGATCTGAGTTAGAAGGCTTAGGAATCAGAGAGAAGAGAGGGAATTGGTGCGAGAAAATGAATTCTCGGACCCTCTATTTATAGACAGCATTCGGAACCTCCGATCCCGGTTCGGAACGTCCGATCACGATCGGAACCTCCGATCAAACCTTCGGAGCGTCCGATCGCTCAATATTACGTCAGCCATGATGTCACCTTGCTGACGTAAACAATGACGTGTGTCCTGGTCCAGATCAGAGCTTCCGATCTTGCCGACGGAGCTTCCGATCTCGATCGGAGCTTCCGATCCTGGCACGGAGCTTCCGATCCACTTCGGATTGTCCAAACTCCTCTTCGGACCGTCCGATCCTACTGAACCAATTCAACTAATTCGAGTGCTCTGAATCCATTTCTGAAGTCCGTTATCCCAACAGGAACTTACTTAATCATGTTTTACTTAATCTAAACATGATCACATAATTAATTACTCATTAATCACTAATTAGAAATGCGGGTTACTACAAAAGACAAGGACATCTTGATAGAAACCGATGATGATGCTACCATCCTATCTACTGTCAAAACCACGGTTGTTGTTCAAATAATCATCAATCATGTCTCAGGCACTGATAACATCAGCATGGAAGCCAAGACTACCTCAACATCTCTAGTTGCCATGGAATCTCCTGAATGTGATCTGGAAAGTATCATTGAAAATGTTCGCAATACTATGCAGAGTCTTAGAAATCGCATCAAGGACAAGATGTCGGCATTGCCAATTCTTGCTCTGCTATCTCGACTGAACGGATTATTATCTGAAATCAACAAATGAGTCACTGAATTGAAGAACTAAAAAGAACAAAATCTGCGAGCTATGGAAATTGTTGCAGATAAAGTGACTCAAACTGTACGTCACACAAATGAGCATACCACTGCAAGGATTTCGGTTCTTCAAGCTGACCTGACTACTCATATAAACTCCCGCATTGACTCCTTCCAAGCCACTGTAGGTGCTCAACTTGGAGAAATCATTTCTCATCTCACTCATGGTGATGTGAAAAAGGGGAAAGAGCCTAGAAAATCAGTTGATATAGATCGAAAGAAGCATAAAGTTTCAAAATGGCAACATAAGAGGCAATGGTTGGTATAACAGGTAAATTTTATTTATCACGGCCCAGTAGGTTTAATAGGATTTTATTGCGCATTTATTAATGATTGCATGTAACAGTTATGTATCAATGAAATTCATTTTCGCAATGAATTCATTACCTTGTTTTATCTGTTATGATTTTCGGGGCATAAGTTTTGTCATCACCAAAAAGGGAAAATTGTTGAATCCTGAATTTTGGTGATAACAAAACAATATATCATTGTTATAGTATGATCGCCATTTATATGTAAAACAGGAAAAACGTCTACCGAAAGATATCAACCGATCTTATCATGTCAACCGTTTGGAAGATATCGACTACTTACAGACATCAGCTGAACTCTTGGATATCAACCGACTTTCACATATCAGCCGACTCCATAATGTATATCAATTGTTCCTCAAGACTTCAACCGATCTTAGCTATCCGAATAAATGTCAACTAAAATACAAGTATCAAGGATATCTACCGCATTCATAAAGTCACAAATACCTATTAACGAATCCTTGACAAGACAACTTAAATGTGAAAGGACAAAGCATTTAAGTAGCCGTCTGACAAAGCTTGAAAGACCATTAATAGCATTTATTATGAAGACATATTGAATGGACATTAAAATAGCTTCAAGTATAGATATTTTGAAGATGAACAGATCCTACTCCACATAACGAGAAATGTTATTTGGCATACATCTGTTCAAAAAGGTGCTTTTTACCATTGACACAAAGGAATAAAGACGTTGAAGATTGAGATATAAATACCAGAGCCAAACGAAGAAAAGGAGAGAGGACATACGGCCATCAAATTATCAAAGCATCTGAGCACTCCAAATTGTTTCAATACTCTACTGCTCATTCAACCCTTCACTCAAAAAGAAGCATATCTGATCTTCTTAGAGATCTATTCAAGGGTTACTCAAATCCAAGAAATTGTTTGAAGAACATCGACTGATCCAAGGATTTGAGATTCTAAGCTTTCAAAAGCTTAGTCGTTCATCATCATCAACCGAAGAAGTTTGATAAGAACATAGAATCTTATCAGTGTAAATCTAGGAGTTACATTTTAGGCAGTGATAAGTCCTAACATGGATCGGGTGTATTACAAGACGTTGTAATAGCCGAAGTCTTCTAGTGTATCCTTCCCGCGAGGAAGAAGGGGTGACGTAGAAGATTGATCTACGAACATCCATAAACAACTCTGTGCACATTTACACTACTGCATCACATCATATTTTCACTGTTGTCACCTAGTTTAGTGAGAGCCATGTTCCGGACTATTTTAGTAGCTCTTATTTAACTAGGAAGCTAAGAAAAATCGTTCAAGTGAACTAACATTTGCTTAATCTTATTGCATTAAAGTATAAAATCATTGTAGTGTGTATTCCCCCCCCCCCTCTCTACACACACTACCGATCCCCAACATATTCGTTTCTCACATTAATTTCCCTTTGATTGAGTTGTAAGTCTTGGAGACAAATTCTGAAGATATTACAACCATGTGCACTACCACTGTCGCAAAATCTGTTAAGATGTTTTTTATTTTTCAATAAATGATAATAATTCAAATAACATGACTCTGATAGTTTAGGGAATTTTGGATTGACTGTAACTGATTTTCTTGAATATTATATGATGATTTTAGTCGCACAGTTGTAATGGACCGGGTGCATCCCTTTACCTCTGGCCCATCTGTCCTCAGCTCTGGGGACCCGCGACCATAATCATGATCTTCTCTCCACCTGGACAGAAGAGTTTTTTCCCTCCCTAGGATTCAAAACTTTGACCACCAGGCATATATCCAAATTCAACTCAATCCTGGTACCACTAAGCTACCAGAATTGAGTTCATTACAACAGTATTCAGTTGAGTTCCCTTCACTGATTTAGAGATAGACAACCATTCGTGGTTTAGTGAAGGAATTGAGTTTAGTCATCAATTTTAGTCTCCAAAAATTCTACTACGGTTTGGTTGAATGTTTTTTTGATAAGTTCAACTGCCTTAGTTCAGTCGTATAAATATCCAATAAGCTTAGGACTTGTTCCTGATTACGAATGAACTGTCTAGTTGAGTAACTTCGGTAAGTTGTTCATCTGCCTCCAGTTGAGTTACTCTTATCAATCTTCTACTTTTGCCTTTAATTAATTTTTATATACCAAAACTTAAATTTACTCTCCAACTATTTCCTCTTTTTTGTTGTTTGACAACACTTATCTTTAAGTGACTGTTTGATGATTATAAAACTCGGTTCATTGTTACCAATCATCTCGAGTAAGAAAATGCAGGTTAAATAAATTTTTTCCAGTTGTGTTCAGACATTCCAAATGCTACGCCAAAAAATATCCATCCAATGTTGTTCAGAGGTAACGAAGTATGTGGTTCGGAAGTTCCGAAGATACGATCGGTATTTCTGATATGCAAGATCAATCAACTAAATAAAATGCGAGAAAATTGATTTTGAAGAGAGTTCGGTGGTTCTGAAGTAGATCGTGGTTCCGAAGTCCCTGCCAGTGCACCAGATTTGAATTTTGAATTTGAGAAGGATACATAGTTCGGTAGATCCGAAGTACAGATCGGAGGTTCCGATCTTGAAGCAGAAATTATAGGATTTGATTAAAGGAGATTGGTAGTTCCGAACAGGGTTCGGAAGGTCTGAATGCAGACAATTTTTCACCACTATATAAAGGTTATTTGGAGGACATTTGAAGACACAACAGTTTTTCTCAAGAATTCTTCTCTTGCGTCTTTTAATATATTCTTGTAAAAACCAAATATAAATGTGGTGATCGTGATCGTGATGGTCGTATTTTTTCAAAGTATTGATCGAGTTGTAAAGGCTATCATTGGAGCCTTCAAGGCCAAGTAGACGCAGCGAGAGTGTTGTTTTAAAGGCTATCCTTGGAGCCTTCAAGGCCAAGAAGAATTTCTAGTGATACCTCGGTTAATCGATCTTAGCCGGGAAGGGGAGACGTAGAAGATTCTTCGTCGAACTGCCATAAACATCTCTACTCTCTTTTATTGCTTTACTTTATTTTTGTAATTTTATTTACTTTATTTTTGTAATTATTTTGATTGTCCAAAAAAATTTCGCTTGCGTTTTTGAAAAATTATTTTAAATCGCTAAAGAGGCCAAGGAATCTGATTCACCCCCTTTTAGGTTCCAACAGTTTAATAGAATAATGGGTGCCTGAATGAGTTAATGTGTTAGAGTTGTCAACTGAATTATCTGTGTCTGCAATCTTCCCCTTTTTTTTCAAACAAAATGTTTGCGCCTAGATAAATTAAGAAATAATCATTTCTATAGATAACTGTCCTGAAGAAAATTACAAAGATAACAATTGAATGGTGCAGATTAAATAAATAAGAACAGTCGAATATCTTCTATAATGACTCTTATGAGATCCTTGGCCCCGATGGCTAGAGCTTGAAGAATATCCTCTCCCTTTATTTCCCTAATGGCCACCTCTAGTAGAATCAGCTGGAGGTACTGGTGTATTTACAAGGATTTGCTTGACTACATTAGTTACTGCAGTAATTGAGAGGTAAGAGCAATGTAGTTATCAGACGTAGTGCCCCTGAAATCTTTGAAATCAGTAGTGAATAAGTCAATTTTCCTATTAGTGTTCTGTTGTGCTTGGAGTAGTTTAGGAACAGCGGGGGCAGTGGTATTTGTTATGTCCATGGCTTTTTTTTTATTTTGGACAACTGAATTTGAAGCCCGCTGATCTCATTAATTAGAAAATCTCTCAGATTGCCCATATGGAAGTTATTTTGAGATAGCTCTGTTCTCATCAGTGATACATTTTTAGTCAAGGCTGATAAAGTGACTTCAATGGTGCTCAGGATGGCATCCAGATCTGGAGAGTATGTGTCCTTAGGCATTAGACTGATTAGTAGAGATTTCTAAGGGTCCATCCTTTCTTGAACTGATCTGCTTGCCCATTTGTAATATATTGTCATCATTTTATACTTCGACAAAGAATTTCTCCACTTCAGGTTTTGTTGCATGATGTTCAGTCTCTGGCTCGTGTTCTTGATCATTCTCAGTGGCAGTATCTTTATTCTGTTCTTTCTTAACTTCTTGGTCTTTGTTAGTGTCATTCTTGTTCTGCTAAGTCTTATCTTCACCTTGATGATTCTCAGCTTCAGGTTTCTCATAGTCAGTTGATTTCTCAAATTCAGTTTGATTCTCATGTTCTTGAAAAGGCTCAATTTGATCACCAATTTTCTCTGGTCCTGGAACTTCAATCTCCATTTCTATTGTTCATTCATTCTCTTGATTCTGTTCAATCACCTCAATCTCCTCAAAGTCAGTTTCCTCATTTTGTTCAATCTCAGGATAAATAAATTAATCATACTCGTCCAATAATCTAAAAGGGAATATGAAGAATTCGCTATTCACTAAGTTAATCCGTGAATGATGTAGCTGAGAGGTGAGATCAATGAGCTCCATTAAAGTAGCCTCTTTTTCAACAACCATTTCTATAAATGGTTCTTGTTATTTGAACATGGAAGGTCCTTCTTCTATTTCAATATCAAATGCCTGATTGTTCTCAGTAACTTTTTCTTGTTCAATTGAGGAGGTAACAGTCTTGAGCAGATAATCAATGTTGATAAGTGACACTTTCTCTTACAGATTGCTTAGCTATTGTTCTTGATTGGTTAAAGACTCAGAGACAACCAAACTTGGTCTGACCGCAGAAATAGGAGCAACTTCAAACACGATCTCTTGTTTATTTTCCATATGGTGGTCTCTTGAGGTTTCTTCCATTGGATCAGTTAAACCAGATTCTGGATTCTTTTGTGTCTTGGAAGGCTTGTGCCAGACTTGAGTGAAAAACTCCTGATATTGTTCCCAAAAATCCTCATCTGTAGAGTAAGAAGATCTGAATTGTGTTAAGAAAAGACAACCCTGTCATCAAAATAATCTGAGCTTCTCGGATCATAGTTGGCTTGTAGCTCATGACAGATCTGAGTGAACTTACGCAATTTCATCCTATTACTGAAATATTCACGATGCTCCAAAGAAAGACTAATCTTCATTGTCTGAACTTCATTTAAGACCATTTGTTCCAATTTAACGTACTTCCTCATTCGCGAAGAATTATTGAGCTTCCTAGCAAACACAACTGTTCTGAAATTGTACCGTTCATCATAATTTTCCAGATGTGTCTCTGCAAACTCATTCATTTCATCCCCACGTAAATCGATTTGAGTTTGAATTACAGAGAGCTTTCTTTTCTTTTCGTCGATTGATAGATCAAGAGCTGACAGTGTATACTCAATTGGATCCTTAGTGACTGGACCAATTGGTTGTGGAGCTGGTAGAACAATTGGTGGAATTCATGCGATTATGGATGGCTCGCATGTTGATCAAGTAGCTAAGGATCCATTGGAGATGCCGAGAGGACCAACTACTAGAGGTCGAGCTAAAAAGTTTAAGGAGGCACTTCAAAAGTTGATGCTAAGTTACCAAGAGGGTGTTGCAACAATTGAAGATCATTATGGAGGAAGTCTATGCGTCATTGAAGTGTTGAAAAGAGATGGGAAGGAAGAATTTAAAATTCGGATAGAAAACTTCTCGCCCGAGCGGTCAAATATTCCCGCTCAAGCAAGCAAAGTATGAAAGTTTGGGGCAGAAATTTTCTCGCCCGAGCGGCCAATCCCTACCGCTCGAGCAAGCCCAAATTAATTTTTTCGGCAGAGTGTTCTCCGCTCGAGCGAACAATTCCTACTGCTCGAGCGAGCTTGATTTTCCAAGAAAAACACACATTTTGATGTGTTAGTGTGTGTTCGGGATTTTATGAATATTTTAATATCTTTTGCCTATTTTTGAGTGTTTTAGGTCTACAAGGAAACTTTTCAGTTATATCTTTTTGATATCTTTGCAATATCTTGCATTATCTTTTATTTTGGAGTTGTAAACTATAACTAAATTATTATTATTCATTAATAATAGTTCAATTTTTCAGTTTTATGCATATTATTGCTTGAAATTCTCTAAAAATTTTATTGAAGCCATGGCTTTGTTCAAATCCAACTTATCAAAGTTATTAAACTTTGTGGTGTTTGTCAATTGTTCTTCATTGAAGATTGTCAGATACAGGTTATCTGAAAGTCTCCTTGAATTCGATTGTTTCGTAATTTTCGTTGTTAATCGTTTATTGATTAAAGGTGGAAATTCAATTCTATATTTTATTAGTTTTTTTCCGCGAGTTTATACTTATCTTAAAAAGATCGTAAACATCAATTGAGTCTTGTTTTAATTGATTTGAGGGCACGAATTGGATTATTTTTGTGTTTTCTTTTCATTAATAAACCAGATTCATATCATTTGGTATCAGAGAACAGTTTTCTTTGAGACAAGTAAGTATTAGTTCTTATCTGTTCTTCTTTCTTCATCTTCATTCTTCGTTCTTTTTCTAAAGCTATTCTTCGTTGAGTCTTCGTTGTTTTCTATATTGTTGCCCAAGTTTCATGTCTTTTGCTACAAGTTATTATTATAAAAAATAATAATAATAATAATAACAAAATTAGGTCAAAAAAAAGAGGAACCGAAAATTTTCTTCAAAAAAAAATATATAGAGAAGCAATAACTTGTGGCAAAATTCCAATCTTGTGTCATAATTCATCTTTGGGTGCAAGTCTAGTGTTACCCATAAATCCTTACTACTTGTTTTTGGTCAGTATTTTGTGAATTCAATTTTTCGACGTCTATAAGTTTTAACTTGAGAGTTTTGATTTACTCCACAAAGCAAATCCTACCACATATTTGAGTAAAAAAAATATTCGAGTGTTGAGTGATTTTTTTGGAGTGATCTGTGAGAATTTGTGTGAGGATATTTTATTACTAACCTTTTCTTGCAGGTACAATAAATCCTAATAAAGATGCTAGTGAGAGTGTGAACCAAGGAATTTCCAAGGTTCAGTTGGATGCATTGATGGGGAATTTCACTAAGGTGGTGAGGTCGAAGTTGGGGTCATTACATGAGGGGTTGAGTAAGCTTGAGGAGAGTAGTGGTAGTGGGAGTACAAGTAAAGGTAAGAAGGTGGATGATTTTGAGGATGATGAAGAGATTTATGGCGAGAATTGGGAAAGGGAGAAACGATTAAATGGGGGTAGAAATAGGCGGGAAGCACTGCGTGAAAAACACACTGAGGGGAGTAGAGAGAATGGAAATATTAGTAGTATTAAGATGAAGATTCCGGCGTTTCATGGGAAGTCTGATCCAGAGGCGTATCTAGAGTGGGAAACATGGGTAGAGTTTGTGTTTGACTGTCATCATTACTCTAAATTGAAGAAAGTAAGGTTGGCGGTGGTGGAGTTCCTGGATTACACATTAATTTGGTGGGACCAGTTAGTTACCACTAGGAGAAGGTGTGGTGAGCGGCCTATTGAGACGTGGGATGAAATGAAGCGAGTTATGAGAAAGCGGTTTGTACCTAACCATTATTATCAAGATATGTTTAGACGTTTGCAAACTTTGAAGAAAGGTTCTAGGAGCGTGGAGACTATTACAAGGAATTGGAGACCACGATGATCCAGACCAATATTGAGGAAGAAAATGAGGCTACAATGGCTCGATTTTTGTGTGGCCTGAATAGAGAGATCCAAGATCAAGTAGAGCTTCGTCATTGCTTTGATCTAGACGAGATGGTGCAGACGGAAATGAAGGTGGAGCAACAACTTAAGCGACGAGTGGTTGGTATCGTTCTATCGGGTGGAGGGTCGTCGAATTCGTGGCGTGGAACGTTACAAAATGGGAGGATAGCAAGTCGTTGTCCAAACCAAAAGCTTACATTAAGTCGGAGGCAACAAAGCAAGTGGTGAAAGGTACATCTGAAACTTCTAATACTCGTACTAGAGATATTAAGTGTTTTAGGTGTCAAGGTGTTGGACATATTGCTAGCCAATGCCCAAATAAGAAATTGATGTTTATTAATGATTGTGGTGATGTGGAGTCTGAGAGTGATGGGTGAGGAAAATTATGATGATATGCCTGCGTTGGAGGATCCCGATGATGAGGGATATGGTGCGGTGGTTGGTGAGTTTTTGGTCAGTAGGAGGATTTTAAATACACACCATAAGGAGGAGGAAGAAGAGAGTCAGGGAGAAAATCTTTTTCATACTCGTTGTTTGTGAATGGGAAGGTGTGCAATTTCATTATTGATGGTGGTAATTTTATGAATGTAGCTAGTTGTGAGTTGGTGGAGAAATTGGGGTTACCTACTTTAAAGAATCCTCAGTCATATCGGTTGTAGTGGTTCAATGACTGTGCGGTGGAGAAGGTTACCAAACAAGTATCGGTTCCATTTTCTATTGGTAATTATGTTGATGAGGTAGTGTATGATGTGGCATTTATGCATGCTTGTCATATCTTGTTGGGTAGACCATGGCAGTTTGATAAGAGGGTAGTGCATGATGGGTTTAAAAATAAGTATTCTTTTACTAAGAAAAAAGAGTCTATTGTATTGTTACCAATGTCTCCAAAACAAGTGTTGTAGGATCAAATGAAAAATAAAAAAGAGATGAGGCTGAAAAAAAGAGTGATAAAAAAAGTGAAATGACCTTAAAAAAGAAAAGTGAGAAAAAAAAAAAGATGAAAAGAAAAAAAGTGAAAGAAAAGAGGCTGAAAAAAAGATGTACAAAGCCCAAAAGAGTGGGTTGAGACATGTTTTGCATTCTCATGTTCCACTTGTGTTGATCTTTTATAAGAAGTTTCTCTTAAACACAAGTGATATAGCCGGAGATCTTTCGAGCATTGTTACATCTCTTTTGCATGAGTTCGAGGATTTGTTTCCGGAGGAGTTACCTCAAAGGTTACCACCTTTGAGAGGGATTGAGCATCAAATCAACTTCGTACTCGGGAGTGCGTTGGCAAACCATCCAGCTTATAGGAGCAATCCGGAGGAGACAAAGGAACTGCAAAAACAGGTAAGTGAACTCTTAGATAAAGGTTTTGTGCGTGATTCGATGTCACCATGTGCAGTACCTGTGTTGCTAGTACCTAAGAAAGATGGATCTTGGCAAATGCGTATAGATTCTATGGCTATAAATAACATAACCATCAAGTATAGGCATCTTTGATATGAATCTAGGAGGCGCTCGAAGATTCATATTGTGTAATGGACTGGGCTTTTCTCTCTGCTGTCCCCCCCCCCCCCCCCCCCCCCTTTATCATAATGGCAGGGCCAGCAGAGAGAAAAGCCCAGTACCCAGGCATATATCCAAAGTTCTTTCAATCCTGGTGAGGGCAAAAACTCCCCCAACCAGGTGGGGAGAAGGCCATGAGTAGCAAAATTGTTGCGGGCCCCCGAGAGAGAAGGGACGCACCCGGACCATTACATATTGTTTCAAGATTTGCTCCGTGATTTAAAATTGAGAGTTGAAGGGTTTGGAATTCATGGGAATCAAGTTGTAATAATTGAAGATCATTTTGAAAGGTATTATTGTGATATTGAAGTCCAAAAAGATCAAGAAAGTAATGAAAATATTGAAGAAAATATGAAATTGAATTTCTTGGCTCGAAGCAACAGCGCGCCCGCGCCCGCGCCCATAAACTCGTGCGCCCGCGCCGTGAATGCAATGAGATCGCGCGCCCGTGCTGCACGTGACTTTTTGAAGATATGAGATGCGTAACTCAAGCGCACCCGCGCCATGTCCTAGCGTG
The DNA here is from genome assembly GCF_033568475.1 of Henckelia pumila. Taxonomy (NCBI): domain Eukaryota; kingdom Viridiplantae; phylum Streptophyta; class Magnoliopsida; order Lamiales; family Gesneriaceae; genus Henckelia; species Henckelia pumila. The sequence continues at coordinate 54,336,605 of NC_133121.1, forward strand.
CCCGTGCCGACGTTCTCTCACACACAATTTGGCATGTAGTGTGTGTGCATGGGATTTTGAGTATTTTTTATATATTTTGATATATTGTGATATTTTGAGTCTTTTAAGTTTATTAGGAAACTTTTAGGAGATATATTTGATATCTTTATATATTATTTTGCGATATATTTTATTATTTTGTAGTTGTATTATAAATACAACGTACATTCATTATTGAATACACAATTATGATTTATTGAATTATTGATTTTTATCAATTCTTAAAATTCTCTCTAGAATTTTGTCAAATATTTTCTTTGTTTTTATCAAAGAAACATTATCAAAGTTTCATACACTTTGTGGCGTTTGTAAATTGATTTTTCACTTGGGTTGTCAAAGACAGGTTCCTTTGAAGATCTAATTGAATTATTGATTGTTTTCTTCTCGTGATTATCTGTTGCTAATTTCAAGTAAATTAGAGGTGGATAACCAAAAACTTACTTGTTCAAAAGATCGAGAAAACATTAAAGAATCTATTTGCTATTGAATTAAGGGTACGATTCTTTTATAATCGTGATTTCTTTTTATGCATCCAAGATTCGCATCATTTGGTATCAGAAATTAAGGTTCTCTTGATCAAGTAAGTCGTATCTTTCTATTTGTTCTTCTTATATGTTCTTCGTTCTTATTATCTGTTATTCGCGTTCTTTGTTCTTCGTTTGTCGTTTTTCGTTCTGTCAATCTTGTTGCCCAATTTTCATGTCTTCTGCTACAAGTTATTCAAAAAAAATCAAAAAGTCGAAAAAAAAGGGGCCGAAATTTGAGAAAAAAAATAGATACAAAATATCTTGTGGAAAACTTTCTTATGTATTGTGAGTCTTGGGTACCAAGTCTATTTCACTCTTCATAAAGTCAATTCCTTGTTTTTGTGCAATCTACGTGAATCGATTGACAAGTGTTTACAAGTTTTGAACTTGTGAGTTTGATATTCTTCAACCACAAAGCATAATATATTCCATATTTTGAGTGAAAAAAAGAGTGTTTGAGCTATTTCTTTGGAGTGACTTGTGAGATTTTGGGTGAGGAATATTTTATTACTAACCCTTTTCTTGCAGGTACGATGTCCTATAGAAATTATTTTGTTGGTGAATATGTTGAGTATAAGGAGAGTTAAATGATATTTTATGGGTGAAGTAGTAATAGAAAAAGAGATGAATGTAGTAGTGAGGATTGGGGGAAAGAAAGGAGAGATTATGAGAGTAGGAGAGAGAGAAAAATTGATGTGTAAAGAGATGGTGATGGTTTTTGTGGAGAAAAAGATTTTGAATATTATTTGGATAGGATTAAGAAAAATAAAATTCCGTCGTTCCATGGAGATATGGATTCAGAATCGTAATTGAATTGGGAGAAAATGTTAGAGAATATATTTGAAGGTCGTGATTTTTCTGAAGCTAAGAAGGTTAAACTTGTATTACAAGAGTTTGCCGACTATGCTTGCAATTGGTGGGATAAAGTGCTGGTGAATAGGAAAAGGCATGAGATGAGTTCTATTTCTACATGGGATGAGGTGAAAAGAGCTATGCGGAAACGTTTTGCTCCTAATCACTATGAGAGGAAAAGTGAAGTTCCAAAGCGTGAATATTAAGGTACATCTAAACTTTCAAATTCTAGTACTTGTGATATTAAATTATTTTGGTGTCATAGAAAAGATGAGCATGATATGAGTCAATGTTTAAAGGAGTCTATGATGAAAGTGGTGGATTCTAAATTAGATGAAGAATCCAATGTGTTAGTGGATGTTGAGGTAAAAGTTGAAGTTGAAGTAGTTGAAAAAATTGAGGTTGATGATACTTCAACTATTGATGATGTAAGTGTTGAAATATGTGCGGTGGAGGGTGAATCATTTTTTGATAAGAATTCTTCTATTGTGCATGTTGTAGATGATAATCTTGTTGGTATCACTTGTGAGTCTATTGATGAGTCTTGTAATCATTCTTTGCATTTGAATTCAAAAGAGTTTCTTGAGGATCAATTGAAATTTGAAAATTTGAGTGATATGGCTGAAAAAAAGAATGATAAAAAAGTAGGATAGCCATTGAAAAGAAAGAAAAATAAAATCTAGAGGCCAAAATAAAGAGTGTACAAAAGAGTGAGATGACCTTTGACAGAAAAAAATAGAGGAAAGAAAAGAGAGGAAAGAGACCAATAAAAAAAGAAAATATTATGGTCCAAAATTGTGAGGTTGAAAATTTTGTGCAAATGAATAAAATCCCTAAAGTACTTTTGTACAAAGAGTTTTTATCTCATTGTCATGATTTAGCCGGTTCAATCCCTAGCATTGTTTGTTCTTCTTTGCAGGATTTTGGAGATGTGTTGATGAAGAAGCAAAGAAGATACAATACTAAAAGGCTTAACATGTTGGATCTATGTGAAGTTGGTCACACACGAAGTGAGGTTAGAGATTTGAGAGTTGTTCCATTCGAGAGTGATTTAACTTTAAATGTTAAACACCAATCAAATGTCTGCTTTCAAAGGTATGATCTCAATTCTAAATTTCTTGGATTAAATTTCTTAATTGAGAGATTTGTGAATATGCTATCTATGAAATATGGATTGAATTCACATCTTGATCTTAATTTATTGGGATCTAGGTTTGTTGAGGAATTGAATAATTTGGATCATATGGTAGTGGTGAAATTATTTTTTGATCTTAATGTGTTGGAATCTTGGTGTAATACAAGATTAAGTAAGTTTGTGTATGTTGTTGTGAATTATTTGAATTGTGTTGATATGAGTGAATTGTGGATGAATAGCATAGGTGGGAAGTCCTATTTGCTTGATTGGTTAGTAATGATTTTTGGGATAGTTAATGTGCGTAATACTTTCATGAGATTGATGGGTTGTGTTTTGCATGCATCTAGAGATATATTTGTTGTTGTATACTTTGATTATGTCATAGCATATAGAAAAAATTTGCATGATCATGTTGAACATTATAGTTTTGTGTAAATCATGTTGAATATGAAGTTTTTGAGTCATGAGCATGTTAGAAAGTTGAATGTATTTCATGCCAGAGAACTTTTTGATTTTGGTGTAAGTTCTCAAGGATTTCGAATTGTTGGAAAAGAGTTGATCAAGTACCAACGAGGTAAGAAAAATGTGGCAGTTACTACACTATCACAAAGGTATGAGTTATTATCTCTTTTGGTTACATGGTTCTTATGATTTGAAAAAAACTTGAGCAGTGTTCATGATAAATTTTATGTGAGCAAGTATTTGTTTAAAAAAAATAAGTGATTCTTGATAAGTGCATTTTGTGCACTTGATTTGTGTATGGTTTTACTTGACTTTTGGGATTTATTGGTAGATATTGCATGAAATTGTTGTTGTTTTCGTGTTTATAGGAAGTTATGGACTTTGATGCGTTTAAGTGGAATTAAGCTTAAAAGATGGAAGTTTAAAGGGAGAATCAATAGTTGAAAAAGAGAAGAAAAAGGCTAAATGTAGTGATCCTGCATGGAATCACCTACTAACTGGCAACTAATAGCATGCATTAAACTTAATACAGCAAAATACTTAACAGAGTAAAAACGTGCGGAAACTTAACCATAATTTACATATCAGCTTAGTAATATAATTCAAGCTTAATACTGTAATGATACAACCAAATCGAAATCTTAAACAGTAAACATTATAAAGCTATATCGAATTCTGCTGTATAATAAAATCCTCAAGGCTCCTGCTCTCTAGTCCTGCCTTGAACTACCAGCTCCGTCCATCCTGCGACCTGCCCCATAGAATAAGGTGTCCAAGATAACAACTAGGACGTGAGCGCTACGCCCAGTACACAGACATGAGTAAACATATGTATATAATGCATGCAACATGATGACTGGTAAAAGATCATCTGAAAAGTCATGCTCAGAACCGGCGTCATATGAGTGCTGCCACCGTACGGATCAACCTCTGGGTGCAACCACACTCGTCTAGTACACCAGAGTAGACAAACATAAATGCCCCCGCCGTCGCGGTACTCTCAGTGACAGACTATCGAGTATAGAGCTGAGCGGCTCTATAATCAGGTATAACAAGGTATAGGCTCAGCGTGTATATGCACATGACATATGAGTATAGAAAACGGTAAATCATACATCATGCCATATAATAATGCCAAATAAATGCAACATATAAACATGTATACTCGCTGGCAATCTCAGTCAATGTGTACGTACCTCTAGGCTAGTTCAAGTATAATAGGATCCTAGGTTCCAAGCCTATATTCAAAAGTTCACCGTATCACTACATAAATTCTATAAGCCTTAACTAAGCTAATAAGTACTCCCAAAACTTAAATAGATTCCCGGACCATACCTTTGTCCGTAGTTAGCCCTTTGGAGTCGCTAGTCCCGGATGACTATAACCACCCCTTGGTTATTCCAGAACCTCTATTATAACCGATAGAGCCCTCAAGTGTATAACTCACACTATATAACTGAAGAAGGAGACTCGGGAATTCGTAATTGAAAATGAACTCTGAACGGCCCTATTTATAGCCAAATTTCTCGGCCAGGATCGGAACTTTAGATTTCGGGATCGGAGCTTCCGATCCAGCTCATTGCGTGCATGTCTGCCACGCCAGGATCGGAACATCCGATCTATGATCGGAGCTTCCGATCTGCTCTATGACCGACACTTGTCAAAACTCGCGACTGAGTCATCGATCATTTCTGACAGCTGGGGATCGGAACTTCCGTTCCAGGATCGGAGCTTCCGTTCCGATCGGAGCTTACTATCCGGGATCAGAGCTTACTATCCGGGATCGGAACTTACTATCCGGGATCGGAACTTACTATCCGGCCCAAAATTAAAAAGCCCTAATTTTACTTCTGAAGTCCAATAACACTCTGAAATTGGTTAAATACCAACCCTTAATCATGTTTAACATATTATTATCTTAAAATGGTATCTGGGTTACTACATTCTCCCCACCTTTAGATATTTCGTCCGCGAAATAACATCTAAAGATAAATCAAGATAACAATATGAAACATTAAACCATGTCTTATTACAACAACGGTAATTACATCTTATATGGTAATAAAAAATACAAAGCAAACAACTCAGGATATTCTGCTCGCATATGACTCTCAGTTTCCCAAGTTGCTTCTTCAACGCCTCGGCGCTGCCACTGTACCATCACAAGTGGTATAGTCTTGTTCCGAAGAATTTTCTCCTTCCTGTCTAGGATACAGATTGGTCGTTCAACAAAAGACAGATCTGGCTCTAGCTGAATATCAGTAAACTGAATCACATGAGATTCATCAGCTATGTACTGTCGAAGCAACGACACATGAAAAACATTGTGTATACTGGAAAGAGATGGTGGTAAAGCCAAACGATAAGCAACATCTCCGATCTTCTCCAGTATCTGGAAAGGCCCAATGTAACGAGGAGACAACTTGCCTTTCACACCGAATCTCATCACCTTCCTGAAAGGTGATACTCGCTGAAAAACATATTCACCAGGCTCAAACTGAAGTGGCCTGCGGCGAATATTCGCATAACTGGCTTGTCTATCTTGAGCAACTTTGATCCTATGCTTGATCAAATCTACCTTGTCTACAATCTGCTGTACCAATTCAGGACCCTCGACTTGCCGTTCCCCGAATTCATCCCAGAATAACGGAGTACGACACCGTCGACCATACAATGCCTCGAATGGTGACATATCAATACTACGATGATAACTGTTATTGTAGGCAAATTCAATCAAAGGTAACTGATCCTGCCAAGATAAGCCAAAATCCATGACAGAAGAACGTAGCATATCCTCCAGCGTACGAATAGTGCGCTCTGACTGCCCGTCAGTCTCCGGATGATACGCCGTGCTCAAACTCAGAGTGGTACCCAATGCTTGCTGCAAACTACCCCAAAAACGTGAAGTAAATCGCGGATCTCTATCACTGACAATACTCACTGGAATCCCATGTAACCGCACAATCTCCTGGATATATAAGCGTGCCATGCGATCATAAGAATACTCCCGGTTATAAGGAATGAAATGTGCTGATTTTGTCAAACGGTCAACGACAACCCAGATAGCATCACACTGACGTGAAGTCATAGGCAAGTGGGTAACAAAATCCATAGTCACGTGCTCCCACTTCCATTCGGGAATCTCAAGATTCTGCAGTAATCCACCTGGTCGTCGATGTTCAGCCTTGACCTGTTGACAAACCAAACATCTCGAAACAAATTGATACACACTTCGCTTCATCCCCTTCCACCAAAATCTAGTTCGCAAGTCCTTATACATTTTCATACTTCCAGGATGAACTGATAATCGACTCCTGTGAGCTTGAGATAGAATATCATTCCTGAGCTCCGCAACATTAGGTACAACCACTCTATTGGATAGGCACAATAAACCATCTGCCTGAAAATGGAATCCAGATGTATTAACTCCATTGGCTAGACATGCCAATCGCTGAGTCTTAACATCAGATATCTGAGCATCTCTGATCCAAGAATACAATGCTGGCTCAGATAGAATAGTATACAAACGAATCCCATTCCTCCCTTTCTTGTGCTTGAGCGTAAAACTCAATGAACAACACTCTTGAATCATATGAGATATTTCATTAGTCTGAAGTGCAGACAGTCTCACCTGCCGACTCAAGGCATCAGCAGTAAGATTAGCAGAACCTGGATGATATTTGATTTCACAATCATAATCCTTCAGGAGATCCATCCAGCGTCTCTGTCGCATATTCAACTCTGCCTGAGTGAATAAATACTTCAAACTCTTGTGATCCGTAAATATCTCAAATTTCTCGCCATAAAGATAATGTCTCCAAATGTGTCAAAACACATCCTAACCCCTGACCAGAGGCATCAGTATAGACAACATAACCTCCTAATCCAGAAGGTAGAGCTAACATAGGTGCAGTCTGTTGGAAAACTGGCGAGTTCCCAGACCAATTACGATTGATACCCGGTGCAGCGGAAGTTTAAAAATTTTTCATGGAACGTTTCCATGGTATGGGTATCAACCGTTCATCGATTGAATTACGTGTGTGTAAAATTTAAATAACAATTAAATAAATTTTACCTCAAATCTCGCAACGAGATTAATGGACACCAACAGAACAATTCTGCTCTTGTTGTCTCTCCCTGGAACCGATGAACGCCTTCAATCAGGTCCACGAACAGAGGTTTAATCCCTCTGATAGATTGCACTAGAAAATCTATCAGAAGTTTTCTGCGAAGAGAATACACGAATTTGATTCGTTATTCCTTACTGCGATTCAAAATCACAGACCGGAATTTTCTCTGACAGAGTGGGAGGGTGATCGGCCGAATTGAGAGAAATAGGGGCTAGGGTTTTCGAAATTTTGTCTCTCAAAATTATGACCTGTTGTGTGTAATTTCTGTACTGAAATAACTTATTTATAATGCAGGCCACTAACACCTTAGGGCCCATTAATCATAAGCTGGGGCCCGACAAGCAAAGCCCGCTCGTTCAGAAATTAATATAAAATTCATCGTGACTCCGATTGATGAAACGATTTCACCAATGTGCACAGAAACCATTTCTGCATGTTTTAAAGTCAAAATAAATTTTCCTGAATCCGAATTCAGTGGTTTCCAAAAATGTCCATCCCTATGTCATTTTAGGAAATCCTACTCCCTTACTCTTATTTAAGAAGTCCAACTCCTTAGTTCATTAAATTTAACTCTTTAAATTTAACTATCTCAACGGGGATTAAAACTCCATTATACTGTGTGACCCTCAATGGTTCAGGGATACAGCTAGCCGTGGGCTCACAACTCCTTGTGACTCGGAACAACACTTTCCGACTTGCCCAACGAATCATGGTAAAGCGCCTAGCAACATCGCCCCATGATTCCCTAGGTATCACTGATAGTGCCTACAAGAACCAGTAGATTTTGGTTAACGTACAGTACGGTCCCTTCATCCATATATCCCGATCGAATCAACAACCATTGGTATATCGAGAGTCGCTCAAGATTCGATAACTATGCAATACATCTTGAAGATCAAATTAGTGACATCGCATGTGCTACTAAGAAACCATTTCTTAAATCACATCAAGTACTCTGGCCAGAGATTTGTCACACTAATATCTCCTCAGATCGCATAGGATATCCACACTCGCAAGTATGTGGTGAATCCTTGACAACAATGCATTGACTCCTATATGTGTCGTAACTGTACCCAATCTCGACACCTGATGACCCCTCAGAGTCGGTAAACGAGTCAAAGCACAGTACTAGCATATAGAGTCTCCATGATGTTTCAAGTCGTAAGGACTAATGGTGTACAACCAAAACCGCGAACTTTATCCACTCGATAAGTGATAACCACTTGGAAAGTCCGGATAGGGTAGTTCGACTATTCATCCTATGAATATCCATTTGCATGCTTCGAACATCTCCATGTTCCCTACCAATGAAACGTGGTACTCCGCATCGCAAATGCTAGTCTCAAACTCGAGCGATCCTTATCCTTATTATCGGACGGCTCAATCGACTAGGAACGGTTTTAGAATATACAGTGACTATAAGATGTATTTCATGATAGACATCTCCATGTTCTACCACATCTTACATACACTATAGTATATTCAAGGTCTTTATCAAAACAACAATAGTATATCACAATATAACAATATGAAGTAATATAAAGTCATTGCCATAAAAGTGTAAATAATATTAAACAAAAGATTATTTATACAAAGAGTCAACAAAGCCCATAGCCATACAGTTGGCTCACTGGGCACCCACTCTTACAATCTCCCACTTGCCCTATAGCCAACTAGTCATACTACGTAGACCCATTGCTTCGCGATGTTTGTCAAACAATGGTCCTGGCAAAGGCTTAGTAAGTGGATCAGCGATATTGTCTGCAGAGGCCACTCGTTCGACACTGATGTCTCCTCTTTCCACAATCTCCCGGATTATGTGGTATTTCCTCAGTACGTGTTTGGATCTTTGATGAGACCTTGGTTCCTTTGCTTGAGCAACGGCACCCGTGTTGTCGCAGTACACCGGGACTGGACCAACAAATTCAGGAATGACGCCCAACTCTTGGACGAAATTCCTCATCCAAACGGCCTCTTTAGCAGCAGCTGATGCTGCAATGTATTCAGCCTCAGTGGTGGAATCCGCTGTGGTGTCCTGCTTGGAACTCTTCCAAGAGACAGCACCGCCATTGAGCATGAACACAAATCCAGAGGTTGACTTCGAGTCATCCACATCACTTTGGAAGCTAGAGTCGGTATAGCCTTCCAGTTTGAGTTCTCGTCCTCCATAAACCATGAACATATTCTTAGTCCTTCGCAAGTACTTAAGAATGTCCTTCACGGCTTTCCAATGCATCTGACCAGGATTAGACTGATATCTGCTCGTGACACTCAGAGCAAATGCTACATCCGGTCTGGTAGATATCATCCCATACATGATACTACCTATAGCTGACGCATATGGTACATGTGTCATATTCTCTATCTCTGCATCAGTCTTGGGACACATAGACTTGGATAGAGAAACTCCATGACACATGGGTAGATGTCCTCTCTTGGACCCATCCATTGAAAACCGTTTCAATATGGTATCGATGTAGGTTGATTGAGTGAGTCCTATCATTCTCTTAGATCTATCCCTATAGATCTGTATCCCAAGAATGTAGGATGCCTCACCCAAATCCTTCATCGAAAATCTACCTGATAACCATATCTTTGTTGACTGCAACATCCCTACATCATTCCCAATGAGTAGGATGTCATCAACATAAAGTATTAAGAATGTCACCGCATCCTTAACTACTTTCTTGTACACGCAAGGTTCCTCCGGGTTCTTGATGAAACCAAAATCTTTTATTGTTTCATCAAATTTCTGGTTCCAACTTCTTGATGCTTGTTTTAGACCATAAATTGATCTCTGAAGCTTGCATACCTTATGCTCGCTTCCCATGGATGTGAACCCCTCAGGCTGCCTCATATAGATTTCTTCCTTAATGTCTCCATTAAGAAAAGCAGTCTTCACATCCATTTGCCATATCTCATAGTCATACCATGCAGCTATGGCAATAAGGATTCTTATGGACTTGAACATTGCAACTGGTGAAAAGGTTTCGTCATAGTCAACTCCTTGCCTTTGAGTATAACCTTTAGCCACCAATCGCGCCTTGTAAGTCAATATCTTACCATCAGGCCCAAGCTTTCTTTTGTAGATCCATTTACACCCTATTGGAACAATTCCATCGGGAGGATCCACTAAAGACCAGACTTGGTTAGTATGCATCGAATCCAATTCTGACTGCATAGCTTCAAGCCATAAATTCGAATCCGCATCAGAAATTGCTTCCTTGAAGCTTCTTGGATCACATCCAATGTCGGGTTCATCTTGACCCTCTTCAAGAAGAAGACCATATCGAACTGGAGGTCTAGAAGTCCTCTCGGATCTTCTAGGTGCAGGCGTGTCCAGCAATGGTTCCTGAGGTGTGGGATCGTTATTTTGTATTTCGGGTTCTTCTCGAACTTCTTCGAGTTCCATCATCTCGCCTTTCTTATCCAATAAGAACTCCTTCTCCAAGAAGGTGGCATTCCGTGAAACAAACACCTTTGTTTCAGCAGGATAATAGAAATAATATCCGATTGAATTCTTCGGATACCCCACAAAATAACACAAGCTGGATCGACTATCCAACTTATCTCCCACTGTCCGCTTCACGTAAGCAGGACATCCCCAAATCCTCAAGTACGAATACTTAGGAGCTTTGCCATTCCATAACTCGTATGGTGTTTTGTCCACTGCTTTAGTGTGGACGTTGTTCAACAACAATACCGCCGTTTCAAGCGCATAGCCCCAAAACGAAGGTGGAAGCTCAGTGAAGCTCATCATGGATCGAACCATGTCCAACAAAGTTCGATTACGACGCTCCGATACACCATTAAGCTGTGGTGTCATAGGAGGAGTCCACTGAGAGAGAATCCCATTCTCTTTTAGATAGTTCAAAAACTCGGTACTCAAGTATTCTCCACCTCGATCCGATCGAAGTGCTTTAATACTTTTACCTAGCTTGTTTTCTACTTCAGCCTTGAATTCTTTGAACTTTTCAAATGCTTCAGACTTATATTTCATTAAATATAAATACCCATACCTAGAATAATCATCAGTAAAGGTAATGAAGTAGGTGTGGCCATGTTGAGTCCCTACTCTTAATGGACCACAAACATCTGTATGGATCAAATCCAACAGATTTTGACTACGCTCAGGCTTCCCCTTAAAAGGAGATTTAGTCATTTTCCCTTTTAGGCAGGATTCACAAGTAGGTAGAGAGTTAATATCAGACATATCAAACATGCCCTCTCCCACTAGCTTGTTCATCCTCCTTGAGGAAATATGACCTAGTCTAGCGTGCCAAAGGTTTGCCGGGTTTTGACTATCGATTTTCCTTTTGTTTGTTGTCGGGTTTGTCAATACAATTCACTGGAACGTCTTTTAGTTTTAAATTGTATAGATCGTTTTCAAGTTGTCCATTTCCAATTAAACATTCATTCTTGTAAATATTGCAAATCCCATTCACAAAATTACAAGAATAACCATCTCTATCAAGCATAGAAATAGAAATAATGTTTTTAATTAAATCTGGCACAAATAAAACATCTCTCAACAATAATTTAAAACCATTCTGCAAAATCAAACAAACATCTCCAATGGCCGTAGCTTCAACTCTGGAACCATTCCCGAGCCTCAGCTGGGTCTCACCCATTCTAAGCCTGCGACTTCTTGTCATCACCTGCAAATCATTGCAAATGTGAGATCCACATCCGGTATCCAATACCCAAGAAGTTGTATTAAGTGACATGTTTATTTCGATATAGAACATACCCTTTGCAGTTCCTAACTGCTCAAGATACTCCTTGCAGTTGCGCTTCCAATGACCCGGCTTCTTGCAGTAATGGCAAACATCCTTGGATTTTCCATTGTTTGAAGCCTTTGTCTTTTGCTTCTTCTCGGGTTCCACTTTCTTGGGTGGGGCAGAACGTTTCTTGCCCTTCATACTTGGCCCCTTCTTAGCAGAAGATGAGGAGCCCACCAAGAAAGCTGGCTTATCCTTCTTAAGTGTGGATTCATATGTAACGAGCATATTGACCATCTCTTCAAGGGTGGCCTCTATCTTGTTCATATTAAAATTTATCACGAATCCATCAAATGAAGAAGGAAGAGATAGAAGCAGCAAGTCCACATTGAGTTCATGCTCCAACACCAAATCAAGGGTCGCCAACTTCTGTATGAGCCAAATCACTCGTACCCCATGATCACGGACCGAAGTCCCTTCACGCATGCGGCACGTCATCAACTCCTTAACAGTAGCGAACCTTTCAGCCCTCGACTGAGCCCCAAAAAGTTCCTTGAGTTGCGTGTGAATGTCAGCAGCATTCACCGTGTCCTCAAATCGCCTCTGGAGTTCATCAGACATCGAGGCTTGCATATAGCATTTGGTCTTGATGTCATGGTCACACCATGCATCAAGTTTGGCCAATTCCTCCGGACTTATGTCAGCTGGTGCTTCCTTCGGAGGTGCTTTTTCTAACACGTAGAGCATTTTCTCCGAAGTTAAGACAATCTTCAACTTCCGGAACCATTCCGTATAGTTGGCGCCAGTCAGCTTGTTTTGTTCGAGGATCGAGAATAAAGGATTTCGCGAATTCATTGTATGAAATACTGAAAAGGAAAACAGACATATATCAATGATTGTTTAACAATTTACTAAGACATAAAATAGGCGAATTTAATTTTATGAATCTCACTCCCACTATTTTAACGATTTCACCACCCTCTAGTGAAAACGGGAAACTTTTTCCTTAGTGAGAACATGGAGTCCAATTGACAAACTTATGGTCCCGAATAATATCAGCCAACCATAATTCTCAAAAGGTAGAGCCCAATTGCTTCCAAAGCAACCCCCATGTATTTACCTCATGTCCAATAAGGGCCCAATAATATGACGCCGTTTAAAGTGACATGTCAAGATGACCCATCAATATTAAGTTGTGATGGACGGTCGCCATGTGGATCCCCCAATAATATGAGCCGATCCCATGGGAGTTCCACCCAACTTACAACATTTGTCGATCCAATGTACAGCTTTCCGACGGACGGGCCCCCCCAATAATATGAGCCGGACCGTATCCGCGGGTAGCATCACATACATTGACCGTTGATGGAAGGTAGGAACATTTAAACAATATTTAAATTTCCTTTATTTATCTTGATATAAATTTTAAATCATATTTAAAATGAGGGATTTTATTTATAAAAATATTTGTCTCATCATATTTAATTTATTGCATGCATTGCCGGATTCACGCAATTTATGTCTAAACATGCATACAATCATAATATCACATATTATATAGGATGATCGATTCCATTTCTAATTGACCCGTGGTTGCCAATCACGGGTCTTAGTCCAATCCTAGGTAATATGCAGTATGCAAATGCAATCCTATTACATATGCTTCCAATTTACATTTCTTCAGTCTTCATTGTCTGCTGGGCCCACCATCTTCAAATCTTGATCTCCCACTAAATCTAATGTATTTACAATAAATAACAATGACAAGTAGGGGATACATTTTTAGGGGGTGGGAACGGGCTATAAACCAAGCCCACTTTTATTACATATGACATTCATATCGGGCCATAAACCAGGCCCATTAATAAAACCAACAACAATAAAGACAAAATGTAAATTCCTAACATACACCTACAAAATTGGTCATGGCAATCGATCATCCTTATCCAATAACATTTAATTCAAAATTAATTTATTGGATAACATGCTGTGGCAATTCAAATTTAAACAAGATAAAATCATATTTTATATATAAAATCTCATTTCACATATAAAATCATATTTTATCTCTATATCAAATAAAATCATATTTTATCTATAAAATCCAATTTTACAAATAAAATCATATTTTACTTAATATATCATAAGATCATATCTTATCATCAATTGTACCAAAATAATTGATTTCAAAATTCAATTTACGGATAAAATATTAAAATTTTCCAAAAATTCAAATTTATCCAAAATCAATTTTAAAATTTACGGACTCGAACAATTCGATCCGAAATCTCGTGAACCAATCAAAAACAATTTTTGACCGGACCAAAAATAAAATTTTAAATATTAAAATTAATTTTTAAATAAAATATTAATTTTTCCCGCGGGCCACCCGGGACACTCCCGGGTTGGCCCGCACCCGGGGCGCGGGCCGGGGCAGCCCGGCTGCCCCCTTAGGGCAGCAACGCTTGCTGCCCTGGCGGCGCCTGGCGCCGCCGCTGGGCGGCGCCGAGCGCTGCGCCGTGCGCCGCCCCTGGGGGCAGCGACCATCGCTGCCCCTTCCGGGCAGCGATCCAATCGCTGCCCGGGTTTCGCCCCCGGAAAAAATTTTTTTTTTTTATTAAAAATATTTATTTTGTTTCAAAAACCGAGACTCAAAAATTTTGTACAATTGATTAATTCAATTGATTGATCTGAGCAACCTGGCTCTGATACCACTGTTGGAAAACTGGCGAGTTCCCAGACCAATTACGATTGATACCCGGTGCAGCGGAAGTTTAAAAATTTTTCATGGAACGTTTCCATGGTATGGGTATCAACCGTTCATCGATTGAATTACGTGTGTGTAAAATTTAAATAACAATTAAATAAATTTTACCTCAAATCTCGCAACGAGATTAATGGACACCAACAGAACAATTCTGCTCTTGTTGTCTCTCCCTGGAACCGATGAACGCCTTCAATCAGGTCCACGAACAGAGGTTTAATCCCTCTGATAGATTGCACTAGAAAATCTATCAGAAGTTTTCTGCGAAGAGAATACACGAATTTGATTCGTTATTCCTTACTGCGATTCAAAATCACAGACCGGAATTTTCTCTGACAGAGTGGGAGGGTGATCGGCCGAATTGAGAGAAATAGGGGCTAGGGTTTTCGAAATTTTGTCTCTCAAAATTATGACCTGTTGTGTGTAATTTCTGTACTGAAATAACTTATTTATAATGCAGGCCACTAACACCTTAGGGCCCATTAATCATAAGCTGGGGCCCGACAAGCAAAGCCCGCTCGTTCAGAAATTAATATAAAATTCATCGTGACTCCGATTGATGAAACGATTTCACCAATGTGCACAGAAACCATTTCTGCATGTTTTAAAGTCAAAATAAATTTTCCTGAATCCGAATTCAGTGGTTTCCAAAAATGTCCATCCCTATGTCATTTTAGGAAATCCTACTCCCTTACTCTTATTTAAGAAGTCCAACTCCTTAGTTCATTAAATTTAACTCTTTAAATTTAACTATCTCAACGGGGATTAAAACTCCATTACACTGTGTGACCCTCAATGGTTCAGGGATACAGCTAGCCGTGGGCTCACAACTCCTTGTGACTCGGAACAACACTTTCCGACTTGCCCAACGAATCATGGTAAAGCGCCTAGCAACATCGCCCCATGATTCCCTAGGTATCACTGATAGTGCCTACAAGAACCAGTAGATTTTGGTTAACGTACAGTACGGTCCCTTCATCCATATATCCCGATCGAATCAACAACCATTGGTATGTCGAGAGTCGCTCAAGATTCGATAACTATGCAATACATCTTGAAGATCAAATTAGTGACATCGCATGTGCTACTAAGAAACCATTTCTTAAATCACATCAAGTACTCTGGCCAGAGATTTGTCACACTAATATCTCCTCAGATCGCATAGGATATCCACACTCGCAAGTATGTGGTGAATCCTTGACAACAATGCATTGACTCCTATATGTGTCGTAACTGTACCCAATCTCGACACCTGATGACCCCCTCAGAGTCGGTAAACGAGTCAAAGCACAGTACTAGCATATAGAGTCTCCATGATGTTTCAAGTCGTAAGGACTAATGGTGTACAACCAAAACCGCGGACTTTATCCACTCGATAAGTGATAACCACTTAGAAAGTCCGGATAGGGTAGTTCGACTATTCATCCTATGAATATCCATTTGCATGCTTCGAACATCTCCATGTTCCCTACCAATGAAACGTGGTACTCCGCATCGCAAATGCTAGTCTCAAACTCGAGCGATCCTTATCCTTATTATCGGACGGCTCAATCGACTAGGAACGGTTTTAGAATATACAGTGACTATAAGATGTATTTCATGATAGACATCTCCATGTTCTACCACATCTTACATACACTATAGTATATTCAAGGTCTTTATCAAAACAACAATAGTATATCACAATATAACAATATGAAGTAATATAAAGTCATTGCCATAAAAGTGTAAATAATATTAAACAAAAGATTGTTTATACAAAGAGTCAACAAAGCCCATAGCCATACAGTTGGCTCACTGGGCACCCACTCTTACAAGTAAGACGTCTACGCAGCTCGTGAAACGACTCCTCACAATCCGAGGACCAAATGAAGTAACATCTTTCCGAGTAAGCTGAGTCAAAGGCCTGGCCAACTGTGAAAAATTCTCGATAAACCGACGGTAATATCCCGCTAGACCCAAGAAACTACGAATCTCAGCAACCGTCGTCGGACGAGACCAGTTCAGCACTGCCTCTATCTTACTAGGATCAACAGATATCCCTTCACTAGAAATCACATGACCGAGAAATACTACCCAATCAAGCCAAAATTCACACTTGCTCAATTTCGCATATAGCTGCTTATCTCGTAACGTCTGTAGAACAATCCTCAAATGCTGTGCATGCTCATCCTTGTCATGAGAATAGACAAGAATATCATCTATGAAGACGATGACAAATCTATCCAGATAATCTCGAAATACCTGATTCATCAGATTCATAAAGACTGCCGGTGCATTCGTCAAACCGAATGGCATCACCAGAAACTCATAATGCCCGTATCTGGTCCTGAAAGCAGTCGTAGATATATCTGAGTCTCGTACCCGCATCTGATGGTATCCAGATCTCAGATCTATCTTAGAATAAACAGAAGTACCCTGTAGTTGATCGAACAGATCATCAATCCGCGGCAAAGGATACTTATTCTTGATGGTGACACGATTCAACTGCCTGTAATCAATACATAATCGCATCGATCCATCCTTCTTCTTGACAAACAAAACAGGTGCTCCCCATGGAGAAACACTCGGATGAATATATCCCTTATCAAGAAGATCTTGCAACTGCTGTTTCAATTCCCTCATCTCTGACGGTGCTAGACGATAAGGTGCTCGGGATATAGGCGTAGTTCCTGGTACTAGATCAATACCAAATTCAACCTCTCGAACCGGAGGAAAACCAGGAATCTCATCAGGGAATACGTCAGGAAACTCGCTGACAACCGGTAGCTGATCAATACCCGTACTACTCATGGACATATCAACTGCATAGATGAGGTAGCCCTCCCCACCTGACTCCAAGACATGACATGCCTTCAGAGCCGAAACAAGTGGCATCGGAGGTCGCGCACCCTCACCATAAAAGTACCAGCTATCACCCTCAACGGGATGAAACTGTACCAGACGCTGATAACAATCCACAGTAGCGTGATACAAAGTCAGCATATCTATTCCCAAAATACAATCAAAATCCGTCATCGCTAATATCATCAAATTAGCCGATAACACATTACCCTCAAATTCCAGAAGGCAACCCATCAATAGACTCTTAGTTACTACCTCCTGCTCCAACGGAGTAGATACAACTAAATCCATATCTAATGATATGTAAGGTAATCTATGTCTCTTAACGAAGCGACTAGAAATAAAGGAATGCGATGCTCCAGTATCAATTAATACAAGTGTAGGAATACCACATAAAAAGAAGTTACCTGCCAACATGCGATCGCTTCCCTCAGTAGCCTGCTCTTGAGACAGAGCAAACACCTGCCCTTGAGTCTAGGGACGAAAACCAGAAGAACTCTGTGGTGCTGGCTGCTGACGTGGAACAATAGAAGCCTGAGATCCAACCTGGGATCCCGATCCACTAGCAGAACCCATGCGCTGAGGACAATCTCTCCGCAGATGTCCCTGCTGACCACAAATATAACACGCCCCAGTAGCTCTCCAACATGAAGCTGCAGGATGCTTCCCACCACAGTGGCTACAAAACTCCTCCTTCTTCTTCTTCTTCCCAAAGCGGAAAGTACCTCGTGAACCACGAGAACCAGACGAAGTAGTAGGAGTAGAAGAAGACGTAGGTACAGATGGCACAACAGATTGAGCTCGAGGCTCAATAAATCCACTAGGCTGTGCTGGCATCATCAACTGTCCACGCCTATTGCTGGTCTCCACAAGACGGCAATGGTTCACCAAAGTCTCATAAGACACCGGGTCATCACAGACGACAACCTGAGAATAGATATCTTGGTTCAGGCCTTGCAGAAAGATATCATACTTCGACGCATCACTCGCATTAATATGAGGACTGAAAGGTAGCAGATCAAGAAATCGCTGCTGATACTGATCAATAGTCATTGATCCTTGCCTCAAAGTAAGCAACTCCATAGATCGTGCTTGGCGAAACAGCCGGAGGAAAATACAATTTCTGAAACTCCCGACAAAAATCCCCCCAAGTCACCTATCCTCTCTCAGTACGTGCCTGAGCAACCTTGGCATCCCACCAAAAACGTGCTCTATCCTCTAGAACGAATTCTAGAACTTCCAATTTCTGATCCTCAGTACAATCGAAAGCACGAAAAGTACTCTCGAGTTTAGACATCCAGCTTCTAGCTTGTTCAGGATTCTCGCCTCCCACTAAGGGTTTCGGTCCTACTTGCATGAACTTATTAATAGTATAGCGACGTCGACCCTCGTGAGGACGATGTTGATCATCCTGATGATGATGGTGACGATGATGATGACCACTTCCCTGACCAACACTACCGTGACTCTCGTCAGCCATATCCTGAAAAGAATTGCACATTAAAATCCCAAATGCGCAAGAATTACTCAAGACTAAACTAAATCCCAAGTACTAATCCCAAAATCTAAGCATGCTTTGATACCAAAAATGTAGTGACCCTGCATGGAATCACCTACTAACTGGCAACTAATAGCATGCATTAAACTTAATACAGCAAAATACTTAACAGAGTAAAAACGTGCGGAAACTTAACCATAATTTACATATCAGCTTAGTAATATAATTCAGGCTTAATACTGTAATGATACAACCAAATCAAAATCTTAAACAGTAAACATTATACAGCTATATCGAATTCTGCTGTATAATAAAATCCTCAAGGCTCCTGCTCCCTAGTCCTGCCTTGAACTACCAGCTCCGTCCATCCTGCGACCTGCCCCATAGAATAGGGTGTCCAAGATAACAACTAGGACGTGAGCGCTACGCCCAGTACATAGACATGAGTAAACATATGTATATAATGCATGCAACATGATGACTGGTAAAAGATCATCTGAAAAGTCATGCTCAGAACCGGCGTCATATGAGTGCTGCCACCGCACGGATCAACCTCTGGGTGCAACCACACTCGTCTAGTACACCAGAGTAGACAGACATAAATGCCCCCGCCGTCGCGGTACTCTCAGTGACAGACTATCGAGTATAGAGCTGAGCGGCTCTATAATCAGGTATAACAAGGTATAGGCTCAACGTGTATATGCACATGACATATGAGTATAGAAAACGGTAAATCATACATCATTCCATATAATAATGCCAAATAAATGCAACATATAAACATGTATACTCGCTGGCAATCTCAGTCAATGTGTACGTACCTCTAGGCTAGTTCAAGTATAATAGGATCCTAGGTTTCAAGCCTATATTCAAAAGTTCACCGTATCGCTACATAAATTCTATAAGCCTTAACTAAGCTAATAAGTACTCCCAAAACTTAAATAGATTCCCGGACCATACCTTCGTCCGTAGTTAGCCCTTTGGAGTCGCTAGTCCCGGATGACTATAACCACCCCTTGGTTATTCCAGAACCTCTATTATAACCGATAGGGCCCTCAAGTGTATAACTCACACTATATAACTGAAGAAGGAAACTCGGGAATTCGTAATTGAAAATGAACTCTGAACGGCCCTATTTATAGCCAAATTTCTCGACCAGGATCGGAACTTCCGATTTCGGGATCGGAGATTCCGATCCAGCTCATTGCGTGCATGTCTGCCACGCCAGGATCGGAACTTCCGATCTACGATCGGAGCTTCCGATCTGCTCTATGACCGACACTTGTCAAAACTCGCGACTGAGTCATCGATCATTTCTGACAGCAGGGGATCGGAACTTCCGTTCCAGGATCGGAGCTTCCGTTCCGATCGGAGCTTACTATCCGGGATCGGAGCTTACTATCCGGGATCGGAACTTACTATCCGGCCCAAAATTAAAAAGCCCAAATTTTACTTCTGAAGTCCAATAACACTCTGAAATTGGTTAAATACCAACCCTTAATCATGTTTAACATATTATTATCTTAAAATGGTATATGGGTTACTACACTAAATCCGAGGTCGAGGCGCGCCCGCGCCGAATGAGGGGTGCCCACACTATGTGTGAGAATTTTAGGAAGAAATTGCGAACTCGAGGCACGCCCACGCTAGAAACCAGCGCGCCCGCGCCACCTGAAGAATTGTTGAAGAGTGTTTTTGCAAAAGAGAGGAGCGCCCGCCCTGCTTCACTGCGCCCGCGCCGTCGTCTGTGCTGAAATTTAAAGTCCAAGTTTTTATGGAAGCTTTGGGGTTTTTCTTGGGCTTATTTTGGACGATTCTTAGGTCATATTTAAGGGATTTTTCTGAGTCTTAGAGGCTATCTATCAGCCGCCAATACACACAATAATCTTGAGAGAAAATTCGTGAGGTTTTGGATCGAGATTTGAAGCTTGTTTGGAACGAAGACAAAGACTTTTCGACCGGACATGGAAGAAAGACTACGGCTTTGTTATTTCTTCTTATTTATTTTCTTTTGATTGTTGATTTATATTTGAGATATTGAACATGATTTGATTTATTATGATTTTGAGCATGAACTAAACTTTTCTAGTCTAGAGGTTGATGTAGCTTGGTTAAAACATATTCATGAATTTTTGATTTTAACGAATTGAATTTCTGTAGATTAATTGTGTTTCTAGAATTGAATGTCTTCTTAATTTAATGGCCATAAATTGATTTGTTATATTTACTTATAATCCGGCACTCGGGAGAGGAAATTTTGGGTAGGATCAATAGAAACTATACTGTTAATTGTTTATATAACTCGAGAGAGTATATAACTTTAATAGAACCTTTAAAGAACATCGTTCTACAAATATCACTGCATCTAGATTTTTAATAGGGATATTGAAATCAAACTGTAGTTGATACACTCTATTTATTGCTCGGGAGAGGGGAATAGAATAATCTAAGTGTTATTGGTTATTAATTGAAATAAATTCATAAAATAGATTATTTAGGATTGAATATTGTCAAGACCAAGTGAAATCATAACCTCTAGACTATTTTTCTCTGATTGATAATTTCTAAAAATTTGTGTTTGTGTGAGCTTGATAATTCTTTACTACTTATTTAAGTTTTTAGCAAATCCTCAAAGTTTAATTCTCTAAATAAAATTAAGACTACTTTAATTAGAAGTATTGAATATTTTCATATTACTCCTCGTGGGATCGACACTTTACTCATTCTTTACTAAAATTTGACACTCGTACGCTTGCGAGTATTTTTTACAACAAGTTTTTGGTACCGTTGCCGGGGAGTAATTTTTTATTAGGTTTAGTCTTGTTACCAATTAGTTGAAGTTTTAATTTAGAGCTTTTCTTTATTTTATTTTAAGTACTAATAAATTGTTGTTGTTCTTAACTGTAGTTCATGCGAAGAACACAAAGTGCGAATTCTTTACTATTTGATCCGAAGATCGAGAGAACTGCACGCACTTTGAGAAGAGCAAGAAGGGAAGAACAACAAAACATGGCTGAAGAAAATTTTAATGAATTGCCCTTGGTGCCAATCAGAGACCATTTCAGGCCGACGATCCAGGCTCACTATTCTGGAATCGCTTGAGGGACAATAAATGCCAAAATCTTCGAGTTGAAGCCGGCATTAATCAACATGGTTCAGCAGAACCAATTCAATGGAAGCGCCACAGCTGATCCTCACTTACACTTGCGCACCTTCTTAGAGATTACTGATACGGTAAAAATAAATGGTGTTTCTGAGGATATAATACGTTTACGCTTGTTTCCTTTTTCTCTCAGGGATAAGGCACGGAGCTGGTAGCAGACATTGCCGCTAGGGAGCATAACAACTTGGGAGGGCATGACTGTGAAATTTTTAGAAAAGTTTTTTCCACCATCCAAGTCCACCCAGCTGAAGATTAAGATCAGTACCTTTCAACAGCATGATTCAGAACAGCTATATGAGGCATGGAAAAGGTACAAATATTTGTTAAGGCGTTGTCCTAATCATAATTTCGCAGATTGGAAAGAAATAGAGTTTTTCTACACTGGGTTGAATACGCCCACAAGGATGTCTGTGGATTATGTTGCTGGGGTACCATAATATCTAAGGACCCCATTCAGGCCTATGAAATGCTGGAACAGATGACAATCAATAGTTATCAATGGCCATCTGAACGTATGGGAGTCAAGAAGGGAGTGTATAGTGTTGATCCTCTCACATCCATCCATCACTGCACAGCTATCTGCATTGAGTACACAAGTTGCTGCTCTGAACAAGTTAAGTGTAACAGAACCTACAGGTGTGTCGGTTTCCATAGAAGAATCTCATCCACCTGAGGAAGCTCAATATATCAATCCCAGAGGCTATGGAAATTATCGAGGTAACCCTCCACCCAATACTTATCATCCTGGTTTACGTAACCACAAAAACCTTTCCTATGCCAACAACAAAAATGTGTTGAAACCCCCTCCGGGATTCAATACAAATCAAGGTGAAGGTAAAGCGTCTTTGTAGGATGTTGTGTCTATATTTGTTACTGAATCTAACAAGAGGATGTCGAGGACTGAAACTCGAATGGACAGCATGGAGACACATATGTGCAGTCTAGGGGCTATGATGAAATCTATGGAAACACAGATTGGGCAGCTTGCACATGCGTTGAAGGATCAAAATCGAGGACAGTTTCCCATCAATACTGAAGTGAACCCAAAAGAGCAGTGCAAAGCGGTGGAGTTAAGAAGTGGTAAGAAGTTAGAGGCTGAAGATCAGAGAAAAACCAAGGAAGTTAAAGAACGAGTGGTTGAAGAAATTGTCGTTGAAGAGCCCAAGAAAGAATCTGAATCCAAACCGATGTACAAGCCACAGCTTCCATACCCACAACGGTTCAAGAAAAAGGCACTTGATGAGCAGTTTTCCAAGTTCCTAGAAATATTCAAGAAGATACATGTAGTAACCCGCATTTCTAATTAGTGATTAATGAGTAATTAATCACGTGATCATGTTTAGATTAAGTAAAACATGATTAAGTAAGTTCCTGTTGGGATAACGAACTTCAGAAATGGATTCAGAGCACTCGAACTAGTTGAATTGGTTCAGCAGGATTGGACGGTCCGATGAGGAGTTCGGACGATCCGAAGTGGATCGGAAGCTCCGTGCTAGGATCGGAGGCTCCGATCGAGATCGGATGCTCAGTCGGCAAGATCGGAAGCTCCGATCTGGACCAGGGCACACGTCATTGCTTACATCAGCAAGGTGACATCATGGCTGACATAATAGTGGGCGATCGGACGCTCCAAAGGAGGGATCGGAGGTTCCGATCGTGTTCGGACGATCCGAACCGGGTTCGGAGGCTCCGAACGTTGCCTATAAATAAAGGGTCCGAGAATTCATTTTCTCGCATCAATTCCCTCTCTTCTCTCTGATTTCTAAGCCTTCTAACCCAGATCTAGGGAGATCTAGGCATCCTACGAGGAATCCTGAAGTGGCTTAGTGATCTAGATGTCGTCGCGGAGCTACGGCCTAGTTTTGAGGCTATTGACAGCAAAGGGCTAACGACGGACGCAGGTATAGCTTTGGCATCCTAAAAATATTTAGGAGTATGCAATAGCTTAGTTAAGGCTTTTAGAGCTTTATTGTTGATGCATGGATATTTGCATTGTAGTAGCAGTAGACTGAACTAGTAGGCTTGGAGTATAGGTCAGTGGAGCTAGGTTTGACCAGCAGTGTTAGAGGTACGTAAGTACTGACCGAGATAGCCGGCATGATATATTTGCTTATATGTTGCATGAGTATGTGCTATATGTTTTATCATGTTTTGGCATGTTTTACCGTCTTAGCACATACATGATTTTACGTGTGACTGCATCCGAAGAGATGTGAGTCATTGACAGTCTCCATAGGGAACAATGATCTTATTTTGGACTCGAGTCAGGTATGACAGTTTCCATATAAGGCTTGTATCCTGTTTTGGATTCGGGTCAGGATGGGGTTGGCTCAGCCCTGATATAGAGTATACGAGTACCCCGCGGAGTAGCTCTCCAGCTGGTACTGTATATTCCCGGCACCATGATCAAGTGTTTCCACTTGAGTTTTAAATCATTTATGTGCGCATATTTGTATTTATATCATTTCTTCGTATTGAGCGTTTTAGCTCACACCCCTGTGTTTGGGTATTGTGTACCTTGTGGCGGGGCAGGTTTGAGGCTGGACGGTCCAGGTGGCTCTTAGCAGGATTGAGCTTGGGGAGTGCGAGGTTGTAAAGGGTAGGGATTTATTTACCCTGAACCTTCGATTTGGTTGTATAATAGTACTTATACACTTGTGATAGCGTCGGTTGTATTCTGCCGATTGGATTTGTTGTATTTTAATTATCTGCTCTTTACGCTTTAAGATTTTATTGCGTGCGCTTTTACTATAACTCTGATTAGGTAGTGGATCCGGGTTGGGTCACTATATTTTTGGTACCAGAGCGACGCATTGCACTGGGAATATCGTAAAGCGAATTAAGTAATTATCTGTTCTTATGTAACAGATGGCAGATTACGACGAGTGTCACAGTAACGTAGACGGTGGTCGTTGGGGCGATCCGGACGATCTTAGACGTCGGGGACAGCCCGAGGAGCGCAGGCGAGTCAGCATGCGTAGGTTTAAGGAAGTTAGCCCGAAGCCTTTGACGGGTGGTAAGACAGCTGAAGAGGCGGAGGAATTGATGGAGAGGATGGAGCAGTGCTTCCAGGAGTTCCATTGCACGGCTAAGGATAGGATGGAGATTCTTGCCTTTATGCTTGAGGGCAGAGCGAGGAAGTGGTGGAGATCTACTTCCACACCGTTCATAGCAGCTAGAGGTGCAACTACTTGGGTTGAGTTCCGTACTGCCTATCAGAGATTTTATTTTCCTCCAGCTCTTCGCCAGGCGAAAGCCAGTGAGTTGTTGAGTTTGCGACAGGGGACGATGACGATCGAGGAGTACCAGCAGAAGTTCTTTGATCTGCTACCCTTTTGTCCTCATATTGCTGATAGTTCTATGGCGAAGTTTGATCATTTTCTTCAGGATTTGAACCCTGACATTCATTGTATGGTTGTTGTGGGAAGCGATGGGACTTACGAGGATTTGGTGGACCGTTGTCGCCAGGCCGAGACAGTATTCGGAGGAACAGGGGACTTTACTCTTCTTCTTCTAGGCCAGCGAGCTCTAGTCCTTTGGGTCTGAGAGGACAGTCTTTCAAGAAGCCAGGAGGTACTTCTTCTTCTTCCTCTGGATCTGGTGGAGTGCATCGTTTTGGTGGACAGATACCGAACCGGTGTACTCAGTGCCGACGCAGACATCCGCCAGGGCAGTGTGGTCGATCAACCACTGCATGTTTCCAGTGTGGCCAGGAGGGTCACATGAAGAGAGATTGTCCTATGCTGATTGGGGCAGCGAGTGGTTCTGGAGGTTCTCAGGCATCTGTTCAGCCACCTCAGTACCAGCAGCCACCTTTCCAGCAGCAGTATTTGCAGCAGCGCCAGAATCCGCAGCAGTCTCAGAGACAGCCTACTCAAACTCCTTCTCGGTGTCATTATTCTTTGAGGCCACGTACCAAGGGTCAGGTCTTTGCGCTTAACCAGGAGCAGGAAGAGGCTGACAGCGATCGGATGATTGCAGGTATCTGTAGTTTATGTGGTTTTCCTGCATATGTTTTAATTGATACCAGTGCATCGCATTCTTTTGTCTCAGCACGTTTTGCTAAGATGTATAAATTGCCGTTTATTCCTTTAGACGTGTTGCTAGTGGTTTCTACTCTTATGGGGAGCGAGGTGTTAGCCAAGAGTCTAGTTGTGGGTTGTGTTTTGGATTTTGAGGGACATCAGCTTAGTGCTAACCTAATGATTCTATCAATGGAGGATTTCGATTGCATCATTGGGATAGATCTATTGACTACCTACCGAGCGATAGTGGATTGCAATCAGAGGTTTGTCCAGTTTCGTCCAGAGGATGACGAGTCATGGTATTTCTATGGTGAGGGAGCGCGACCCCCGATGCAAGTGGTTTCAGCTCTGAAGGCCCGGCGTGCTTTAGAGTCTGGCGGGGAAGGCTACCTTATCTACGCCATTGACGCATCCTTAGGAGAGCCAGATATCCAAGAGATACCAGTGGTTCGTGACTTTCCAGATGTGTTTCCGGAGGAGATTCCAGGCTTGCCACCAGTAAGGGAGATTGAGTTTGGCATTGAGTTAGTTCCAGGGACTACACCGATTTCAAGAACTCCTTACCGATTGGCACCGTTAGAAATGAAAGAGTTGCAGAAGCAATTGCAATATCTTCTTGATAAGGGTTATATTAGACCTAGTGTTTCGCCATGGGGAGCCCCAGTACTGTTTGTCAAGAAGAAGGATGGTTCAATGCGGTTGTGTATTGACTACCGTCAGTTGAATCAGGTGACAGTGAAGAATAAGTATCCTCTTCCGCGGATAGATGATCTCTTTGATCAGTTGCAGGGTACTTCTGTCTATTCGAAGATTGATCTTCGGTCTGGGTATCATCAGTTGCGAGTTCGACAAGAGGATGTTCCTAAGACAGCATTTCGTACGCGGTATGGACACTATGAGTTTCTAGTGATGCCGTTTGGTTTGACGAATGCTCCAGCTGTTTTTATGGATCTGATGAACAGAGTTTTCCGTGACTTTCTGGATAAGTTCGTTGTGGTGTTCATCGATGAAATTTTGGTGTATTCTCGCATCATGGATGAGCATGCCTACCATCTCTATACTGTACTGCAGGTCTTGAAGGAGAGACAGTTGTACGCGAAGCTGAGTAAGTGTGACTTCTGGATTGACCGAGTTGTGTTCCTTGGTCATGTCATTTCTCAGGATGGCGTATCTGCTGATCCTAGCAAGACAGAGGCTATTCTGAATTGGTCACGACCGACTACAGCTTCTGAGATTCGTAGTTTCCTTGGTTTAGCAGGATACTATCGTCGTTTTGTGGAGAATTTCTCTCAGATAGCTAAGCCTTTGACTCAGTTGATGAAGAAAGACGTTTCTTTCGTTTGGTCTGATTCTTGTGAAGACAGTTTTCGTGAGTTGAGACGTCGTCTGACGACAGCTCCAGTTCTTGCTTTACCGTCTGGATCAGGTGGTTTTGTAGTCTTCACTAATGCTTCTCTCCAGGGTTTGGGGTGTGTGTTGACTCAGAATGGCCACGTGATCGCTTATGCCTCCAGACAGCTGAAGACTCACGAGGAGAACTATCCCGTACATGATTTAGAGCTTGCAGCCATTGTCTTTGCTCTTAAGATATGACGTCACTATTTGTACAGAGAACGATTTGAGATCTTCACCGATCATAAGAGTTTGAAGTATCTGTTCACTCAGGCTGAGTTGAACATGCGGCAGCGTCGTTGGATGGATCTGTTGAAGGATTACAATTGTGAGATCAAGTACCATCCAGGTTCTTCAAATCCCGTTGCTGATGCGCTTAGTCACAAAGTTTATGTGAGTTCCCTTCGTACCAGTTCGGTTTCGAAGGCAGTGGAGGAGTGTTGTTCTTTGGGATTCACGTTCCATCATAAGAAAGAACAACAAGGGATTCGTATCTCTTCTGTGCTTGCAGAGCCAGCGCTATACAGACGAATCCAGAAAAGCTCAGAATTCTGATCTGAAGACTCAGAAGTTAGCCCGGATGGCTGAGAGTGTTAATACTTCTGGTTTCCATTTGCAAGGAGACGGTCTGTTGTGTCTTTCTGGTCGAGTTGTGGTACCCGAGGATTCTACTTTGAGGGATGAGATCTTATCGCAAGCTCACCGCAGTCGATTCTCTGTACATCCAGGCATCATGAAGATGTATAAGGGTTTTCGCACTTGATTTTGGTGGAAAGGGATGAAGCGCAGTGTTTATCAATTTGTGTCCCGATGCCTTGTGTGTCAACAAGTCAAGGCAGAGTTTAGACGACCCGGAGGGTTACTTCACAGCCTAGAGATTCCTGAATGGATGTGGGAGCATGTGACGATGGACTTTGTCACCCACTTGCCTATGTCTTCCAAGAATTGTGATGCTATTTGGGTTGTCGTGGATCGGTTGTCGAAGTCAGCGCATTTAATTCCTTATAACCGCGATTACACCTTTGATAGGATGGCGCAATTGTATGTGCGGGAGATTGTTTGATTGCATGGGATTCCGTTGAGCATTGTCAGCGATAGAGATCCGAGGTTACCCTCAAGATTTTGGGGTAGTTTCCAGCGAGCCCTTGGTACTACTTTGAGCTTGAGTACGGCTTATCATCCAGAGATGGACGGACAGTCGGAGCGTACTATTCGCACTCTAGAAGATATGCTTCGCGCGGCGGTGATGGATTTTCGTCCAGCGTGGCATGATCATTTACCCTTGGTGGATTTTGCCTACAACAATAGTTTCCATCGCAGCATTGGCATGGAACCATTTGAGGCTCTTTATGGACGCCGTTGTCATACACCCTTGTTTTGGGACGAGGTTGGCGAGCATTAGGTTGAGGGTCCTCAGATGATTCAGCAGATGATTGATGCAGTAGAGTTGATCCGACGCAGGGTTAAGGCAGCCCAGGATCGATAGGCTAGCTATGCGAACCCCCACCGCAAGCCACTTCATTTTGAGGTAGGAGAGTATGTTTTCTTGCGTGTGTCACCTTTCCGGAAGGTGATGAGGTTTGGTCGCAAGGGTAAGCTGACACCTAGATTTATTGGTCCTTTCGAGATTCTCGAGAAGGTTGGGGATGTGGCTTATCGTCTGGCCTTGCCACCCGATCTTTCGGAGATCCACGATGTGTTCCACGTGTCCTTGTTGAGGCAGTATGTGGCGGACGAGTCGCATATTTTGCATCCGACCGAGGTAAAGGTAGATCGGGATCTGTTGTATGTGGAGAAACCCCTATGGATTCTTGACAGGAAGGACAAGGTACTTCGTAACAAGCGTATACCGTTGGTGATGGTACAGTGGCAGCGCAGAGGTACAGAGGAAGCTACTTGGGAGTTGGAGAGTCGGATGTTAGCCGAGCACCCCGAGTTATTATGAGCTTTTTATACTTCTTAGTATCGAGTTTGTACTTGTTCAGTTGTAATAAAGAACATTTGGTTGGCTATTTATGTTTTCCTCTAAGACTTAAATTTCGAGGACGAAATTTTTTAAGTGGGGGAGAATGTAGTAACCCGCATTTCTAATTAGTGATTAATGAGTAATTAATCACGTGATCATGTTTAGATTAAATAAAACATGATTAAGTAAGTTCCTGTTGGGATAACGGACTTCAGAAATGGATTCAGAGCACTCGAATTAGTTGAATTGGTTCAGCAGGATCGGATGGTCCGATGAGGAGTTCGGACGATCCGAAGTGGATTAGAAACTCCGTGCCAGGATCGGAGGCTTCGATCGAGATCGGACGCTCCGTCGGCAAGATCGGAAGCTCCGATCTGGACCAGGGCACACGTCATCACTTATGTCAGCAAGGTGACATCATGGCTGACGTAATAGTGGGCCATCGGATTCTCCGAAGGAGGGATCGGAGGTTCCGATCGTGTTCGGACGATCCGAACCGGGTTCGGAGGCTCCGAACGTTGCCTATAAATAGAGGGTTCGAGAATTCATTTTCTCGCACCAATTCCCTCTCTTCTCTCTGATTTCTAAGCCTTCTAACTCAGATCTAGGGAGATCTAGGCATCCTACGGGGAATCTGGAAGTGGCTTAGTGATCTAGACGTCGTCGCGGAGCTACGGCCTAGTTTTGAGGCTATTGACAGCAAAGAGCTAACGACGGACGCAGGTATAGCTTTGGCATCCTAAAAATATTTAGGAGTATGCAATAGCTTAGTTAAGGCTTTTAGAGCTCTATTGTTGATGCATGGATATTTGCATTGTAGTAGCAGTAGACTGAACTAGTAGGCTTGGAGTCTAGGTCAGTGGAGCTAGGTTTGACCAGCAGTGTTAGAGGTACGTAAGTACTGACCGAGATAGCCGGCATGATATATTTGCTTATATGTTGCATGAGTATGTGCTATATGTTTTATCATGTTTTAGCATGTTTTACCATCTTAGCACATACATCATTTTACGTGTGACTGCATCCGAAGAGATGTGAGTCATTGACAGTCTCCATAGGGAACAATGATCTTATTTTGGACTCGAGTCAGCTATGACAGTTTCCATATAAGTCTTGTATCCTGTTTTGGATTCGGATCAGGATGGGGTTGGCTCAGCCCTGATATGGAGTATACGAGTACCCCGCGGAGTAGCTCTCCAGCCGGTACTGTATATTCCCGGCACCATGAGCAAGTGTTTCCACTTGAGTTTTAAATCATTTGTGTGCTTATATTTGTATTTATATCATTGCTTCGTATTGAGCGTTCTAGCTCACGCCCCTATGTTTGGGTATTGTGTACCTTGTGGCGGGGCAGGTTTGAGGCTGGACGGTCCAGGTGGCTCTCAGCAGGATTGAGCTTGGGGAGTGCGAGGTTGTAGAGGGTAGGGATTTATTTACCCTGAACCTTCGATTTGGTTGTATAACAGTACTTATACACTTGTGATAGCGTCGGTTGTATTCTGCCGATTGGATTTGTTGTATTTTAATTATCTGCTCTTTACGCTTTAAGATTTTATTGCGTGCACTTTTACTATAAGTCTGATTAGGTAGTGGATCCGGGTTGGGTCACTACAATACACATCAATATTCCATTTGCAGATGCCTTGGAACAAATGCACAACTATGCCAAGTTCATCAAAGATGTGATGTCTAAGAAGAGGAGATTTCAAGACAATAAAGTGGTGAATCTAACAGAAGAGTGCAGCGCAATCTTGCAGAAAAAGTTGCCACAAAAGCTTAAGGATCCAGGGAGTTTTACTATCCCTTGTTTTATTGGTGGTTCTAAGGTAAATAGAGCTTTATGTGATTTAGGAGCAAGTATAAATTTAATGCATTTTTCTATGTACAGGACACTGGAGCTTGGAGAAGTCAAGGTGACCACCATCACATTACAGCTGGCTGATCGAAGTATCACATATCCACGGGGTATTGTGGAGGATGTTTTGGTGAAGGTAGACAAGTTCATATTTCCAGCAGACTTCGTGATTTTGGACATGGATGAAGATGAAGAAACCTCTTGATCTTTGGGAGACCCTTTTTAGCCACTGCACGTGCGCTAATTGATGTTCACAAGGGAGAGCTCACACTTCAAGTTGGTGGTGAAGCTGTGATTTTCAATATCTATCACACCATGAAGGGCCCAAATGAGATAAGTACGTGTAAAAGTATTGAAACCATTGATTCTCATAATTCTTTTTCATGTGCAGGAATCGCTGATCCATTAGAAAGATTTTTGGTGGCGGATGAGATATTTGATAAGGACGAGGATTGGGAGCTACATGAACAAAAAGCATTCCTTGACAGAGCTCCGAAAGAAAAAAAGGTAAGTCCTAAAGAATCTGAAGAATTGGAAAATAGTGCACCAGAGGTATCTACTGAAACTCATGATCTTAAAGAATTGCCTGCACACTTATGTTATGCATTCCTTGGTAAAAATTCTACTTGTCCTATTATTATTTCGGCTCACCTGTCTGCTGTAGAAAAAGATAAGTTGTTGAGAGTATTGAGAAATATTAAAATTGCTTTAGGATGGTCAATTTCTGATATTAAGGGTATTAGTACAACAATATGTGTAAAGCACGGGATTATTTAATTTTAATCCAAGAATATTTATTTTGGGAATATCTAGAGTTTAGAATTAAATTTTAATATTCTTAAATGAATAAGGATTGAAATGGAATTAAATCACTTTTTCGGGGACTGAATTGCAAATAGTCAAAAGTTCAGGGACTAAACTGCAATTTGGCTAATATATATCTAAATGTCCACCTAATTCTTAGCAATCTCACGTGTACTGTTCATAAATAAGAAGTAAAAAGGCAGAACTCGGCTGAAACCTTTTGGACGCCATTTTTGGTTCCATAAAAGCTTCGATAATTCGCGATACGGTCGTCAGAAATTCGAAATAAATATATATCTGTGATCACCGCTCCGAGAGCTTCATTTTGGTAAAATTTTCATTCACTTTTCTCAGACTTTGTTTTTATGTTGAAGATGGAATTTCATGATTTTAAGATATATGCATATATGAGCTGTACCGATTGTGTATTCGTAGACGGTTCGGAAAAAGACTATCGTTCGGATTTTATATGAATTTAGAAGTAAAATTCGAAATTTACCCTTTCTGATATGTTGCTGAAAGTATATGTACATTGCTGTTTTGTTGGAGATTCTGAGTTATATTGATTGTTGGATTGATTGTGATATTGATTTGGTTGCCGGTTTTTAGCCGTTACGCCGCCGGTTTCAGAATTTGTACAAGTTTAAACTTGTTTACCTAGCTATGGTGAAATGGATTTGGAAGTTGATGTTTATGATTCCAAACACTTCATTAGAGCTTTGTTATTGACGTATTCGAATTCGAGAATCCGGAATTGAATCGGCGAAGAAGGCAAGAAGTTTTGAAGCCTTTTGCAATTGAAGTTTGAGTTGAAAGTTGAGCAGCCTTTTGATATGAATTCTCATTGAAGTACTTTCAGACTTGACATCGAAAGGTATAAATGACAGTTAATCCAGCTGAGATAGAATGCTTGAAATAGCTATTGTTTCGAGTATTCCCTTGTTAATCACATACTTGTTTGATTATGTGCTTTATGTCATTAGATGATTATGTTGCTTTGCTTGATTATATGTGTAGATGCTCAAGATGTTTTACAGCCTTTAATGTATACAGATTATGTTGCATTCATCTTGAACTCCAGCCTGAAAAGCACAGAGGGTTGAAAGGCCTAGAGTGCATATGATGTTTGGAGGGCTGTAGTTGAGTGGCACGGAATGTAGAGTTACTTTCAGAGCCAGAAAACTCACTATAGTTGCAACAAAGTCAGAGGAAATAAAATACTTGACTTCACCTTGGTTGGGTGCGTTGGTTTTAGTTGAAGATTTTATTTTTTCTGGATCCCAAGAACCAATATTCAGTTGAAATCAGATTTGATAGCCTGCCTTTGACACATGCATTGCATCCATGTTTATTATATTACATGTTTTGTTATTTATACTGGGATTTATTTTAACCGGAGTTTTCCGGCTATTGCTATGTTTTGTATGTGTGCATGGCAATAGGTGGGGCAGAAGCTGGACAGAGAGGTCATGAATAGCTCGAGAGAGCAAGATTAGTACATGGTGATTTCGGGCTATGATTAGAGTTGTTGACAAATATTGTATTGCTTTTTGTTGGACCTTTATTGTACATAGTATAAACCATGTAGAAAACTTGGTTTTGGTTGTATTGAGCATGTGTGTATGGTTGGTACCAACTTTGGGAAAATGAGAATAGCAATACATGAGTAGATTGAGTTTTGTTGTGTTTGTCCTTTATACATCATATTTGGCATGTATAGATGCATTTCCATCATTTCAACCATCAAGATCAGCAATAGAGCAGCAATTTAGCAAGCCGGGCAGAACTCAGCTCGCTCGAGCGAAGCCTGGGCTCGCTCGAGCGAGCCATGGGTGTGTCAACTCGAGTGGAGCTCGCTCGAGCAAGAGGTGAAGCTCGCTCGAGCGAGCCACCATGGTTTAAAAAAAAATATTTGTTGATCTTTTGCGACGTACTTTTGTGTCGCCAAATGTCCTGTATCACAGATTGAATTTTTCCAATTATTAATCGCCCTATAAGCTAAGATTAGCACCCGAGTCCTCACAACAGGTGGTATCAGAGCGTAAGTTTCTGGATTTAGATAGAAGTTGATGAGCGGGGTAGATTGAGTCTGTCTGACTGTTTGATATTGGATGAGATTACATGTTGTACCTGATTATGTGCAGTATATGCTAGCATGCTTTATATTGCAATAATTATGTGATTGCATGATTATGTGCTTTCATTGCTACTGCATGCTATATATGCAATTGTATTCCAGATTATCCTCAGTCAGAACCTAAATTCTTCTGAGAACGCATGAGAATGCTTATAAGAGAAGGATGGAATAAATTGCTGAATATGATATTGTTTATGCACTAATCTGTTTGACAATCAGATATGCCTCCCCGTAAAGCACCAGTTCCTAGACATACATTGGATGTTCCTCAGGCCGAACCAGCACCAGTACCATCGCCAGTTGCTGAACCTCAGAATGCACAGGGTAGTACATTTGCTGATTCTATGGATGCTACTGCTACTCCGATGGAGACACTGCTGAAACGATTTCATTCGTTCAAACCGCCAAAACTGAAAGGAACAGAAAATTCAGTTGATTGTGAAAATTGGTTAGAAGACATTGAACAGTTGTTTGAGTCACTTGATTATACCGATGATCGTCGTATCATATTGGTAATACATCAACTTCACGAAGTTGCTAAAATTTGGTGGATTACGACAAAATGGGCATTGGAACAATGAGGTACGACTATCACTTGGAAAGTCTTTAAAAATGAATTCTATCAACGTTTCTTTCCAGCCTCCTACAGGAAAGATAAGGGTGCTGAATTTGCAAATCTGAGGCAAGGCAATATGAATATTGAAGAATATGTGACCAAATTTTCAAGTCTTTTGAAGTTTGCTCCACATATAGCAGCGACTGATGAAGCCATGGCAGACCAGTTTATCAATGGCCTCAATCCAGATGTGTTTATGCTGGTGAATAGTGGACGACCCAATACCTATGCTGATGCACTGAATAAAGCTAAGGGAGAAGAAGCAGGTTTATTGTGACAAAGAGGAGCACCATTTCATCCACAACCATCTCCACAGTCGGTATCAGCATCAGTTCCACAAAATCCGCCACAGTTTCAGCAACCATCTCCCAGATTTGAGGGAGGAAGCAGTGGCAGAAAGGATTCTAGATTCAGGTCTAAAGGTAAACAGTTTAAGAAGTCTGGCAGTAGTTCTTCCAGTTATAGTGGACAGAGATAGTTTGGTATAGGGCAAAGAACTGGTGAGTCTGGATTATTTTGTGGTAAGTGTGGTGGACGACATGCTACTGATCAGTGCAGAGGTGTGTCAGGGAATTGCAATATCTGTCGCCAACCAGGTCATTATGCCAAGGTGTGTCCTCAAAGAACAACTGGTGCAAGTTCTTCTCGACCAGCACCTCAGGCAGAAAGGAAATCAGTGCATTCATTTTAGCCTCAGCAACAGACTAGAGCAGGAGGAAGCCAGACTGTGACTCAACCTCCTAGGCAACAGGCAAGAGTGTTTGCATTGACTGAGGAGCAGGCACAGGCAGCACCTGAAGATGTCATAGCAGGTAACTGCTCTATTTATGGTTATTCTGCCTATATTTTGATAGATACAAGTGCATCACATACATTCATATCTAAAAAAATTGTTATGATGCATTCTTTATCGTCTGAGTCATTGCCTACTGTTGTTTCTATTTCTTCACCTTTGGGTAAAGGTATTATATCTGTTCGAATGATTCGAAATTTTGCTTTGCAATATGACAGAAATGTGATTGATATAGATTGTATAGTACTTGGATTATCAGATTTTGATTGTATTATTGGTATAGACATGTTAACCAAGTACAGAGCGACTGTAGATTGTTTTCAGAAAGTGGTCAGATTTAAACCATAAATGGCAGCTGAATGGAAATTCTATGGTAAGGGTTCTCGAGCTAAGATTCCTTTGATATCTGTGTTATCTATGACCCATTTATTGGAGAGAGGTGCAGAAGGATTTCTAATTTATTCAGTTGATGTATTGAAATCCAGTCCAGCAGTAACAGATATTCCAGTTGTGCATGAATTTGCTGATATATTTCCTGATGAAATTCCTGGTTTACCTCCAGTTCGAGAGATAGATTTCAGTATTGAGTTAATTCCAGGTACGCAACCAATATCCAAAGCTCCTTACAGAATGGCACCTATTGAATTGAAGGAGTTGAAGGATCAATTGGAAGATTTGTTGGCCAAAGGGTACATTAGGCCGAGTGTTTCACCTTGGGGCACTCCGGTACTATTTGTACGAAAGAAACATGGCTCAATGTGGTTGTGTATAGATTATTGTCAACTGAACAAGGTAACCATAAAGAATAAATATCCATTTCCTCGAATCGATGATTTGTTTGATCAGCTACAGAGTTCAGCTATCTATTCTAAGATTGATTTACGATCCGGATATCATCAACTGAGAGTATGAGATGAAGATATCCCTAAAACTGCTTTCAGAACAAGGTATGGACATTATGAATTCATTGTCATGCCTTTTGGTTTAACCAATGATCCTGCAGTATTTATGGGATTGATGAATAGGGTATTTTAGAAATACTTGGATGACTTTGTCATTATTTTTATCGATGGTATCTTGATATATTCCAAGAATATGCATGATCATGTTGAACATCTCAGAATCATCTTACAGACTTTGAGAAATGAGAAATTATATTCCAAGTTATCGAAATGTGAGTTTTGGTTGCAGAAAGTTGTGTTTCTTGGACATATTATTTCATGTGATGGGATTTTAGTGGATCCAAGCAAGGTAGAGGTTGTACTGAATTTGCCGAGACCTACATAAGTGCCAGAAATACGAAGTTTTATGGGCCTGGCAGGTTATTATAGACGCTTTATTAGAGATTTTTCCAGCATTGAGAAGACTATTACGCAATTGACTCGGAAAAATATGCCGTATGTATGGACTGAAGCTTGTGAAACTAGTTTCTTGGAGTTGAAGAAAAGGCTTACCAGTGCACCTGTCTTGACGATTCCATCAGGTACGGGTGATTTTGTTGTATATTGTGATGCTTCTCACAAGGGTCTGGGTTGTGTGCTTATGCAGCGAGGGCATGCTATCGCTTATTCTTCGAGACAGTTAAAGCCACACGAGACTCGGTATCCTATCCATGATTTGGAGCTTGCCGCTATTGTCTTTGCATTGAAGATATGGCGACATTATCTTTATGGTGAGAAGTTTGAAATCTTTTCTGATCACAAAAGCTTAAAATATATGTTTTTGCAATTAGAATTGAATATGAGACAGCGTAGATGGCTTGATTTACTGAATGATTTCGATTGCAAGATCAAATATTATCCAGGAAAATCCAATGCAGCTGCAGATGCCTTGAGTAGAAAGGTATGTTCATTATCCTTATCTACGATAGGTGTATCTCAAATGGTGAAAGATTGTTGTATTTTTAGATTAGTATTTGAAACAGATATACAGCCTATTCGTGTTTGTGCTACAAAAGCTGAGCCAGAACTGTTGATCAGAATTAAAGAAGCACAGAAAATTGATCAAACTATTCAGAATTCGATTGATATGGTCAGATCTGGACATCATCCGAATATCAGGTCAGTGCTGATGATGTGTTATATGTGAATAACAGACTTATTGTTCCAGATAATTCAGATTTGAAACAACAAATATTGAAAGAGGCTCACAGCAGTCGATTCAATATTCATCCTTGTGGCAGAAAAATGTATAATGATTTGAAAATGCAGTATTGGTGGAAACAGATGAAGTCATATGTGACTGAATTTGTATCTAGATGTTTGAATTGCCAACAGGTGAAAGTTGAACGAAAGAAGCCAGGTGGTCTATTGCAGAGTTTATCAGTTCCAGAATGGAAATGAGAACATATTTCCATGGATTTTTTCACACAGCTACCACGTTCATCCAGAGGTTGCGATGCCATTTGGGTGATTATTGACAGGTTGACGAAATCAGCATGTTTCATTCCGTACAAGATGACGTACAGACATGATCAGATGGCAGAGATCTACATCAGAGAAATGGTAAGATTACATGGTGTGCCTAAATCTATCGTTTCATATCAAGACCCTAGATTTACATCACAGTTTTGGCATAGCTTGCAACAAGCTCTTGGTACTCAATTGCTTCTGAGTACAACTTATCATCCTCAAACAGACGGACAGTCAGAGCGGACTATCCAGACACTTGAGGATATGTTCAGAGCTGTAGTACTAGATTTTGGTACTAGTTTGCAAGATTCATTACCAGTTGCAGAATTTTCTTATAATAACAGCTATCAGACTAGCATTGAGATGGCTCCTTTTGAAGCACTGTACGGAAAAAAATGTAGATCACCGTTGTATTGGGATGATATCTCAGATGTACCAGATGTTGGGCCAGATATGATCAGAGAAATTACTGAAAAAGTAAAGCTTATACAGAAAAGAATGAAAACAGCTCAGGACAGACAAGCAAAGTAAGCGAATATCAGACGACGACCTCTATCTTTTGATCAGGGAGACAGAGTTTTCTTGAAGATTTCTCCGTTTAGAGGTACAGTCAGATTTGGCAAGAGAGGAAAATTATCTCCGCGTTTTATCGGTCCGTATGAGATTATCGAGAAGATAAGCGATCTTGCTTATCGACTCGCTTTTCCTCCATCTTTGTCTGGTATTCATGATGTATTCCATGTCTCTATGCTGCGGAAGTATCAGCCTGATCCTTCCCATATTCTTCAGCCTGATGAAGCTGAACTTGACGAGACTCTCAGTTATTTTGAGCAGCCTATTCAGATTCTTGATCGTAAAGACAAACAACTCAGAAACAAAACAATTCAGTTGGTCAAAGTTCAGTGGAGTCGACATGGCACAGAAGAAGCAACTTGGGAGACTGAGTCAGATATGAGACAGAGATTTTCAGAGTTGTTCCATTGATGTGAGTTCTTATTCTGCTTTCTGTTATTCCATTATCTTATGTGTAAATAGATTGCATATACAACATGCTTATGATTTCGAGGACGAACTCATGCCTTAGTGGGGGAGAAATGTAAGACCCGAGATTATTTAATTTTAATCCGAGAATATTTATTTAGGGAATATTTAGAGTTTAGAATTAAATTCTAATATTTTTAAATGAATAAGGATTGAAATGGAATTAAATTGCTTTTCCGGGGACTGAATTGAAAATAGTCAAAAGTTCAGGGACTAAACTGCAATTTGGCTAATATATATCTAAATGTCCACCTAATTCTTAGCAATCTCACGTGTACTGTTCAGAAATAAGAAGGAAGAAGGCAGAACTCGGCTGAAACCTTTTGGATGCCATTTTTGGTTCCGTAAAAGCTTCGATAATTCGCGATCCGGTTGTCAGAAATTCAAAATAAATATATATCTGCGATCACCGCTTTGAGAGCTTCATTTTGGTACAAGTTTCATTCACTTTTCTCAGACTTTATTTTTATGTTGAAGATGGAATTTCATGACTTTAAGATATATGCATATATGAGCTGTACCGATTGTGTATTCGCAGACGGTTTGGAAAACAACTATCGTTCGGATTTTATATGAATTTAGAAGTAAAATTCAAATGTTACCCTTTCTGATATGTTGCTGAAAGTATATGTATATTGTTGTTTTGTTGGAGATTATGAGTTATATTTATTGTTGGATTGATTGTGATATTGATTTGGTTGCAGGTCTTTAGCCGTTACGCCGCCGATTTCAGAATTTGTACAAGTTTAACCTTGTTTACCTAGATATGTTGAAATGGATTTGGAAGTTGATGTTTATGATTCCAAACACTTAATTACAACTTTGTTATTGACGTATTCGAATTCGAGAATCCGGAATTGAATTGGGGAAGAAGGCAAGAAGGTTTGAAGCCTTTTGCAATTGATGTTTGAGTTGAAAGTTGAGCAGACTTTTGATATGAATTCTCATTGATGTAATTGCAGATTTGAAGTACTTTCAGACTTGACATCGAAAGGTATAAATGAAAGTTAATCCAGCTGAGATAGAACGCTCGAAATAGCTATTGTTTCGAGCATTCCCTTGTTAATAACATACTTGTTTGATTATGTGCTTTATGTGATTAGATGATTATGTTGCTTTGATTGATTATATGTGTAGATGTTCAAGATGTTTTACAGCCTTTAATGTATACAGATTATGTTGCATTCATCTTGAACTCCAGCCTGAAAAGCACAGAGGGTTGAAAGGCCTAGAGTGCATATGATGTTTGGAGGGCTGTAGTTGAGTGGCACGAAATGTAGAGTTACTTCCAGAGCCAGAAAACTTACTATAGTTGCACCAAATTCAGAGAAAATAAAATACTTGACTTCACCTTGGTTTGGTGAGTTGGTGTTAGTTGAAGATTTTATTTCCTTGGGATCCCAAGAACCAATATTCAGTTGAAATCAGATTTGATATCCTGCCTTTGACACATGCATTGCATCCATGTTTATTATATTACATGTTTTGTTATTTATACTGGGATTTATTCTAACCGGAGTTTTCCGGCTATTGCTATGTTTTGTATGTGTGCATGGCAATAGGTGGGGCAAGAGCTGGATAGAGAGGTCGTGAATAGCTCGAGATAGCAAGATTAGTACGTGGTGACTTCGGGCTATTATTAGAGTTGTTGAAAAATATTGTATTGCTTTTTGTTGGACCTTTATTGTACATAGTATAAACCTTGTAGAACACTTGGTTTTGGTTGTATTGAGCATGTGTGTATGGTTGGTACGAACTTTGGAAAAATGAGAATAGCAATACATGAGTAGATTGAGTTTTGTTGTGTTTGTCCTTTATACATCATATTTGGCATGTATAGATGCATTTCCATCATTTCAACCATCAAGATCAGCAATAGAGCAACAATTTAGCAAGCCGGGCAGAACTCAGCTCGCTCGAGCAAAGCCTGGGCTCGCTCTAGCAGGCCATGGGTATGTCAACCCGAGTGGAGCTCGCTCGAGCGAGAGGTGAAGCTCGCTCGAGCGAGCCAACATGGTTAAAAAAAAATTGTTGATCTTTTGCGAAGTACTTTTGCGTCGCCAAATGTAAGATTTTGCGTCGCCAAATGTCCTGTATCACAGATTGAATTTTTCCGATTATTAATCGCCCTATAAGCTGAGATTAGCACCCGAGGTCCCCACAATATGCATGTATAAAATTTTGATGGAAGAGTCTTGTAATCCTTATGTTGATCATCAGAGACGGTTGAATCCCGCTATGAAAGAAGTAGTTAAGAAAGAGGTTTTAAAGTTGTTGAATGCGGGAGTGATTTATGCTATTTCTGGCAGTAGTTGGGTATCTCCTGTTCAAGTGGTGCCTAAGAAAGGTGGGATTACTGTGGTTAATAACGAAAATAATGAGTTAATATCCACACGTACAGTAACTGGCTGGCGAGTCTGTATAGATTATAGGAAGTTGAACAAAGCTACTCGTAAGGATAATTTTCCACTTCCTTTCATCGATCAAATGCTTGATATACTTGCTGGTTATTTCTATTACTGCTTCTTAGATGGTTATTCAGGTTATAATCAAATTGCTATTGCACCGGAGGATCAGGAGAAGACTACTTTTACGTGTCCCTATGGCACGTTTGCTTTCAAGAGGATGTCGTTTGACCTATGTAATGCACCTGCAACTTTTCAGCGGTGTATGATGGCGATCTTTGCAGATATGGTGGAGGAAGTGATGGAAGTTCTTATGGATGACTTTTTAGTATTTGGTTCCTCTTTTGATCATTGCTTGCATAATCTTTCTCTTGTTTTACAGAGGTGCCAAGACAAGAATTTAGTTCTTAATTGGGAGAAGTGTCATTTTATGGTTCAAGAGGGCATTGTCCTTGGACATAAAGTGTCATCCAATGGATAAGAGGTGGATCGAGCCAAAGTGGTTGCAATTGAAAAGCTTTCACCTCCGAAGAATATCAAGGGCATTAGAAGTTTCCTAGGCCATGCGGGGTTCTATAGGCGTTTCATCAAAGATTTTTCAAAAATCACAAAACCCCTGTATAATTTTCTTGAAAAAGATTCTACATTTATATTTGATGATTCTTGTTTGCAGGTCTTTGAGAAGATCAAGACGGCGTTGATCACAGCACCCATCATGGTTGTACCGGATTGGAAGGAACCTTTTGAGTTGATGTGTGATGCTAGTGATTATGCAGTAGGAGCTGTTTTGTGCCAGAGGAGAGATAAGATTTTTAGAGCAATCTATTACGCCAGTCGCACCATGGATGCCGCACAGCAAAACTACACTACTACAGAAAAAGAGATGCTTGCAGTAGTTTTTGCTTTTGATAAGTTTCATTCGTATCTAATTGGCACTAAAGTAGTTGTTTACACTGACCATGCAGCAATTCGCTATTTATTTGCCAAGAAGGATGCCAAGTCACGCTTGATAAGGTGGATTCTGCTTCTACAATAATTTGATTTTGAAATAAAGGATAAGAAGGGTAGCGAAAATCAGGTTGCTGATCACTTGTCAAGATTGGAGCTAGAAGACGTTAAAGAGGAGGAAAGCATAAAAGAATTATTTCCGGATGAACAGATCTTTGAGGTAAGTTCCTCCATTCCTGGTTTGCTGATATTGCTAATTTTTTGTCTTGTGGTGCTATGCCTCCAGAATTGAACCGACACCAGAAAAATAAATTTTTCCATGACGTTAAGTTCTACTTGTGGGATGATCCCTATGTTTTCAAACTTTGTGCCGATCAAGTGATTCGGAGATGTGTGGCGGGGCAAGACGCACATGAAATTCTGGAACAATGTCATTCCGCACCATATGGAGGACATTTTGGAGCAACCTGGACTACTGCTAAGGTACTACAATCTTGTTTTTATTGGCCTACATTATTTAGAGATAGTTATACCTTAGTGAAATAATGT
Organism: Henckelia pumila; assembly: GCF_033568475.1. Taxonomy (NCBI): domain Eukaryota; kingdom Viridiplantae; phylum Streptophyta; class Magnoliopsida; order Lamiales; family Gesneriaceae; genus Henckelia; species Henckelia pumila. Next base: position 54,379,682 of record NC_133121.1, read on the forward strand.
GATAAGTGTCAAAGAACGGGAAATATATCTAGAAGGCATGAATTACCCCTCACAAATATTTTAGAAGTGGAATTGTTTGATGTGTGGGATATTAATTTTATGAGTCCCTTTCCCCCTTCTTTTGGGTACACGTATATTTTATTAGCAGTTGATTATGATTCGAAATGGGTGGAAGCCATTGCCACCTCTACTAATGACGCTCGTGTTGTAGTAAAGTTTCTGCAAAAGAATATTTTTACGCGGTTTGGAACTCCACAAGCAATAATCAGTGATGAAGGTATGCATTTTTGCAATAAAATTTTTAATACCTTTCTCACTAAGTATGGTGTCAGGCATAAGGTGGCGTGTGCATACCATCCTTAAACCAATGGCCAGACGGAGATCTCTAACCGGGAAATCAAGCAAATCTTGGATAAAACAGTTAAGACAAATCGGAAAGATTGGGCAATCAAGCTAGATGACGCTATTTGGGCCTACCGCACTACATTCAAAACACCTATTGGGATGTCTCCCTATAGGTTGGTGTTTGGTAAGGCATGTCATTTGCCTCTGGAGTTGGAGAACAAGGCGTTTTGGGCTGTCAAGAAGCTGAGCATGGATCTCGAAGCATCCGGGGAGTTGCGGAAACTACAGTTGAATGAATTGGATGAATTCCAAAATGAAGCTTATGAGAATTCCAAGATATACAAGGAGCAAACAAAGAAGTGGCATGACAAAAACATTTTGCGTAGGGAATTCGAAACAGGTCAAAAAGTTTTGCTATTTAACTCTCGTTTGAAATTATTTCCTGGGAAGTTGAAATCACGATGGTCCGGGCCTTTTCTCATGGAGACTGTTTATCCACATGGTGCCCTTGAATTGAGATGTACAGATGGAAGAACTTTCAAGGTGAATGGGCAGAGAGTCAAGCATTACTTTGGCAACGAAGTACAACCTGCATCCAGCGCATTGCTTGATGATCCCAACTAAAGACTGGTGCAAGTTGGGCTGATGAATTTAAACCAAGCGTTTTTTGGGAGGCAACCCAAACTTTGTAGTTTCTGTCTTTATTTTTGTTGAATTTTCGTTTATTTTTGCTTTTCAATTTTATAATTATATTTTTGTGTGCTTTGGAAGTAATTTGGTTAATTTTATTTGAATTTTTTTCAGGCTATTGCAGCCCAGTTCGAGCAAAAGGGGCGCCCGCCCCATCTGAAGGCGCGCCCACGCCACTACTGAATCCATCCTGGTAATTTTTGCGAAGAAGAGGCATGCTCGCCCTGAATCAAAGCGCGCCCGCCCCGCCACTGAAGCGTCTAGCATTTTTTTTTCAAACCCTCGGCGCGCCCGCCCCTCTATTCGCGCGCCCGACCAAACCGAGAGCCCTGTTTTTGCAAAATAAAAGCGCGCCCGCTCTGCTCTACTGCACACCCGCCCCATCACTGCATCAATCAACTTGTACAAAGTCGAACTAGAGGCGCGCATGACCCTCACATCTCAGTGCCCGCTCCGTTCTTATTTTATGCGATGTATCTGAACTTTCCCCTCTTTTCTTTCTTCACTTTTTCCCCTAATTCTCCTACACTCATCCATCCTCACGCCGCCTTCCATTCTCCTACTTCACAAATCGGCTATTCCCTCTCATAATCTCCAACATACATCCTCTACCTCCTTCCTCATCATCCTTTCAACGCGGGTTGGTGTCACCACATTGCAAAGGGGCGCGCCAAGCTTCAACTTTCTGTTGGCTCTACAACGGGGAAAATTTTGCTTTATCTATTCTTATCGGACTCATATGGAGTAAGTTCATTTTTCTTGTGATCATAAACTTGACTTGGGTGGTGAATATTCAGAATTTCAGTCTATTGCGGTGTGTGGATATTGAAGTCTTGTGTTGATAAATCACATTGTGGACGGTGGATTATCTTCGGAGTTGGTGAATTATAGATTGTGGGTTCAATTAAAGTTTGGGGGAGTTTTTGATTGTTCCGCTTTTATCACTTGTTGTGATTAATTGGTTTGCATCCTAAGTGTTAGAATAATGGCACCAAAGAAGAAATTAAAATATGTTGCATCATCTTCTACTTCCGCTCCGGATCCTGAACCGCAGCGTTTTTGGAATGAGATTGTCGAAGGGCATTATCAACGATGTCTAGGGAAAAAGATACTACCTGAGCGGGGTTTCGATACATCAATGGGTTTTGGGAATGATGAGTTTATGAGTCCTATTGGCCGGGCTGTGGCTGGTCGTCAATGGCTAAAATTTTCTCAGCCACCACAGGATGCAGTCGTCCCCTTATTTCGTGAATTTTATGCGAACTTGAAGGTAAAACACATGCAGCTTAAAGTGCTTGTCCGCAGAAAGTTGGTGTCTTTTTATGCTCACACTATTAACACCATGTACAACCTCTCGTCAGTGTTTCACGATGAGTACGTGGAATACAGAGCTAATGAAGTGGATTACACGGCGATTCTGAGCCGAATATGTATTCCGGGCACGGAATGGAGAATGGGCTGTGATCACTTGCCCTCCAAATTAAAGAAAACCGAACTGATTCCTGGTGCTAAGCTGTGGTTTAACTTTGTGTATGCTCGACTTAAACCGACAGACCACGAGCATGAGGTGACCCGAGAACGCGCTATTCTTGTTTATTGTATTTTGGAGGGCAAAGCTATTGATTTGGGACAGATTTGTCAAGAAACGATTCAAGGTGTGGCGGCAGGTAAGACGACTCGCGGGTTTGCATTGCCGGCACTTATCACTGATCTTTGTGAAGAGGCGGGAGTAGAGTGGAGCCAGAATGAAGAACTGCTGAAAGCTACTGCTTCTATTGTTTGTCATGCTCCATTCCGTATGGTGCCAACTTCTGAGCATAGAACGCGTGCTGAACGAAGAGAATTTAATGAGAGAGCAGTTGCACGAAGCGGCCCTGCACCCGACCTCAGGATCCCCATGTCGTCCCTGATCGTGTTGCTGGTTTAGAGGAGGAGTTGCGCCAAAACCGTCACGAGTTTCGGACGTTTCAGCAGACTACTGGTGTCTTTATGGACTATATGATGGATTTCACCGATGCTTTGCGACATCAGTTCCCACAGGATGCTGGTTCGGCTCACCCATTTTGTAGTACCCCGTACCCGAAATTGGTAATTAAGAGATTAACTATGTTAATTAAACCAATTAAGTATCGAACGGATCGGAAGCTCCGAAGGTGAGATCGGAAGCTCCGATGCAGGATCGGAAGCTCCGATCGATATTACGTCATGCATGACGTGTGGCAGGATCGGAAGCTCTGATCGCCCTATCCGAAGTCAACCAGTGACATTTTGACACGTGGCGGATAATGCAAGATCGGAAGCTCCGATGGCAGGATCGGACGTTCCACTCGTGTTCGGATGTTCCGATCGTAGTTCGGAAGCTCCGATCGCCGTCTATAAATAGGGGGTGCCGAGCTCATTTTTGAAGTGCACCATTCACCTCTTCTCTCTCGATTCATTAGCCTTCGATTTTATATCTAGGGCATTCTAGGCGTTCCGTGGGGAATCCGGAAGTGGCATAGCAATCCACACGTCGTAGCGGAGTTGTGGCCAAGTTTTGAGGCTATCTAAAACAAAGGGCTAACGACGAACGAAGGTATAGCTTTTGCTTCCTAAAAATATTTAGGAGTATGCTTTAGCTTAGTTAAGGCTTTTAGAGCGCTATAATGATAGTAGTATCATTTGGCAGTATAGAGCAGACTATAGGCGTGGACCTAGAGTTGGTAGAGCTTGCACTGATTTGAGGTACGAAAGTACTGTTCGAGATATCCTGACTGAGTATGCATGTATTATGTGACTGCATGATTTATATGCCATGATATTATGCTGCATTCATTTGCATCTTGCTGTATCTCTTTCGAGATGTCTATTAGTATGGTTGTACCCTATCCTGTTAGTGGATGGACTTCCATCGATTTGGGACCGGCGTATCCACGGTTATCTCGGTATGGGAGCCACCTCCTGAAGCGACGACACAGCGTGCTACATACCAGGGCCCGGTCTGTCTCTGTTATCTGATCCTTGACCTCGAGTTTATAGGGAGTTCACTTTGCATGCATGTATACTCATACTCTCGTACTGAGCGTTTTATGCTCACGTCTCGTACTCTGTGTTTCTGGACACCATATTCCATGGGGCAGGTTTGCGATTGGACGAGGCGGGTGGATCCAAGAGGGGCTAGGCAGTTGTCGACCAGCTGGAGCTTCGCCTAGGTTTTATTCTGTTGTTATTTGGATTGATACAACTATTCGATTGGGTTGTATTATATTTGGGTATTTATATATTCCTTTACTTGGGATTGTATAATATTTATGGTTTCCGCAGTTTATTCTGATATCTGTTTTATTAAGTTAATTGCATGCCTAAGTTTTGTTTAGTAGGTGATCCGGGTAAGGGTCACTACATTTATGGTATCAGAGCATGCAAAAGTATTCTTGGGATTTAGTCTCATCAGGAGGTATTTTTGTAGATGGCAAACTACGATGATGGGAGTAGCCACGGAAGTGGAGGCGGTCGTTGGGGCGATGCCGACCGAGAGCGTCGTCGAGAACGGCATCATCGTCAACATGACAACGAGCGTTTCACTGTGCGTCGATTCTTAGCTATGGGTCCTAAGCCCTTAGTTGGAGGTGAGTCTCCGGAGGATGCGGAGAATTGGTTAGACCGCATGGAGATGACTTTTCAGACTTTCCAATGCACCGAGGAGCAGAAGATGGAGACCTTGGGTTATCTTCTGGATGGACGTGCGCGCAGGTGGTGGAGGATTACTTCTGCACATTTGGTTTCGGCTAGAGGAGTGGCCACCTGGGCCGAGTTTCGTACAGCTTTCTATAAGATGTATTTCCCTCCTGCTCTCCGACTGGAAAAGGCAGGTGAACTTCTGAGTCTGCGTCAGGGAGCCATGAACATCGAGGAATATCAGCAAAAGTTTCTCGATCTCTTATCTTATTGTTTGGACATTGCTGACAGCTCCCATATGAAGTATAACATGTTCCTTCAGGGCCTTAACCCTGAGATCCATGACCGTGTGGTGGTTGGCGACGACATGTCCTACGAGGGTTTGGTGAGCCGTTGTCACCAGGCAGAGGACAGCATTCGGCGGAACAGGTCTTTCTCTCAGTCGAGACCTGCTAGTTCTTTGGGTCCCCGTGCCCAATATTTCAAGAAGTCTGGATCTACTTCTTCTTCCTCTAGCTCTGCTGGTGTTATCTGTTTCGGTAGGAAGGACAAGTGTGATCACTGTGGGAAGAACCATCCATCCGATAAGTGTCATAGAGCTTCTGGAGCTTGTTTTCATTGCGGCGAGGTGGGTCATATCCAGAGGGATTGTCCACTATCTGGGGGAGGCGATTCAGGATCTGGTTCAGGATCTGGTTTTCAGGCCACCGTTCAGCAGAGGTCGCAGGGACAGCCTGCTGGGAGTTCTCATTTGAGGCCATGAGCTTCTGGCCAGGTGTTTGCCCTGAGACATGATCAGGCAGTGGAGGAGAATGAGAAAGTCATCGTAGGTACATTTCTGCTTTATGGTATACCTTCTCTTTGAAAGAGTGGGTGCCCAGTGATCCAACTTGTGGCTAAGGGCTTTGATGACTCTTTGTATAAAAAATCTTTTGTTTAATATAATTTACACTTTTATTAATGGCAATGACTTTGTCTTTCTTCATATTGTGATATTGTGATATACTATTGTTGTTTTGATAAAGACCTTGAATATACTATAGTGTATGTAAGATGTGGTAGAACATGGGGATGTCTATCATGAAACACATCTTATAGTCACTGTATATTCTAAACTGTTCCTAGTCGATTGAGCCGTCCGATAATAAGGATAAGGATCGCTCGAGTTTGAGACTAGCATTTGCGATGCGGAGTACCACGTTTCATTGGTAAGGAACATGGAGATGTTCGAAGCATGCAAATGGATATTCATATGATGAATGATCGAACTACCCTATCCGGACTTTCCAAGTGGTTATCACTTATCGAGTGGATAAAGTCCGCGGTTTTGGTTGTACACCATTAGTCCTTACTACTTGAGACATCATTGAGACTCTATATGCTAGTAATGTGCTTTGACTCGTTTACCGACTCTATTGGGGTCATCAGGTGTCGTGATTGTGTACAGTTACAACACATATAGGAGTCGATGCTTTGTTGTCAAGGATTCACCACATACTTGCGAGTGTGGATATCCTATGCGATCTGAGGAGATATTAGTGTGACGAATCTCTGGCCAGAGTACATGATGTGATTTAAGAAATGGTTTCTTAGTAGCACATGCGATGTCACTATTTGATCTTCAAGATGTATTGCATAGTTATCGAATCTCGAGCGACTCTCGATATACCAATGGTTTTTGATTCGATCGGGATATATGGATGAAGGGACCGTACTGTACGCTAACCAAAATCTACTGGTTCTTGTAGGCACTATCAGTGATACCTAGGGAATCATGGGGCGATGTTGCTAGGCGCTCATACCATGATTCGATGGGCAAGTCGGAAACTGTTGTTCCGAGTCACAAGGAGTTGTGAGCCCACGGCTAGCTGTATCCCTGAACCATTGAGGGTCACACAGTGTAATGGATTTTTAATCCCCGTTGAGATAGTTAAATTTAAAGAGTTAAATTTAATGAACAAAGAAGTTGGACTTCTTATTTAAGAGTAGAGGAGTAAGATTTCCTAAAATGACATAGGGATGGCCATTTTTGGAAATCACAGAATTCGGATTCAGAAAAATTTATCTTGACTTTAAAAGGTGCAGAAATGGTTTCTGTGCACATTGGTGAAATCGGTTTATCAATCGGAGTCACGATGAATTTTATATTAATTTCTGAACATGCGGCTTTGCTTGTCGGGCCTGAACTTATGACTAATGGGCCCTAAGCTGTTAGTGGCCTACATTATAAATAAGTTATTGCAGTACAGAAATTACACACAACAGGTCACAATTTTCGAAAACCCTAAGTATTTTTCTAAAAGGTGGCCGCCCCCCTCCCTCTCCCTGTCAGAAAAATCCAGCCTGTGATTTTGAATTACAGTCTGGTTTAACGGATCAAATTCGTTAATCTCTTCGTAGAAAACTTCTGATAGATTTTCTAGTGCAATCTATCAGAGGGATTAAATCTCTGTTCGTGGACCTGATTGAAGAACAGTTCGTCCATCAGTTCCAGGGATATACAACAAGAGCAGAGAAATCTGTTGGTGTCCAAAATCTCGATTCGAGATTAAAGGTAAAAATTTTATAATTGTTATTTAATTTTTACACACACAATTTAATCGTAAGGTTGATACCCATTATGGAATCGTTCCATACAAAATTTTTAAACTTCCGCTGCACCGGGTATTAATCATAATTTATCCTTTAATTGAATTTTGAAATTAATTATTTTTGGTACAATTGATGATAAGATATGATCTTATGGATATATTGAGTAAAATATGATTTTATGTATAAAATTGGATTTTATAGATAAAATATGATTTTATTTGATAAAAAGATAAAATATGATTTTATATGTAAAATAAGATTTTATGTATGAGATATGATTTTATCTTTTTTAAATTTAAATTGTCATTGCATGTTATCCAATAAATTAATTTTGAATTAAATGTTATTGGATAAGGATGATCGATTGCCATGACCAATTTTGTAGGTGTATGTTAGGAATTTACATTTGTTTTATTGTTGTTGGTTTTATTAATGAGCCTGGTTTATGACCCAATATGAATGTCATATGTAATAAAAGTGGGCTTGGTTTATGGCCCGTTCCCACCCCTTAAAAATGTATCCCCTACTTGTCATTGTTATTTATTGTAAATACATTAGATTTAGTGGGAGATCAAGATTTGAAGATGGAGGTGGGCCCAGCAGACAATAAAGACAGAAGAAATGTAAATTGGAAGCAAATGTAATAGGATTGCATTGCATACTGCATATTATCTAGGATTGGACTAAGACTCGTGATTGGCAACCACGGGTCGATTAGAAATGGAATCGATCGTCCTATATAATATGTGATATTATAGTTGTATGCATGTTTTAGACATAATTGTGTGAATCCGGCAAGCATACAAAATTTTTAAAAAAAAAATGATGAGACAAATTTTTATAATTAAAAATCCCTCATTTTAAATATGATTTAAAATTGATATCAAGATAAATAAAGAAAATTTAAATTTGTTTAAATGTTCCTACCTTCCATCAACGATCAATGTATGAGATGCTACCCGTGGATACGGTCCGGCTCATATTATTGGGGGGGCCCGTTCTTCGGAAAGCTGTACATTGGATCGACACATATTGTAAGTTGGGTGGAACTCCCATGGGATCGGCTCATATTATTGGGGGATCCACATGGCGACCGTCCATCACAACTTAATATTGATAAGTCATCTTGACATGTCACAATAAACGGCGTCATATTATTGGGCCCTTATTGGACATGAGGTAAAAACATGGAGGTTGCTTTGGAAGCAATTGGGCTCTACCATTTGAAAATTATGGTTGGCTGATATTATTCGGGACCATAAGTTTGTCAATTGGACTCCATGTTCTCACTAAGGAAAACAGTTTTCCGTTTTCACTAGAGGGTAGTGAAATCGTTAAAATAGTGGGAGTGAGATTCATAAAATAAAATTCGCCTATTTTATGTCTTAGTAAATTGCTTAAACAATCACTGATATTTGTCTGTTTCTTTTCAGTATTTCATACGATGAATTCGCGTAATCCACTTTTCTCGATCCTCGAACAAAATAAGTTGACTGGCGCAAACTATACGGAATGGTTCCGTAAGTTGAAGATTGTCTTGACTTCGGAGAAGATGCTCTACGTGTTAGAAAAATCTCCTTCGAAGGAAGCACCAGCTGACGTAAGTCCGGAGGAGTTAGCCAAGCTTGATACATGGTGGGACCATGATATCAAGACCAAATGCTATATGCAAGCCTCGATGTCTGATGAACTCCAGAGGCGATTTGAGGACACCGTGAATGCTGCTGACATTCACGTTCAACTCAAGGAACTTTTTGGGGCTCAATCGAGGGCTGAAAGGTTCGCTACTGTAAAGGAGCTAATGACGTGTCGCATGCGTGAAGGGACTTCGGTCCGTGATCATGGGGTACGAGTGATTTGGCTCATACAGAAGTTGGTAACCCTTGATTTGGTGTTGGAGCATGAACTCAACGTGGACTTACTACTTCTGTCTCTTCCTTCTTCGTTTGACGGATTTGTGGTAAATTTCAATATGAACAAGATAGAGGCCTTCCTTTAAGAGATGGTCAATATGCTTGTGACATATGAATCCACATTAAAGAAGGATAAACCGGCTTTCTTGGTGGGCTCCTCTTCTTCTGCTAAGAAGGGGCCAAGTACAAAGGGTAAGAAACGTTCTGCCCCACCCAAGAAAGTCGAACCCGAGAAGAAGTACAAGACAAAGGCTTCTAACATGGAAAAATCCAAGGATGTTTGCCATTACTGCAAGAAGCCCGGTCATTGGAAGCGTAACTGCAAGGAATATCTAGAGCAGTTGCGAACTGCAAAGGGTATGTTCTATATTGAAATAAATGTTTCACTTAATACTACTTCTTGGGTATTGGATACCGGATGTGGATCTCACATTTGCAATGATTTGCAGGTGATGACAAGAAGTCGCAGGCTTAGGATGGGTGAGACCCAACTGAGGCTCGGAAATGGTTCCAGAGTTGAAGCAAAAGCCGTGGGAGATGTTTATTTAATTTTGCAGAACGGTTTTAAGTTACTTTTAAGAGATGTTTTATTTGTTCCGGATTTAATTAAAAACATTATTTCTGTTTCTATGCTTGATAGAGATGGTTATTCTTGCAATTTTGTGAATGGGATTTGCAATATTTACAAGAATGAATGTTTAATTGGAAATGGACAACTTGAAAACGATCTATACAACTTAAAACTAAAAGACGTTCCAATAAATTATGTTGATAAACCGGCAACAACAAACAAAAGGAAATTCGATAGCCAAAACCCGGCAAACCTTTGGCACGCTAGGCTAGGTCATATTTCATCAAGGAGGATGAACAAGCTAGTGGGAGAGGGCATGTTTGATATGTCTGATATTAACTCTCTACCTACTTGTGAATCCTGCCTAAAAGGAAAAATGACTAAATCTCCTTTTAAGGGGAAACCTGAGCGTAGTCAAAATCTGTTGGATTTGATCCATACAGATGTTTGTGGTCCATTTAGAGTTGGGACTCAATATGGTCACACCTACTTCATTACCTTTACTGATGATTATTCAAGGTATGGGTATTTATATTTAATGAAATATAAGTCTGAAGCATTTGAAAAGTTCAAAGAATTCAAGGCTGAAGTAGAAAACAAGCTAGGTAAAAGTATTAAAGCACTTCGATCGGATCGAGGTGGAGAATACTTGAGTACCGAGTTTTTGGACTATCTAAAAGAGAATGGGATTCTCTCTCAGTGGATTCCTCCTATGACACCACAGCTTAATGGTGTATCGGAGCGTCGTAATCGAACTTTGTTGGACATGGTTCGATCCATGATGAGCTTCACTGAGCTTCCACCTTCGTTTTGGGGCTATGCGCTTGAAATGGCGGTATTGTTGTTGAACAACGTCCACACTAAAGCAGTGGACAAAACACCATACGAGTTATGGAATGGCAAAGCTCCTAAGTATTCGTACTTAAGGATTTGGGGATGTCCTGCTTACGTGAAGCGGACAGTGGGAGATAAGTTGGATAGTCGATCCAGCTTATGTTATTTTGTAGGGTATCCGAAGAATTCAATCGGATATTATTTCTATTATCCTGCTGAAACAAAGGTGTTTGTTTCAAGGAATGCCACCTTCTTGGAGAAGGAGTTCTTATTGAATAAGAAAGGCGAGATGATGGAACTCGAAGAAATTCGAGAAGAACCTGAAATACAAAATAACGATCCAATACCTCAGGAACCATTGCTGGACATGCCTGTACCTAGAAGATCCGAGAGGACTTCTAGACCTCCTATTCGATATGGTCTTCTTCTTGAAGGGGATCAAGATGAACCCGATGTTGGATGTGATCCAAGAAACTTCAAGGAAGCAATTTCTGATGCGGATTCAAATTTATGGCTTGAAGCTATGCAGTCGGAAATAGATTTGATGCATACAAACCAAGTTTGGTCTTTAGTAGATCCTCCCGATGGAATTGTTCCAATAGGGTGTAAATGGATCTACAAGAGAAAGCTTGGACCTGATGGTAAGGTATTGACCTACAAGGCGCGATTGGTGGCAAAAGGTTATACTCAAAGACAAGGAGTTGACTATGATGAAACCTTTTCACCAGTTGCAATGTTCAAGTCCATAAGAATCCTTATTGCCATAGCTGCATGGTATGACTATGAGATATGGAAAATGGATGTGAAGACTGCGTTTCTTAATGGAGACATTAAGGAAGAAATCTATATGAAGCAGCCTGAGGGGTACACATCCATGGGAAGCGAGCATAAGGTATGCAAGCTTCAGAGATCAATTTATGGTCTAAAACAAGCATCAAAAAGTTGGAACCAGAAATTTGATGAAACAATAAAAGATTTTGGTTTCATCAAAAATCCGGAGGAACCATGCGTGTACAAGAAAGTAGTTAAGGATGCTGTGACATTCTTAGTACTTTATGTTGATGACATCTTACTCATTGGGAATGATGTAGGGATGTTGCAGTCAACAAAGATATGGTTATCAGGTAGATTCTCGATGAAGGATTTGGGTGAGGCATCCTATATTCTTGGGATACAGATCTATAGAGATAGATCTAAGAGAATGATAGGACTCACTCAATCAACCTACATCGACACCATATTGAAACGGTTTTCAATGGATGGGTCCAAGAGAGGACATCTACCCATGTGTCGTGGAGTTTCTCTATCCAAGTCTATTTGTCCCAAGACTGATGAAGAGATAGAGAAAATGACACATGTACCAAATGCGTCAGCCATAGGTAGTATCATGTATGGGATGATATCTACCAGACCGGATGTAGCATTTGCTCTGAGTGTCACGAGCAGATATCAAGCTAATCCCGGTCAAATGCATTGGAAAGCCGTGAAGGACATTCTTAAGTACTTACGAAGGACTAAGAATATGTTCATGGTATATGGAGGAAGAGAACTAAAATTGGAAGGCTATACCGACTCTAGATTCCAAAGTGACGTGGATGACTCGAAGTCAACCTCTGGATTTGTGTTCATGCTCAATGGCGGTGCTGTCTCTTGGAAGAGTTCCAAGCAGGACACCATAGCGGATTCCACCACTGAAGCTGAATACATTGCAGCATCAGCTGCTGCTAAAGAGGCCGTTTGGATGAGGAATTTCGTCCAAGAGTTGGGCGTTATTCCTGAAGTTGTTGGTCCAGTCCCGGTGTACTGTGACAACACGGGTGCCGTTGCTCAGACAAAGGAACCAAGGTCTCATCAAAGATCCAAACACGTACTGAGGAAATACCACATCATCCGGGAGATTGTGGAAAGAGGAGACATCACTGTCAAAAGAGTGGCCTCTGCAGACAATATCGCTGATCCACTTACTAAGCCCTTGCCAGGACCATTATTTGACAAACATCGCGAAGCAATGGGTCTACGTAGTATGACTAGTTGGCTATAGGGCAAGTGGGAGATTGAAAGAGTGGGTGCCCAGTGAGCCAACTTGTGGCTAAGGGCTTTGATGACTCTTTGTATAAACAATCTTTTGTTTAATATAATTTACACTTTTATTAATGGCAATGACTTTGTCTTTCTTCATATTGTGATATTGTGATATACTATTGTTGTTTTGATAAAGACCTTGAATATACTATAGTGTATGTAAGATGTGGTAGAACATGGGGATGTCTATCATGAAACACATCTTATAGTCATTGTATATTCTAAACTGTTCCTAGTCGATTGAGCCGTCCGATAATAAGGATAAGGATCGCTCGAGTTTGAGACTAGCATTTGCGATGCGGAGTACCACGTTTCATTGGTAAGGAACATGGAGATGTTCGAAGCATGCAAATGGATATTCATATGATGAATGATCGAACTACCCTATCCGGACTTTCCAAGTGGTTATCACTTATCGAGTGGATAAAGTCCGCGGTTTTGGTTGTACACCATTAGTCCTTACTACTTGAGACATCATTGAGACTCTATATGCTAGTAATGTGCTTTGACTCGTTTACCGACTCTATTGGGGTCATCAGGTGTTGTGATTGGGTACAGTTACAACACATATAGGAGTCGATGCTTTGTTGTCAAGGATTCACCACATACTTGCGAGTGTGGATATCCTATGCGATCTGAGGAGATATTAGTGTGACGAATCTCTGGCCAGAGTACATGATGTGATTTAAGAAATGGTTTCTTAGTAGCACATGCGATGTCACTATTTGATCTTCAAGATGTATTGCATAGTTATCGAATCTCGAGCGACTCTCGATATACCAATGGTTGTTGATTCGATCGGGATATATGGATGAAGGGACCGTACTGTACGCTAACCAAAATCTACTGGTTCTTGTAGGCACTATCAGTGATACCTAGGGAATCATGGGGCGATGTTGCTAGGCGCTCATACCATGATTCAATGGGCAAGTCGGAAATTGTTGTTCCGAGTCACAAGGAGTTGTGAGCCCACGGCTAGCTGTATCCCTGAACCATTGAGGGTCACACAGTGTAATGGATTTTTAATCCCCGTTGAGATAGTTAAATTTAAAGAGTTAAATTTAATGAACAAAGAAGTTGGACTTCTTATTTAAGAGTAGAGGAGTAAGATTTCCTAAAATGACATAGGGATGGCCATTTTTGGAAATCACTGAATTCGGATTCAGAAAAATTTATCTTGACTTTAAAAGGTGCAGAAATGGTTTCTGTGCACATTGGTGAAATCGGTTTATCAATCGGAGTCACGATGAATTTTATATTAATTTCTGAACATGCGGGCTTTGCTTGTCGGGCCTGAACTTATGACTAATGGGCCCTAAGCTGTTAGTGGCCTACATTATAAATAAGTTAATGCAGTACAGAAATTACACACAACAGGTCACAATTTTCAAAAACCCTAAGTATTTTTCTAAAAGGTGGCCGCCCCCCTCCCTCTCTCTGTCAGAAAAATCCAGCCTGTGATTTTGAATTACAGTCTGGTTTAACGGATCAAATTCGTTAATCTCTTCGTAGAAAACTTCTGATAGATTTTCTAGTGCAATCTATCAGAGGGATTAAATCTCTGTTCGTGGACCTGATTGAAGAACAGTTCGTCCATTAGTTCCAGGGATATACAACAAGAGCAGAGAAATATGTTGGTGTCCAAAATCTCGATTCGAGATTAAAGGTAAAAATTTTATAATTGTTATTTAATTTTTACACACACAATTTAATCGTAAGGTTGATACCCATTATGGAATCGTTCCATACAAAATTTTTAAACTTCCGCTGCACCGGGTATTAATCATAATTGATCTGATCGCCGCGTTCTCCAACACTCTTGTATTTATTGACACTGGTGCATCTCATTCCTTCATTTCTGCACATTTTGTTAAGAGGCACAAGTTACCATGCATTGCACTAGACGCAGTGATGTCTGTTTCTACTCCGACGGGCCAATCTGCTTTGGCTAAGCGTCTAGTGATGGGTTGCCCTTTAGAGTTCGAAGGGAACATTCTGTTAGCGAATCTCATGGTCCTGGCGATGGACGACTTTGATTGCATTCTGGGAATAGATATGCTGACTACCTATCGAGCTTCAGTAGACTGCTATCAGAGATTAGTACGCTTTCATCCGGAGGGGAGTGAGAGCTAGTTTTTCTATGGAGAGGGAGCACGACCCCCGATGCCTTTGGTATCAGCTTTGAGAGCCTGCCAAGCTCTAGAGTCTGGCGGGGAAGGCTACCTTATCTATGCAGTTGATTTGTCCGCTGAGAGCATTGGGATAGAGAGCATTCCTGTTGTGGATGAATTTCCAGATATATTTCCTGATGAGATTTCGGGTTTTCCTCCTGCTAGGGAAGTCGAGTTTGGCATAGAGTTGATGCCGGGTACTTCACCTATTTCTCGAGCACCATATCGTCTGGCTCCGTCAGAGATGCGTGAATTGAAAAATCAGCTACAGGATATTTTGGACAAGGGGTACGTTCATCCTAGTGTATCTCCTTGGGGAGCTCCTGTTCTTTTTGTAAAGAAGAAGGATGGGTCGATGCGGCTGTGCATTGACTATAGGCAGCTGAATCATGTTACAGTGAAGAACAAGTATTCGTTGCCTCGCATTGATGACTTGTTTGATCAGCTGCAGGGCACTAAAGTTTACTCCAAGATTGACTTGAGATCTGGTTATCATCAGTTGAGAGTTCGTGATAAGGACGTAGCCAAGAATTCATTCCATACTCGCTATGGGCATTACGAATTTCTAGTGATGCCATTTGGTTTGACTAATGCACCGGCTATGTTCATGGATCTGATGAACTGTGTCTTCAGGGAGTATTTGGACAAGTTTGTCGTGGTCTTCATTGACGACATCTTGGTGTATTCGCGAAATACGAAAGAGCACGTTTCTCACTTGCGGTTGGTACTGCAGACTCTTCGAGATGAGCAAATATACGCCAAGCTGAGCAAGTGTGAGTTCTGGATGGATCGAGTGGTCTTTCTTGGCCATATCATATCCAGGGAGGGGATTTCTGTTGACCCAAGAAAGATTGAAGCGGTACTTAATTGGTCGCGTCCGACGATAGTTGCTGAGATCCGTAGTTTTCTGGGTCTAGCAGGGTATTATCGTCGCTTCATTTTGAATTTCTCTCAACTAGCTCGACCTTTGACGCAGCTTACCCGCAAGGGTATGGATTTCGAGTGGTCCTCCGAATGTGAGAAGAATTTTTGTGAGCTTCGACGATGGTTGACTTCTGCGTCGGTGTTGGCATTACCGTCAGGATCTGGAGGGTATCTGGTGTACACTGATGCTTCTCTTCAGGGGTTAGGTTGTGTCCTGACTCAGAATGGGCATGTGATCGCATACGCTTCTAGACAGCTGAAGCTTCATGAGGACAACTACCCAGTCCATGATTTGGAATTGGCAGCCATTGTGTTCGCTTTGAAGATCTGGCGTCATTATCTGTATGGCGAGAAATTTGAGATCTTCACGATTATAAGAGTCTCAAGTATTTGTTCACTCAGGCGGAGTTGAACATGAGGCAGAGACATTGGATGGACTTGCTTAAGGATTATGATTGCGAGTTTAAGTATCATTCGGGAGCTGCTAATCTCACCGCTGATGCTTTGAGTCGCAAGGTGCAACTATCCGCACTTCAGACTTGTTCGATGTCTAGTGCAATCATTGATTGTTGTACTTCAGGATATACCTTCAAGCATAAGAAAGGTATGCAGAGTATCCAGATATTTGCAATACTATCTGAGCCAGCTTTGTATTCGCGGATTCGAGATGCTCAGATGTCTGATTCAAAGACCCAGTGTTTAGCTCGTCTAGCTAACGAGGGTAGCTCGTCTGGATTTCATTATCAGTCAGATGGTTTTCTGTGTTTGTCTGGTAGGCTTGTGATTCCGCAGGATGAAGAGTTGTGAGAGGAGATTTTGTCTCAGGCACATCGCACTAAGTTGAGTATTCATCCTGGGAGCAACAAGATGTACAAGGATCTACGTACTCGTTTCTGGTGGAAGAGAATGAAACGCAGTGTTTATCAGTTTGTTTCGAGATTTTTGGTGTGTCAATAGGTTAAGGCAAAGCACCGACGACCTGGAGGATTGCTTCACAGTCTGCCTATTCCTGAATGGAAATGAGAGTTTATCACAATGGACTTTGTGACCCATTTTCCGGTATCTCCGAGGAACTGTGATGCTATCTGGGTTGTGGTGGACCGACTCACCAAGTCACGGCATTTCATTGCCTATAGCCGAGAGTACTCTGTGGATCGCATGGCACGGATGTACATTCAGGAGATCGTTCGACTTCATGGAGTGTCGGTGAGCATTGTCAGCGATCGAGACCCCAGGTTTACTTCTAGATTCTGGGGGAGTGTTCAGCGTGCGATGGGTACTACTCTCAGTTTGAGTATTGCTTATCATCCGGAGACTGATGGTCAGTCGGAGCGCACTATCCGTACTTTGGAGGATATGCTTAGAGCGTGCGCCATGGATTTTGGTTCAGCCTAGCAGGATCATTTGTCGTTGATCGAGTTTGCGTACAACAACAACTATCATACTAGTATTGGGATATCACCTTTTGAGGCGTTGTACGGGCGACGTTATCGTACTCCACTCTTCTGGGAAGAAGTGGGGGAGAGACAGGCTGAGGGACCGAAGTTTATTCAGCAGGCGATAGACATTGTTGATCAGATCAAGAAACGGATTAAGACTGCACAGGATCATCAGGCCAGCTATGCTAATATCAAGCGTAGGCCTTTGCAGTTCGATGTCGAGGAGAAAGTGTTTCTGAGAGTGTCACCTTTCCGTAAGATTCTCAGATTTGGTCTTAAGGGCAAGTTGTCTCCCAGGTTTATCGGTCCGTTTGAGATCTTGGGGAGCATCGGCGATTTGGCTTATCAACTAGCTTTACAACCGCATCTATCCAGTATTCACGATGTGTTCCACGTATCTCTGTTGCGACGGTATGTGGCGGATGAATCTCATATTCTGCAGCGGTCTGAGGTTCAAGTGAACAAGGATTTGACCTATGTTGAGAAACCTATTCGTATCCTGGATTATAAAGATAAGGTTTTGCGGAACAAAGTCATTCCTTTGGTTTTAGTTCAGTGGAAGCGTCGAGGCACTGAGGAAGCTACTTGGGTGCTTGAGGACAGGATGCGTGAAGACCATCCTGAGTTGTTTTGATTTCATTCTTAAAGTTGTATTCAGTTGCAAACTCTGTAAACGTTTGATTTGAATAAAGAATGTTTTTGTACCTTGTATTGCATTCAGTACTTAAGATCTATTTTTGAGGACGAAATATCTTAAGTGGGGGAAAATGTAGTACCCCGTACCCGAAATTGGTAATTAAGAGATTAATTATGTTAATTAGACCAATTAAGTATCGGACGGATCGGAAGCTCCGAAGGTGAGATCGGAAGCTCCGATCAGTATCGGAAGCTCCGATCGATATTACGTCATGCATGACGTGTGTCAGGATCGGAAGCTCCGATCGCCCTATCCGAAGTCAACCAGTGACATTTTGACACATGGCGGATAATGCAAGATCGGAAGCTCCGATGGCAGGATCGGACGTTCTGATCGTGTTCGAACGTTCCAATCGCAGTTCGGAAGCTCCGATCGCCGTCTATAAATAGGGGGTGCCGAGCTCATTTTTGAAGTGCACCATTCGCCTCTTCTCTCTCGATTCCTTAGCCTTCGAGTTTAGATCTAGGGCATTCTAGGCATTCCGTGGGGAATCCGGAAGTGGCATAGCAATCCAGGCGTCGTAGCGGAGTTGTGGCCAAGTTTGAGGCTATCTACAACAAAGGGCTAACGACGAACGAAGGTATAGCTTTTGCTTCCTAAAAATATTTAGGAGTATGCTTTAGCTTAGTTAAGGCTTTTAGAGCGCTATAATGATAGTAGTATCATTTGGCAGTGTAGAGCAGACTATAGGCGTGGACCTAGAGTTGGTAGAGCTTGCACTGATTTGAGGTACGAAAGTACTATTCGAGATATCCTGACTGAGTATGCATGTATTATGTGACTGCATGATTTATATGCCATGATATTATGCTGCATTCATTTGCATCTTGCTGTATCTCTTTCAAGATGTCTGTAAGTAGGGTTGTACCCTATCCTGTTAGTGGATGGACTTCCATCGATTTGGGTCCGGCGTATCCACGGTTATCTCGGTATGGGAGCCACCTCCTGAAGCGACGGCACAGCGTGCAACATGCCAGGGCCCGGTCTGTCTCTGTTATCTGATCCTTGACCTCGAGTTTATAGGGAGTTCACTTTGCATGCATGTATACTCATACTCTCGTACTGAGCATTTTATGCTCACGTCTCATACTCTGTGTTTCTGGACACCCTATTCCATGGGGCAGGTTTGCGATTGGATGAGGCGGGTGGATCCAAGAGGGGCTAGGCAGTTGTCGACCAGCTGGAGCTTCGCCTAGGTTTTATTCTGTTGTTATTTGGATTGATACAACTATTCGATTGGGTTGTATTATATTTGGGTATTTACAGATTCCTTTACTTGGAATTGTATAATATTTATGGTTTCCGCAGTTTATTCTGATATCTGTTTTATTAAGTTAATTGCATGCCTAAGTTCTGTTTAGTAGGTGATCCTGTAACGCCCGAAAATTAGTCACGTAAATCCGCATGCATAACTAGGAGATTTAATAATTTTAAAATAATGTGATAATGTGTTGAATTGTTTTTATGAGTTAGTATGTGAATTATGTGATTTATTTGCATGCTTTAAATATTGTTTCGGCATTTAAATTTATATGATATGATTTATGAATTTATTTGAGAAAAATTATTTTATGATCGCGTAGGCGGGACAGTGGACGGACGAGATGTTGTTGTCATCCAAAATATTTTATGAAATTTTTAGTAGCCTTAAAATATTATTTTAAGGTATTATTTCAAGAAAATTATAGTGTTTATATATATATATATATATATTTATAGGTCCGTTTTTTACCCAAGATACGTCATTTTAATGACTTTTATTATGCTTTAAAAATCCCATTAATTATAATTTTGGGATTTAAGGTTAAATATCAAATTTATATTGTATTTAAGAGTTTTAAAACTCTATATGTTTAGAGTATATATTTATCTTAATTATATATTTATTTATTAAACCCAAATTATCTTTAAAAAAAAAAAAAGATTTACCCTATCTCACGCTTAAACTCTCTAAGCCGCCTCCCTCATCCTTCTTCCTCGTCTCTCATGTTCTATGTCAGAGAACACAACACACGATTTTTCTTGAGGTTTTTGGGCAAGGAATTTTCAAGTCGTTCGTCCCGGCGAGCCCGATACGCGTTGATTTCTTTGTTTTGGTCCAAATCTTCAATAAGGCACGTTTGATTTCCATTCTTGAACACCATTTAGATTATATTAAACTGTTTTTAAGATGAATGATGAGATTATTGCATGTGTTTCGGATTTGAATGACATTCTTCATAGTGCATCCTTGTTTTTCACGTATTTATGCATATGTCTTGGGTTCTGCATGTTTATGGCCATGATCTGTTCGGGTCTGCTGCACCTGGGTTCGAGGTCCTAACTAGGGTCCCTAGGGTCTTTTTAATGGGGTGGTTAGTTCATGGAGAAGGCTGGAACCCAAGCTGGGCGTGTCCCTTCCTCGGATCGGCAGATTTCCCGCAGCGGCTTGATTATGGGTTGGGGGACTTCGGTTGGTTCAGGCAGGGTCTTGGCTTGAGCCATTCCTGGTCCTAAAGTTGCGCCTGGACCCTGGGGTGGTCCAGGTATCGGAGTTCCGGCCGGTGGTGGCCGGAGCTGGGCAGAAGAAGTTGGGAAAGGGGCTGTGCGTGAGAGTGCATGCGAGAGGGAGGAGAGGAACACACAGTTGAGTTTTGGGTTTCTTAAGGATTCTAGGATCGGCCATGAGAAAGAACTTGCATGGGTTTGAACTAGAGATGGGTTCAAATCCTGGGGGTGGGTCTGATTAAGGGTCTTAGATGGTTAGATGAGGGCTGGTTTGAGGGCTAAGGCAGATCACGGGTTCTATGGGCCTTGGAACGTGACTTTGGGCATTTTTGTGCATGGGTTCTTGTGGTTTAAGTTTAATTGCATGTTAAGAAAAATATATTTTTATGGAAGTTGAAGTGAAGGTGAAAAGTGATGTGGTTGGAGGCCGGGATACCTGGGTCCGGTGACCTTCCTAATGATGTTTATGCATGATGAGCTTATGGATCCAGCTGAGAGGGCTGGTGAAGTGGCAGCACAGAGGTAGAAATCCCACCGCCACGTACGTTGATTTATAGATTGATCAATCTCTTAGTATGATGACACCGACATGGATACGACCTGTTGAGAACTAAAAAATCATGATAAGTTATTTTATGAGATTTATTAAGTATGATGATACATGTTTAGCATTATGATAAATCAGTATAATTATTTTATTTCATGTTTATATGTATATAATTTTAAGATCATGCACATATATTTATATTCACGTATTTTATATGATGTGTGCTTGTGTATGGTTTCATTTTGTTATATAAGGATAGAACGTGCTGAGCCTCTAGGCTCAGTAGATTTAAATGGTGCAGGTGAGCGGAATGTTAATGAAGTTAATGTGTTCCCGACTGGCGGCGAGGGCGTATGAGTATCCAGGCGGCTAGAACCCGTGACCATAGCTCTATCACGATATTTATGTTGAGATATAAAATATGTATTTCCTCACATGTTTTATTATTTTGGATTGTTAGTATATGCATGGATTTTAGATTTAAGTATTTATTTTCGAAGTTTTCATGGATTTTTGTGAAAGAGATATTATTTAGGAATTTTATTATGGCATTCTTATAAATTATTATTTAGTAATTAATTTTAAGTATTTAATTGCATGCGTGTACTTTTATTGTATCTTTTGTGTATTTGTATTTTAAATTAAGTAAAGTTATTTTTAAGTACGATATATATATGTATGGGCATATATATATTTATATTCATTATTTTATTATTAGAGAGTTTAAAAAAAAAATTCCAGTAGAAGTTTTAGGACGTTTCATTTGGTATCAAAGCCATGGTCCTTGGAGGGTTACTAGCTTGCTGCTCGGAGCTCAGAAGCCGCACTACCAGTCTGTAAGTTTTAAATGATTTAAATTGTGTTTTATGCATGGAACACATGACTTAAGTTTTAACGATTTATGAAAGGAGAATTTAAAGTTATGACAGTCTTAAAGTTAAAAACACTTAGTTTTGCAATGCGGTT
Organism: Henckelia pumila; assembly: GCF_033568475.1. Taxonomy (NCBI): domain Eukaryota; kingdom Viridiplantae; phylum Streptophyta; class Magnoliopsida; order Lamiales; family Gesneriaceae; genus Henckelia; species Henckelia pumila. The sequence continues at coordinate 54,401,597 of NC_133121.1, forward strand.
ACGTGGAGAATTTACGGAAATTACAGTATGCTTTTGAGACGTATTATACACGAGGATGACTAGAATGATATACGTTTAGAAAACTAAGTTTGATAATTTATGAGATGTAAGTTTGACATTTAAATTTGTAGATTAAGTTATGAATTGCATATTTAAGTTTGACAAGTTAGAATTTTTTATATATAAGTTGAATTTTAGATTTGCAAATTAAGATATGTTTTTGGGATTTAAGTGTGAAAATTAGTTATGAAAAATTTTTAGTCATATGTTATTAGACGACTAAGTTAAATCAAATTTAGAGGACGAAATTCCATTTAAGGGGGAGAGAATTGTAACGCCCGAAAATTCGTCACATAAATTCGCATACATAACTAGGAGATTTAATAATTTTAAAATAATGTGATAATGTGTTGAATTGTTTTTATGAGTTAGTATGTGAATTATGTGATTTATTTGCATGCTTTAAATATTGTTTCGGCATTTAAATTTATATGATATGATTTATGAATTTATTTGAGAAAAATTATTTTATGATCGCGTAGGCGGGACAGTGGACGGACGAGATGTTGTTTTCATCCAAAATATTTTATGAAATTTTTAGTAGCCTTAAAATATTATTTTAAGGTATTATTTCAAGAAAATTATAGTGTTTATATATATATATATATATTTATAGGTCCGTTTTTTACCCAAGATACGTCATTTTAATGACTTTTATTATGCTTTAAAAATCCCATTAATTATAATTTTGGGATTTAAGGTTAAATATCAAATTTATATTGTATTTAAGAGTTTTAAAACTCTATATGTTTAGAGTATATATTTATCTTAATTATCTATTTATTTATTAAACCCAAATTATCTTTAAAAAAAAAAAAAGATTTACCCTATCTCATGCTTAAACTCTCTAAGCCGCCTCCCTCATCCTTCTTCCCCGTCTCTCATGTTCTATGTCAGAGAACACAACACACACGATTTTTCTTGAGGTTTTTGGGCAAGGAATTTTCAAGCCGTTCGTCCCGGCGAGCCCGATACGCGTTGATTTCTTTGTTTTGGTCCAAATCTTCAATAAGGCACGTTTGATTTCCATTCTTGAACACCAGTTAGATTATATTAAACTATTTTTAAGATGAATGATGAGATTATTGCATGTGTTTCGGATTTGAATGAAATTCTTCATAGTGCATCCTTGTTTTTCACGTATTTATGCATATGTCTTGGGTTCTGCATGTTTATGGCCATGATCTGTTCGGGTCTGCTGAACCTGGGTTCGAGGTCCTAACTAGGGTCCCTAGGGTCTGTTTAATGGGGTGGTTAGTTCATGGAGAAGGCTGGAAACCAAGCTGGGCGTGTCCCTTCCTCGGATCGGCAGATTTCCCGCAGCGGCTTGATTATGGGTTGGGGGACTTCGGTTGGTTCAGGCAGGGTCTTGGCTTGAGCCATTCCTGGTCCTAAAGTTGCGCTTGGACCCTGGGGTGGTCCAGGTGTCGGAGTTCCGGCCGGTGGTGGCCGGAGTTGGGCAAAAGAAGTGGGGAAAGGGGTTGTGCGTGAGAGTGCATGCGAGAGGGAGGAGAGGAACGCACAGTTGAGTTTTGGGTTTCTTAAGGATTCTAGGATCAGCCATGAGAAAGAACTTGCATGGGTTTGAACTAGAGATGGGTTCAAGTCCTGGGGGTGGGTCTGATTAAGGGTCTTAGATGAGGGCTGGTTTGAGGGCTAAGGCAGATCACAGGTTCTATGGGCCTTGGAACGTGACTTTTGGGATTTTTGTGCATGGGTTCTTGTGGTTCCTGCATGGGCGGCGTGCAAGGGTGCAGGCTGGTCCATGAAGGGTCGGTTAGGGTCCTAACGCCTTGGTTGAGGACTGGTTTCATTGGGCTAAGGCTAGGACCGATGGATTCTTGGGTTTTAGAATGTAAGGTTTGAAAATTCTGCACAGAAAATAACAGAAGTTGTATGGACGGTTTTTGGGTTCTAATTGGTATGGTTTGGGTTGTTTTGAGTTTAATTCTAGTGGTCGGCAGCTCGAACAAGTCCATGGAAAAATAAACATCCGTAAATATATATTTAATTCATGCATGCATTTTTATTAAATATATAAGTATGATTTTTAAGAAAATAAATTAAATATATATTTACGGACAAATTTTCATGAAAATAAAGAAATAATGAGAATTTTTATGTTCATGCATCATTAAGAATTTTTATGATATGTTTAATTGCATGTTAAGAAAAATATATTTTTATGGAAGTTGAAGTGAAGGTGGAAAGTGATGTGGTTGGAGGCCGGGATACCTGGGCCCGGTGACCTTCCTAATGATGTTTACGCATGATGAGCTTATGGATCCAGCTGAGAGGGCTGGTGAAGTGGCAGCACAGAGGTAGAAATCCCACCGCCACATACGTTGGTTTATAGATTGATCAATCGCTTAGTATGATGTCACCGACATGGATACGACCTGTTGAGAACAAAGAAATCATGATAAGTTATTTTATGAGATTTATTAAGTATGATGATACATGTTTAGCATTATTATAAATCAGTATAATTATTTTATTTCATGTTTATATGTATATAATTTTAAGATCATGCACGTATATTTATATTCACGTATTTTATATGATGTGTGCTTGTGTGTGGTTTCATTTTGTTATATAAGGATAGAACGTGCTGAGTCTCTAGGCTCACTAGATTTAAATGGTGCAGGTGAGCGGAATGTTAATGAAGTTAATGTGTTCCCGACTGGCGGCGAGGGCGTATGAGTATCCAGGCGGCTAGAACCCGTGACCATAGCTCTATCACGATATTTATGTTGAGATATAAAATATGTATTTTCGCACATGTTTTATTATTTTGGATTGTTAGTATATGCATGGATTTTTGATTTAAATATTTATTTTCGAAGTTTTCATGGATTTTTGTGAAAGAGATATTATTTAGGAATTTTATTATGGCATTCTTATAAATTATTATTTAGTAATTAATTTTAAGTATTTAATTGCATGCATGTACTTTTATTGTATCTTTTGTGTATTTGTATTTTAAATTAGGTAAAGTTATTTTTAAGTACGATATATATATGTATGGGCATATATATATTTATATTCATTATTTTATTATTAGAGAGTTTTAAAAAAAAATTATTCCAGAAGAAGTTTTAGGACGTTTCAGATCCGGGTAAGGGTCACTACACATTCCCTCCGTATCCACAGTGGCCACCCACCTTTGGCCCTTCTGATCCTGCCCACGATGATGCTGCTGGTGATGAAGACACCCACTGACGGTCGTCGTTTGCTGTTGTGAAAAATACTCGCAAGCGTACGAGCGTCAAGTTTTAATATAGTGAATAAATCAGATATCGATCCCACAGGGAGTAAAATGAAAATATTCAGTGCTTGTAATTAAAATAGTCTAAACTTTATCTAGAAAATCAATATTTTAGAAATTCGCAATAAATAAAAATAATCAGGATGTTTTTGATATCACGCACAAAACTCGCAGAAATAATCAATCAGAGAATAATGGTCTAGAGGCTTAGATTTCACCTAGTTTCAACAACAATCAATCCTAATTAATTAATCTTCATGAATTTCAATCAATTAATAGCTAAGAACACTTAAGTGTATTATTTCCTCTCCCGAGTGCCGAATAAAATATATCAACTACAATTCAATTTCAATATCTCTATTAAGAATCTGCATGCAGTGATCAATTCAAAACAATATTCTTTTTAAAAGCTCTGTTAAAATTATACACTTTCCCGAGCGATATAAATAATTAACAGTGTATTTTCTAATGGTCCAATTCAAAATCTCATCTCCCGAGTGCCAGATTTCAAATAAATATAACAAATTAATTATTGATCAGATAATTGAAAAGACAATCAATTCTAGAAAAAACCATTAATCTAGAAGAAAGTCAATTCAATAAAATCAAAAATTCATGAAAACGTCTACACCAGGTTCTATCCGACCTCTAGACTCTAAAAAATTAGTTCATAATAAAATTCTGAATAAAACAAAACATGTTCAAAAATCCATACATGAATACAGAATTAAATAAATAAAAAATAAGAAACAAATCCGTCGTCGACGCCATGTCCGGACTATCGATCTCCGTCTTCGTTCTTCGAGTAAAGCACAAAATTCTACTTCAGAAAATATCAAGATCAAGCTCCAAAATCTCTTCTCTGATCTGTACGTGTTGTGGCGGCTCTCCCCCCTCATGTCTGATAAGAATTCCCTTTTATATTGTCGTGTAAAAGCCCACTCAAAAGCCCAATAGAATAATTTCTCGAAATAATTAAAACATCAGATACAGCGACGGGGCGGGCGCTTCACGTATCCAGGCGGGCGCGTATGACTTTCTGCCTTCAGTCTTCAAATCTTCCGGAAAGATGCGTGATAGCTCTTCCTCTCCTCTTCTTTAGCGCTTAATCAAGCGCTAACAACATTAAGGCCCAGTAAGAAAGCCCAATTACTTTCTCTTCTTATCTGATCGTTTTTTTTCTTTTTTTTCTTCTCTAATTTCTCTTTTCTTTTTATTTTCTTTTAATTTCTTTTTCTCACACACTTTTCTTCTTCTTCCACCAAATTTCCATAATTTCCTACGAACACAAAAACAACAAAATATCCACATAAATCTGCTCGAAACAAACAATTAACAATTAAAATCATATATAAATTAAGTGTATAAAATACACTTATCAAATACCCCCAAACTTAGACTTTTCCTAGTCCCGAGCAAAACTAATAAAAACCAAATTTCAAAAGCTAATACTCACCCAAAAATAGTCAAGAAATATTATGGAGCAATGACCTCAAAAATAATTTCAAAAATTCAAATCCAATCCTATCCAACCAACTAACACTTGGAAGTTTCAGCCAATAACAAAATAACCGAATAAACTCACAATCTCCGCAACTCACGTTTCAAAACACTCTTATCCAAATTTAATTCACACATTCATAGCTCATGAGGACTTTTCAAGGTAGCATGGGATCAAATATAGGATATTAAATCAAAAACACTCACAATCAGTTAAATGCAACAAATAATAGTGTGTGCATGTTTAGATCAAAATTCATAATCATTAAAAGCATCAATCAACAGTCCATAGGCTAAATTCTTTCAACTCTTCTCCACTAGTATATTGGAAAACTGAGACTCGGTCAATAGGACTTAATAAGCTTATAATATAATCCTGGCTCATGGCTACAAACGAAGGATAAGAATTCAAAATAAGAAGTAATTTATATTTATGCTCTAATTTCAACTTCTTTCATTCACAAATCTTCAAATCTTCAATCCATTCCATTTTTCAACTCTTCTTCTATCCCTCTTTTTATATGAACAAATTTTTTTTTTCACAACTTTTTCAACCATATTTTTCAACTCTTTTTCTACTACCTTTTTCTTAATTTTTTTTCTTTTCAAATTTTCCACCACACCATTCCATTTTTCACAAATAAAACTAGGAGAATATAACAGTTTAGCATTAAAATTACTCCCTTAAAGGTAGGAATTAGTGTTAGGCTATTCAGGTAGTTAATGTAGGACCTTGAAATAATGACAAATGGGGGTTTAATCACACGTTTACACGCATGCCATTCGATTTTCAATAAAGCTCAAGAAAGGTACTAGGGATAACATAAATAATTAGGTAGCTTGAAAGGCTCAAACGAATTCAGAAAAATTGCCTAAATCATTCCAAATATCAGTTTTGCCCGTATTTCGCCTCGAAGAGTGTCCGAACTAGTTCTAGACAAGTCTCAATCCACAATCAAATCATACAAATTCCAATCAGTGCAGAAAATATTAATCATCAGCAGTAAACGATGATTTTTTTTTCAACAAATTCAAATTTTTCTATACCTCAAAGTACTCATATACGTGTAAGCTCAAATGGACAACTAAGGATAAATAAATTCAATGAAAATTCAAGCCCAAAAATTTCAAACAATGCCTCAATCATCTCTATGTCTGTATGTCTCAAAAATCAGATTCAAGTATTAATCACGGAGTATATAAGAAATTATTCATTCAATTGGTTCCATTTTCTCAAAAATATTTTTTTCAGATAGGTAGACAATCATGGACTTCAGTTATAGCACAAAATTTTTTTATCATCAGCCATGCATCCAATTATTTCTCAACTTCTTTTCAACTCAACAAACTCACTTAAACAACAAATAAACTCAAACAAAAAATTTTATCTATGAAGCACACAATAACTCTCAACTAATCAACTATAAACCACACAACAATATCAGACACTGATTCACCCCCCAAAATTAATGTAATCATTGTCCCTAATGATTAAAAATAAAAATAACAAGGGACACATACCTTCGACACCGAGTATCAGGACACGGTGTAACCATCATGGTCATGAAAAAATAATATCCAGCATGTAGAACACCATCAGAAACCGATCATCGAAGGGAATTGAAGATGCACAACATGCACATCCAAGTGAACCTGAAAAGGAGACATGCACATGGTGAAGAAACAAAAATGAAGCAAGCTAGAAGCACTTTAACACGAATTGGATGCGTCATTTAATAAGCGCGAGTAAGCTTGATGCAAGCGCTGGTCAGGAATCATGATATAGGGCAGCTAACGAGCATGGATGGTGAAGCTGGTGCATGCATGGAACCCGCGCTGTTGGCATGGAGGGACTGAATGAGTAGGTGCCCGGTGAGCCAACTTGTGGCTAAGGGCTTTGATGACTCTTTGTATAAACAATCTTTTGTTTAATATAATTTACACTTTTATTAATGGCAATGACTTTATCTTTCTTCATATTGTTATATTGTGATATACTATTGTTGTTTTGATAAAGACCTTGAATATACTATAGTGTATGTAAGATGTGGTAGAACATGGAGATGTCTATCATGAAACACATCTTATAGTCACTGTGTATTCTAAACTGTTCCTAGTCGATTGAGCCGTCCGATAATAAGGATAAGGATCGCTCGAGTTTGAGACTAGCATTTGCGATGCAGAGTACCACGTTTCATTGGTAAGGAACATAGAGATGTTCGAAGCATGCAAATGGATATTCATACGATGAATGATCGAACTACCCTATCCGGACTTTCCAAGTGGTTATCAATTTTCGAGTGGATAAAGTCCGCGGTTTTGGTTGTACACCATTAGTCCTTACTACTTGAAACATCATTGAGACTCTATATGCTAGTACTGTGCTTTGACTCGTTTACCGACTCTATTGGGGTCATCAGGTGTCGGGATTGGGTACAGTTACAACACATATAGGAGTCGATGCTTTGTTGTCAAGGATTTACCACATACTTGCGAGTGTGGATATCCTATGCGATCTGAGGAGATATTAGTGTGACGAATCTCTGGCCAGAGTACATGATGTGTTTTAAGAAATGGTTTCTTAGTAACACATGCGATGTCACTATTTGATCTTCAAGATGTATTGCATAGTTATCGAATCTCGAACGACTCTCGATATACCAATGGTTGTTGATTCGATCGGGATATATGGATGAAGGGACCGTACTGTACGCTAACCAAAATCTATTGGTTCTTACAGGCACTATCAGTGATACCTAGGGAATCATGGGGCGATGTTGCTAGGCGCTCTAACCATGATTCGATGGGCAAGTCGGAAATTGTTGTTCCGAGTCACAAGGAGTTGTGAGCCCACGGCTAGCTGTATCCCTGAACCATTGAGGGTCACACAGATTAATGGATTTTTAATCCCCGTTGAGATAGTTAAATTTAAAGAGTTAAATTTAATGAACAAAGAAGTTGGACTTCTTAATTATGAGTAGAGGAGTGAGATTTCCTAAAATGACATAGGGATGGGCATTTTTGGAAACCACTGAATTCGGATTCAGAAAAATTTATCTTGACTTTAAAAGGTGCAGAAATGGTTTCTGTGCACATTGGTGAAATCGGTTTATCAATCGGAGTCACGATGAATTTTATATTAATTTCTGAACATGCGGGCTTTGCTTGTCGGGCTTGAACTTATGACTAATGGGCCCTAAGCTGTTAGCGGCCTACATTATAAATAAGTTATTGCAGTACAGAAATTACACACAACAGGTCACAAATTTTTCGAAAAACCCTAGTATTTTTCTCTGTAGTGGCCGCCCCCTTTTCCCCTCTGCTCGGTAAAATCCAGTCTGTGAATTTTGAATTACAGTCTGGTTTAACGGATCAAATTCGTTAATTCTCTTCGTAGAAACTTCTGATAGATTTTCTAGTGCAATCTATTAGAGGGATTAATTATCCGTTCGTGGACCTGATTGAAGAACAGTTCGTCCATCAGTTCCAAGGATATACAACAAGAGCAGAGCAATCTGTTGGTGTCCATAATCTCGATTCGAGATTGGAGGTAAAAATTTATAATTGTTATTTAATTTTTACACACACAATTTAATCGTAAGTTTTGATACCCATTATGGAATCGTTCCATATAAAATTTTTAAACTTCCGCTGCACCGGGTATCAATTCTGATTGATCTGATCGCCGTGTTCTCCAACAGTGGTATCAGAGACAGGTTGCTCAGATCAAGCGATTAAATTAATCGATTGTACAAAAAAATTTTAAGCCTCGGTTTTTGAAACAAAATAAATATTTAAAAAAAAAAATATTTTTTTTGGGCAAAAACCCGGGCAGCGATTGGATCGCTGCCCGGCCCGAGCCCTTTGGGGCGCGGGCAGCCCGGGAATGTCCCGGGCGGCCCGCGGAAAAATTAATTTTTTAATTTTTAAATTAAATTTTAATATGTTAAAATTCTATTTTTGGTCCGATCGAAAATTGTTTTGATTGGTCCACGAGGCGTCGGATCGAATTGTTCGAGTCCGAAAATTTTAAAATTGATTTTTGGATAAATTTGAGTTTTTGGAAAATTTAAATATTTTATCCGTTAAATTGAATTTTGAAATTAATTATTTTTGGTACAATTGATGATAAGATATGATCTTATGGATATATTGAATAAAATATGATTTCATGTATAAAATTGGATTTTATAGATAAAATATGATTTTATTTGATAAAAAGATAAAATATGATTTTATATGTAAAATAAGATTTTATATATGAAATATGATTTTATCCTTTTAAATTTAAATTGCCATTGCCTGTTATCCAATAAATTAATTTTGAATTAAATGTTATTGGATAAGGATGATCGATTGCCATGACCAATTTTGTAGGTGTATGTTAGGAATTTACATTTGTTTTTATTGTTGTTGGATTTATTAATGGGCCTGGTTTATGGCCCAATATGAATTGTCATATGTAATAAAAGTGGGCTTGGTTTATGGCCCGTTCCCACCCCTTAAAAATGTATCCCCTACTTGTCATTGTTATTTATTGTAAATACATTAGATTTAATGGGAGATGAAGATTTGAAGACGGTGGTGGGCCCAGCAGACAATAAAGACAGAAGAAATGTAAATTGGAAGCACAATGTAATAGGATTGCATTGCATACTGCATATTACCTAGGATTGGACTAAGACTCGTGATTGGCAACCACGGGTCGATTAGAAATGGAATCGATCATCCTATATAATATGTGATATTATTGTTGTTTGCATGTTTTAGACAAAATTGTGTGAATCCGGCAAGCATACAAAAATTTTAAAAATGATGAGACAAATTTTCAAAATTAAAATCCCTCATTTTAAATATGATTTAAAATTGATATCAAGATAAATAAAGGAAATTTAAATTTGTTTAAATGTTCCTACCTTCCATCAACGATCAATGTATGAGATGCTACCCGCGGATACGGTCCGGCTCATATTATTGGGGGGGCCCGTTCGTCGGAAAGCTGTACATTGGATCGACACATGTTGTAAGTTGGGTGGAACTCCCATGGGATCGGCTCATATTATTGGGGGATCCACATGGCGACCGTCCATCACAACTTAATATTGATGGGTCATCGTGACATGTCACAATAAACGGCGTCATATTATTGGGCCCTTATTGGACATGAGGTAAAAACATGGAGGTTGCTTTGGAAGCAATTGGGCTCTACCTTTTGAAAATTATGGTTGGCTGATATTATTCGGGACCATAGTTTGTCAATTGGACTCCATGTTCTCACTAAGGAAAACAGTTTCTCGTTTTCACTAGAGGGTAGTGAAATCGTTAAAATAGTGGGAGTGAGATTCATAAAATAAATTTCGCCTATTTTATGTCTTAGTAAATTACTTAAACAATCACTGATATTTGTCTGTTTCTTTTCAGTATTTCATAAAGATGAATTCGCGTAATCCACTTTTCTCGATCCTCAAACAAAATAAATTGACTGGCGCAAACTATACGGAATGGTTCCGTAAGTTGAAGATTGTCTTGACTTCGGAGAAGATGCTCTACGTGTTAGAAAAATCTCCTCCGAAGGAAGCACCAGCTGACATAAGTCCGGAAGAGTTAGCCAAACTTGATACATGGTGGGACCATGATATCAAGGCCAAATGCTATATGCAAGTCTCGATGTCTGATGAACTCCAGAGGCGATTTGAGGACACCGTGAATGCTGCTGACATTCACGTACAACTCAAGGAACTTTTTGGGGCTCAATCGAGGGCTGAAAGGTTCGCTACTGTAAAGGAGCTAATGACGTGTCGCATGCGTGAAGGGACTTCGGTCCGTGATCATGGGGTACGAGTGATTTGGCTCATACAGAAGTTGGTAACCCTTGATTTGGTGTTGGAGCATGAACTCAACGTGGACTTACTACTTCTGTCTCTTCCTTCTTCGTTTGACGGATTTTTGGTGAATTTCAATATGAACAAGATAGAGGCCTCCCTTGAAGAGATGGTCAATATGCTTGTGACATATGAATCCACTTTAAAGAAGGATAAACCGGCTTTCTTGGTGGGCTCCTCTTCTTCTGCTCAGAAGGGGCCAAGTACAAAGGGTAAGAAACTTTCTGCCCCACCCAAGAAAATCGAACCCGAGAAGAAGTACAAGACAAAGGCTTCAAACATGGAAAAGTCCAAGGATGTTTGCCATTACTGCAAGAAGCCCGGTCATTGGAAGCGTAACTGCAAGGAATATCTTGAGCAGTTGCGAACTGCGAAGGGTATGTTCTATATTGAAATAAATGTTTCACTTAATACTACTTCTTGGGTATTTGATACCGGATGTGGATCTCACATTTGCAATGATTTGCAGGTGATGACAAGAAGTCGCAGGCTTAGAATGGGTGAGACCCAGCTGAGGCTCGGAAATGGTTCCAGAGTTGAAGCTAAAGCTGTGGGAGATATTTATTTAATTTTGCAGAACGGTTTTAAGTTACTTTTGAGAGATGTTTTATTTGTTCCAGATTTGATTAAAAACATTATTTCTGTTTCTATGCTTGATAGAGATGGTTATTCTTGCAATTTTGTGAATGGAATTTGCAATATTTACAAGAATGAATGTTTTATTGGAAATGGACAACTTGAAAACGATCTATATAACTTAAAACTAAAAGACGTTCCAATAAATTATGTTGATAAACCGGCAACAACAAACAAAAGGAAAATCGATAGCCAAAACCCGGCAAACCTTTGGCATGCTAGGCTAGGTCATATTTCCTCAAGGAGGATGAACAAGCTAGTGGGAGAGGGCATGTTTGATATGTCTGATATTAACTCTCTACCTACTTGTGAATCCTGCCTGAAAGGAAAAATGACTAAATCTCCTTTTAAGGGGAAACCTGAGCGTAGTCAAAATCTGTTGGATTTGATCCATACAGATGTTTGTGGTCCATTTAGAGTTGGTACTCAATATGGCCACACCTACTTTATTACCTTTACTGATGATTATTATAGGTATGGGTATTTATATTTAATGAAATATAAGTCTGAAGCATTTGAAAAGTTCAAAGAATTCAAGGCTGAAGTAGAAAACAAGCTAGGTAAAAGTATTAAAGCACTTCGATCGGATCGAGGTGGAGAATACTTAAGTACCGAGTTTTTGGACTATCTAAAAGAGAATAGGATTCTCTCTCAGTGGACTCCTCCTATGACACCACAGCTGAATGGTGTATCGGAGCGTCGTAATCGAACTTTGTTGGACATGGTTCGATCCATGATGAGCTTCACTGAGCTTCCACCTTCGTTTTGGGGCTATGCTCTTGAAACGACGGTATTGTTGTTGAACAACGTCCACACTAAAGCAGTGGACAAAACACCATACGAGTTATGGAATGGCAAAGCTCCTAAGCATTCGTACTTGAGGATTTGGGGATGTCCTGCTTACGTGAAGCAGACAGTGGGAGATAAGTTGGATAGTCGATCCACCTTATGTTATTTTGTAGGGTATCCGAAGAATTCAATCGGATATTATTTCTATTATCCTGCTGAAACAAAGGTGTTTGTTTCAAGGAATGCCACCTTCTTGGAGAAGGAGTTCTTATTGGATAAGAAAGGCGAGATGATGGAACTCGAAGAAATTCGAGAAGAACCCAAAATACAAAATAATGATCCTACACCTCAGGAACCATTGATAGACATGCCTGTACCTAGAAGATCCGAGAGGACTTCTAGACCTCCTATTCGATATGGTCTTCTTCTTGAAGGGGATCAAGATGAACCCGATATTGGATGTGATCCAAGAAACTTCAAAGAAGCAATTTCTGATGCGGATTCAAATTTATGGCTTGAAGCTATGCAGTCGGAAATAGATTCGATGCATACAAACCAAGTTTGGTCTTTAGTAGATCCTCCCGATGGAATTGTTCCAATAGGGTGTAAATGGATCTACAAGAGAAAGCTTGGGCCTGATGGTAAGGTATTGACCTACAAGGCGCGATTGGTGGCGAAAGGTTATACTCAAAGACAAGGAGTTGACTATGATGAAACCTTTTCACCAGTTGCAATGTTCAAGTCCATAAGAATCCTTATTGACATAGCTGCTTGGTATGACTATGAGATATGGCAAATGGATGTGAAGAATGCTTTTCTTAATGGAGACATTAAGGAAGAAATCTATATGAAGCAGCCTGAGGGGTACACATCCATGGGAAGAGAGCATAAGGTATGCAAGCTTCAGAGATCAATTTATGGTCTAAAACAAGCATCAAGAAGTTGGAACCAGAAATTTGATGAAACAATAAAGGATTTTGGTTTCATCAAGAACCCGGAGGAACCATGCGTGTACAAGAAAGTAGTTAAGGATGCTGTGACATTCTTAGTACTTTATGTTGATGACATCCTACTCATTGGGAATGACGTAGGGATGTTGCAGTCAACAAAGATATGGTTATCAGGTAGATTCTCGATGAAGGATTTGGGTGTGTCATCCTATATTCTAGGGATACAGATCTATAGAGATAGATCTAAAGAGAATGATAGGACTCACTCAGTCAACCTACATCGACACCATATTGAAACGGTTTTCAATGGATGGGTCCAAGAGAGGACATCTACCCATGTGTCATGGAGTTTCTCTATCCAAGTCTATGTGTCCCAAGACTGATGAAGTGATAGAGAAAATGACACATGTACCATATGCTTCAGCCATAGGTAGTATCATGTATGGGATGATATCTACCAGACCGGATGTAGCATTTGCTCTGAGTGTCACGAGCAGATATCAAGCTAAACCCGGTCAAATGCATTGGAAAGCCGTGAAGGACATTCTTAAGTACTTACGAAGGACTAAGAATATGATCATGGTATATGGAGGAAGAGAACTAAAATTGGAAGGCTATACCGACTCTAGCTTCCAAAGTGACGTGGATGACTCGAAGTCAACCTCTGGATTTGTGTTCATGCTCAATGGCGGTGCTGTCTCTTGGAAGAGTTCCAAGCAGGACACCACAGCGGATTCCACCACTGAGGCAGAATACATTGCAGCATCAGCTGCTGCTAAAGAGGCCGTTTGGATGAGGAATTTCGTCCAAGAGTTGGGCGTCGTTCCTGGAGTTGTTGGTCCAGTCCCGGTGTACTGTGACAACACGGGTGCCGTTGCTCAGGCAAAGGAACCAAGGTCTCATCAAAGATCCAAACACGTACTGAGGAAATACCACATCATCCGGGAGATTGTGGAAAGAGGAGACATCACTGTCGAAAGAGTGGCCTCTGCAGACAATATCGCTGATCCACTTACTAAGCCCTTGCCAGGACCATTATTTGACAAACATCGCGAAGCAATGGGTCTACGTAGTATGACTAGTTGGCTTTAGGGCAAGTGGGAGATTGAAAGAGTAGGTGCCCGGTGAGCCAACTTGTGGCTAAGGGCTTTGATAACTCTTTGTATAAACAATCTTTTGTTTAATATAATTTACACTTTTATTAATGGCAATGACTTTATCTTTCTTCATATTGTTATATTGTGATATACTATTGTTGTTTTGATAAAGACCTTGAATATACTATAGTGTATGTAAGATGTGGTAGAACATGGAGATGTCTATCATGAAACACATCTTGTAGTCACTGTGTATTCTAAACTGTTCCTAGTCGATTGAGCCGTCCGATAATAAGGATAAGGATCGATCGAGTTTGAGACTAGCATTTGCGATGCAGAGTACCACGTTTCATTGGTAAGGAACATAGAGATGTTCGAAGCATGCAAATGGATATTCATATGATGAATGATCGAACTACCCTATCCGGACTTTCCAAGTGGTTATCACTTATCGAGTGGATAATGTCCGCGGTTTTGGTTGTACACCATTAGTCCTTACTACTTGAAACATCATTGAGACTCTATATGCTAGTACTGTGCTTTGACTCGTTTACCGACTCTATTGGGGTCATCAGGTGTCGGGATTGGGTACAGTTACAACACATATAGGAGTCGATGCTTTGTTGTCAAGGATTCACCACATACTTGCGAGTGTGGATATCCTATGCGATCTGAGGAGATATTAGTGTGACGAATCTTTGGCCAGAGTACATGATGTGTTTTAAGAAATGGTTTCTTAGTAACACATGCGATGTCACTATTTGATCTTCAAGATGTATTGCATAGTTATCGAATCTCGAACGACTCTCGATATACCAATGGTTGTTGATTCGATCGGGATATATGGATGAAGGGACCGTACTGTATGCTAACCAAAATCTATTGGTTCTTGCAGGCACTATCAGTGATACCTAGGGAATCATGGGGCGATGTTGCTAGGCGCTCTTACCATGATTCGATGGGCAAGTCGGAAATTGTTGTTCCGAGTCACAAGGAGTTGTGAGCCCACGGCTAGCTGTAACCCTGAACCATTGAGGGTCACACAGAGTAATGGATTTTTAATCCCCGTTGAGATAGTTAAATTTAAAGAGTTAAATTTAATGAACAAAGAAGTTGGACTTCTTAATTATGAGTAGAGGAGTGAGATTTCCTAAAATGACATAGGGATGGGCATTTTTGGAAACCACTGAATTCGGATTCAGAAAAATTTATCTTGACTTTAAAAGGTGCAGAAATGGTTTCTGTGCACATTGGTGAAATCGGTTTATCAATCGGAGTCACGATGAATTTTATATTAATTTCTGAACATGCGGGCTTTGCTTGTCGGGCTTGAACTTATGACTAATGGGCCCTAAGCTGTTAGCGGCCTACATTATAAATAAGTTATTGCAGTACAGAAATTACACACAACAGGTCACAAATTTTTCAAAAAACCCTAGTATTTTTCTCTGTAGTGGCCGCCCCTTTTCCCCTCTGCTCGATAAAATCCAGTCTGTGAATTTTGAATTACAGTCTGGTTTAACGGATCAAATTCGTTAATTCTCTTCGTAGAAACTTTTGATAGATTTTCTAGTGCAATCTATCAGAGGGATTAATTATCCGTTCGTGGACCTGATTGAAGAACAGTTCGTCCATCAGTTCCAGGGATATACAACAAGAGCAGAGCAATCTGTTGGTGTCCATAATCTCGATTCGAGATTGGAGGTAAAAATTTATAATTGTTATTTAATTTTTACAAACACAATTTAATCGTAAGTTTTGATACCCATTATGGAATCGTTCCATATAAAATTTTTAAACTTCCGCTGCACCGGGTATCAATTCTGATTGATCTGATCGCCGCGTTCTCCAACAGTGGTATCAGAGACAGGTTGCTCAGATCAAGCGATTAAATTAATCGATTGTACAAAATTTTTTAAAGCCTCGGTTTTTGAAACAAAATAAATATTTAAAAATAAAAATTTTTTTTTTTTTTCGGGCAAAAACCCGGGCAGCGATTGGATCGCTGCCCTAAGGGCAGCCGGGCTGCCCAGCCCGAGCCCTTTGGGGCACGGGCAGCCCGGGAATGTCCCGGGCGGCCCGCGGAAAAATTAATTTTTTAATTTTTAAATTTAATTTTAATATGTTAAAATTCTATTTTTGGTCCGATCGAAAATTGTTTTGATTGGTCCACGAGGCGTCGTATCGAATTGTTCGAGTCCGAAAATTTTAAAATTAATTTTTGGATAAATTTGAATTTTTGGAAATTTTAAATATTTTATCCGTTAAATTGAATTTTGAAATTAATTATTTTTGGTACAATTGATGATAAGATATGATCTTATGGATATATTGAATAAAATATGATTTTATGTATAAAATTGGATTTTTTAGATAAAATATGATTTTATTTGATAAAAAGATAAAATATGATTTTGTATGTAAAATAAGATTTTATATATGAAATATGATTTTATCCTTTTAAATTTAAATTGTCATTGCATGTTATCCAATAAATTAATATTGAATTAAATGTTATTGGATAAGGATGATCGATTGCCATGACCAATTTTGTAGGTGTATGTTAGGAATTTACATTTGTTTTTATTGTTGTTGGATTTATTAATGGGCCTGGTTTATGGCCCAATATGAATTGTCATATGTAATAAAAGTGGGCTTGGTTTATGGCCCGTTCCCACCCCTTAAAAATGTATCCCCTACTTGTCATTGTTATTTATTGTAAATACATTAGATTTAGTGGGAGATGAAGATTTGAAGACGGTGGTGGGCCCAGCAGACAATAAAGACAGAAGAAATGTAAATTGGAAGCACAATGTAATAGGATTGTATTGCATACTGCATATTACCTAGGATTGGACTAAGACTCGTGATTGGCAACCACGGGTCGATTAGAAATGGAATCGATCATCCTATATAATATATGATATTATTGTTGTATGCATGTTTTAGACAAAATTGTGTGAATCCGGCAAGCATACAAAAATTTTAAAAATGATGAGACAAATTTTCAAAATTAAAATCCCTCATTTTAAATATGATTTAAAATTGATATCAAGATAAATAAAGGAAATTTAAATTTGTTTAAATGTTCCTACCTTCCATCAACGATCAATGTATGAAATGCTACCCGCAGATACGATCTGGCTCATATTATTGGGGGGGCCCGTTCATCGGAAAGTTGTACATTGGATCGACACATGTTGTAAGTTGGGTGGAACTCCCATGGGATCGGCTCATATTATTGGGGGATCCACATGGCGACCGTCCATCACAACTTAATATTGATGGGTCATCTTGACATGTCACAATAAACGGCGTCATATTATTGGGCCCTTATTGGACATGAGGTAAAAACATGGAGGTTGCTTTGGAAGCAATTGGGCTCTACCTTTTGAAAATTATGGTTGGCTGATATTATTCGGACCATAGTTTGTCAATTGAACTCCATGTTCTCACTAAGGAAAACAGTTTCCCATTTTCACTAGAGGGTAGTGAAATCGTTAAAATAGTGGGAGTGAGATTCATAAAATAAATTTTGCCTATTTTATGTCTTAGTAAATTACTTAAACAATCATTGATATTTGTCTGTTTCTTTTCAGTATTTCATAAAGATGAATTCGCGTAATCCACTTTTCTCGATCCTCGAACAAAATAAATTGACTGGCGCAAACTATACGGAATGGTTCCGTAAGTTGAAGATTGTCTTGACTTCGGAGAAGATGCTCTACGTGTTAGAAAAATCTCCTCCGAAGGAAGCACCAGCTGACATAAGTCCGGAAGAGTTAGCCAAACTTGATACATGGTGGGAACATGATATCAAGTCCAAATGCTATATGCAAGCCTCGATGTCTGATGAACTCCAGAGGCGATTTGAGGACACCGTGAATGCTGCTGACATTCACGTACAACTCAAGGAACTTTTTGGGCTCAATCGAGGGCTGAAAGGTTCGCTACTGTAAAGGAGCTAATGACGTGTCGCATGCGTGAAGGGACTTCGGTCCGTGATCATGGGGTACGAGTGATTTGGTCTCATACAGAAGTTGGTAACCCTTGATTTGGTGTTGGAGCATGAACTCAACGTGGACTTACTACTTCTGTCTCTTCCTTCTTCGTTTGACGGATTTGTGGTGAATTTCAATATGAACAAGATAGAGGCCTCCCTTGAAGAGATGGTCAATATGCTTGTGACATATGAATCCACTTTAAAGAAGGATAAACCGGCTTTCTTGGTGGGCTCCTCTCTTCTGCTAAGAAGGGGCCAAGTACAAAGGGTAAGAAACGTTCTGCCCCACCCAAGAAAATCAAACCCGAGAAGAAGTACAAGACAAAGGCTTCAAACATGGAAAAGTCCAAGGATGTTTGCCATTACTGCAAGAAGCCCGGTCATTGGAAGCGTAACTGCAAGGAATATCTTGAGCAGTTGCGAACTGCGAAGGGTATGTTCTATATTGAAATAAATGTTTCACTTAATACTACCTCTTGGGTATTGGATACCGGATGTGGATCTCATATTTGCAATGATTTGCAGGTGATGACAAGAAGTCGCAGGCTTAGAATGGGTGAGACCCAGCTGAGGCTCGGAAATGGTTCCAGAGTTGAAGCTAAAGCTGTGGGAGATATTTATTTAATTTTGCAGAACGGTTTTAAGTTACTTTTGAGAGATGTTTTATTTGTTCCAGATTTGATTAAAAACATTATTTCTGTTTCTATGCTTGATAGAGATGGTTATTCTTGCAATTTTGTGAATGAGATTTGCAATATTTACAAGAATGAATGTTTTATTGGAAATGGACAACTCGAAAACGATCTATATAACTTAAAACTAAAAGACGTTCCAATAAATTATGTTGATAAACCGGCAACAACAAACAAAAGGAAAATCGATAGCCAAAACCCGGCAAACCTTTGGCATGCTAGGCTAGGTCATATTTCCTCAAGGAGGATGAACAAGCTAGTGGGAGAGGGCATGTTTGATATGTCTGATATTAACTCTCTACCTACTTGTGAATCCTGCATGAAAGGAAAAATGACTAAATCTCCTTTTAAGGGGAAACCTAAGCGTAGTCAAAATCTATTGGATTTGATCCATACAGATGTTTGTGGTCCATTTAGAGTTGGTACTCAATATGGCCACACCTACTTCATTACCTTTACTGATGATTATTCTAGGTATGGGTATTTATATTTAATGAAATATAAGTCTGAAGCATTTGAAAAGTTCAAAGAATTCAAGGCTGAAGTAGAAAACAAGCTAGGTAAAAGTATTAAAGAACTTCGATCGGATCGAGGTGGAGAATACTTAAGTACCGAGTTTTTGGACTATCTAAAAGAGAATGGGATTCTCTTTTAGTGGACTCCTCCTATGACACCACAGCTGAATGGTGTATCGGAGCGTCGTAATCGAACTTTGTTGGACATGGTTCGATCCATGATGAGCTTCACTGAGCTTCCACCTTCGTTTTGGGGCTATGCCCTTGAAACAGCGGTATTGTTGTTGAACAACGTCCATACTAAAGCAGTGGACAAAACACCATACGAGTTATGGAATGGCAAAGCTCCTAAGTATTCGTACTTGAGGATTTGGGGATGTTCTGCTTACATGAAGCAGACAGTGGGAGATAAGTTGGATAGTCGATCCACCTTATGTTATTTTGTAGGGTATCCGAAGAATTCAATCGGATATTATTTCTATTATCCTGCTGAAACAAAGGTGTTTGTTTCAAGGAATGCCACCTTCTTGGAGAAGGAGTTCTTATTGGATAAGAAAGGCGAGATGATGGAACTCAAAGAAATTCGAGAAGAACCCGAAATACAAAATAATGATCCTACACCTCAGGAACCATTGATAGACATGCCTGTACCTAGAAGATCCGAGAGGACTTCTAGACCTCCTATTCGATATGGTCTTCTTCTTGAAGGGGATCAAGATGAACCCGATATTGGATGTGATCCAAGAAACTTCAAAGAAGCAATTTCTGATGCGGATTCAAATTTATGGCTTGAAGCTATGCAGTCGGAAATAGATTCGATGCATACAAACCAAGTTTGGTCTTTAGTAGATCCTCCCGATGGAATTGTTCCAATAGGGTGTAAATGGATCTACAAGAGAAAGCTTGGGCCTGATGGTAAGGTATTGACCTACAAGGCGCGATTGGTGGCGAAAGGTTATACTCAAAGACAAGGAGTTGACTATGATGAAACCTTTTCACCAGTTGCAATATTCAAGTCCATAAGAATCCTTATTGCCATAGCTGCTTGGTATGACTATGAGATATGGCAAATGGATGTGAAGACTGCTTTTCTTAATGGAGACATTAAGGAAGAAATCTATATGAAGCAGCCTGAGGGGTACACATCCATGGGAAGCGAGCATAAGGTATGCAAGCTTCAGAGATCAATTTATGGTCTAAAACAAGCATCAAGAAGTTGGAACCAGAAATTTGATGAAACAATAAAGGATTTTGGTTTCATCAAGAACCCGGAGGAACCATGCGTGTACAAGAAAGTAGTTAAGGATGCTGTGACATTCTTAGTACTTTATGTTGATGACATCCTACTCATTGGGAATGACGTAGGGATGTTGCAGTCAACAAAGATATGGTTATCAGGTAGATTCTCGATGAAGGATTTGGGTGAGGCATCCTATATTCTAGGGATACAGATCTATAGAGATAGATCTAAGAGAATGATAGGACTCACTCAATCAATCTACATCGACACCATATTGAAACGGTTTTCAATGGATGGGTCCAAGAGAGGACATCTACCCATGTGTCATGGAGTTTCTCTATCCAAGTCTATGTGTCCCAAGACTGATGAAGAGATAGAGAAAATGACACATGTACCATATGCGTCAGCCATAGGTAGTATCATGTATGGGATGATATCTACCAGACCGGATGTAGCATTTGCTCTGAGTGTCACGAGCAGATATCAAGCTAATCCCGGTCAAATGCATTGGAAAGCCGTGAAGGACATTCTTAAGTACTTACGAAGGACTAAGAATATGTTCATGGTATATGGAGGAAGAGAACTAAAATTGGAAGGCTATACCGACTCTAGCTTCCAAAGTGACGTGGATGACTCAAAGTCAACCTCTGGATTTGTGTTCATGCTCAATGGCGGTGCTGTCTCTTGGAAGAGTTCCAAGCAGGACACCACAGCGGATTCCACCACTGAGGCAGAATACATTGCAGCATCAGCTGCTGCTAAAGAGGCCGTTTGGATGAGGAATTTCGTCCAAGAGTTGGGCGTCATTCCTGAAGTTGTTGGTCCAGTCCCGGTGTACTGTGACAACACGGGTGCCATTGCTCAGGCAAAGGAACCAAGGTCTCATCAAAGATCCAAACACGTACTGAGGAAATACCACATCATCCGGGAGATTGTGGAAAGAGGAGACATCACTGTCGAAAGAGTGGCCTCTGCAGACAATATCGCTGATCCACTTACTAAGCCCTTGCCAGGACCATTATTTGACAAACATCGCGAAGCAATGGGTCTACGTAGTATGACTAGTTGGCTTTAGGGCAAGTGGGAGATTGAAAGAGTAGGTGCCCGGTGAGCCAACTTGTGGCTAAGGGCTTTGATGACTCTTTGTATAAACAATCTTTTGTTTAATATAATTTACACTTTTATTAATGGCAATGACTTTATCTTTCTTCATATTGTTATATTGTGATATACTATTGTTGTTTTGATAAAGACCTTGAATATACTATAGTGTATGTAAGATGTGGTAGAACATGGAGATGTGTATCATGAAACACATCTTGTAGTCACTGTGTATTCTAAACTGTTCCTAGTCGATTGAGCCGTCCGATAATAAGGATAAGGATCGCTCGAGTTTGAGACTAGCATTTGCGACGCAGAGTACCACGTTTCATTGGTAAGGAACATAGAGATGTTCGTAGCATGCAAATGGATATTCATATGATGAATGATCGAACTACCCTATCCGGACTTTCCAAGTGGTTATCAATTATCGAGTGGATAAAGTCCGCGGTTTTGGTTGTACACCATTAGTCCTTACTACTTGAAACATCATTGAGACTCTATATCCTAGTACTGTGCTTTGACTCGTTTACCGACTCTATTGGGGTCATTAGGTGTCGGGATTGGGTACAGTTACAACACATATAGGAGTCGATGCTTTGTTGTCAAGGATTCACCACATACTTGCGAGTGTGGATATCCTATGCGATCTGAGGAGATATTAGTGTGACGAATCTCTGGCCAGAGTACATGATGTGTTTTAAGAAATGGTTTCTTAGTAACACATGCGATGTCACTATTTGATCTTCAAGATGTATTGCATAGTTATCGAATCTCGAACGACTCTCGATATACCAATGGTTGTTGATTCGATCGGGATATATGGATGAAGGGACCGTACTGTATGCTAACCAAAATCTATTGGTTCTTGCAGGCACTATCAGTGATACCTAGGGAATCATGGGGCGATGTTGCTAGGCTCTCTTACCATGATTCGATGGGCAAGTCGGAAATTGTTGTTCCGAGTCACAAGGAGTTGTGAGCCCACGGCTAGCTGTATCCCTGAACCATTGAGGGTCACACAGAGTAATGGATTTTTAATCCCCGTTGAGATAGTTAAATTTAAAGAGTTAAATTTAATGAACAAAGAAGTTGGATTTCTTAATTATGAGTAGAGGAGTGAGATTTCCTAAAATGACATAGGGATGGGCATTTTTGGAAACCACTGAATTCGGATTCAGAAAAATTTATCTTGACTTTAAAAGGTGCAGAAATGGTTTATGTGCACATTGATGAAATCGGTTTATCAATCGGAGTCACGATGAATTTTATATTAATTTATGAACATGCGGGCTTTGCTTGTCGGGCTTGAACTTATGACTAATGGGCCCTAAGCTGTTAGCGGCCTACATTATAAATAAGTTATTGCAGTACAGAAATTACACACAACAGGTCACAAATTTTTCGAAAAACCCTAGTATTTTTCTCTGTAGTGGCCGCCCCCTTTTCCCCTCTGCTCGGTAAAATCCAGTCTGTGAATTTTGAATTACAGTCTGGTTTAACGGATCAAATTCGTTAATTCTCTTCGTAGAAACTTCTGATAGATTTTCTAGTGCAATATATCAGAGGGATTAATTATCCGTTCGTGGACCTGATTGAAGAACAGTTCGTCCATCAATTCCAGGGATATACAACAAGAGCAGAGCAATCTGTTGGTGTACATAATCTCGATTCGAGATTGGAGGTAAAAATTTATAATTGTTATTTAATTTTTACACACACAATTTAATCGTAAGTTTTGATACCCATTATGGAATCGTTCCATATAAAATTTTTAAACTTCCGCTGCACCGGGTATCAATTCTGATTGATCTGATCGCCGAGTTCTCCAACAGGGACGCACGTTAGCGCATGGTTGAAGCGCAATGGGAGAAGCCTGTGAGCACGATAGCGCTTTGGAAGCTGTGCAGTTGGAGAGGCTAGGAGCGCGATAGCGCTTATGGGAAGCGCTAATGGAGAGGGGCGATAGCGCAGGTGGAAGCGCTGATGGTGGGAGGCAAGCGCGATAGCGCTGAAGGTGGCACAAGGTAGTGCGCACTTGGTGAGCGCGATAGCGCAAGGAGTAGCGTAGATGAGCAGCGCGTTAGCGCAAGGATTAGCGCTGATGAGCAGCACGTTAGCGCATGGTTGTGCACTTACAGAAGCGTAGAGGTGAGGCGGCCGCGGAGTAATGAGCGCATGCACACAAGGTTCTGCCCAAACGTCTAAAATCCTGAAAAAATTTCAACAAATTTATAAAATCAGACCTCCAAAATTCCCAACAATGCATTTAAAAAAAACAAAAAAAATTAACTAAAGAAAAAAAACAAAATTAAAGCAGAAATTGAAACAAAGTAGAAAATAAAATAAAAATAAAATAAAACAAAAATTTTGGGTTGCCTTCCAAAAAGCGCTTGGTTTAGAGTCGTCAGCCCGACTTTCACCGGTGTTAAGTCTTCCCTTTCTCTTTCACTCACCAAATAAATTCCGCGAACCATCTTTTAAATTTTTCTCTCTTTTTCGTGGCCTTATTCGTTGGTAAATTTGGCACTTCCAGCTTCTCAACCGGCTCAATCAAGCACAATTCCTCGATGGGTAGGCTAGGTTAGGTGTCTTCGTGAAGAATTTAAAAATCACTCGTTCGCACTCCACACCCATCGACAATTCCCCCTTCTTCACTTCAATTTTGGCATCCGCTGTGGCCAAGAATGGTCTTCCAAAGATAAGTGGAGCACCATGATCCGCCTCAATGTCCAAAATTACAAAATTCGCTGGGAATATGAATTTATCCACCTTAACTAGCACATCTTCAACAATACCCAATGGATATGTGATGCTTTTATCCGCTAATTGCAATGAAATCATAGTCGATTTCATCTCTCCCAACTTCAAGGCTCTGTAAATAGACAACGGCATTAAATTAATACTGGCCCCTAAATAACATAGTGCAGTAGTAAAATGAGAACCACCAATAGAACAAGTAATAGTAAAACTCCCTGGATCTTTCAGCTTTTGTGGCATTTTCTTTTGTAGCACCGCACTGCACTCTTCAGTTAGATTCACCACCTCGTTCTCTGCCAGTCTCTTTTTCTTGGACATAATCTCCTTGATGAACTTTGCATAATTTGGCATTTGCTCCAAAGCATCAGCAAAGGGGATGTTAATGTGAATTTTCTTGAAAATCTCCAAGAATTTGGGGAACTGTTCATCCAACGCCTTCTTCTTGAACCTCTGCGGGTAGGGAAGTGGAGGCTTGTACATCGGTTTCGGCTCAATTTTAGGTTCCTTCTCTTTCTCCTCGATTTCTTTCTCTCCAATTACAGCTTTTTCAGTCCCTTCAGTTGGCTGAATTTCTTCTCTATCCACTTGCTTCTCACTCCTCAACATGATAGCATTGCACTGCTCTTTGGGATTTACCTCTGTGTGCTCGGGAACTGGCCTCTGTTATTATCCTTCAGTGCGTTCGACAACTGCCCTATGCTAATCTCCATAGATTGAAGTACAACACCTATGTTGGCCATGAGCATCTCCAAGCTGTCAAGGCGAGACTCAGTTCTCGCCATCCTCTTACCTGATTCCTGCACAAAGGTACTAACAACATCTGTTGGAAAACTGTGTTCAGATCAATTAGAATTGATACCCGGTGCAGCGGAAGTTTAAAAAATTTATTTTATTAATATGGAACGATTCCATATCTGGGTATCAAAACTTTCACGATTAAATTTGTGTAAGTAAAATAAATAATCACAATTAAATATTTTACCTTAAAATCTTGAAGCGAGATTATGGACACCAACAGAATTTAATCTGCTCTTGTTGTATATCCCCGGAACTGATGAACGAACTTTTCTTCAATCAGGTCCACGAATAGAAAACAAAACCCTCTGATTGACTGCACTAGAAATTAATCAGAAGTTTGCGTAGAGAATAAATAGATATGATCTGTTAATTCAGATTGTAATTTTTCATAAAAATCACAAGCCGAATTTTCTCCGAAAGGGACAGAGGATTTCGAAAATCCCCTTGAATATTCTAGAGTGTATTTTCGAAAATTGCAAAATACAATGTGTGTGATTTTCGAACCCAACACCTCTATTTAAAGATAATTTCTAGTTATAATTGTATCAGGACTCTAACTCCTTAAAGCCCACAATCCATAACTTAAGCCCAACAAGCCAAGCCCGTTGTTATAAAAATTAATATAAAATTCATCGTGACTCCGATTGATAAACTGATTTTACCAATGTGCACAGAAACCATTTCTGCATCTTTTAGAGTCAAGATAATTTTTCTGAATCCGAATTCAGTGATTTCCAAAAATGCCCATCCCTATGTCATTTTAGGAAATCCCACTCCCTTTAGTTAAGAAGTCCAACTTCTCTTTCATCAAATTTAACTCTTTAAATTTAACTATCTCTACGGGGTTTTAGTAATCCATTACTTGTGTAACCCTCAATGGTTCAGGAATACAGCTAGCCGTGGGCTCACAACTCCTTGTGACTCGAAACAACGATTTCCGACTTACCCATCGAATCATGGTAAGAGCGCCTAGCAACATTGCCCCATGATTCCCTAGGTATTACAGATAGTGCCTGCAAGAACCAGTAGATTTTGGTTAGCGTACAGTACGGTCCCTTCAACCATATATCCCGATCGAATCAACAACCATTGGTATATCGAGAGTCGTTCGAGATTCAATAACTATGCATAACATCTTGGAGATTTATTAGTGACATCGCATGTGTTACTAGGATAACCCATTAACCTAAAACACATCATGTACTCTGGCCAGAGATTCGTCACACTAATATCTCCTCAGATCGCATAGGATATCCACACTCGCAAGTATGTGGTGAATCCTTGACAACAAAGCATCGACTCCAATATGTGTCGTAACTGTACCCAATCCCGACACCTGATGACCCCAATAGAGTCGGTAAACGAGTCAAAGTACAGTACTAGCATATAGAGTCTCAATGATGTTTCAAGTAATAAGGACTAATGGTGTACAACCAAAACCGCGGACTTTATCCACTCGATAAGTGATAACCACTTGGAAAGTCCGTATAGGGTAGTTCGATCATTCATCATATGAATATCCATTTGCATGCTTTGAACATCTCTATGTTCCATACCAATGAAACGTGGTACTCGGCATCGCAAATGCTAGTCTCAATCTCGAGCGATCCTTATCCTTATTTGCGGACGGCTCAATTGACTAGGAACAATTTAGAATATACAGTGACTATAAGATGTGTTTCATGATAGCCATCCCCATATGCTACCACATCTTACATACACTATAGTATATTCAAGGTCTTTATCAAAACAACAATAGTATATCATAATATAACAATATGAAGAAAGATAAAGTCAATGCCATTATAAAAGTGTAAATTATATTAAACAAAAGATTGTTTTACATAGAGTCATAAAAGCCCTTAGCCACAAGTTGGCTAACCGGGCACCCACTCTTTCAATCTCCCACTTGCCCTAAAGCCAACTAGTCATACTACGTAATCCCATTGCTTCGCGATGTTTGTCAAACAATGGTCCTGGCAAGGGCTTAGTAAGCGGATCAACGATA
This sequence comes from Henckelia pumila, assembly GCF_033568475.1. Classification (NCBI taxonomy): domain Eukaryota; kingdom Viridiplantae; phylum Streptophyta; class Magnoliopsida; order Lamiales; family Gesneriaceae; genus Henckelia; species Henckelia pumila. Next base: position 54,428,896 of record NC_133121.1, read on the forward strand.
TTGTCTGTAGAGGTCACTCTCTCGACACTGATGTCTCCTCTTTCCACAATCTCCCGGATGATGTGGTATTTCCTCAGTACGTGTTTGGACTTCTGATGAGACCTTGGCTCCTTTGCCTGAGCAATGGCACCCGTGTTGTCACAGTACACCGGGACTGGACCAACAGCTTCAGGAATTACACCCAACTCTTGGATGAATTTCCTTATCCAAACCGCCTCTTTAGCAGCAGCTGATGCTGCAATGTATTCTGCCTCAGTGGTGGAATCCGCTGTGGTGTCCTGCTTGGAACTCTTCCAAGAGACAGCACCGCCATTGAGCACAAATACAAATCCAGAGGTTGATTTCGAGTCATCCACGTCACATTGGAAGCTAGAGTCGGTATAGCCTTCCAACTTCAATTCTCTCCCTCCATAAACCATGAACAAATTCTTAGTCCTTCGCAAGTACTTAAGAATATCCTTCACGGCTTTCCAATGCATTTGACCGGGATTGGCTTGGTATCTGATCGTGACGCTCAGAGCATAGGCCACATCCGGTCTGGTATATATCATCCCATACATGATACTACCTATGGCTGACGCATATGGCACATGTGTCATCTTCTCTATCTCTTCGTCAGTCTTGGGACACATAGACTTGGATAGAGAAACTCCATGACACATAGGTAGATGTCCTCTCTTGGACTCATCCATAGAAAACCTTTTCAATATGGTGTCAATGTAGGTTGATTGAGTGAGTCCTATCATTCTTTTAGATCTATCTCTATAGATCTGAATTCCTAGAATATAGGATGCCTCACTTAAATCCTTCATCGAGAATCTACCTGATAACCATATCTTTGTTGACTGCAACATCCCTACATCATTCCCCATGAGTAGGATGTCATCAACATAAAGTACTAAGAATGTTACCGCATTCTTAACTACTTTCTTGTACACGCATGGTTCCTCCGAGTTCTTGATGAAACCAAAATCCTTTATTGTTTCATCAAATTTCTGGTTCCAACTTCTTGATGCTTGTTTGAGACCATAGATTGATCTCTGAAGCTTGCATACCTTATGCTCGCTTCCCATGGATGTGTATCCCTCAGGCTGCGTCATATAGATCTCTTCCTTAATGTTTCCATTAAGAAATGCAGTCTTTACATCCATTTGTCATATCTCATAGTCATACCATGCTGCTATGGCAATAAGGATTCTTATGGACTTGAACATTGCGACTGGTGAAAAGGTTTCATCTTGGTCAACTCCTTGTCTTTGAGTATAACCTTTTGCCACCAATCGTGCCTTGTAGGTCAATACCTTTCCATCAGGCCCAAGCTTTCTCTTGTAGATCCATTTGCACCCAATTGGAACAATTCCATCGGGAGGATCTACTAAAGACCAAACTTGGTTAGAATGCATCGAGTCTATTTCCGATTGCATTGCTTCAAGCCATAAATTCGAATCCGCATCAGAAATTGCTTCATTGAAGTTTCTTGGATCACATCCAATGACGGGTTCACTTTGATCCCCTTCAAGAAGAAGATCATATCTAATAGGAGGCCTAGAAGTCCTCTCGGATCTCCTAGTAATAGGCGTGTCTTGTGATGATTCTTGAGGTGTAGGATCGCTATTTTGTATCTCGGGTTCTTCTCGAATTTCTTCGAGTTCCATCATCTTGCCTTTCTTATCCAATAAGAACTCCTTCTCCAAGAAGGTGTCATTCCTTGAAACAAATACTTTTGTTTCAGCTGGATGATAGAAATAATATCCGATTAAATTCTTCGGATACCCTACAAAATAACATAAAGTGGATCGACTCTGTCTGCTTCACGTAAGCAGGACATCCCCAAATCCTCAAGTACGAATACTTAGGAGCTTTGTCATTCCATAACTCTTATGGTGTTTTATTTACTGCTTTAGTGTGGACGTTGTTTAACAACAATACCGCCGTTTCAAGTGCGTAGCCCCAAAACGAAGGTGGGAGCTCAGTGAAGCTCATCATGGATCGAACCATGTCCAACAAAGTTCGATTGCGACGCTCCGAAACACCATTAAGCTGAGGTGTTATAGGAGGAGTCCACTGAGAGAGAATCCCATTCTCTTTTAGATAGTCCAAAAACTCGGTACTTAAGTATTCTCCACCTCGATCCGATCGAAGTGCCTTAATACTTTTACCTAGTTTGTTTTCTACTTCAGCCTTGAATTCTTTGAACTTTTCAAATGCTTCAGACTTATATTTCATTAAATATAAATACCCATACCTAGAATGATCAACAGTAAAGGTAATGAAGTAGGTGTTGCCACATTTAGTACCAATCCTAAATGGACCGCAAACATCTGTATGGATCAAATCCAACAGATTTTGACTACGCTCAGGTTTCTCTTTGAAAGGAGATTTAGTCATTTTTCCCTTTAGGCAGGACTCACAAGTAGGTAGAGAGTTAATATCAGACATATCAAACATGCCCTCTCCCACTAGCTTGTTCATCCTCCTTGAGGAAATATGACCTGGCCTAGCATGCCAAAGGTTTGCCGGGTTTTGACTATCGTCCTTCCTTTTAATTGTTGTTACCGGTTTATCAACATAATTAATTGGAACGTCTTTTAATTTTAATCTATATAGATCGTTTTCAAGTTGTCCATTTCAAATCAAACATTCATTCTTGTAAATATTGAAAATCTCATTCACAAAATTGCAAGAAAAAACCATCTCTATTAGGCATAGAAATAGATATAATTTTTTTGACCAAATCCGGAACATATAAAAAATCTCTCAAAAATAACTTAAAATTGTTCTGCAAAACTAAATAAATGTCTCCTATAGCTTTGGCTTCGACTCTAGAACCATTCCCGAGCCTTAGCTGGGTCTCACCCATCCTTAGCTTATGACTTCTTGTCATCACCTGCAAATCATTGCAAATGTGAGATCCACATCCAGTATCCAATACCCAAGAAGAAGTATTAAGCGAAACATTTATTTCAATGTAAAACATACCCTTTGTAGTTCGCAACTGTTCGAGGTATTCCTTGCAGTTACGTTTCCAATGACCGGGTTTCTTGCAGTAATGGCAAACGTTTTCATCTTTTATCTCAATTGAAGCCTTGGCCTTTCCCTTCTTATTTGGTACAATCTTCTTGGGCGGGGCAGAACGTTTCTTACCCTTTCCACTTGGTCCTTTCTTAGAGTTAGAAGAGGAGCCAACCAAGAGTACCGGTTTATCCTTTTTTAGTGTGGCTTCATATGTGACAAGCATATTGACCATCTCTTCAAGGGTGGCCTCTATCTTGTTCATATTGAAGTTCATCACAAAAACGTCAAACGATGAAGGAAGTGATAGAAGCAACAAGTCCGCGCTAAGTTCATGCTCCAAAGTCAAGTCGAGTGTTACCAACTTTTCAATGAGCCCAATCATGCGCACCCCATGCTCACGGACCGAAGTCCCATCTCGCATGCGGCTCGTCATGAGCTCTCTGACGGTGGCATACCTCTCCGATCTTGACTGAGCTCCAAAGAGTTCCTTGAGGTTCTTGTGAATGTCAGCAGCATTCACGACATCCTCGAATCTCCTTTGAAGCTCATCAGACATCGAAGCCTGCATGTAGAATTTGGCCTTGATATCATGGTCCCACCATAAATCAAGTTTGGCCAACTCTTCCGGACTTCTATTAGCTGGGGCTTCCTTCGGAGGCGGCTTCTCTAACACGTAGAAAGCTTATTCCGAAGTCAGAATAATTTTCAACTTACGGAACCATTCCGTATAGTTTGCGCCAGTCAATTTGTTTTGTTCGAGAATTGAAAACAGTGGATTGAGAGAAGTCATTGTAATAGTTTACTGAAAAGGAAACAGACAATAATCAATGATTTGTTTAATTAATTTACTAAGACATAAAATATGGCGAATTTCATTTTATGAATTACACTCCCACTATTTTGACGATTTCACTACCCTCTAGTGAAAACGAGAAACATTTTCTTTAGTGGGAACATGAAGTCCAATTGACAAACTATGGTCCCGAATAATATTAGCAAACCATAATTTTCAAAAGGTAGAGCCCAATTGCTTCCAAAGCAACCTCCATGTTTTTACCTCATGTCCAATAAGGGATCAATAATATGATGCCGTTTATTGTGACATGTCAAGATGACCCATCAATATTAAGTTGTGATGGACGGTCGCCATGTGGTTCCCCAATAATATGAGCCAATCCCATGGGAGTTTCACCCAACTTACAACATGTGTCGATCCAATGTACAGCTTTCCGATGAACGGGCCCCCCCAATAATATGAGCCGGACCGTATCCGCGGGTAGCATCACATACATTGATCGTTGATGGAAGGTAGGAATTTTTAAACAATATTTAAAATTCCTTTTGTTTATCTTGATATCAATTTTAAATCATATTTAAAATGAGGGATTTTATTTTGAAAATTTGTCTCATCATGCAATTTATGTATGCTTGCGGGATTCATACAATTTTGTCTAAACATGCATACATCAATAATATCATATATTATTTAAGGATGATCGATTCCATTAACTAATCGACCCGTGGTTGCCAATCACGAGTCTAAGTCCAATCCTAGGTGATATGTAAGTATGCAATGCAATCCTATTGCATTGTGCTTCCAATTTACATTTTTTCGGTCTTTATTGTCTGTTGGGCCCACCTCCATCTTCAAATCTTCATCTCCCACTAAGTCTAATGTATTTACAATAAATAACCATGACAAGTAGGGGATACATTTTAAGGGGTGGGAACGGGCCATAAACCAGGCCCACTTTTATTACATATGACAATCATATTGGGCTATAAACCAAGCCCATTAATAAACACCAACAACAATAAGACAAATGTAAATCACCTAACATACACCTAAAACATTGGTCATGGCAATCGATCATCTTTTTATCCAATAATTAATTCAATAATTAAAATAATTGGATAAACATGCAATGACATCATAATTAAAAGATAAAATCATATTTTATCTTATCCATCCATAAGATCATATCTTATCATCAATTGTACCAAAATAATTAATTTTATAAAATCTAATTTAACGGATAAAATTTATAAATTTTCCAAAAATTAAAATTTATCCAAAAATCAATTTTAAAAATTTCGGACTCGAACAATTCGATCCGATGCCTCGTGATCTAATCAAAAACAATTTTCGATCGGATCAAACGCTAGAATTTCAAAAATTCAAAATTTTTTCAAAAATTAAAATTTTTAATTTTCCGGGCTGCCCGGGACAATCCCGGGCAGCCCGCGAAATTAATATAAAATTCATCGTGACTCCGATTGATAAACTGATTTTACCAATGTGCACAGAAACCATTTCTGCATCTTTTAGAGTCAAGATAATTTTTCTGAATCCGAATTCAGTGATTTCCAAAAATGCCCATCTCTATGTCATTTTAGGAAATCCCACTCCCTTTAGTTAAGAAGTCCAACTTCTCTTTCATTAAATTTAACTCTTTAAATTTAACTATCTCTACGGGGTTTTAGTAATCCATTACTTGTGTAACCCTCAATGGTTCAGGAATACAGCTAGCTGTGGGCTCACAACTCCTTGTGACTCGGAACAACAATTTCCGACTTACCCATCGAATCATGGTAAGAGCGCCTAGCAACATCGCCCCATGATTCCTTAGGTATTACTGATAGTGCCTGCAAGAACTAGTAGATTTTGGTTAGCGTACAGTACGGTCCCTTCATACCATATATCCCGATCGAATCAACAACCATTGGTATATCGAGAGTCGTTCGAGATTCGATAACTATGCATAACATCTTGAAGATTTATTAGTGACATCGCATGTGTTACTAGGATAACCCATTAACCTAAAACACATCATGTACTCTAGCCAGAGATTCGTCACACTAATATATCCTCAGATCGCATAGGATATCCACACTCGCAAGTATGTGGTGAATCCTTGACAACAAAGCATCGACTCCTATATGTGTCATAACTGTACCCAATCCCAACACCTGATGACCCCAATAGAGTCGTTAAACGAGTCAAAGTACAGTACTATCATATAGAGTCTCAATGATGTTTCAAGTAATAAGGACTAATGGTGTACAACCAAAACCGCGGACTTTATCCACTCGATAAGTGATAACCACTTGGAAAGTCCGTATAGGGTAGTTCGATCATTCATCATATGAATATCCATTTGCATGCTTTGAACATCTCTATGTTCCATACCAATGAAACGTGGTACTTGGCATCGCAAATGCTAGTCTCAATCTCGAGCGATCCTTATCCTTATTTGCGGACGGCTCAATTGACTAGGAACAGTTTAGAATATATAGTGACTATAAGATGTGTTTCATGATAGCCATCCCCATGTGCTACCACATCTTACATACACTATAGTATATTCAAGGTCTTTATCAAAACAACAATAGTATATCATAATATAACAATATGAAGAAAGATAAATTCAATGCCATTATAAAAGTGTAAATTATATTAAACAAAAGATTGTTTTACATAGAGTCATAAAAGCCCTTAGCCACAAGTTGGCTAACCGGGCACCCACTCTTTCAACATCCTCCAAAGACTGCTTACCCTCATCCTTGTTTCCATTGAACCCCGAAGGATTCAACACATTTCTATTGTTAGCATACGAAAAATTTTCATGATTACGCAAGCTAGGATGATAAGTATTTGGGACAGGGTTACCTCGATAGCCTCCATAACCTCTCTGATTTATGTACTGGGCTTGTTCATGATAGTGTGATTCATCCACTGCACCCGTAACACCGGCTGGTTTTGTAAAACTCACTTTATTCAATGCAGCTACCTATGTAGTCAACGCAGATAATTGAGCAGTGATGGATGTGAGAGGATCCACTGCATACACTCCAGCTGGCTTCTTTTACTCCCATTCGCTCAGATGGCCATTGAAAACTGCTGATCGTCATATGTTCCAGCATATCATAGGCTTGTACATGGTCATTTGCAAATATAGTACCTCCAGCCGCAGAATCCACATTCATCCTCGTAGGCGCATTCAGTCCGTTGTAAAACCACTCGATCTGTTCCCAATCTGCAAAATTGTGGTTAGGAGAACGTCTTAATAATTCTTTATTCCTTTCCCACGCCTCGTATAGCTGTTCAGAATCCATCTGCCTGAATGTGCTGATCTCGATCTTGAGTTGGGTGGTTTTGGCAGGTGGAAAATATTTCGCAAGAAATTTTTCTGTCATCCCCTCCCAAGTAGTGATGCTTCCAAGCGGCAGTGATTGCAACCAACTTCTGGCTTGATCCCTGAGAGAAAATGGAAACAAGCGTAAACGAATAATATCCTCAGACACACCATTAATTTTTACCGTATCGGTTATCTCCAAGAAAGTGTGTAGGTGTAGGTGAGGATCAGCAGTGGCGCTCCCATTAAATTGGTTCTGTTGAACCATGTTGATCAAGGCCGGCTTTAGCTCAAAATTGTTTGCATTGATGGTTCCTCGAGCGATTCCAGATTAGTGAGCCTGGATCGTCGGTCGGAAGTGATCTCTGATTGGCACCAGGGGAGCTTGTTGTGCTTCTTCTTCAACCATTCTTTCAATTTCTTCTCTTCTAACTCTTCTTAAAGCACGTGCAGTTCGTTCGATCTCCGGATCAAAAATTAAAGAATTTGCACTTTGAGATCGCATAAACTGCAATTAAAAATAAGAAGAAATTAATTAGTAATTTAAAAATAAAATAAAAAACTCTAAATTAAAATCTAGACTAATTGGTAACAAGACTAAAAAATAATCAAAATTTAATCCCCGGCAACAGCGCCAAAAACTTGTTGTGAAAAATACTCACAAGCGTACGAGCGTCAAGTTTTAATATAGTGAATAAATCAGATATCGATCCCACAGGGATTAAAATGAAAATATTCAGTGCTTGTAATTAAAATAGTCTAAACTTTATCTAGAAAATCTATATTTTAGAAATTCGCAATAAATAAAAATAATCAGGATGTTTTTGATAGCACTCACACAACTCGTAGAAATAATTAATCAGAGAATAATGGTCTAGAGGCTTAGATTTCACCTGGTTTCAACAACAATCAATCCTAATTAATTAATCTTCATGAATTTCAATCAATTAATAACCAAGAACACTTAAGTGTATTATTCCCTCTCTCGAGTGCCAAATAAAATATATCAACTACAATTAAATTTCAATATCTCTATTAAGAATCTACTTGCAGTGATAAATTCAAAACAATGTTCTTTTTAAAAGCTCTGTTAAAATTATACACTCTCCCGAGCGATATAAATAATTAACAGTGTAGTTTCTAATGGTCCTATTCAAAATCTCTTCTCCCAAGTGCCAGATTTTAAATAAATATAACAAATCAATTATTGATCAGATAATTGAAAAGACAATCAATTCTAAAAAAATAATTAATCTAGAAGAAACTCAATTCAATAAAATCAAAAATTCATGAAAGCGTCTACAACAGATTCCATCTGACCTCTAGACTCTATAAAATTAGTTCATAATAAAATTCTGAATAAAACAAAACATGTTCAAAAATCCATACATGAATTCAGAATTAAATAAATAAAATATAAGAAACAAATCCGTCGTCGACGCCGTGTCCGGACTATCAATCTTCGTCTTCGTTCTTCGAGTAAAGCACAAAATTCTCCTTCAGAAAATATCAAGATCAAGCTCCAAAATCTCTTCTATGATCTGTACGTGTTGTGGCAGCTCTCCCCCCTCATGTCTGATAAGAATTCCCTTTCATATTGTCGTGTAAAAGCCCACTCAAAAGCCCAATAGAATAATTTCCCGAAATAATTAAAACATCAGATACAGCGCAAAGCGGGTGCTTCACGTAGCCAGGCAGGGCACGTATGACTTTCTGCCTTCAGTCTTCAAATCTTCTGGAAAGATGCGCGATAGATCTTCCTCTCCTCTTCTTTAGCGCTTCATCAAGCGCTAACAACATTAAGGCCCTGTAAGAAAGCCCAATTACTTTCTCTTCTTATCTGATCGTTCTTTTCTTTCTTTTCTTCTCTAATTCCTCTTTTCTTTTTATTTTCTTTTAATTTCTTTTTCTCACACACTTTTCTTCTTCTTCCACCAAATGTCCATAATTTCCTACGAACACAAAAACAACAAAACACCCACATAAATTTGCTCAAAACAAACAATTAACAATTAAAATCATATATAAATTAAGTGTATAAAATACACTTATCATTTGTGGTACATGTGTAGCGACCCTACCTGGATCCTCTACCTAATCAGAGTTAAGAGCATAATTAAACATGCATTAAATAAATCGCTGTGTAAGACTTAAATAAAAACAGACCGGAAGAATACAACCGGTTAAACCAATTCAATTTATACAACCAAATCGAATAAATAGCCTAAAGGCAAAACCTACAGCTAATCCTGTTGTCTTCACTGGTCACTGGCTACTCCAAGCTCCTGGTGCTCGATCCTGCACCTACACCTGCCCCGTCGAATGGGGTGTCCAGATACACAGAAAAGACTGGACGTGAGCTCTAAGCTCAATACGAAAGCACTGGATAAAACATACAAATATGATGCATGCAAATGATAGGGTATCCATATCTAGGATAACTGTATATAACTGCTCAGTAATGGCGCCAAGGACATGAGTGGTACAACCCGGGGATCAAACCCTGTGTACACTGCTCATTCCTATAGGACGTGGACTGTGTCCCCAGATGCTAACTACCCATGACCCGTCAGTCACTGGGCACTAGACATCACCCGTCCAGACAGGGCTGAGCGGCCCTACATGGCTCATCTCACAAGATGGACAGGCACAATATGATATGCACATGCTGCATAATAATATGACACACAAATGCAACATATAAGCATGCAAAACCCGTTGGCTATCTCAGTCTGTACTTACGTACCTTACTATAGGCAGTTCCTAGCAGTCCCACTCTAGGTTCCAAGCCTATATCAGCTCTACAATGCAAATACCCATGCATCATTATTTAAGCTTTAAAAGCCTTAATTAAGCTATTGCATACTCCTAAATATTTTAAGGAGACCATAGTTATACCTGTGTCCATCGTCAGCCCGTTGATGACAATTGCCTCAAAACTTAGGCACATCTTCGCCTCGACGCCGGGATCGCTATGCCACTTCCGGATTCCCAATAGGATGCCTAGAACTCCCTAGATCTGAGTTAGAAGGCTTAGGAATCAGAGAGAAGAGAGGGAAAGGTGCACTTGAAAATGAAATCTCGGCCCCCTATTTATAGACGAAGTACGGAGCCTCCGAACCCAGTTCGGAACGTCCGAACACGATCGGAACCTCCGATCCCATCTTCGGAGCGTCCGATCGCCCAATATTACGTCAGCCATGACGTCACCTTGCTGACGTCAGCGATGACACGTGCCCTGGTCCCGATCGAAATGTCCGATCTTATCGACGGAGCTTCCGATCTCGATCGGTGCCTCCGATCCGAGTTCGGATCCTCCGATCCATCCGAACCCTCGGAACCTTCCCGGCTATTTTGAGTGTCCTGGATCCATTTCTGGACTCCGTTAACCCTTTAGGAATTTCCTTAATTACGTTTTACTTAATCCAACATTATTACACGATTAATATACTCATTAATCGCTAATTACGGATACGGGTCACTGCATTCTCCCACCCTTAAAAGATTTCGTCCTCGAAATCTAGGGTAAAACCTCGAGAACGTACAAGAAACCCTTGCTCGAGTGTCTGGTCGAAATATCCTCCGACACACTCAGACTCCCGTCGAATTCTCTGCAAGCTTCATTAATGCTGAACTGCATTAACATTCTTCTAGCTGAAAAACCATTGCGCTACTAGTCGACAGTCGAACTCCCCTGGCGCTAGAGTAGCACAACACTGATACGTCTTCTCTTTTGACCACGATCCCCCTGATCACGAAGGATACAAACATCCGCTTGACCGAGATCATCGTCTCAAAAAAAGTCTTAGACTGACGAAGACCAAATCATAACCTGATTGGCTTACGACAATCGTCGAATCACTAATCAAAATTAACCATCTAATGGTTCCAAAATTTCTCGGTGCTCAACACCTCTAGTCAGGAAAACACTAATCCCAACATTGTGCTGACACATTCTAACATGAATCTCGCTTTAAGATAATCCAGTTGACTCAAGTCTATACTTCAACGTATCTGCTCACAATGTTCCCTAGACTGGTTATCCTCCCCACTCTCCCTGAAGCACAACCGGCTTCCCAAGAAATACTGGGACTTAAACCATCATGTCTAGTGCATTCTGCTGTCCACGTTTCTTAGTATAACCTCAACACTGTGCCTTGATGATAACTATCATCACTTGAAATTTATGACGCTACGTCATCTCCTAGCCATTGGCCTGCGAAGTCACGCATACATTGCAATAGAAGTCATCATGCCTCTGATGATCTACATCATCTCGATCATAGGTTATTCACCTCATGAATCCCAATCGTTGGACATCCTCTGGTTAGTTATACATACTCGCACTCACTGTACGCTCATCAAGACTAAGGCAAGCTCCCACCAATATGCTCGACTGGGACATTCCACAGTGCACAGACATATGGAAACGCTTCCTATTCCGTCTCGAAACTCGACAGTCATTGCACCTGGTATAACTCAACTCAGAGTCTCTGATAATACCATCAGCTCATATCAACCTCCCAAGGTTGAACATACTGATCCTGGAACTAAATCCCAACAGATTCTCAATAGTCAAATCTCTCCCTTGCCGAACGCATCAGTCTCAGCACTGAACGATCTAACTCGTCGATTCCCTAGTCAATCCTGAGAAATACTTGTGCTCGAAGTAACTTGCCACCCGACGCACATCCAGATATCGATCATTGCTAACACGCAATATTCTTGACAAAACAATCCGCATATATGTGACTCACTGACTCGAAAGAACAATTTCGATCCGTCACGATCTTGCGAAATCTTCTATCCCAAAGGCAAACCTCGTTGGCTACTAAGTTGATCCTTGACTATCTCTGTCATTTCAGAGACATCGTTCATCACACGCTAGAAGCCTAGTGACACATCCTGCTAGATCTCGAGGATTAGATCCTAGCTAATGTCACAAAGATCAGACAACTGATGTTTCTTTGCTAATGTCCATTAGCATTTCCAACTACTTGTCGGATCCAAATACAACGGTATACATAGATGTCCTCACAGGAACACTTCATCAAAATGTCCGGTTGACACTCTTCACTATTGTTGTTCAATGGAAAACTCTCACATGAAACAACAACATGATCCTTTCCTGTCCTATTGCTATCACTAAGCAATTGATTGGATCAATATCAGCTTCCTTCTTAACAAGAATGCACTATACTGGAAACTACCAACTCCCTTGCTTGTCTCCACTGTCAAGTTAGCACATAACTTGATCATACAAGTCAATTGCAATCTTTCGATAGATTCGTCTCTGGCAAACCTAGAGACCCTAAATCATCCGAATTTTCAAATGCTCTGAGATGGTATCCAGTACTCATCCCATAATCACTACTCGACAAAATAATATCCCAAATATTTCTTAATTGCTACATCTTGATCAACCCTGATTGGCTCAACCAATCGAATTCGTCGATCTACTTAAGCTCGCACTTATCAGATCAGACCACCACTGATCATCCAACCTACATGGCTCGATCAATAACTATGACTCAGCTGCCACAAAGAACCATTTCCAAACGGTGTCAGATCAAAGTACATAAGTAGTTTACTTGGCACAAGTCCTGCGCCTTTTCAACACTACTAACCGCTGCTTCGTATTCTGAACTTAATCATCCTAACTTTGATAGAGTTACCCAATAACCACTAGTAGTCACTAGAACAGATCCCGTGCCACCTTAGCACTACTAATCATTGTCTTGTTCACCCAAGGCAAACATCAAGATAAACTAAGCCCATTTCCATCCCATGGAAAATCCTACGCTCAATCTCTGAAAATATTAGACAGTACTTAGTGCAATCACCAGACTCACTATACTTGCCTCGTTCATTCAGGATGAACATCGCGATTCGTCAATCCCAAAGTTATACCTAAGAAATTCCAAAGATTCCCAACATTCCCGGACATGCTCCTGATTATATCCCTCGCTAAGATTGTGCAACAATTTAAGACTAAGGTAGCTTACCATGTTAACCCACCTGGACAACCACCAAGGCTTCACGGGTATAGGCCACGCTTCCCTCACATCTATATTAATGCTTATACAATCCTTAGCATACGGTATAAACCATCACAGATGAAGTCCATCATCATGAAGTAATTCTCCTATTCGAGTCTAAGTCTTGAATCAGTATCCCATCCGGTATCTCGGATGACTCCTATCACAAGGAAATTCTAACCACAACTCTGATGACAACCCCTAGTCATCGCTTCCACCTACTAGATCCATGCATCTAGCAGTAATTCAAAGGTTAAAACGTATCTGCTCAGAGTATACACTTGTCAAGGATATCCCTCCATGACTGGTTCCACAGCAGAAAACTCAATATATATCTCTGGCTCACCAGACGATATCGTACCATCGATATCAAACTTGATATCTAATCCAAGGTCATACCTCGTCGTGACTGTCACCAAATCCCTAGACTGAGTAGCCTTCCCACCGCCATCCTGAAGCACAAAGGCTCCCATGTAACCTCTGAAGTATAAAGACTCCCAGAGTAATACTGGCATAGGGTCGCGCCCCATCACGTCTAGTCCTGGTCATAGTCCACAACTCTTGGCATATACTGGACCTGGTATCCCGATGAAAACCCATCATCACAAGCCTCAACCTAACGAAGGTCAGACAGCCTACTGATCTCAAGGAAACAACCTAGAACAAAGCCCAAATGTTCTAAACCGAACAATATCCCTAATGCCTATAGATGAGTCCACTCATCGCTGGCACTATCTTATTCTTCTGACTAACTAGGTCAATCCTAGGAAAACGCCTAGACTAGCCACAAGTCAAACAGTCATAGTCGGCCCACTCAAATCCCATGAGCTGCAATAGTTGAACGCTAATCAACTAAACCCAATCCAAACTTCTGCACAATCATGCAATCATCCACGAATTGTTGGATAAATAAAACATGTATCACTTATTTCAAGTTATGTACAATTCTCTTTATTACAATCTCATGTAATACATACAGCATTCAAAATACAATGAAATGTAAAATCGAACTTGAAATAATACAACCAAAGTGTGATGATTTATTACAATTGAAAATATTGTTTACAACTACATCAATACAGTATTTAAATCATCGTACTAGTCTTCGTTTCTTGAGCATGAAGCTTCTAATCAACACACACATCGATACAAGCATACTCCCAACCAAGTCTCTCTACATGTCCTCCTACGAAGAACTCTGGAGAAATGGCTCGTGATAGATAACCAGCTATGCTCTGCGTCAGTGCATGTCAGTCGACCCCTTCTGATCACGATCTACCATCAGCGTTCTTCTTGTATTAATATCATGCTTTTGAACATGAAGTTTCCCGTGTGCCTACCAAACGCATCGGTACAAGCATACCGGCAAAACTATGTTCTGCATGAGTTTAATAACAATCTCTCCAACTACTAGTAGAGAATCTTCAGAGTAGTGTCATCATGGTAATGACTATACAGATGCAAGCATCAAGTAAGTCCCCACCAATCCTCAGCCACTGCCTCTGGCATCCGGTACTCGATCCAAAACTAGGATCCAACTGAGTAGAAATCTTGGAAACTTGGACACGATCCATCACTCCTGTCCTTACTTGCTGGTATCCCATAAGTCAAATCTTCATAAATCCTGCCGATGATGATAGTCTCTGGGCAAACTAATTGCCGCATCATCACCTCTTCCAAGGTCTCATCAATCCTATAAGGATAACCCAAAGTCTTATTACTATATCCCAAGTCTCTTGCATGCATATGCTCTGATACCAATAAATGTAGCGACCCTACCCGGATCCGCTACCTAATCAGAGTTAAGAGCATAATTAAACATGCATTAAATAAATCGCTGCGGAAGACTTAAATAAAAATAGACCGGCAGAATACAACCGGTTAAACCAATTCAATTTATACAACCAAATCGAATAAATAGCCTAAAGGCAAACCCTACAGCTAATCCTGCTGTCTTCACTGGTCACTGGCTACTCCAAGCTCCTGGTGCTCAATCCTGCACCTACACCTGCCCCGTCGAATGGGGTGTCCAGATACACAGAAAATACTGTACGTGAGCTCTAAGCTCAATACGAAAGCACTGGGTAAAACATACAAATATAATGCATGCAAATGATAGGGTATCCATATCTGGGATAACTGTATATAACTGCTCAGTAATGGCGCTTAGGACATGAGTGGTACAACCCGGGGAGCAAACCCTGTGTACACTGCTCATTCCTATAGGACGTGGACTGTGTTCCCAGATGCTAACTACCCATGACTCGTCAGTCACTGGGCACTAGACATCACCCGTCCAGACAGGGCTGAGCGGCCCTACATGGCTCATCTCTCAAGATGGACAGGCACAATATGATATGCACATGCTGCATAATAATATGACACACAAATGCAACATATAAGCATGCAAAACCCGCTAGCTATCTCAGTCTGTACTTACGTACCTTACTACAGGTAGTTCCTAGCAGTCTCACTCTAGGTTCCAAGCCTATATCAGCTCTACAATACAAATACCCATGCATCATTATTTAAGCTCTAAAAGCCTTAATTAAGCTATTGCATACTCCTAAATATTTTAAGGAGACCATAGCTATACCTGCGTCCGTCGTCAGCCCGTTGATGACAATTGCCTCAAAACTTAGGCACATCTTCGCCTCGACGTCGGGATCGCTATGCCACTTCCGGATTCCCAATAGGATGCCTAGAACTCCCTAGATCTAAGTTATAAGGCTTAGGAATCAGAGAGAAGAGAGGGAAAGGTGCACTTGAAAATGAAATCTCGGCCCCCTATTTATAGACGAAGTTCGGAGCCTCCGAACCTGGTTCGGAACGTCCGAACACGATCGGAACCTCCGATCCCATCTTCGGAGAGTCCGATCACCCAATATTACGTCAGCCATGATGTCACCTTGCTGATGTCAGCAATGACACGTGCCCTGGTCCCGATCGGAACGTCCGATCTTACCGACGGAGCTTCCGATCTCGATCGGTGCCTCCGATCCGAGTTCGGATCCTCCGATCTTTGGTTCGGATCCTCCGATCCATCCGAACCCTCGGAACCTTCCCGGCTATTTTGTGTGTCCTGGAACCATTTCTGGACCCCGTTAAACCTTTAGGAATTTCCTTAATTATGTTTTACTTAATCCAAAATTATTACACGATTAATATACTCATTAATCGCTAATTACGGATACGGGTCACTACAACATTTCCTTCATGCTTTCTTGTTTTATTCCTTGAGAACAATGAATGTACCAAGTTTGGGGGAGTTGTGTCATTTCTGACTTTTGTTGCTGTTTGTTTTTGTTTTTTTAGTTTTTGTTTTGCTTTTGTTTTGTGTTTTTATTTTAGTTGTTTGGTTCTTAGGAGTTGTGTTGTGTTGGTGTGTGGCCGAATTTGAGAAATTCTTGTAGTTGTGGTTTTTGGTGAATGCTGTTGAGAAGTCATGAATGAAATGGATTGATGGCCAATGATGTTAACTTTTTGTTTTGTAACTGAAATCCATGAATATCTGCCTAGCTGACAAAATTTTAAATGAACGAAACCAAGTGAACAATTGAACTCCTATATACTCTGTGATTTTGCTTGAATCTGAATTTTGAGACAAACAAACATAAAAATGATTGAGCCATTGTTTGGATTTGTTGGGCTTAATATTTTTTTGAAATTATCCTTCGATTCCCATTTGAGCCTACACGTTTATTAGTACATTGAGGTACGAAAAATCTGAAATTTTTGTGAAAAATCATCGTTTACTGCTGATGATTATTCTTTTCTGCACTGATTGGAATTTGTATTATTTGATTGTGGATTGAGACTTGTCTAGAACTAGTTCGGATATCCCTCGAGGCAAAATACAGGCAGAACTATGATTAGGAATGATATAGGAAATTTTTCTGAAATCGTTTGAGCCTTTCAAGGTACCCATTAATGCATGTTATCCCTAGTACCTTGCTTGAGCTTTATTGAAAATCAAATGGCATGCGTGTAAACGTGTGATAAACCCCCATTCGTCATTATTTCAAGGTCCTACATTGACTACCTGAATAGCCTATACACTATTTTCTACCTTTAAGAGAGCAATTTGAATGTTAAAATGTTTTATGTTCCTAGTGTTATTTGTGAAAAATGAAATGGTGTGGTGGAAGAATTGAAAAGAGAAAATCAAAAAGGTAGTAGTAAAAAAAATAATAATAATAATAATTTGTGGTTGAAAAAGTTGTAAAAAAAATTTGTTGTATAAAAAGAGGGATAGAAGGAGAGTTGAAGAATGGAATGGATTGAAGATTTGTGAATTTTTGAATGAAAAAGGAGTTGAAATTAGAGTTTATGCATTAAATTACTCCTTATTTTGAATTCTTAGTCCTTTATTTGTAGCCATGAGCCCGGCCTGACATTATAAGCTGATTAAGTCCTATTGACCGAGTCACAGTTTCCCAATATACTAGTGGAGAGGGGTTGCGAGAATTTAGCATATGGACTGTTGATTGAAACTTTTAATGATTATGAATTTTTGATCGAAACACGCACACACTATATTTCTTTGAATTAACCCGATTGTGTGTTTTTGATGACATCTCCTTGAATTTGATTCTATGACATCTTGAAAAGTCCTCATGATTTGTGAATGTTTGAATTGAGTTAAGAGAAGAGTATTTTGAAACGTGAGTTGCGGGGTTTATGAGTTCATGAGGTTGAATTATTTTTATGGCTAACTAATTTTTTTCAAGTGTTAGTAGGTTAGATATGATTGGATTTAAATTGTTTTGGAATTCCAAACTGAGGTCATTGATCCATAGCAATTCTTGATGGTTATTGTTCATGCATCTGTGTTGAGTTTGTGTTAGTTTTGCTCGAGACGAACAAAAGATCAAGTTTGGGGGAATTTGATAAGTGCATTTTGTGCACTTGATTTGTATATGGTTTTACTTGACTTTTGAGATTTATTGGTAGATATTGCGTGAAATTGTTGTTGTTTTTGTGTTTGTAGGAAGTTATGAACTTTGATGCGTTTAAGTGGAATTAAGCCTAAAAGATGGAAGTTTAAAGGGAGAATCAAGAGTTGAAAAAGAGAAGAAAAAGGCTAAATTCAAGGTCGAGGCGAATGAGGGGTGCCCGCATTGTGTGTGAGGATTTTAGGAAGAAATTGCAAACTCAAGGCGCGCCCGCGCTAGAAACCAGGGCGCCCGTGCCGCCTGAAGAATTGTTGAAGAGTGTTTTGGCGAAAGAGAGGCGCGCCCGCCCTGCTTCACTGCTCGCCCGCGCCGTCGTCTGTGCCTAAATTTAAGGTCCAAGTTTTTATGGAAACTTTGGGGTTTTTCTTGGGCTTATTTTGGACGATTCTTAGGTCATATTTAAGGGATTTTTCTTAGTCTTAGAGGCTATCTATCAGCCGCCAATACACACAATAATCTTGAGAGAAAATTTGTTAGATTTTGGATCGAGATTTGAAGCTTGTTTGGAACGAAGACGAAGACTTTTCGACCGGACACAGAAGAAAGACTACGGCTTTTTTATTTCTTCTTATTTATTTTCTTTTGATTGTTGAATTATGTTTGAGATATTGAACATGATTTGGTTTATTATGATTTTTAGCATGAACTAAACTTATCTAGTCTAGAGGTTGATGTAGCTTGGTTAAGACATATTCATGAATTTTTGATTTTAACGAATTGAATTTCTATAGATTAATTGCGTTTCTAGAATTGAATGTCTTCTTAATTTATTGGAAATAAGTTGAGTTTTTATATTTACTTAGAATTCGGCATTCGGGAGAGGGAATTTTGGGTAGGATCAATAGAAACTGCACTGTTAATTGTTTATATAGCTCGGGAGAGTATATAACTTTAATAGAACCTTTAAGGAACATCGTTCTACAAATATCACTGCATCTAGATTTTTAATAGGGATATTGAAATCAAACTGTAATTGATACACTCTATTTATTGCTCGGGAGAGGGGAATAGAATAATCTAAGTTTTCTTGGTTATTAATTGAAAGAAATTCATAAAATAGATTATTTAGGATTGAATATTGTCAAGACCAAGTGAAATAAAAACCACTAGACTATTTTTCTCTGATTGATAATTTCTAAAAATTTGTGTGTGTGTGAGCTTGATAATTCTTTACTACTTATTTAAGTTTTCAGCAAATCTTCAAAGTTTAATTCTCTAAATAAAATTAAGACTATTTTAATTACAAGTATTGAATATTTTCATTTTACTCCTCGTGGGATCAACACTTTAATCATTCTTTACTAAAACATGGCACTCGTACGCTTGCGAGTATTTTTCACAACATTACTTTATATGTTCGTCATTGCATGATTTGCTTGATGAAAGGACATGTGTATTGAGTTTGAAGTGTAATTTTGAGAAATCCAAATTAAAGGATATGTTGGATGAATATTTGTTGTGGTTACATATGAAGAGATGTGTTGAGTGGAGTTGTGAGTGGCATATTACATGCGAATTAATTCTTATTCCTAGGGAACAATGGTTATACTTATCTATGAATTTTTTGTTGGGGTTAACTAGGTCTAAGAAGGGGTGGAACTTGATTTATTTAATGCTTAATGGAATATTAATCATGTTTTGCTAATGATGTTGAGGTGTTTAATTTGTGCATGAGAAATTTCGTGAGTCTTGATATGGTTTTGTGTGAGGAAGGTATACTAGTGCACGTGAAAATTAATTTAAAGTTTCTAATTCTTGTTTGATTTTTGTAGATAAGGGGCAAGATTTGAGGACAAATCTTTTTGAAGAAGGGGACTCTGATATGAATCTAGGAGGCACTCGCAGATTCATATTGTTCTAAGATTTGTTTCGTGATTTACAATCGAGAGTTGAAGGGTTTGGAATTCATGGGAATCAAGTTGGAATAATTGAAGATCATTTTGAAGGGTATTATTGTGATATTGAAGTCCAAAAAGATCAAGAAAGTAATGAAAATATTGAAGAAAACATAAAATTGAATTTATTGGCTCGAAGCAACAGCACGCCCGCGCCGTGAATGCAACAAGACCGCGCGCCCGCGCCTTTCTCCTTGTGCGCCCGCGCTGCACGTGACTTTTTGAAGATATGAGATGCGTAACTCAAGCGCGCCCGCACCATGTCCCAGCACGCCCGCGCCGACGTTCTCTCACACACACTTTGGCATGCAGTGTTTGTGCGTGGGATTTTGAGTATTTTTTTTATATATTTTGATATATTGTGATATTTTGAGTTTTTTAAGTTTATTAGGAAACTTTTAGGACATATCTTTGATATCTTTAGATATTATTTTGCGATATATTTTATTATTTTGTAGTTGTATTATAAATACAACGTATAAATTCATTATTGAATACACAATTATGATTTATTGAATTATTGATTTTTATCAATTCTTAAAATTCTTTCTAGAATTTTGTCAAAGCTTTTCTTTGTTCTAATCAAAGCAAACTTATCAAAGTTTCATAAACTTTGTGGCATTTGTCAATTGATTTTTCACTTGGGTTGTCAAAGACAGGTTCCTTTGAAGGTCTAATTGAATTATTGATTGTTTTATTCTCGTGATTGTTAGTTTCTAATTTCAAGTAAATTAGAGGTGGATATCCGAAAACTTACTTGTTCAAAAGATCGGAACAACATTAAAGAATCTATTTGCTATTTAATTGATGGTACGATTTGTGAGACCTCGTTTCTAAACCACTATTCTCGAATTTAACAACAATTAAACATACAAGAAACCAAGAATCGAAGCGATCACAATAATTTTATTTTTTTTTTAAGAAAACGACCGCGCGCCCGCGCTCTCAGAATTCGCGCCCGCGCCCTTACCTCGCCAAAAGGCCGCGCGCCCGCGCCGTCCTCTCGCCCAGAAATCCAAGGCACCAAAAATAAATCCAACCAAACCTAAAAACTTGCATTTAAAGTATCTGAAAAGCCAATAACAATACAAGAAAAGTTTAGGGAAGAAAAACATCCGATTCGGTAGTACCTACATCGATTCTTGCTTACAATACAAAACGAGAAGTTCAAATGACAAAACATGTTCGCAAAACATAAACTAGATTGACATGCTGATTCGACTTCTAAACGAGTCTCACTTCTATCTCTTGCTCTTGACGTTAACCAGGTCTACTCTGACTCGGTCCTGCCCCACCTGTTGCCAAGTACACATGCAAACAAAGACAACAGCCGGATAATCCGGTGAGAATACAATCCCCAGTAAAAGAGACAAACATGCATATCAAATAATATATCAAAACATGATACATATATACAAGACAAGCAATTCCAAAAATCATCTCAAAACTTAATTCAATTGCATAATGCAATGCATGTCTTTAAATGTGGGATTATCAAGTCCGGATAATCAAGAAATTGCTGCTTTTGCTTTTGGGGATCCCGAGGATGAGATCACGTAAACAACTCACCTACTCTCCTGATCGAGGTGGTGTTACGTATCTCCATCCTCTAGACTTTGGTGCGACTATAAGGAGTATGCTAGCACTAGGTGAAACGGCTACACCCAGGCCACTCGCAATATAGCCCCCAAAATGTCTAACATAAAAGGGCCGTCCTGCCCGATAAAATCAAGGATTCTTAGCTCAAGATGAATGCAATGCAAACATAACTCAATCAACTAAATTCGAGTAAAAGAAAATAACATGCAAGTATGTGATTCCTCGGAACACTCGAATCAAGTCGGATTCGAGTCACACGTTCCATTCTTGTCGAAGTCATCTTATACCTTTTTCAAACGTCGATGCTCCAACCTGGAAACAACAACAATTCCTCAATCAAGATTCAATCAAACTTCCTCAATCGATAATATGAAATCTATACTATACCGGCTACAATCTTCAAAGCGATACAACTCTTGAAATCTCGAAACTCAACGGACTGCAAACGAATTTGTAAAAGAAGTAATAAAGGCTCGAGATCAATATCGACAATCCAACTCGACTGAAAATGGTTCAATTCAATTCAAACCAAACTGTAGCCCAAAATTCAAACCGGCAGCATAACGGCTATAATCTGATAAAACCGGAAACGCAGACATCATAATATCAATCCAATAGACTCCATTCGACCAACAATCCATCAAAAAAACCAATTCTAACAAATCACAAAACTCACTTTTCGAATAATCTTCCAAAATTCACAACAAATCCGAACGACGCTCTATTTCAAAATCGACAGATAATAAACGATCAGAACTCTGCCGAGATCAACATACTCGAATCTCGAACGATTCTAACAACATCCAAAAACTAGAATGAACCTGATCATAGAAAAACTTACTATATAACAGAGCTTTCTCAGCTGTGATCGCTAATCTACCTTCTGAATTAAATTCCAACGGACGGATCGACCGGAAACTCAAATCTGAAAGCTTGAGATGTCGTTTCTTTCTTCTCCAATGGAGGAACCGATGGAAGGGAAGATGATGAAGTGAATAAAAAGTCAAAAAAAGCTATAAATATCTAACAAACTCCATATTTTCATTTTAGTCCTTGAAAAATCCGAAATTTGCAAAAAGGACCCTGATCAAAATCAAGTCGGCTCTTGAACTCTGGAAACTCCGATTAACTCAAATAAACTCATTTAAGATAAAAAAGGGGCGTTACAATTCTCCCCCTCTAAGAAAAGATTTCGTCCTCGAAATCAAACACGGTTCCAACACGAACTGTGTCTTTCAACTCACTCCTTCAAGTACGTCAGTCAAAAGTCGACTCCTATTCAATAGAAAATCCTTCTATGCTCAGTCACAATTTGACTCATCTCTTGTTCCAGAACAAATGACACAGGAATTATCTCGAAAACACAGAGATATTCATTTCATCTCGTACAAGTCTTGCAAAGTGCCTCCAATAACTCATCAAATAGTTGACATTGTACAAAGTCTTCACAAGAAACAAGAATTCTGCCAACTAGTGCTAAGTCGAGCACTACAACTCATGGCATCTCCTCTAAGGTTCGTCTCATCTGATCTGACTGTCCTTCGTTCTAAGGATATCAATTGAACTCAGATGTACTGGAATAACAAAACCTCTACGGAGACTAATCCAGAAGAAAAGGAATAACAAAGATCTCTGTCTGAAATGACCAAATCCGACAGTCAAAACAATCTGACAAAATTCTGACAGAATATCCATCATCTGATTATGTCTGAGAACCAATCCGTAGGGAAAACAATAGAAGCTTAATAATCGTCAATCATACATAGATAATAACTCAACTCAAACAGATCACAGAACTCTCGCAATGTATCCCTCGAACATAATCTCTATCCCATTCTGATTCGGCTCAAAATCAAATTTCCTGATAGGCCTCCTATCTGTTTCAAACTCTAAACAGAAGTGTAACAATCATCGATCAAAGAAAATACCGATAGTAGATAAAATAAGAACATATATTTCGGCTCAGAGCATCAGTTGTTGCATACAATTCCTCAGAAAAGATTCGCAGTCAGAATCTCATATTATCAAATCCTCTTTTCTGTCTCCAAATCAGTTCCGTCTGCGAAAACAAATACTCCAATTCCTAAGATTAGAACAGATCACAAAAATTTCCTCATAAGACAATAGAAAACAGATCTTCTAATCAATAAGATCGCTGCGAGCTCAAAGTCCAGATTCAGACATTGAGTCTCGAGCGTCTTCAACTGTCTCGACGTCTAGATTATAGCGCAATTCCACTTAATCAGAATACATCCCCAAAATCTCGATAAGAAAAGATCGTTGATCGGTATAAATTCCATCATCAAATCATACAATCAAAGAAGACCATTCGATCCAAAAGAATTCAGACATCAAAGAAAAACATACAACTGCTCGGCACAAACATCTGTTGTACGATTCTCAAAAGCTCTGAAAGATCAGTACAATTCTCATTCCAAAAAGATAAGAAATCAACGATAAGAATTCCTAGTCTCAACTAATTCTTCTAAAAGATCCGGTTAACAGAAGTTAACAACACTACTGGAGCATTCATCAATTCAAACGATTCAACAATTTAAAAGAGGCACGTTAAACATATACAGATTCTTCAATAAGAAGGCAAGAGATTCGCCAGTATCTAACAGTCCAATAAGAATAGGAAACTCAATATCGAACGTTACCTGATCTGTCATTATCGGGTGTAGCCTGAGTCTGCGGATCCTCAGACAGAGCAAAAACTCGTGCCTGCTGTCTAGGAGGCTGGCTTGCATACTGATTACCTTCCTGCACATTCTGTTGCTGAGGTTGGAAAGAGTGGACAGTAGGTGCTTGCTGCTGAGGCTGAGCTGTCTGTCTCGGGAAAATTCCACTTTGAGCTTGCTGAGGAACACGCTGAGGACACGTTCTTGCAAAATGCCCCTCCTGGTTACAAATATGACAGCTTCCAAAAATACCTCTACACTGATCACTGGAGTGACGACCTCCGCAGTTGGCACAAGACATGCCTGACTGTCCCGAACTCTGTCCCGATCCATACTGCCTCAAACCACTAGAGCTCGAAGAACTGGTTTCGTGCTTCTTAAACTGCTTCCCTTTCGGATGATAGTAATCCTTCTTATTACCTCCACTGCTACCACCTTTAGAACTCGGTGGTTGATTCTGAAACTGAGATGGTTGGTTCTGGTATTGGTAAGGTTGTGCCTGAAACTGTCCTTGTTGTTGCTGCGGCAAAAACTGACCTCCACTCTGTCTCCACAAACCTGCTTCTGCTTCTTTTGCGTGATTCATGGCATCCACAAAATTATCTGGCCTAGCAGTGTTTACCAGCGTGAAGATTTTAGGGTTCAATCCATTAATGAAATGGTCGGCTTTAGCTTCCTCATCATCGGCAATTAGCGGTGCAAAATGCAACAAACTATCAAACTTAGCCATGTACTCTTCCATGTTCAGATTCCCTTGCCTCAGGTTGGCAAACTCAGCTCCCTTATCCTTACGGTACGAGAAAGGGAAAAACCGCTTATAAAATTCAGATTTGAAAAGAGTCCAAGTAACTTTCGTACCTCTATTCTCCATTGCTTTCTTCGTCATGATCCACCAGCTCTTAGCAACCCCACGAAGCTGATGAATGACTAACCTGATTCGACGGTCATCTGTGTAATCGATGGAATCGAACATCTGATCGATATCATCCAA
This sequence comes from Henckelia pumila, assembly GCF_033568475.1. Classification (NCBI taxonomy): domain Eukaryota; kingdom Viridiplantae; phylum Streptophyta; class Magnoliopsida; order Lamiales; family Gesneriaceae; genus Henckelia; species Henckelia pumila. The sequence continues at coordinate 54,454,206 of NC_133121.1, forward strand.
CCAACTCTCACAGTCAACTGGATTTTCTGAACCCATCAGCAACGGCGGATTGAACGACTGAAACCTCTTCAGCAAGGTTCCCATAGGCGTCGCTGTAGCATCCATCTCAACCGTTTCAGTACTAGCTTGCTCAGTTGTAGGAATAACTGGCAGTGTGTTTCTGTTTATCACTCGACGAGGACCCATCTGAATAACAAAGGTTAGGGCACAAGATATCTCAATCGTTGCAACTGGTGCCCCTCTACAACCGCTCAGAAAAACCGGATACCAGTGAAATACAGTTCATATCTCAAATAATTCATGCTTTATAATTTAAATCACAATAAAGCATGCTCGCATGGTATTTAAATAAATCAATTTAAATAACTCAATCACATGCGAGAATCAATTCATGCGGACTCGATCTACCCCGCTCACTTCTAAATTCAGTCCAAGAATCTTAACGCTCTGATACCACTTAATGTGAGACCTCGTTTCTAAACCACTATTCTCGGAGTAAACAACAATTAAACATACAAGAAATCAAGAATCGAAACGATCACAATAATTTTTATTTTTTTTTAGGAAAACGACCGCGCGCCCGCGCCCTCGCCACGCCAAAACCAGCGCGCCCGTGCCCTTACCTCGCCAAAAGGCCGCGCGCCCGCGCCGTCCTCTCGCCCAGAAATCCAAGGCACCGAAAATAAATCCAACCAAACCTAAACACTTGCATTTAAAGTATCTGAAAATCCAATAACAATACAAGAAAAGTTTAGGGAAGAAAAACATCCGATTCGGTAGTACCTACATCGATTCTTGCTTATAATACAAAACAAGAAGTTCGAATGACAAAACATGTTCGCAAAACATAAACTAGATTTACATGCTGATTCGACTTCTAAATGAGTCTCACTTCTATCTCTTGCTCTTGACGTTAACCAGGTCTACTCTAACTCGGTCCTGCCCCACCTGATGCCAAGTACACATACAAACAAAGACAACAGCCGGATAATCCGGTGAGAATACAATCCCCAGTAAAAGAGACAAATATGCATATCAAATAATATATCAAAACATGATACATATATACAAGACAAGCAATTCCAAAAATCATCTCAAAACTTAATTTAATTGCATAATGCAATGCATGTCTTTAAATGTGGGATTATCAAGTCCGGATAATCAAGAAATTGATGCTTTTGCTTTTGGGGATCCCGAGGATGAGATCACATAAACAACTCACCGACTCTCCCGATCGAGGTGGTGCTATGTATCTCCATCCTCTAGACTTTGGTGCGACTATAAGGAGTATGCTAGCACTAGGTGAAACGGCTACACCCAGGCCCCTCGCAATATAGCCCCCAAAACGTCTAACATAAAAGGGCCGTCCTACCCGATAAAATCAAGGATTCTTAGCTCAAGATGAATGCAATGCAAACATAACTCAATCAACTAAATTCGAGTAAAAGCAAATAACATGCAAGTATGTAATTCCTCGGAACACTCGAATCAAGTGGGATTCAAGTCACACGTTCCATTCTAGTCTAAGTCATCTTATACCTTTTTCAAACGTCAATGCTCCAACCTGAAAACAACAACAATTCCTCAATCAAGATTCAATCAAACTTCCTCAATCGATAATAAGAAATCGATACTATACCGGCTACAATCTTCAAAGCGATACAACTCTTGAAATCTCGAAACTCAACGGACTGCAAACGAATTTGTAAAAGAAGTAATAAAGGCTCGAGATCAATATCGACAATCCAACTCGACTGAAAATGGTTCAATTCAATTCAAACCAAACTATAGCCCAAAATTCAAACCGGCGGCATAACGACTATAATCTGATAAAACCGGAGACGCAGACAGCATAATATCAATCCAATAGACTCCATTCAACCAACAATCCATAAAAACAACCAATTCTAACAAATCACAAAACTCACTTTTCGAATAATCTTCCAAAATTCACAACAAATCCGAACGACGCTCTATTTCAAAACCGACAGATAATAAACGATCAGAACTCTGCCGAGATCAACATACTCGAATTTCGAACGATTCTAACAACATCCAAAAACTAGAATGAACCTGATCATAGAAAAACTTACTATATAACAGAGCTCTCTCAGCTGTGATCGCTAATCTGCCTTCAGAATTAAATTCCAATGGACGGATCGACCGGAAACTCAAATCTGAAAGCTTGAGATGTCGTTTCTTTCTTCTCCAATGGAGGAACCGATGGAAGGGAAGATGATTAAGTGAATAAAAAGTCAAAACAAGCTATAAATATCTAACAAACTCCATATTTGCATTTTAGTCCCTAAAAAATCCGAAATTTGCAAAAAGGACCCTGATCAAAATCAAGTCGGCTCTTGAACTCTGGAATCTCCGATTAACTCAAATAAACTCATTTAAGATAAAAACGGGGCGTTACACGATTCGTTTATAATCATGTTTGCTTTTCATGAATCCATGATTCGCATCAATCTTATTTCTAGACTAGATGATATGTTAGATGAATTGCATGGCTCTAGAATTTTTAGCAAGATTGATCTTAAAAGTGGTTATCATCAAATTAGGATGAGAGAGGGAGATGAGTGGAAAACTACATTCAAAACAAATTATGGGTTGTATGAATGGATGGTTATGCCTTTTGGACTTACTAATGCACTACAGTGACCCGTGTCCTGAATTAATGAATAAGGAGTAATTAATCATGTGATCATGTTTAAATTTAGTAAAACATGATTAAGGGAATTCTATATGGATTAACAGACTTCGGAAATGAACTCAAAAGGATTGGAAATGGCCCGAAGGGTGACCAAGAACGGAAGCTCCGTTGTGACAATCGGAAGCTCTGATGTGTAACGGCAGTTACGATGATATTATGTCAGCCATGACGTAAGAGACAATGGAAGCTCCGATCGTGAACGGAGGTTCCGATTTCCTCTATCCGCAGCCAGCCAACGAGGGAACGACGCGTGGCAGATAAGAGCTATCGGAAGCTCCGATGCTGCAACGAAGGTTCCGATCGTGTCCTATAAATATAATGTAACGCCCCGTTTTTATCTTAATTGAATTTATTTGAGTTAATCAGAGATTACAGAGTTCTCGAGCCGGTTTGATTTTGATCAGGGTCCTTTTTGCAAAAATTGGATTTTTCAGGGACTAAAACGCAATTATCGGTTTTTATAGATATTTATAAGGCTTTTGGACCCATTCTCTTCTCCATCACCTTCCTCTTCACGCCTCCCTCCTCCATTGTTGAAGAAATCGATTCTTCAAGCTTCCAGATTTCATCCCGAGCTCGATCCGGCCGTTGGAATTTATTTCTGAAGGCAGATTATCGATCACTGCAGTGAGAGCTCTGTTATATTGTAAGTTCTTCTACGATCGGATACATTCTAGTTTTTGGATGTTGTTAGAATAGTTCGAGATTCGAGTATGTTGTTCTAGACAGAGTTCTGATCGTTTATTATCTGTCGGTTTTGAATTAGAGCGACGTTCGGATTTGTTATGATTTTTGGAAGCCATTTTCGAAAATGTGGATTTTTAGATTGATGGGTTTTCTTTGTTATTGTTGTTTTGGGCATTGATATGAGTTGATATCGGTATTGAACTGCTGTCTGCATTTCCGGTTTGTTCAGTTTATAGCCGTTATGCCGTCGGTTTGAGTGTTGGGTTTTCGAATCGTTTTTGTATTGATTGAAGTCTTGGCGTGTGAGTGATCGTGGTTGTTGATCAACTCTTGAATTCTTACAGATTCGTTGGAGTTTGTCGAGCCCTGTGTTAGCAGCATTGTTCGTCGAGAGTTGGACGAAGAACGGTATAAAGAGTTTTCCTTGAACCGTTGCCTTGTTGTTGTTAGATTGTGTAGTTGTTTATACAATCTCTTTTGTAGTTTATCCAGAGTTGGAGCTACTGCATTGAAAGGTAAAAGCAGTCATCGCAGCGGGATAGCATACTCGGGACTGTGGTTCTCGAGTTTTCCCTTTTGAAATCACGTACTTGCATCTACACTTGTTCTAGCATGAGGAACTTGTGTTTTGTTTGATTGTTTTGGCTTATGTTTTATGTTTCTGTTATGCATTCATCTTGAGCCAATCTTGTTTTCAGCGGGCAGAACCGCCCTTTTTGTTTAGACGTTTGGGAACTATGATTGAGTGGCCCAGGTCGTAGTCGTTTTGTCTGGTGCTAGCATACTCATTATAGTTGCTCAAAGTCTAGAGGAGTGAGATACGTGGCACCACCTCGATTGGGAGAGTCGGTGAGTTGTTACGTGATCTTACCCTCGGGATCCCAAAGGCACAGCTGCAATCCCTCGTTATCAGATTTAATATCCCTGTTTAAAGACATGCATTCATTACGATGTTATTGATTTTGTTATTGTATTGAAAGCATGTTTGTTACTTGTATTACTTGTTATGTTGCTTTTACTGGGAATGTCGTTCTCACCGGTTATCCGGCTGTTGCTTTGTTTTGTATGTGTACTTGGCAACAGGTGGGGCAGGAACAAGTCAAAAGAGGCATGGTTAGCTTCGAGGGCAAGTAGTAGAAGTGAGACTCGGTTTAGAAGTCGAATTAGCATGTTTATCTAGTTTAAGATTGGAGCATGTTAGAACTCGAACTTGATATGTTTTGTATTCGAACTCGATTTGTATTTTGGATTTTGAAACTTAGAATTGATGCATGTTCTACTCTTTCTTGTAATTGAATACTTCGTTGTTGAAAAAGTGTTAGTTGGATCATGTCGGAGCCTTTCCGGGTGTTGGATTGCACTTTTGGAGCCTTATTTTGAGCTAAAACAGCAGGCCATGCGCGCCCGCGCCTGGTGAGGAGCGCCCGCGCGTTCTGCTCCCTTTCTCGGAGGCCCGGGCAGGGCTGTATGCGCGCCCGCGCCTCGGGTGGCGCGCCCGCGCGTCACCCTGTGTAAAAAAAAAAAAAAAAACTTTTCTTTTAATCTTAGATCTTGTATGCGTAATTATTGTTTATTCTGAGATTAGATTATTAGAATCGAGGTCTCACATTAAGTGGTATCAGAGCGTTAAGATTCTTGGTCGAACTAGAGTGAGCGGGGTAGATTGAGTCTGTGTGCAATGACTCCTCGCATGTGTTTGAATTATTTAATTGTGTACTTAATTCCATGCGAGCATGCTTTATTGTTTGAGCATTATTTGAATTACATGGTTGTGTGATTTAAATTAATAAAGCATGATCTACTTGAGATATAACTGTTTCTGTTCTCGACTGGTATTCGGTATTCCAAGCGGTTGTAAGGGCACTGATGGTAGCAATTGAGATATCTCGTGTGCTAACATTTGATTATCAGATGGGTCCTCGTCGAGTGATAAACAGAAACACACCACCAGTTATCCCTACGACTGAGCAAGCTAGCACTGAGGTTGATCAGTTGGATGCTTCAGCGACTCCTATGGAAACCTTGCTGAAGAGGTTTCAGTCGTTCAATCCGCCATTGTTGATGGGTTCAGAAAATCCAGTTGACTGTGAGAGTTGGTTGGATGATATGGATCAGTTGTTTGATTCCATTGACTACACAGATGACCGCCGAATCAGGTTAGTAATTCATCAGCTGTGTGGTGGTGCTAAGAGCTGGTGGATCATGACAAAGAAAGCAATTGAGAGTAGAGGTACAGAGGTTACTTGGACTCTTTTTAAATCTGAGTTTTATAAGCGGTTTTTCCCTATCTCGTATCGTAAGGATAAGGGAGCAGAGTTTGCAAATCTGAGGCAAGGAAATCTGAACATTGAAGAGTACGTGGCTAAGTTCGATAGTCTGTTGCGTTTTGCACCGCTAATTGCCGGAGATGAAGAAGCTAAGGCAGATCAGTTCATCAACGGGTTGAACCCCGATGTCTTCACGTTGGTTAACACCAACAGGCCTAGCAACTTTGCGGATTCCATGAATTACGCAAAGGGAGCAGAAGCAGGCTTGTGGAGGCAAAGAGGTAATCAGGGGGTACCTCAGCAGCAGAGGCAGTATCAGAACCAACCATTTCAGTACCAGAATCAGCCACCTCAACATCAGAACCAGCAGCAGAGGTATGAAGGTGGAAACAGTGGGGGAAACAGAAAGGATCAGTACAAGGCAAGAGGTAAACAGTTCAAGAGACAGGGGAACAGTTCGTCCAGTTCCAGTGGTTCGAAGCAATTCGGTTCAGGACCGAGTTCTGGGTCATCATCCTTGTACTGCAGCAAGTGTGGAGGAAGACACTCACCGGATCAGTGTGTGGGAGTCTTCGGCAATTGTAACACATGTCAGAAACCGGGACACTTCTCTAAAGTATGCCCTCAACGTAATAGAGATAGAGCTCAGAGTGGGAGTTCGTCTAGACCTGCAGCTCAGCCGGAGAGGCAGTCGTCTGCAGTGCACTCTTTCCAACCCCAGCAACAGCAGAACAGACAAGGAGGTAGCTCTAGTGCAAATCAGCCTCCGAGACAGCAAGCACGACTCTTTGCATTGACAGAGGATCAGGCTCAGGCAGCACCTGACGATGTCATAGCAGGTAACTGTTCGATTTTCGGTCATTCTGCTCATGTCTTGATAGATACAGGTGCTTCCCATTCCTTTATCTCTGAGAAATATGTGTTATTGCATGCTTTGCCAACTAAATTGTTGCCTACTGTAGTAGCTGTTACTTCACCTTTGGGTGGAGGAATCGTTTCTGTCTGACTAGTCAGGAACTGTGAACTTTGTTTTGAGGGAAATTTGTTAGAATTCGACTGTATTGTACTTGGACTGTCAGATTTTGATTGTATTGTCGGGATAGATGCTTTAACCAAGTACAGGGCGACAGTTGATTGTTTTCTGAAGGTTGTCAGGTTCAGACCTGAAATGGCAGACGAGTGGAAATTCTTTGGTAAGGGTTCTCGATCTAGAATTCCTTTGATTTCAGTGTTATCTATGACTCGTTTGTTACAGAGAGGTGCAGAAGGATTTTTGGTTTATGCGGTTGATGTACTGAAATCTAGCCCAGCTTTGGTTGAATTACCAGTGGTTAGAGATTTTGCTGATGTGTTTCCGGAAGATGTTCCTGGATTGCCACCCATTCGAGAAGTCAAATTCAGCATTGACTTAGTGCCAGGTACTCAACTTATTTCAAAAGCTCCTTATCGTATGGCACTTGTTGAATTGAGAGAGTTGAAGGAGCAGCTTGAGGATTTGATTGCCAAGGGATACATCAGACCTAGTGTATCGCCTTGGGGTGCTCCTGTTCTATTCGTTCGGAAGAAGGATGGTTCTATGCGGCTCTGTATCGACTACCGCCAATTGAATCAGGCTACAGTTAAGAACAGATATCCTTTACCCCGAATAGATGACTTGTTTGATCAACTGCAGGGTTCTTCTGTCTACTCTAAGATTGATCTGAGGTCAGGCTACCATCAGCTGAGAGTGCGAGAGGAAGATGTTCCTAAGACCGCATTCAGAACGAGGTATGGTCACTTTGAGTTTATAGTCATGCCGTTCGGTTTGACTAACGCTCCAGCTGTTTTTATGGGTTTGATGAACCGTATCTTTCAGCGTTATTTAGATGAGTTCGTCATTATTTTCATCGATGATATTCTTATCTACTCGAAGAACCGTACTGACCATGCAGAGCACTTGAGAATCGTCTTGCAGATTTTGCGAGTTGAGCAGTTGTTTGCCAAGCTATCGAAATGCGAATTCTGGTTTGATCGAGTTGTCTTTCTCGGTCATATTATTTCTGAAGATGGGATTTCTGTCGATCCAAGAAAAATCGAAGCGGTTATGAATTGGCCTAGACCGACATCAGTACCTGAGATCCGAAGCTTCATGGGTTTAGCTGGTTATTACCGTCGTTTCATCGAGGGTTTCTCGTCTATTGCCAAGCCTATTACCCAGCTGACTCAGAAGAATGCGCCTTTTGTCTGGACTCCAGATTGTGAGGCTAGCTTTGTTGATCTAAAGAGGAGACTGACCAGTGCTCCAATTCTTTCTATTCCAAAGGGTACTGGAGGGTTCACAGTCTATTGTGATGCTTCTAACCGAGGCTTGGGTTGTGTTCTTATGCAGCATAAGCATGTGGTGGCGTATGCATCAAGGCAGCTGAAACCGCATGAGACTCGTTATCCGGTCCATGATCTTGAACTAGCTGCGATCGTCTTTGCTCTGAAGATCTGGCGTCACTATCTTTATGGTGAGTCTTTCGAGATCTTTTCTGACCATAAGAGTCTTAAGTACTTGTTTTCTCAAGCAGAGCTGAATATGAGACAGAGGAGATGGTTAGATCTGTTGAAGGATTTCGACTGTGAAATCAAGTACTATCCGGGGAAGTCTAATGCAGTTGCAGATGCCTTGAGCCGAAAGCTTTGTTCTTTATCTCTTTCTACTATGGGTGTTTCCCAGTTGATCGATGATTGTTGCACTTCTGGTTTAGAGTTTGAAACAGATAGGGAGACTATCAGAGTGCTTACTATTCAAGCCGAGCCAGAGTTGTTTGTTGCAATCAGAGAAGCACAGAAGTATGAGCCGAGCATCCAGATTTCAGTAGAGAAAGTCAGATCGGGCCATCAGTCTGAATTCCAGGTTAGAGATGATGTATTGTTCGTGAATAATCGTATTGTTGTGCCTGATATTTCGGAGTTGAGACAGCGTATTCTCCGAGAGGCTCATTGCAGTCGGTTTAGCATTCATCCTGGAGGTCGTAAGATGTACAACGATCTGAAGAGTCAGTTCTGGTGGAAGAGAATGAAGGACGATGTTGCGAGATTTGTATCTCGGTGTTTGAATTGTCAGCAAGTGAAAGCAGAGCGGAAGCGACCAGGTGGTCTTTTGCACAGCCTATCTGTTCCTGAATGGAAATGGGATCACATTTCTATGGATTTTGTCACAAAGCTACCACGATCCGTTCGAGGATGCGATGCTATTTGGGTAGTGATCGACCGATTGACGAAGTCTGCGTGTTTTATTCCGTACAGGATGACGTATCGTCATGATCAGATGGCTGAGTTGTATGTTAGCAATGTTGTGAGATTGCATGGTCTGCCGAAGTCGATCGTTTCAGACAGAGATCCTAGATTCACTTCTCACTTCTGGCACAGTCTTCAGGGGGCACTTGGTACTCGATTGCATCTGAGTACAGCTTATCATCCTCAGACAGATGGACAGTCAGAGCGGACTATCTAGACGTTGGAGGATATGCTGCGAGCGGTAGTGCTAGACTTTGGCACTAGTTGGCAGGATTCTTTGCCTCTTGTCGAGTTTTCTTACAACAACAGCTTCCAAACGAGTATCGGTATGGCGCCTTTTGAGGCTTTGTATGGTAGAAAGTGCCGATCTCCGTTGTTTTGGGATGAATTGTCCGAGTCACCAGATTTGGGACCGGAGATGCTTAGAGATATGACAGAGCAGGTTAAGATCATTCAGACCAGAATGAAGTCAGCTCAAGATAGACAGGCGAAGTATGCGAATGTCAGACGTCGACCTCTGAGTTTTGAGCAGGGAGACCGTGTATTCCTTAAGATTTCTCCGTTCAGAGGCACCGTCAGATTCGGTAAGAGAGGAAAGTTATCTCCGAGATTCATCGGTCCGTACGAAATTCTCGAGAAAATAGGCGATCTTGCCTATAGGCTTGCACTTCCTCCGTCTTTATCTGGTATTCACGACGTTTTTCATGTCTCTATGCTGCGAAAGTATCAACCAGATATTTCTCATATCCTTCAGCCTGACGAAGCCGAGTTAGACGAGACCCTGAGCTATTTTGAGCGACCGATTCAGATCCTTGATCGGAAAGAAAAGCAACTCAGAACCAAGTTGATTCCATTGGTGAAAGTGCAGTGGAGCCGTCACGGCGTCGAGGAAGCGACTTGGGAGACAGAATCTGACATGAGACAGCGATTTCCGGAGTTATTCGGATGACGTGAGTTCTTCTTACTGTCTTTAGTTCTTTATTCTATCTTATGAGTTAATTGAATTTATTTGAGTTAATCAGAGATTACAGAGTTCTCGATCCGGTTTGATTTTGATCAGGGTCCTTTTTGCAAAAATTGGATTTTTCAGGGACTAAAACGCAATTATCAGTTTTTATAGATATTTATAAGGCTTTTGGACCCATTCTCTTCTCCATCACCTTCCTCTTCACGCCTCCCTCCTCCATTGTTGAAGAAATCGATTCTTCAAGCTTCCAGATTTCATCCCGAGCTCGATCCGGCCGTTGGAATTTATTTCTGAAGGCAGATTATTGATCACTGCAGTGAGAGCTCTGTTATATTGTAAGTTCTTCTACGATTGGATACATTCTAGTTTTTGGATGTTGTTAGAATCGTTCGAGATTCGAGTATGTTGTTCTAGACAGAGTTCTGATCGTTTATTATCTGTCGGTTTTGAATTAGAGCGACGTTCGGATTTGTTATGATTTTTGGAAGCCATTTTCGAAAATGTGGATTTTTAGATTGATGGGTTTGCTTTGTTATTGTTGTTTTGGGCATTGATATGAGTTGATATCGGTATTGAACTGCTGTCTGCATTTCCGGTTTGTTCAGTTTATAGCCGTTATGCCGTCGGTTTGAGTGTTGGGTTTTCGAATCGTTTTTGTATTGATTGAAGTCTTGGCGTGTGAGTGATCGTGGTTGTTGATCAACTCTTGAATTCTTACAGATTCGTTGGAGTTTGTCGAGCCCTGTGCTAGCAGCATTGTTCGTCGAGAGTTGGACGAAGAACGGTATAAAGAGTTTTCCTTGAACCGTTGCCTTGTTGTTGTTAGATTGTGTAGTTGTTTATACAATCTCTTTTGTAGCTTATCCAGAGTTGGAGCTACTGCATTGAAAGGTAAAAGCAGTCATCGCAGCGGGATAGCATACTCGGGACTGTGGTTCTCGAGTTTTCCCTTTTGAAATCACGTACTTGCATCTACACTTGTTCTAGCATGAGGAACTTGTGTTTTGTTTGATTGTTTTGGCTTATGTTTTATGTTTCTGTTATGCATTCATCTTGAGCCAATCTTGTTTTCAGCGGGCAGAACCGCCCTTTTTGTTTAGACGTTTGGGAACTATGATTGAGTGGCCCAGGTCGTAGTCGTTTTGTCTGGTGCTAGCATACTCATTATAGTTGCTCAAAGTCTAGAGGAGTGAGATACGTGGCACCACCTCGATTGGGAGAGTCGGTGAGTTGTTACGTGATCTTACCCTCGGGATCCCAAAGGCACAGCTGCAATCCCTCGTTATCAGATTTAATATCCCTGTTTAAAGACATGCATTCATTACGATGTTATTGATTTTGTTATTGTATTGAAAGCATGTTTGTTACTTGTATTACTTGTTATGTTGCTTTTACTGGGAATGTCGTTCTCACTGGTTATCCGGCTGTTGCTTTGTTTTGTATGTGTACTTGGCAACAGGTGGGGCAGGAACAAGTCAGAAGAGGCATGGTTAGCTTCGAGGGCAAGTAGTAGAAGTGAGACTCGGTTTAGAAGTCGAATTAGCATGTTTATCTAGTTTAAGATTGGAGCATGTTAGAACTCGAACTTGATATGTTTTGTATTCGAACTCGATTTGTATTTTGGATTTTGAAACTTAGAATTGATGCATGTTCTACTCTTTCTTGTAATTGAATACTTCGTTGTTGAAAAAGTGTTAGTTGGATCATGTCGGAGCCTTTCCGGGTGTTGGATTGCACTTTTGGAGCCTTATTTTGAGCTAAAACAGTAGGCCATGCGCGCCCGCGCCTGGTGAGGAGCGCCCGCGCATTCTGCTCCCTTTCTCGAAGGCCCGGGCTGGGCTGTATGCGCGCCCGCGCCTCGGGTGGCGCGCCCGCGCGTCACCCTGTGTAAAAAAAAAAAAAAAAAAACTTTTCTTTTAATCTTAGATCTTGTATGCGTAATTATTGTTTATTCTGAGATTAGATGATTAGAATCGAGGTCTCACATATAAGGTCCGAGACTTTCATTTCTTGCCAATTCCGAATCCTCCCCTTCACCCGCGTGGCTCTATTTTACGGCTTTGGGTACTCTTGTTTTAGAGTTGGAGTAGGGAATATACTTTATTATAGTCAGACAGTGTCTGACATAGTAGCGGAGCAGTGCTTGTGTAGGGGATCCGTGCTCAAGGCTGTGGAGCTGTAGCAGGGGTGTGCCCCTAGTTGCGTGATAGTCGCGATCAGCGGGCTGACGATGGACGCAGGTATTGCTATGGTCTCCTTAAATTATTTTGGAATATTAAATAGCCTAGTTAAGGCTTTTAGAGCATTATGAATGATGCATGGGTATTGGCATTGTAAATTTGATGATAGGCTTGGAACCTAGAGTGGGACTACTAGGACTGCCTGTAGCAAGGTATGTAATTACTGACCGAGATTGCCGGCATGATATATATTATATGTGTTGCATGAGTATGTGCTACGTGTTCTGTATGTTATTGCTGTTTTAGCCCATGCATGTTTTTACGGTAGACTGCACCTGGTATGATGTGAGTCTAGACAGTTTCCATCGGTGATGAGTTACTCCTTATGGATTCGTGTCTAGGGACACTCAGCCCCTAGTTTTGCTATCACTAAGAGCGGCCAAGACGGTGGGTTTTGACGCTATAGTTGATAGGTGAATATAGGAGCGGCACCGCGGACTTGCTATCCGACATTGCCCTGTATATTCATGGCGCCTCTGAGTACTGTTTTTGCCCTCGTTTTAAATACACTTATGTGCTGCATATATTAAATATATCATTGCTTATGTATTAAGCTTAGAGCTCACGTCCAGTATTATCTATATGTCTGGACACCCCATTCGATGGGGCAGGTGTAGATGCAGGATTGAGCACCAGGAGCTTGGATTAGCCAGTGACCAGTGAAGACAGCAGGATTAGCTGTAGGTCTTTACCCTTAGGATTATTTGTAATTCGATTGGGTTGTATATTGGTTTATTTTACCGGCTGTATTCTGCCGGTCTACTAATATTTAAGTCTTCTACAGCGATTTATTTTAAATTCATGCTTAATTATGCTCTAACTCTGATTAGATAGTGGATCCAGGTTGGGTCGCTACATTTATTGGTATCAGAGCGGCATGCAAAGAGACTTGGGATATAGTACTGAGACTTTGGATTATCCTTGTAGGATTGGTGAGGCCTAACGAAGGATTATTTGATTCTTCATTACCGAGGTTTTTGGCAGAAGTCTTTACTAGAAGGAATGCAACAGTGATGAGAACACCAGTAGTAGCATATCGATAGATAGGCTGACTACTGTGGACGGTTCATCATTCGATGCGTTGGGATGCTGATCGAAGAACATATGGATTCCATCCAGGTAAGACTGGAAGAGAAGAACAAGTATATCGCGTCAGATACCTCTAAGGACTTTTTGGAACGAATGGTGTGCAATAACCCATGTGGTTCAAGTCCGAAGAGATTCTCCACTCGTAGTTGGAGAGATTGTCATAAAGACCTTCACCAGGGAATTCCTCGAGTGGCTAAGGCATGACTGGTTGTGAACGTAAGGTCATTAAACTCATGCAGAACATGGTTTTTCCGGTATGCATGTATCGATGCTTTAGGTAGGCACACGGGAAACTTCATGTTCAAAAGCATGATTTGAATACAAGAAGAAAGCTGACGGTAGATTGTGAGCAGAAGATGTCGACTGATAGGCACTGATGCAGAGCATAGCTGGTTAGCAAGCTTGAGTCATTTCTCCGGAAGTCTTGGCCGGACGAGATACCGAGAGAGTTGGGCATGAGTATGCTTGCATTGATGCGTGTGTCCATTAGAAGCTTCATGCTCAAGAAACAAAGACTAGTACAATTATTTAAATACTATATTGATGTAGTTGTAAATAGTATTTCAGTTGTAATGAATCATCATACTTTGGTTGTATCATTTCAAGTTGTTGGTTGTACATTTTCATTGTATTTTGAATACTGTATGTATTACATGGAATTGTAATAAAGGAATTGTACATAACTTGAAGTAATGATATGTGTATTATTTATCCAGCAATTGTGAATGATTGCAAGTGATCTTGCTAAGATTGGCATGGTTCTAGTTGATTAGTGTTCAACTATTGTAGATCATGGATTTTGAGTAAGCCAACTGAAACTGTTTGACTTGTGGTTAGTCTAGGATTTTTATAGGATTGACCTAGTTAGTCAGTGGACCAAGTTAGTGTCAACGATGAGTGGACTCATCTAGAGGCATGGGAATATTGTTCGGTTTAGAATATTGAGTTTGTTCTAGGTTGTTTTCTTAGAACAGTAGTATTTTAACCTTCGTAGGTTGAGACTTCGTGATGATGAGTTTTCATCAGGATGCCAGGTTGAGTATATGCCGAGAATTGTGGACTATGACCATGACTAGACGTGACGGGACGCGACCCTATGCCAGTGTTACTTTGGGAGTCTTTGTACTTCAAAGGATTACCTGGGAGCCTTTGTGCTTCAGGGGATAGCGGTGGGAAGGCTACTCAGTCTAGAGTTTTGGTAACAGTCACGAAGAGGTATGACCCTAGAGTAGATACCCAGTTTGGTATCAGGATTTAGATATTGTCTGGCTTTCGTCAGAAATATTAGTTGGAGTTTTCTGTTGTGAGAACCAGTCTTGGAGGGATTTCCTTGATAAGTGTGTACTCTGAGCAGATAGGTTTTGACCTATAAGATACTGCTAGACTAGTGGATCTAGTAGATGATTGGATGCTCTTGTGATAGGTCTTATCTAGGAGATGAAATTTTAAGACTGTTTGGAACGTTGACTCGGAGGTGAATATTTTCCAGCGATGATAATTTTCATCAGTAATGGATTATATCAGATGCTAAGGATGGTACATGACTATTTGAGATGTGAGGGAAGCGTGACTTATGCCAGTGTACACTTGGTGGTGATTCCAAGTGAGACATCGTGGTAGGCTACCTTAGTCTTAAATTGTTGCATAGTCTTAGCAAGGGATATAATCAGGAGCGTGCCCGAAGATTTTGGGAATCTTTGGGATTCTTTAGATATAACTATTGGACTCAACGAGCCGTGGTGTTCAATTTGAATTAATGAGGCAAGGGATATTGAGTCCAGTGATTGCGCTAAGTACTGTCTGATATTTTCAGAGGTTGAGCGTATGATTTTCCGTGAGATTGAAATGATCTAGGTTGATAGATCACGAGCATTTCTTGGGTTTAGTTCGCCCTAATATTCGATTCCAGTGTACGAGGAAGCTGTCAGTAGTAAGGCGCGATATGGTGTCAATAAACTACCAATAGCTGTTATATGGCTATCGAGTATAATTGTGTTGAACTAGAACAATTTGGATATTCCAAGTGTTGGGAATAGTAGACTTGTGGCAGCTGAGTCAAGATTATTGATAGAGCCACGTAGGTAATCTGATTTGAGTTTCACTATGAGCTAAGTGTAAGCCACAGTAGAATCAACGAGGTCGATTAGTTGAGCCAAATCAGTGATGATCAGGGTGTAGCAATTAAGAAATACTTGGTATAGTATTTTGTCGCGTAATGCTTAAGGAGATGAGTACTTGGTACAATCTCAGAGCAGTCAGCAATTTGGGTACTTTAGAATCTCTAGGATTTCAGAAGAGGGTTTTTTTTTAGGATTATTGCTAATCAGGGATGATTGCAATTTTCCTTGTATGATCAAGTTAGGCGATGACTTGACAGTATAAACAAGCAAGGAAATTGGTATTTTCTAGTATACTGCTTTCTTGCAAGGAGAAGCCGAGATTGATCAAATCAATTGCTTAGTGGTAGAAATGGTCAGGAAAGGATCATGTTTCTTCTTCATATGGGAATTTTTCATTGAACAACAATAGTGAAGGTTGTCAATTGAACATTTCAATGAAGTGTTCATGTGATGACATCTATTTATAATGTTGTGTTTTGGGTCCGACGACTAGTTGGAAAAGCTAATGAACATTATCAAGGGGATATCAGTTGTCTGATCGTGATATGTGACATTAGCTAGGATCTAGTTTTTGAGGTCTAGCAGGTTGTGTCACTAATCTTTCAACGAGTGATGCACGATATCTCTGAGGTGACTGAGATAGTCAATGATCGATTTAGTAGCCAATGAGGTTTGCCTTTGGGATTGAAAACTTTGCAAGTTTGGGATGGATCGAATTTGTTCTTTTCAGTCAGTGAGTCACATATGTGCAGACTGTTTATCAAGGATATTGCATTTCAGCAATGGACAATGGTCGGATGCGTGATATGTAGCTAGTGATGATGATGTCATCAGAGACCCCGAGGTGAGTTATACCAGATGCAATGACTGTCAAGTTTTGAGATGGAATAGGAACTGTTTCCATAGGTCTGTGCACTGTGGAATTTCCCAGTCGAGCATATTAGTGGGAGCTTGCCTTAGTCTTGATATGTGTACAGTGATTGCGAGTATATATAACTATCGGGAAGGTGTTCCAGGATGGCCAAAATCCTGTAGAGAGATTTGACTAGCCTATCGTTTGAACTCTGGAGTGAGTGACCGGGTGGTCGAGTCGATGGCGTTCATCAGAGGTGTGATGACTTCCATTGCAGTGTATGCATGGCTTCGCAGGACAATGGTTAAGAGATGACTTAGCATCATTATTGACGAGCAATGATAGTCTTCTTCGGGGCATAGTGTTAATTTATATTAAGAAACGTGGAATGTGATTCGCACTAGACATGGTGGGCTAAATTCCCAGAATTTCTTGGGAAGCTCGTTTGCTTCGGTGGAGCATGGGAAGGATGACCAGTCTGAGAATCGTGTTAAGCAGTTATGTTGGAGTATAGCTTCGTGTCAACTAGATTCTCTTGAGGAGAAATTCGGGCTTTGTTGTGTCAGCACAGTGTTGGGATTGGTTAGATTCAGTTAGTTATTCGACGAATGTCATAAACCAGTCAAGTTATGACTTAGTCTTTGTCAGTATAAAATTTTCCTTGGGACGATGATCTCGATCAAGCGGGTGTTCGTATCCTTCGTGATCAGTGAGATCGTGGTCAGGATGGAAGATATATCAGTGTTGTGATACATTGGTGCTGAGGAAGTTGGGCATTCGTATTGTAGCACATAAGCTTTCAGAATTCACTAAGGAGTTTGAGGAATGTTTAAAGTGTTCGACGTGAACAAAACTTGTAAAAGTATGAGTGTGTTGGAAGCTATTTCGACCAGATACTCGAGAAAAGGTCTCTAGTACGTTCTCGAGGTTTACCCTAGATTTCGAGGACGAAATCTTTTAAGGGGGGGAGAATGTAGTGACCGTGTCCTGAATTAATGAGTAAGGAGTAATTAATCATGTGATCATGTTTAGATTTAGTAAAACATGATTAAGGGAATTCCAGATGGACTAACGGACTTCGGAAATGGACTCAGAAGGATCGGAAATGGCCCGAAGGGTGACCAAGAACGGAAGCTCCGTTGTGACAATCAGAAGCTCCGATGGTGATCGGAAGCTCCAATGTGTAACGGCAGTTCCGGTGATATTACGTCAGCCATGACGTAAGCGAAAACGGAAGCTCCAATCGTGAACGGAGGTTCTGATTTCCTCTATCCGCAGCCAGCCAACGAGGGAACGACGCGTGGCAGATAAGGGCTATCAGAAGCTCCGATGCTGCAACGGAGATTCCGATTGTGTCCTATAAATATAAGGTCCGAGACGTTCATTTCTTGCCAATTCCAAATCCTCTCCTTTGCCCGCGTGGCTTTATTTTAGGGCTTTGGGTACTCTTATTTTAGAGTTGAAGTAGGGAATATACTTTAGTATAGTGAGACAGTGTCTGACATAGTAGCGGAGCAGCGCTCATGTAGGGGAGCCATGCTCAAGGCTTTGGAGCTGCAGCAGGGGTGTGCCTCTTGTAGTAACCCAGAACTCATTTTAAGATAATAATATGTTAAACATGATTAAGGGTTGGTAATTATTTAATTTCGGAGTGTTATTGGACTTCGGAAGAGAATTTGGGCTTTTGACTTTGGGCTGGATCGGAAGCTCCGAACCCAGATCGGAAGCTCCGATCCTAACCACTTCGAAAGCTTATCGGAAGCACAGAGATCGGAAGCTCCGATCCTGGAACGGAAGTTCCGATCTCCAGCTGCCAGCAATGCCCGATGACTCAGCCACGAGTTTTGACAAGTGTTGAACATAGAGCAGATCGGAAGCTCCGATCGTCGGATCGGAAGTTCCGATCCTGGCGTGTCCTGCATGCACGCAATGAGCTGGATCAGAAGCTCCGATCCTGAAATCGGAAGTTCCGATCCTGGCCGGGAATTTTGCCTATAAATAGGTCTCGTTCGATTTCATTTTGAAATACGAATTCCAAAGTTTCTTTCTTCAGTTATATAGTGTGAGATATACACTTGAGGGCCCTATCGGTTATAATAGAGGTTCTGGAATAACCAAGGTGTGGTTATAGTCATCCGGGACTAGCGACTCCAAAGGGCTAACTACGGACGAAGGTATGGTCCGGGGATTTGTTTAAGTTTTGGGAGTACTTATTAGCTTAGTTAAGGCTTATAGAATTTATGTAGTGATACGGTGAACTTTTGAATATAGGCTTGGAACCTAGGATCCTATTATACTTGAACTAGCCTAGAGGTACGTATACATTGACTGAGATTGCCAACGAGTATACATGTTTATATGTTGCATTTATTTGGCATTATTATATGACATGATATATGATTTACCGTTTTCCATATTCATATGTCATGTGCATATACACGTTGAGCCTATACCTTGATATACCTGATTATAGAGCCACTCAGCTCTATACTCGATAGTCTGTCACTAAGAGTACCGCGACGGCGGGGGCATTTATGTCTGTCTACTCTGGTGTACTAGACGAGTGTGGTTGCACCCAGAGGTTGATCCGAGCGGTGGCAGCACTCATGTGGCGCCGGTTCTAAGCATGACTTTTCAGATGACCCTGTACCAGTCATCATGTTGCATGCGTTATATACATATGTTTACTCATGTCTATGTACTGGGCATTAGCGCTTACGTCCTAGTTGTTATCTTGGACACCCTATTCCATGGGGCAGGTTGCAGGATGGATGGAGCTGGTAGTTCAAGGCAGGACTAGGGAGCAGGAGCCTTGAGGATTTTATTATACAGCAGGATTCGATATAGCTGTATAATGTTTACTGTTTAAGTTTTTGATTTGGTTGTATCACTACAGTATTAAGCCTGGATTATTTACTAAGCTGATATGTAAATTATGGATTATGTTTCCGCACGTTTTACTCTATTAAGTATTTTACTGTATTAAGTTTAATGCATTCTATTAGTTGCCAGTTAGTAGGTGATTCTATGCAGGGTCACTACATTTTTGGTATCAGAGCATGCTTAGATTTTGGGATTAGTACTTGGGATTTAGTTTAGTCTTGAGTAATTCTTGCGCATTTTGAAATTTTAATGTGCAATTCTTTTCAGGATATGGCTGACGAGAGTCATGGTAGTGTTGGCCAGGGAGGTGGTCATCATCATCATCGCCGCCATCATGATGATCAACATCGTCATCATGAGGGTAGACGTCGCTACTCTATTAATTAATTCATGCAAGTAGGACCGAAACCTTTGGTGGGAGGCGAGAATCCTGAACAGGCGAGGAGTTGGATGTCTAAACTCGAGAGTACTTTTCGTGCTTTCGATTGTTCTGAGGATCAGAAGCTGGAAGTTCTAGAATTTGATGCCAAGGCAGCTCAGGCACGTACTGAGAGAGGACAGGTGACTTGGGGGGATTTCTGTCGGGAGTTCCAGAAATTGTATTTTCCTCCGGCTGTTCGCCAAACACGATCTATGGAGTTGCTTACTTTGAGGCAAGGATCAATGACTATTGATCAATATCTGAAAGAGTGGGTGCCCGGTGAGCCAACTTGTGGCTAAGGGCTTTGATGACTCTTTGTATAAACAATCTTTTGTTTAATATAATTTACACTTTTATTAATGGCAATGACTTTATCTTTCTTCATATTGTTATATTGTGATATACTATTGTTGCTTTGATAAAGACCTTGAATATACTATAGTGTATGTAAGATGTGGTAGAACATGGAGATGTCTATCATGAAACACATCTTATAGTCACTGTATATTCTAAACTGTTCCTAGTCGATTGAGCCATCCGATAATAAGGATAAGGATCGCTCGAGTTTGAGACTAGCATTTGCGATGCGGAGTACCACGTTTCATCGGTAAGGAACATAGAGATGTTCAAAGCATGCAAATGGATATTCATATGATGAATGATCGAACTACCCTATCCGGACTTTCCAAGTGGTTATCACTTATCGAGTGGATAAAGTCCGCGGTTTTGGTTGTACACCATTAGTCCTTACTACTTGAAACATCATTGAGGCTCTATATGCTAGTACTGTTCTTTGACTCGTTTACCGACTCTATTGGGGTCATCAGGTGTCGGGATTGGGTACAGTTACAACACATATAGGAGTCGATGCTTTGTTGTCAAGGATTCACCACATACTTGCGAGTGTGGATATCCTATGCGATCTGAGGAGATATTAGTGTGACGAATCCCTGGCCAGAGTACATGATGTGATTTAAGAAATGGTTTTTTAGTAGCACATGCGATGTCACTATTTGATCTTCAAGATGCATTGCATAGTTATCGAATCTCGAGCGACTCTCGATATACCAATGGTTGTTGATTCGATCGGGATATATGGATGAAGGGACCGTACTGTACGCTAACCAAAATCTACTGGTTCTTGTAGGCACTATCAGTGATACCTAGGGAATCATGGGGCGATGTTGCTAGGCACTCATACCATGATTCGATGGGCAAGTCGGAAATTGTTGTTCCGAGTCACAAGGAGTTGTGAGCCCACGGCTAGCTGTATCCCTGAACCATTGAGGGTCACACAGTGTAATGGATTTTTAATCCCCGTTGAGATAGTTAAATTTAAAGAGTTAAATTTAATGAATGAAGAAGTTAAACTTCTTATTTAAGAGTAGAGGAGTAAGATTTCCTAAAATGACATAGTGATGGCCATTTTTGGAAATCACTGAATTCGGATTCAAAAAAATTTATCTTGACTTTAAAAGGTGCAGAAATGGTTTCTGTGCACATTGGTGAAATCGGTTTATCAATCGGAGTCACGATGAATTTTATATTAATTTCTGAACATGCGGGCTTTGCTTGTCGGGCTTGAACTTATGACTAATGGGCCCTAAGCTGTTAGTGGCCTACATTATAAATAAGTTATTGCAGTACAGAAATTACACACAACAGGTCACAAGGATTTTTCGAAAACCCTAGTTTATTTTAAAAGGTGGCCGTCCCCCCTCTCCCTCTACTCGAGAAAAATCCAGCCTGTGATTTTGAATTACAGTCTGGTTTAACGGATCAAATTCGTTAATCTCTTCGTAGAAAACTTCTGATAGATTTTCTAGTGCAATCTATCAGAGGGATTAAAATATCCGTTCGTGGACCTGATTGAAAAACAGTTCGTCCATCAGTTCCAGGGATATACAACAAGAGCAGAGAAATCTGTTGGTGTCCAAAATCTCGATTCGAGATTAAAGGTAAAAATTTTATAATTGTTATTTAATTTTTACACATACAATTTAATCGTAAGGTTGATACCCATTATGGAATCGTTCCATACAAAAATTTTAAACTTCCGCTGCACCGGGTATCAATCATAATTGATCTGATCGCCGCGTTCTACAACAGTGGTATCAGAGCCAGGTTGCTCAGATCAAGCGATTAAATTAATCGATTGTACAAAAATTTTTAGGCCTCGGTTTTTGAAACAAAATAAATATTTTAAAATAAAAATATTTTTTTTCCGGGCAGCGATTGGATCGCTGCCCGGGGCAGGGGCAGCGATCGTCGCTGCCCTGTGCGGCGCACGGCGCTGCCCAGGGCAGCGATCGTCGCTGCCCTAGGGGCAGCCGGGCGGCCCGCGGGAAAAATTATTTTTTTTAATTTTTAAATTAAATTTTAATATGTTAAAATTCTATATTTTGGTCCGATCGAAAATTGTTTTGATTGGTCCACGGGGCGTCGGATCGAATTGTTCGAATCCGAAAATTTTAAAATTGATTTTTGGATAAATTTGAATTTTTGGAAAATTTTAATATTTTATCCTTTAATTGAATTTTGAAATTAATTATTTTGGGTACAATTGATGATAAGATATGATCTTATGGATATATTGAGTAAAATATGATTTTATGTATAAAATTGGATTTTATAGATAAAATATGATTTTATTTGATAAAAAGATAAAATATGATTTTATATGTAAAATAAGATTTTATGTATGAGATATGATTTTATCCTTTTAAATTTACATTGCCATTGCATGTTATCCAATAAATTAATTTTGAATTAAATGTTATTGGATAAGGATGATCGATTGCCATGACCAATTTTGTAGGTGTATGTTAGGAATTTATATTTGTTTTTATTGTTGTTGGTTTTATTAATGGGCCTGGTTTATGGCCCAATATGAATGTCATATGTAATAAAAGTGGGCTTGGTTTATGGCCCGTTCCCACCCCTTAAAAATGTATCCCCTACTTGTCATTGTTATTTATTGTAAATACATTAGATTTAGTGGGAGATCAAGAATTGAAGATGGAGGTGGGCCCAGCAGACAATAAAGACAGAAGAAATATAAATTGGAAGCAAATGTAATAGGATTGCATTGCATACTGCATATTACCTAGGATTGGACTAAGACTCGTGATTGGCAACCACGGGTCGATTAGAAATGGAATCGATCATCCTATATAATATGTGATATTATAGTTGTATGCATGTTTTAGACATAATTGTGTGAATCCGGCAAGCATACAAAATTTCTAAAAATGATGAGACAAATTTTTATAATTAAAAATCCCTCATTTTAAATATGATTTAAAATTGATATCAAGATAAATAAAGGAAATTTAAATTTGTTTAAATGTTCCTACCTTCCATCAACGATCAATGTATGAGATGCTACCCGCGGATACGGTCCGGCTCATATTATTGGGGGGGCCCGTTCGTCGGAAAGCTGTACATTGGATCGACACATGTTGTAAGTTGGGTGGAACTCCCATGGGATCGGCTCATATTATTGGGGGATCCACATGGCGACCGTCCATCACAACTTAATATTGATGGGTCATCTTGACATGTCACAATAAACGGCGTCATATTATTGGGCCCTTATTGGACATGAGGTAAAAACATGGAGGTTGCTTTGGAAGCAATTGGGCTCTACCATTTGAAAATTATGGTTGGCTGATATTATTCGGGACCATAAGTTTGTCAATTGGACTCCATGTTCTCACTAAGGAAAACAGTTTCCCGTTTTCACTAGAGGGTAGTGAAATCGTTAAAATAGTGGGAGTGAGATTCATAAAATAAAATTCGCCTATTTTATGTCTTAGTAAATTGCTTAAACAATCACTGATATTTGTCTGTTTCTTTTCAGTATTTCATACGATGAATTCGCGTAATCCACTTTTCTCGATCCTCGAACAAAATAAGTTGACTGGCGCAAACTATACGGAATGGTTCCGTAAGTTGAAGATTGTCTTGACTTCGGAGAAGATGCTCTACGTGTTAGAAAAATCTCCTCCGAAGGAAGCACCAGCTGACGTAAGTCCGGAGGAGTTAGCCAAGCTTGATACATGGTGGGACCATGATATCAAGACCAAATGCTATATGCAAGCCTTGATGTCTGATGAACTCCAGAGGCGATTTGAGGACACCGTGAATGCTGCTGACATTCACGTTCAACTCAAGGAACTTTTTGGGGCTCAATCAAGGGCTGAAAGGTTCGCTATTGTAAAGGAGCTAATGACGTGTCGCATGCGTGAAGGGACTTCGGTCCGTGATCATGGGGTACGAGTGATTTGGCTCATACAGAAGTTGGTAACCCTTGATTTGGTGTTGGAGCATGAACTCAACGTGGACTTACTACTTCTGTCTCTTCCTTCTTCGTTTGACGGATTTGTGGTAAATTTCAATATGAACAAGATAGAGGCCTCCCTTGAAGAGATGGTCAATATGCTTGTGACATATGAATCCACATTAAAGAAGGATAAACCAGCTTTCTTGGTGGGCTCCTCTTCTTCTGCTAAGAAGGGGCCAAGTACAAAGGGTAAGAAACGTTCTGCCCCACCCAAGAAAGTCGAACCCGAGAAGAAGTACAAGACAAAGGCTTCAAACATGGAAAAATCCAAGGATGTTTGCCATTACTGCAAGAAGCCCGGTCATTGGAAGCGTAACTGCAAGGAATATCTAGAGCAGTTGCGAACTGCAAAGGGTATGTTCTATATTGAAATAAATGTTTCACTTAATACTACTTCTTGGGTATTGGATACCGGATTTGGATCTCACATTTGCAATGATTTGCAGGTGATGATAAGAAGTTGCAGGCTTAGGATGGGTGAGACCCAGCTGAGGCTCGGAAATGGTTCCAGAGTTGAAGCAAAAGCCGTGGGAGATGTTTATTTAATTTTGCAGAACGGTTTTAAGTTACTTTTAAGAGATGTTTTATTTGTTCCGGATTTAATTAAAAACATTATTTCTGTTTCTATGCTTGATAGAGATGGTTATTCTTGCAATTTTGTGAATGGAATTTGCAATATTTACAAGAATGAATGTTTAATTGGAAATGGACAACTTGAAAACGATCTATACAACTTAAAACTAAAAGACGTTCCAATAAATTATGTTGATAAACCGGCAACAACAAACAAAAGGAAAATCGATAGCCAAAACCCGGCAAACCTTTGGCACGCTAGGCTAGGTCATATTTCCTCAAGGAGGATGAACAAGCTAGTGGGAGAGGGCATGTTTGATATGTCTGATATTAACTCTCTACCTACTTGTGAATCCTGCCTAAAAGGAAAAATGACTAAATCTCCTTTTAAGGGGAAACCTGAGCGTAGTCAAAATCTGTTGGATTTGATCCATACAGATGTTTGTGGTCCATTTAGAGTTGGGACTCAATATGGCCACACCTACTTCATTACCTTTACTGATGATTATTCAAGGTATGGGTATTTATATTTAATGAAATATAAGTCTGAAGCATTTGAAAAGTTCAAAGAATTCAAGGCTAAAGTAGAAAACTGTAAGAGTGGGTGCCCAGTGAGCCAACTGTGTGGCTATGGGCTTTGTTGACTCTTTGTATAAACAATCTTTTGTTTAATATTATTTACACTTTTATGGCAATGACTTTATATTACTTCATATTGTTATATTGTGATATACTATTGTTGTTTTGATAAAGACCTTGAATATACTATAGTGTATGTAAGATGTGGTAGAACATGGAGATGTCTATCATGAAATACATCTTATAGTCACTGTATGTTCTAAAACCGTTCCTAGTCGATTGAGCCGTCCGATAATAAGGATAAGGATCGCTCGAGTATGAGACTAGCATTTGCGATGCGGAGTACCACGTTTCATTGGTAGGGAACATGGAGATGTTCGAAGCATGCAAATGGATATTCATAGGATGAATAGTCGAACTACCCTATCCGGACTTTCCAAGTGGTTATCACTTATCGAGTGGATAAAGTCCGCGGTTTTGGTTGTACACCATTAGTCCTTACGACTTGAAACATCATGGAGACTCTATATGCTAGTACTGTACTTTGACTCGTTTACCGACTCTGAGGGGGTCATCAGGTGTCGAGATTGGGTACAGTTACGACACATATAGGAGTCAATGCATTGTTGTCAAGGATTCACCACATACTTGCGAGTGTGGATATCCTATGCGATCTGAGGAGATATTAGTGTGACAAATCTCTGGCCAGAGTACTTGATGTGATTTAAGAAATGGTTTCTTAGTAGCACATGCGATGTCACTAATTTGATCTTCAAGATGTATTGCATAGTTATCGAATCTTGAGCGACTCTCGATATACCAATGGTTGTTGATTCGATCGGGATATTTGGATGAAGGGACCGTACTGTACGTTAACCAAAATCTACTGGTTCTTGTAGGCACTATCAGTGATACCTAGGGAATCATGGGGCGATGTTGCTAGGCGCTTTACCATGATTCGATGGGCAAGTCGGAAAGTGTTGTTCCGAGTCACAAGGAGTTGTGAGCCCACGGCTAGCTGTATCCCTGAACCATTGAGGGTCACACAGTGTAATGGAGTTTTAATCCCCGTTGAGATAGTTAAATTTAAAGAGTTAAATTTAATGAATAAAGAAGTTGGACTTCTTAAGAGTAAGGGAGTAGGATTTCCTAAAATGACATAGGGATGTACATTTTTGGAAACCACTGAATTCGGATTCAGGAAAATTTATTTTGACTTTAAAATGTGCAGAAATGGTTTCTGTGCACATTGGTGAAATCGGTTCATCAATCGGAGTCACGATGAATTTTATATTAATTTCTGAACGAGCGGGCTTTGCTTGTCGGGCCCCAGCTTATGACTAATGGGCCCTAAGGTGTTAGTGGCCTGCATTATAAATAAGTTATTTCAGTACAGAAATTACACACGATAGCTCATAATTTTGAGAGAAAAAAATCGAAACCCTAGCCCCCTCTCTCAAGCTTGGCCGTCGCCCCCCCTCCCTCTCTGTCTGAGAAATTCCGGTCTGTGATTTTGAATTGCAGTCTGGAATAGCGAATCAAATTCGTGTATTCTCTTCGCAGAAAACTTCTGATAGATTTTCTAGTGCAATCTATCAGAGGGATTAAACCTCTGTTCGTGGACCTGATTGAAGGCGTTCATCGGTTCCAGGGAGAGACAACAAGAGCAGAATTGTTCTGTTGGTGTCCATTAATCTCGTTGCGAGATTTGAGGTAAAATTTATTTAATTGTTATTTAAATTTTACACACACTTATAATTTAATCGATGAACGGTTGATACCCACACTATGGAATTGTTCCATAATAAAATTTTTAAACTTCCGCTGCACCGGGTATCAATCGTGATTGATCTGAACGCCAGTTTTCCAACAGTGGTATCAGAGCCAGGTTGCTCAGATCAATCGATTGAATTAATCAATTGTACAAAATTTTTGAGTCTCGGTTTTTGAAACAAAATAAATATTTTAAATAAAAAAAAAAAAATTTTTCGGGGCAAAACCCGGGCAGCGATTGGATCGCTGCCCGGTGGGGCAGCAATTGTTGCTGCCCCGGGCGGCGCACGGCGCCGCCCAGGGCAGCGCTGTGCGCTGCCCAGCGCAGCGCTGGGCGCTGCGCAGGGCAGCGCTCGGCGCTGCCCAGGGGCGGCGCTCGGCGCCGCCCAGGGGCGGCGCCAGGCGCTGCCCTAAGGGGGCAGCCGGGCTGCCCCCGGCCCGCGCCCCGGGTGCGGGCCGGCCCGGGAGTGTCCCGGGCGGCCCGCGGGAAAAATTATATTTTTATTAATTTTAATATTTAAAATTTTATTTTTGGTCCGGTCAAAAATTGTTTTTGATTGGTTCACGAGATTTCGGATCGAATTGTTCGAGTCCGTAAATTTTAAAATTGATTTTGGATAAATTTGAATTTTTGGAAAATTTTAATATTTTATCCGTAAATTGAATTTTGAAATCAATTATTTTGGTACAATTGATGATAAGATATGATCTTATGATATATTAGATAAAATATGATTTTATTTGTAAAATTGGATTTTATAGATAAAATATGATTTTATTTGATATGGAGATAAAATATGATTTTATATGTGAAATGTGATTTTATATATAAAATATGATTTTATCTTGTTTAAATTTGAATTGCCACAGCATGTTATCCAATAAATTAATTTTGAATTAAATGTTATTGGATAAGGATGATCGATTGCCATGACCAATTTTGTAGGTGTATGTTAGGAATTTACATTTTGTCTTTATTGTTGTTGGTTTTATTAATGGGCCTGGTTTATGGCCCGATATGAATGTCATATGTAATAAAAGTGGGCTTGGTTTATAGCCCGTTCCCACCCCCTAAAAATGTATCCCCTACTTGTCATTGTTATTTATTGTAAATACATTAGATTTAGTGGGAGATCAAGATTTGAAGATGGTGGGCCCAGCAGACAATGAAGACTGAAGAAATGTAAATTTGAAGCATATGTAATAGGATTGCATTTGCATACTGCATATTACCTAGGATTGGACTAAGACCCGTGATTGGCAACCACGGGTCAATTAGAAATGGAATCGATCATCCTATATAATATGTGATATTATGATTGTATGCATGTTTAGACATAAATTGCGTGAATCCGGCAATGCATGCAATAAATTAAATATGATGAGACAAATATTTTTATAAATAAAATCCCTCATTTTAAATATGATTTAAATTTATATCAAGATAAATAAAGGAAATTTAAATATTGTTTAAATGTTCCTACCTTCCATCAACGGTCAATGTATGTGATGCTAACCCGGATACGGTCCGGCTCATATTATTGGGGGGGCCCGTCCGTCGGAAAGCTGTACATTGGATCGACAAATGTTGTAAGTTGGGTGGAACTCCCATGGGATCGGCTCATATTATTGGGGGATCCACATGGCGACCGTCCATCACAACTTAATATTGATGGGTCATCTTGACATGTCACTTTAAACGGCGTCATATTATTGGGCCCTTATTGGACATGAGGTAAATACATGGGGGTTGCTTTGGAAGCAATTGGGCTCTACCTTTTGAGAATTATGGTTGGCTGATATTATTCGGGACCATAAGTTTGTCAATTGGACTCCATGTTCTCACTAAGGAAAAAGTTTCCCGTTATCACTAGAGGGTGGTGAAATCGTTAAAATAGTGGGAGTGAGATTCATAAAATTAAATTCGCCTATTTTATGTCTTAGTAAATTGTTAAACAATCATTGATATATGTCTGTTTTTCCTTTTCAGTATTTCATACAATGAATTCGCGAAATCCTTTATTCTCGATCCTCGAACAAAACAAGCTGACTGGCGCCAACTATACGGAATGGTTCCGGAAGTTGAAGATTGTCTTAACTTCGGAGAAAATGCTCTACGTGTTAGAGAAAGCACCTCCGAAGGAAGCACCAGCTGACATAAGTCCGGAGGAATTGGCCAAACTTGATGCATGGTGCGACCATGACATCAAGACCAAATGCTATATGCAAGCCTCGATGTCTGATGAACTCCAGAGGCGATTTGAGGACACGGTGAATGCTGCTGACATTCACACGCAACTCAAGGAACTTTTTGGGGCTCAGTCGAGGGCTGAAAGGTTCTCTACTGTTAAGGAGTTGATGACGTGCCGCATGCGTGAAGGGACTTCGGTCCGTGATCATGGGGTACGAGTGATTTGGCTCATACAGAAGTTAGCGACCCTTGATTTGGTGTTGGAGCATGAACTCAATGTGGACTTGCTGCTTCTATCTCTTCCTTCTTCATTTGATGGATTCGTGATAAATTTTAATATGAACAAGATAGAGGCCACCCTTGAAGAGATGGTCAATATGCTCGTTACATATGAATCCACACTTAAGAAGGATAAGCCAGCTTTCTTGGTGGGCTCCTCATCTTCTGCTAAGAAGGGGCCAAGTATGAAGGGCAAGAAACGTTCTGCCCCACCCAAGAAAGTGGAACCCGAGAAGAAGCAAAAGACAAAGGCTTCAAACGATGGAAAATCCAAGGATGTTTGCCATTACTGCAAGAAGCCGGGTCATTGGAAGCGCAACTGCAAGGAGTATCTTGAGCAGTTGGGAACTGCAAAGGGTATGTTCTATATCGAAATAAACATGTCACTTAATACAACTTCTTGGGTATTGGATACCGGATGTGGATCTCACATTTGCAATGATTTGCAGGTGATGACAAGAAGTCGCAGGCTTAGAATGGGTGAGACCCAGCTGAGGCTCGGGAATGGTTCCAGAGTTGAAGCTACGGCCATTGGAGATGTTTGTTTGATTTTGCAGAACGGTTTTTAAATTATTGTTGAGAGATGTTTTATTTGTGCCAGATTTAATTAAAAACATTATTTCTATTTCTATGCTTGATAGAGATGGTTATTCTTGTAATTTTGTGAATGGGATTTGCAATATTTACAAGAATGAATGTTTAATTGGAAATGGACAACTTGAAAACGATCTATACAATTTAAAACTAAAAGACGTTCCAGTAAATTGTATTGACAAACCGGCGACAACAAACAAAAGGAAAATCGATAGTCAAAACCCGGCAAACCTTTGGCACGCTAGACTAGGTCATATTTCCTCAAGGAGGATGAACAAGCTAGTGGGAGAGGGCATGTTTGATATGTCTGATATTAACTCTCTACCTACTTGTGAATCCTGCCTAAAAGGGAAAATGACTAAATCTCCTTTTAAGGGGAAGCCTGAACGTAGTCAAAATCTGTTGGATTTGATCCATACAGATGTTTGTGGTCCATTTAGAGTAGGGACTCAACATGGCCACACCTACTTCATTACCTTTACTGATGATTATTCTAGGTATGGGTATTTATATTTAATGAAATATAAGTCTGAAGCATTTGAAAAGTTCAAAGAATTCAAGGCTGAAGTAGAAAACAAGCTAGGTAAAAGTATTAAAGCACTTCGATCGGATCGAGGTGGAGAATACTTGAGTACCGAGTTTTTGGACTATCTAAAAGAGAATGGGATTCTCTCTCAGTGGACTCCTCCTATGACACCACAGCTTAATGGTGTATCGGAGCGTCGTAATCGAACTTTGTTGGACATGGTTCGATCCATGATGAGCTTCACTGAGCTTCCACCTTCGTTTTGGGGCTATGCGCTTGAAACGGCGGTATTGTTGTTGAATAACGTCCACACTAAAGCAGTGGACAAAACACCATACGAGTTATGGAATGGCAAAGCTCCTAAGTATTCGTACTTGAGGATTTGGGGATGTCCTGCTTACGTGAAGCGGACAGTGGGAGATAAGTTGGATAGTCGATCCAGCTTGTGTTATTTTGTGGGGTATCCGAAGAATTCAATCGGATATTATTTCTATTATCCTGCTGAAACAAAGGTGTTTGTTTCACGGAATGCCACCTTCTTGGAGAAGGAGTTCTTATTGGATAAGAAAGGCGAGATGATGGAACTCGAAGAAGTTCGAGAAGAACCCGAAATACAAAATAACGATCCCACACCTCAGGAACCATTGCTGGACACGCCTGTACCTAGAAGATCCGAGAGGACTTCTAGACCTCCAGTTCGATATGGTCTTCTTCTTGAAGAGGGTCAAGATGAACCCGACATTGGATGTGATCCAAGAAGCTTCAAGGAAGCAATTTCTGATGCGGATTCGAATTTATGGCTTGAAGCTATGCAGTCTGAATTGGATTCGATGCATACTAACCAAGTCTGGTCTTTAGTGGATCCTCCCGATGGAATTGTTCCAATAGGGTGTAAATGGATCTACAAAAGAAAGCTTGGGCCTGATGGTAAGATATTGACTTACAAGGCGCGATTGGTGGCGAAAGGTTATACTCAAAGGCAAGGAGTTGACTATGATGAAACCTTTTCACCAGTCGCAATGTTCAAGTCCATAAGAATCCTAATTGCCATAGCTGCATGGTATGACTATGAGATATGGCAGATGGATGTGAAGACTGCCTTTCTTAATGGAGACATTAAGGAAGAAATCTATATGAGGCAGCCTGAGGGGTTCACATCCATGGGAAGCGAGCATAAGGTATGCAAGCTTCAAAGATCAATTTATGGTCTAAAACAAGCATCAAGAAGTTGGAACCAGAAATTTGATGAAACAATAAAAGATTTTGGTTTCATCAAGAACCCGGAGGAACCGTGCGTGTACAAGAAAGTAGTTAAGGATGCGGTGACATTCTTAGTACTTTATGTTGATGACATCCTACTCATTGGGAATGATGTAGGGATGTTGCAGTCAACAAAGATATGGTTATCAGGTAGATTTTCGATGAAGGATTTGGGAGAGGCATCCTACATTCTTGGGATACAGATCTATAGAGATAGGTCTAAGAGAATGATAGGACTCACTCAATCAACCTACATCGATACCATATTGAAACGGTTTTCAATGGATGGGTCCAAAAGAGGACATCTACCCATGTGTCATGGAGTTTCTCTATCCAAGTCTATGTGTCCCAAGACTGATGAAGAGATAGAGAATATGACACATGTACCATATGCGTCAGCTATAGGTAGTATCATGAATGGGATGATATCTACCAGACCGGATGTAGCATTTGCTCTGAGTGTCACGAGCAGATATCAGTCTAATCCTGGTCAGATGCATTGGAAAGCCGTGAAGGACATTCTTAAGTACTTGCGAAGGACTAAGAATATGTTCATGGTTTATGGAGGACGAGAACTCAAACTGGAAGGCTATACCGACTCTAGCTTCCAAAGTGATGTGGATGACTCGAAGTCAACCTCTGGATTTGTGTTCATGCTCAATGGCGGTGCTGTCTCTTGGAAGAGTTCCAAGCAGGACACCACAGCGGATTCCACCACTGAGGCTGAATACATTGCAGCATCAGCTGCTGCTAAAGAGGCCGTTTGGATGAGGAATTTCTTCCAAGAGTTGGGCGTCATTCCTGAATTTGTTGGTTCAGTCCCGGTGTACTGCGACAACACGGGTGCCGTTGCTCAAGCAAAGGAACCAAGGTCTCATCAAAGATCCAAACACGTACTGAGGAAATACCACATAATCCGGGAGATTGTGGAAAGAGGAGACATCAGTGTCGAACGAGTGGCCTCTGCAGACAATATCGCTGATCCACTTACTAAGCCTTTGCCAGGACCATTGTTTGACAAACATCGCGAAGCAATGGGTCTACGTAGTATGACTAGTTGGCTATAGGGCAAGTGGGAGATTGTAAGAGTGGGTGCCCAGTGAGCCAACTGTGTGGCTATGGGCTTTGTTGACTCTTTGTATAAACAATCTTTTGTTTAATATTATTTACACTTTTATGGCAATGACTTTATATTACTTCATATTGTTATATTGTGATATACTATTGTTGTTTTGATAAAGACCTTGAATATACTATAGTGTATGTAAGATGTGGTAGAACATGGAGATGTCTATCATGAAATTCTTATAGTCACTGTATGTTCTAAAACCGTTCCTAGTCGATTGAGCCGTCCGATAATAAGGATAAGGATCGCTCGAGTATGAGACTAGCATTTGCGATGCGGAGTACCACGTTTCATTGGTAGGGAACATGGAGATGTTCGAAGCATGCAAATGGATATTCATAGGATGAATAGTCGAACTACCCTATCCGGACTTTCCAAGTGGTTATCACTTATCGAGTGGATAAAGTCCGCGGTTTTGGTTGTACACCATTAGTCCTTACGACTTGAAACATCATGGAGACTCTATATGCTAGTACTGTACTTTGACTCGTTTACCGACTCTGAGGGGGTCATCAGGTGTCGAGATTGGGTACAGTTACGACACATATAGGAGTCAATGCATTGTTGTCAAGGATTCACCACATACTTGCGAGTGTGGATATCCTATGCGATCTGAGGAGATATTAGTGTGACAAATCTCTGGCCAGAGTACTTGATGTGATTTAAGAAATGGTTTCTTAGTAGCACATGCGATGTCACTAATTTGATCTTCAAGATGTATTGCATAGTTATCGAATCTTGAGCGACTCTCGATATACCAATGGTTGTTGATTCGATCGGGATATTTGGATGAAGGGACCGTACTGTACGTTAACCAAAATCTACTGGTTCTTGTAGGCACTATCAGTGATACCTAGGGAATCATGGGGCGATGTTGCTAGGCGCTTTACCATGATTCGATGGGCAAGTCGGAAAGTGTTGTTCCGAGTCACAAGGAGTTGTGAGCCCACGGCTAGCTGTATCCCTGAACCATTGAGGGTCACACAGTGTAATGGAGTTTTAATCCCCGTTGAGATAGTTAAATTTAAAGAGTTAAATTTAATGAATAAAGAAGTTGGACTTCTTAAGAGTAAGGGAGTAGGATTTCCTAAAATGACATAGGGATGTACATTTTTGGAAACCACTGAATTCGGATTCAGGAAAATTTATTTTGACTTTAAAATGTGCAGAAATGGTTTCTGTGCACATTGGTGAAATCGGTTCATCAATCGGAGTCACGATGAATTTTATATTAATTTCTGAACGAGCGGGCTTTGCTTGTCGGGCCCCAGCTTATGACTAATGGGCCCTAAGGTGTTAGTGGCCTGCATTATAAATAAGTTATTTCAGTACAGAAATTACACACGATAGCTCATAATTTTGAGAGAAAAAAATCGAAACCCTAGCCCCCTCTCTCAAGCTTGGCCGTCGCCCCCCCTCCCTCTCTGTCTGAGAAATTCCGGTCTGTGATTTTGAATTGCAGTCTGGAATAGCGAATCAAATTCGTGTATTCTCTTCGCAGAAAACTTCTGATAGATTTTCTAGCGCAATCTATCAGAGGGATTAAACCTCTGTTCGTGGACCTGATTGAAGGCGTTCATCGGTTCCAGGGAGAGACAACAAGAGCAGAATTGTTCTGTTGGTGTCCATTAATCTCGTTGCGAGATTTGAGGTAAAATTTATTTAATTGTTATTTAAATTTTACACACACTTATAATTTAATCGATGAACGGTTGATACCCACACTATGGAATTGTTCCATAATAAAATTTTTAAACTTCCGCTGCACCGGGTATCAATCGTGATTGATCTGAACGCCAGTTTTCCAACAAAAACAAGCTAGGTAAAAGTATTAAAGCACTTCGATCGGATCGAGGTGGAGAATACTTGAGTACCGAGTTTTTGGACTATCTAAAAGAGAATGGGATTCTCTCTCAGTGGACTCCTCCTATGACACCACAGCTTAATGGTGTATCGGAGCGTCGTAATCGAACTTTGTTGGACATGGTTCGATCCATGATGAGCTTCACTGAGCTTCCACCTTCGTTTTGGGGCTATGCGCTTGAAACGGCGGTATTGTTGTTGAACAACGTCCACACTAAAGCAGTGGACAAAACACCATACGAGTTATGGAATGGCAAAGCTCCTAAGTATTCGTACTTAAGGATTTGGGGATGTCCTGCTTACGTGAAGCGGACAGTGGGAGATAAGTTGGATAGTCGATCCAGCTTATGTTATTTTGTAGGGTATCCGAAGAATTCAATCGGATATTATTTCTATTATCCTGCTGAAACAAAGGTGTTTGTTTCAAGGAATGCCACCTTCTTGGAGAAGGAGTTCTTATTGGATAAGAAAGGCGAGATGATGGAACTCGAAGAAATTCGAGAAGAACCCGAAATACAAAATAACGATCCTACACCTCAGGAACCATTGCTGGACACGCCTGTACCTAGAAGATCCAAGAGGACTTCTAGACCTCCTATTCGATATGGTCTTCTTCTTGAAGGGGATCAAGATGAACCCGATGTTGGATGTGATCCAAGAAACTTCAAGGAAGCAATTTCTGATGCGGATTCAAATTTATGGCTTGAAGCTATGCAGTCGGAAATAGATTCGATGCATACAAACCAAGTTTGGTCTTTAGTAGATCCTCCCGATGGAATTGTTCCAATAGGGTGTAAATGGATCTACAAAAGAAAGCTTGGGCCTGATGGTAAGGTATTGACCTACAAGGCGCGATTGGTGGCAAAAGGTTATACTCAAAGACAAGGAGTTTACTATGATGAAACCTTTTCACCAGTTGCAATGTTCAAGTCCATAAGAATCCTTATTGCCATAGCTGCATGGTATGACTATGAGATATGGCAAATGGATGTGAAGACTGCTTTTCTTAATGGAGACATTAAGGAAGAGATCTATATGAAGCAGCCTGAGGGGTACACATCCATGGGAAGCGAGCATAAGGTATGCAAGCTTCAGAGATCAATTTATGGTCTAAAACAAGCATCAAGAAGTTGGAACCAAAAATTTGATGAAACAATAAAAGATTTTGGTTTCATCAAGAATCCGGAGGAACCATGCGTGTACAAGAAAGTATTTAAGGATGCTGTGACATTCTTAGTACTTTATGTTGATGACATCCTACTCATTGGGAATGATGTAGGGATGTTGCAGTCAACAAAGATATGGTTATCAGGTAGATTCTCGATGAAGGATTTGGGTGAGGCATCCTATATTCTAGGGATACAGATCTATAGATATAGATCTAAGAGAATGATAGGACTCACTCAATCAACCTACATCGACACCATATTGAAACGGTTTTCAATGGATGGGTCCAAGAGAGGACATCTACCCATGTGTCATGGAGTTTCTCTATCCAAGTCTATGTGTCCCAAGACTGATGAAGAGATAGAGAAAATGACACATGTACCATATGCGTCAGCCATAGGTAGTATCATGTATGGGATGATATCTACCAGACCGTAGCATTTGCTCTGAGTGTCACGAGCAGATATCAATCTAATCCCGGTCAAATGCATTGGAAAGCCGTGAAGGACATTCTTAAGTACTTACGAAGGACTAAGAATATGTTCATGGTATATGGAGGAAGAGAACTAAAATTGGAAGGCTATACCGACTCTAGCTTCCAAAGTGACGTGGATGACTCGAAGTCAACCTCTGGATTTGTGTTCATGCTCAATGGCGGTGCTGTCTCTTGGAAGAGTTCCAAGCAGGACACCACGGCGGATTCCACCACTGAAGCTGAATACATTGCAGCATCAGCTGCTGCTAAAGAGGCCGTTTGGATAAGGAATTTCGTCCAATAGTTGGGCGTCATTCCTGAAGTTGTTGGTCCAGTCCCGGTGTACTGTGACAACACGGGTGCCGTTGCTCAGGCAAAGGAACCAAGGTCTCATCAAAGATCCAAACACGTACTGAGGAAATACCACATCATCCGGGAGATTGTGGAAAGAGGAGACATCACTATCGAAAGAGTGGCCTCTGCAGACAATATCGCTGATCCACTTACTAAGCCCTTGCCAGGACCATTATTTGACAAACATCGCGAAGCAATGGGTCTACGTAGTATGACTAGTTGGCTATAGGGCAAGTGGGAGATTGAAAGAGTGGGTGCCCGGTGAGCCAACTTGTGGCTAAGGGCTTTGATGACTCTTTGTATAAACAATCTTTTGTTTAATATAATTTACACTTTTATTAATGGCAATGACTTTATCTTTCTTCATATTGTTATATTGTGATATACTATTGTTGCTTTGATAAAGACCTTGAATATACTATAGTGTATGTAAGATGTGGTAGAACATGGAGATGTCTATCATGAAACACATCTTATAGTCACTGTATATTCTAAACTGTTCCTAGTCGATTGAGCCGTCCGATAATAAGGATAAGGATCGCTCGAGTTTGAGACTAGCATTTGCGATGCGGAGTACCACGTTTCATTGGTAAGGAACATAGAGATGTTCAAAGCATGCAAATGGATATTCATATGATGAATGATCGAACTACCCTATCCGGACTTTCCAAGTGGTTATCACTTATCGAGTGGATAAAGTCCGCGGTTTTGGTTATACACCATTAGTCCTTACTACTTGAAACATCATTGAGGCTCTATATGCTAGTACTGTGCTTTGACTCGTTTACCGACTCTATTGGGGTCATCAGGTGTCGGGATTGGGTACAGTTACAACACATATAGGAGTCGATGCTTTGTTGTCAAGGATTCACCACATAATTGCGAGTGTGGATATCCTATGCGATCTGAGGAGATATTAGTGTGACGAATCTCTGGCCAGAGTACATGATGTGATTTAAGAAATGGTTTCTTAGTAGCACATGCGATGTCACTATTTGATCTTCAAGATGCATTGCATAGTTATCGAATCTCGAGCGACTCTCGATATACCAATGGTTTTTGATTCGATCGGGATATATGGATGAAGGGACCGTACTGTACGCTAACCAAAATCTACTGGTTCTTGTAGGCACTATCAGTGATACCTAGGGAATCATGGGGCGATGTTGCCAGGCGCTCATACCATGATTCGATGGGCAAGTCGGAAATTGTTGTTCCGAGTCACAAGGAGTTGTGAGCCCACGGCTAGCTGTATCCCTGAACCATTGAGGGTCACACAGTGTAATGGATTTTTAATCCCCGTTGAGATAGTTAAATTTAAAGAGTTAAATTTAATGAACGAAGAAGTTGGACTTCTTATTTAAGAGTAGAGGAGTAAGATTTCCTAAAATGACATAGGGATGGCCATTTTTGGAAATCACTGAATTCGGATTCAAAAAAATTTATCTTGACTTTAAAAGATGCAGAAATGGTTTCTGTGCACATTGGTGAAATCGGTTTATCAATCGGAGTCACGATGAATTTTATATTAATTTCTGAACATGCGGGCTTTGCTTGTCGGGCTTGAACTTATGACTAATGGGCCCTAAGCTGTTAGTGGCCTACATTATAAATAAGTTATTGCAGTACAGAAATTACACACAACGGGTCACAAGGATTTTTCGAAAACCCTAGTTTATTTTAAAAGGTGGCCGTCCCCCCTCTCCCTCTACTCGAGAAAAATCCAGCCTGTGATTTTGAATTACAGTCTGGTTTAACGGATCAAATTCGTTAATCTCTTCGTAGAAAACTTCTGATAGATTTTCTAGTGCAATCTATCAGAGGGATTAAAATATCCGTTCGTGGACCTGATTGAAGAACAGTTCGTCCATCAGTTCCAGGGATATACAACAAGAGCAGAGAAATCTGTTGGTGTCCAAAATCTCGATTCGAGATTAAAAGTAAAAATTTTATAATTGTTATTTAATTTTTACACACACAATTTAATCGTAAGGTTGATACCCATTATGGAATCGTTCCATACAAAAATTTTAAACTTCCGCTGCACCGGGTATCAATCATAATTGATCTGATCGCCGCGTTCTACAACAGTATCAGCTACGATTCCTTGATCTGCTACCTTTCAATCCTCATATCAATGAGAGTGATGCGTCGAAGTATGATATCTTTCTACAAGGTTTGAACCAAGATATCTACTCTCAGGTTGTCGTCTGTGATGACCCGGTATCTTTTGAGACTTTGGTGAACCGTTGCCGTCTTGTGGAGACTAGCAACAGGCGTGCACAGCTGATGATGCCAGCACAGCCTAGTGGATCTTTTGAGCCTCGAGCTCAATCTGTTGTGCAATCTGGACCTACGTCTTCTTCTACTCCAACTACTTCATCTGGATCTCGTGGTTCACGAGGTATGTTCCGTTTCGGAAAGAAGAAGAAGAAGGAGGAATTTTGTAGCCATTGTGGAGGGAAGCATCCTGCAGCTTCATGTCGGAAAGCTACTGGTGCTTGTTATATTTGCGGTCAGCAGGGACATCTGCGGAGAGATTGTCCTCAGTGCATGGGTTCTGCTAGTGGATCGGGATCACAGGTTGGATCTCAGGCTTCTATTGTTCCACGTCAGCAGCCAGCACCACAGATTTCTTCTGGATATCGTCCCCGGACTCAAGGACAGGTGTTTGCTCTGTCTCAAAAGCAGGCTACAGAGGGAAGCGATCGCATGTTGGCAGGTACCTTTCTGTTATGTGGTATTCCTACACTTGTATAAATTGATACTGGAGCACCGCATTCCTTTATTTCTAGTCACTTTGTTAAGAGACATAGATTACCTTATGTATCATTAGATATGGATTTAGTTGTATCTACTCCGTTGGAACAAGAGATAGTAACTAAGCGTCTAGTGATGGGTTGCCTTCTAGAGTTTGAGGGTAATGTGTTAATAGCTAATTTGATGATATTAGCGGTGGCAGATTTTGACTCTAACTTGGGAATAGATATGCTGACTTTGTATCATGCTACTGTGGATTGTTATCAGCGTCTGGTACAGTTTCATCCGGACGAGGGTGATAGATGGTATTTTTATGGTGAGGGTGCGCGACCTCCGATGCCACTTGTTTCGGCTCTAAAGGCATGTCATGTCTTGGAGTCAGGTGGGGAGGGCTACCTTATCTATGCAGTTGATATGTCCACGAGTAGTACGGGTATTGATCAGTTACCAGTTGTCAGCGAGTTTCCTGATGTATTCCCTGATGAGATTCCTGGTTTTCCTCCGGTGCGAGAGGTTGAATTTGGTATTGATTTAGTACCAGGAACTACGCCTATATCCCGAGCACCTTATCGTCTGGCACCTTCAGAGATGAGGGAATTGAAACAGCAGTTACAGGATCTGCTTGATAAGGGATATATTCGTCCGAGTGTTTCTGTTGGAGAACCCGGCGATCAGATCAATTAGGATTGATACCCGGTGCAGCGGAAGTTTAAAATTTTTGTATGGAACGATTCCATAATAGGTATCAACCTTACGAATAAATTGTGTGTGTAAAAATTAAATAACAATTATAAAATTTTTACCTTTAATCTCGAATCGAGATTTTGGACACCAACAGATTTCTCTGCTCTTGTTGTATATCCCTGGAACTGATGGACGAACTGTTCTTCAATCAGGTCCACGAACTGATATTTAATCCCTCTGATAGATTGCACTAGAAAATCTATCAGAAGTTTCTACGAAGAGAATTAACGAATTTGATCCGTTAAACCAGACTGTAATTCAAAATTCACAGGCTGGATTTTACCGAGTAGAGAGGGAGGGGGCGGCCACTATTGATAGAAAATACTTAGGTTTTCGAAAATTGTGACCTGTTGTGTGTAATTTCTGTACTGCAATAACTTATTTATAATGTAGGCCACTAACAGCTTAGGGCCCATTAGTCATAAGTTCAAGCCCGACAAGCAAAGCCCGCATGTTCAGAAATTAATACAAAATTCATCGTGACTCCGATTGATAAACCGATTTCACCAATGTGCACAGAAACCATTTCTGCACCTTTTAAAGTCAAGATAAATTTTTCTGAATCCGAATTCAGTGATTTCCAAAAATGCCCATCCCTATGTCATTTTAGGAAATCTTACTCCTCTACTCATAATTAAGAAGTCCAACTTCTTTGTTCATTAAATTTAACTCTTTAAATTTAACTATCTCAACGGGGATTAAAAATCCATTACACTGTGTGACCCTCAATGGTTCAGGGATACAGCTAGCCGTGGGCTCACAACTCCTTGTGACTCGGAACAACAATTTCCGACTTGCCCATCGAATCATGGTATGAGCGCCTAGCAACATCGCCCCATGATTCCCTAGGTATCACTGATAGTGCCTACAAGAACCAATAGATTTTGGTTAGCGTACAGTACGGTCCCTTCATCCATATATCCCGATCGAATCAACAACCATTGGTATATCGAGAGTCGTTCGAGATTCGATAACTATGCAA
Source organism: Henckelia pumila (assembly GCF_033568475.1). Lineage (NCBI taxonomy): Eukaryota > Viridiplantae > Streptophyta > Magnoliopsida > Lamiales > Gesneriaceae > Henckelia > Henckelia pumila. Next base: position 54,495,304 of record NC_133121.1, read on the forward strand.
TACATCTTGAAGATCAATTAGTGACATCGCATGTGCTACTAAGAAACCATTTCTTAAATCACATCATGTCCTCTGGCCAGAGATTCGTCACACTAATATCTCCTCAAATCGCATAGGATATCCACACTCGCAAGTATGTGGTGAATCCTTGACAACAAAGCATCGACTCCTATATGTGTTGTAACTGTACCCAATCCCGACACCTGATGACCCCAATAGAGTCGGTAAACGAGTCAAAGCACAGTACTAGCATATAGAGTCTCAATGATGTTTTAAGTAGTAAGGACTAATGGTGTACAACCAAAACCGCGGACTTTATCCACTCGATAAGTGATAACCACTTGGAAAGTCCGGATAGGGTAGTTCGATCATTCATCATATGAATATCCATTTGCATGCTTCGAACATCTCTATGTTCCTTACCAATGAAACGTGGCACTCCGCATCGCAAATGCTAGTCTCAAACTCGAGCGATCCTTATCCTTATTATCGGACGGCTCAATCGACTAGGAACAGTTTAGAATATACAGTGACTATAAGATGCGTTTCATGATAGACATCCCCATGTTCTACCACATCTTACATACACTATAGTATATTCACGGTCTTTATCAAAACAACAATAGTATATCACAATATAACAATATGAAGAAAGATAAAGTCATTGCCATTAATAAAAGTGTAAATTATATTAAACAAAAGATTGTTTATACAAAGAGTCATCAAAGCCCTTAGCCACAAGTTGGCTCACTGGGCACCCACTCTTTCGGTTTCTCCATGGGGAGCACCTGTGTAGTGACCCTTACCCAGATCACCTACTAAACAGAACTTAGGCATGCAATTAACTTAATAAAACAGATATCAGAATAAAACTGCGGAAACCAATAACATTATACAATCCCAAGTAAAGGAATCTGTAATTATCCAATATTATACAACCAAATCGAATAGCTGTATAAACCCAAAACAACAGTAATAAAGCCTAGACGAAGCTCCAGCTGGCCAACCACTGACTAGCCCCTCCTGGATCCACCCTCCTTGTCCAATCGCAAACCTGCCCCATGGAATAGGGTGTCCAGAAAATACAGAGTACGAGACGTGAGCATAAAACGCTCAGTGCGAGAGTATGAGTATACATGCATGCAAAGTGAACTCCCTATAGACTCGAGGTCAAGGATCAGATAACAGAGACAGACCGGGCCCTGGTATGTAGCACGCTGTGCCGTCGCTTCAGGAGGTGGCTCCCATACCGAGATAACTGTGGATACGCCGGACCCAAATCGATGGAAGTCCATCCACTAACAGGATAGGGTACAACCCTACTACAGACATCTCGAAGGAGATACAGCAAGATGCAAATGAATGCAGCATAATATCATGGCATATAAATCATGCAGTCATATAATACATGCATACTCAGTCAGGATATCTCGAACAGTACTTTCGTACCTCAAATACCAGGTAGGCACTACCAGCTCTAAGTCCAAGCCTAAAGTCCGCCTACACAGCGAAATGATACTACTATCATTACAGTGCTCTAAAAGCCTTAACTAAGCTATAGCATACTCCTAAATATTTATAGGAAGCAAAAGCTATACCTTCATCCGTCGTTAGCCCTTTGATGTCGATGCCTCCAGAACTTGGGCACAACTCCGCTACGACTATCGAACGTCTAGACGACTCCCGGTTCAAGCCTAGGAAGGCTAGAACAACTCGAATATGACTAGAAATAGAGAGGAAATCCGGAGTTGGCAAGGAGAAATGAAGTCTCGTCCTTCTATTTATAGACAACGATCGGAACTTCCGATCCTTGATCGGAACGTCCGAACCTCGATCGGAACGTCCGATCCTGCCATCGGAGCTTTCGAAGATCCTGATCTACCACGTGTCAAAATATCACTTGATGACTCCGGATAGGGGTGATCGGAACGTCCGATCCTGATCGGAGCTTCCGATCCAGCCACACGTCATGGATGACGTAATATCATCGGTGCCTCCGATCCTCATCGGAGCTTCCGATCCCGATCGGAGCTTCCGATCGTCCCTTCGGAGCTTCCGATCCGTCCGATGCCTAATTGAATTAATTAGCATTAATCCTTTAATTACTCAATTAGGGCACGGGCTACTACATTCTCCCCCACTTAAGATATTTCGTTCTCGAAATCAGATCTTAAGTACCGAATGCAAATACAGAAATCAGAAACATTCTTTATTCAATCAAACGTTTACAGAGTTTGCAACTGAATACAACTTAAAGAATGAAATCAAAACAACTCAGGATGGTCTTTACGCATCCTGTCCTCAAGCTCCCAAGTAGCTTTCGCAGTACCTCGGCGCTGCCACTGAACTAAAACCAAAGGAATGACTTTGTTCCGTAAAACCTTATCCTTATAATCCAGGATACGAAGAGGTTTCTCAACATAAGTCAAATCCTTGTCTACCTGAACCTCAGACCGCTGCAGAATATGAGATTCATCCGCCACATACCGTCGCAATAGAGATACGTGGAACACGTCGTGAATACTGGATAGATGCGGTGGCAAAGCTAGTCGATAAGCCAAATCGCCAATACTTTCCAAGATCTCAAACGGACCGATAAATCTGGGAGACAACTTGCCCTTAAGGCCAAATCTGAGAATCTTGCGGAAAGGTGACACTCTCAGAAACACTTTCTCCCCGACCTCGAACTGCAAAGGCCTACGCTTGATATTAGCATAACTGGCCTGACGATCCTGTGCAGTCTTAATCCGTTTCTTGATCTGATCAACAATGTCTATCGCCTGCTGGATAAACTCCGGTCCCTCAGCCTGTCTCTCCCCCACTTCTTCCCAGAAGAGTGGAGTACGACAACGTCGCCCATACAACGCTTCAAAAGGTGCCATCCCAATACTAGTGTGATAGCTGTTGTTGTAAGCGAACTCGATCAACGGCAAATGATCCTGCCAGGCTGAACCAAAATCCATGACGCACGCTCTAAGCATATCCTCAAGGGTACGGATAGTGCGCTCTGACTGACCATCAGTCTCCGGATGATAGGCTGTACTCAAACTGAGAGTAGTACCCATCGCATGCTGAACACTCCCCCAGAATCTAGAAGTAAACCTGGGGTCCCGATCGCTGACAATGCTCACAGGCACTCCATGAAGTCGGACGATCTCCTGAATGTACATCCGTGCCATGCGATCCACAGAGTACTCTCGGCTATAGGCAATGAAATGCGCTGACTTGGTGAGTCGGTCCACCACAACCCAGATAGCATCACAGTTCCTCGGGGATACCGGCAAATGGGTCACAAAGTCCATCGTGATAAACTCCCATTTCCATTCAGGAATAGGCAGACTGTGAAGCAATCCTCCAGGTCGTCGGTGCTCTGCCTTGACCTGTTGACACACCAAACATCTCGAAACAAACTGATAAACACTGCGTTTCATTCCCTTCCACCAGAAACGAGTACGTAGATCCTTGTACATCTTGTTGCTCCCAGGATGAATACTCAACTTAGTGCGATGTGCCTGAGATAAAATCTCCTCTCGCAACTCTTCATCCTGTGGAATCACAAGCCTACCAGACAAACACAGAAAGCCATCTGACTGATAATGAAATCCAGACGAGCTACCCTCGTTAGCTAGACGAGCTAAACGCTGGGTCTTTGAATCAGACATCTGAGCATCTCGGATCCGCGAATACAAGGCTGGCTCAGATAATATCGCAAACATCTGGATACTCTGCATACCTTTCTTATGCTTGAAGGTAAAACCTGAAGTACAACAGTCACTGATCGCACTAGACATCGAACAAGTCTGAAGTGCGGATAGTCGCACCTTGCGACTCAAAGCATCAGCGGTGAGATTAGCAGCTCCCGGATGGTACTTAATCTCGCAATCATAGTCCTTAAGCAAATCCATCCAACGTCTCTGCCTCATGTTCAATTCTGCCTGAGTGAACAAATACTTGAGACTCTTATGGTCGGTGAAGATCTCAAATTTCTCGCCATACAGATAATGACGCCAGATCTTCAAAGCGAACACAATGGCTGCTAACTCCAAATCATGGACTGGGTAGTTGTCCTCATGAAGCTTCAGCTGTCTAGAAGCGTATGCGATCACATGACCATTCTGAGTCAGGACACAACCTAACCCCTGAAGAGAAGCATCAGTGTAAACTACATACCCTCCAGATCCTGACGGTAATGCTAACACCGGTGCAGAAGTCAACCGCCGTCGAAGCTCACGGAAATTCTCCTCACACTCGGAGGACCACTCAAAATCCACACCCTTGCGGGTAAGCTGCGTCAACGGTCGAGCTAACTGAGAGAAGTTCAGAATGAAGCGACGATAATACCCTGCTAGACCCAGAAAACTACGGATCTCAGCAACTGTCGTCGGACGCGACCAATTAAGTACCGCTTCAATCTTGCTTGGATCAACAGAAATCCCCTCCCTGGATATGATATGGCCAAGAAAGACCACTCTATCCATCCAGAACTCACACTTGCTCAGCTTGGCGTACAATTGCTCATCTCGAAGAGTCTGCAGTACCAACCGCAAGTGAGAAACATGCTCTTCCGTATTACGCGAATACACCAAGATGTCGTCAATGAAGACCACGACAAACTTGTCCAAATACTCCCTGAATACACGGTTCATCAGATCCATGAATATAGCCGGCGCATTGGTCAAACCAAATGGCATCACTAAGAACTCGTAATGTCCATAGCGAGTACGGAATGCAGTCTTGGCTACGTCCTGATCACGGACTCTCAACTGATGATACCCAGATCTTAAGTCAATCTTGGAGTAAATTGATGTGCCCTGCAGCTGGTCAAACAAGTCATCAACACGAGGCAACGGATACTTGTTCTTCACAGTGACTCGATTCAGCTGCCGATAGTCAATGCACAGCCGCATCGACCCATCCTTCTTCTTCACGAAGAGAACAGGAGCTCCCCAAGGAGATACACTAGGACGAATGTACCCCTTGTCCAAAAGATCCCGTAACTGATTCTTCAACTCACGCATCTCTGACGGTGCCAGACGATACGGTGCTCTAGAAATAGGCGAAGTACCCGGCATCAACTCTATGCCAAACTCGACTTCCCTAGCAGGAGGAAAACCCGAAATCTCATCAGGAAACACATCTGGAAATTCATCCACAACAGGAATGCTCTCTATCCCAAAACTCTCAGCGGACAAATCAACTGCATAGATAAGGTAGCCTTCCCCGCCAGACTCTAGAGCTCGACAGGCTCTCAAAGCTGATACCAAAGGCATCGGGGGTCGCGCTCCCTCACCATAGAAAAACCAACTCTCACTCCCTTCCGGATGAAAGCGTACTAATCTCTGATAGCAGTCCACTGAAGCTCGATAGGTAGTCAGCACATCTATTCCCAGAATGCAATCAAAGTCGTCCATCGCCAGGACCATGAGATTCGCTAACAGAATGTTCCCTTCGAACTCTAAAGGGCAACCCATCACTAGATGCTTAGCCAAAGCAGATTGGCCCGTCGGAGTAGAAACAGACATCACTACGTCTAGTGCAATGCATGGTAACTTATGCCTCTTAACAAAACGTGCAGAAATGAAGGAATGAGATGCACCAGTGTCAATAAGTACAAGAGCAGGTATACCATAAAGCATAAATGTACCTGCGATGACTTTCTCATTCTCCTCCACAGCCTGATCATGTCTCAGGGCAAACACCTGACCAGAAGCTCGTGGCCTCAAATGAGAACTCCCAGCAGACTGTCCCTGCGACCTCTGCTGAACGGTAGCCTGAGAACCCGATCCTGTACCAGAACCAGAACCGCCTCCCCCAGACTGTGGACAATCCCTCCGGATATGACCAGTCTCTCCACAACGGAAACAAGCTCCAGAAGCTCTGCGGCACTTGTCGGATGGATGGTTCTTCCCACAGTGATCACACTTGTCCTTCTTACCGAAATGGACAACACCCCCAGAACCAGAGGAAGAAGAAGATCCAGACTTCTTGAAAGTTTGGGCACGGGGACCCAATGAACTAGCAGGCCTCGACTGAGGGAAAGACCTGTTCCGCCGAATGCTGTCCTCCGCCTGGTGACAACGGCTCACCAAACCCTCGTAGGACATGTCGTCACCAACCGCCACACGGTCATGGATCTCAGGGTTAAGGCCCTGAAGGAACAGATTATACTTCATCTCTGAGCTATCAGCAATCTCGGGGCAATAGGATAGCAGATCAAAGAACCTCTGCTGATACTCATCGATAGACATAGTTCCCTGTCGCAGACTCAGTAGCTCGCCTACCTTCGACTGTCGGAGTGCAGGAGGAAAATACCGCTTTTGGAAAGCTGTGCGAAACTCGGCCCAGGTGGCCACTCCTCTCGCCGCAACAAAAGGTGCAGAAGTAAACCTCCACCACCTGCGCGCACGCCCATCCAGAAGATAGCCAAGGGTCTCCACCTTCTGCTCATCGGTGCATTGGAAAGTCTGAAAAGTCGTTTCCATGCGGTCTAACCAGTTCTCCGCATCCTCCGGAGACTCACCTCCAACTAAGGGCTTAGGACCCATAGCTAAGAATCGACGCACAGTGAAACGCTCGTCGTCATGATGACGATGACGCCGTTCTCGACGAGGCTCCCGGTCGGCATCACCCCAACGCCCACCAATACTGCCATGAGAACTCTGGTCGTCACGATTTGACATCTACAAAAATACCTCAAGATGAGACTAAATCACAAGAAATCTTTTGCATGCTCTGATACCATAAATGTAGTGACCCTTACCCAGATCACCTACTAAACAGAACTTAGGCATGCAATTAACTTAATAAAACAGATATCAGAATAAAACTGCGGAAACCAATAACATTATACAATCCCAAGTAAAGAAATCTGTAATTATCCAATATTATACAACCAAATCGAATAGCTGTATAAACCCAAAACAACAGTAATAAAGCCTAGACGAAGCTCCAGCTGGCCAACCACTGACTAGCCCCTCCTGGATCCACCCTCCTCGTCCAATCGCAAACCTGCCCCATGGAATAGGGTGTCCAGAAAATACAGAGTACGAGACGTGAGCATAAAACGCTCAGTGCGAGAGTATGAGTATACATGCATGCAAAGTGAACTCCCTATAGACTCGAGGTCAAGGATCAGATAACAGAGACAGACCGGGCCCTGGTATGTAGCACGCTGTGCCGTCGCTTCAGGAGGTGGCTCCCATACCGAGATAACTGTGGATACGCCGGACCCAAATCGATGGAAGTCCATCCACTAACAGGATAGGGTACAACCCTACTACAGACATCTCGAAGGAGATACAGCAAGATGCAAATGAATGCAGCATAATATCATGGCATATAAATCATGCAGTCATATAATACATGCATACTCAGTCAGGATATCTCGAACAGTACTTTCGTACCTCAAATACCAGGTAGGCACTACCAGCTCTAAGTCCAAGCCTAAAGTCCGCCTACACAGCGAAATGATACTACTATCATTACAGTGCTCTAAAATCCTTAACTAAGCTATAGCATACTCCTAAATATTTATAGGAAGCAAAAGCTATACCTTCATCCGTCGTTAGCCCTTTGATGTCGATGCCTCCAGAACTTGGGCACAACTCCGCTACGACTATCGAACGTCTAGACGACTCCCGGTTCAAGCCTAGGAAGGCTAGAACAACTCGAATATGACTAGAAATAGAGAGGAAATCCGGAGTTGGCAAGGAGAAATGAAGTCTCGGCCTTCTATTTATAGACAACGATCGGAACTTCCGATCCTTGATCGGAACGTCCGAACCTCGATCGGAACGTCCGATCCTGCCATCGGAGCTTCCGAAGATCCTGATCTGCCACGTGTCAAAATATCACTTGATGACTCCGGATAGGGGTGATCGGAACGTCCGATCCTGATCGGAGCTTCCGATCCAGCCACACGTCATGGATGACGTAATATCATCGGTGCCTCCGATCCTCATCGGAGCTTCCGATCCCGATCGGAGCTTCCGATCGTCCCTTCGGAGCTTCCGATCCGTCCGATGCCTAATTGAATTAATTAGCATTAATCCTTTAATTACTCAATTAGGGCACGGGCTACTACAACCTGTTTTATTTGTCAAGAAGAAGGATGGATCGATGCGATTATGTATTGATTACAGGCAGTTGAATCGTGTCACCATCAAGAATAAGTATCCTTTGCCACGGATTGATGATCTGTTCGATCAATTACAGGGTACTTCTGTTTACTCGAAGATAGATCTGAGGTCTGGATACCATCAGATGCGGGTACGAGACTCGGATATATCTACGACTGCTTTCAGGACCAGATACGGGCATTATGAATTTCTGGTGATGCCATTCGGTTTGACGAATGCACCGACAGTCTTTATGAATCTGATGAATCAGATATTTTGAGAGTATCTGGATAGATTTGTCATCGTCTTCATTGATGATATTCTTGTCTATTCTCATGACAAGGATGAGCATGCATAGCATCTACGGATTATTTTACAGACGTTACGAGATAAGCAGCTGTATGCGAAATTGAGCAAGTGTGAATTCTGGCTTGATCGGGTAGTGTTTCTCGGTCATGTGATTTCTAGTGAAGGAATATCTGTTGATCCAAGTAAGATAGAGGCAGTGCTGAACTGGTCTCGACCGACGACGGTTGCTGAGATTCGTAGTTTCTTGGGTCTAGCGGGATATTACCGTAGGTTCATCGAGAATTTTTCACAGTTGGCCAGGCCTTTGACACAGCTTACTCGGAAAGATGTTGCCTTCATATGGTCTTCGGATTGTGAGGAGTCATTTCATGAGATGCGTGGACGTCTTACTACTACACCTGTGCTAGCTCTACCTTCTGGATCAGGAGGTTATGTTGTTTATACTGATGCCTCTGGTCAGGGGTTAGGATGTGTTCTGACACAGCATGGACATGTTATTGCCTATGCTTCTCAACAGTTGAAGACGCATGAGAGTAATTATCCAGTACATGATCTCGAGTTAACCGCCATTGTATTTGCGCTCAAGATTTGGAGGCATTATCTTTATGGCGAGAAATTTGAGATATTCACGGATCACAAGAGTCTGAAATATTTATTCACTCAGGCGGAGTTGAATATGCGACAGAGACGCTGGATGGATCTTCTGAAGGATTATGATTGTGAAATCAAATATCATCCAGGTTCTGTTAATATTACTGCTGATGCCTTGAGTCGGCAGGTGAGACTTTCTGCACTTCAGACTAGTGAAGTATCTCATATGATTCAAGAGTGTTGTTCATTGAGTTTTACGCTCAAGCACAAGAAAGGGAGGAATGGGATTCGTTTGTATACTATTCTATCTGAGCGAGCATTGTATTCTCGGATCAGAGATGCTCAGATATCTGATGTTAAGACTCAACGATTGGCACGTCTAGCCAATGGAGTTAATACATCTGGATTCCATTTTCAGGCAGATGGTTTATTGTGCCTATATAATCGAGTGGTTGTACCTAATGATGCGCAGCTCAGGAACGATATTCTTTCTCAATCTCACAGGAGTCGATTATCAGTTCATCCTGGAAGCATGAAAATGTATAAGGATTTGCGAACTAGATTCTGGTGGAAAGGGATGAAGAGGAGTGTGTATCAATTTGTTTCGAGATGTTTGGTTTGTCAACAGGTCAAGGCTGAACATCGACGACCAGGTGGATTACTGCAGAATCTTGAGATTCCCGAATGGAAGTGGGAGCACGTAACTATGGATTTTGTCACCCACTTACCTATGACGTCACGTCAGTGTGATGCTATCTGGGTCGTTGTTGACCGTTTGACTAAATCAGCACACTTTATTCCTTATAACCGGGAGTATTCTTATGATCGCATGGCACGTTTATACATCTAGGAGATAGTGCGATTACATGGGATTCCAGTGAGCATAGTCAGTGATAGAGACCCGCGATTTACCTCACGTTTTTGGGGTAGTTTTCAGGAGGCGTTGGGTACCACTCTGAGTTTGAGCACTGCATATCATTCGGATACTGACGGGCAGTCAGAGCGGACGATTCGTACGCTGGAGGATATGCTACGTTCTTCTGTCATGGATTTTGGCTTATCTTGGCAGGATCAGTTACCTTTGATCAAATTTGCCTACAATAACAGTTATCATCGTAGTATTGATATGGCACCTTTCGAGGCATTGTACGGTCGACGGTGTCGTACTCCGTTATTTTGGGATGAAGTCGGGGAACGACAAGTCGAGGGTCCTGAATTGGTGCAGCAGATTGTAGATAAGGTAGATTTGATCAAGAATAGGATCAAAGTTTCTCAAGATAGACAAGCCAGTTATGCTAATATTCACCGCAGGCCACTTCAGTTTGAGCCTGGTGAATATGTATTTCTCCGAGTATCACCTTTCAGGAAGGTGATGAGATTCGGCGTGAAAGGCAAGTTGTCTCCTCGTTTCATTGGGCCTTTCCAGATACTGGAGAAGATCGGAGATGTTGCATATTGTTTGGCTTTACCGCCAAATCTTTCCAGTATACATAACGTTTTTCATGTGTCGTTACTTCGACAGTATATAGCTGATGAATCTCATGTGATTCAGTCTACTGATATTCAGCTAGAGCCAGATCTGTCTTTTGTTGAACGACCAATCCGTATCCTAGACAGGAAGGAGAAAGTTCTTCGGAACAAGACTATACCACTTGTGATGGTACAGTGGCAGCGACGAGGCGTTGAAGAAGCAACTTGGGAAACTGAAAGTCGTATGCAAGCGGAATATCCTGAGTTGTTTGCTTTGTACTTTTGATTTACCATATAAGATGTAATTACAGTTGTTGTAATAAAACATGGTTTGATGTTTCATATTGTTATCTTGATTTTGTCTTTAGATGTTATTTCGCGGACGAAATATCTAAAGGTGGGGAGAATGTAGTAACCCAAAACTCATTTTAAGATAATAATATGTTAAACATGATTAAGGGTTGGTAATTAATCAATTTCGGAGTGTTATTGGACTTCGGAAGAGAATTTGGGCTTTTGACTTTGGGTCGGATCGGAAGCTCCGATCCCAGCCACTTCGGAAGCTCATCGGAAGCACAGAGATCGGAAGCTGCTCCGATCCTGGAACGGAAGTTCCGATCTCCAGCTGCCAGCAATGCCTGATGACTCAGCCACGAGTTTTGACAAGTGTTGAACATAGAGCAGATCGGAAGCTCCGATCATCGGATCGGAAGTTCCGATCCTGGCGTGTCCTGCATGCACGCAATGAGCTGGATCGGAAGCTCCGATCTTGAAATCGGAAGTTCCGATCCTGGCCGGGAATTTTGCCTATAAATAGTTCTCGTTCGATTTTATTTTGAAATACGAATTCCCAAGTTTCTTTCTTCAGTTATATAGTGTGAGATATACACTTGAGGGCCCTATCGGTTATAATAGAGGTTCTGGAATAACCAAGGTGTGGTTATAGTCATCCGGGACTAGCGACTCCAAAGGGCTAACTACGGACGAAGGTATGGTCCGGGGATTTGTTTAAGTTTTGGGAGTACTTATTAGCTTAGTTAAGGCTTATAGAATTTATGTAGTGATACGGTGAACTTTTGAATATAGGCTTGGAATCTAGGATCCTATTATACTTGAACTAGCCTAGAGGTACGTATACATTGACTGAGATTGCCAGCGAGTATACATGTTTATATGTTGCATTTATTTGGCATTATTATATGGCATGATATATGATTTACCGTTTTCCATATTCATATGTCATGTGCATATACACGTTGAGCCTATACCTTGATATACCTGATTATAGAGCCGCTTAGCTCTATACTCGATAGTCTGTCACTGAGAGTACCGTGACGGCGGGGGCATTTATGTCTGTCTACTCTGGTGTACTAGACGAGTGTGGTTGCACCCAGAGGTTGATCCGAGCGGTGGCAGCACTCATGTGGCGCCGGTTCTGAGCATGACTTTTCAGATGACCCTGTACCAGTCATCATGTTGCATGCGTTATATACATATGTTTACTCATGTCTATGTACTGGGCGTTAGCGCTCATGTCCTAGTTGTTATCTTGGACACCCTATTCCATGGGGCAGGTCACAGGATGGACGGAGCTTGTAGTTCAAGGCAGGACTAGGGAGCAGGAGCCTTGAGGATTTTATTATACAGCAGGATTCGATATAGCTGTATAATGTTTACTATTTAAGTTTTCGATTTGGTTGTATCACTACAGTATTAAGCCTGGATTATTTACTAAGCTGATATGTAAATTATGGATTATGTTTCCGCAAGTTTTACTCTATTACGTATTTTACTGTATTAAGTTTAATGCATGCTATTAGTTGCCAGTTAGTAGGTGATTCTATGCAGGGTCACTACACCTCTAGTTGTGGGATACTCGCCATCAGCGGGCTGACGACGGACCCAGGTATAGCTATGGTCTCCTTAAATTATTTAAGAGTATTCAATAGCTTAGTTAATGATTTTAGAGCATTATGAATGATGCATGGGTATTGGCATTGTAGAGCTAATTATAGGCTTGGAACATAGAGTAGACTACTAAGACTGCCTGAAGCAAGGTACGTAAGTACTGAACGAGATTGTGAGGCCTAGATTCTAATCATGCAATCTCAGGGTAATTAAATTAATCAACTCAATTAAAAGAATAGGATTAAAGAATTCAAATTTTTTTTTTTTAAAGGGTGGTGCTCGCTCGATCGGTAAAATCTTACCGATCGAGCGGGCCAAAGATTCCAGTTCTCTGTCCAAGAATCAGGACCCCTCGCTTGATCGGTAAAATCTTACCAATCGAGCGAGCATATAATTCACATACACTGCCTCGCTACTAAGGTGCTCGCTCGATCTGCAAGAATTCGCCGATCGAGCGAGACCCTCTGCCCAGAAAAATTCTGGTTTTCTTCTCCAATTTCCAATTCCATTCAATCCACAATAACAACATCAAAATCCCATTCAACAAGATACAACATATATGTAATGAGTTATACAAACCTCACAAAATAAAGCATGCATAATAAGGTCCATCTAGTTCGGACTTATTCAATACAAAAAGGAGTTCAATTACAAAGTGACTCCTAACATCCAAGCCTCGCTCTATTCTCTCAATCCTCTAGTCATGTTGTCTCTGATTCGTTTCTGCCCCACCTGTTGCCAAGTACACATACAAACAAAGACAACAGCCAGATAATCCGGTGAGAATAATATTTCCAGTAAAAGAGACTGACATGCAACCAAATAAACATATGAAGTCATATAAAAACTCGTTCCCCATATAATCAAATAATCCAATCAAGTATTGTATTTAAAATGATATGCATGTCTTTAAACTTCTGGATTATCAGACTCAGAAAATCAATGAATTTCTTCCATTCTTTCTTTCTTCGGTTTGGGATCCCGAGGCTAAAACATCCACAATCACACCGACTCCCCTCTCGAGGTGGACATGGCATGCTTTAATCCTCTAAACTCAAGAGCATTATAGTGAGCTACTCGACAAGGTAGTAAATCGCCTACCAAGCTACTCGACTACAATCCCTAGATCGTCTAATTCAAATTGAACAAATCAAGGCTCAATATGAATGCAATGTAATCTAATGCACTCAATATAAATTCAATCATATAATCCAATAAGAAATCAAAACATGCAATATGTGATTTCTTCTAGGACACTCGAGTCAATCCTGATTCGAGTTAATCGTCCTATTCAATTACAAAGTCAACTTATACCTCTTCTTTGTCGTTCCAAACTTCAATCTGAAAACAACAATTCTCAATTCAAAAACTATCCAATCAAGTTCATTAATCGATATAGAAAGACATCGATACTATACCGGCTCAACTCTTCCAAACTTGCCAAAAGCTACAACTCTAGCAACTTCAAGGACTCCCAATCAATCTATCAGAAAAAGTCACGGATCAAAATCGATATCAAAACTCGATAAAAACTAAATACGATCAAAATATCGAAACGATATCCAAAACTCAAACTGACGGCATAACGGCTATAAACTGACCAATCCGGAAATGCAGACAGCAAAACAACAGCTCAACATACTCATTCCAATCCTCAACATCAAATCCAACACAAAATCAACACATCTCAAAAACATCATTTTCGAAAATGACAAGAAAAATCATAACAATTCCGATTGTCGTTAGATCTTCGAACCGTCTTAGATAAACAGTCACTGCTAACTCATAATCGTCCTCTCCGAATATAAACAAATTCTGAAAACATCAATAAATTCAAACTTCTCAGAATTAAGATAAACTTACTTCCAAACGGAGTACTCGTCGCTGTGATCGCAGATATCAAGTCAGAAATTAATTTTATCGGACGGATTGAGCTAGAAATGAAATCACAAAAGCTTGGAAAATCTTTGATCGAATTCAATGGAGGAAAATCGAGATGGAGGAGATAAGGGGAGGAAATTAAGACTTAGTCAAAGTCTCAATCTTATAAAAAATCCACTTTTTGCATTTTAGTCCCTGAAATTTCTGAAAATTGCAAAAAGGTCCCTGATTAATAAAAAGTCCGATCTCGAATTCTGAAATCACCGAATATCTCAAATAACATCAATTAAGATAAAAACGGGGCGTTACAATTCTCCCCCTCTAAGAAAAGATTTCATCCTCGAAATCATCGATATCAACTCATAAGAAGATAATTAAGAATTCAAGAACAGAATTAAAACTCACATCAGACGAATAACTCAGGAAATCTCTGTCTCATGTCAGATTATGTCTCCCAAGTCGCTTCTTCGACTCCGTGACGACTCCACTGAACTTTCACCAGAGGAATCATTTTGGTTCTGAGCTGTTTCTCCTTTCTGTCAAGGATCTGAATCGGTCTTTTGAAATAACTTAGAGTTTCATCAAGTTCGGCTTCGTCAGGCTGAAGTACATGAGAAGGATCGGGATGGTATTTCCTCAACATCGAGACGTGAAAGACGTCGTGAATACCAGATAAAGAAGGAGGAAATGCTAATCGGTAGGATAGATCGCCTATCTTTTGTAAAATTTTGTACGGACCGATGAATCTCGGTGACAACTTCCCTCTTTTTCCAAATCTAACAGTACCTCTAAATGGAGAAATCTTCAAGAATACACGGTCTCCCTGATCAAAAGATAGAGGTCTGCGTCTGATATTCGCATACTTCGCTTGTCGGTCCTGAGCAATCTTCATTCTCAATCGAATAATCTTTACCTGCTCAGCCATATCACGAATCATATCTGGTCCCAAGTCTGGGGACTCAGATATCTCATCCCAGTACAGAGGAGATCTGCACTTCTTTCCGTACAACGCTTCAAAGGGTGCCATTCCTATACTCGTCTGGAAGCTGTTGTTGTACGAAAACTCAACGAGAGGCAATGAATCTTTCCAAGTGGTGCCAAAGTCAAGCACCACTGCTCGTAACATATCCTCCAGAGTCTGAATCGTCCGTTCTGATTGACCGTCGGTCTGAGGATGGTATGTTGTACTCAAGTGCAATCTAGTACCAAGAGCCTCTTGCAGACTGTGCCAGAAGTGAGAAGTAAACCGAGGATCTCGGTTAGAAACAATGGATCTCGGCACACCGTGCAATCTGACGATCTCTCTGACGTACAACTCTGCCATCTGGTCGTGTCGATAAGTCATCCGATACGGAATGAAACAAGCAGACTTCGTCAACCTATCAATCACAACCCAAATTGCATCACAACCCCGAACAGACCGGGGTAGTTTCGTGACGATGTCCATCGAGATATGATCCCACTTCCATTCCGGAATATACAAACTGTGCAAAAGACCTCCCGGCCTCTTTCTCTTGGCTTTCACTTGCTGACAGTTCAGACATCGGGAAACAAACCTCGCAACATCACTCTTCATCTTCTTCCACCAAAACTGACTCTTCAGGTCGTTATACATCTTTCGGCCTCCGGGATGAACACTGAACCGACTGCAATGCGCCTCTCTCAGTATACGTTGTCTTAACTCATCAATCTCAGGCACAACAATATGGCTGTTCACAAACAAAACATCATCCCTGACCTGAAACTCAGACTGGTGTCCTGATCTCACTTTCTCTATCGACTTCTGAACACTCTCATCTAATTTCTGTGCTTTTCTGATCGAAACAAACAACTCTGGCTCGGACTGAATCGCACAAACTCTTATCGGATTTCTATCTGACTCAAACTCCAACCCAGAAGTGCAACAGTCGTCGATTAAACGAGAAACACCGATCGTCGAAAGAGATAAAGAGAAAAGCTTATGACTCAAAGCATCGGCAGCTGCATTCGACTTCCCCGGGTAGTACTTAATCTCGCAGTCGAAGTCCTTCAATAAATCTAACCATCTTCTCTGCCTCATATTCAACTCAGACTGTGAAAATAAATACTTCAGACTCTTATGATCCGAAAAGATCTCAAAAGACTCACCGTACAAGTAGTAACACCAAATTTTCAAGGCAAAAACAATAGCAGCAAGTTCAAGATCATGAACTGGGTAGCGAGTCTCGTGCGGTTTCAGCTGCCTCGATGCATATGCTATCACGTGCTTCCTCTGCATAAGAATACAACCGAGACCAAGATGAGAAGCATCGCAATAAACTGTGAAACCTCCAGTACCAGATGGAATAGAAAGAATTGGAGTACTGGTTAATCTCTTCTTCAATTCAACAAAACTGGCTTCACAATCATCTGTCCACAGAAAAGGAGCATTCTTCTGAGTCAGCTGGTTGATAGGCTTCGCAATAGAAGAGAAACCCTGAATAAATCTACGATAGTAACCCGCCAAACCCATAAAACTGTGGATTTCTGGCACAGAAGTCGGCCTGCGCCAGTTCGTCACTGCTTCTATCTTGCTGGGATCCACAGCAATCCCATCTCCTGAAATAATGTGCCCCAGAAAGACAACTTTGTTGTGGGGACCTCGGGTGCTAATCTCATCTTATAGGGCGATTAATAACAAGAAATATTCAATCAGAATATTAATCTGCTTAAAAATCAAATAAATAATACAGGACATTTGGCGACGCAAAAACACGTCGCAAAAGATCAACAATTTTTTTTTTTTTTTTTTTTTTAGTGGACCTTGACGCGCGGGCGCGTCTCATGTGGCGCGGGCGTGCATAGGGCTCGGTCCAGGGCACCCAAAGTGCCTTGGTTAGGCGCGGCCGCACCTCTGGGCTGGGCGGGCGCGCCTGGCCCTCTGATTTGCCTTCCAAACAACTGAAAAATGATGTCTTTGTCCCTGTTTTGATTCTCAAACATTGACAAACATATATAGCATGAATTTAACATCAAATCTAGATGAAAACATGCAAATCCATGAGCTAACCAAGTAACTAAACAAGGAACTTGACATACAACCATAAGATCTTACATACTCTTGTTCTTGACAACATACATATCTATATGCTCAAATGTTCTTATTCTTGCCATTCATACAAGTCT
The DNA here is from genome assembly GCF_033568475.1 of Henckelia pumila. NCBI lineage: Eukaryota > Viridiplantae > Streptophyta > Magnoliopsida > Lamiales > Gesneriaceae > Henckelia > Henckelia pumila. The sequence continues at coordinate 54,512,724 of NC_133121.1, forward strand.
TTATATGCAAGTGTTTACAACAAAACATAGACAAGATCTAAATACAAAGGTTGACATCAACTCTACTGCATAAACCCGAGTTCACCACATGCTACTCTTGCTCTCGTTATTCTTACAACCTTCTTTGTCCTGTGCTCGCCCCATCTATTCCCATGCACACATACAAACATAGAAATAGCCGGATATCTCCGGTGAGAATTGAATCCCAGTATAAAACAACTAGATCATGCATAACATATAGTTCAAAGAAATACTCATATAAACATCTCAACAAGCATTAAACCAATCTATTGCAATGCATGATTTTAAAAATCTGCTATCAAGTTCTATATCAGTTCTTGGGATCCCGGGGAAGAAGAACACAACAAATCTCCCACCTACTCTCCCTTTCGGGGTGGCGTTGAACTCTTTTCCCGGACTTTGAAACACTATATCGGGTTTCTAGCAATAGGAGTCGATCTATCTCCTATGCTCCTCGATATATATCCAAACTTCCAAATTCTTTTGGGCGAATCTACCATTAAAATTGCAAGGACTGTTGGCTCAATATGAATGCATCAAAATCTAGAAGCATAAGACTAAAAGCCAACTAATAACAAGTTAAATCAAACAAGCAAATAAGTGTGCAAATACAACACATATAAGCACATAGTATGTGGTTTTGAAAAGGGCATTCAAGGAAACCTCTTGAATATTCAAAGCCCTTATTCTAAGGTTGTCTTATACCTTTCAAACTTGGTTTCAAAGCTCTTCAAATCTGATATAGCTGCACAACAAGAACACAATCAAAATCTGCTCATTCTCTTCTCAATCTTCAAGGCTAACAAGTCACAAACCTTGTTCTTCCGTCGATTGGTTTCGCAGTCGTGATTCTTAACTTGAAGTCCCCTGTTTTCAATCTGAAAATACATCAAACATGTCTAAGAACATCAGCAAGAACTCACATCATACTCAGCTCAAACAATCTAGACTCAAACTTATTCATTTTCAAACCGACGACATAACGGTACGGAATCGGTAACCGAACTGAAATCCAACCAATCTATCATTCATATCTACTTAAAATACATGATACACCAGCCAAAATACATCAATATAACAGCATATCAGCAGCTACCATTTCGAAATACATGCTGAAAAATTCATAAGAAATAGAAACGGCATCCAATCTTCGACCCGATTGCGATAATACAACACATAGAATCTCAAGAACACATATTCATACTCAAATTCTGAGTTCCTTATCATCTCAATTTCGAAATATGCTGAATCATAAAAATACTTACACCAAATCGAAGCTCGTCTTTCAAGGATCGCAGAACTATGCCCGGAATTTAATTCGGATGCACGGATCTTGAAATATTTAACTTGGAAGACAAAATTCCAAGGTAGAAGATGATGTTCTCGATTTTGGCTGAGTAATCTGATGTAAAACATGCATATACACGTTTATCTCTATGTCAAGCCAAGTGTCCCACTCAAAATGTCAAAATTGCACTTTAGCCCTTCAACTCTTCACTATTTGCAAATTGACCCTTGAAACTTCTATTTAATTCAATTTCAATCCTAAATAATTTAAGAATATTAGAATTTAAATCTAAACTCCAAAAATTCTCAAATTAAATATTCTCGGATTAAAATTAAATAATCTCGGGCCTTACATTTGTGAAGCCAAAACTCACACTTAGAAAGCTTGGCGAATAACTGTTTTGTCCTCAAAATCTGCAACACAGTTCTCAAATGTTCTGTATGCTCGGTACGGCTCTTAGAATAGATCAAGATATCGTCAATGAAAATAATCACAAAATCATCAAGAAAACGCTGAAAGATTCGGTTCATCAACCCCATAAAGACTGCTGGGGAGTTCATCAAACCGAACGGCATGACAAGAAATTCAAAATGGCCATACCTCGTTTGAAACGCCGTCTTAGGGACATCCTTTTCACGAACTCTCAGCTGGTGATACCCAGACCTCAAATCTATCTTCGAATAGATACACGAACCCTGCAATTGATCAAAAAGATCATCTATACGCGGTAAAGGATAACTGTTCTTAACTGTCGCCTGATTCAGTTGGCGGTAGTCAATGCAGAGACGCATAGAGCCATCTTTCTTTCTAACAAATAGGACAGGAGCACCCCAAGGCGATACACTGGGTCGGATGTATCCCTTGGCAATCAGATCTTCCAACTGCTCCTTCAGTTCCTTCAATTCGATCGGAGTCATTCTGTACGGAGCTTTCGAAATTGGTTGAGTACCTGACGTCAGTTCGATGCCAAATTCAATCTCACGAATAGGTGGTAATCCAGGAATCTCATCTGCAAACACATCAGGGAATTCCCTAACCACTGGTATATCGTTCAGCTCAGGGCTAAACTTCAGAATATCGATTGCATAAACAAGAAATCCTTCGGCTCCTCTCTGTAATAATCTAGTCATAGATAAGACAGATATCAAAGGAATTTTAGAACGAGAGCCCTTACCAAAGAATCTCCACTATTTCGACATCTCTGGTTTGAAACGTACTATCTTCTGAAAACAATCTACTTTAGCCCTGTACTTAGTCAAAACATCTATGCCAACTATGCAGTCAAATTCAGACAACCCAAGTACAATACAGTCGAACTCGATCAAATTTCCTTCAAAACTCAAACCACAATTTCTAACGAAATTCTTCAAAACAATTCCTCCACCCAAAGGTGAAGTAACAGAAACTACAGCAGGCAAAGGCTCAAAAGGCAAGGCATGCATCGACACAAATTTCTCAGATAATAAAGAGTGAGAAGCACTGTATCTATTAGAATAAAAGCAGGATAACCAAAAATCTTACAGTTACCTATAATCACATCATTCGGCGCAGCTTGAGCCTCATCCTCGTTCAGAGCAAACACTCTAGCCTGAGGTCGGGAAGATTGATTCGAACTTTGATTACCTCCCTGACGATTCTACTGTTGAGGTTGGAACGAGTGAACTGCAGTCGATTGCCTCTGAGGCTGAGATGACTGTCGAGAGGCATTTCCACTTTGAGTCTGGTCAGAACCCTTCTGAGGACACTGTCTGGCATAATGTCCCGTCTGCTGGCAGATGTAGCAGTTCCCAAAGATTCCCCTACACTGGTCGTTGGAGTGTCGTCCTCCGCACTTGCTACACAAAGCTCCAGAAGATCTTGAACCCTGACCAGAACTGAACTATCTCGAACCACTCGAGCTCGAAGAACTGCTTCCAGACTTCTTGAACTGCTTTCCTTTGGGACGGAAATAGTTCTTCTTGCCACCACCACTGTTACCACCCTCATTCATCTGCGGCTGATTTTGATACTGCCTCTGCTGTTTCTGTTGAGGCTGGTACTGATTCTCCCACTTCCTTAACATTCCCGCTTCTGCCCCCTTGGCCTGATCCATCGCATCTGAAAAGTTATCTGGCCTCCCAGTATTCACCAGAATAAAGATGTCAGGGTGCAAACCGTTAATGAACTGGTCTGCTTTTGCCTCCTCATTGTCAGCAATATGCGGGGCGAACCTCAGTAAACTGTCAAATTTTGCAACATAATCCTCGATACTCATATTCCCTTGCTTCAAATTTGCAAACTCGGCACCTTTGTCCTTTTGATAGGAAACTGGGAAAAATCTTTTATAGAATTCAGATTTAAAAAGTGCCCAAGTGATTTCCGTACCTCTGTTCTCTTTGGCTTTCTTGGTTGTCATCCACCAATTTTTTGCCACTCCCTGCAGTTGATGAATAACCAATCTAACCCTGCGGTCGTCAGAGTAGTCGAGCGAATCGAACAGCTGATCTATATCATCAAACCAACTCTCACAATCTACCGGATTCTCTTTCCCATTCAAATACGGTGGCCTGAAGGATTTGAATCTTTTCAGTAAGGCTTCCATAGGCGTGATCGTTTCATCCATCTGTACCACCGGAGGAGTCATAACCGGAGGAGTTTCTGTAGTAGGAACAATCGGTGGAGTATTCATGTCTAGCCTTCTTCGAGTACCCATCTAAATTGACAGGGGTTAGAACACGGATAATTCAATTCACATCTCACCATTTCAGTGTTAAGAAACCTCTGGTCGTCTTACCAATACGATAGATGGAACTCAGATCAATGCATGAATACAGTTCATATTTCAATCAAATCATGCTTTAACAATTTGAATCTCCAAGTCACGCAATTCAAATAAATTTTCAATCCATAAAGCATGATCGCATATTCTGTAATCATAGAATTAATCAATCACATGCGAGAAATCCAGGTCAAGCGGACTCGGTCTACCCCGCTCACTTCTAGAACAAAATCCAGGAACTTATCGCTCTGATACCACTTAATGTGAGGCCTAGATTCTAATCATGCAATCTCAGGGTAATTAAATTAATCAACTCAATTAAAAGAATAGGATTAAAGAATTCAAATTTTTTTTTTAAAAGGGTGGTGCTCGCTCGATCGAGCGGGCCAAAGATTCCAGCTCTCTGTCCAAGAATCAGGACCCCTCGCTCGATCGGTAAAATCTTACCGATCGAGCGAGCATAAAATTCACATACACTGCCTCGCTACTAAGGTGCTCGCTCGATCTGCAAGAATTCGCCGATCGAGCAAGACCCTCTTCCCAGAAAAATTCTGGTTTTCTTCTCCAATTTCCAATTCCATTCAATCCACAATAACAACATCAAAATCCCATTCAACAAGATATAACATATATGTAATGAGTTATACAAACCTCACAAAATAAAGCATGCATAATAAGGTCCATCTAGTTCGGACTTATTCAATACAAAAAGGAGTTCAATTACAAAGTGACTCCTAACATCCAAGCCTCACTCTATTCTCTCAATCCTCTAGCCATGTTGTCTCTGATTCGTTCCTGCCCCACCTGTTGCCAAGTACACATACAAACAAAGACAACAGCCGGATAATCCGATGAGAATAATATTCCCAGTAAAAGAGACTGACATGCAACCAAATAAACATATCAAGTCATATAAAAAGTCGTTCCCCATATAATCAAATAATCCAATCAAGTATTGTATTTAAAATGATATGCATGTCTTTAAACTTCTGGATTATCAGACTCAGACAATCAATGAATTTCTTCCATTCTTTCTTTCTTCGGTTTGGGATCCCGAGGCTAAAACATCCACAATCACACTGACTCCCCTCTCGAGGTGGACATGGCATGCTTTAATCCTCTAGACTCAAAAGCATTATAGTGAGCTACTCGACAAGGTAGTAAATCGCCTACCAAGCTACTCGACTACAATCCCTAGATCGTCTAATTCAAATTGAACAAATCAAGGCTCAATATGAATGCAATGTAATCTAATGCACTCAATATAAATTCAATCATATAATCCAATAAGAAATCAAAACATGCAATATGTGATTTCTTCTAGGACACTCGAGTCAATCCTGATTCGAGTTAATCGTCCCATTCCATTACGAAGTCGTCTTATACCTCTTCTTTGTCGTTCCAAACTTCAATCTGAAAACAACAATTCTCAATTCAAAAACTATCCAATCAAGTTCATTAATCGATATAGAAAGACATCGATACTATACCGGCTCAACTCTTCCAAACTTGCCAAAAGCTACAACTCTAGCAACTTCAAGGACTCCCAATCAATCTATCAGAAAAAGTCACGGATCAAAATCGATATCAAAACTCGATCAAAACTCAATACGATCAAAATATCGAAACGATATCCAAAACTCAAACTGACAGCATAACGGCTATAAACTGACCAATCCGGAAATGTAGACAGCAAAACAACAGCTCAACATACTCATTCCAATCCTCAACATCAAATCCAACACAAAATCAACACATATCAAAAACATCATTTTCGAAAATGACAAGAAAAATCATAACAATTACGATTGTCGTTAGATCTTCGAACCGTCTTAGATAAACGGTCACTGCTAACTCATAATCGTCCTCTCCGAATATAAACAAATTCTGACAACATCAATAAATTCAAACTTCTCAGAATTAATATAAACTTACTTCCAAACGGAGCACTCGTCGTTGTGATCGCAGATATCAAGTCAGAAATCAATTCTATCGGACGGATTGAGCTAGAAATGAAATCACAAAAGCTTGGAAAATCTTTGATCGACTTCAATGGAGGGAAATCGAGATGGAGGAGATAAGGGGAGGAAATGAAGACTTAGTCAAAGTCTCAATCTTATAACAAATACACTTTTTGCATTTTAGTCCCTGAAATTTCCAAAAATTGCAAAAAGGTCCCTGATTAATAAAAAGTTCGATCTCGAATTCTGAAATCACCGAATATCTCAAATAACATCAATTAAGATAAAAACGGGGCGTTACAGAGATCGTCGGCATGATATATATTATATGTGTTGCATGAGTATGTGCTACGTGTTCAGTATGTTTTTACTGCTTTAGCACATGCATGTTTTTACGTTAGACTGGATCTGGTATGATGTGAGTCTAGACAGTTTCCATCGGTGATAAGTTACTCCTTATGGATTCGTGTTTGGGGACACTCAGCCCCTAGTTTTGATATCACTAAGAGCGGCAACGGTGGGTTTTGACGCTATAGTTGGTAGGTAAATATAGGAGCGGCACAGCGGACTTGCTATCCGACATTGCCCAGTATATTCATGGCGCCTCTGAGTACTATTTTTGCCCTCGTTTTAAATGCACTTATGTGATGCATATATTATATATATCATTGCTTATGTATTGAGCTTAGAGCTCACGTCCAGTATTTTCTGTATGTCTGGACACCCCATTCGACGGGGCAGGTTTAGGTGCAGGATTGAGCACCAGGAGCTTGGAGTAGCCAGTGACCAGTGAAGACAGCAGGATTAGCTGTAGGTCTTTACCCTTAGGATTATTTGTAATTCGATTGGGTTGTATATTGGTTTATTTTACCGATTGTATTCTGCCGGTTTGCCTATATTTAAGTCTTTTGCAGCGATTTATTATAAATGCATGCTTAATTATGCTCTAAATCTGATTAGGTAGTGGATCCGGGTTGGGTCGCTACATGCACCTATTACTTTTATGCGTCTAATGAATCATGTTTTGCGTGCATATATTGGGAAATTTATGGTTGTCTACTTTGATTACATTTTGGTGTATAACAAGAATTTACATGATCATGTGGAACACTTAAGAAATGTACTAATCACTTTGAAAGCTGAACATTTATATGCTAATCTTAAAAAGTGTGTGTTTTGTACAAAATAACTCGTGTTTCTTGGTTTTGTTGTGAGTGCACAAGGTGTGAGAGTGGATGAAGAAAAGGTAAGTGTCATTCGAGATTGGCCGACGTCTACGTCGATTGGTCATGTTCGAAGTTTTTATGGGCTTGCAGGATTCTACCAGAGGTTTGTGAAAGATTTTAGTATGCTGGCAGCACATATGACTTCAATCATTAAAAAGAATGTTCCATTTCATTTGGGAGATGAACAGGAGAAGTCTTTCAATCTCATCAAGCAAAAATTAATTAATGCTCCTTTATTGGTTTTGCCTGATTTTTCTAACACCTTTGAAATTGAATTTGATGCTTCATGTGCAGGAATCCGAGGAATGTTGATGCAAGGAGAAAAATCAGTGGCATATTTCAGCGAGAAATTGAATGGAGCAGCGTTGAATTATCCAACGTATGACAAAGATTTTTATGGTCTATTGCGAGTGCTCGAGACTTGGCAGCATTATTTGAGGCCAAAGGAGTTCGTGATTCATACGGATCATGAATCTTTGAAGCATCTCAAAGGACAACAAAAATTGAATAAGAGACATGCAAAGTGGTGGCATTTGTAGAAACGTTTCCTTACGTCATCAAGTACAAGCAAGGCAAGGAAAATGTGGTAGCGGATGCGTTGTCATAAAGGTATGTTCTCTTAAATCATTTCGATGATAAGTTTTTGGGATTTGAGCATGTGAAGGAATTGTATGCTAATGATAGTGAATTTGGTGAAGTGTATAATCATGTTTGCATAGTCCTCAAGGGAAATTTTATTTGCATGATGACTACTTTTTTAAGAAAAATAGATTGTGCATTCCTAGAACTTGAATTAGAGAGTTACTTGTTAGGGAATCGTATGGTGGTGGTTTAATGGGTCATTTTCGTATGGCTAAAACATATCAAGTATTGCATAAGCATTTTTATTGGCCATAAATGAAGCATGATGTAGAGAAAGTTTGTGAGCGGTGTGAGACATGTAAGAAGGAAAAGTCTATATCACACCGCATGGTTTGTATACCCTACTTTCGGTACCTAGTGAACCTTGGGTGGACATCTCCATGAATTTTGTTCTTGGATTACCGATGTCTAAGAAGTGTAGGGATTCTATTTATGTTGTGGTTGATAGGTTTTCTAAAATGGCACATTTTATTGCTTGTAAAAAATTTCTTTAATGAGATTGTTAGATTGCAAGGCATGCCTAGGAGTATTGTTTCTGATAGGGATACTTGATTTTTAAGTTACTTTTGGAAAACAATGTGATGCAAACTTGGTACTAAGTTATTGTTTTCTACTACTTGTCATCCTCAACTGATGGACAAACTGAGATAGTAAATATAACTTTAGGAACTTTGTTCCATCAAACTGAGATAGTAAATATAACTTTAGGAACTTTGTTGCGCGCTATCATTAAGAAAAACTTGAAAATTGGGAAGAGTGCTTGCCATTTATTGAATTTGCTTATAATCGTAGTGTACATTCTACTATGAATTATTCACCTTTTGAGATTGTTTATGGATTTAACCCATTGACTCCATTGGATTTGATGTCATTACCTATGAGTGAAAGGGTTAACTTGGATGGTAAGAAGAAAGCTGGATTTTTTAAGAGCTTGCATGAGAAAATGCATGAGAATATTGAGAAGAAAAATTTACTGTACACTAAGCAAGCGAACAAAGGGAGGAAGAAGGTCGTATTTGAGCCCGATGATTGGGTTTGGTTGCATTTGAGGAAGGAGCGTTTTTCGGACAAAATACGTTCAAATTTGTTGCCTAGAGGCGATGGTCCATTTCAAGTCCTTGAGCGAATCAACGAAAATGCCTACAAGCTAGATCTGACAGGTGAGTATAATGTGAGTACTAGTTTTAATGTTGCTGATCTTTCGTTGTTTGATGCAGGTCATGATCAATATTTGAGGAAAAATCCTTTTCATGAAGGGGAGGATGATGCGATTATGTATGGCTCGCATGTTGATCAAGTAGCTAAAGATCTATTGGAGATGCTGAGAGGACCAACTACTAGAGGTCGAGCTAAAAATTTTAAGGAGACACTTCAAAAGTTGATGCTAAGTTACCAAGAGGGTGTTGGAACAATTGAAGATCATTATGGAGGAAGTTTATGCGTCATTGAAGTTTTGAAAAAGATGGGAAGGAAGAATTTAAAATTCGAACATAACACTTCTCGCTCGAGCGGTCAAATATTCTCGCTCAAGAGAGCAAAGTATGAAAGTTTGGGGCAGAAATTTTCTCGCCAGAGCGGCCAATTCCTACCGCTCGAGCGAGCCCAAATTAATTTTTCGGGCAAGAGTGTTCTCCGCTCGAGCGTCAATTCCTACCGCTCGAGCGAGCTTTATTTTTTGAGAAAAACACACACTTCAGCGTGTTGTGTTTGAGATTTTATGCATATTTTAATATCTTTTGCATATTTTTGAGTGTTTTAGGTCTACTAGGAAACTTTTAAGTTATATCTTTTTGATATATTTGCAATATCTTGCATTATATTTTATTTTGGAGTTGTAAACTATAAATACATTATTATTATTCATTAATAATAGTTCAGTTTTTCAGTTTTATGCATATTATTGCTTGAAATTCTCTCAAGAATTTTATTGAAGCTTTGGCTTTGTTCAAATCAAACTTATCAAAGTTATTAAACTTTGTGGAGTTTGTAAATTGTTCTTCATTGAAAATTGTCAGATACAGGTTATTTGAAGGTCTCGTTGAATTTGATTGTTTCGTAATTTTTGTTGTTAATCGTTTATCGATTAAATTTGAAAATTCAATTCTATCTTTTATTAATTTTTTTCCGCGAGTTTATACTTGTCTTAAAAAGATCATAAACATCAACTGAGACTTGTTTTAATTGATCTGAGGGCATGAATTGAATTATTTTCGTGCTTTCTTTTCATTAATCGACCAGATTCATATCAGGAATGACTACATGAAACGGAGTCTTATTTGCTATTCTCCCATCTTTAGCTTTTACTTTGGATTTAGTCTTAACATCCTCTATCTGGGGTGGAGCAGCGGCTGAATGAGTCTTCGGAGGAGATTGACTGGAATCAGCCATAACTATTTCCTTGACTATTGGGATGAGCTTCAACATTTCAGCCAATGGTTTGGTTTTACTAGTGCGTAGCTTCTTGATCAAGGGCTGAATGGTCAAGCCCTTGATCTGGTAGTCCTCACTTTCTGAAGTGGTGTTTCTCCCGCGAGTCTTTGGCCTTGGAACGTGGGGACTGACCTTTTTGGTGAATTTAGAAGCCTTTGGTGCTTGAACAGCTACAGTCACATCCTCCTCAGTCTCAATAGTTGGGTGGTACTTGGTCCGCAGAGATACATTTTTTTTGGATGTAAGTCTCTTCCACTTGGCCAACTGATTCATCTCCCAAATGACAATCCCAGCATCCTCAATAAGCCTGATAATTTGTAGAGCAAAGCTGAATTGTTGTTTTCCAGGAAACATCATGGCATTGAAGACACTGAAGATGAAATGAGCCGAGTTGAATGAAATTCCCTTGACTATAACAGTAATTACCTGGAATTTTTCTGCAGTCATGACTGTAAATGACCCGGCGTTGGCCAACAGTCCCTTAGCAATCATATCTTCTAGGACCTGATATTCAAGCTTCAATTCCTTCTTGGCTTCTAAAATCTTCACAAGAGCCCCGGATGCAGAGAAGAGAGTTTTCATTTCTTCGATGTCAGTGGTAGGCACATCAGAGAAATTGGTCAAGCCATCCTGAGGTAGAGAGAACAGACGAGCAAAATATGCCTCGATGACTACCAGTGGATGGCCTCGAATATTAAGAACCATCTCTCCCATCATTGTTGATCGAGCAATTGTTGTAGAGCTTAAGTAGTTTTGCTTTATAAAAATCCAAGTTTTCAATGGAAAGAAACTTACGAAGCCCAACAGCTTCCAAAAGCTGAAACACCCTCAATAAGGCTTCATCCTTTATACTATAGATGGACTCAAAAACCATAGAGATGGATTTCATTATGTAAGTTGGTTGTGAAGAGGATGCCATTGATTTTTCTATTTAAAGAAGAAAGAAAGTTAAGTAATTGCATAGAATTTTCAAGATTGCAGAGAATGCAAAGGATTGCTCGAAAATTAATTTCTCAGTGAAGATGAAATGAGTGGATTTTGGTACATATGTACTATGATGATTTGAATTTCCCAAAACATGACACATGGTGGTCAGTTAGTGTTCATTCAAAAAGTAGAGCTGAACAGTGAATAATAACTGATAAAAATGGAATTTGAAAAGTTGTCGAATCAAAAGTCTCAGCTAATTTAATGAACATAACTGACTCAAACATTGATCAACTATACGATAAGATCAGAAGAGCCAAGAGCTCATTCAACTTGGTCAGTTGAGCTTAAGGGCAAATTAATATTGTCTCATCAGTCATCCATTTGAGAACTCAATGTTTCCCCTAAATGAATGCATTTATGGCATATCAGTATGTCCTAAAATATTTCTAAAGTAATAAAATTTAGTTCCGAGAAGTGACTTAGTGAAAATGTCAGTGGCTTATGACCAGTCGAGATGTATTTCAGTCGGATGCCCTTTTTCAATGCATGGTCTCTAATGAAGTGGGTGTCTAACATTAATGTGTTTGGTCTGAAATAAATAATTGGATTGTATGTGATAACTATTGCGCTTGTGTTGTCACAAAATATTGATGACTCCTTGACTTCAATCACATAGTCTCTCAGTTGTTGTTGTATTTAGAGCAGTTGAGCATAACAACTCCTAGTAGCTAAGTACTCTGCCTCAGTCGTAGAATTAGCAATGGATGTTTGCTTCTTGCTAAACCATGAGATCAATAGATCTCCCAAAAATTGATAGGATCCACTTGTGCTTTTCCTATCTAGCTTGTAGCCAGCATCGTCTGAATCTGAGTAGCCAACTAGATTGAATGAATTGTCCTTAGCATACCAGAGCCCAATATTTTGGGTGCCTTTAAGATACTTAATATGTGTTTTGGCATATAAGTATTGAGATTGCTTTGGATTGGCCTGAAATCTAGCACAAAAATAGACAGAGGATATAATATTTGGTCTACTAGTAGTTAGATAAAATAAAGATCCTATTAGACCTCGATAGATTGTTACCTCAACCAGTATTCCTCTTTCATATTTGTCAAGCTTAACTAATGAGCTCATAGAGGTAATAACAGCTGAGCAGTTCACCATGCCAAACTTCTTGAGTATTTCTTTGGTATACTTGGTTTGGATAATAAAGATATCATTATCCAGTTGCTTCACTTTAAGTCCAAGGGAAAATTTTAATTCACTCATCATACTCATCTCAAAATTATCTTGCATTAATTTAGCAAACTTTTTGCTTTGGGGTTAGTTGACCCAAATATTATAACATCAACATAAATTTGAACAAGTAGTGAGTGATCATCCTTAGTTTATGAAGTCAATACTAATGAGAAATTTAGAGAGAGTTTCATACCAAGCTCTTGGAGCCTGTTTCAGTCCATATAGATCTTTGTTCAGATAGTAAACATGATCTAGAAATTGATGACAAACAAATTCAAGAGGTTGTTCCACATAGACTTCTTCTTGAAGTTGTCCATCGAGGAATGCATTATTCACATCAATTTGATATACTTTAAAATCTTTGAAAGAGGCATAGGCAAGAAACATTCGGATTGCCTCTTGAAACGACCCAAACTCAATAATATTTTTTTAACATTACATATATTTCCATACATATATGCATCTATATTAAAATAGGTTTTTCAAGTAATATAATACATAATAGATTGATTGTATTCTAATAATTTATAATACACGGGCAATTGAAGAAAATCCATGCACGGAAATTTAATAACATAGAAAGCGGAAAATCACAGTTCAAACCCAAACCACAAGCAAACAACCACACTTCTAAAACCAAGCAACACAGTGAAAATAGTGAACATGTGCGAAAATTAGCTTAATACAATCCTCCATAAGATCTCATAAATATACTGAAACATAGAGTTTGCGAAGGTCACGAGTGCGCTAGCCTGCTCCAGATGCTCAGAGGCCTCGCCGCCTGTCGGGACCACATCCTTGTGGCTAACATCAAACTCACCTGCACGCCATTTAGACCTAATGAGCCTAGAGGCTCATCATTCTCTACCCTTTTATAACAAATACTATATAATAAAATTGCATGCAAGCACGTATCATATAAAAATAATGAGATATCTTATGCATGCATGATCGTAAAAGAATTTGCATGATACTGAGTCATAAAGGTAAACATCATCATAATCTTGATCTCAAACATAATCTTAATACTTAACTTAAATACGTACATAATCATGGCATGTCATAATCATAAAATATTTTTTCTTATGAGTCATCTCAGTGAAGTGTGACCATAAACATAAGCGATTGATCAATCTATAAACCAATGTACGCGGCGGCGAGGTTCACCCAACCTTAACATGGGGATTCCCTACGCCTCTTATGCCACTTCACCCAACCTTAACATGGGGATCCATAGACTCTTGAACATAAGTGAAGAGGTCATCAGGCCCGGTATCCCGACTTTCAATCCCATGAGTGCCACAAATCACATCAACTTCCCAAAAATATTTTCTTTACATAACCATAATCTTAGTGTAAAATACATGCATGAATCATGAACTTATAAAAATATCATTTTTTTCTTAAAATATTGCCCGTAAATATTTATTTAACTTATTTTCCAAGAATCATACTTATATAAAAATATACATATATATATATATATATATATTAAATATATATTTACGGACCATTTTAATTATCACTGGCTCGTTCGAGTTGTTGCCCCTTAACTTAAGCTCTTATACTTAGACTATCCATTAACACTTACTGTTGGAAAACTGGCGAGTTCCCAGACCAATTACGATCGATACCCGGTGCAGCGGAAGTTTAAAAATTTTTCATGGAACGTTTCCATGGTATGGGTATCAACCGTTCATCGATTGAATACGTGTGTGTAAAATTTAAATAACAATTAAATAAATTTTACCTCAAATCTCGCAACGAGATTAATGGACACCAACAGAACAATTCTGCTCTTGTTGTCTCTCCCTGGAACCGATGAACGCCTTCAATCAGGTCCACGAACAGAGGTTTAATCCCTCTGATAGATTGCACTAGAAAATCTATCAGAAGTTTTCTGCGAAGAGAATACACGAATTTGATTCGTTATTCCTTACTGCAATTCAAAATCACAGACCGGAATTTTCTCGGGCAGAGCAAGGGGGCGGCCGAAATTCTTTGAGAGAGAATAGGGTTTTCGAATTTTTTGCTCTCAAAATTATGACCTGTTGTGTGTAATTTCTGTACTGAAATAACTTATTTATAATGCAGGCCACTAACACCTTAGGGCCCATTAATCATAAGCTGTGGCCCGACAAGCAAAGCCCGCTCGTTCAGAAATTAATATAAAATTCATCGTGACTCCGATTGATGAAACGATTTCACCAATGTGCACAGAAACCATTTCTGCACGTTTTAAAGTCAAAATAAATTTTCCTGAATCCGAATTCAGTGGTTTCCAAAAATGTCCATCCCTATGTCATTTTAGGAAATCCTACTCCCTTACTCTTATTTAAGAAGTCCAACTCCTTAGTTCATTAAATTTAACTCTTTAAATTTAACTATCTCAACGGGGATTAAAACTCCATTACACTGTGTGACCCTCAATGGTTCAGGGATACAGCTAGCCGTGGGCTCACAACTCCTTGTGACTCGGAACAACAATTTCCGACTTGCCCAACGAATCATGGTAAAGCGCCTAGCAACATCGCCCCATGATTCCCTAGGTATCACTGATAGTGCCTACAAGAACCAGTAGATTTTGGTTAACGTACAGTACGGTCCCTTCATCCAAATATCCCGATCGAATCAACAACCATTGGTATATCGAGAGTCGCTCAAGATTCGATAACTATGCAATGCATCTTGAAGATCAAATTAGTGACATCGCATGTGCTACTAAGAAACCATTTCTTAAATCACATCAAGTACTCTGGCCAGAGATTTGTCACACTAATATCTCCTCAGATCGCATAGGATATCCACACTCGCAAGTATGTGGTGAATCCTTGACAACAATGCATTGACTCCTATATGTGTCGTAACTGTACCCAATCTCGACACCTGATGACCCCCTCAGAGTCGGTAAACGAGTCAAAGCACAGTACTAGCATATAGAGTCTCCATGATGTTTCAAGTCGTAAGGACTAATGGTGTACAACCAAAACCGCGGACTTTATCCACTCGATAAGTGATAACCACTTGGAAAGTCCGGATAGGGTAGTTCGACTATTCATCCTATGAATATCCATTTGCATGCTTCGAACATCTCCATGTTCCCTACCAATGAAACGTGGTACTCCGCATCGCAAATGCTAGTCTCAAACTCGAGCGATCCTTATCCTTATTATCGGACGGCTCAATCGACTAGGAACGGTTTTAGAATATACAGTGACTATAAGACGTATTTCATGATAGACATCTCCATGTTCTACCACATCTTACATACACTATAGTATATTCAAGGTCTTTATCAAAACAACAATAGTATATCACAATATAACAATATGAAGTAATATAAAGTCATTGCCATAAAAGTGTAAATAATATTAAACAAAAGATTGTTTATACAAAGAGTCAACAAAGCCCATAGCCACACAGTTGGCTCACTGGGCACCCACTCTTACAATCTCCCACTTGCCCTATAGCCAACTAGTCATACTACGTAGACCCATTGCTTCGCGATGTTTGTCAAACAATGGTCCTGGCAAAGGCTTAGTAAGTGGATCAGCGATATTGTCTGCAGAGGCCACTCGTTCGACACTGATGTCTCCTCTTTCCACAATCTCCCGGATTATGTGGTATTTCCTCAGTACGTGTTTGGATCTTTGATGAGACCTTGGTTCCTTTGCTTGAGCAACGGCACCCGTGTTGTCGCAGTACACCGGGACTGGACCAACAAATTCAGGAATGACGCCCAACTCTTGGACGAAATTCCTCATCCAAACGGCCTCTTTAGCAGCAGCTGATGCTGCAATGTATTCAGCCTCAGTGGTGGAATCCGCTGTGGTGTCCTGCTTGGAACTCTTCCAAGAGACAGCACCGCCATTGAGCATGAACACAAATCCAGAGGTTGACTTCGAGTCATCCACATCACTTTGGAAGCTAGAGTCGGTATAGCCTTCCAGTTTGAGTTCTCGTCCTCCATAAACCATGAACATATTCTTAGTCCTTCGCAAGTACTTAAGAATGTCCTTCACGGCTTTCCAATGCATCTGACCAGGATTAGACTGATATCTGCTCGTGACACTCAGAGCAAATGCTACATCCGGTCTGGTAGATATCATCCCATACATGATACTACCTATAGCTGACGCATATGGTACATGTGTCATATTCTCTATCTCTGCTTCAGTCTTGGGACACATAGACTTGGATAGAGAAACTCCATGACACATGGGTAGATGTCCTCTCTTGGACCCATCCATTGAAAACCGTTTCAATATGGTATCGATGTAGGTTGATTGAGTGAGTCTTATCATTCTCTTAGATCTATCCCTATAGATCTGTATCCCAAGAATGTAGGATGCCTCACCCAAATCCTTCATCGAAAATCTACCTGATAACCATATCTTTGTTGACTGCAACATCCCTACATCATTCCCAATGAGTAGGATGTCATCAACATAAAGTACTAAGAATGTCACCGCATCCTTAACTACTTTCTTGTATACGCAAGGTTCCTCCGGGTTCTTGATGAAACCAAAGTCTTTAATTGTTTCATCAAATTTCTGGTTCCAACTTCTTGATGCTTGTTTTAGACCATAAATTGATCTCTGAAGCTTGCATACCTTATGCTCGCTTCCCATGGATGTGTACCCCTCAGGCTGCTTCATATAGATTTCTTCCTTAATGTCTCCATTAAGAAAAGCAGTCTTCACATCCATTTGCCATATCTCATAGTCATACCATGCAGCTATGGCAATAAGGATTCTTATGGACTTGAACATAGCAACTGGTGAAAAGGTTTCATCATAGTCAACTCCTTGCCTTTGAGTATAACCTTTCGCCACCAATCGCGCCTTGTAGGTCAATACCTTACCATCAGGCCCAAGCTTTCTTTTGTAGATCCATTTACACCCTATTGGAACAATTCCATCGGGAGGATCCACTAAAGTCCAGACTTGGTTAGTATGCATCGAATCCAATTCTGATTGCATAGCTTCAAGCCATAAATTCGAATCCGCATCAGAAATTGCTTCCTTGAAGCTTCTTGGATCACATCCAATGTCGGGTTCATCTTGACCCTCTTCAAGAAGAAGACCATATCGAACTGGAGGTCTAGAAGTCCTCTCGGATCTTCTAGGTGCAGGCGTGTCCAGCAATGGTTCCTGAGGTGTGGGATCGTTATTTTGTATTTCGGGTTCTTCTCGAACTTCTTCGAGTTCCATCATCTCGCCTTTCTTATCCAATAAGAACTCCTTCTCCAAGAAGGTGGCATTCCGCGAAACAAACACCTTTGTTTCAGCAGGATAATAGAAATAATATCCGATTGAATTCTTCGGATACCCCACAAAATAACACAGGCTGGATCGACTATCCAACTTATCTCCCACTGTCCGCTTCACGTAAGCTGGACATCCCCAAATCCTCAAGTACGAATACTTAGGAGCTTTGCCATTCCATAACTCGTATGGTGTTTTGTCCACTGCTTTAGTGTGGACGTTGTTCAACAACAATACCGCCGTTTCAAGCGCATAGCCCCAAAACGAAGGTGGAAGCTCAGTGAAGCTCATCATGGATCGAACCATGTCCAACAAAGTTCGATTACGACGCTCCGATACACCATTAAGCTGTGGTGTCATAGGAGGAGTCCACTGAGAGAGAATCCCATTCTCTTTTAGATAGTCCAAAAACTCGGTACTCAAGTATTCTCCACCTCGATCCGATCGAAGTGCTTTAATACTTTTACCTAGCTTGTTTTCTACTTCAGCCCTGAATTCTTTGAACTTTTCAAATGCTTCAGACTTATATTTCATTAAATATAAATACCCATACCTTGAATAATCATCAGTAAAGGTAATGAAGTAGATGTGGCCATGTTGAGTCCCTACTCTAAATGGACCACAAACATCTGTATGGATCAAATCCAACAGATTTTGACTACGCTCAGGCTTCCCCTTAAAAGGAGATTTAGTCATTTTCCCTTTTAGGCAGGATTCACAAGTAGGTAGAGAGTTAATATCAGACATATCAAACATGCCCTCTCCCACTAGCTTGTTCATCCTCCTTGAGGAAATATGACCTAGTCTAGCGTGCCAAAGGTTTGCCGGGTTTTGACTATCGATTTTCCTTTTGTTTGTTGTCGCCGGTTTGTCAATACAATTCACTGGAACGTCTTTTAGTTTTAAATTATATAGATCGTTTTCAAGTTGTCCATTTCCAATTAAACATTCATTCTTGTAAATACTGCAAATCCCATTCACAAAATTACAAGAATAACCATCTCTATCAAGCATAGAAATAGAAATAATGTTTTTAATTAAATCTGGCACAAATAAAACATCTCTCAACAATAATTTAAAACCATTCTGCAAAATCAAACAAACATCTCCAATGGCCGTAGCTTCAACTCTGGAACCATTCCCGAGCCTCAGCTGGGTCTCACCCATTCTAAGCCTGCGACTTCTTGTCATCACCTGCAAATCATTGCAAATGTGAGAACCACATCCGGTATCCAATACCCAAGAAGTTGTATTAAGTGACATGTTTATTTCGATATAGAACATACCCTTTGCAGTTCCCAACTGCTCAAGATACTCCTTGCAGTTGCGCTTCCAATGACCCGGCTTCTTGCAGTAATGGCAAACATCCTTGGATTTTCCATCGTTTGAAGCCTTTGTCTTTTGCTTCTTCTCGGGTTCCACTTTCTTGGGTGGGGCAGAACGTTTCTTGCCCTTCATACTTGGCCCCTTCTTAGCAGAAGATGAGGAGCCCACCAAAAAAGCTGGCTTATCCTTCTTAAGTGTGGATTCATATGTAACGAGCATATTGACCATCTCTTCAAGGGTGGCCTCTATCTTGTTCATATTAAAATTTATCACGAATCCATCAAATGAAGAAGGAAGAGATAGAAGCAGCAAGTCCACATTGAGTTCATGCTCCAACACCAAATCAAGGGTCGCTAACTTCTGTATGAGCCAAATCACTCGTACCCCATGATCACGGACCGAAGTCCCTTCACGCATGCGGCACGTCATCAACTCCTTAACAGTAGAGAACCTTTCAGCCCTCGACTGAGCCCCAAAAAGTTCCTTGAGTTGCGTGTGAATGTCAGCAGCATTCACCGTGTCCTCAAATCGCCTCTGGAGTTCATCAGACATCGAGGCTTGCATATAGCATTTGGTCTTGATGTCATGGTCACACCATGCATCAAGTTTGGCCAATTCCTCCGGACTTATGTCAGCTGGTGCTTCCTTCGGAGGTGCTTTCTCTAACACGTAGAGCATTTTCTCCGAAGTTAAGACAATCTTCAACTTCCGGAACCATTCCGTATAGTTGGCGCCAGTCAGCTTGTTTTGTTCGAGGATCGAGAATAAAGGATTTCGCGAATTCATTGTGTGAAATACTGAAAAGGAAAAACAGACATATATCAATGATTGTTTAACAATTTACTAAGACATAAAATAGGCGAATTTAATTTTATGAATCTCACTCCCACTATTTTAACGATTTCACCACCCTCTAGTGAAAACGGGAAACTTTTTCCTTAGTGAGAACATGGAGTCCAATTGACAAACTTATGGTCCCGAATAATATCAGCCAACCATAATTCTCAAAAGGTAGAGCCCAATTGCTTCCAAAGCAACCCCCATGTATTTACCTCATGTCCAATAAGGGCCCAATAATATGACGCCGTTTAAAGTGACATGTCAAGATGACCCATCAATATTAAGTTGTGATGGACGGTCGCCATGTGGATCCCCCAATAATATGAGCCGATCCCATGGGAGTTCCACCCAACTTACAACATTTGTCGATCCAATGTACAGCTTTCCGACGGACGGGCCCCCCCAATAATATGAGCCGGACCGTATCCGCGGGTAGCATCACATACATTGACCGTTGATGGAAGGTAGGAACATTTAAACAATATTTAAATTTCCTTTATTTATCTTGATATAAATTTTAAATCATATTTAAAATGAGGGATTTTATTTATAAAAATATTTGTCTCATCATATTTAATTTATTGCATGCATTGCCGGATTCACGCAATTTATGTCTAAACATGCATACAATCATAATATCACATATTATATAGGATGATCGATTCCATTTCTAATTGACCCGTGGTTGCCAATCACGGGTCTTAGTCCAATCCTAGGTAATATGCAGTATGCAAATGCAATCCTATTACATATGCTTCCAATTTACATTTCTTCAGTCTTCATTGTCTGCTGGGCCCACCATCTTCAAATCTTGATCTCCCACTAAATCTAATGTATTTACAATAAATAACAATGACAAGTAGGGGATACATTTTTAGGGGGTGGGAACGGGCTATAAACCAAGCCCACTTTTATTACATATGACATTCATATCGGGCCATAAACCAGGCCCATTAATAAAACCAACAACAATAAAGACAAAATGTAAATTCCTAACATACACCTACAAAATTGGTCATGGCAATCGATCATCCTTATCCAATAACATTTAATTCAAAATTAATTTATTGGATAACATGCTGTGGCAATTCAAATTTAAACAAGATAAAATCATATTTTATATATAAAATCACATTTCACATATAAAATCATATTTTATCTCCATATCAAATAAAATCATATTTTATCTATAAAATCCAATTTTACAAATAAAATCATATTTTATCTAATATATCATAAGATCATATCTTATCATCAATTGTACCAAAATAATTGATTTCAAAATTCAATTTACGGATAAAATATTAAAATTTTCCAAAAATTCAAATTTATCCAAAATCAATTTTAAAATTTACGGACTCGAACAATTCGATCCGAAATCTCGTGAACCAATCAAAAACAATTTTTGACCGGACCAAAAATAAATTTTTTTTAAATATTAAAATTAATAAAAAAATTAAAAATTAATTTTTCCCGCGGGCCACCCGGGACACTCCCGGGTCGGCCCGCACCCGGGGCGCGGGCCGGGGGCAGCCCGGCTGCCCCCTTAGGGCAGCGCCTGGCGCCGCCCCTGGGCGGCGCCGTGCGCTGCCCTGGGCGGCGCCGAGCGCCGCCCTGCGCAGCGCCCAGCGCTGCGCTGGGCAGCGCCGAGCGCCGCCCCTGGGCAGCGCCGAGCGCTGCCCTGCGCAGCGGCCAGCGCTGCGCTGGGCAGCGCACATCGCTGCCCTGGGCGGCGCCGTGCGCCGCCCTGGGCGGCGACGGTCGCCGCCTTGGGCGGCGCTGTGCGCCCCCTTTGGGCGGCGCCGTGCGCCGCCCGGGGCAGCAACAATTGCTGCCCCACCGGGCAGCGATCCAATCGCTGCCCGGGTTTTGCCCCGAAAAAATTTTTTTTTTTTTATTAAAAATATTTATTTTGTTTCATAAACCGAGACTCAAAAATTTTGTACAATTGATTATTCAATCGATTGATCTGAGCAACCTGCTCTGATACCACTGTTGGAAAACTGGCGAGTTCCCAGACCAATTACGATCGATACCCGGTGCAGCGGAAGTTTAAAAATTTTTCATGGAACGTTTCCATGGTATGGGTATCAACCGTTCATCGATTGAATACGTGTGTGTAAAATTTAAATAACAATTAAATAAATTTTACCTCAAATCTCGCAACGAGATTAATGGACACCAACAGAACAATTCTGCTCTTGTTGTCTCTCCCTGGAACCGATGAACGCCTTCAATCAGGTCCACGAACAGAGGTTTAATCCCTCTGATAGATTGCACTAGAAAATCTATCAGAAGTTTTCTGCGAAGAGAATACACGAATTTGATTCGTTATTCCTTACTGCAATTCAAAATCACAGACCGGAATTTTCTCGGGCAGAGCAAGGGGGCGGCCGAAATTCTTTGAGAGAGAATAGGGTTTTCGAATTTTTTGCTCTCAAAATTATGACCTGTTGTGTGTAATTTCTGTACTGAAATAACTTATTTATAATGCAGGCCACTAACACCTTAGGGCCCATTAATCATAAGCTGTGGCCCGACAAGCAAAGCCCGCTCGTTCAGAAATTAATATAAAATTCATCGTGACTCCGATTGATGAAACGATTTCACCAATGTGCACAGAAACCATTTCTGCACGTTTTAAAGTCAAAATAAATTTTCCTGAATCCGAATTCAGTGGTTTCCAAAAATGTCCATCCCTATGTCATTTTAGGAAATCCTACTCCCTTACTCTTATTTAAGAAGTCCAACTCCTTAGTTCATTAAATTTAACTCTTTAAATTTAACTATCTCAACGGGGATTAAAACTCCATTACACTGTGTGACCCTCAATGGTTCAGGGATACAGCTAGCCGTGGGCTCACAACTCCTTGTGACTCGGAACAACAATTTCCGACTTGCCCAACGAATCATGGTAAAGCGCCTAGCAACATCGCCCCATGATTCCCTAGGTATCACTGATAGTGCCTACAAGAACCAGTAGATTTTGGTTAACGTACAGTACGGTCCCTTCATCCAAATATCCCGATCGAATCAACAACCATTGGTATATCGAGAGTCGCTCAAGATTCGATAACTATGCAATGCATCTTGAAGATCAAATTAGTGACATCGCATGTGCTACTAAGAAACCATTTCTTAAATCACATCAAGTACTCTGGCCAGAGATTTGTCACACTAATATCTCCTCAGATCGCATAGGATATCCACACTCGCAAGTATGTGGTGAATCCTTGACAACAATGCATTGACTCCTATATGTGTCGTAACTGTACCCAATCTCGACACCTGATGACCCCCTCAGAGTCGGTAAACGAGTCAAAGCACAGTACTAGCATATAGAGTCTCCATGATGTTTCAAGTCGTAAGGACTAATGGTGTACAACCAAAACCGCGGACTTTATCCACTCGATAAGTGATAACCACTTGGAAAGTCCGGATAGGGTAGTTCGACTATTCATCCTATGAATATCCATTTGCATGCTTCGAACATCTCCATGTTCCCTACCAATGAAACGTGGTACTCCGCATCGCAAATGCTAGTCTCAAACTCGAGCGATCCTTATCCTTATTATCGGACGGCTCAATCGACTAGGAACGGTTTTAGAATATACAGTGACTATAAGACGTATTTCATGATAGACATCTCCATGTTCTACCACATCTTACATACACTATAGTATATTCAAGGTCTTTATCAAAACAACAATAGTATATCACAATATAACAATATGAAGTAATATAAAGTCATTGCCATAAAAGTGTAAATAATATTAAACAAAAGATTGTTTATACAAAGAGTCAACAAAGCCCATAGCCACACAGTTGGCTCACTGGGCACCCACTCTTACACTTACACTAGCCAATTCATACTACCGAACAAGCTTGGTCCATTAACTAATTAAGACCAATTAAATAAATTAGTTCCAAATAAATAAATTGAGCCCAATAAACTTAATTAGATTCCCAAGCGCAATCAAAAATTAATTCAATCCCAAATAAATAAAATTTAAGCCCAAATAAATATATACTCCTAAATTAAAATTACCCGGCCCGAAATACAATAACTCGGATCCAAACCCATAACCTATGACCCTAAACCGCTTGATCCGACCCGGACCACTCACCCGCCCGAGCCCTGCCCGGGCTGCCCAACTTAGCCCAACCCAACAGCCACCTCACGCCTCACCCACTTCCTCACACCATCACCTTGAGCAGCCCACAACCTAACCATTTCCAACCCCTGCTCCGGCCACCCATGGCCGGAACCTCGCCGGCAGGACCAAAAACAGAAACCAAGTGTAGTCCCTGCTCACAGAGTGCAGTGTACTTTGAGCTCCCATTTCTCCTAGCTCGGGCCACCCATGGCCGAAGCCCTGTCGGCAGGACCACCCCAAGGTCTTGCCGGATCATTCTAACCTAGCCACGACCTGAGCCATGGCTCACAAGGCTGGGTCGTGGCTCTCAAAATTTCACCCTCCCACAGGCCACCGTGCGCAGCAACACAAGCATAACCCATCAAACCATCGGCCCTTCACCTTAGCCATTTCCAGTCCACTTCCACCATCAAGACATGACCCTAAAGTCCCTACCAGGCCACTGAACCAAGGTCCACATCATATCAAACCACCCAGAAAACGGCAGAAACAAAAAACCAAGGCACAAAGCTTAAACAGAGGAAATGATGAAAGTTATCTTACTTTTGAGCTACCAAACCACATTCAAATGCATCAAACGCGTTTTTGATTGGGTGAGAATAATGGAAGGATGAACATGCCTTAATCATGTTTTTGGAGGAAGAGGAGCGCAAAACTAGCGACGGGGCGACCGGAATAGCTTGAAATCTTGAAAATTTCTTCAACTAAGTGGAGTGTGTGAAAAATGAGCTACGACAGCTGTGTTTCCTAGATTTGTCTGCAAGAAACGTGATGATATGTGGTGAATGAGATGGAGAATGAAATTTAGGGCTTCAAGTGTGAGTATATTTATAATGGGTCATGGGTCCTTATTTAAATTCCTATACTAGATAAGGGCTTTAAAAAATAAAAATCCTTATTCCAACATTTTAATTTGGGCATTTGAATGGCTGAAATTTTTGGAATTAAAATATGCCCAAATTTAAAAATGCCCCAAAAGCCTTTAAAATGGCCTAACTAGTTGAAAAATGAGCTTTTAATTATATATACATATAAAACCCCTATTTTTCCATAATTTAAATCTCAAAATATTTATTTTGGGCTCTTAAAAACCTTAGACATAAATTTTCATAAAAACTTTTACTCCGATCGTCCACGGTCCCGTCTACGCGCTCACAATTCGACTTTTCTTCAAAAATTCATAACGCTCAACATACTCGGGTTAAATATCATAAATAAATTTAAAACACATAAGCATGGTACATAAAAGTCATTTAACCCCTTAATTTTGTTTTTAAAATAATTAAATTTCTCCTAATTATGCATACGGTTTAACGTAGAAGAAATTATAGGCGTTACACCTCCAGTCTTGCTATTGGAGCATAAGTTCCATCAAAGTCAATTCCTTTCTCTTGCCTGAATACTTGAGCAACCAGTCGTGCTTTGTTCCTCACGACTTTTCCATCTTCATTTAGCTTGTTTCTGTACACACATATTGTACTTATGACTGACTGATGATTAGGTCTTGGAACTAAGCATGGTTACATGTGAATTGATTTAGCTCTTCTTGCATAGCTTCTTCCCAGCTTGGATCAATAAGAGCTTCATCAATTTTCTTAGGTTTGATTTGAGAAATAAAATCTGAATTCATAAAAACATTGAGTAGTTGACCTCTGGTCTTGAGTGTATCAGAGGGGTTACCTATAACCAGAGTTTGTGGATGGTCTTTCTTCCATCTATAATCTAGATCATCTATATTGATTGGTGGAATATGATCAATTGAGTTAGCTTCAATTGAATTCCCTTCGAATGGATTGGCATCAGTAGCCTGTCCATTAGTTAGGATCTTCTCAGTTTCCTGTACATTCGATCCCTCTTTCGAAGCTGCCGCACTTTAAAACTTTCGATTGTCCTTCTGAACTCTATCCACCGAATGAACGTTTCCGATTGGACAACACACAGCTGACGACACAGTTCAGACCTTCCGAACTTTGTCAAGTCCAATCACCAATCAAAACTCATATCCTGTCTGACTGACACGAGATAGGAGCTTCCGAACTGCTCGGTACTTCTGATCAACAACACTGGCTTCGAACTGATTTGGTGCTTCCGAACTGTCCCAATACTTGAAACAATCGGAACCATATTTAATCGTTCTAAATCCGATTTCTAACTCTTTTAACCCAAATGACAAACCCTTAATCATGAATGGTAGTAGATTATCTTAACTAAGAGTCGAGCTACTACAAAAATAGTAGATCCATATGTATTGATAAATCTCAACCCTTAAATATGCATTGAGGTAGTGTCTGTACAGGTAGGATCTCACTTACCGTCAATTAGATACTAAAAATTCGAAGCACCAGATTCTACACAAGATCGAGTATTCGAAAGCCTTTGTGTTCGATCATTTCATCAAGTCTCATTCACGTTTTTAATCCAATGAAGCAAGGTAAGTGGGCTTTCGGTTTTAAAGCTAATATTATGTTTTAAATTTTGTTCCAGCATGTATATTTGTTTTCAAAGTATGAATGTCTGAAATCTATGATTTTAATGCACTGATTCTCGTGAACTAGTGGTAGGAATATATATTCTAAATACTCTGCTCTGTTTCTATTATGTTCTGATTCCTCACCGTTTAGAGGATAAACATATAAGAGGCTGATATCAGTTATCAACGAAACACATAAGTAAATTGGTGCATAACTTGATTTTGTATTCTATTAAGTATATGAATGTTTAGTTCTGTTATGTTTCTGTATATGTGTATAAGTTTCTGAAAAACGATTTAAAAGTTAGGATAATTTTCTCTCATTTACTGAATGACACTCATATCACACACCCACCAAATATTTTGTTTACCAAAATTTTATTAAGTTTGAGATAAAATACTATGGTTTTGTTTGAACAGTACTTATAAAAAGTTTTTATAAAAGTGTTTTTCAAAAAAATTTTATAAAATGTTTTAAAAGGTATTATAAGAATAAATATGTGTTTGTACAACTATTCTATAAAAAAATTTAACATTTCAAAATTAATGTTGTTCATCTTTACCTTCCATAACTTCATTCTAAAAACATTTAAAAATATATCTCAAGTATTTTTTTTAAAAAAAACTATTCTTAGAGAACATTTTTTAAAAAATATTTTTCAAAATATTTTACAAAATTTTTATCTAATATATACTTTAAGTTTTTTTCACTTATAAAACATTAAAAACGTTTTTAAAATACATGTTCAAACGAAACTTAAATCTCCTTTGATTATTAAAATGTTGTTTCTACTGTATAAAGATATTATTTGAACCAATTTATTTAGATAAACACTAAACATTAAATTAATTTATACCTATTTTTTTAATAAAAAAAAAACAAAATTTAGATATTGGCTGGACAAGATCAGCATGAACCAGCCGATTTTCCCGGTCCGGCCGAAATAGGCAAACAATTAAAAATTAAAAATAATATTAATAAGTTGAATCCGGGACTATTTGTTCAGGATTTTATGTAATTTTGAGGGGGAAAAAAGCCCATTTTTTATGGATGTGTTTACTTTAAATGATTGGATTGTATAGATAAATTATACCGTGATCATTAAAATAATTAAATAGAATTTAAAATAATAATTGTTAAATAATCATATGTTTACTTTGATTGATTATGATTAGAAATGATATTGAATTAAATTATGATTCTAAATTTATTCCTTTGATAATTATAGTTGGAAAATATTATTTTTACATTATATATTTAATTTTTTAAAAATAATTTATGATTAAAATATTTGATAATGTTCCTTAATTTTTTTCAAAAATAATGATTTCAATTCAAAATAAATACATATATAATTTTTTTAAAGTGCTTAATATTTTTTATTATATAATATACATTCTCGCAAATATAAGATCATACATTTTTAGCTAGTAATAATTATTTAAAACTTTTATATTTAATGTGTTATTGTTTTATTTTCTTCTAATTTTTATAAAAAATTTCATGTGAATATTTCTTTTCATACTTCATGAATTATAAATGTAAATACTTTAATGTTGCTAAATGTTTAACGTAAATTATAAATAGGCTTTTATAAATTATAGATGAAAAGAAAATTCTAGTAGCTAAATTAAATAGATGGATAAAAAATCACACCAATTAAAAAAAATTAAAAATCATTCTCTAATAGTATTTATAACGGGCTCATGTATTTATTATGATTGATAAAATTTCTAGTAAACACTTGATAAAATATGATAATTAATCAATCCAACTCTTATCAAGCTAAGTAAACTCACCTTTTATATATATATATATATATGCAAGCAGCAAGGTATACATCTATATCTCACTATTTACCCTTCACAACTTATCGTATTTTGAGGAGCTAAAAAATATGAGTGAAATTTTATTGTCCAAGTGATGATCACAATTATGCAACACCCTTCACACGGTAATTCGAGATCTAACATTTTTTTGGGGTAAATAAGATTTAACTGAAATTCAAAACGGAGCAAACTACTGACTACACTATTGAGGTACCTGAACTTGTTAAATTCGTAGTACCATTAATTGCTCTATATCAAAATTACACGAGTTATCTTACGATTGTCTTACCCTTCAATCCTCACAAAAGAAAATTCTTCGAAAATATGATTACACTGACTTGCTTTCCGTAACCGGGAGATATACGCCCTCTGCTGCTAACCAAACATTATCAGAACGCTTTTCTCGGACACCACAAACCTGCAGATGACATGTAACTATTAGAGATGCTGGGTGAGTTAGATTGATCGTCTACGAAACTTTATTCAGTGGTTCTCAACTGGAAAACTGGTTGGTGTAACTTTTTGCTACCATTTGATTCTTACCTCTTGCTGGCCACCAGCAATACGGGTATATTTCTTGTCATGACTGTGCAGGTAACCACTGGTGTCCACATGACGAAGTCTTACTCTTTGATCTTGCCTCCAAGTCTTCCCACTTCCCTCAATTTCAAGGCTAAAGTACAATAAAGTAAAAAATTCAAAATGATCAGCACGTTTTGCAAGAACATCAAATGGTGAAATGTTGAAGATTAATAAAAAAAACCTCACCTCCAGTAATCTCCAGTATCCGACTCACCATCAGTGCCAAAGCAGCTAACCTGAATGTTTTGCTTTTATGAGTCCATAATGTTACAGCAACATACAAACCACATTTCACAATATATTAAAATGGCAGAAAATATCCTATTAGAAGGAGCGATAAATATTTTTATCAGTTGAAGAAGAAGAGGAAACCATTGTCTTACAAAACTGCTGATCTTTAAGGTCAGATTTTGCTCTGCTGTCCTTAGTTGTTAATTTGATTACGCAACACAACCGAGACTACCATTTTCTGTGTCAATAAGTTCAAGCAGTACTGTGTTCTATCCATGTACGAGTTCACCACGTACAGCAGCAATGTTAGGGGGTCGCATAACTTTTACTAAATTCAGTGACTAGATTTTCTTCCTGTATGCACACATCATAAGTATGGTTCTGCAAGATTCTTGATGATACTCGTGAGAAGGGAGAATCTCTCAAGTCTCAATTGTTGTTTAAATCAGTTTATTGCTAAATCATATCATTAAAGCCATCCTCAGTAAAAAGCTTCACAGTCACAACTATATAGATGACAAACTCAAATTCATACTTTAACAAAAAGCCCATAACTAAGCCAGTCTCGAAGTAGTGAGACTCAAAGTCGAGATTCAATGAAGACTGCAAAAGATAATTATTGGCTGCTTCATTTTTAACAACATGCACTAGCACTAGTGAGAAAAAATTTTATGATATGCAGCTACGTAGTTCCAAATGCAAGCAAACAATAGAGCCGCAAGCACATCAAAGTGGATAAACTTCGTGAAGTGCATGCCATATTGAATTGAGGTGTCACTAAATATAATAAACAAGAATCTAAATATCAGAAATATCGTTCATTACATATCATATAATGTGTAATTTACACACTGTTGATCAACAATAAAACAAAGATTCATGAGCTTATATGCAATTAAATTATTATGATCTTGTATTTCTCAATAGAATCATTGTCCCTACAGTAAAGGCATACTTAAGTGATGCCTTGAGCATTTAAAGAGCATCGAGGCTCGTGCTTCATGGTCAAGGCATGCACTTCACTGAAAGGCAGAGCCTTGGCCTGAGTCTATGCCCAAATGAGGATCCTCGCTGCTTGAGGTTATGTGGAAGCCATTTGGGCTTTTAATAACTATATATGTACAAATCTTAGGGAAAACCCATGCATACTGACCTCTAAATTGCCAGATATGGGGGATGCGTGCAAGTGGCTGTGTAACCATTTCCTAGTCCTCATGTGTTGCAGCCTTATAAGGCTTCCAAATTTGATCGTGTCACCTTGTTTTGCATTGGAATCTGGTGCAGGCCTCACAACCTTCAAAGTAAAGCAATGATTCCAATAACACCAATAAATATTCCAAAACATCAGATACTTAGGTAAGACATTAAATTATATGGAACAACATGCAACATACCCAATAGCTGTTAGAATCATCAACATTGGGGAAACCAGTAACAGATTGCTGTCCACTGCCAGACCCATACGGCACATCATGAGAATGCAGCCGAAATTTTGTTCTCTCGTGCATAAGCTTTATGACAGAGCCGTAGGTAACCTACAAACAGTTGGAGAACGCAAAAAGCCGTTAAAAGAACCATTGAAACCCAAAATAGACTGCACCTAAAATCATACGGCCCGACATAAAGACATATCTCTAACTGATCAAATCATAACCACAGCCCCACTTGTACAACCAAATGCTGATCATAAATTTGGGGAGAAATTTTCAACCAACCAGCTGGTAGCCTGATACATTAGCTGAGTTCTTAATGGATTCCCACGACATACGGTGGAAGATGAGAAAAATAGCAGAAGAAAATAAGCATACGAAAACCAATTTAACTCCCATATACTTACAATTAAAAAATTTCAACTATCTAATATAAAAATTATTTTAACTGGGGAATTAAACCAAAAAAAAAAAAAGATTTATATCCCGACTACAATTCGTGCCCAAAGTCCCGACAATCAACCAACTATATCATCCCATAATTAACAATTCCATGAGCAGGAAATTTGTAACCAACCTACGCACCAATATGAACATTATCAAGGAATCAATCACAAAAGAACGTGATCACTTACCTGAACCCCTTCGGAGGCCGCGGAAACAGGAGCAGATGCGTAGTCGGAGTCCAGCGTGAAGTAGAGGAAAATCGCCAGTGCAAAAAACGAACAAGCCATGGCCAACAACAGCACCACAAACCAAGACCTCAGCCAAAAGGGAAGATTGTCGGAATCAGACGACGGATTAACGGACTGTCTGTATACTATTCTGGTCGGATCCGAAACAGATGAGGATGCGGCGGTTTTCCTGCGAGTGAGGTTTTGTTGGCCGGAGGTAGCCACGGTTGGATCTTCTAAACGACGTCGGAGCTCGATGCAATTTGGTTTCCAAGAAATTTATCGAAGAAGAATTCTGCCCTTCGACGTGTGTAGAGCCAATGGTTTTTCTCCACGTGGCCACGTCTTGACGTGGATAGTTACCATTAGTTTGTTGCACGCGTTCCATATAACTAAATTTTGTTTTTTTGTCAAATAATTTCCTTTAGGAAAAAGGTAGATAAATTTAAATTTGTACTGGTGTGTGCTTTCGTTTATTAAATGATGATTAGGCCATCCACAATGCAGCCTGTTAGGAAATCCACGTTTTTTCTGCTACTCCAACACGAGCTTTTTCGCACTTTTTACTCCGCCACATCATTGTCACGTCAAAAACAAAAAATCTCATATAACCTTTCACTATAACAAAAAAATTATCCTCTAAAAAAAAATAAAAAAAATAAAAAAAAAACTTAAATATTATATATAGATGTAATATAGTTGATTGAATTGATTGTAATTTTCCTTTTCTACACTAATCCCTCTACCTTATAAATAGAGGTGTTTAGTCCATATATTAGACACTCATATTTTTTTATTATATTCTCTCTTGTCTTTTATTTTCTCATCTTTCTCTACTAAATTTATAACACGTTATCAGCACGAGTGCTCTAGCTTCAAGGTAGAACTCATAAATAATTTTCATTCGTAATCTTTGGGTGGATGCTCTCGATAAAGCACAATATGTAACTTTCATATTGATGCTCTCGAAATAGCAGAAATATTATTATTATTATTATTATTTTTGCCAATTGCTTCAATGATCCGGTAGTAGCACAATATTAAAAGTTAATATTGATGCTCTGAAAGTATCTCATATTTTATGTTCATATTATGCCCCTGAAGAAGCATTATTTTAATTTTATGTTGATGTTCTTGAAGTAACACAACATATTTTTATTGGCAATCTCGATAGATCTATGGATACAATATAAATATATAAGATTTTCAATAATCCTGAAGAATATTATCCAAAATCTTAAATTTATCAATATTCTCGAAGAATATTGACTTTTATACACTTTTATGCTTGTGTCTTATATTGGGATATTATATTTTTTTTATGCATTTATTTTTACTCGACATTAATTGATATTTGTTTATGTGAAGATTTATCATTCTTAAGAAAGTTAATAAATATGATTCCATAAGTGTGATTAGATATTTGTTATATATATATATATTGCACGTATATATAATTATTTGTTAACTAATTTTATAACATTATTTAATAAATTAATAAATAACATAATTATTTATTTTGTACATTTTTTTACACGTATATATTCAAATTGTTATATATATATATATATATATATATATATATATATATATATATATAATTTATTAGTATCCTTAAATTCGTTTGTTTTCTTTTTAACAGTCGCAATGACAAACATTACAAAACTTGAATTTGAAGCTCTTAACATCAGTGAAAAAAACTATTTGTCATGGATTTTGGATGTTGAGGTTCATCTTGTTTCTAAGGATCTTGAAAACACAATAAAAGAAAAAAAAATAGTGAATCCCCGCAGGATCTTGCAAAATCTCTTATTTTCCTTCGCCACCATCTCGATGATGGATTGAAAGCTGAGTATCTCACTGTGAAAAAATCTTAAAGAAATGTTTGACCATCAGAGGAGTGTAGTTCTCCCAAGAGCCCATTATGAGTGGATCCATCTTCACCTACAAGATTTCAAATCTGTAAGCGATTATAACTCCGCATTATTCAAGATTTGTTCAAAGCTCAAACTTTGTGGAGAAAATATTTCTGATCAAGATCTACTTGAAAAAACTTTCTCCATCTTCCATGCTTCCAATGTGCTCCTGCAGCAGCAATATCGTGAGCATGGATTTAAAAAGTACTCTGAGCTTATTTCTTGTCTACTAGTTGCTGAACAGAACAATGAATTACTATTGAAAAATCATCAATTACACCCAACTGGCTCTACACCATTTTCTGAAGCAAATGAAATATCATTCCCTGAAGTGAATGCCAACTCAACTCAAAATCCCTATATTAGAAGAGGACGTGGGCGTGGCCATGGTTAAAAAAAAAATTACCAGCAACATGATGAAAAGAAACAGAAAACAAACCACCAGCAGTGGAAACCGAATAATGAAGAAGAAAAA
This sequence comes from Henckelia pumila, assembly GCF_033568475.1. Taxonomy (NCBI): domain Eukaryota; kingdom Viridiplantae; phylum Streptophyta; class Magnoliopsida; order Lamiales; family Gesneriaceae; genus Henckelia; species Henckelia pumila. The sequence continues at coordinate 54,546,417 of NC_133121.1, forward strand.
GGGAGAAACATGAAAGAGTATGAAGATAAGTGTTTCAAATGTGGAACGGAAGGGCATTGGTCTCGTACCTGTCGTACTCCAAAGCATCTTGTGGATCTCTACCAAAATTCGATCAAAGAAAAGGGAAAAATAGAGACAAATTTTGCTGATGATGATGGCCCTGTTGATTTAACTCACTTGGATGTCTCTGATTTTTTTTGCACAACCAGACGGGAATATTGATAATTTGATTGGGGGTGGTGTGCTAAAAAAAATAGAGTGATCAAGTTCTGCCTTTAATGCTTTCGTGTCCCTAAGATTAGTGCTTTTGGTTATCTATGTTGTTTTTTTATAATAGTCAGATTTACTTTTTTGGTTTTGGTTTTATTCAGTACAATTTTATTTTCAATTGTAATAGTGGTTAATGATTTGAGAACTTTATTTAATATAATTTCCTTCTTATGAATATTGAAGTTGTAACTTAATTTAGTATGCATTTCTTACCAAGACATATGTCTAGACAATAGTGGTACAACTCACACCATCCTTCAAAGTAAAAGGTATTTTTTGGAATTAACATTAGCTAAAAATAATGTTATAACAATATCCGGTGCATCAAAAATTATTGAAGGTCATGGAAAGGCAAAAATCATCCTGCCAAATGAGACAATTCTATATATTGAAAATGCACTCTATGCTAGCAAATCCAGTAGAAATTTTCTTAGCTTTAAAGATATACGCAGAAATGGATATCATATTGAAACATTGAATGTAAACAAGGTTGAATACCTTTGTATTACATCTATGATATGTGGTAAAAAAAACATATAAAAGAAAAATTACGTGCACTCTCTTCTGGGATGTATTGCACAATAATACAAGCAATTGAGGCAAATACAGTCACAAACAAGAAGTTTGTTGACAAGAAAACTTTCATATTATGGCACGACCGACCTGGTCACTCTGTGAGTTCAATGATGCGAAGAATAATAGATAATTCGCGTGGGCATCCCTTAAAGAATCAAAAGGTTCTCCTAAATGGTGATTTTTCATGTGTGGCTTGTTCACAAGGTAAACTAATTATAAGGCCTTTTCCAACGAAGATTGATGTTGAAATTCCAACATTCTTGGAAAGAATTCATGGGGATATTTGTGGGCCTATACACCCATCATGTGGTTCATTTCGATACTTTATAATATTGATTGATGCATCAACTAGGTGGTCACATGTTAGTTTGCTTGCAACTCGAAAATATAGCTTTTGCAAAGCTACTTGGGCAAAGGATTAAACTACGAGCTCAATTCCCTGACCACTCAATTAAGGCAATTCGCCTTGATAATGCTGCTGAATTTAAATCACAAGCATTTGATGACTTTTGTATGTCAATAGGGACTTTGGTCGAGCATTCAGTAGCCCATGTTCATACACAAAATGGTCTTGCAGAATCTTTTATTAAGCGACTACAATTAATTGCAAGACCGCTACTCATGAAAACAAAACTGCCATCTTCAGCCTGGGGTCATGCTATCATACACACTACATCGTTGATTCGTGTAAGACCAACTAATTACCACCAATATTCACCATTGCAACTTGCATATGGTCAACAACTTGAAGTTTCTAACATTAGAGTATTTGGTTGTGCGGTACAAGTACCTATCCCACCTACACAACGAACCAAAATGGGTCCCCAACGTAGACTTGGAATTTATGTGGGATATGAGTCACCGTCTATCATTAGATATTTGGAACCCTTAACAGGCAATTTGTTTACTGCAAGATTTGCAGATTGCCATTTTGATTAAACAAATTTTCCAACATTGGGTGGAGCAAAATTGTATCTTGAAGAACAAAGAAAAATCTTTTGGAATGAGAAAACATTATCTCATTATACCAAAAACAATCAATGTGAGCAAGAAGTTGAAAGAATCATTCACTTGCAAAGAATTGCAAATCAATTACCTGATGCTTTTGTTATTACAAAAAATGTAACAAAGTCACACATACAAGTAGAAAATACCCCAGTGAAGATCGATGTCCCTGCAGGATCATATAATACTTTACCCGCAAATGAATCTAAAATACGCTAGAAGCGTGGCCGAACGATTGGTTCAAAGGATACATGAAACGACCCTCACTACTAGACTATAATTAAAATAAAGGAAAATTACGGATTTTTAAAAATTTTGCCATGACCTATTTGTAAAACAAACAAGCCAACAAGACTCAGTCAGCAATTCAAATAAGGAAAGAAATACTGACATAAAAACTCAAGTGCGCTAATCATAAACATGCAATCCTAGTAACCACCTCCCGGTTACAACATAAAGTAAACTAAGGCATTTAAAAGTTCGCAATAATCATAAACATGCATAAGTGTAGACATACTACAAATTCATCAACTGTAGCACAGGGAATGCACATCCTGGCTATAAATACTGAAAGTACTCAAATAACTCTTCATTATTACATAACAGAGTAATGTGCGGAAAAACGTAAACATAAAGAAGCAACGGTCACTGGGCCTTGCACCACCGATGGCCTCATCCCAGTAGATCAAGCCCCTCCATCTCAACAACAGTCTCCTCACCTGCAAACATTCAAGCATAGTGAGTCTAAAGACTCAACAAATATAAACAGTGTAATAACAAGGGTTTAAAATACATGATGCGATACTTCAAACTATGATACATAGTATACTTTGAACTTTAACTGTAAATATGCATGAAAATATAAGAGTAATATAGCATGCAATGATGAACTCACGCTATGATAGACTTTCAACTTTCATAACATAAACTTTCATAACATTAAACTTAACCTCATGCATAACTGATTGACTGACATAAACGTAAGACGAGTCAACTGAAACTTTGAAACTTTAACTTTTCTTTTCTTTTACTTTTTCCTCTAGAAATCAAGATCCTTGATTTGTGACCCTCTGTTTCGATCATGATCATGGCTGCAGTGCACTATGCCGGCAAGACGACGAGATTTCTCCCGACGAACTTAACCCCTCTGTGGCAAGGAGACCGAGATAACTCCCGATCCCACATTGCCCCTCTGTGGCAAGGATAAACAAGATGTCTCTTGCTCCCAACCTAACCTCTATAACCTCTTGGTGAGTAGACCGAGGCATCCCCCGGCCTAGCAACACCCCTCTTTGTCACAAACAAATCACTTCATTCAAAAACATTTACTTCTTTTTTTATTCATTCATTAAGACTCGACTCACACCATCTTATTAGCATGCAAAACAAGAAAGCTTCCTTTCACTTTATGAAACTCAAGAACATGTCATATGCACACGAATAGGCAACCTTTAAGACATGAGACTCAACTCAAAAATGTGAATGTAAGGTGGATGAGTGGCTGCCCCTAAGTCAAAAGAAACAAATCACTCAACAATTTCCCTCAAACTTGACGTAGCCCGAGCAAGAGAACCGTAAGACCCTAAAATTTGTCATGCCTTAACCAAAACCCGTCCCTCTTGAACCGACACTTAACAAACACTTCAAATTACCCCTAGGAATAGGTGGTAACATCAAATGATCAAATGAGCTAATTGACAAGACAAGAAAATTGGACAGCCCCTTTTTACAAAGAAAAATCTGCACCTACACCTCCAACTTAAAAGACTCATAACTTGGTCCAAACTTATCCGAAATAAGCCCATTTTATACTGACACGACCACAACATCATGAACTTTACTATGGTACAGCCCTAACCCTACCCAGACCTCAGCCAAGACCTGCCCTGCCCCATGAACAGTACTGCCCTGCACACCCAACAACACCCAACTTACCTCTAACTCAAAAATTCAACCCCATAACCCTCTTTCCTCAACTTTTCTCCATACCAAACATCAATACACCTCAAATAACATCACTTAGGACTTTTCCCAAGCACTTGGACAACACCCAACCACACTTTCACCTCACATTTAGAAAACTTCAAATTTTAAGCATCAAAAGCCTCAAAATATTGGGTAATCAATCAAGACTCATGCAAATCAATTAAATGCCTCAACATCAATTCAATTCCAGCCCTTACACATGCAAAACATCAAAATTTAGGGCACTTCACTTCTGAATTTTCGAAATTATGCAAACCCAAACATAAAAATCCATGCCATAGCTTCTAAATTCATCATTTAATCACATAAACACCAATCATATGCAACAATAAAAAAAAACAGCCCTACCTCTACCATACCATGCTAAAAACCAAACACATACATACATATACATCATGCATTTCGAAATTTTGCAAAAGAAACTTAAGGGTGGGGGTAGATATTGCTTGAATGAAAGCCCAAGAACAATTTATACTTGCCTTCAACTTTTTACCAACAAAAATCGAAAACAAAAGGAGAGGAGAGGGCTGGACACAAGCCAAGCACCAAGCTAAGCTTATTGTGAAGCTTCTCCGGCAGCTGGAGGCGGCGGACGGCGGCTGGAGGTGGAGGAGGGGAGGCCGAACGGTCCTTCAAGGAGGAAGGGGAAGGGGGCGGCTACCTAGGTTAGAAATGGGCTAGGGTTTAGTTTTAGGTTGTAGTGTGCATTTTAGAGGGAAAATAAAAGGAGAGTGTATTGTGTGTAGTGTTTTAAAGTTACTTTTGTACTTGTAAAAGTTCTACTAGCACTATTACAACTCTTTACCTCAAAACTTTTGCACCTTTAAAACTTCTAAGTTTAAAATTTCAACTCTCAATATTTTAATTGAAATTGCACTAGCCCGGATTTAATAAAATCCTATTTTATGAAAATTTTAGGAAATAATCCAAGAAAATGATAAAATTGCTTTTTGACCCCCTAAAAATTCAAAATTTACATTTTTGGCCAAAATCCCCTTTTTCCTCTAACTTAAAATCTTAAAATCGAAAGTCTTGAAAATATACCACCGAAGCCCACCATCATCGCCTGCCGGGATAGAAACTCACTAACTAAACAATTCAAGGCATTTAATTCAAATAAGTCAAGCAATGCTATCTTTAACTTAAACTTAAACAATTAACTTCAAGAAATTAAAAATATAAATACTGAAAATAATTTTAGGCATGATATTCAAATTTTAAAAGTTCTTGGTGTTACAATTCCTCCCTCCCTAATAAGGAATTTCGTCCTCGAAATTAAAACTCACCAAAAAGCTCCGGATAGCGATCTCTGAAATCTGCTTCTACTTCCCAAGTGGCCTCTTCATCCGAATGGTTCTGCCATCTCACCTTGATCATTGGAATTGACTTGTTACGGAGTCTTCTCTCCTGTCTGTCCAAAATCCGGATGGGCGTCTCCTCATAGGACAAGTGAGGAGATAGCTGAAGCGATTCCGAACTGAGCACATGGGATGGGTTCGAGATGTACTTCCTCAACATCGACACATGAAAGACACTATGGATCTTATCAAGGTTAGGCGGCAGGGCCACTCTATAAGCCAGTGCCCCTACCCTATCCAAAATCTCGAAGGGTCCTATAAACCTCGGTGCCAACTTTCGTTTCTTCCCAAACCTCAAAACTCCCTTCAGCGGCGCTACACGGATGAATACATGATCACCCACCGAGAACTCCAAGTCTCTCCTCCGGTGATCAGCATAACTCTTCTGCCTACTCTGGGCAGTCCTCATCCTATCACGTATCTTAGCCACTACCTCGGTGGTCAACTGAACAATCTCCGGACCAAAGTCTGATCTCTCACCTATCTCATCCCACAACACTGGAGATCTACACTTCCTCCCATAAAGTGCCTCGTAGGGAGCCATGCCAATAGTGGACTGAAAACTGTTATTATACGCGAATTCCACTAGTGGTAGTCTCGACTCCCAACTACCTTGAAAATCAATAGCACATGCCCTCAAAAGATCCTCCAAAATCTGAATCACCCTCTCTGACTGGCCATAGTCTCCGGGTGGAAGGCGGTGCTAAAAAGTAGCTTCGTACCCATAGCGGAATGAAGACTCTTCCAAAAAGACGAAGTAAACCGCGGATCTCTATCAGACACTATGGAGACTGGAATACCATGTAGTCTGACTATCTCCCGGATATACAACTCCGCGAACTGAGTCATCGTGAAAGTCATCTTCACCGGTAAAATTGAGCCGACTTAGTGAGACGGTTTACAATAACCCAAATAGCATTTGAACCTCTCATTGTCTTCGGCAATCCCACAACAAAGTCCATGGTGATATTCTCCCATTTCCACTCAAGAATAGGGAGAGGCTTAAGCAATCCGGCCGGTCTCTGATGCTCCGCCTTGACCTGCTGGCATGTCAGGCATTCTGACACGAATCGGGCAATGTCACTTTTCATGCCTGGCCACCAATAAAGCTGCTGAAGATCCCGATACATCTTCGTACTACCAGGGTGGATTGAGTACGGCGATGTATGTGCCTCTGCCATGATAGTAACTCGCAGAGAATCACCTGCGGGAACCCAAAATCTACCTCTGTACCTCACAATCCCATCTACCTCAGCATACAAACCGCTGCCTTTCTCCTCATCTCTCTGTCTCCACTTCCTGATCTGCTCATCAACTGACTGCGCTGCACGTATACGATCAAAAAGTGTAGTCTGCACACTTAGGGAAGACAATCGGGGAGCTCTACCACTTGCATAAAACTCAAGACCATACCTCTGAATCTCAACCTGCAACGGTCTAGACACTGACAAGGAGGTAATCACTGCAGTCTTCCTGCTCAAAGCATCTGCAACCACATTAGCTTTACCAGGGTGGTAGCTAATATTGCAGTAATAGTCCTTCACCAACTCTAACCACCTACGCTGCCTCATATTCAACTCCTTCTGGGTGAAGAAGTACTTGAGGCTTTTGTGGTCTGTGAAGATCTGACTCTTCTCTCCGTAAAGATAGTGTCTCCAAATCTTAAGAGCAAACACTACCGCTGCCAACTCTAAGTCATGAGTAGGGTAGTTCTTCTCGTGCTCCTTCAATTGCCTAGAAGCATAGGCAATAACTCTGTCTCGCTGCATCAGAACTGCTCCAAATCCCAACTTGGAAGCATCAGTATACACCACAAAATCACCTTGCCCGGATGGCATGGTCAACACTGGCGCTGTCGTAAGAGCTTCCTTCAAAGTATTAAAGCTCCTTTGACACTCGGCACTCCAAACAAACTTGGCGTTCTTCTTAGTCAACGCTGTCATAGGCACAGCAATGGAGGAAAAACCCTTGATAAATTTTCGGTAATAACCGGCTAATCCAAGAAAACTTCGAATCTCAGACGCGCTCCTCGGTATAGACCACTCCTTCACTGCTTGAACCTTTGAAGGGTCTACTTCCACACCGCTCTTAGAAATAATATGACCCAAGAAAGCAACTTTCTCCAACCAGAATTCACACTTACCAAACTTGGCGAACAACTTGTGCTCTCGAAGCACCTCAAGAACGGTCCTCAATTGCTGTTCATGCTCCACTCTATCCTTCGAATAAATGAGGATGTCATCAATGAAAACAATGACAAAGCGGTCCAAGTAAGGCTGAAACACGCGGTTCATAAGATCCATGAAAACCGCGGGCGCGTTCGTCATCCCAAACGGCATCACAAGGAACTCGTAATGACCGTAACGAGTCCTAAAAGCTGTCTTCGACACATCTGACTCCTTCACCTTCAACTGGTGATAACCTGAACAAAGATCAATCTTCGAAAAGATGGATGCACCTTGCAATTGGTCGAAGAGGTCCTCGATCCTAGGTAAAGGGTACTTGTTCTTCACAGTCACTCCGTTCAAACCTCGGTAGTCTATGCACAATCTTAGACTACCGTCCTTCTTCTTAACGAAGAGAACTGGTGCGCCCCATGGGGAGAAACTAGGGCGTATGAATCCCTTGTCAAGCAACTCTTGAATCTGCTCTTTTAACTCCTTCATTTCGGCAGGAGCCAATCTGTACGGTGCCTTGGAGATAGGCACAGTACCGGGAATCAAATCTATAGAGAACTCCACTTCTCTATCGGGCGGAATTCCCACAACATCGCTAGGGAACACATCCTCAAACTCCCTGACGACAGCCACATCAGAAATAACTGGTCGCTCTGGCAGCTCTGTCAAAGATAAACTGGCTAGAAATGACTCGCACCCACTAAGCACAAGCCTCTGAGCTTGCATGGTAGAAATGACTCGAGTCTTCCTCAAGCTCTTAGCAGCCTCGAACCAAAATGGTTCCTCGCCCTCAGGCCTGACCAGCACTGATCTCTGCTGGAAGTCTATCATCACCGCATTCTTCGTCATCCAATCCATCCCAAGAATCAGGTCAAACTCTGGCAAAGGTAGCACTATGAGGTCTGCTACCACTGACTGACCCTGCAAAAGCAATACAAGATCTCTCACCAAGCTCCTGGTGGATAGCTCTTCCCCTGAGAGGATAGTAACTGAGAATCCAACCTCCAATTCCTCGCTCTGAATGCCCCTCTCAAGGGCAAAAGACTCCGATATAAAAGAATGGGTAGCCCCTGAGTCTAATAAGGCCCTCGTGGCTACGCCTGCCACAACAATCCTACCTGCATAGCAGTAGTTACAACGACAAAAAGGTTGAAGTTAAAACCACGAGTTCTACTTAGGCTCATTCTAATTCAACAATTCCCAAACAAGATACTATTCATGCTAAACAGTCAAAGGTCCTAAGACATGCAACAAGTTACTAGAGTAAAACCTCAAACAAGCAAAGACTTAGAGTCGCATGCATCAACGAATCTTTAACTGCTCTAACCCAAAAGTTAAGATATTACCTGTGAGAAGAGTAGTGTCTGGGTCGGCCTGCTCGGCCTCCATCACGAACACTCTGCCCTGCACGGGCCTCCTCAGCTCTGGACAATGGGTAGAGATATGGCCTGACTTCTTGCACTTGAAGCAAACTCCAGCATCCTTCAAACATCTCCCAAAGTGCGGGCGGTGGCAAACCTTGCAAATGGGCTTCTCCCCATCCTTGGGAGGAGCCTGTTTCTGGGCCTGACGCCCCTGTGGTGTCTGCTGTCCCTGCTGTCTCGGTGGTCCATGATACGGATTCTTGCCGTGCTGCTGCTGCTGAGACTGGCCCTGATGAGGAAAGGGCCTCTTGCCATGCGCCTCCGCGCTAATATCTCTCAGTGTCTGCTCGGACCTCAAGGCGCGCCTCAGCGCTGAAGCATAATCAGCTGGCTCCGCCATAAGTACATCCCTACGGATGGCGGGTCGAAGCCCCACAAGAAAGTGCTCCAGCTTCTCCTTCTCGTCACCTCCAATCAAAGGCACGAAATGGAAGCCCCTCTCGAACTTCACCACAAACTGTGCCACCGACAAATTTCCCTGTCTCAAGCTCATAAACTCCGTCTTCAAACGGGCTCTCACATCAGCAGTAAAATACTTCTCAAAGAACAGCTTCTTGAACTCAGTCCAAGGTAGAGTAGCTGGGTCCACAATCTTCTCCATTCCCTCCCACCAGAGGGCGGCATCATCCTGGAGGAGAAACACAGCACACCTCACTCTATCTGGATCTCCCAGCTGTATATAGCAAAAGATCACCTCCAGAGAACGGATCCAACCCTCCGCTATCAACGGATCAGTGGTGCCAGCGAAGTCCTTCAGATTCATCTTCCGGAATGCTCATAAACAGTCCCCACTCCTGCTCTAGGAGAATCCACATGACGCTCGAGAATGCGGGCCAATCCCGCTAGCACCTGTCCTCCTACATCCACCTGCGGCGGCGGTAAAGGCGGCGGCGGTGGAGGAGGCGGCGGTGGAGGCGTAACTGCACGCTGATCACGACGACGAGCCATCTAAATGCATTGAGAAAATCTAACATTCAAATTTCATGCCTTAGAAAATATTTTTACTTCAAATTTAAACTTCTCAATAACTCAAGAAACTAATACATCAAAACTTAAACAGATAGAGACATTAAACTTAAATCTTACAGACTTTGAGGCGAGATCCCCTGAGTTTCAGCAACCGGCAGTAGGCTCAGCCCAAACCAAGACCGTGCTCTGATACCAACTGAAACGACCCTCACTACTAGACTATAATTAAAATAAAGGAAAATTACGGGTTTTTAAAAATTTTGCCATGACCTATTTGTAAAACAAACAAGCCAACAAGACTCAGTCAGCAATTCAAATAAGGAAAGAAATACTGACATAAAAACTCAAGTGCGCTAATCATAAACATGCAATCCTAGTAACCACCTCCCGGTTACAGCATAAAGTAAACTAAGGCATTTAAAAGTTCGCAATAATCATAAACATGCATAAGTGTAAACATACTACAAATTCATCAACTGTAGCACAGGGAATGCACATCCTGGCTATAAATACTGAAAGTACTCAAATAACTCTTCATTATTACATAACAGAGTAATGTGCGGAAAAACGTAAACATAAAGAAGCAACGGTCACTGGGCCTTGCACCACCGATGGCCTCATCCCAGTAGATCAAGCCCCTCCATCTCAACAACAGTCTCCTCACCTACAAACATTCAAGCATAGTGAGTCTAAAGACTCAACAAATATAAACAGTGTAATAACAAGGGTTTAAAATACGTGATGCGATACTTCAAACTATGATACATAGTATACTTTGAACTTTAACTGTAAATATGCATGAAAATATAAGAGTAATATAGCATGCAATGATGAACTCACGCTATGATAGACTTTCAACTTTCATAACATAAACTTTCATAACATTAAACTTAACCTCATGCATAACTGATTGACTGACATAAACGTAAGACGAGTCAACTGAAACTTTGAAACTTTAACTTTTCTTTTCTTTTACTTTTTCCTCTAGAAATCAGATCCTTGATTTGTGACCCTCTGTTTCGATCATGATCATGGCTGCAGTGCACTATGCCGGCAAGACGACGAGATTTCTCCCGACGAACTTAACCCCTCTGTGGCAAGGAGACCGAGATAACTCCCGATCCCACATTGCCCCTCTGTGGCAAGGATAAACAAGATGTCTCTTGCTCCCAACCTAACCTCTATAACCTCTTGGTGAGTAGACCGAGGCATCCCCCGGCCTAGCAACACCCCTCTTTGTCACAAACAAATCACTTCATTCAAAAACATTTACTTCCTTTTTTATTCATTCATTAAGACTCGACTCACACCATCTTAATAGCATGCAAAACAAGAAAGCTTCCTTTCACTTTATGAAACTCAAGAACATGTCATATGCACACGAATAGGCAACCTTTAAGACATGAGACTCAACTCAAAAATGTGGGTGTAAGATGGATGAGTGGCTGCCCCTAAGTCAAAAGAAACAAATCACTCAACAATTTCCCTCAAACTTGACGTAGCCCGAGCAAGAGAACCGTAAGACCCTAAACTTTGTCATGCCTTAACCAAAACCCGTCCCGCTTGAACCGACACTTAACAAACACTTCAAATTACCCCTAGGAATAGGTGGTAATATCAAATGATCAAATGAGATAATTGACAAGACAAGAAAATTGGACAGCCCCTTTTTACAAAGAAAAATCTGCACCTACACCTCCAACTTAAAAGACTCATAACTTGGTCCAAACTTATCCGAAATAAGCCCATTTTATACCGACACGACCACAACATCATGAACTTTACTATGGTATAGCCCTAACCCTGCCCAGACCTCAGCCAAGACCTGCCCTGCCCCATGAACAGTACTGTCCTGCACACCCAACAACACCCAACTTACCTCTAACTCAAGAATTCAACCCCATAACCCTCTTTCCTCAACTTTTCTCCATACCAAACATCAATACACCTCAAATAACATCACTTAGGACTTTTCCCAAGCACTTGGACAACACCCAACCACACTTTCACCTCACATTTCGAAAACTTCAAATTTTAAGCATCAAAAGCCTCAAAATATTGGGTAATCAATCAAGACTCATGCAAATCAATTAAATGCCTCAACATCAATTCAATTCCAGCCCTTACACATGCAAAACATCAAAATTTAGGGCACTTCACTTCTGAATTTTCGAAATTATGCAAATCCAAACATAAAAATCCATGCCATAGCTTCTAAATTCATCATTTAATCACATAAACACCAATCATATGCAACAATAAAAAAAAACAGCCCTACCTCTACCATACCATGCTAAAAACCAAACACATACATACATATACATCATGCATTTCGAAATTTTGCAAAAGAAACTTAAGGGTGGGGGTAGATATTGCTTGAATGAAAGCCCAAGAACAATTTATACTTGCCTTCAACTTTTTACCAACAAAAATCGAAAACAAAAGGAGAGGAGAGGGCTGGACACAAGCCAAGCACCAAGCTAAGCTTATTGTGAAGCTTCTCCGGCAGCTGGAGGCGGCGGACGGCGGCTGGGCGGCGGCTGGAGGTGGAGGAGGGGAGGCCGAACGGTCCTTCAAGGAGGAAGGGGAAGGGGGCGGCTACCTAGGTTAGAAATGGGCTAGGGTTTAGTTTTAGGTTGTAGTGTGCATTTTAGAGGGAAAATAAAAGGAGAGTGTATTGTGTGTAGTGTTTTAAAGTTGCTTTTGTACTTGTAAAAGTGCTACTAGCACTATTACAACTCTTTACCTCAAAACTTTTGCACCTTTAAAACTTCTAAGTTTAAAATTTCAACTCTCAATATTTTAATTGAAATTACACTAGCCCGGATTTAATAAAATCCTATTTTATGAAAATTTTAGGAAATAATCCAAGAAAATGATAAAATTGCTTTTTGACCCCCTAAAAATTCAAAATTTACATTTTTGGCCAAAATCCCCTTTTTCCTCTAACTTCAAATCTTAAAATCGAAAGTCTTGAAAATATACCACCGAAGCCCACCATCGTCGCCTGCCGGGATAGAAACTCACTAACTAAATAATTCAAGGCATTTAATTCAAATAAGTCAAGCAATGCTATCTTTAACTGAAACTTAAACAATTAACTTCAAGAAATTAAAAATATAAATACTGAAAATAATTTTAGGCATGATATTCAAATTTTAAAAGTTCTTGGTGTTACAATACAGTACCCAGAAAAAGAAAGGTACAAGAAAAACAAGGTTCGAAAACTCCAGAAGAAGAAACCTTACATCAAAATGAAACAGATGTGGATAAAGTGATCCATGAAGAATCACAACCACATGAAAAAATTGAGACTTCAACAAATTATTTGATATCTCGTAAAATATGGGATCGCGGAAATACGAACATCGATAATGTGTTCGCACTTAACATGGCTCTTGATATCATGCAAGGTATTGATGATCCCAAACCACAATCTGTTAAAGATTGTCAACAAATAAATGATTGGCCAAAATGGAAGGAAGCTATACAAGCTGAATTAGATTCTCTAAAAAAACTTAAAGTGTTTGGACCCATAGTTCAAACACCCGAAAATGTAATCCCCGTAGGATAAAAATGAGTGTTTGTACGAAAAAGAAATGAAAATGGCAAAATTGTAAGATACAAAGCCAGACTTGTAGCCCAAGATTTTTCTCAAAGACCTGGAATCGATTACGAGGATACATATTCACCTGTGATGAATACCACCACTTTTCGATTCTTGATTAGTTCGGCTCTATCAGAAAATTTGGATATGCGACTTATGGATGTGGTCACTGCATATTTATATGGTTCACTTGATAGCGACATATACATGAAAATCCCTGAAGGATTTAAACCATCAGAATCAAGTGATACAAATCCCAATAACTTGTTCTCAATTAAATTGCAAAAATCGTTATATGGATTAAAACAATCTGGGCGAATGTGGTACAATCGCCTTAGCAAATATTTACTACAAGAAGGTTATACAAATAATGCTATTTGCCCATGCGTTTTTACAAAAAAAACGGATGAGGGTTTTGCAATCGTGGCAGTATATGTCGATGATCTAAATCTTATAGGAACTCCCGAAGAGATCACTAAAACTGTCAAATATTTAAAAAGTGAATTTGAGATGAAAGATTTTGGAAAAACAAAGTTTTGTCTCGGATTGCAAATCGAACATTTATCAGAAGGAATATTTGTTCATCAATCTTCATACACAGAAAAAATATTAAAACGATTTTACATGGACAAATCACATCCATTTGCATCACCATGGTCGTACGATCACTTGACACTAATAAAGATCCTTTTCGTCCACTTGAATATGTAGAAAATATCATTGGTCCTGAAGTGCCATATCTTAGTGCAATCGGTGCATTGTCATACCTTGCAAATTGTACTCGACTAGATATAGCATTTTTTGTCAACCTTCTAGCAAGATATAGTTCTTCTCCAACCCGAAGACATTGAAATGGTGTAAAACATATATTTATTTACCTTCGTGGTACAACTCACATGGGATTATTTTATTCGAAAAAATTAAATTTCTCTTTAATAGGATATGCAGATGCAGCTATCTTTCAGATCCGCATAAAGACAAATCCCAAACGGGTTATGTGTTTACACGAGAGGAAACCGCTATTTCATGGAAGTCAACAAAGCAAACTTTGACAGCGACATCATCAAATCACTTTGAGATCATTGCAATGCATGAAGCAAGTCGAGAATGTATATGGTTGAGATCTATAACTCAACATATTCAAGAATCATGCGGACTACCAACAACGAAAGATAGTCCGACGACTATTTTTGAAAATAATGCTGCTTGCATTTCACAACTAAAAGGAGGGTATATCAAAAGCGATCGAACGAAACACATTTCACCAAAGTTTTTCTACACACACGAACTTCAACAAAAAGTTGATATTGATGCCCAACAAATCTGTTCAAGTGACAATGTAGCTGATTTATTCACAAAGGTATTACCGACATCAACATTCAAGAAATTGGTGCAAAAGATAGGGATGCATCAATTAAAAGATATTCGGTGATTGAAATCAGAGGGAGTATCAAAGGGGGAGTATCAATTGTTGTACTCTTTTTCCTTCGTTCAGGTCTTTCCCACTGGGTTTTACTGACAAGGTTTTAACGAGGCAACATTGAACTCTCCATCAATCATCTAAGGGAGAGTGTTATATATAGATGTAATATAGTTGATTGATTTGATTATAATTTTCTTTTTCTACACTAATTTCTCTACCCTATAAATAGAGGTGTTTAGTCCATATATTAGACACTCATCCTTTTCTATTATATTCTCTCTTGTCTTTTATCCTCTCAAAAAAAAAAAAATTTAAACAATTTTTTTATGGACCCCACACTCAATTCAAATATATCAACTATCAATTTATAAATTTTATATATTAATACATACAAATGATGTATTTTTATTATGTTTTACTTAATTTTCATAAAAAAATATAATTTTTATTAATTAAAAATTATAAAATTTTTAGATTTTTATTATTAGATGTATTTTATCATTGATTTATTTTAAAAAATTATACAGCTAGTTTAATAAAAAAAAATTACAATAACTATACACACAATTTTTAAAAATAAAAACACAAAAAACAAATGAAAGTAAAAATTATAATAAAAATAAAAACTAACAAACAAATGAAAAAACACGCTCAAAACACAAAAGTGTGTGTATATATATATATATATATATATATATATATATAAGACATCGTTTGGTTTGAGTGATGATATAAGTAATACATAGATAAGTAATATAATGTAATAAAAAGTAAATAAGAAATGATAGTTAAAATAGTATTGAATTTGATTGATAGATTATAGTTTATTTTATTTGATTGATTAAATTTTATATAAAAATGTTAAATGACTATTTTGTCCTTTTCACAATAAATAAAATAAAAATTATATTATTTATAAGGGGTAATATAGTAATTTAAATTCAATGATTTGATTTATGTATTATAAATAATTAATGATTTGATTGATGTAAAATAAATAGTTAATATATGGATAAATAATATGATGAGAAGAACGCGAGATGAGATGAGATGAGTTATACATATATTAGCAATATGATAACAGAACGGTGCCTAAGAATAATATATTTATATATATTAAACAATAATAAATAAAAAAAATGGAGAGCAAAAGACGCTCTTGATTTGCTCTGACAGGGAAAGAGCTGGTCACCCCAATGGAAGCCCAAAGAGCTGTCATTGGGATGCCCTTAATAACACATAATAACACTCTCCACATCATCAAAAGGTAACAGATACTTCTTTCACCCATAATTCTTTTAACTTTAACACTCATTATTTATGGGTCCCACATTCCACTCAATAATTTAAAATTGTTTTATATTAAATAAATACATTTTTAATATATTTTAAAATATTTAAATTTATCTTTATTTTTTAAATAATAATCTTATTTTTTTTAGTTTTAATTTTATTAATTTAAAAAATATAATAAAATCATTTAAATATATTTATTAAATACAATGTAATTATGAAATTGAAATGCAACAATAACTTAGGAAAAAAATCACAATACGATGCAATTAAAAAGAACATATGAAATACTAATTCACGGATTTTTGTTATAATTCCCCCATATATGCTCCACTAAGTTGGCACAAAGTTGTGGGTTTTGTGTATAATTCAACCAATTTGTAAGAAATGCACTCATATTTTCATCCATTTCAGATAGAAAATAAGATTGTAGAAACTAATAAAAAAGAGAAGGGAGAAATTGAAGAAGTGATTAATTTATATATTATAAAAAAATTTAAGAAAAATCATAAGTTGGTAGTGTTTGGAAACAAATGAGAAAATCTAAAAATCAAAGTTGGGTAGTGTTTGATAAATAAGTGATTAGAGTGATTTTAACAATAACCTTCTTATTAGAATCACTTTTGAAGAATCATAATCACCTCATGACTAGCTTTTGGATTTCAATTAAGTTAAGCATAAGCTAACACATAATCTAGGTTTAAGAAACACACAAAAATAATTTTTTAAAGTCAAAAGCTAACAATCACTTTTTTTTAGTGATTGCAAACATTTTCTTAGTAGAATTACCTGATTTAGATGTTTGTTTTCGGTAGAGTACTCTACCTAAGAATTGATATATGATCGTATTCTGAATATTATGTAGTATATATGCAATACAATTAATTTTTTATATGTTTAGTTTTGATATGCTCAAAATAAATAAGACCTAACTTCTAGATGTCAAGATATAAGTAACATAAATTAAAAACAAAAATTAAGCAGTAATAAACTGAAAATAAATAAAATATAAAACAAAACTAATAAATAAATGTAATAAAAACTTAGATCACTAATTTTTGACGTGTGAAATCGATAGCAGAAGCAGAAATCCCATTCAAAATAAAAAAAGACTCGTTCATATCGAACATTAGTATTGAATGTTTATCATGTGCAATCGTTTCACCCCTACATATTCATTTTGGATTTATAAAAATTTTTGCAAAAGAATAAATTACTACCTTCATTGTCTTTGGCCTCAACCTTTTTTAGTGTCTCAAACTCAGGTAGTACCTGCATCTACCAATTTTTTTTTTCTTCTCTGCAGCAATAAATTACTAAATTATGGTTTTAGTAAATAATGACATTCCAGGGTTGAATTTGAAGATATTTTATTAAATAAATTCACACATTATAATTATCTACATACAAACACCATTTATCATTCAATTTAGATCCAAAGCTTGGTGGCTGATGGGTTTGAGAGTGGCTTCAGCCTTGCTAAAATTCATACGGGAGTCGAGGCCCTTTTGTTTTCCTTTTGATATGCAATGCCAATGTCTTAAGCGAAAATCCAGATTTCATAAGAACATAGCAAAGAAAATTCAATACATGTGAAAAAACAATTCAATCTATCATAAATAATACGGATCCCCAGTATGAAGTTGATTCTCAAAATATAAAGAGCATCATACCATAAATATACACAAGGACAAACTCTCATCAAAATTAATCCTTGACTTGTAAATTGTTTATCAACTCTTCCAAAGTGGGTAATGTTGAATTAATTGAGGCAAAAACTTACTCATATTATTCACGAGAGAAGGTATATATACAACCAAAGTACAACAGAAATATCCATAACAATAGGATCTCAAGCTATAAGAATAATAACAGAAAGATGCATATAACAACATCCTTAATACTAGGAACTAATATTACACGTGACATATTCTATACTCCCCCTCAAGCTTGATTGAAGATACACTGAAGATCAAGCTTGCCACAGAGTTCTTGGAAGTGCTGATGAGGTAAGGCTTTAGTTAGGATGTCAGCAACTTAGAGATGAGAAGGAACATAGTTCAGATTGATAGTTTTGTTTTCAATCTTTTCGCTAATGAAGTGCCTATCAATCTCGATATGCTTTGTACAGTCATGTTGTACAGGGTTTTTTGCGATGCTTAGACCTGATTGGTTATCACATAAAATATTCACAGAATTTTGATTTTCAACCTTTAGTTCCTCCAGTACACGTCTATGCCAAATTCCTTCACAAATGCCCAATGACAAAGCTCGGAATTCTGATTCGGCACTGCTTCGAGACACTACTGCTTGTTTCTTACAGCGCCATGACACTAAATTTCCCCAGATAAACGAGGAATAACCTGAAGTAGATTTTTTGTCAAAGGTGTCTCCTGCCCAGTCTGCATCTGTATAGACTTCTATTTCACGACTCGAGATTTTTCTGAACATTAGTCCGGTGCCTGGATTGCCTTTGAGATATCGTAAAATTCTGAACACAGCTTCCATATGAACTTCGCTGGGATTGTTCATGAATCTGCTTACTGCACTTACAAGAAAACCAATATCAGGGCGAGTATGTGATAAGTAAATCAATCGACCTACCAAACGTTGATATTGCTCATTATTTGCTGCGGGTTCACTCTCACGAGCTACAAGCTTCACATTTGAATCCATGGGAGTTTCAATTGGCTTGCATCCCATCATTTCCATATCTCTAAGTAAATCAAGAACATATTTCCTCTGAGAGATAGAAATTTTATCTTTTGAACGCCCCACTTCCATTCCAAGAAAGTATCTTAAGTGACCTAGATCCTTGATTTCAAATTCTTTAGAGAGAACTTGCTTTAGTCGATCAATTTCTTCCCTGTCATTCCCAGTAATTACAATGTCATCAACATAGACACTTAATATCGAACACTTGCCTTTAGGATCATGTTTGACAAAACGAGTGTGATCTGCTTGACATTGTTTATATTGTTGAGTCTTGAGCACTCGGGAAAAACGATCGAACCATGCCTGTAGTAACCCGCATTTCTAATTAGTGATTAATGAGTAATTAATCACGTGATCATGTTTAGATTAAGTAAAACATGATTAAGTAAGTTCCCGTTGGGATAACGGACTTCAGAAATGGATTTAGAGCACTCGAATTAGTTGAATTGGTTCAGCAGGATCGGACGATCCGAAGAGGAGTTCGGACGATCCGAAGTGGATCGGAAGCTCCGTGCCAGGATTGGAGGCTCCGATCGAGATCGGACGCTCCGTCGGCAAGATCGGTAGCTCCGATCTGGGCCAATGCACACGTCATCGCTTACGTCAGTAAGGTGACGTCATGGCTGACGTAATATTGAGCGATCGGAAGCTCCGAAGGTGCGATCGGAGGTTCCGATCGAGTTCGGACATTCCGAACCAGGTTTGGAGGCTACGAACGCTGTCTATAAATAGAGGGTCCGAGAATTCATTTTCTCGCACCAATTTCCTCTCTTCTCTTTGATTCCTAAGCCTTCTAACTCAGATCTAGGGAGATCTAGGCATCCTACGGGGAATCCAGAAGTGGCTTAGTGATCTAGACGTCGTCGCGGAGCTATGGCCTAGTTTTGAGGCTATCGACAGCAAAGGGCTAACGACGGACGCAAGTATAGCTTTGGTATCCTAAAAATATTTAGGAGTACGCTTTAGCTTAGTTAAGGATTTTAGAGCTTTATTGTTGATGCATGGATATTTGCATTGTAGTAGCAGTAGACTGGACTAGTAGGCTTGGAGTATAGGCCAGTGGAGCTAGGTTGTCCAGCATTGTTAGAGGTACGTAAGTACTGACCGAGATAGCCGGCATGATATATTTGCTTGTATGTTGCATGAGTATGTGCTATATGCTTTATCATGTTTTAGCATGTTTTACCGTCTTAGCACATACATGATTTTACGTGTGATTGCATCCGAAGAGATGTGAGTCATTGACAGTCTCCATAGGGAACTATGATCTCATTTTGGACTCGAGTCAGGTATGACAGTTTCCATATGGGACTTGTATCCTGTTTTGGATTTGGGTCAGGATGGGGTTGGCTCAGCCCTGATATGGAGTATACGAGTACCCCGCGGAGTCGCCCTCCAGCCGGTACTGTATATTCTCGGTGCCATGAGCAAGTATTTTCACTTGAGTTTTAAATCATCTGTGTGCGCATATTTGTATTTATATCATTGCTTCGTATTGAGCGTTCTAGCTCACGCCCCTGTGTTTGGGTATTGTGTACCTTGTGGCGGGGCAGGTTTGAGGCTGGATGGTCCAGGCGGCTCTCAGCAGAATTGAGCTTTGGGGAGTGCGAGGTTGTAGAGGGTAGGGATTTATTACCCTGAACCTTCGATTTGGTTGTATAACAGTATTTATACACTTGTGATATCTTCGGTTGTATTCTGCCGATTGGATTTGTTGTATTTTAATTATCCGCACTTTAAGCTTTAAGCTTTTATTGCGTGCGTTTTTACTATAACTCTGATTAGGTAGTGGATCCGGGTTGGGTCACTATATTTTTGGTATCAGAGCGATGCATTGCACTGGGAATATCATAAAGCGGATTTAGTAATTATCTGTTCTTGTGCAACAGATGGTAGATTACGACGAGAGCCACGGTAGCATAGACGGCGGTCGTTGGGGCGATCCGGATGATTGTAGATGTCGGGGACAGCCTGAGGAGCGCAGGCGAGTGAGTATGCATAGATTCAAGGAGGTTAGCCCGAGGCCTTTGACGGGTGGTGAGACAGCTGAAGAGGCGGAGGATTGGCTTGAGAGGATGGAGCAGTGCTTCCAGGAGTTCCATTGCACGGCTGAGGATAGGATGGAGATTCTTGCCTTTATGCTTGAGGGCAGAGCGAGGAAGTGGTGGAGATCTACTTCCGCACCGTTCATAGCAGCTAGAGGTGCAGCTACGTGTTGGAGAACGCGGCGATCAGATCAATCAGAATTGATACCCGGTGCAGCGGAAGTTTAAAAATTTTATATGGAACGATTCCATATTGGGTATCAAAACTTTACGATTAAATTGTGTGTGTAAAAATTAAATAACAATTATAAATTTTTACCTCCAATCTCGAATCGAGATTATGGACACCAACAGATTACTCTGCTCTTGTTGTATATCCCTGGAACTGATGGACGAACTGTTCTTCAATCAGGTCCACGAACGGATAATTAATCCCTCTGATAGATTGCACTAGAAAATCTATCAGAAGTTTCTACGAAGAGAATTAACGAATTTGATCCGTTAAACCAGACTGTAATTCAAAATTCACAGACTGGATTTTTCCGAGCAGAGGGGAGGGGGGCGGCGGCCACACTTAATAAAATTAGGGTTTTTCAAAAATAATTTTGTGACCTGTTGTGTGTAATTTCTGTACTGCAATAACTTATTTATAATGTAGGCCGCTAACAGCTTAGGGCCCATTAGTCATAAGTTCAAGCCCGACAAGCAAAGCCCGCATGTTCAGAAATTAATATAAAATTCATCATGACTCCGATTGATAAACCGATTTCACCAATGTGCACAGAAACCATTTCTGCACCTTTTAAAGTCAAGATAAATTTTTCTGAATCCGAATTCAGTGATTTCCAAAAATGCCCATCCCTATGTCATTTTAGGAAATCTTACTCCTCTACTCTTAATTAAGAAGTCCAACTTCTTTGTTCATTAAATTTAACTCTTTAAATTTAACTATCTCAACGGGGATTAAAAATCCATTACTTTGTGTGACCCTCAATGGTTCAGAGATACAGCTAGCCGTGGGCTCACAACTCCTTGTGACTCGGAACAACAATTTCTGACTTGCCCATCGAATCATGGTAAGAGCGCCTAGCAACATCGCCCCATGATTTCCTAGGTATCACTGATAGTGCCTGCAAGAACCAATAGATTTTGGTTAGCGTACAGTACGGTCCCTTCATCCAAATATCCCGATCGAATCAACAACCATTGGTAAATCGAGAGTCGTTCGAGATTTGATAACTATGCAATACATCTTGAAGATCAAATAGTGACATCGCATGTGCTACTAAGAAACCATTTCTTAAAACACATCATGTACTCTGGCCAGAGATTCGTCACACTAATATCTCCTCAGATCGCATAGGATATCCACACTCGCAAGTATGTGGTGAATCCTTGACAACAAAGCATCGACTCCTATATGTGTTGTAACTGTACCCAATCCCGACACCTTATGACCCCAATAGAGTCGGTAAACGAGTCAAAGCACAGTACTAGCATATAGAGTCTCAATGATGTTTCAAGTAGTAAGGACTAATGGTGTACAACCAAAACCGCGGACTTTATCCACTCGATAAGTGATAACCACTTGGAAAGTCCGGATAGGGTAGTTCGATCATTCATCGTATGAATATCCATTTGCATGCTTCGAACATCTCTATGTTCGTTACCAATGAAACATGGTACTCTGCATCGCAAATGCTAGTCTCAAACTCGAGCGATCCTTATCCTTATTGTCGGACGGCTCAATCGACTAGGAACAGTTTAGAATATACAGTGACTATAAGATGTGTTTCATGCCATGTTCTACCACATCTTACATACACTATAGTATATTCAAGGTCTTTATCAAAACAACAATAGTAAATCACAATATAACAATATGAAGAAAGATAAAGTCATTGCCATCAATAAAAGTGTAAATTATATTAAACAAAAGATTGTTTATACAAAGAGTCATCAAAGCCCTTAGCCACAAGTTGGCTCACCGGGCACCTACTCTTTCAATCTCCCACTTGCCCTAAAGCCAACTAGTCATACTACGTAGACCCATTGCTTCGCGATGTTTGTCAAATAATGGTCCTGGCAAGGGCTTAGTAAGTGGATCAGCGATATTGTCTGCAGAGACCACTCTTTCGACAGTGATGTCTCCTCTTTCCACAATCTCCCGGATGATGTGGTATTTCCTCAGTACGTGTTTGGATCTTTGATGAGACCTTGGTTCCTTTGCCTGAGCAACGGCACCCGTGTTGTCACAGTACACCGGGACTGGACCAACAACTTCGGGAATGACGCCCAACTCTTGGACGAAATTCCTCATCAAAACGGCCTCTTTAGCAGCAGCTGATGCTGCAATGTATTCTGCCTCAGTGGTGGAATCCGCTGTGGTGTCCTGCTTGGAACTCTTCCAAGAGACAGCACCGCCATTGAGCATGAACACAAATCCAGAGGTTGACTTCGAGTCATCCACGTCACTTTGGAAGCTAGAGTCGGTATAGCCTTCCAATTTTAGTTCTCTTCCTCCATATACCATGAACATATTCTTAGTCCTTCGTAAGTACTTAAGAATGTCCTTCACGGCTTTCCAATGCATTTGACCGGGATTAGCTTGATATCTGCTCGTGACACTCAGAGCAAATGCTACATCCGGTCTGGTAGATATCATCCCATACATGATACTACCTATGGCTGACGCATATGGTACATGTGTCATTTTCTCTATCTCTTCTTCAGTCTTGGGACACATAGACTTGGATAGAGAAACTCCATGACACATGGGTAGATGTCCTCTCTTGGACCCATCCATTGAAAACCGTTTCAATATGGTGTCGATGTAGGTTGATTGAGTGAGTCCTATCATTCTCTTAGATCTATCTCTATAGATCTGTATCCCTAGAATATAGGATGCCTCACCCAAATCCTTCATCGAGAATCTACCTGATAACCATATCTTTGTTGACTGCAACATCCCTACGTCATTCCCAATGAGTAGGATGTCATCAACATAAAGTACTAAGAATGTCACAACATCCTTAACTACTTTCTTGTACACGCATGGTTCCTCCGGGTTCTTGATGAAACCAAAATCCTTTATTGTTTCATCAAATTTCTGGTTCCAACTTCTTGATGCTTGTTTTAGACCATAAATTTATCTCTGAAGCTTGCATACCTTATGCTCGCTTCCCATGGATGTGTACCCCTCAGGCTGCTTCATATAGATTTCTTCCTTAATGTCTCCATTAAGAAAAGCGGACTTCACATCCATTTGCCATATCTCATAGTCATACCAAGCAACTATGGCAATAAGGATTTTTATGGACTTGAACATTGCAACTGGTGAAAAGGTTTCATCATAGTCAACTCCTTGTCTTTGAGTATAACCTTTCGCCACCAATCGCGCCTTGTAGGTCAATACCTTACCACCAGGCCCAAGCTTTCTCTTGTAGATCCATTTACACCCTATTGGAACAATTCCATCGGGAGGATCTACTAAAGACCAAACTTGGTTTGTATGCATCGAATCTATTTCCGACTGCATAGCTTCAAGCCATAAATTTGAATCCGCATCAGAAATTGCTTCCTTGAAGTTTCTTGGATCACATCCAACATCGGGTTCATCTTGATCCCCTTCAAGAAGAAGACCATATCGAATAGGAGGTCTAGAAGTACTCTCGGATATTCTAGGTATAGGCGTGTCCAGCAATGGTTCTTGAGGTGTAGGATCATTATTTTGTATTTCGGGTTCTTCTCGAATTTCTTCGAGTTCCATCATCTCGCCTTTCTTATCCGATAAGAACTCCTTCTCCAAGAAGATGGCATTCCTTGAAACAAACACCTTTGTTTCAGCAGGATGATAGAAATAATATCCGATTGAATTCTTCGGATACCCTACAAAATAACATAAGGTGGATCGACTATCCAACTTATCTCCCACTGTCTGCTTCACATAAGCAGGACATCCCCAAATCCTCAAGTACGAATACTTAGGATCTTTGCCATTCCATAACTCGTATGGTGTTTTGTCCACTGTTTTGGTGTGGACGTTTTTCAACAACAATACCGCCGTTTCAAGCGCATAGCCCCAAAACGAAGGTGGAAGCTCAGTGAAGCTCATCATGGATCGAACCATGTCCAACAAAGTTCGATTACGACGCTCCGATACACCATTCAGCTGTGGTGTCATAGGAGGAGTCCACTGAGAGAGAATCCCATTCTCTTTCAGATAGTCCAAAAACTCGGTACTCAAGTATTCTCCACCTCGATCTGATCGAAGTGCTTTAATACTTTTACCTAGCTTGTTTTCTACTTCAGCCTTGAATTCTTTGAACTTTTCAAATGCTTCAGACTTATATTTCATTAAATATAAATACCTATACCTAGAATAATCATCAGTAAAGGTAATGAAGTAGGTGTGGCCATATTGAGTACCAACTCTAAATGGACCACAAACATCTGTATGGATCAAATCCAACAGATTTTGACTACGCTCAGGTTTCCCCTTAAAAGGAGATTTAGTCATTTTTCCTTTCAGGCAGGATTCACAAGTAGGTAGAGAGTTAATATCAGACATATCAAACATGCCCTCTCCCACTAGCTTGTTCATCCTCCTTGAGGAAATATGACCTAACCTAGCATGCCAAAGGTTTGCCGGGTTTTGGCTATCGATTTTCCTTTTGTTTGTTGTTGCCGGTTTATCAACATAATTTATTGGAACGTCTTTTAGTTTTAAGTTATATAGATCGTTTTCAAGTTGTTCATTTCCAATCAAACATTCATTCTTGTAAATATTGCAAATCCCATTCACAAAATTGCAAGAATAACCATCTCTATCAAGCATAGAAACAGAAATAATGTTTTTAATCAAATCTGGAACAAATAAAATATCTCTCAAAAGTAACTTAAAACCGTTCTGCAAATTTAAATAAACATCTCCCACAGCTTTAGCTTCAACTCTGGAACCATTTCCGAGCCTCAGCTGGGTCTCACCCATTCTAAGCCTGCGACTTCTTGTCATCACCTGCAAATCATTGCAAATGTGAGATCCACATCCGGTATCCAATACCCAAGAAGTAGTATTAAGTGAAACATTTATTTCAATATAGAACATACCCTTCGCAGTTCGCAACTGCTCTAGATATTCCTTGCAGTTACGCTTCCAATGACCGGGCTTCTTGCAGTAATGACAAACATCCTTGGACTTTTCCATGTTTGAAGCCTTTGTCTTGTACTTCTTCTCGGGTTCGATTTTCTTGGGTGGGGCAGAACGTTTCTTACCCTTTGTAATTGGCCCCTTCTTAGCAGAAGAAGAGGAGCCCACCAAGAAAGCCGGTTTATCCTTCTTTAAAGTGGATTCATATGTCACAAGCATATTGACCATCTCTTCAAGGGAGGCCTCTATCTTGTTCATATTGAAATTCACCACAAATCCGTCAAACGAAGAAGGAAGAGATAGAAGTAGTAAGTCCACGTTGAGTTCATGCTCCAACACCAAATCAAGGGTTACCAACTTCTGTATGAGCCAAATCACTCATACCCCATGATCACGGACCGAAGTCCCTTCACGCATGTGACACGTCATTAGCTCCTTTACAGTAGCGAACCTTTCAGCCCTCGATTGAGCCCCAAAAAGTTCCTTGAGTTGTACGTGAATGTCAGCAGCATTCACGGTGTCCTCAAATCGCCTCTGGAGTTCATCAGACATCGAGGCTAGCATATAGCATTTGGCCTTGATATCATGGTCCCATCATGTATCAAGTTTGGCTAACTCTTCCGGACTTATGTCAGCTGGTGCTTCCTTCGGAGGAGATTTTTCTAACACGTAGAGCATCTTCTCCGAAGTGAAGACAATCTTCAACTTACGGAACCATTCCGTATAGTTTGCGCTAGTCAATTTATTTTGTTCGAGGATCGAGAAAAGTGGATTACGCGAATTCATCTTTATGAAATACTGAAAAGAAACAGACAAATATCAGTGATTGTTTAATTAATTTACTAAGACATAAAATAGGCGAAATTTATTTTATGAATCTCACTCCCACTATTTTAACGATTTCACTACCCTGTAGTGAAAACGGGAAACTGTTTTCCTTAGTGAGAACATGGAGTCCAATTGACAAACTATGGTCCCGAATAATATCAGCCAACCATAATTTTCAAAAGGTAGAGCCCAATTGCTTCCAAAGCAACCTCCATGTGTTTACCTCATGTCCAATAAGGGCCCAATAATATAACGCCATTTATTGTGACATGTCAAGATGACCCATCAATATTAAGTTGTGATGGACGGTCGCCATGTGAATCCCCCAATAATATGAGCCGATCCCATGGGAGTTCCACCCAACTTACAACATGTGTCGATCCAATGTACAGCTTTCTGACGAACGGGCCCCCCCAATAATATGAGCCGGACCGTATCCGCGGGTAGCATCTCATACATTGATCGTTGATGGAAGGTAGGAACATTTAAACAAATTTAAATTTCCTTTATTTATCTTGATATCAATTTTAAATCATATTTAAAATGAGGGATTTTAATTTTTAAAATTTGTCTCATCATTTTAAAATTTTGTATGCTTGCCGGATTCACACAATTTTGTCTAAAACATGCATACAAACAATAATATCACATATTATATAGGATGATCGATTCCATTTCTAATCGACCCGTGGTTGCCAATCACGAGTCTTAGTCCAATCCTAGGTAATATGCAGTATGCAATGCAATCCTATTATATTGTGCTTCCAATTTACATTTCTTCTGTCTTTATTGTCTGCTGGGCCCACCTCCGTCTTCAAATTTTCATCTTCCACTAAATCTAATGTATTTACAATAAATAACAATGACAAGTAGGGGATACATTTTTAAGGGGTGAGAACGGGCCATAAACCAAGCCCACTTTTATTACATATGACAATTCATATTGGGCCATAAACCAGACCCATTAATAAATCCAACAACAATAAAAACAAATGTAAATTCCTAACATACACCTACAAAATTGGTCATGGCAATCGATCATCCTTATCCAATAACATTTAATTTAAAATTAATTTATTGGATAACATGCAATGATAATTTAAATTTAAAAAGGATAAAATCATATTCCATATATAAAATCTTATTTTACATACAAAATCATATTTTATCTTTTTATCAAATAAAATCATATTTTATCTATAAAATCAAATTTTATATATAAAATCATATTTTACTCAATATATTCATAAGATCATATCTTATCATCAATTGTACCAAAAATAATTAATTTCATAAAATCTGATTTAACGGATAAAATATTTAAATTTTCCAAAAATTCAAATTTATCCAAAAATCAATTTTAAAATTTTCGGACTCGAACAATTCGATCCGATGCCTCGTGGACCAATCAAAAACGATTTTCGATCGGACCAAAAATAGAATTTTAACATATTAAAATTTAATTTTAAAATTAAAAAATTAATTTTTCGCGGGCCGCCCGGGACACTCCCGGGCTGCCCCTAGGGCAGCGACGATCGCTGCCCTGGGCAGCGACCATCGCTGCCCCCCCGGGCAGCGATCCAATCGCTGCTGCCCGGGTTTTGCCCGAAAAAAAAAAAAATTTATTTTTTAAAATATTTATTTTGTTTCAAAAACCGAGGCTTAAAAAATTTTTGTACAATCGATTAATTTAATCGCTTGATCTGAGCAACCTGGCTTTGATACCACTGTTGGAGAACACGGCGATCAGATCAATCAGAATTGATACCCGGTGCAGCAGAAGTTTAAAAATTTTATATGGAACGATTCCATATTGGGTATCAAAACTTTACGATTAAATTGTGTGTGTAAAAATTAAATAACAATTATAAATTTTTACCTCCAATCTCGAATCGAGATTATGGACACCAACAGATTACTCTACTCTTGTTGTATATCCCTGGAACTGATGGACGAACTATTCTTCAATCTGGTCCACGAACGGATAATTAATCCCTCTGATAGATTGCACTAGAAAATCTATCAGAAGTTTCTACAAAGAGAATTAACGAATTTGATCCGTTAAACCAGACTGTAATTCAAAATTCACAGACTGGATTTTTCCGAGCAGAGGGGAGGGGGGCGGCGGCCACACTTAATAAAATTAGGGTTTTTCGAAAATAATTTTGTGACCTATTGTGTGTAATTTCTGTACTGCAATAACTTATTTATAATGTAGGCCGCTAACATCTTAGGACCCATTAGTCATAAGTTCAAGCCCGACAAGCAAAGCCCGCATGTTCAGAAATTAATATAAAATTCATCATGAATCCGATTGATAAACCGATTTCACCAATGTGCACAGAAACCATTTTTGCACCTTTTAAAGTCAAGATAAATTTTTTTGAATCCGAATTCAGTGATTTCCAAAAATGCCCATCCCTATGTCATTTTAGGAAATCTTACTCCTCTACTCTTAATTAAGAAGTCCAACTTCTTTGTTCATTAAATTTAACTCTTTAAATTTAACTATCTCAACGGGGATTAAAAATCCATTACTTTGTGTGACCCTCAATGGTTCAGGGATACAGCTAGCCGTGGGCTCACAACTCCTTGTGACTAGGAACAACAATTTCCGACTTGCCCATAGAATCATGGTAAGAGCGCCTAGCAACATCGCCCCATGATTCCCTAGGTATCACTGATAGTGCCTACAAGAACCAATAGATTTTGGTTAGCGTACAGTACGGTCCCTTCATCCAAATATCCCGATCGAATCAACAACCATTGGTAAATCGAGAGTCGTTCGAGATTCGATAACTATGCAATACATCTTGAAGATCAAATAGTGACATCGCATGTGCTACTAAGAAACCATTTCTTAAAACACATCATGTACTCTGGCCAGAGATTCGTCACACTAATATCTCCTCAGATCGCATAGGATATCCACACTCGCAAGTATGTGGTGAATACTTGACAACAAAGCATCGACTCATATATGTGTTGTAACTGTACCCAATCCCGACACCTTATGACCCCAATAGAGTCGGTAAACGAGTCAAAGCACAGTACTAGCATATAGAGTCTCAATGATGTTTCAAGTAGTAAGGACTAATGGTGTACAACCAAAACCGCGGACTTTATCCACTCGATAAGTGATAACCACTTGGAAAGTCCGGATAGGGTAGTTCGATCATTCATCGTATGAATATCCATTTGCATGCTTCGAAAATCTCTATGTTCCTTACCAATGAAACGTGGTACTCTGCATCGCAAATGCTAGTCTCAAACTCGAGCGATCTTTATCCTTATTGTCGGACGGCTCAATCGACTAGGAACAATTTAGAATATACAGTGACTATAAGATGTGTTTCATGATAGACATCTCCATGTTCTACCACATCTTACATACACTATAGTATATTCAAGGTCTTTATCAAAACAACAATAGTATATCACAATATAACAATATGAAGAAAGATAAAGTCATTGCCATCAATAAAAGTGTAAATTATATTAAACAAAAGATTGTTTATACAAAGAGTCATCAAAGCCCTTAGCCACAACTTGGCTCACCGGGCACCTACTCTTTCACTACGTGGGTTGAGTTCCGTACTGCTTATCAGAGGTTGTATTTTCCTCCAGCTCTTTGTCAGGCGAAAGCCAGTGAGTTGTTGAGTTTGCGATAGGGGATGATGACGATCGAGGAGTACCATCAAAAGTTCTTTGATCTGCTACCCTTTTGTTCTCATATTGCTGATAGTTCTATGGCGAAGTTTGATCATTTCCTTCAAGGGTTGAACCCTGATATTCATCGGATGGTTGCTGTGGGTGGCGATGGTACTTACGAGGATTTGGTGGACCGTTGTTGCCAGGCCGAGGACAGTATTCGGAGGAACAGGGGACTTTACTCTTCTTCTTCCAGGTCAGCGAGTGCTAGTGCTTTGGGCCTTAGGGGACAGTCCTTCAAGAAGCCAGGAGGTACTTCTTCTTCTTCCTCTGGATCTGGTGGAGTGCATAAATTTGGTGGTCAAAGGCCGAACCGTTGTCGTCAGTGCCGATGCAGACATCTGCCAGGGCAGTGTGGTCGATCGACCACTGCATGCTTCTAGTGTGGCCAGGAGGGTCACATGAAGAGAGATTGTCCTATGCTGATTGGGGCAGCGAGAGGTTCCGGAGGTTCTCAGGCATCTGTTCAGTCACTTCAGTACCAGCAGCCACCTTTCCAGCAGCAGTATTCGCAGCAGCGCCAGCAGCCGCAGCAGTCTCAGAGACAGCCTACTCAGACTCCTTCTCGGGGTCATTCTTCTTTGAGGCCACGTACCCAGGGTCAGGTCTTTGCGCTTAACCAGGAGCAGGAAGAGGCTGACAGTGATCGGATGATTGCAGGTATCTGTAGTTTATGTGGTTTTCCTGCATTTGTTTTGATTGATACCGATGCATCACATTCTTTTGTCTCAGCACGTTTTGCTAAGAAGTATAGATTGCCGTTTATTCCTTTAGAAGTGTTGCTAGTGGTTTCTACTCCTATGGGGAGCGAGGTTTTAGCCAAGCGTCTAGTTGTGGGTTGTGTTTTGGATTTCGAGGGTAATCAGCTTAGTGCTAACCTGATGATTCTAGCAATGGAGGATTTCGATTGCATCATAGGGATAGATCTATTGACTACCTACCGAGCGATAGTGGATTGCTATCAGAGGTTTGTTCAGTTTCGTCCAGAGGATGATGAGTCATGATATTTCTATGGTGAGGGAGCGCGACCCCCGATGCCAGTGGTTTCAGCTCTGAAGGCCCGGCGTGCTTTAGAGTCTGGCGGGGAAGGCTACCTTATCTACGCCATTGACGCATCCTTAGGAGAGCCAGATATCCGAGAGATACCAGTGGTTCGTGACTTTCCAGATGTATTTTCGGAGGAGATTCCAGGTTTGCCACTAGTAAGGGAGATTGAGTTTGGCATTGAGTTAGTGCCAGGAACTGCACCGATTTCCAGGACTCCTTACCGATTGGCACCGTCAGAAATGAAAGAGCTGCAGAAGCAATTGCAAGATCTTCTTGATAAGGGTTATATTCGACCTAGTGTTTTGCCATGAGGAGCCCCAGTACTGTTTGTGTAGCAACCCGTATCCAGAATTGACGATTAATAAGTAATTAATCGCGTAATCATGTTTAGATTAAGTAAAACATGATTAAGGAAATTCCAAAAAGGTTAACGGAGTCCAAAAATGGCTTCAAGACACTCGAAAATGGTCGGGAAGGTTCCGAGGGTTCGAATGGTTCGGAAGCTCCGAACCAAGTTAGGAGGCTCCGAACTGGATCGGAGGATCCGAACTCAGGATCGGAGGCTCCGAAGTGGATCGGAAGCTCCGTCGGTGAGATCAGATGGTCCGATCGGGACCAGGGCACGTGTCATCGCTTACGTCAGCAAGGTGACGCCATGGCTGACGTAATATTGGGCGATCGGACGCTCCGAAGATGGGATCGGAGGTTCCGATCATGTTCGGATGTTCCGAACAGGGTTCGGAGGCTCCAAACTCCGTCTATAAATAGGGGGCCGAGATTTCATTTTTAAGTGTACCTTTCCCTCTCTTCTCTCTGATTCCTAGGCCTTCTAACTTAGATCTAGGGAGTTCTAGGCATCCTATTGGGAATCCGGAAGTGGCATAGCGATCCCGGCGTAGTAGCGGAGCTGTGGCCTAGTTTTGAGGCAATTGTCATCAGCGGGCTGACGACGGACGCAGGTATAGCTATGGTCTCCTTAAATTATTTAGGAGTATGAAATAGCTTAGTTAAGGCTTTTAGAGCTTAAATAATGATGCATGGATATTTGCATTGTAGAGCTGATATAGGCTGGGAACCTAGAGTGGGACTGCTAGGAACTGCCTGTAGTAAGGTACGTAAGTACAGACTGAGATAGCCAGCGGATTTTGCATTCTTATATGTTGCATTTGTGTGTCATATTATTATGCAGCATGTGCATATCATATTGTGCCTGTCCATCTTGTGAGATTAACCATGTAGGGCCGCTCAGCCCTGTCTGGACGGGTGTTGTCTAGTGCCCAGTGACTGACGGGTCATGGGTAGTTAGCATCTTGGGACACAGTCCACATCCTGTAGGAATGAGCAGTGTACACAGGGTTTGCTCCCCGGGTTGTACCACTCATATCCTAGGTGCCATTACTGAGCAGTTATATACAGTTATCCCAGATATGGATACCCTATCATTTGCATGCATCATATTTGTATGTTTTACCCAGTGCTTTCGTATTGAGCTTAGAGCTCACGTCCAGTCTTTTCTGTGTACCTGGACACCCCATTGGACGGGGCAGGTATAGGTGCAGGGTGGAGCACTAGGAGCTTGGATTGGCCAGTGACAAGTAAAGACAACGAAACTAGCTGTAGGTTTTGCCTTTAGGATTTATCTATTCGATTGGGTTGTATAATCGAATTTATTTAACCGGTTGTATTCTGCCGGTCTGATTTTATTTAAGTCTTCCGCAACGATTTATTTTTAATGCATGCTTAATTATGCTCTTAACTCTGATTAGGTAGTGGATCCGGGTAGGGTCACTACATTTATTGGTATCAGAGCATATGCATGCAAGATACTTGGGATATAGTAAAGAGACTTTGGGTTATCCTTATAGGATGGATGAGACCTTGGAAGAGGTGATGATGCGGCAATTAGTTTGCCAAAAGACTATCATTATTGGCACGATTTCTGAAGATTTGGCTTATGGGATTCCAGCAAGTGCGGATAGGAGTGATGGATCGTGTCCGAGTTTTCAAGACTTCTACTCATATGGATCCTAGCTTTGGATCGAGTACCGGATGCCAGAGGCAGTGGCAGAGTATTGGATGGGACGCACTTGATGCTTGCATCTGTATCGTCCATACCATGATGACACTACTCTGAAGATTCTCCAGTCGTAAATGGAGAGATTGTCATATAGACCTTCACCAATAAATGCCTCGAGTGCCTAAGGCATGACAGGTTTCGAGCGTAAGGTCTTTAACCTCATGCAGAACATGGTTTTGCTGGTATGCTTGTATCGATGCTTTTGGTAGGAACACGGGAAACTTCATGTTCAAAAGCATGATATGAATACAAGAAGAACGCTGATGGTAGATCGTGAGCAGAAGGGGTCGACTGACATGCACTGACGCAGAGCATAGCTGGTTAGCTATCACGTGCCATTTTTCCGGAGTTCTTCGTAGGAGGACATGTAGAGAGACTTGGTCGGGAGTATGCTTGTATCGATGCGTGTGTCGATTAGAAGCTTCATGCTCGAGAAACAAGACTAGTACGATGATTTAAATACTGTATTGATGTAGTTGTAAACAGTATTTTAGTTGTAATGAATCATCATACTTTGGTTGTATAATTTCAAGTTCGATTGTACATTTCATTGTATTTTGAATACTGTATGTATTACATGAGATTGTAATAAAGAGAATTGTACATAAATTGAAATAAGTGATACATGTTTTATTTATCCAGCAATTCGTGGATGATTGCATGATTGTGCGGAAGTTTGGATTGAGTTTAGTTGATTAGCATTTAACTATTGCAGCTCATGGGATTTGAGTGGGCCGATTGTGACAGTGTGACTTGCGGTTAGTCTAGGCATTTTCCTAGGATTGACCTAGTTAGTCAGTGGAATATGTTAGTGCCAACGATGAGTGGACTCATCTAGAGACATTAAGGGTATTGTTCGGTTTAGAACATTTGGGCTACATTCTAAGTTGTTTCCTTAGAACAGTAGGCTGTTTGACCTTTGTTAGGTTCCAGTATATGCCGAGAGTTGTGGACTATGACCAGGACTAGACGTGATGGGGCGCGACCCTATGCCAGCTTTACCTAGGAGCTTTCGTGCTTCAAGAGATGGCGGTGGAAAGGCTACTCAGTCTAGGGATTTGGTGACAGTCACGACGAGGTATGACCTTGGATTAGAGATCAGGTTTGATATCGATGGTTCGATATCATCTGGTGTGCCAAAGATATAGTTTGAGTGTTCTGCTATGGGAACCAGTCTTGGAGGGATTTCCTTGATAAGTGTGTATTTTGAGAAGTTAGATTTTGACCTCTGGGTTACTGCTAGACGTATGGATCTAGTAGGTGGACGAATTTCTACCAACGATGGCTATGGGTTGTCATCAGAGTTGTGGTTAGAATTTCCTTGTGATAGGAATTATCCAAGATATTGGATGGAATGTTGCTTTAAGACTTAGACTCGGATACGAGGACTACTCCATGATGAATGACTTCATCTGCGAGGGATTATATCGGATGTTGAGGATTGTACATGAATATTTAAGATGTGAGGGAAGCATGGCCTATGACCGTGAAACCTTGGTGGTTGTCCAGGTGGGTTATTGAGGTAAGCCACCTTAGTCTTGAACGGTTGCACAATCTTAACAAGGGATATGATCAGGAGAGTATTCGAAGATTGTGGAAATCTTTGGGATTCTTTAGTTATTCTTCATGGACTTGACGAGCCGTGGTGTTCATTCTGAATGAACGAGGTAAGGATAGTGAGTTCAGTGGTTGCGCTAAGTACTGTCTGATGTTTTCAGAGATTGAGCGTAGGATTTTCCATGGGATGGAAATGGGCTTAGTTTATCTTGATGTTTGCCTTGGGTGAACAAGACAACAATTGGTAGTGCTAAGGTGGCATGTGATTTGTGCTAATGACTACTAGTGGTTATTGGCTAACTCTGTTAGAGTTAGGTTGATTAAGTTCAATGTACGAGGCAGCTGTCAGTAGTAAGGCACGAGATTGTGTCGATAGGCTACTAATAACTATTGTATGGATTATCAATTATGGGTGTGTTGAAACCAGAGCGAACTGAGTATTCCAAGTGTTTGGAAATAGTTCTTCATGGCAGCTGAGTCATGGTTATTGATTGAGCCACGTAGGTTTAGATAATCAGCGATTTTTTGATCGGACAAGTGCGTGCATCAGTAGTTCGACGAGATCGATAGGGTAAATCCAATCAGTGATGAATTGGATATAGCAATCGAGAAATACTTGGGATAGTATTTTGTCGAGTAGTGCTTATGGAATGAGTACTGGATACCATCTCAGAGCATTTGACAATTCGGATGATTTAGGGTCTATAGGTTGCCAGGGACTAATCTACCGAAAGATTATGATTGACTTGTATGATCAAGTTAGGTGCTAACTTGACAGTGGAGGCAAGCAAGGGAGTTGGTAGTTTTCAGTATAGTGCATTCTTGTTAAGAAGGAAGCTGTTATTGATCCAATCAATTGCGTAGTGATAGAAATAGGTCAGAAAAGGATCATGTTGTTGTTTCATGTGAGAGTTTTCCATTGAACAACAATAGTGAAGATTGTTGACCGGACATTTCGGTTAAGTGAGGGCATCTATGTGTACCATTGTGGTTGGATCCGACGAGTAGTTGGAAATGCTAATGGACATTAGCAAGGAAACATCAGTTGTCTGATCTATGTAACATTAGCTAGGATCTGATCCTCGAGATCTAGTAGGATGTGTCACTAGTCTTCTAGCGTGTGATGAACGATGTCTCTGAAATGACAGAGATAGTAGAATTTCGACTTAGTAGCCAACAAGATTGTTGTGGGAATTGAAGATTTCACAAGGTAGCGATGAAGCAACTTTGTTCTTTCCAGTCAACAAGCCACATCCGTGTGGATCGTTTGTCAAGAATATTTCGCGTTAGCAATGATCGATATCTGGATGTGCGTCGAGTGGCAAGTTGCTTCGAGCACAAGTATTTCCCAGGATCGACTAGGGAATCGACGAAATAGTTCGTTCAGTGCTGAGACTGATGCGTTCGGCAAGGGAGCGATTTGACTATTGAGAATCCGTTGGGATTTAGTTCCAGGATCAGTATGTTCAACCTTGTGAGGTTGGTATGAACTGATGGTATTATCAGAGACTCTGAGTTGAGTTATACCAGCACTACAACAAATTTAGTAATTAACCACACTAAAACGACAACGGTTTTATATGTAAACCGTTGTCTTTTAGTATACGACAACGGTTTTTAGAAAAACCGTTGTCGTAGATCTTTTTTAAATTAATAACGATAACGGTTTGTTAAAAACCGTTGTCGTATATATGTCAAAGACAACGGTTTTTAAAACCGTTGTCTATGAGCGTGTTTTTTTGACTTACGACAACGGTTTTAAAAAACCGTTGTCTAATCTGCGTTGTTTTGGGTTCTACGACAACGCAATTTAAAACCGTTGTCGTTGTTATTATTATTTTTTTAAAAAAAAATTACACATATATATACATTATAATAATAACCTACACTACACGTACACTCAACAAAAATAATAACCACACGCAGAAGCGGCACAGTAGCGATGGAAAGAAAGAAACCCAATCCCTAGCCCTAACCCTAACCCGTCGCCCCTTCAACCCGGCTCTTCTCCGGTGCCCAAGACGCCGATCGATCGCCGGAATCTAGTCGCCTGGCCTCCTTTCAGCTAGCCCAAGCCTTAGCAACTCAAATCGCGACTTCAATCTCAATTTTACAGCTTAGAATTTCACTACAGTCGCGACCCTCACTTTGTAAGTTTTGTTTCTTTGTTCTCTAGCTTCGTTCTCTTGTTTCGTGGTCTTTTAGTAGATGCTAAGTTTATGTTTACTGTGTTTTGGGCTTTTGTGTGCCGATTTGTGATTTGCAGCCTAAGCAAATCCACGAGATCAAGGATTTCCTTCTCACCGCAAGAAGGAAGGACGCACGTGCTGTTAAAATTAAGAAAAGCAAGGGTACGGTGAAGTTCAAAGTTCGGTGCTCCAAGTAACTTTATACACTCTCTGTGTTTGATGCTGAGAAGGCGGAAAAGTTGAAGCAATCCCTCCCACCCGGTATGCCTTTGTTTATGTGTTTTTTTATTGCCAATTTAAATTGTTACTATTATGATTTCTTGTATGTTTTTAGAGTAGTTCATGTTCTTGTGCACGGTTTGCATTATTCTGGATTCTGGGAATTCCAATGTTTCCAAAAATGGAAAGTTGCTGAAAGATGATGGGAATACGGTATGATTTAGGCCCTTGGGTGGCCCATTGTTCCTCATTTTGAACCATCACCATGCTTCTGCTCAACAGTTCCTCGAAATAATTTTCAGTGATATCAAAATTTGATAAGTTGGGCAAACCTTTTGTTTCTTTTTTTAATGGACGTAGCATCTGGATTTGATTACTCTCGACTCCTTTTTATGATAATCTGCAAGAAATTCAAACGTTTCTTTCTTTTATAATTTATTCTCCCACGCCCTGCCACTCGGCCCCATTTCACCCTTCATTATTGCAATTTGCACTCCACCCTTTATTTTCTTGTAAAGTGCTAATGTGAATTATACAATATATGGGTCCAGTGCTTAATTCATCCCCATATTTTCCCCCCCTACATCTCTGTTACAGAGAGGCCCATTATTCTGCTATGTAACAGTCCCTATCTTGCTTTTGATAGATTGCTTCAGGGCTTGTTCCAGGGACTGAAATCAGCTGGTAGCTTCCAAGGACACATAGGTTTGTCTTAATAATATTTTGATGAAAATAGACTCAAATCGAGAAAGAAACTATTGTTTTATATGTTCCATTACTTCAATTTAATAATGACTGAAACTGATAAAGGCAGACATCACCGTGTAAGTTTTGTTTCTTTGTTCTCTAGCTTCGTTCTCATGTTTCGTGGTTTTTTAGTAGATGCTAAGTCTAGGTTTACTGTTTTTTGTGCTTTTGGTGAATGGGTTGAAAATTTTCAGTGGGATGTTTGCTTCAGTGGGCCTCAATGTTTTGAGGTGGATTGTGCTTTCCAAGAAAAAATAGAGTGGCAGAGGTGTATGTTTTTAAAATGCAAGATCTCGTACATAACACCCAAATTTGGAAAATACAAAGGTTCCCATTGGGGCTCTGCTCTATTTATTCTTAGCATATGGTTATATCTTGTACTTTTTTGTTATTGTTTTATTTAATCCTTTTAAATTTGTTTTTGTTCATTATTGTGATGCTGAATTTAGATTTTGTTCCATTAAATCTCTTTTTTCCCCTGTAGGGGGAAGTCCAATCTTCTAAGGTAACTAGTAGCAGTGGCACGCATCATTCAAGTTCTGATGATAATGCTCGACAACTATTAGCGGAACAACTTCCTAAAGATTCCTCTGAGATTGATGCTTTCAGGTTTTAATACCTTCATGGTTAATATGATATGTGGTTTTAATACCTTCATGGTTAATATGATATGTGGTTTTGGCACTGCACTCGATATATGCTACTGCTCCTATTTGCTTCTTTAGTTCTTCGCCCTGTAAACAAGAACCTCAAATTCCGAATTTAAAAGCCAAGATAATCAACCTTGCTGCAGTAAGTTATAGTTCATATCAAATTTTGGGAGTAATTAATCTAAACATTGGCATGTCTCATTAGATCTAGCTTGTTTAATTTAAGGTTAAGTTGTCGCTACCACGAGTGCAAAATCTATCCAATCCTCTGAATAATCAACAATGTTGGTATAAATTTTATAATGACAACTTAGCTTGAGGTAGAGTTCTCATATGCACCTGTTGGGTGGAAATAGTGAATGCTCCGGGATAGTCATTTTTGAACTGCTTGTCCTCTCTCAAATCTGGAATATCATGAACTCAACCAATCACATTTCAAATTTATTCTCTAGGTCATATGTTGATTTTCAATTGATGATAAAATCAGGCTCTTATAATTTGTCACAAGTTCGTGTAGGGTTGCACAGCCACATTCAACAGTAAATTGGAATTCATTACACTTCGGCATCAACATAAACCGAATGATTATTATCTTGCTGTAGCACCAAAAATGGACAAATACGTAGGAGACTTCAAGCAAGCAGTTCAATGACATTGAAAGTATGATTTAAAATAATTAAACTGTGACTTGAGAAACTCCATCAATGAGAACAATTTGCAAGTTCATGATTCAAAAAGGTAACAACATTCCGTAATATAGCAACTAGCAAGAGACACGTTGTTGATGAAAAAATAGGAAAAAGAAAAAAGAGTTTGCTAGGGAAAAAAGTTTGAAAGATACCATTTCTGGACATTAAAAAAACAATAATTTTCTTCATTTCTTATTTCTGATTTTTGGAAGTATGACCATCAAATTTGTTGCTTACTTGTAAAATTCATTTTTTTTGGGTGATTTTTATCATTTATACCTTCTTTAACCTTACCATGCTTTTAGAGTTCTTTGCATCATTTTTTAATCAGTTCTTTGACTCATTAGCTATTAAAAAGATGGACAAAGAGTGGATGTCAAAAAATAGGTTATCACATGAATATGAGGTTGGGGTAGAGTCTTTCTTGAAGTTTGCAATGCGAAACTCTACCGATCCGAATGAAATAGCTTGCCCATGTTCAAGATGTGGTAATCTGAAGCTGAAAGATGTTGACACTATAAGAGCACATTTGTGTTGTAATGGTATAGATTTAACATATCATAAATGGATTTGGCATGGGGAAAGATCTACGATCGACAACTCAATGAATTACAGTGATCAAGTAGGGCGAGATGAACAAAAAACTTTTGCTGAGGACCCTTTTGATATGGTACATGCAGCATACGACAGTTATGCTGAAAATCCAAACCAATTCCATAAGCTACTTGAAGATGCCGAGAAACCTTTGTTTCCTGGATGTACAAAATTTACAAAGTTATCAGCACTTGTGAAATTGTATAACTTGAAGGCAAAATATAGTTGGAGTGATAAAAGTTTCACAGACTTACTTAGTTTGTTCGGAGAAATGCTTCCAGATGACAATGAATTGCCTTCATCTTTGTATGATGCAAAGAAAAGCTTGTGTGCATTAGGGATGAATTATGTGAAAATTCATGCTTGTCCGAATGATTGTATCTTATACCGGAAGGAGTACGAGGGTTTTTCCAATTGCCCTATTTGTAGGATGTCAAGGTGGAAGTTGGGTAAAAATTCTACGATAAATGAAGGAGTTCCTGCAAAGGTCCTTTGGTACTTCCCACCTATTCCAAGATTTCAAAGATTGTTTCGGAACAAGGAGATATGCAAGGAGTTAACTTGGCATGCTGATAAAAGAATTCGTGATGGACACTTGCGTCATCCGGCCGATGCGCCCGCTTGGAAAGTAGTTGATCACAAGTGGCCAGATTTTGCTGCTGAACCTAGAAATCTTAGATTGGCCTTATCAGCAGATGGGATCAATCCTCATCGTTTAATGAGTTCTGCATATAGTTGTTGGCCAGTTGTGATGATAACTTACAATCTTCCTCCATGGTTGTGTATGAAGAGAAAGTTTATGATGCTCACTTTGTTGATTTCTGGTCCTAAACAGCCGGGAAATGATATTGACGTTTACCTAGCACCTTTGATTGATGACTTAAAAAAATTATGGGATATAGGTGTTGAGGCATATGATGCATGTCGAGAAGAAAGTTTCTCACTTAGAGCTGTCTTACTATGGACAATCAATGATTTTCCTGCATATGGGAACTTGTCAGGTTGTGTTGTGAAAGGATAT
Source organism: Henckelia pumila (assembly GCF_033568475.1). Classification (NCBI taxonomy): domain Eukaryota; kingdom Viridiplantae; phylum Streptophyta; class Magnoliopsida; order Lamiales; family Gesneriaceae; genus Henckelia; species Henckelia pumila. Next base: position 54,587,743 of record NC_133121.1, read on the forward strand.
CATGCATGTCCTGTTTGTGGGGAAGAAACATGTTCTACAAGGTTGAAGCATAGTAGAAAAATGTCATACACAGGCCACAGAAGATTTCTTCCTCCAAGTCATCCTTATCGAAGGCAGAAAAAAGCATTTAATGGGAACCAAGAGTTAAACCCCGCACCGAAACCATTAACTGGGCATGAAATTTTAGATAGAGTTGAAAGAATTAATTATCGCCCGGGAAAAGTGAGTGGGAAGTGTCAGATGCAGCATGGTGATAAAAAATCTTGCTGGAAAAAGAAATCTATATTCTTTGAGCTTGAGTATTGGAAACATCTACATGTTCGGCATGTTCTTGATGTGATGCACATTGAAAAAAATGTTTGTGAAAGTTTGGTCGGTACGTTACTTGACATTCCTGGAAAATCAAAGGACGGGGTAGCAGCAAGACTAGATCTTGTGGAGATGAATTTGAGGGCTGATTTGGCACCAAAGATGGGGGAGAAGAGAACTTTTTTACCAGCAGCATGTTATACTCTAAGTAAGGCTGAGAAAAGAAAACTTTGCAATTCTTTGTCTGAAACAAAGGTCCCTACAGGTTATTCATCCAATGTTAAAAATCTTGTGTCGATGAAAGACTTGAAACTTGTTGGCCTTAAATCACACGACTATCACACTTTGATGCAACAATTGCTTCCAGTCGCCATCCGTGGTGTCTTGCCTAAACATGTTAGAGATGCTATCACTCGGTTTTGTGGCTTCTTCAATGTGTTATGTAATAAAGTGATAAATGTCTCAGAGTTGGATGCTCTGCAAAGAGAGATTGTGACAGTATTGTGTTTGCTTGAAAAATATTTTCCCCCATCCTTTTTTGATATAATGATTCATTTAACTGTTCATCTTGTTCGGGAGGTCAAATTGTGTGGACCGGTTTGGTATAGGCAGATGTACCCATTTGAAAGATTCATGAAGACCTTGAAAGACTATGTGCGAAATCGCAATCGTCCTGAAGGGTGTATAGCCGAATGTTATATTGCTGAAGAGGCTGTGGAATTTTGCTCGGATTACATGTCTAATGTGCATACAATTGGGATCCCGTCAAGACATCGGCAAATACAACTTACTAAGCCTCTGTCTGGTTCAGTATTGCACTCCACTTGTCATGATGAGTTGAATCAAGCACATCGTTATGTATTGGAAAATGATGTTGACGTCGATCCTTATATCGAGTAATTTCTCTTAACTATTAATATTTTTTTCACTTTACTTACATTCTATTGGATAACTTATCAGTAATTGTTCCATTAGGAAACACATGGAATTTTTGAAGGAAACGTTTCCTCATAAAGCTAAGTCCAAAAAGTGGTTACAAGATGAGCATAACCGGACTTTTATTCACTGGTTACGTGATCGTGTGAGTGCAGTTGGCAATTCCACCTGTCAAATATCCGAAAGATTGAAGTGGATAGCGCGTGGACCTAACAATCAAGTGTTAAAGTACTCTAGTTATTTGATTAACGGAGTTACTTATCATACAAAAGAGCGTGATAATACACGAACAGTTCAAAATTCTGGGGTAAGTTTAGTCGCAAAGACAATGCAAGTTGCTAGTGCGAAGGACAAAAATCCAATTGTGTCAGACATGATTTTTTATGGAGTTATTCAAGAAATATGGGAACTCGATTATCACAAATTTCAAGTTCCAATGTTTAAATGCAATTGGGTTGAGAATAATAACGGTATTAAAGTTGATGATCTTGGTTTCACTTTGGTAAACCTCAACAGAATTGGATTCAAGTCCGACTCTTTTATCTTGGGCAGTCAAGCAAAGCAGGCATTTTACATTGAAGATCCTAAAGATCCTACATGGCATGTTGTTCTTTCCACTCCTACTAAGGATTACATTGAATACATGAATTGTGATGAGTTGGAAAATGAGTCAATCCACTACCAGTGTTCTACAAGAGGGTTTGTATCAATGAAATCATTGGATGATGACGGAATAGATGAGAATGAACCACCGTGCATCCGTGAAGATTGTGATGGGACTTGGGTTGAAAATAATTAAATGTAATATTTTGTTTATAATACCAATGTTTTTTTTGTCTTTTAGATGTTGCTATATATATATATATATATATATATATATATATATACACTACTCTGCCTTTATGTTTAATATTTAATGTCCCAAATCGAAATTTTATTATATTGCGTATCTATGGTCCCCTTCATAAATCATTATCTTATTGTTAATTGCTTAGGACATAAAATGCGTAGAGATTTGAATAACCCAATTCACCATTGTCTTATAATTTCATATGTGAATAAATGATTATCAGCAGCGTCACCAATATTCATGCCTAACAAGTTGTCTATTTTTTTTTTTTCAGGTATTGGGTCATTGAGGAGCTTGATAAGGTTTCGGCTGTCAATAATCTCGTCATTTCTTTGATGACACTATGGCAGCTCGTGGAAAGCTTCCTATAGGGTATCAAGTTGATGAAACGGTTGAGAAGAGCAATATATTACGGAGGATTGATAAGGCTAAAGGAAACAGTACTGCATATTCTGCGACTAACATTAGTTGTGAGGGTCAAACAGTGATTGAATCTACAGATACCGAATCAACAAGGACATGTAGAGGTCGTACACGTTTGGATAAGCTTGTTAGGCAAAGGGTGCATGGAATTAGGAAGGATGTAAAGCTCAACAAGATTGGACAGCCAATTGGAGAATTTGCGGGTGAAATGCAAAGTTATATCGGCGTGCTCGTTCGAGAGAAGATTAAGATAAGCTACAAGACCTGGAAGCAGGTTCCAAATGATGTTAAAGAGTTAATATGGGAATCGGTGAATGTAAGTTATAATTCTTACACAATTTCAATTATCTCTCAAATGGTTACGATACATTGAATGTGCTGTTCTATTTTTTTTAATAATTTTCTACAGCTGACGTACAATATTGACCAAAGCTGGAAGAAGGGATGTCTAAGTTCAGCAAATAATAAATGGCGTCAATATAAAGCTTTTCTCACTCAAAAATTCATTTTCAGCAAGAAGGATAAACCAGATGAGTTGAAAGATCCACCGATTGGCTATGGTATTACACGAGATGACTGGAGTTCTTTCGTAATCAGCCGCATGACTGACGACTTCATGGTAAGATTCATAATTTGTCTTTTACAAATAAGTCAATTACAATATCATTAGTTCTATTGAAATCTGATACGTATGTGAAATGTTCAATTAACTAGAAAGAAAGTGATGAGCAAAAGAAGAGAAGAAGGCAGAACGTATACCCTCATCGACTTTCCCGTAAAGGATATGCACGTTTTGCTGATGAAATTGTAAGTATATTGAAGCTGCTGGTTACTATAGCACATTAATATATATTTTAAACTGCTAGTTTAATATATTGAAGCTGCTGGTTACTATAGCACATTAATATATATTTTAAACTGCTAGTTTAATATTTGGAAATCAGATTTCCTTATGGATGGCATGTTGAGCATGATTTTAGTCACATATTGTTGTCCAATAATTCAACACCCATTCTATTTTCAACCTAAAATGATTGGTTATATTATGGTATGTAATGATATCCACTTTTTGCTGATGAAATGTAAGTATATTAAACCTGCTGGTTTAATCATCGACAGCAACGAGTTAGCTAATGCATCTGTTTTATCTTAATTTTATTTACTGGAATGACCATTCATAGTTGAAAATTGAAGGTGTTATGTACATTCTTGTTATGAATATCACATTAATAAAGCTGTCCAACACGCTGAGGAAGTGTCTCCTGCGTTGTCCATTTATTTATGTGCTGGTATTTATGTTCCAAAATCTGTATCTAAGATTGCTCCTTGTTTATAGGCATCTGAATTATGTGATGACGATGAGATAAATCGAGCTCTTATTTGGAAGAGAGGACGGGTCAACAAGGAGGGTGAATTTGAAGGGGATGATCTGAGAATGGCAGTAGACAAGATTGTATGCAATCAATACATGATAATCAATATGTTATTTATTAAAACTGATTTAGTAATTATTTTGTATGTTTGGTGATTACAGGATGATTATGTGCAAAAAAAACGAGAGGGGAAGTTGCACTTTGAAGGGGCAAAGAAAGATATCCTTACAAATGCACTCGAATCAGAAGAACATGCTGGGCGTGTGAGGGCTGTTGGAGGTCATATCACTCCAACAATCTACTTTAATGTTGGTAGAAAATGGAATAGACCTCTTGAGGATGGTCAATTAGTCGTTCGTCATCAAAAGGAATTGCAAGAGGCAAAGATGCTAATTTCTGAACAAAAAGCACGCATGGTAGAGCAAGATGCACGCATGGTAGAACAAAATGCACGCATGGCAGAGCAAGATGCACGCATACAGAAACTTGAAGAAATGTTCAGAAAAGGTGCATGCGACATTGAGGTGGATGAAAAAGGAAGTTGCTCAGTGAGGTTACCTCCCATGAGTGAAGATAAGATCAAAACAGAAAAGAGTGTCCCAAATTATGAAACTTTGATTGATGATGACATGAAAGTTTTGAGCAAGGATGAGTATCTTCAGGTATATGTTTGTTTAATTGTGGTTACATTACTTGATATTATTGCAAGAATAAGTTGCATCAATTTGTAACATGATTGATTGTCTTCTAGGGTAAGCCGGTTGCTTTGACATTGGTTTCTAAGACCAATGTTGTTGCCTATGGTACAATTGTTGATGTCAATGGGGCTGGCAAGTTACTTCATGGTGCTCCATTACCCATGAATTGCATGCGCGTCTCAGTGGATGAGGCTGTGGAGAAATCAGCACTGTTGCCATTTCCGATACCTAACGAATGTGATACTGTTGGTGATGCTATAGGAACCCATGTGGCTTGGCCTGCACACTTGGTAGTGATGAAAGATGAGGTAAAAATTTTGGTTCGGGTTAGTTAATATATAAGATTTTTTCAGAGTTGTAATATGTTCAGTTTCAGGGCGTATCCATCCTTATTTCACCACTAACATCACTTAAATGTGCGATTTTCAGAAGCCTCAAAGGAAGAAAATTGTTGAGAAAAAAAGTAATCATGTTTTGCCATCCAATGTGCCGAGATCATTGCATATTTTGTACTGTTATGCTAAGCGTGGGCTGGATATAATTGGAAAACATATATCAATGTTTCTTGATCATGATTTATTTGACGATGAGCACGAACTACTTGTGGACCTTGAAGACATCACACCTTTTTTTCTGTTGGAGCCGATATCTGCCAATTGTATAGTTGTTTACATGTGGTAAGTTTTCGAATAAATTTAACTTTTTTCTTTGAATTGTTTAGCATATATTTTGAATAAAATTCAATAATCTGGTAACATTTTTCTGTTCAAATGGCAGGTTTCTCTTCAAAAAGATGAAAAAAGATAACAAGGTCGAAAAATTTAGATTTATGAATCCACAGGCCATCCCAGTCATGCCATATGTATCCAAACTTGATAAAAATGAAAAAATTGAACACTTGAATAGCTGGGCAAGTGTTTTGGCAGATAGGCTAAGTGGTGCAGCAAGAAATCAATTAGTTTTGGTGCCATACAATGTTGGGTAAATCAGAAATACAATATCACTTATAATTGATTTTTTTCAGCAATTTTGCGAAACGTGTTAATTGACTAACTGTTTTGTGCCTATAGTTGTCATTGGATTCTCACTGTCATCGATCCTTATGTGGAGGTGGTTTATTTGTTGGATTCACTTGGTCATCGCAATCGCTATGAGGACTGGAAATATGTAGTGGATATGTGAGTATATATTCTTTTCTTAATTAAGCATTTAATTTAGCCAATGGAACACTTATGTCGAATCTTGTTGCTATATGAAGGAGCTTGAGATTGTTTAATTCGAACAAGGAGAGGAAAGGGAAAAAAAAGCCTACATGGGAAGTGATAAAGGTATTTCTTATATATGTTTATCTGCGATAAATTGACAAATATTTATACATGCAGGAAAGGAAAATGTAATATGAAATAAAAATATGCTTTGGGTGTGTGAGATAGTATTAGTCAATTGACAATTTTTTGATAATATAGGGTCCTCGCCAACCAGATGCAAAACAGTGTGGGTATTATTTGATGAGGTTTATGAAAGAAATTGTTGAAGGAAATGCTACAAGTGATAAGGATTCACTTTCCTCAATGGTATATTTGACATATTCTCAATCTTCTCAAATAAGTGTGTTTATATCACGTTTCTTCTTCATTATTGTTTTTTTAACTAATATGATTTGAGTTTGTTCACAGTTCATGAAAACAGTTTACTCTAATGAAGAAATTGATGAAGTGCGATCCGAATGGGCGGAATGCGTACTAGACTATATTAATTATGAATAGGTATCTTAATTAATAATGTTTTATATTCTTATTGTTCACTTTTGCTTAATGAGTTTTTATTTAGAGCTGTGATAATCGACTCTTGTTTTAGAGTTTCCAACCTGTAGTTCACATGTTCTTTGACCAGGGGCTTTCTTAGATAATGCATCATGATTTCGAATTTTGGATGCTTTTTGGTAGTGTCAATGTTTAGGTCTGTAAGACACTTTGTTTTGTGCTGTAGCATCTACCTTGATGTAGTATTTATAGTGCAGAAAAAGGTGAAGGGGGTGATTTCGGTTCTGTTTTCATTGTTTTTGGAATTATGTTTCGTGTAATAATTACTTTCTTTATGATTAAAAAGATATAGAGAGGTGGGAAAGTACTGGATAATGGAAATCTTGTGGGAATTGTTGCTTTTGAGCACTGTTTCTTCCACATTAATCATGCAGTTGTAAGCATGGAAGGCGGCTTGTGTATAACTACAGGTTTCTGACTCCAATTTCTGTTGTTCCTTTGGTGGCTCTTGTTGTTTTTGGGCTCTATGAGCTTGGATTCTCTAAGGTACGAACAAGGCCTAACTAGCTGCGCATGATCTTTTAGTGTGTGTTTTCGAGCCTGAGATATACGGCTACTGATTAAGGACCATTTGATTGTTTTATTGGTCGATCGTGTAGTATGGTTTGATTCTTTTTGGTCGATGATCTAGGCTTTATGTTTTTTAGTAAAAAAAAAAATTCAACGAGCAGTTTTCTTTGCAAAAACAGTGTCAATCTCCATAGGTTCCATGTAGCTATCATCGATACTTGAATATGATGGTATTTTCTCCATATTAACTCTATACTGATTAATTTCTTGGAATCAATATTTGTATTTTACATGTACCTAAAATTTTTAATGTTAATTTGCTTATGATATCAAACAAGAAGGTCTGCATCCATGCTAGTATGAATTAAAGTTGGGAGGCTAGCTTATTGGTGTGTGGTTTGACTTAGAATCTGCACTGCCTTCCCTTTTGGAGTTGCTGAGTTTTTTTCTTTTATTTTTTTCCATGACAAGTGAGATATTAGTTTGATAGTTGACATTGGATTCCATGTTTAAATTGGTTAAAGATTTTGTTGATAATTTTGGACTTCAAAGGAAATATTGATGATGGATTGAAGAAAATAATGTTTGATTATTATTTTTTTTTCTTTTGCTGCTGCTGTATTTGGTAGTGGATTGTGGGATATTATTGCATGTTCACAGTACAAACGTGTGGGGGCTTGATACTTATACTTGTGCCTCTTCAATGGGGGAGTGCTGTGTTTTGTTTTCTTTTGGTCAACATGACAAGTGAGATATTAGTTTGATAGTTGACATTGGATTCCATGTTTAAATTGGTTAAAGATTTTGTTGATAATTTTGGACTGAGAATGTGTTTTCTTGTAGGTAACTCGGGTTTTGATGCAGGGATTGAGTAATACGTAGAAGTCATCTCGTACTAAACATCGTTATCAAGGACAAACACATGATGATTTATGTTTTGATACAACCATATTTTGGAACTACTTTTGTTACATTTATATTATATTAGATGGGATATTTGGAGTTTCGACTACGTAGTATTATCTTCCAAATTAGATGTGTGACTATTTTGGAACTTGAATATTTTCATCGATTCAATGTAGTAAATATTTTATTTTATATTGATTTTTTTATTAATATTTATAGTTCGTATGAAGATTAATTAGACAACGGTTTTAATGATTCAAAATAAAACTGAATTAATAGCAAAAACCGTTGTCGTATACCACAAACGACAACGGATATACACCTTTGCAAAATACGTTGTCCTATGCCATAAACAACAACGGATATACACCGTTGCAAAATACGTTGTCCTAGGCCATAAACAACAACGGATATACACCGTTGCAAAATACGTTGTCCTAGGCCATAAACAACAACGGATATAAACTGTATAAGAACCGTCGTCTTAAATTGCCTATAACAACGGATTTAAACTGTTCCAAACCCGTTGTCTTAAGTCATAAACAACAACGGATATAAACTGTATAAAAACCGTTGTCTTAAATAGTCAATAACAACGAATTTACACTGTTGCATAACCGTTGTCTTAGGTGACTTAATACAACGGTTAAAAACTGTTGCAACACCGTTGTGGTAGGATAGCTACGACAACGGATAAAAACCGTTGTAATTGGGCACGCTTTTTACAACGCCCCCAGTTACAACGGTTTTATCCCCCCCTACGACAACGGATATTATCCGTTGTCGTTTTGCAATTTTCTTGTAGTGCAGGTGCAATGACTGTCGAGTTTCAAGACGGAATAGGAAGCATTTCCATATGTCTGTGCACTGTGGAATGTCCCAGTCGAGCATATTGGTGGGAGCTTGCCTTAGTCTTGACAAGCGTACAGTGATTGCGAGTATGTATAACTAACCAGAGGATGTCTATCGATTGAAATCCATGAGGTGAATAACCTATGATCGAGATGATGTAGATCATCAGAGGTGTAATGACTTCTATTACAAAGTATGCGTGGCTTCGCAGGCCAATGGATAAGAAATGACTTAGCATCATTAGCAGTGAGCGATGATAGTTTTCATCAGAGCACAGTGCTGAGTTATACTAAGAAACATGAGCTGTGATTAGTATTAGACTGGATGGTCTGAGTTCCCAGTGATTTCTTGGGAAGCTTGTTTTGCTTCGGAGCAGCATGGGAAGGATAATCAGTCTATAGAATCGTGTAAGCAGTTATGTTGTAGTATGACCTTGTGTCAACTAGATTCTCTTAGGGAGAAATTTGAGTTTGTTGAGTGTTGGGAAAAGTGTTTCCTAACTAGAGGTGTTGAACACCGAGTATGTTTGGAACCATTAGATGGTTAGATTTGATTAGTGGTTCGACGATTGTCGTAAGCCAGTCAAGTTATGACTTGGTCTTCGTTAGTCTTAAATTAATTTGGGACGATGATATTGATCAAGCGGGTATTGTATCCTTCGTGGTCAGGAAGATCGTGGTCCGAGTGAAAGGTGTATCAGTGTTACGATACGCTAACGCTAAGGAAGTTCGATTGTCGACCAGTAGCGCAGAAATTTTCAGCTGGGAAAATGTTAATGCAGTTCAGCGTTAATGAATCTTGCAGAGAATTCGACGGGAGTCTGAGTGTGTCGGAGGATATTTCGACCAGACACTCGAGCAAAGGTTTCTTGTACGTTCTCAAGGTTTTACCCTAGATTTTGAGGATGAAATCTTTTAAGGGGGGGAGAATGTAGTAACCCGTATCCAGAATTGATGATTAATGAGTAATTAATCGCATAATCATGTTTAGATTAAGTAAAACATGATTAAGGAAATTCCTAAAAGGTTAACGGAGTCCAGAAATGGCTTCAGGACACTCGAAAATGGTCGGGAAGGTTCCGAGGGTTCGAATGGTTCGAAAGCTCCGAACCAAGTTAGGAGGCTCCGAACTGGATCGGAGGATCCGAACTCAGGATCGGAGGCTCCGAAGTGGATCGGAAGCTCCGTCGGTGAGATCGGACGGTCCGATCGGGACCAGGGCATGTGTCATCGCTTACATCAGCAAGATGACATCATGGCTGACGTAATATTGGGCGATCGGATGCTTCGAAGATGGGATCGGAGGTTCTGATCGTGTTCGGAGGCTCCGAACTCCGTCTATAAATAGGGGGCCGAGATTTCATTTTCAAGTGCACCTTTCCCTCTCTTCTCTCTGATTCCTAGGCCTTATAACTCAGATCTAGGGAGTTCTAGGCATCCTATTGGGAATCCGGAAGTGGCATAGCGATCCCGGCGTCGTAGCGGAGCTGTGGCCTAGTTTTGAGGCAATTTTCATCAGCGGGCTGACGACGGACGCAGGTATAGCTATGGTCTCCTTAAATTATTTAAGAGTATGCAATAGCTTAGTTAAGGCTTTTAGAGCTTAAATAATGATGCATGGATATTTGCATTGTAGAGCTGATATAGGCTGGGAACCTAGAGTGGGACTGCTAGGAACTGCCTGTAGTAAGGTACGTAAGTACAGACTGAGATAGCCAGCGGGTTTTGCATGCTTATATGTTGCATTTGTGTTTCATATTATTATGCAGCATGTGCATATCATATTGTGCCTGTCCATCTTGTGAGATAAGCCATGTAGGGCCGCTCAGCCCTATCTGGACGGGTGATGTCTAGTGCCCAGTGACTGACGGGTCATGGGTAGTTAGCATCTGGGGACACAGTCCACATCCTGTAGGAATGAGCAGTGTACACATGGTTTGCTCCCCGGGTTGTACCACTCATATCCTAGGCGCCATTACTGAGCAGTTATATACAGTTATCCCAGATATGGATACCCTATCATTTGCATGCATCATATTTGTATGTTTTACCCAGTGCTTTCGTATTGAGCTTAGAACTCACGTCCAGTCTTTTATGTGTACCTAGACACCTCATTTGACGGGGCAGGTGTAGGTGCAGGGTGGAGCACTAGGAGCTTGGATTGGTCAGTGACAAGTAAAGACAGCGAGATTAGCTGTAGGTTTTGCCTTTAGGGTTTATTTATTCGATTGGGTTGTATAATCGAATTTATTTAACCGACTGTATTCTGCCGGTCTGCTTTTATTTAAGTCTTCCGCAGCGATTTATTTTTAATTCATGCTTAATTATGCTCTTAACTCTGATTAGGTAGTGGATCCGGGTAGGGTCACTACAGTTTGTCAAGAAAAAGGATGGGTCGATGCGGTTGTGTATTGACTACCGTCAGTTGAATCAGGTGACAGTGAAGAATAAGTATCCTTTTCCGTGGATGGATGATCTCTTTGATCAGTTGCAGGGTACTTCTGTCTATTCGAAGATTGATCTTCGGTCTGGGTATCATCAGTTGAGAGTTCGACAAGAGGACGTTCCTAAGACATAATTTCGTACGCGGTATGGACACTATGAATTTCTAGTGATGCCGTTTGGTTTGACGAATGCTCCAGCTTCTTTTATGGATCTGATGAACAGAGTTTTCCGCGACTTTCTGGATAAGTTCATGGTGGTGTTCATCGATGACATTTTGGTGTATTCTCGCAGCATGGATGAGCATGCCTACCATCTCTATACTGTACTGCAAGTCTTGAAGGAGAGACAGTTGTACGCGAAGCTGAGTAAGTGTGACTTCTGGATTGACCGAGTTGTGTTCCTTGGTCATGTCATTTCTCAGGAGGGCGTATCTGTTGATCCTAGCAAGACAGAGGCTATTTTGAATTGGTCACGTCCGACTACAGCTTCTGAGATTCGTAGTTTCCTTGGTTTAGCAGGATACTATCGTCGTTTTGTGGAGAATTTTTCTCAGATGGCTAAGCCTTTGACTCAGTTGACAAAGAAAGAAGTTTCTTTCGTTTGGTCTGATGCTTGTGAAGACAGTTTTCGTGAGTTGAGACGTCGTCTGACGACAGCTCCATTTCTTTTTTTTCCGTCTGGATCAGGTGATTTTGTAGTCTTCACTGATGCTTCTCTCCAGGGTTTGGGGTGCATGTTGACTCTGAATAGCCACGTGATTGCTTATGCCTTCAGACAGCTGAAGACTCACGAGGAGAACTATCCCGTACATGATTTAGAGCTTGCAGCCATTGTCTTTGCTCTTAAGATATGGCGTCACTATTTGTACGGAGAACGATTTGAGATCTTCACCGATCGTAAGAGTTTGAAGTATCTGTTCACTCAGGCTGAGTTGAACATGCGACAGCGTCGTTGGATGGATCTGTTGAAGGATTACGATTGTGAGATCAAGTACCATCCAGGTTCTTCAAATCCCGTTGCTTATGCGCTTAGTCGCAAGGTTTATGTGAGTTCCCTTCGTACCAGTTCGATTTCGAAGGCAGTGAAGGAGTGTTGTTCTTTGGGATTCACGTTCCGTCATAAGAAAGAACAACAAGGGATTCGTGTCTCTTCTATGCTTGCAGAGCCAGCGCTATACAGACGAATCTGGGAAGCTCAGAATTCTGATCTGAAGACTCAGAAGTTAGCCCGGCTGGCTGAGAGTGTTAATACTTCTGGTTTTCATTTTCAAGGAGACGGTCTGTTGTGTCTTTCTGGTCGAGTTGTGGTACCCGAGGATTCTACTTTGAGGGATGAGATCTTATCACAAGCTCACCGCAGTCGATTCTCTGTACATCCAGGCAACATGAAGATGTATAAGGATCTTCGCTCTCTATTTTGGTGGAAAGGGATGAAGCGCAGTGTCTATCAGTTTGTGAACCGATGCCTTGTGTGTCAACAAGTCAAGGCAGAGTTTAGATGACCCGGAGGGTTACTTCACAGCTTAGAGATTCCTGAATGGAAGTGGGAGCATGTGACGATAGACTTTGTCACCCACTTGCCTATGTCTTCCAGGAATTGTGATGCTATTTGGGTTGTCGTGGATCGATTGTCTAAGTCAGCGCATTTTCTTCCCTATAACCGCGATTACACCTTTGATAGGATGGCGCAATTGTATGTGCGGGAGATTGTTTGATTGCATGGGATTCCATTGAGCATTGTCAGCAATAGAGATCCGAGATTCACTTCGAGGTTTTGGGGTAGTTTCCAGCGAGCCCTTGGTACTACCTTGAGCTTGAGTACGGCTTATCATCCAGAGACGGACGGACAGTTGGAGCGTACTATTCGCACTTTAGAGGATATGCTTCGCGCGGCGGTGATGGATTTTGGTCCAGCGTGGCATGACCCTTGGTGGAGTTCGCCTACAACAATAGTTTCCATCGCAGCATTGGCATGGCACCATTTGAGGCTCTTTATGGACGCCGTTGTCGAACACCTTTGTTTTGGAACGAGGTTGACGAGCGTCAGGTTGAGGGTCCTCAGATGATTCAGCAGATGATTGATGCAGTAGAGTTGATCCGACGCAGGGTTAAGGCAGCCCAGGATCGACAGGCTAGTTATGCAAACACCCACTGCAGGCCACTTCATTTTGAGGTAGGGGAGTATGTATTCTTGCGTGTGTCACATTTCAGGAAGGTGATGAGGTTTGGTCGCAAGGGTAAGCTAACACCTAGATTTATTGGTCCTTTCGAGATTCTCGAGAAGGTTGGGGATGTTGCTTATCGTCTGGCCTTGCCACCCGATCTTTCGGAGATCCACGATGTGTTCCACGTGTCCTTGTTGAGGCAGTATGTGGCGGACGAGTCGCATATTTTGCATCCGACCGAGGTAAAGGTAGATCGAGATCTATCGTATGTGGAGAAACCCCTGCGGATTCTTGACAGGAAGGACAAGGTACTTCATAACAAGCGCATACCATTGGTAATGGTACAGTGGCAGCGCAGAGGTACAGAGGAAGCTACTTGGGAGTTGGATAGCCGGATGTTAGCCGAGCACCCCGAGTTATTTTGAGATTTTGTACTTCTTTGTATTGAGTTTGTACTTGTTCAGTTGTAATAAAGAACATTTGGTTGGCTATTTATGTTTTCCTCTAAGACTTAAATTTCGAGGACGAAATTTCTTAAGTGGGGGAGAATGTAGTAACCCGCATTTCTAATTAGTGATTAATAAGTAATTAATCACGTGATCATGTTTAGATTAAGTAAAACATAATTAAGTAAGTTCCTGTTGGGATAACGGACTTCAGAAATGGATTCAGAGCACTCGAATTAGTTGAATTGGTTCAGCAGGATCGGACGATCCGAAGAGGAGTTCTGATGATCCAAAGTGGATCGGAAGCTCCGTGCCAGGATCGGAGGCTCCGATCGAGATCGGACGCTCCGTCGGCAAGATCGGAAGCTCCGATCTGGGCCAGGGCACACGTCATCGCTTACGTCAGCAAGGTGACATCATGGATAACGTAATATTGAGCGATCAGAAGCTCCGAAGGTGCGATCGGAGGTTCCGATCGAGTTCGGACATTCCGAACCAGGTTCGGAGGCTCCGAACGCTGTCTATAAATAGAGGATCCGAGAATTCATTTGTTCGCACAAATTTCCTCTCTTTTCTCTGATTCCTAAGCCTTCTAACTCAAATCTAGGGAGATCTAGGCGTCCTACGGGGAATCCGGAAGTGGATTAGTAATCTAGACGTCGTCGCAGAGCTATGGCCTAGTTTTGAGGCTATCGACAGCAAAGGGCTAACGACGGACGCAGGTATAGCTTTGGCATCCTAAAAATATTTAGGAGTACGCTTTAGCTTAGTTAAGTCTTTTAGAGCTTTATTGTTGATGCATGGATATTTGCATTGTAGTAGCAGTAAACTGAACTAGTAGGCTTGGAGTATAGGCCAGTGGAGCTAGGTTGTCCAGCAGTGTTAGAGGTACGTAAGTACTGACCGAGATAGCCGACATGATATATTTGCTTGTATGTTGCATGAATATGTGCTATATGCTTTATCATGTTTTAGCATGTTTTACCGTCTTAGCACATACATGATTTTACGTGTGACTGCATCTGGAGCGATGTGAGTCATTGACAGTCTCCATAGGGAACTATGATCTCATTTTGGACTCGAGTCAGGTATGATAGTTTCCATATGGGACTTGTATCCTGTTTTGGATTTGGGTCAGGATGGGGTTGGCTCAGCCCTGATATGGAGTATACGAGTACCCCGCGGAGTCGCCCTCTAGCCGGTACTGTATATTCTCGACGCCATGAGCAAGTATTTTCACTTGAGTTTTAAATCATCTGTGTGCGCATATTTGTATTTATATCATTGCTTCGTATTGAGCGTTCTAGCTCACGCCCCTGTGTTTGGGTATTTTGTACCTTGTGGCGGGGCAGGTTTGAGACTGGACGGTCCAGGCCGCTCTCAGTAGGATTGAGCTTTGGGGAGTGCGAGGTTGTAGAGGGTAGGGATTTATTTACCCTGAACCTTCATTTGGTTGTATAACAGTATTTATACACTTGTGATATCGTCGGTTGTATTCTGCCGATTGGATTTGTTGTATTTTAATTATCCGCACTTTACGCTTTAAGCTTTTATTGCGTGCGCTTTTACTATAACTCTGATTAGGTAGTGAATCCGGGTTGGGTCACTACAATGCCCTAGGTGACTGCTTCAGCCCATAGATAGATCGCTTCAACTTGCAGACTTTATTTCGATTTGAATCATCTCTGAATCCTTCTGGAATATCCATGTACACTTCCTCTTCAAGTTGGCCATTTAGAAAAGCATTTTTTACATCTAATTGCATTAATGGCCAATCAAGGTTAACAACAAGAGACAATAAAATTCGAATGGTCTTAAGCTTAGCCACAGGAGCAAATGTTTCTTTATAGTAAATCCCATAAGATTGCGTGTATCCCTTTGCAACTAACCTTGCCTTGAGACGTTTGACTGATCCATCAGCTTGATGTTTAACAGTAAATAGCCATCTGCATCCTACTGTCCGCTTGCTCGGTGGTAGATCTGTGATTTCCCATGTTCCAATTTCCTTAAGAGCCTGAAACTCTTTGTATGTCGCATCTCTCCAACCGGGATTACTGAGTGCTTCTTGGACTGTATTTGGAACCTTGATCATGTCGATCTTGGTTAGATATGCTCAAAAGTTTGCTGACAAGTTCCCATAATAGATGAAATCATCCATGGTGTATGGAGTACGTGCTCGAGCCTATTTCCGCAAAGCTATTGGGACATCAAGATTAGAAGATAAATGCTCAGAAGAATTGTTACCTTGTTTGAGTGTATCAGACACTTCATTCGGCAAGGATATATGACCATCCTGAGCTTTGGCACCTCCAATATTATTGTCAGTAGGCTGGTTGGATTCAGGTTGGGCGATTGGT
This sequence comes from Henckelia pumila, assembly GCF_033568475.1. Lineage (NCBI taxonomy): Eukaryota > Viridiplantae > Streptophyta > Magnoliopsida > Lamiales > Gesneriaceae > Henckelia > Henckelia pumila. Next base: position 54,603,834 of record NC_133121.1, read on the forward strand.
GAGCTAAAATTTGTTTCTGTTGGTGTCGGGATGTTTGAATATAACCATTAATGTGGGACAGAAATTTGTGAGACAGAGACATCATTGTACTATGATTGGGACTGAGAATTCTCCCCCTCAATTACAGTATTGGAGTAGAAAGGTTGAGACTCATGAAAAGTGATGTCCATGGAGGTGAAGAACTTACGAAAAATCGGCGAGTAGCATTTGTAACCTTTTTGTCGTGGGGAATAACCAACAAAGATGCACTTGATTGCTTTGGGATCAAGTTTGGATTGATTATATTGATGGACAAATGCAGTACATCCGAATATCTTTGGGTCGATAGTGTTGATAAGGTTTGTGTTTGGATAGGATTGAAGAATAGTCTGAAGTGGTGTTTTAAGCTAGAGGATTCGGGAAGGCATTTGGTTGATGAGGTATGTGGCCGTTAATACAGCTTCACCCCAGAATTGTTTCGGAACATTCATTGTGAACATAAGAGATCGTGCAACTTCTAAAAGATGTCGATTCTTACGCTCGGCTATGCCATTTTGCTGAGGTGTATTAATGCATGAACTTGTGAGAACAATACCACGAGCCAAGAAATAGTCATCAAGGATAGAATTAAAATATTCTCGTGCATTATCGGAGTGAAACAATTGAATATCTGTATTGAACTGAGTTTTAATCATGCATGCAGTGAAAATTTTTAAACAATTGGCTAGTCTCAGATTTATGTTTCATCAAAAACACCCAGCTTAGATGCGTATGATCATCAACAAAGAGAAGAAACCATCTAGCACCTGAAACATTACTGACTCTAGAAGCCCCCCATATGTCACTATGGATATTAGAGAAAGGATGTGTTGGATGATAAGGTTTTGGAACATATGTGTTACGTGTGTGTTTAGAAAGCTGACAAAACATCACATGTAAATAAATTTGGATTTTTATTAATGAAAAACGATGGAAACATGCGTTTTAAATACGAAAATTAGGATGCCCAAGACGATAATGTAAAGACATAATATCATCAGTTTTATTGGCACTAAAACCACACTGGAGTGAGATAGATGCAACAGAAGTTGAGGGTAGGATTGGTGGAGAAGATCTGTTTGATCGAAAAAGGTAGAGGTCTGCACAAAGCTCAGCACTGCCAATCTTCCTAACGGAATTCATGTCCTGAAATACACACGAGTCAGATGTAAACTTGGTAAGACAATTCAAGTCTGCATTTAATTTCCTAACTGATAATAAATTACAATCAAGTTGAGGGACAAAAAACACTGATTTAAGTGACAAGTTTGGTGCAATCTGGACGGATCCCATGCCAACCACTCGTGATCGAGAGACATCTGCAATTCTAACATAGATGTCTTGGGAGCTAGGTTCATAGGAGGTAAATAATGAAAGATTACCCGTCATGTGATCGGAGGCACCTGAATCAACAATCCATGGTGTGTAGGTTTGGGCATGCAGGGTTGTAGTCAAGTTACCTTGTTGTGCAATATTTACAGGGATGCTTGACTGAGAATTCACTGGTGTTCCTTGAACTTGATTGATGAGATTGTGGAGAATGTTTAATTTATCTGAGTTAAACTGAGGTGATACAACTATGTTCCCTCACGGCTTCCAATTTTGTGGCTTCCCATGTATCTTCCAACATGTCTCCTTTGTATGTCCAGGTCGACGACAATAATCGCACCATGGTCTCCCACCAGAGGTCTTACCATCTGAAGGTTGTGATGATACTAGAGCACTGCTGTCAAGAGTGCTTGGACTCATATTTCCAAGCATAACCTTTTGACGGCTTTCTTCACGTCTTACCTCCGACACGGCCTCCCGGATGCTTGGCAGAGGTTTGGTTGAGAGGATTTTTCCTCGTACTTCATCAAGTGACTTGTTGAGTCCAAACAAGAATTTGAAAACCCGCTTGGTCTCAATGATTTTTTTATGGCTTTCTCCATCAGCTGGACATTTCCACGTATGAGATTCAAGAAGATCAATCTTCTGCCAATAACGTGAAAGGTTGGTGAAATATGCTGTGACAGTAGATTCTCCTTGTCAAAGATCGTGGAGCAATCCTTCGATCTCAAACAATTCAGCAGTGTTGTCTTTGCACGAGAAAGTTTCTCGAACTGCTTCCCATATGTCGTATGCCATCTTGAACAGAAGGAAATTTTCGCTCATCTCAAAAGTCATAGAATTGATCAACCAAGCCATTATCATTGAATCATCAGCTTCCATGCTTTGAGTTTTGAGGCATCTTGTTCAGATGCTGGCATGTTAGACGATAGATGATCCTCCTTTCCTTTCCCACGAATGAGCATAAGTACTGAACTTGACCATTGTATGTAGTTATGATCAGTAAGCTTGTGGGTTGTGATAGAAAGAAGAGATAGATCATGAAGGGTGTTTGGAGGCTTGCTGGTGGACGAAGAAGATTTGCCTTCTATTATCTCTGATACCATGTTGAATTAATTGAGGCAAAAACTTTCTCATATTATTCACGAGAGAAGGTATATATACAACCAAAGTACAACAGAAAGATCCATAACAATAGGATCTCAAGCTATAAGAATAATAACAGAAAGATACATATAACAACATCCTTAATACTAGGAACTAATATTACACGTGACATATTCTACAGGTAACCTTCCGTTCATCACCATTAAGCCAACAAATAAAATCGCATTCAACCTGCATACGTATCCAGATTTGAAAATTCAAAAAGTATCAATCTTTCATCATTTCACAACAGTTGCAAAGAAAAATCATAGAGAAATTAACAAAAAAATCCGGCATACAAATCGAACCGTAATTAATTGAGACTTGGGAAAAAAAGACATCAAAACAACATGGGCACCGAGCACGTGCCCTCGCCCTATGGTTAGGGTCGATAAGAGACTTGCGGTCTTCTTTGTTTAGTGTTTTGGTTTTTTCAGAAGGAATTGAACGATTAGATTATATTATGATTTGACAATTAATAGGTAATTAGATTGGGAGAAATGTAGGGATGACAATGGGTCGTGTCTAAATCCGACCCCGCATCAAATCTTCCCCAACAAGGCGGGTCCACAAGCGGCTCCAAGGCGGGTCTCGGGTTTGGCCCACCCCACCCCGCCCCGCCATAATATATATATGTATATAAATTTAAAATATACATTTATATATATAAATATAAAATATATATGTAATATTAATAATATATATAATTATATTTTTATACTCAATAAATAATAATTTATCCATAATTTGAGTGTATAATATTATTAGATTGAAATGAATTTATTTTATTATGATATGTTTAGTATAAAAATATATAATTATAATATTTTTTGGCTAATAATTATTAATTAATTACAAGTTGATAAATTTTAACTTGTGATAACATTTTTTTTGTCTTAAATATAATCAATATATATTTGAAATTAAATTAAATTATTATTTTTTAATTTTTAAAATTTTTAATTTAATAAATTTAAAAAAATTTAATTTTTGGCGGGTCCAACGGGTCTAACCCGGATTGGACCCGCTGGGTTCGCGGGACGGGGCGGGGCGTGTCCAAAGTGAGGCGGGACGAGTTTCGAGTTTAGCCACACCCGCCCCGTTGCCATCCCTAGAGACATGGGGGAGAGGGAGTACGTGGGAAGGACAAAAAAGAGCGTGGAATTGGCAAAGGGAGCTATCGGAAACGTGGGGATAGTAAGTAAGAAATGCGGGGAGAATAAAAAATTTGAAAAAGGGTATTTTGGGTATATTGAAAAACAAACCAAGACATCAAATTAGTTATTATGAGGTGCTTAACTTTAATAATATAGTAAAGAATAGTTAAGATAATAAATATTATTATTATTATTATTATTATTATTATTATTATTATTATTATATTTTTAATTATTTTAAATTTAAATATAATGTAAAACCCACCCACTTGTAAGTATTTTTGCTTTTAAATTTTTAATTATTTTTAATATTAAATATTAAATTAAAACAACATAAATGTTTGTTGAAGGAAAAAGAATTGTGACTGATAACCTTGAAATTTGTGCCAACGTTCATAATTTTTTTTGAACTATGTATCAACATTCAAAAAAATTTCCAATTTTTAAAAAAACAACTATAAATACATCATTTGTTCTGAACAAAATTTCATACATTTCAACCTTCTACATCAATTTTTATACCACAAGAAACTCTGTATACCAAAAAGTTTTTGGAATGAATAAAAATTCCAATCAGTATTTCAGGGATTTTTTGAAATTTCCAAATATCGACGAAAAATCAAGTGGCGAAAAGTCTCGAGTTCGTCCAAATCTACAACATCCTCCATTTTCATTTATTTCACAACATTCACAGAATTTGCAATAGTTTTCATACCCACCGCCATATTCTCTTAATTTTCAAGGTTATCCAAATCTATCGAGTAACGTCCCTCTAGCTCCTTGGAATACATGTCCTCCTGAATATTGGCAGAGTAGCCAACATTTTATGCAAGCACCATATCATGGAATTAATCCGCTTCAATCACCTGAGGTTCAGTCAAAATGTGAGACCTCGGTGCTAAACAACTAATCTTGGATTAAACTACACTAAATCATGCAAGATCCAAGACCAAAAGAATACTGATTTTTTTTTAAAAGGGGGTGCACTCGGTCTACTAAAAAGTGCAAACCGAGCGCCTCCTAAACAGCAACCTGCTGTTTTTCTCGATGGGGTGTGCGCTCGGTCTACTAAAATGTGCAGACCGAGCGCCCCCTGCTGCAGAACAAGGAAACATCAGAAAACCAGGAGGCTCGACCCCAACTCTTCCAAAACAAAATCATGCATTACAACGCAACTCAAAAACATTAAATCACATGCATAATCCATTACAAAGTAGTTCTAAAGTTATACAATCTTCAACTAGTAGAACATGCTTCAATCTAACTTATTCAAACAATACAACAACTAGAGTTCGAATACAATCTAGGTTCGATTACAAATTCGACTCCCAAAACACCAAGTCTCACTTCTAATCAACTCGACCCCTAGCCATTCTGCCTCGGGCTCGGTCCTGCCCCACCTGTTGCCAAGCACACAAACAAAGACAATACAACAGCCAGATAATCCGGTGAGAATACAATTCCCAATAAAAGAGACTATCATACAATATCACATAATATATCAAAACAAGATATATAATCAAATTCCATTTAATCTTCAAGTAATTCATTTCACCGCGGAATAAAAAGATATGCATGACTTTAAAACTTCTGGATTATCAGACTAAGATAATCAAAGGAATTCTTCTTTCTTTCTTTCTTCGGTTTGGGATCCCGAGGTTAAAATATCCAACAATCACACCGAACTCCTCTTTTGAGGTGGACGAGGTATATTTTAGTCCTCTAGACTCCAGAGCATAGTGAGTTAATCGACGCTCGTAGTAAATCTCCTACCAAGGCCACTCAACTATAATCTCCAGATCGTCTAATTCAAAATGAATAATCAATCGGCTCACTATGAATGCATATGAAATCTCATGCATTCAAATATCAATTCAATCAAGTTCAATTAAGCATATAAACATGCAAGTAAGTGATTTCTTCTAGGACGCTCGAATCAATCCGGATTCGAGTTAATCGTCCTATTCCATTCCAAAGTCGTCTTATACCACTTCTTTGGTTCGAATTAGCTTCTTATCTCGATCAAGCTACAACAATTAAGAATTCCAAATCAAAATTCCATTCCAAACAATAATCAACGAAGAAGGTAACTCAATACCAAACCTCAATCCACTCTTCGACGATTCGAATACTACAAACTCTGAACTCCAAAATCTCCAGTCAAATATGTACGGATACATAAGAACATTCAATATCAATTAATCCAATTTAAATCCATTCAAAGACTTAGTTCCAACTCCTAAAATACGGAAATCTCAAACCAACGGTATAACAGCTATATTCTGATAAACCGGAAATACAGACATCAGTATAATATCGGTACCAACTTAAATCAATACCAAATCATCAATAGAGACTCAAACCCATCAAATCTCAAAACTCAAATTTTGAATTCTATAAGAAAAATCATAACAATTCCGAATGACGCTCTATTTTAATTCCGTCTGAGAATAAACGATAAGAACTATCTCAAGAACATCATATCCGAAAAGAATCAAATTCCAAATACATCCAAAAAATAAAATATATTCGATCGAAGAAAAAATTACGATAGAACGAAGCCTTCGATGCCATGATCGCTAAACTGCCTTCAAAATTAAATTCCAACGGACGGATCGACCGAAAATTGAAATCACAAAGCTTGAAAGTGAGTTGGGGCATCTTCAATGGAGAGGAACCGATGGATGGGATGAAGAGGAAAAAAATGAGACTAAGTCAATCAAATTCCAAGACCAATCAATATAACAAATCCAATTTTTGCGTTTTAGTCCCTGAAAATCCAAAAATTGCAAAATGGTCCCTGACAAATATTAAAACGGCCCTCGAATAATAAAATCTTCGGTTATCTCAAATAAACTCAATTAAGATAAATTTGGGGCGTTACACAAACGAATCGAGGAGAGCTAGTGTTGATGCATGTGACATTTTTAAAGGGATAGAAACGCCTAATGAAGCCCGAAATTCACAATTTCCTCTATTCTGGTCCTAACTAGGACTTGAAATTATTCACTACAAGGAAAAACCAAATACACAACACATAAAAGACAACAGTTTTATGTAAAACCATTGTCTTTCAGCACTTAACAACGAAAACCATTGTCTATGAGTTTGTTTTTCTTATCAAAGAAACATGCTCATACACAATGGTTGTAGTAACCCGTATCCATAATTAGCAATTAATGATTATATTAATCGTATGATCATGTTTTGACTAATTAATACATGATTAAGGAGATTTCTGTTGGATTAACGGACTTCGAAATTGGATTCAGAATGATCGAAAATGGCCCGAAGCGTGACCAGGAACGGAAGCAACGCTCATGATCGGAAGAAACGTTCTGGCCTACTGATGTCATCCGTGACATCATCAAGATGATGTCATTGCTTACGCACGTGATGTGACGTTCGGACGCAACGTTCGTCGAACGGACGGTCCGTTCGGGAACGGATGCAACGATGGAGAACGGACGTTCCGTTCCGTGTCTATAAATAGACGGTCCGAGGGTTCATTCCAACTTGCACCTCTCCTCTCTTCTCTCTCGTTTCTTAGCCTTTCTAGTCAGATCTAGGGAGTTCTAGGCATCCTATGGGGAGTCCGGAAGTGGCATAGCAATCCAGGCGTCGTAGCGGAGTTGTGGCCTAGTTTTGAGGCAATTGCCATCAGCGGGCTGACGATGGACGCAGGTATAGCTATGGTCTCCTTAAATTATTTGGGAGCATGCAATAGCTTAGTTAAAGCTTTTAGAACTTAATTAATGATGCATGGGTAATTGCATTGTAGAGTTGACGATAGGCTTGGAACCTAGAGTGGGACTGCTAGGAACTGCTTGAAATAAGGTACATAAGTACTGACTGAGATAGCCAGTGGGTATTGCATGCTTATATGTTGCATTTGTGTGTCATATTATTATGCAGCATGTGCATATCATATTGTGCATGTCCATCTTTTGAGATGAGCCATGTTGGGCCGCTCAGCCCTATTCGGACGGTAGATGTCGAGCGCCCCGCGACCGACGGGTTAGCCGACACTGGCATATGGAAGACATGGTCTACGTCCATTAGGAATGAGCAGTGTACGCAGGGTTTGCTCCCCGGGTTGTACCACTCATGTCCTAGGTGCCATTACTGACAAGTTGTATATAGTTATCCCAGATATGGATACCCTGTCATTTGCATGCATCATGTTTGTATGTTTTACCCATGCTTTTGTATTGAGATTAGAGCTCACGTATAGTCTTTTCTGTGTATCTGGACACCCCATTCGACGGGGCAGGTGTAGGTACAGGATTGAGCACCAAGAGCTTGGAGTAGCCCGTGACCAGTGAAGACAGCAGGATTAGCTGTATGTTTTTTTCCCTTTAGGCTTATTTAATTCGATTGGGTTGTATAATCGAATTTGATTTATTTTTATCCGGTTGTATTCTGCCGGTCTGCTTTTATTTTAAGTCTTCCGCAGCGATTTATTTAATGCATGATTAATTATGCTCTTAAACTCTGATTAGGTAGTAGATCCGGGTTGGGTCGCTACATTTATTGGTATCAGAGCTACGCATGCAAGAGACTTGGGATATAGTACTAAGACTTTGGGTTATCCTTATAGGATTGATGAGACCTTGGAAGAGGTGATGATGCGGCGATTAGTTTGCCCGAAGACTATCATCATCAACAGGATTTCTAAAGATTTGGCTTATGGGATTCCAGCAAGTGCGGACAGGAGCGATGGATCGTGTACGAGATTTCAAAATTTCTACTCATGTGGATCCTAGTTTTGGATCGAGTACCGGATGCCAGAGGATTTGTTGGGACATACTTGATGTTTTCATCTGTACAGTCCATACCATGATGAAACTACTCTGAAGATTCTCCAGTCGTAGATGGAGAGATTGTCAGATAGACCTTTACCAGAAAATGCCTCAAGCATCTAAGACATGACACGTTTCAAGCGTAAGGTCATTAAACTCATGCAGAACGTGGTTTTGACGGTACGCCTGTATCGATGATTTTTGTAGACGTACAGGAAACTTCATGTTCAAAAGCATGACTTGGTTACAAGAATAAAGCTGACGGTAGATCGTGAGTAGAAGAGGTCAACTGACAGGCACTGATGTAGAGCATAGCTGGTTAGTGATCTCGAGTTAATTTCTTCGGAAGTCTTGGCAGGACGAGATACCGAGAGATTTGAGCAGGAGTATGCTTGTATCGATGTGTGTGTTGATTATAAGCTTCATGCTCAAGAAATGAAGACTAGCGCGATGATTTAAATACTGTATTGTTGTAGTTGTAACCAGTATTTCAGTTGTAAGGAATCATCATACTATGGTTGTATCATTTGTACATTTCATTGTATTTTTGGAATACTGTAATTGTATTACATGAGATTGTAATAAAGAGAATTGTACATAACTTGAAACAACGATACGTGTATTATTATTTCAGCAATTCGTGGATGATTGCATGATTGTGCGGAAGTTTGGCTTGGTTCTAGTTGATTAATGTTCAACTATTGTAGCTCATGGGATTTGAGTGGGCCGATTGTAACTGTTTGACTTGTGGTTAGTCTAGGCGTTTTCCTATGATTGACCTAGTTAGTCAGTGGACTAAGATAGTTCCAGGGATGAGTGGACTCATCTAGAGGCATTAAGGGTATTTTTCGGTTTAGAACATTGATCTTTATTCTAGGTTGTTTTATTAGAACAGTAGGCTGTGTGACCTTCATTAGGTTGAGACTTGTGATGATGGGTTTTCATCGGGATACCAGGTCCAGTATATGCCGAGAGTTGTGGACTATGACCATGACAAGACGTGATGGGGCGCAACCCTATGCCAGTGTTACTCTAAGAGTCCTTGTACTTCAGAGGTTACTTGGGAGCCTTTGTACTTCTTGAGTTTAGTTCGTCTTGATGTTCACCTTGGGTGAACAAGACAACAATTAGTAGTGCTGATGTGGCACGGAATTCGTGCTAATGACTACTAGTGACAATTGGCTAACTCTGTCAGAGTTAGGTTGATTAAGTTCAGTATGCGAGGCAGCTGTCAGTAGTAAGGCACGAGATTGTGTTGATATGATACTAATAGCTATTTTCTGGTTATACAGTATAGGTGTGTTGAAACCAGAGCGATTTGGGTATTCCAAGTTTTTGGAAATAGTTCTTCGTGGCAGCTGAGTCATGGTTATTAATTGAGCCACATAGGTTTAGATAAATCAATGGTTGTCTGATAAGACGAGTGCGAGCATCAGTAGTTCGACGAGATCGATAGGGTAAATACAATAAGTGATGATTTGGATATAGCAATCGAGAAATACTTGAGATAGTATTTTGTCGCTTAGTGCTTGGGAGATGAGTACTTGGTACAGTCTTGGAGCAGGTGATGCTTTGGAATCTCTAGGTTTTCCAGAGACAAATCTACCGAAAGATTACAATTGACTTGCGTGGTCAAGTTAGATGTTAACTTGACAGGAGAAACAAGCGAAGGAATTGGTAGCTCAACGGATAGTGTTCTTGTGATGATGTCTTAGTATACCGTTGGGTTAGAGATCCAACGAGGATTGTGTACTCGTATGGACATCAGTTGTCTGTTCGTGAGGTGTGACATTAGCTGGGATCTAGTTCTCGAGATCCAGCAGAGTGTGTCACTAATTTTCCAGCATGAGATGCGTACTACTACTGAGGTGACTAAGGTAGTCAATGATCGACTTAGTAGTCAACCATGTTTGCCTTTGGGAATCGAAGATTTCGCAAGATCGTGACGGATCGGATTTGTTCTTTCGAGTCAGTAAGTCACATCTATGCAGACTGTTTGTCAAAGATATTGCGTTTTAGCAATGAACGACAATTAGAAGCGTTTTGTGTGACAAGTTACTTCGAGTGTAAGTGTTTCCCCGGAGTGACTAGGGAATCGGTGAATTAGTCTTTTCAGTGCTAAGACTGATGCGTTCAGCAAAGGAGTGATGTGACTCTAGAGAATCCGTAGGGAATCAGTTTTCAGGATCTTTATGTTCTACCTTTGGAGGTTGGGACGAGCAATGATGGTATCATCCGAGACTCCGTGATGAGTAATACTAAGTGCAATGACTGTTGAGTTTCGAGACGGAATAGGAAGCGTTTCCATATGTCTATGGACTATGGAATGTCCCAGTCAAGCATATTGGTTGGAGCTTGCCTTAGTCTTGATGTGTGTACAGTGATTGCTAGTATGTATAACTATAAGGAGGATGTCCATTGATTGGAAATTAATGAGGTGGATAACCTATGGTCGAGATGATGTAGATCATCAGAGGTGTGATGACTTTCATTTCAGTGAATACATGGTTTCGCAGGCCAAAGGACTAGGAGATGACTTAGTGTAAGGCGGGGATTATTTAGTTTTAATCTGAGAATATTTAATTTGGAAATATTTAGAGTTTAGAATTAAATTCTAATATTCTTAAATGAATAAGGATTGAAATTGAATTAAATTACTTTTTCGGGGACTGAATTGCAAATAGCCAAAAGTTCAGGGACTAAACTAAAAATATGCTTATATTTATCTCTTCTTCACGTGTAAAATCAGATGAAATGCAAAGAAAAGGGCAGAGGCACGGCTGAAGGGTTTCAAAATGCCATTTTCAGATTTTCAGTCTTTTAAAGCTTCGATTTTGCATGTTCCGGTCATCAGAAATTCCAGATAAATAAATATCTGTGATCACCGCTCCGAGACCTTCGTTTTGGTACAAGTTTTATTCATTTTTATCAGACTTTATTTTGATGTTGAAGATGGAAATTCATGATTTTATGATATATGCGTATATGAGCTGTACCGATTGTATATTCACAGATGGTTCGGAAAAATACTGTCGTTTGGATTTTATACGATTTTAGCAAGCAAAATTCGAACCCTATCCTAGTTGATTATAATGATTTTCATGGTATTGAGATGATACTATGAGTTCTATTGATTAGTTCTATTGATTGTTGGATTGATTGTGATATTGATTCGGTTGCCGGTTTGTAGTCGTTATGCCGTCGATTCGAAAAATGTCAAGACTTTGATATTGTTGATTGAACGAAGCATGATTTGCATGGCATCTGATCTTGTTAGTTATTCGATATGTCATTTATCAGCTTTATATTGAAGTTGCCGAACTCGAGATCTCCGAGTCGAACCGGGAAGGATTTGAAGCAAGGTTTGCTAGCATTTGCACTTGAGATTTAGTTGAGAAGTTGAGCAGCCTTTTGATATGAATTCTCATTGATGTAATTTCAGATTTGAAGTACTTTCAGACTCGACATCGAAAGGTATAAATGACAGCTAATCCAGATGGGATAGAACGCTCGAAATAGCTATTGTTTCGAGTATTCCCTTGTTAATCACATACTTAGTTGTTTATGTGTTTTTATGTGATTAGATGTTTTGATTTCTTTGCTTGCTTATTTGATTAAGTGTTCAAGGTGTTTTATAGCATTTAATGCATACAAAATATATTGCATTCATCTTGAACTCCAGCCCGAAAAGCACAGAGGGTTGAAAGGCCTAGAGTGCATATGACGTTTGGAGGGCTGTAGTTGAGTGGCACGGAATGTAGACTTACTTTCAGAGCCAGAAGACTCACTATGGTTGCACCAAAGTCAGAGGAAATAAAGTATTTGACTTCACCTCGATTGGGTGAGTGGGTGTTAGTTGAAGATTTTATTTCCTCGGGATCCCAAGAACTTATATCCTATGGATATCAGCTTGATAGCTTCTTTTGTCATATGCATTGCATTCACGTTTATTATCTCGCTTTGTATGTTGTTTAAACTGGGATTTTATTCTCACCGGAGGTATCTGGCTATTTCTTTGTTTTGTATGTGTGCATGGCAATAGGTGGGGCAGGAGCTAGTCAGAAGAGATAGTGATGGCTCGAGATAGGGTTGTAGCATGTGTGGACACGGGTTTTAGCAGCAAGACATGTATTTTGAGTGGATAAACATGTTAGAAAGGATACAAGAATGTTGTATAAGTTGTTGAATACATGTGTAACTTGTGTATGGAAGCTTATCTGATGTTATAAGATTGCATGTATATTATTTTGAAGCTTGTATCAGAGTATGTGTTTGTATGTTTCAAGTTTGTACAAAAAAAATCTTTCCTGCATTTTTTTCTGGAAATGTAGCCCGCTCGATCGGTAGAAGTTCGCCGATCGAGCGAGAGCCTTATTTTGCAAAACAGGGGGTTTGAGTTTTCTTGGTTGCTCGATCGGTAGAAGTTCACCGATCGAGCGAGACCAATAATTCCCTGGATCCGAGAGCTTTTAGTTTGAGCTCGCTCGATCGGGCAACTTTCGCCGATCGAGCGAGACACTGTAACTTTAAAAAAAAAAAAAAATTTTTTTATCTCTTGGATCTTTATATCCTTTGTGTACTTGATTCATTGTTATGTATTATAAATTGCCCTAAGATAAGATTAGCAACCCGGGTCCCCACACTTAGCGTCATTATTTGGCGAGCGATGATAGTTTTCATCAGGGAACAGTGCTGAGTTATACTAATAAACATGAACTTTGATTGGTACTAGAATGGATGGTTTGAGTTCCCAGTGATTGCTTGGGAAGCTCGTTCGCTTCGGTAGGGCATGGGAAGGATGACCAGTCTGGGAATCATGTTAAGAAGTTATGTTGAAGTATGGCTTTGTGGCAACTAGATTCTCTTGGGGAGAAATTCGGGCATTGTTGTATCAGAACATCGTTGGGATTGGTGTTTCCTGACTAGAGGTGTTGAGCACCGAGAAGTTTTGGAACCATTAGATGGTTAGATTCAATTAGTGATTCGACGAATGTCTTAAGCTAGTCAGGTTATGACTTGGTCTTCATCAGTCTAAGATTTCCTTTGGGACGATGATCTCGATCAAGCGGGTGTTTGTATCCTTCGTGATCAGGGAGATCGTGGTCCGAATGGAAGATGTATCGGTGTTGCGATACGCTAGTGCCAGAGGAGTTCGACTATCGACCAGTCGCGCAGTAATCTTCAGTTGGGAGGATGTTAATGCGGTTCAGCATTAATGGAGCTTGCAAGGAATTTGACAAGAGACTGAGTATGTCGGAAGCTATTTCGACCAGACACTCAAGCAAAGGTTTTTAATACGTTCTCGAGGACGAAATCTTTTAAGAGGGGGGGGGGGAAAGAATGTAGTAATCCATATCCGTAATTAGCGATTAATAATTATATTGATCGTATGATCATGTTTTGACTAATTAATACATGATTAAGGAGATTTCTGTTGGATTAACGGACTTCGGAATTGGATTCAGAATGATCGAAAATGGCCCGAAGGATGACCAGGAACGGAAGCAACGTTCATGATCGGAAGCAACGTTCTGGCCTACTGATGGCATCCGTGACGTCAGCAAGATGACGTCATCGCTTACGCACATGATGTGATGTTCGGATGCAACGTTCGTCGAACGGATGTTCCGTTCGAGGAACGGACGCAACGATGGAGAACGGACGTTCCGTTCTGTGTCTATAAATAGAGGGTCCGACGGTTCATTCCAACTCGCACCTCTCCTCTCTTCTCTCTCGTTTCTTAGCCTTTCTAGTCAGATCTAGGGAGTTCTAAGCATCCTATGGGGAATCCGAAAGTGGAATAGCGATCTAGGCATCGCAGCGAGCTGTGGCCTAGTTTTGAGGCAATTGCCATCAGCGGGCTGACGACGGACGCAGGTATAGCTATGGTTTCCTTAAATTATTTGGGAGTATGCAATAGCTTAGTTAAGGATTTTAGAACTTAATTAATGATTCATGGGTAATTGCATTGTAGAGTTGACGTTAGGCTTTGAACCTAGAGTGGGACTGCTAGGAACTGCCTGAAATAAGGTACGTAAGTACTGACTGAGATAGCTAGCGGGTTTTGCATGCTTATATGTTGCATTTGTGTGTCATATTATTATCCAGCATGTGCATATCATATTGTGCATGTCCATCTTTTGAGATGAGCCATGTAGGGCCGCTTAGCCCTGTTCGGGTGGTAGATGTCGAGCGCCCCGCGACCGACGGGTTAGCCGGCACTGGCATCTGGAAGACACGGTCTATGTCCATTAGGAATGATCAGTTTACGTAGGGTTTGCTCCCCGGGTTGTACCACTCATGTCCTAGGCGCCATTACTGAGCATTCGTATACAGTTATCCTAGATATGGATACCCTGTCATTTTCATGCATCATGTTTGTATGTTTTACCCGTTCTTTCGTATTGAACTTAGAGCTCACGTCCAGTCTTTTTTGTGTATCTGGACACCCCATTCGACGGGGCAGGTGTAGGTGCAGGATTGAGAACCAGGAGCTTGGAGTAGCCCGTGACCAGTGAAGACAACAGGATTAGCTATAGGTTTTTGCCCTTTAGGCTTATTTAATTCGATTGGGATGTATAATCGAATTTGGTTTATTTTTAACCGGTTGTATTCTTCTGGTCTGCTTTTATTTTAAGTCTTCCGCAACGATTTATTTAATGCATGCTTAATTATGCTCTGAAACTCTGATTAGGTAGTAGATCCGGGTTGGATCGCTACAACGGTTTTGGTAAAACCGTTGTTTTTTTTAACATTTTTTATGTAAACGACAACGGTTTTCAAAAACCATTGTCTATGAGCGTATTTTTTTATCAAAGACAACGGTTTTCAAAAAACTGTTGTCTATTAGTAAAACACGCTCAATTTAAACCATTGTCTATTTTTTAAAAAAAATTATTTAACAAAATCAAAACCGTTGTGTATTGGCTTGTGTTTAAGGTCCCTTTCACCTTATTTTTTTAAATTTTTTTTGTGAAAGCAAGAGCAAGAGCAAAAGCTCTAGCCTATACCTTTCTTTCACTTTATTCTTTCCCATCTTTCTTTCTCGCTAGCAACCGAGCAGCCACTGTATTCGGCTCGTAACTCCTTCATCCTTAAACCAAATTTCAAATGGTTTGAGGGGTTTTCTTCCTTACATCAAAGCTTTGTTTTGAGCCATGAATCACTGTTTTTTTTATGTTAATATGTGCCCATTTCGTGAGGCAGAGAGAGGAGTGAGCTATAGATGCATACCCTCCAGATTTCATTTTGTACATGACTTCTCTTTCTTTTTATTTCTTTTTTTCAATATTTTCCATTTTTCTCCTTCGTTTCCGCCTCACCACTGTTTGTATGCAGTACTTCTTTCCACCTCCACTTCATTACCTGCCGCAATATCATGTTCACGCTATGTCCAACGTCGCCATCAAAGACTTTTCTCCTCATCATGGTTCTGGTTTCTATCAGTAAGTCCACGGTGCGGCATAATTTGGAAATATTGGGCGACTTAAGGGCTGTGCAGATGGAGCGCCTCCGAGAGGGTGTGGTGACGGTGCATTTCTATGACTTGAGAGATTCTAAAGCAGCGTTGATGGCTATTTCACAATAAGTTGTTGACTTGAGATATTTTTTCCCTACTTGAACCCTTTTCACGAGAGGTACTGTGTGAATTCTCTTATGCAAGATTTCCAAATCATTTTTTGTAGATTTGGTTGTGCGTACATAGTGTTCCATCATAATAGAATTTCGAAAATAACCAGCCCTTTTTTGCAACGATTTCCGACAGTGATTTGGATTTTTCAGAGATTAAAATTTCCTGCTATATTTCTAGCTTGATTTTGTTGTGTTATTGAGAATTTTCGAACACAATTCCTTGGGTCTGCAGGTTCAGTTTTTCGCTTTCCAATCTCAGTTCAGTTTTTAAGCATTTTCAAATAGTGTGTTGCAAAATTCTTGATGTTGTTTGATTTAATGAGTTGGGGATTTTAAGCTACACTTTGTTAATGTTTTGTTGAAGTAGCTAGGAAAGAGCAATCGCCTTTTGCTTGATCAGCCCTTGACGACTATTATAACCCTTTGTATTTGAAAGATGGTCACCCAAGGTTTTCATGAGTTTGAATTTCAATAATTGTAGAAAATGATATATAGTCCGATTTCAGATCCAAATTACAAATAAAAATTGAATATTTGTTAAGAAATCCAAAGTTTTTCTTATCTTAGAATATATATAATAAATAAAAATGTTGGTGTCATAGAATGTTTTTAGCTCCCTTACTCGAGCCACCACGAAACAGACTAATAAACATGCATAATTAGACTTAATAACAACAAATAAACAACGAAAACAACTTAAGTACTTTTACAACCCCAAACAAAAACACGAATGATAATATCAATCTTAAAATTAATACAATCACAATAGAAATCAGAACTCTGCACGAGAAACCAAACAAGTTCAACTGGATCACCACCGAGAACTCAACTACTCTAGCCACTGCCCTGGTCATCCGATCCGGCCAACCTAAGACATGTCCCATGGAATGGGGTGTCCAAGATGAAAACAAGAACGTGAGAAAAAATTGCCTAATACGAGAATGTACGAGTATACAAACCAATATGATGCATGCAAATGCGATATTCTCAGATATCAAGGATCAATTCTAGAATCTCATGCTCAATCTAGAAGCGCCTGATTGTGTAGTATCTGATATGCCCGAGGCATGTTTTGGCTCCCACACTCAACAACAAGACGTGGACCTACAATGTCCAGGGTCATCAGAGCTTGCGGATCCCGTCGGACACTGTAACTCTCGATACACAACCATCCACAAAACAAAACAGGGCCGAGCAGCCCCAATATACCAAAGCAGTAAATCATGTAATATGCAACAGATAAGAATGTGGCTTATAAGTGTGTATACTACGCTTGGATATCTCAGTCAGTACATCACGTACCTCACTACACAATCTGACCAAAGTCTACACGTTTGAACCTAACAATACCAACACTGAAATTACTATCATACCAGATCCTGAAAACTTACTACTGAAGGATTTAGGTTAATAACTGCGTCCGTCGTCAGCCCACTGATGACATCTCAATTTTATGGTGACCCTTCCTCAAGCCGTCACTAGCTCTAAAGCTTCCCAACACTAAACTGCTGTAAGGACTGGAAAATATTAAGTTATTAATTACGGAATTTAAGATTTAAATTCCAAATATTTTAAAATATGAATTTGAGAAATGTCAGAATTAGAGATTTAAATTTCGGGTCGAAAATATTTAATTTGAGGATTTTTGGATTTTAAGATGTTAATATCCGGAGTTCTTAAATTAAAAGATAAAAATATTTGAATTGATATTTATGGAATTTAAGATGTGAATTCCAAGATTAGAAATATAAAGGATTTAATTTGAGGATTAAATCCGAGCAAGGACCAATTTGCAAATATGGAGAAGTTCAAGGACTAAAATGCGATAATGCCCAAACTTATTTAATTTTAATCCAAGAATATTTAATTTGAGAATGTTTAGAGTTTAGAATATAATTCTAATATTCTTAAATTAATTAGGACTGAAATTGAATTAAATCTCTTGTCCGAGGACTGATTTTCAATTAGGCCAAAGTTCAAGGACCAAGTGCAAATTACCTTGCAACTTGATTTTGAAATATTAAGAAGATTGGAATGCATCAGATTCTCAGCCAAAAAATTCAGAAGCAACCGAGAGAGATGAGGGCAAAGATTCCAAGCCATTTTTTATTCTTTTAACTCCGATAAAAATTGATCCGCCCGGTAGAATTTCCAATTGATCGTATATTTGGGATCACGGCTTCGAGTGCTACATTTTGACGTAAGTTTTACAAAGTTCTACCATGTTTGAATTTTATGATATTTTTAGAATTAAGATTTGATTGTATAAACTTGTTCTATTATATACGACGATAGCATATCTAAGACGGATCAAGAAAAGATCGTCGTTTGAACATGTATTCGATTTTTGAAATTTTTTTTGAAATTCTGATTTTTTCCGGATGTATAATTCGAAATTTATATGCTGAATTGGTGATGATAATCAGTTTAGATGTTTGTTAAGATGGTGTTTACGCTTTCGGAATTACCGATTTCGAACTGTTACGCCGCCGGTTTGCAATTTAATCCGATATCAGCTATAGATTGAACTTAGCACTAAATATCAGATTTGAGAATGATATTAAGCATATTTTACACTTCATTTAAGTTGGGAATTGAAGTTATCAAAGTCGAATCGACGAGTTCGAGCCGTTTGAACAATTAAAGTTGAATCAAGACTTTGATCAACTATCAATGTCAATGAGAAAGCGTTAATGAATAGATGTTTCAAGATGCCATATGAGTTGAAGCTAGCAAGCTTGAATATGTCAACACGACGATTGGAAGGTATGATTCGACATTATCCTTTCCAAGTAGAACAGCTCGAGAACGTAGTGGTTTTCAAGTTTTCCTAAAATCACATATTTGCTTGTTTAAATGCTCTTATGTGATTTACTTGTTATTATTGACTTGCATGAATCATAAATGGTGTGTTCAAGATGTTTATCAGTATGTGTATTATTTAATGCATCAAGATTATGTTGCATTCATTTTGAACCCCTACCTTAAAAGCATAGAGGGCAGATTGACCTAGATTGTGAAATGACGTTTAGAGAACTATAGTTGAGTGGCATGGATTTTAGATTCGCTTTCAGAGCTAGATGACTCACTATAGTTGCACCAAAGTCAGGGGACTTGAGATATTTGACGCCACCTCGATTGGAAGAGTCGATGGTTAGTTAAAGATTTTATTTCCTCTGGGGAAGTGTTCAGCGTGCGATGGGTACTACTCTCAGTTTGAGTACTGCCTATCATCCAGAGACTGATGGTCAGTCAGAGCGCACTATCCGTACTTTGGAGGATATGCTTAGAGCGTGCGTCATGGATTTTGGTTCAGCCTGGCAGGATCATTTGCCATTGATCGAGTTCGCGTACAACAACAGCTATCATACTAGTATTGGGATGGAACCTTTTGAGGCGTTGTACGGGCGACGTTGTCGTACTCCACTCTTCTGGGAAGAAGTGGGGGAGAGACAGGCTGAGGGACCGGAGTTTATATAGCAGGCGATAGACATTGTTGATCAGATCAAGAAACGGATTAAGACTGCACAGGATCATCAGGCCAGCTATGCCAATATCAAGCGTAGGCCTTTGCAGTTCGATGTCGGGGAGAAAGTGTTTCTGAGAGTGTCACCTTTCCGCAAGATTCTCAGATTTGGCCTTAAGGGCAAGTTATCTCCCAGGTTTATCGGTCCGTTTGAGATCCTGGAGAGCATTGGCAATTTGGCTTATCGAATAGCTTTGCCACCGCATCTATCCAGTATTCACGACGTGTTCCACGTATCTCTGTTGCGACGGTATGTGGCGGATGAATCTCATATTCTGCAACGGTCTGAGGTTCAGGTGAACAAGGATTTGACCTATGTTGAGAAACCTATTCGTATCCTGGATTATAAGGATAAGGTTTTACGGAACAAAGTCATTCATTTGGTTTTAGTTCAGTGGCAGCGCCGAGGCACTGAGGAAGCTACTTGGGAGCTTGAGGACAGGATGCGTGAAGACCATCCTGAGTTGTTTTGATTTCATTCTTTAAGTTGTATTCAGTTGCAAACTCTGTAAACGTTAGATTTGAATAAAGAATGTTTCTGATTTTTGTATTACATTCAGTACTTAAGATCTGATTTCGAGGACGAAATATCTTAAGTGGGGGAGAATGTAGTAGCCCGTACCCTAATTGAGTAATTAAAGGATTAATGCTAATTAAATAAATTGGGTATCGGACGGATCAAAAGCTCCGAAGGCACGATCGGAAGCTCCGAACAGGATCGGAAGCTCCGATAAGCGATCGGAGGCACCGATGATATTACGTCATCCATGACGTGTGGTTAGATCGGAAGCTCCGATCAGGGTCGGAAGCTCCGATCACCCCTATCCGGAGTCAAGAAGTGATATTTTGACACGTGGCAGATCAGGATCTTCGGAAGCTCCGATGGCAGGATCGGACGTTCCGATCGAGGATCGGAAGTTCCGATCGTTGTCTATAAATAGAGGGCCGAGGCTTCATTTCCAATTGCCAATTCCGAGTATTCCCTCTCCTTTCTAGTCTATTCGAGTTGTTCTAGCCTTCCTAGGCTTGACCCAGTGGTCGGCGAGGCGTTTGGAAGTCGTAGCAGAGTTGTGCCCAAGTTTTGGAGGCATCGTCATCAAAGGGCTAACGACGGACGAAGGTATAGATTTTGCTTCCTATAAATATTTACGAGTATGCAATTGCTTAGTTAAAGCTTTTAGAGCACTTTAATGATAGTAGTATCATTTGGCAGTGTAGAGAAGACTATAGGCGTGGACCTAGAGTTGGTAGAGCTTGCACTGTTTTGAGGTACGAAAGTACTAATCGAGATATCCTGACTGAGTATACATGTATTATGTGACTGCATGGTTTATATTTCATTGATTTATGTTGCATTCATTTGCATACTGAGCTATCTCCTTCGAGATGTCTGTTAGTAGGGTTTTTTCCCTATCCTGTTAGTGGTTGCACTTCCATCGATTTGGGTCCGGCATATCCACTGGTATTATGGTATGGGAGCCACCTCCTGAAGCGACGGCACAGCGTGCTACATACCAGGGCCTGGTCTGTCTCTGTTATCTGATCCTTGACCTTGAGTTTATAGGGAGTTCACTTTGCATGCATGTATACTCATACTCTCGTACTGAGAGTTTTATGCTCACGTCTCGTACTCTGTGTTTCTGGACACCCTATTCCATGGGGCAGGTTTGAGTTTGGATGAGGCGGGTGGATCCAGGAGGGGCTAGTCAGTGGTTTACCAGCTGGAGCTTCGTCTAGGTTTTATTTCTGTTGTTTTGAGGTTTATACAGCTATTCGATTTGGTTGTATTTTTTTTGGATAAATTACAGATTCCTTTACTTGGGATTGTATAATGTGTTTGGTTTCCGCAGTTTTATTCTGATTAATTAAGTTATTTGCATGCCTAAGTTATGTTAGTAGGTGATCCGGGTAAGGGTCACTACATTTATGGTATCAGAGCATGCAAAAGTATTCTTGGGATTTAGTCTTATCATGAGGTATTTTTTTAGATGGCAAACTACGATGATGAGAGTAGCCACGGAAGTGGAGGCGGTCGTTGGGGCGATGCCGATCGAGAGCGTCGTCGAGAACGGCATCATCGTCATCATGACGACGAGCGTTTCACTGTGCGTCGATTCTTAGCTATGGGTCCTAAGCCCTTAGTTGGAGGTGAGTCTCCGGAGGATGCGGAGAATTGGTTAGACCGCATGGAGATGACTTTTCAGACTTTCCAATGCACCGAGGAGCAGAAGATGGAGACCCTGGGTTATCTTCTGGATGGACGTGCGCACAGGTGGTGGAGGTTTACTTCTGCACCTTTTGTTGCGGCGAGAGGAGTGGCCACCTGGGCCGAGTTCCGCACAGCTTTTCAGAAGCTGTATTTTCCTCCTACACTCCGTCAGTCGAAGGCAGGCGAGCTACTGAGTCTGCGACAGGGAGCCATGTCTATTGATGAGTATCAGCAGAAGTTCTTTGAGCTGCTATCCTATTGCCCCGAGATTGCTGACAGCTCCGGGATGAAGTATAATATGTTCCTTCAGGGCCTTAACCCTGAGATCCATGACCGTGTGGTGGTTGGCGACGACATGTCCTACGAGTGTTTGGTGAGCCGTTGTCACCAGGCGAAGGACAACATTTGGCGGAATAGGTCTTTCCCTCAGTCGAGGCCTGCTAGTTCTTTGGGTCCCCGTCCCCAATCTTTCAAGAAGTCTGGATCTACTTCTTCTTCCTCTGGCTCTGCTGGTGTTGTTCGTTTCGGAAAGAAGGACAAATGTGATCACTGTGGGAAGAACCATCCATCCGACAAGTGCCGCAGAGCTTCTGGAGCTTGTTTCCATTGTGGAGAGACTGGTCATATCCGGAGGGATTGTCCACTGTCTGGGGGAGGTGGTTCTGGTTCTAGTTCAGGATCTGGTTCTCAGGCCACCGTTCAGCAGAGGTCACAGGGACAGCCTGCTGGGAGTTCTCATTTGAGGCCACGAGCTTCTGGCCAGGTGTTTGCCTTGAGGCATGATCAGGCTATGGAGGAGAATGAGAAAGTCATCGTAGGTACATTTTTGCTTTATGGTATACCTGCTCTTGTACTTATTGACACTGGTGCATCTCATTCCTTCATTTCTGCACGTTTTGTTAAGAGGCATAAGTTACCATGCATTGCACTAGACGTAGTGATGTCTGTTTTTACTCCGACGGGCCAATCTGCTTTGGCTAAGCGTCTAGTGATGGGTTGCCCTTTAGAGTTTGAAGGGAACATTCTGTTAGCGAATCTCATGGTCCTGGCGATGTACGACTTTGATTGCATTCTGGGAATAAATATGTTGACTACCTATCGAGCTTCAGTGGACTGTTATCAGAGATTAGTACGCTTTCATCCGGAGGGGAGTGAGAGCTGGTTTTTCTATGGTGAGGGAGCGCGACCCCCGATGCCTTTGGTATCAGCTTTGAGAGCCTGTCGAGCTCTAGAGTCTGGCGGGGAAGGCTACTTTATCTATGCAGTTGATTTGTCCGCTGAGAGTATTGGGATAGAAAATATTCCTGTTGTGGATGAATTTCCAGATGTATTTCCTGATGAGATTCCGGGTTTTCCTCGTGCTAGGGATGTCGAGTTTGGCATAGAGTTGATGCCGGGTACTTCACCTATTTCTCGAGCACCGTATCGTCTGGCTCTGTCAGAGATGCGTGAATTGAAGAATCAGCTACAGGATCTGTTGGACAAGGGGTACATTCGTCCTAGTGTATCTCCTTGGGGAGCTCCTGTTCTCTTTGTAAAGAAGAAAGATGGGTCGATGCGGTTGTGCATTGACTATCGGCAGCTGAATCGAGTCACTGTGAAGAACAAGTATCCGTTGCCTCGTATTGATGACTTGTTTGATCAGCTACAGGGCACGTCAGTTTACTCCAAGATTGACTTGAGATCTGGGTATCATCAGTTGAGAGTCCGTGATCAGGACGTAGCCAAGACTGCATTCCGTACTCGCTATGGGCATTACGAGTTCCTAGTGATGCCATTTGGTTTGACTAATGCGCCGGATATATTCATGGATTTGATGAATCATGTCTTCAGGGAGTATTTGGACAAGTTTGTCATGGTCTTCATTGACGACATCTTGGTGTATTCGCGTAATACGGAAGAGCATGTTTCTCACTTGCGATTGGTACTGCAGACTCTTCGAGATGAGCAGTTGTACACCAAGCTGAGCAAGTGTGAGTTCTGGATGGATAGAGTGGTCTTTCTTGGCCATATCATATCCAGGGAGGAGATTTCTGTTGATCCAAGCAAGATTGAAGCGGTACTTAATTGGTCGCGTCCGACGACAGTTGCTGAGATCCGTAGTTTTTTGGGTCTAGCAGGGTATTATCGTCGCTTCATTCTGAACTTCTCTCAGCTAGCTCGACCTTTGACGCAGCTTACCCGCAAGGGTGTGGATTTCGAGTGGTCCTCCGAGTGTGAGGAGAATTTCTGTGAGCTTCGACGGCGGTTGACTTCTGCGCCGGTGTTGGCATTACCGTCAGGATCTGGAGGGTATGTGGTTTACACTGATGCTTATCTTCAGGGGTTAGGTTGTGTTCTGACTCAGAATGGGCATGTGATCGCATACGCTTCTAGACAGCTGAAGCTTCATGAGGAAAACTATCCAGTCCATGATTTGGAGTTAGCAGCCATTGTGTTCGCTTTGAAGATCTGGCGTCATTATCTGTATGGCGATAAATTTGAGATCTTCACCGACCATAAGAGTCTCAAGTATTTGTTCACTCAGGCGGAGTTGAACATGAGGCAGAGACGTTGGATGGACTTGCTTAAGGACTATGATTGTGAGATAAAGTACCATCCGGGAGCTGCTAATCTCACCGCTGATGCCTTGAGTCGCAAGGTGCGACTATCCGCACTTCAGACTTGTTCGATGTCTAGTGCGATCAGTGACTGTTGTACTTTAGGTTATACCTTCAAGCATAAGAAAGGTATGCAGAGTATCCAGATGTTTGCGATATTATCTGAGCCAGCTTTGTATTCGCGGATTCGAGATGCTCAGATGTCTGATTCGAAGACCCAGCGTTTAGCTCGTCTAGCTAACGAGGGTAGCTCGTCTGGATTTCATTATCAGTCAGATGGCTTTCTGTGTTTGTCTGGTAGGCTTGTGATCCCGCAGGATGAAGAGTTGCGAGAGGAGATTTTGTCTCAGGCACATCGCACTAAGTTGAGTATTCTTCCTGGGAGCAACAAGATGTACAAGGATCTACGTACTCGTTTCTGGTGGAAGGGAATGAAACGCAGTGTTTATCAGTTTGTTTCGAGATGTTTGGTATGCCAACAGGTCAAGGCAAAACACCGACGACCTGGAGGATTGCTTCACAGTCTGCCTATTCCTGAATGGAAATGGGAGTTTATCACAATGGATTTTGTGACCCATTTGCCGGTATCCCTGAGGAACTGTGATGCTATCTGGGTTGTGGTGGACCGACTCACCAAGTCAGCGCATTTCATTGCCTATAGCCGGGAGTACAATGTGGATCGTATGGCTCGGCTGTACATTCAGGAGATCGTTCGACTTCATGGAGTGCCTGTGAGCATTGTCAGCGATCGGGACCCCAGGTTTACTTCTAGATTCTTGGGGAGTGTTTAGCGTGCGATGGGTACTACTCTCAGTTTGAGTACTGCCTATCATCCAGAGACTGATGGTCAGTCAGAGCGCACTATCCGTACTTTGGAGGATATGCTTAGAGCGTGCGTCATGGATTTTGGTTCAGCCTGGCAGGATCATTTGCCATTGATCGAGTTCGCGTACAACAACAGCTATCATACTAGTATTGGGATGGAACCTTTTGAGGCATTGTACGGGCAACGTTGTCGTACTCCACTCTTCTGGGAATAAGTGGGGGAGAGACAGGCTGAGGGACCGGAGTTTATCCAGCAGGCGATAGACATTGTTGATCAGATCAAGAAACGGATTAAGACTGCACAGGATCGTCAGGCCAGCTATGCCAATATCAAGCGTAGGCCTTTGCAGTTCGATGTCGGGGAGAAAGTGTTTCTGAGAGTGTCACCTTTCCGCAAGATTCTCAGATTTGGCCTTAAGGGCAAGTTATCTCCCAGGTTTATCGGTCCGTTTGAGATCCTGGAGAGCATTGGCGATTTGCTTATCGACTAGCTTTGCCACCGCATCTATCCAGTATTCACGACGTGTTCCACGTATCTCTGTTGCAACGGTATGTGGCGGATGAATCTCATATTCTGCAACGGTCTGAGGTTCAGTTGAACAAGGATTTGACCTATGTTGAGAAACCTATTCGTATCCTGGATTATAAGGATAAGGTTTTACGGAACAAAGTCATTCCTTTGGTTTTAATTCAGTGGCAGCGCCGAGGCACTGAGGAAGCTACTTGGGAGCTTGAGGACAAGATGCGTGAAAACCATCCTGAGTTGTTTTGATTTCATTCTTTAAGTTGTATTCAGTTGCAAACTCTGTAAACGTTAGATTTGAATAAAGAATGTTTCTGATTTCTGTATTACATTCAGTACTTAAGATCTGATTTCGAGGACGAAATATCTTAAGTGGTGGAGAATGTAGTATCCCGTACCCTAATTGAGTAATTAAAGGATTAATGCTAATTAAATAAATTGGGTATCGGACGGATCGAAAGCTCCGAAGGCACGATCGGAAGCTCCGAACAGGATCGGAAGCTCCGATGAGCGATCGGAGGCACCGATGATATTACGTCATCCATGACGTGTGGTTAGATCGGAAGCTCCGATCAGGATCGGAAGCTTCGATCACCCCTATCCGGAATCAACAAGTGATATTTTGACACGTGGCAGATCAGGATCTTCGGAAGCTCCGATGGCAGGATCGGACGTTCCGATCGAGGTTCGGACGTTCCGATCGAGGATCGGAAGTTCCGATCGTTGTCTATAAATAGAGGGCCGAGGCTTCATTTCCAATTGCCAATTCCGAGTATTCCCTCTCCTTTCTAGTCTATTCGAGTTGTTCTAGCCTTCCTAGGCTTGACCCGGTGGTCGGCGAGGTGTTCGGAAGTCGTTGCAGAGTTGTGCCCAAGTTCTGGAGGCATCGACATCAAAGGGCTAACGACGGACGAAGGTATAACTTTTGCTTCCTATAAATATTTAGGAGTATGCAATAGCTTAGTTAAGGCTTTTAGAGCACTTTAATGATAGTAGTATCATTTGGCAGTGTAGAGCAGACTATAGGCGTGGACCTAGAGTTGGTAGAGCTTGCACTATTTTGAGGTAAGAAAGTACTGTTCGAGATATCCTGACTGAGTATACATGTATTATGTGACTGCATGGTTTATATGTCATTGATTTATGGTGCATTCATTTGCATACTGAGCTATCTCCTTCGAGATGTCTGTTAGTAGGGTTTTTTCCCTATCCTGTTAGTGGTTGGACTTCCATCGATTTGGGTCCGGCATATCCACTGGTATTATGGTATGGGAGCCACCTCCTGAAGCGACGACACATCATGCTACATACCAGGGCCCGGTCTGTCTCTGTTATCTGATCCTTGACCTCGAGTTTGTAGGGAGTTCACTTTGCATGCATGTATACTCATACTCTCGTACTGAGCGTTTTATGTTCACGTCTCGTACTTTGTGTTTCTGGACACCCTATTCCATGGGGCAGGTTTGCGTTTGGATGAGGCGGGTGGATCCAGGAGGGGCTAGTCAGTGGTTGACCAGCTGGAGCTTCGTCTAGGTTTTATTTCTGTTGTTTTGAGGTTGATACAGCTATTCGATTTGGTTGTATTTTATTTGGATAAATTACAGATTCCTTTACTTGGGATTGTATAATGTTTTTGGTTTCCGCAGTTTTATTCTGATTAATTAAGTTAATTGCATGCCTAAGTTCTGTTAGTAGGTGATCCGGGTAAGGGTCACTATAATAACAATGTATGTGCATGTTTTATATTGAAAAGAGCAAGTGTTGGAAGAGATTTATCAGAGCAAAGGCTAGCTGCAGCAAACAGGGCTGAGCACTGCCTCTAGCAGCGCCCGAGCTATAGAAAATGACAGCCCGGGCGCAGCCCTATGTTGCCCAACCCGTAGGTTGGTTCAAGAGGGTGCGCCCAAGCGGCCATAAATGGCAGATCGAGCGCAACCCCCTCCGAGGTAAAAAAATAAAAAAAAAATTGGTTCTTTTTGCGACGTGATTTTGCGTCGCCAATTATTCCGGTTAATTTTATTCAGATTGAATTATTATTGTCTAATTAATGATGCTTATTTATTAATTGCCCCTCAAGATTAGATTAGCACCCGAGGTCCCCACAACAGGTGGTATCAGAGCATAAAGTCTTGGACTAAGATAGAAGTTGAGCGGGGTAGATTGAGTCGCATGCATTTATAGTATTGCATGATTATGCTTTACTTGAATTGAGAAATTGTTTGCGAATATGATTTCTTGTTTAAACATAGCTTGCTTTACTGATAAGAGAATTACATGCTTATATGCTGATATGCATGCAGGATTTATTGAATTTATCTGACTAAGTGAATTCGTTGCAAGCATGTATTATTTGAAAATCAGGAGAATTAGCAAGCATGTGTTATATTCAGAAGCATGAGATTATATGTATGTTATACTGAATTGTATTTTATAATCTCTACAATATATATTGCTTTTGTTTTAGAGTAAAACAAATTTTGTAGACAGAATGAGAACCTCAGATAGAACAGAGCAGTATTGTGGTACCTTTATGAACAACCTCTGAATATGATGCTTGCACTGAGGAGTATGTTAGTTGAACAAATCCAGAGCTATTATTCATCAACTCAAAAAGATACATAATATGCTAAGGCTAGAAAGGGGTTGAGTTAAAGAGTTGGATCAGTTGTTCAAGAGAAGAAAATTCAGATGAACATAGTGGCTTAGCAAGAAGTTGATGAATTGTGCAAAAGAGCTTATTGAAGAGCCGAGCTACTGAAAGGTTTTGGCAGGTAAGTAAACAGAATTGTTTCTTTCTGTATGTAATAGAGAAGATAGAAAAGCAGCCAAGCAGAAGTATAACAACTTGAATTAGTTGATGGAAGCCAGTGATAGAATAAAGAAACCACGAACCGGTAGTACGACACTACAAGAAAAATGGCTAAAGACAACGCTTTTTCCGCGTTGTTAATGTCCCCGAAAAAGCGTTGTCGTAGCCAGTGTTGTAAAAGACCATGGTCAAAGACAACGCGAAAAAAGCGTTGTCGTTTCTGGAAAAGACAATGTTTTTTAAGCGTTGTTGTATTTCGAAAAGACAACGCTTCAAAAAAGCGTTGTCTTTTCTGGTAAAGACAACGCTTTAAAAAGCGTTGTCTTTTTTTAAACAAAAAACAAAAAAAAAATTAAATCACAAATTTTTAATATTATAAATCACTCAAAATTCAAAAATTTCTCAAATAAAATTTAGTATACAATCTTCCAATATTATAAATCCTTCAAATAAAAAAATAATCGAATTCTAAATTAATGAACACAAGGAAAAAACTATGCATTAATCTCGAAAAACTATGATTCCTTCCTTCAGCACATGTTAGCGTCCCAAGCTTTCATAAAAGCCGCAACAATCTCTTTTCCTTTAATTTGTATCTCCATACTGCAAATTATTAAAAATAAAAACAAACATAAAACAAATATTAATAGATTAAAATGGAAAGTAAACTTAAACACTTATTTATCAGTAAAAGAACATGAATTTAAAAAAAATTATGCTGTTGGATTGTTCCCAAAAGTGATAAAGAATCTGAAATATGATATCATGTTTATGTACTAAACTTGGAATCAAGTAAAAAAAATCAGAAGAAAGAATACACTGTTGAAAATGAACCTGCCTAATGGAGGTAAACCCCCTGCAACTGATGATGATGATTGCCTCCTAATATTTCGAGCCTCTTGGTTGGATAATGGATCAACTTCTGGAACGGTTAATCTCCTGTTGCTACCCCTTCCCTGATATTAATCCTTCACGAACATTAATCAGAAAACAAAGAAAAGCTAAAGCTATATAAGAAAAAAAAATCAGCTTTGTCACACCTAGCTCTCAAAAATATAGATGTAAGGGAGATAAATGTAAAATATATACTTTAAGAGAAATGAGAGGGGGAAAAGAAGGTTTTAGTTAAATTATATTCTAAAAGTTACTTTCTGCAATCGTGAATTCAAACCCGGAATAGAAGATCCATTTATCAGACAGAGTACATAGACTTTGGCAGTAAATTTTGAATTCTTAAGATGAATGCAGTAACCAAATTGTATGCACACCAACAATGAAGTGTGAATAAATTACTTACATCATGAATATTGTCACCATGTGAATGAATGTTCGAACTTTAACTTTCCATGAACCAAAATTGACAATGATTGTTGTTCTGCTCTAAGCATAAATTTTCTCTACTCTGCAACTATATAGATTCATTGTCCCTGCTACGTGTATGATCGTAGGACGAAAAACAAAAGAGATGGAGAAATATACTAAATTGCATGAACCATCTCCAGGTAAGATTAGTGAACCTTCTTCAACCATATACATGAAATAAAAGAGCACCCTGAAAATGGGAGAATAACTAGCACAATGTGATGTCGAGTTGACAAAAGTATCTACAACATCACAAATATTTTGAATCATATAGCATACTAGCAGAGTATCTTTTGACAGATAAACTAGAGGCAATCCAAACATTAGGTTCTTCCGAGGACCCTTTGGTACCACCCATTCCCCTCACAAGTGTCAAAGGTCCCAACAAAAATAGCTTTTCAAGACATTACTCAAGAAAAAAAGGAAATAAACCTAATGAAAATCAGGTACACCAGATCCAAAACTAGCCAAACACAAAACATGAAAGTACCTAGAAAGTCCATAACCCAAGTGCTTTTAACCCCCCGTTTTCTTCGAAATAAATGATAACCTGAAATATGTCAGAAACAGGATAAATGGAGACCAAATAAATTAAAGAAACTCATGTTTCCAGGACATGCATTAAATTTAAATACAGAACACTACCTGAGTTCTCTTCTTGCTCGAAAACAGAATAATATAATAACACACACACACACACACACACACACATATATATATATATATATATATATATATATATATATATATATATATATATCATGAATATGCATACTTGAAGATGGCTGGCAATGTTGTGGCGAGTGAGACAATCCCATAAGCTCCAAATCCTCGAAGGAACAACCTTATCCACGCCAAGCTGCTCCTCTGCTTGAACAAATCTTCTGTGAAGCTCTGGTGTCCAATCCACCTAAACACACATTTCATGAAATCTCTTCATATAATTATATATGTAATCATTTCATATTCTTTACCAAATCAAATCCACACCACTGTGTGTAAGTAAGCTTTTAACGAGTTGAAAAGTAGGTACATTTTTTTACATAGGTTTGGTTTTAATAGAAAGCACCCCAGATTCACGTGACTTTTGGCTTCCATGATTTGTGTGACAAATCCATGATTAACAAAGGGAAAAATACCCGAAACTTTTCCTTAATGGATAAAGCTTATTTCACAGTAAATTGAGTTAGTTAACACTGCAAACCTAGTCTTCTTTACAGCACATGATGTAATATAAAGATCTGAATCTGCTAATTAATAGAGATTTAATTAACGATACCTTAACCTTCTATTCCATCAGGTTCACAAAACATACAAATTAATTACTTCAAGCTATATATATATGTACTTGTAAGTTGTAATCTTATCTATGATAGATCTTAATTAGAGTGTTTGTGATGAGACCAGCACAAAGCTACATATGAAAAGATAGTTTTAGCAAGATACTCTATCTCCTAATGAATTCGAAGAACAGAGCTTCCAACAAATTGCACGAAACTCATTTGAACTTTGTGAAAATATACAACCGAATTATAAGCTATACAAGCAATAAATAATTTCTAAGACAGCCGGATAACAAATCCAAATGACCTGACATATATGATTTTCACTTGTCAAGAAATGACTATAAAGAATGTTTTTTTTTCATTTTACCTTAACAACGGTCTTGAACTGATCCAATACATCAGGAACATAAGCTCTAACTTCATCTGTTGTCTTGTTGAGGAAATAACCCGCTGTTAAATCATTTTGTCCTATATCAAACGTATACAACGCCCTCAAAAAATCCTCAGCCTTTGGCAGTAGTCCCTTGAAAACTCCTCCTATGAGTGATTCAATAATCGACGAAAACAATTACATACTTATTACTCCAAATCGATCATGCGGGTGTGGGTGTGTGTCTTTGATAAAATCACATGTTTTGCTAATTAACAAAAGGAAATTAAACAGAAAACGGAGATTCACACGCATGAATAAAATCCAGGGAAACATAGCAGCAAAAAGACTTCCATAAAGCTTCGAAGAAGCTCACACAGAGATTCACACACACGAGTAGAGTCAAGGGAAACATAGAAACATTCAGTAAAAATACGTCCATAAAGCTTTGAAGAAATCTCACCCTCTCGAGTGCATTTTCTCAAATATAGATAGTGCTTCTATTGCAATGCATGCGACCATTTCAACAGACATCCTGAATTTGACAACATAAAAGGTTAATCAAGCAATGGTAAAGTACCAATCACTGACAAAAACTTGTATCTTAGAGATGATCCACTCACGTGTGGGAGTTATTATTCCACACATCCCACAAACTTGGTCCAAGCATATCCATGGCCTGCAAATGAAGTCTCCAACTGATCAATGGAACATTCATAAATCAAAAGGGGAGAGGAAAAAATTTTATAAACAAATCAAACTGTATAAAATCAGTGACCAACATACCATCACATAATAGTCACCTTGTCGACCCTTGAAATGCACTCGTGGAACACCGTGACTTCCACCCAGAGTACTGAGCACAAGATAATTTCAAAGTAAAACATCCATAGCATCAACAACTAGCACACAAAGCATCACAGTACATTACTTACTTGTACACTTGCCATTCATAAGGAGGGCCATAATTACACCCTTTGCTATTACGATGTTCAAAATTTAGGGCCACCTGATGAATTCAAGCACAGATACGTAAATATAAAAAAGAAGATCATGAAAATGTTTGACATTGGTCAAAGCAGAATGTATACCTCTGTAGCCCCAGGGCCCGTTCTTTCACTTATGGAACCACCAGAAACACGACGACCGACATATACTTGTCCGAAACCTCCCTTACCAAGCTTCCTCTCAGTTCTGTACATTGGTGAACCACCAACCTGAATCTGTAGCACACAACCTTGGAGTTAAATTAATTTAAAAATTGGGTATCTTATATCATAATAAGCGCCCAACAATGCAAATCAAGGTTGATTAGATTCCGCTGCTATTTCACTAGTAAACTTCAACTGCATACAACATAATATCTTTTACACACTCAGTTCTTCAATATATAGTCTAACTAATACGTAAGAGTATTCTTTTTTTTTTTAATCTCGATGGCCCTACAAGAACAGAAAAATATAATTTCTAAGGATTGTATGCGATAAAACCCCTAGGACATTCACAACATGATGGGAAATTAAAAGCCTGTATTTATATGAAGTCATTCTAGCAGAGTAATACTAACCAAATACATCTCCTAAACGTTCCAATTTGATATAATAGGTATTTAAGTACTCAAAGTCGAGAAAGAACAAGAACCCGCGCAGCTCCAGTCGCCAACGAGGCGTGACAATTTGAGCTTTGGTCCGAGATTCCTCAATATTTTGGTATTAAATTGAAGCCAAGTACGAATGATTACCTTTTCTAGCTTCAATCGATAGCTTTCCGGCGGCTAGGGCGGCGAATCGATGGCATGTTGAGGCTGCTAGGGTTTGGGGAGAAAGGGGATCGCGAGAGCTGAGAATGGCTTTGGGAAGGAGAGAGAAGTGTCGTTTTCCTTTTTTTTTTCCTTGTAGTCATTTTAATTTTTATTTAAATTTTTTTTTAAAAAAAGTTTATCTACAACCCTTTTTAAAAAGTGTTGTAGTACATATAAAAAATAACGCTCAAAGACAATGCTTTTTTAAAGCGTTGTCTTAGACCTAAAAAAAGTTTAAAGACAACGCTTTTTAAACAATGCGTTGTCTTTTATGAATTTAAAAAAATAACGACAACGCTTTTCCTTAGAAGCGTTGTATTTTTAAAAAAGACAACGCTTTTTACCAAAAGCGTTGTCTTTTTAGTGTTGTGTTTGAACATTTTTGTTGTAGTGCGAGGCAGAGTTGAATTTTATTCACGCCTCTGTAGTTGCGACAACTATGATCATCACCTTCACTACAGATTCCATAACAGTATAGCTATGAAGGAAGAGATAGTGACAACATCAGCAAAGATCAGTTCAGCCTAAAATCCAGCAGATGAAGAAATATAAGAATAACTCCCCTAGCTGAAACAGATCAAGAAGAAATTTGAATGACAGATAATCTCATAGGAAATAAGCAAGTATAGACAATTGGGCTCAACTTGCACCAGATAATGAGATAGCAGGTAATTGAGTAATTTAATTAATCTGCTTATATCTTAATTGCATAGCATATATTCATAGATCAGTGATTTGTTACGCTATAATCTTTATCTTTTGAGCCTTTATTAATTGTATTTGCTGAGATGTTTTTTGCCTTTGAGTAGAAGGAATGCACTTGAATGATTAGACAGAGAAGATGAAATGCATATTTGAGGAAATAAGATTGAATGTGCTAATATCAGACGCAAGATATTAAGCTAGAATGCATTATAGATATTAATGCAATATCTGAGTATCAGATAAGAATTGATTGATTCTATGCAGTGATTAAGTTAGATTAGCAATAGAAATGAGTAGAGATCTATTTGATATGAGTTTCAGAAAATAAAATTTCTATTATTTTTGTACTAGTTATAACAAGATGAAAGTAGAAGAACGTCGGAAGAATTTTAGTCGATGTACTGAATTAGTATAGAACTAACATAGAATTGACAGATATGTCAGTGGTTAGAATATACAATAATATTCAGAAGACATATTACGAATTTTCTATGAAATGAAAGGAGTTCTATAGAAAGTGATGTCTAGTATGAAAGTCTTATGATAACCTGTATAGAAGTGCATTACTTGAACTGAAGAACTCCAGAAACAACTGGAAGATTGAGTATAAAAGAGTTATTTTAGTACCGAAGTAGTTATTAATTTGACGACAATAAGTTAAGTCAAAATGATTCTTTTCGACTATTGTCAGCTGGAAATTAATAGATAAACTCATATCAATAGAGAATAAGAAAAATCAGTTACAGTTGAGCTTTATCTTCGATTTTGCTGAAGCTATTACATCATAGAATTCATGATTCTTGAATTTCTTGATATCGATTCTGAGGTTGTGTTATTTGACCTTGATCGATTTTGATTGTCTCTTATTCTTTTGCTATAGTCTGCTTTGATTCACTCGCTGTCATTCAGAATATTTGATTTTGGCTGAAATTTCCTTGAGCGAGTTCCGTTGATTCGAATTTGAGAGTCATTGATTATTTGATGTGTATATTCAGTATATTTTGAAGTTTTGCCTCGTAACTGATAAAAAATCAGATTCAAAGTATCCACAATATTTATGGGTTGATTGCATGATTTTCTAGTACTTGGGAAATAGAAAGAAGAAAAGTAAATGAATGCTTGATCGAGTGATTACTGATCTATAAATTTTATACGTGAGTTGCTAGACAGATACTCAGATAATTAGAATTGTTGCAATCCAAGCTAAGCTATACTAGTTTGGAAATATTACAACAACATTGATATTAGATCAAGCAATGAAAATTTGATTGAGAATGCTAGATTCATATATCATACAAGAAAGCAGATCAGAATATATGGATTATGAGGTAAATACGTAGTTTGCCTATGTCAGATATTCTAGAAATGGAATATCCGCTTCTGAAAGAAGCATACTACAACAGATTTCATATCCATCAAATTGTTTAACAATGCATGAATTACATGTATGAATTACTTGGAAAGTGGTATTGGTGAAAGAAAATAACAACAGATACGACAACATTGAAATTGACGATACTAAATTCCAATAAAAGAAGCAGAAAAGAAGAGATCAAGTGATTTATGTAACATTTTAGTTACATAAAAGCCGAAATAAGATCAACTTTACGCAAGATTTGTGTTCAAAACTACTTAAATCGACATGAATTTGCGATTTAGATTGTAGTAGATTTCGACAAATTCAAGAATATGTTGTATTAGACATGATATAGACATAAACAACTTAGCAAGATGATAAGATTGCAGGAATTATTAAAATCTATTATAAAGATTGAGACTTTAGATTTATTTTCTAGATTGTGGCACTGATTTTCAGATGTTCTGAGTGTTTGGTTGCATGAGATTTCATTATACCATCCTCTGAGCGATGGACTGTCAGATGTGAATATCCAGATTTCCGAGGATATGCTCAGAACTATAGTACTATATTCGGTACTAGATGATTGACTTTCTGCCACTTGATTACTATAATTCCTATGACATATATATGATAGAAAGAGAGACGGTGTTTTTTTTTTAGATAATGAGAAAAGCAGAATTTTATTTTATTGAAACGATATTTCAGAAATATTAGCTATCAGACCAGATATGAGTCAAGAAAAGAGAGATAATTTGAAGAGTGATTGAATAGAATAAAAACAGAGCAGCATAGACAGAGTTAGCAGACGAATAACAGATATAGATTTTGAAACTTGAACAAAGTTTTCAGTAAGAAAATTTCTTTTATGAGAATTATCCAATTCAGAAAGAGATTTTAGAAATGATCTAAATATGGATCATTGTGAGTATTCAATCTAGCTTATTGATTCATACTCAATCCAGAATTATCAGATATACGAAATGTGATCCATACATTTAAGCTGAAAAACATCAATTAGAATACGTTATGTGAATTCAAGCAGATGAAGCAGAAACTGGTAAGAGAAGCAGACTAACCAATGCAGAGTTATATCACTAGAAAGAGCAAATCAGATATAAGTTGACTCAGTGATTATATGTTAATGAGATGAGATATGATTGCAGAAGCAATCAGAAAGAAAAATAAGATATGAGAGAAGAGAAGATATCAGAATATATATCTAAAGCTCACAGAATTGAAGTAAGTATTACTTCAGTCAACTATACAGCCTACGAGATTCAGTAATAAGATCGAATGAGATTTCGAGGACGAAATCTTTCCTTAGAGGGGAGGAATTGTAAGGCCTGGAAAATATTAAGTTATTAATTATGGGAATTAATATTTAAATTCCGAATATGAGAAAATATGAATTTGAGAAATGTCAGAATTAGAGATTTAAATTTTGGGTCGAAAATATTTAATTTGAGAATTTTCGGATTTTAAGATGTTAATATCAGGAATTCTTAAATTAAAAGATAAAAATATTTGAATTGATATTTTTGGAATTTAAGATGTGAATTCCAAGATTAGAAATATCAAGGATTTAATTTGAGGATGAAATCCGAGCAAGGACCAATTTGCAAATATGGAGAAGTTCAAGGACTAAAATGCGATAATGCCCGATATTATTTAATTTTAATCCAAGAATATTTAATTTGAGAATTTTAGAGTTTAGAATTAAATTCTAATATTCTTAAATTATTTAAGATTGAAATTGAATTAAATCGCTTGTCCGGGGGCTGATTTGCAATTAGGACAAAGTTAAAGGACCAAAGTGCAAATTACCTTGAAACTTGCTTTTGAAACGTGTAAGAAGATTGGAATTCATCAGATTCTCAGCCCAAAAAGTCAGAAGCAACCGAGAGAGATGATGTAACACCCCGTTTTTATCTTAAATGAGTTTATTTGAGTTAATCAGAGATTACAGAGTTCAAGAGCCGACTTGATTTTGATCAGGGTCTATTTTGCAAAATTTGGATTTTTTCACGGACTAAAATGCAAATAGTGGATTTTATATATTATCTACACTTTGTCTTGACCTCTCATTCACTCCATCTCCTTCCCCAAGCTCGCCTCCTCCATTGAAGATGCCCCATTGAGTTTTCTAGCTTTCAGATTTCTCCCCGAGCACGATCCGTCCGTTAGAATTTATTTCTGAAAGCAGATTAGCGATCACAGCTGCGAGAGCTTTGTTCTATCGTAAGTTTTTATACGATCAGTTACATTTTGTTCTTCGGATGTTGTTAGAATCGTTCGTGTAGTGACCCTTACCCAGATCACCTACTAAACAGAACTTAGGCATGCAATTAACTTAATAAAATAGATATCAGAATAAAACTGCGGAAACCAAAAAACATTATACAATCCCAAGTAAAGGAATCTGTAATTTATCCAATAATATACAACCAAATCGAATAGCTTTATAAACCCAAACAACAGAAATAAAACCTAAGCGAAGCTCCAGCTGGCCAACCACTGACTAGCCCCTCCTGGATCCACCCTCCTCGTCCAATCGCAAACCTGCCCCATGGAATAGGGTGTCCAAAAAATACAGAGTACGAGACGTGAGCATAAAACGCTCAGTACGAGAGTATGAGTATACATGCATGCAAAGTGAACTCCCTATAGACTCGAGGTCAAGGATCAGATAACAGAGACAGACCGGGCCCTGGTATGTAGCACGCTGTGCCGTCGCTTCAGGAGGTGGCTCCCATACCGAGATAACCGTGGATACGCCGGACCCAAATCGATGGAAGTCCATCCACTAACAGGATAGGGTACAACCCTACTAACAGACATCTCGAAAGAGATACAACAAGATTCAAATGAATGCAGCATAATATCATGACATATAAATCATGCAGTCACATAATACATGCATACTCAGTCAGGATATCTCGAACAGTACTTTCGTACCTCAAAATAGAGCAAGCTCTACCAACTCTAGGCCCATGCCTATAGTCTGCTCTACACTGCCAAATGATACTACTATCATTAAAGTGATCTAAAAGCCTTAACTAAGCTATTGCATACTCCTAAATATTTATAGGAAGCAAAAGCTATACCTTCGTCCGTCGTTAGCCCTTTGATGTCGATGCCTCCAGAACTTGGGCACAACTCCGCTACGACTACCGAATGCCTCGCTGACCTCCGGACCAAGCCTAAGAAGACTAGAACAAATCCAAAAGGACTAGAATGGAAAGGAGAACTCGGAATTGGCAAATGAAAGTGAAGCCTTGGCCTTCTATTTATAGACAACGATCGGAACTTCCGATCCTTGATCGGAACGTCCGAACCTCGATCGGAACGTCCGATCCTGCCATCGGAGCTTCCGAAGATCCTGATCTGCCACGTGTCAAAATATCACTTGTTGACTCCGGATAGGGGTGATCGGAGCTTCCGGTCCTGATCGGAGCTTCCAATCTCGCCACACGTCATGCCTGACGTAATATCGATCGGAGCTTCCGATCCTGATCGGAGCTTCCGATCTCACCTTCGGAGCTTCCGAACTCTACCCAAGTAATTATGATTAATTCCTTAATTACTGATTTTGGTTACGGGCAACTACATTCTCTCCCACTTAAGATATTTCGTCCTCGAAATCAGATCTTAAGTACCGAAAGCAAAAACAGAAATCAGAATATTTCTTTATTCAAATCAAACGTTTACAGAGTTTGCAACTGAATACAACTTAAAGAATGAAATCAAAACAACTCAGGATGGTCTTTATGCATCCTTTCCTTGAGCTCCCAAGTAGCTTCCGCAGTGCCTCGGCGCTGCCACTGAACTAAAACCAAAGGAATGACTTTGTTCCGTAAAACCTTATCCTTATAATCCAGGATACGAAGAGGTTTCTCAACATAAGTCAAATCCTTGTCTACCTGAACCTCAGACCGCTGCAGAATATGAGATTCATCCGCCACATACCGTCGCAACAGAGATACGTGGAACACGTCGTGAATACTGGATAGATGCGGTGGCAAAGCTAGTCGATAAGCCAAATCGCCAATGCTTTCCAAGATCTCAAACGGACCGATAAATCTGGGAGACAACTTGCCCTTAAGGCCAAATCTGAGAATCTTGCGGAAAGGTGACACTCTCAGAAACACTTTCTCCCCGACCTCGAACTGCAAAGGCCTACGCTTGATATTAGCATAGCTGGCCTGACGATCCTGTGCAATCTTAATCCGTTTCTTGATCTGATCAACAATGTCTATCGCTTGCTGGATAAACTCTGGTCCTTCAGCCTGTCTCTCCCCCACTTCTTCCCAGAAGAGTGGAATACGACAACATCGCCCGTACAACGCCTCAAAAGGTGCCATCCCAATACTAGTATGATAGCTATTGTTGTAAGCGAACTCGATCAACGGCAAATGATCCTGCCAGGCTGAACCAAAATCCATGACGCACGCTCTAAGCATATCCTCTAACGTACGGATAGTGCGCTCTGACTGACCATCAGTCTCCGGATGATAGGCTGTACTCAAACTGAGAGTAGTACCCATCGCACGCTGAACACTCCCCCAGAATCTAGAAGTAAATCTGGGGTCCCGATCGCTGACAATGCTCACAGGCACTTCATGAATTCGGACGATCTCCTGAATGTACATCCGTGCCATGCGATCCACAGAGTACTCTCGGCTATAGGAAATGAAATGCGCTGACTTGGTGAGTCGGTCCACCACAACCCAGATAGCATCACAGTTCCTCGGGGATACCGGCAAATGGGTCACAAAGTCCATTGTGATAAACTCCCATTTCCATTCAGTAATAGGCAGACTGTGAAGCAATCCTCCAGGTCGTCGGTGCTCTGCCTTGACCTGTTGACACACCAAACATCTCGAAACAAACTGATAAACACTGCGTTTCATTCCCTTCCACCAGAAACGAGTACGTAGATCTTTGTACATCTTGTTGCTCCCAGGATGAATACTCAACTTAGTGCGATGCGCCTGAGACAAAATCTCCTCTCGCAACTCTACATCCTGCGGAATCACAAGCCTACCAGACAAACACAGAAAGCCATCTGACTGATAATGAAATCCAGACGAGCTACCCTCGTTAGCTAGACGAGCTAAACGCTGGGTCTTTGAATCAGACATCTGAGCATCTCGGATCCGCGAATACAAGACTGGCTCAGATAATATCGCAAACATCTGGATACTCTGCATACCTTTCTTATGCTTGAAGGTATAACCTGAAGTACAACAGTCACTGATGGCACTAGACATCGAACAAGTCTGAAGTGCGGATAGTCGCACCTTGAGACTCAAAGCATCAGCGGTGAGATTAGCAGTTCCCGGATGGTACTTAATCTCGCAATCATAGTCCTTAAGCAAGTCCATCCAACGTCTCTGCCTCATGTTCAACTCTGCCTGAGTGAACAAATACTTGAGACTCTTATGGTCGGTGAAGATCTCAAATTTCTCGCCATACAGATAATGACGCCAGATCTTCAAAGCGAACACAATGGCTGCCAATTCCAAATCATGGACTGGGTAGTTGTCCTCGTGAAGCTTTAGCTGTCTAGAAGCGTATGCGATCACATGCCCATTCTGAGTCAGGACACAGCCTAACCCCTGAAGAGAAACATCCGTGTAAACTACATACCCTCCAGATCCTGACGGTAATGCCAACACCGGAGCAGAAGTCAATCGCCGTCAAAGCTCACGGAAATTCTTCTCACACTCGGAGGACCACTCAAAATCCACACCCTTGCGGGTAAGCTGCGTCAACGGTCGAGCTAACTTAGAGAAGTTCAGAATGGAGCGACGATAATACCCTGCTAGACCCAGAAAACTACGGATCTCAGCAACTGTCGTCGGACGCGACCAATTAAGTACTGCTTCAATCTTGCTTGGATCAACAGAAATCCCTTCTCTGGATATGATATGGCCAAGAAAGACCACTCTATCCATTCAGAACTCACACTTGCTCAGCTTAGCGTACAACTGCTCATCTCGAAGAGTCTGCAGTACTAACCGCAAGTGAGAAACATGCTCTTCCGTATTACGTGAATACACCAAGATGTCGTCAATGAAGACCACGACAAACTTGTCCAAATACTCCCTGAAGACACGGTTCATAAGATCCATGAATATAGCCGGCGCATTAGTCAAACCAAATGGCATCACTATGAACTCGTAATGCCCATAGCGAGTACGGAATGCAGTCTTGGCTACGTCCTGATCACGGACTCTCAACTGATGATACCTAGATCTCAAGTCAATCTTGGAGTAAACTGATGTGCCCTGCAGCTGGTCAAACAAGTCATCAATACGAGGCAACGGATACTTGTTCTTCACAGTGACTCGATTCAGCTGCCGATAGTCAATGCACAGCCGCACGAAGAGAACAGGAGCTCCCCAAGGAGATACACTAGGACGAATGTACCCCTTGTCCAAAAGATCCTGTAGCTGATCTTTCAACTCACGCATCTCTGACGGAGCCAGACGATACGGTTCTCAAGAAATAGGCGAAGTACCCGGCATCAACTCTATGCCAAACTCGACTTCCCTAGCAGGAGGAAAACCCGGAATCTCATGAGGAAATACATCTGGAAATTCATCCACAACAGGAATGCTCTCTATCCCAATACTCTCAGCGGACAAATCAACTGCATAGATAAGGTAGCCTTCCCCGCCAGACTCTAGAGATCGACAGGCTCTCAAAGCTGATACTAAAGGCATCGGGGGTCGCGCTCCCTCACCATAGAAAAACCAGCTCTCACTCCCCTCCGGATGAAAGCGTACTAATCTCTGATAGCAGTCCACTGAAGCTTGATAGGTAGTCAACATATCTATTCCCAGAATGCAATCAAAGTCGTCCATCGCCAGGACCATGAGATTCGCTAACAGAATGTTTCCTTCGAACTCTAAAGGGCAACCCATCACTAGACGCTTAGCCAAAGCAGATTGACCCGTCGGATTAGAAACAAACATCACTACGTCTAGTGCAATGCATGGTAACTTATGCCTCTTAACAAAACGTGCAGAAATGAAGGAATGAGATGCACCAGTGTCAATAAGTACAAGAGCAGGTATACCAAAAAGCAGAAATGTACCTGCGATGACTTTCTCATTCTCCTCCACAGCCTGATCATGTCTCAGGGCAAACACCTAGCCAGAAGCTCGTGGCCTCAAATGAGAACTCCCAGCAGACTGTCCCTGCGACCTCTGCTGTACGGTGGCCTGAGAACCCGATCCTGAACCCGATCCAAAACCGCCTCCCCCAGACAGTGGAAAATCCCTCCGGATATGACCAGTCTCTCCACAATGGAAACAAGCTCCAGAAGCTCTGCGGCACTTGTCGGATGGATGGTTCTTCCCACAGTGATCACACTTGTCCTTCTTACCGTAACGAACAACACCTCCAAAACCAAAGGAAGAAGAAGATCCAGACTTCTTGAAAGTTTGGGCACGGGGACCCAAAGAACTAGCAGGCCTCGACTGAGGGAAACACCTGTTCCGCCGAATGCTGTCCTCCGCCTGGTGACAACGGCTCACCAAACCCTCATAGGACATGTCGTCGCCAACCGCCACACGGTCATGGATCTCAGGGTTAAGGCCCTGAAGGAACAAATTATACTTCATCTCGGAGCTATCAGCAATCTCGGGGCAATAGGATAACAGATCAAAGAACCTCTGCTGATACTCGTCGATAGACATGGCTCCCTGTCGCAGACTCAGTAGCTCGCCTGCCTTCGACTGACGGAGTGCAGGAGGAAAATACCGCTTTTGGAAAGCTGTGCGGAACTCGGCCCAGGTGGCCACTCCTCTCGCCGCAACAAAAGGTGCAGAAGTAAACCTCCACCACCTGCGCGCACGTCCATCCAGAAGATAGCCAAGGGTCTCCACCTTCTGCTCCTCGGTGCATTGGAAAGTCTGAAAAGTCGTCTCCATGCGGTCTAACCAGTTCTCCGCATCCTCCGGAGACTCACCTCCAACTAAGGGCTTAGGACCCATAGCTAAGAATCGACGCACAGTGAAACGCTCGTCGTCATGGTGACGATGACGCCGTTCTCGACGAGGCTCCCGGTCGGCATCACCCCAACGCCCACCAACACTGCCATGAGAACTCTGGTCGTCACGATTTTGACATCTACAAAAATACCTCAAGATGAGACTAAATCCCAAGAATTCTTTTGCATGCTCTGATACCATAAATGTAGTGACCCTTACCCAGATCACCTACTAAACAGAACTTAAGCATGCAATTAACTTAATAAAACAGATATCAGAATAAAACTGCGGAAAACAAAAAACATTATACAATCCCAAGTAAAGGAATCAGTAATTTATCCAATAATATACAACCAAATCGAATAGCTGTATAAACCCAAACAACAGAAATAAAACCTAAGCGAAGCTCCAGCTGGCCAACCACTGACTAGCCCCTCCTGGATCCACCCTCCTCGTCCAATCGCAAACCTACCCCATGGAATAGGGTGTCCAGAAAATACAGAGTACGAGACGTGAGCATAAAACGCTTAGTACAAGAGTATGAGTATACATGCATGCAAAGTGAACTCCCTATAGACTCGAGGTCAAGGATCAGATAACAGAGACAGACCGGGCCCTGGTATGTAGCACGCTGTGCCATCGCTTCAGGAGGTA
Organism: Henckelia pumila; assembly: GCF_033568475.1. NCBI lineage: Eukaryota > Viridiplantae > Streptophyta > Magnoliopsida > Lamiales > Gesneriaceae > Henckelia > Henckelia pumila. The sequence goes on from NC_133121.1 coordinate 54,647,948, forward strand.
GCTCCCATACCGAGATAACCGTGGATACGCCGGACCCAAATCGATGGAAGTCCATCCACTAACAGGATAGGGTACAACCCTACTAACAGACATCTCGAAAGAGATACAGCAAGATGCAAATGAATGCAGCATAATATCATGGCATATAAATCATGCAGTCACATAATACATGCATACTCAGTCAAGATATCTCGAACAGTACTTTCGTACCTCAAAACAGAGCAAGCTCTACCAATTCTAGGCCCACGCCTATAGTCTGCTCTACACTGCCAAATGATACTACTATCATTAAAGTGCTCTAAAAGCCTTAACTAAGCTATTGCATACTCCTAAATATTTATAGGAAGCAAAAGCTATACCTTCGTCCGTCGTTAGCCCTTTGATGTCGATGCCTCCAGAACTTGGGCACAACTCCGCTACGACTACCGAACGCCTCGCTGACCTCCGGACCAAGCCTAAGAAGACTAGAACAAATCCAAAAGGACTAGAATGGAAAGGAGAACTCGGAATTGGAAAATGAAAGTGAAGCCTCGGCATTCTATTTATAGACAACGATTGGAACTTCCGATCCTTGATCGGAACGTCCGAACCTCGATCGGAACGTCCGATCCTGCCATCGGAGCTTCCGAAGATCCTGATCTGCCACGTGTCAAAATATCACTTGTTGACTCCGGATAGGTGTGATCGGAGCTTCCGGTCCTGATCGGAGCTTCCGATCTCGCCACACGTCATGCCTGACGTAATATCGATCGGAGCTTCCGATCCTGTTCGGAACTTCCGATCCTGATCGGAGCTTTCGATCTCACCTTCGGAGCTTCCGAACTCTACCCAAGTAATTATGATTAATTCCTTAATTACTTATTTTGGTTATGGGCTACTACAGTTCGAGATTCGAGTATGTTGTTCTCGGCGGAGTTCTGATCGTTTAATATTTGTCGGTTTTGAAATAGAGCGACGTTCGGAATTTTTATGATTTTTGGAAGTCATTTTCGAAAAAGTGGTTTTTAGATGTGTTGGGTTTGCCTTGTTTTTGTTGTCTTGGCATGATTATGAGTTGATATCGATATTGAACTGCTGTCTGCATTTCCGGTTTGTTCAGTATATAGCCGTTATGCCGTCAGTTTGAGTTTCGAGATTTGGAACCATTTTGAGTTGTTGAATTTTGGCTTGTAAGTTTGATCGTTGTTGTTGATCCTCTATTTGTATTTGAACAGTTTTGTTTGGAGTTGTCAATCCAGGAGTTAACAGTTGTTGATCATCAAGAGTGGGGCGAATATCGGTAAAGAGATTACCTTGAACCGTTGTTGTTGTTGTTGGATTGTTTAGTTTTTGATTAAACCTTTTATTGTAGAGTTTCCAGAGTTGGAGCTACTGCATTGAAAGGTAAAAGTAGTCATCGTAGCGGGATAGCATACTCGGGACAATTGGTTCTCGAGTTTCCCTTAAAATCACATATTGCATCAATACTTGTTCTAGCATGTGGAACTGTATTTTGTTGATTGATTGAGATTGGTTATGTGGTTTACGTTTTATGTCTCTGTTATGCATTCATCTTGAGCCAACTTTGATTTCAGCGGGCAGAACAACCCTTTTTGTTTAGACGTTTGGGAGCTATAATCTGAGTGGCCTAGGTCGTAGCCATCTCGCCTAGTGCTAGAAAACTCATTATAGTTGTTCAAAGTCTAGAGGAGTGGGATACGTGGCACCACCTCGATTGGGAGAGTCGGTGAGTCGTCACGTGATCTCATCCTCGGGATCCCAAAAGTACAATAGCAATCCCTCGTTTATCAGAATTGATAACCCGATTTAAAGACATGAATTTCATTACGTTGATATTGATAACGTATTGCCTTGAAAGCATGTTTATTAATTGTATTACTTGTTATGTTGCTTTTACTGGGAGTATCTTTCTCACCGGTTTATCCGGCTGTTGCTTTGTTTTGCATGTGTACTTGGAAACAGGTGGGGCAGGATCAAGTTAGCGAAGACCTGGTTAGCAACAAGAGGGAGAGAGTGGGACTCGGTTTAAAAGTCTTATTAGCATGACAATCTAGTTTATGTTTTGAAGCATGTTTAGAACTCGAACTTAGATTGGAGTTTGTCTTTCATGTGGTTAGAACTGGTTATGTTTTGTATTCGGTTTGTAATAGCTAGTACCGATGCATGTTCTATTCTGTTGAGCGGTTGAACAACTCTATTAGTCTTGTATTGTATGTTGTTGGAATTTTGTACCAATGCATGATTTTGTTGTTAGAGCGATGATTGTTTCACTCCCCCGAGCTTTGGTCGTACGTTGGAATTGTTTTTAGCAGCAGGAGCAGCGCGCCGCGTGCCGCGTGCCGCGCAACCCATTTCTTCCCGGGCAGGGCGCCATGCGCGCCCGCGCCTCGCAAGGGGGCGACCGCGCGTTGGCCAGGGTGCCATGCGCGGCCGCACGTTGGCCAGAGCGCCGTGCTCGGCCGTGCGGCCTCCTTTAAAAAAAATGTTCACGGCTTTTATTGCTTGCTAGTTAGTTTACTCTTTGATTAGATGTTTAGAACCGAGGTCTCACATTAAGTGGTATCAGAGCGTTAAGATTCTTGGTTGAACTAGAGTGAGCGGGGTAGTTCGAGTCTGCATGTATTGGCTCCTCGCATGTGTTTGAGTTCTGTAATTGTTTAATTAATACCATGCGAGCATGCTTTATTATTTAAGAATTAATTGAATTACATGATGTCGTGATTTAATTTATAAAGTATGAATTACTTGTGATATAACTGTTTTTGTTATCGGCGGGTATCCGATATTCCAAGCGGTTGTAAGGGCACCAAATTGTAGCGATTGAGATATCTTGTGTCCTAACCTTTGATTATCAGATGGGTCCTCATCGAGTGATAAACAGAAACCCACCGCCAGTTATTCCTACGAGTGAGCAAGCTAGTACTGAAGTTGATCAGTTGGATGCTACAACGACTTCTATGGAAACCTTGCTGAAGAGGTTTCAGTCGTTTAATCCGCCTTTGTTGAGGGGTACTGAGAATCCAGTTGACTGTGAGAGTTGGTTGGATGACATTGATCAGCTGTTCAATTCCCTTGATTATACAGATGACCGTCAAACCAGGTTAGTCATTCATCAGCTTCGTGGTGTTGCCAAGAACTGGTGGATCACGACCAAGAGATCCATGGAGAACAGAGGTACAGTTGTTTATTGGTCTCTTTTCAAAACTGAGTTTTATAAGCGGTTTTTCCCTGTTTCGTACCGAAAGGACAAGGGAGCCGAGTTTGCCAATCTGAGGCAAGGGAATCTGAACATTGAGGAGTACGTAGCCAAGTTTGAAAGCTTGTTGCGTTTTGCACCGCAAATTGACGACAGTGAAGAAGCCAAAGCCGATCAGTTCATCAATGGCTTGAATCCCGACATCTTCACATTGGTGAACACTGCTAGGCCAGATAACTTTGCGGATGCCATGAATCATGCAAAGGGAGCTGAAACAGGCTTGTGGAGGCAGAGAGGTGATCAGATGGTGTCTCAGCAGCCAAGACAGTCTCAGAATCAACCATCTCAGCATCAGAATCAGCCACCTCAGTATCAGAACCAACATCAGAGGTACGAAGGTGGAAACAGTGGGGGAAACAGAAGGGATCAATACAAAGCAAGGGGGAAACAGTTCAAGAGGCAGGGGAATAGTTCTTCTAGTTCCAATGGTTCCAAACAATTCGGTTCAAGACAAAGTTCTGGATCTTCATCCTTGTACTGCATCAAGTGTGGGGGAAGACACTCACCGGATTAGTGTGTGGGAGTCTTCGGAAACTTCAACACTTGTCAGCAACCGGGACACTTTTCTAAGGTGTGCCCTCAGCGTAACAGAGATCGAGATCAGAGTGGAAGTTCATCTCGACCTACAGCTCAGCCTGAGAGGCAGTCTTCTGCAGTATACTCTTTTCAGCCCCAGCAGTAGAACAGACAGGGAGGTAACCCTACTACAAACCAGCCTCCAAGACAGCAAGCACGAGTCTTTGTTTGACAGAGGATCAGGCTCAGGCAGCACCTGATGATGTTTTAGCAGGTAACTGTTCGATTTTTGGTTATTCTGCTCATGTTTTGATAGATACATGTGCTTCCCATTCCTTTATCCCTGAGAAATTTGTGTTGTTGCATGCTTTGTCTACTGAGTTGTTACCTACTGTAGTAGCTGTTACTTCACCTTTGGGTGGAGGAATTGTTTTTGTCAGATTAGTCAGGAACTGTGAACTCTGTTTTGAGGGGAATTTGTTAGAATTCGACTGCATTGTACTTGGGCTGTCAGATTTTGATTGTATTGTTGGTATAGATGCTTTAACCAAGTACAGGGCAACAGTAGATTGTTTTTTGAAGTTTGTCAGATTCAGACCTGAAATGGTAGAAGAGTGGAAATTCTTTGGTAAGGGTTCTCGATCTAGAATTCCTTTGATTTCAGTGTTATGTAGTGACCCTTACACGGATCACCTACTGAACAGAACTTATGCATGCAATTAACTTAATAAAACAGATATCAGAATAAAACTGCGGAAACCAATATCATTATACAATCCCAAGTAAAGGAATCTGTAATTATCCAAAAATATACAACCAAATCGAATAGCTGTATAAACCCAAACAACAGTAATAAAACCTAGACGAAGCTCCAGCTGGCCAACCACTGACTAGCCCCTCCTGGATCCACCCTCCTCGTCCAATCGCAAACCTGCCCCATGGAATAGGGTGTCCAGAAAATACAGAGTACGAGACGTGAGCATAAAACGCTCAGTGCGAGAGTATGAGTATACATGCATGCAAAGTGAACTCCCTATAGACTCGAGGTCAAGGATCAGATAACAGAGACAGACCGGGCCCTGGTATGTAGCACGCTGTGCCGTCGCTTCAGGAGGTGGCTCCCATACCGAGATAACTGTGGATACGCCGGACCCAAATCGATGGAAGTCCATCCACTAACAGGATAGGGTACAACCCTACTACAGACATCTCGAAGGAGATACAGCAAGATGCAAATGAATGCAGCATAATTTCATGGCATATAAATCATGCGGTCACATAATACATGCATACTCAGTCAGGATATCTCGAACAGTACTTTCGTACCTCAAATACCAGTTAGGCACTACCAGCTCTAAGTCCAAGCCTAAAGTCCGCCTACACAGCGAAATGATACTACTATCATTATAGCGCCCTAAAAGCCTTAACTAAGCTATAGCATACTCCTAAATATTTATAGGAAGCAAAAGCTATACCTTCGTCCGTCGTTAGCCCTTTGATGTCGATGCCTCCAGAACTTGGGCACAACTTCGCTACGACTACCGAACGTCTAGACGACTCCCAGTTCAAGCCTAGGAAGGCTAGAACAACTCGAATATGACAAGAAATAGAGAGGAAATCCGGAATTGGCAAGGAGAAATGAAGCCTCGGCCTTCTATTTATAGACAACGATCGGAGCCTCCAATCCTCGATCGGAACGTCCGAACCTCGATCGGAACGTCCGATCCTGTCATCGGAGCTTCCGAAGATCCTGATCTGCCACGTGTCAAAATATCACTTGATGACTCCGGATATGGGTGATCGGAGCCTCCGGTCCTGATCGGAGCTTCCGATCCAGCCACACGTCATGGATGACGTAATATCATCGGTGCCTCCGATCCTCATCGGAGCTTCCGATCCCGATCGGAGCTTCCGATCGTCCCTTCGGAGCTTTCGATCCGTCCAATCCCCAATTTATTTGATTAGCATTAATCCTTTAATTACTCAATTAGGGTTCGGGCTACTACATTCTCCCCCACTTAAGATATTTCGTCCTCGAAATCAGATCTTAAGTACCGAATGCAAATACAGAAATTAGAAATATTCTTTATTCAAACAAATGTTTACAGAGTTTGCAACTGAATACAACTTAAAGAATGAAATCAAAACAACTCAGGATGGTCTTTACGCATCCTGTCCTCAAGCTCCCAAGTAGCTTCCTCAGTGCCTCGGCGCTGCCACTGAACTAAAACCAAAGGAATGACTTTGTTCCGTAAAACCTTATCCTTATAATCAAGGATACGAAGAGGTTTCTCAACATAAGTCAAATCCTTGTCTACCTGATCCTCAGATCGCTGCAGAATATGAGATTCATCCGCCACATACCGTCGCAACAGAGATACGTGAAACACGTCGTGAATACTAGATAGATGCGGTGGCAATGCTAGTCGATAAGCCAAATCGCCAATACTCTCTAAGATCTCAAACGGACCGATAAATCTGGGAGACAACTTGCCCTTAAGGCCAAATCTGAGAATCTTGCGGAAAGTTGACACTCTCAGAAACACTTTCTCCCCGACCTCGAACTGCAAAGGCCTACGCTTGATATTAGCATAACTGGCCTGACGATCCTGTGCAGTCTTAATCCGTTTCTTGATCTGATCAACAATGTCTATCGCCTGCTGGATAAACTCCGGTCCCTCAGCCTGTCTCTCCCCTACTTCTTCCCAGAAGAGTGGAGTACGACAACGTCGCCCATACAACGCCTCAAAAGGTGCCATCCCAATACTAGTGTGATAGCTGTTGTTGTAAGCGAACTCGATCAACGGCAAATGATCCTGCCAGGCTGAACCAAAATCCAAGACGCACGCTCTAAGCATATCCTCTAACGTACGGATAGTGCGCTCTGACTGACCATCAGTCTCTGGATGATAGGCTGTACTCAAACTGAGAGTAGTACCCATCGCACGCTGAACACTCCCCCAGAATCTAGAAGTAAACCTGGGGTCCCGATCGCTGACAATGCTCACAGGCACTCCATGAAGTCGAACGATCTCCTGAATGTACAACCGAGCCATACGATCCACATTGTACTCCCGGCTATAGGCAATGAAATGCGCTGACTTGGTGAGTCGGTCCACCACAACCCAGATAGCATCACAGTTCCTCGGGGATACCGGAAAATGGGTCACAAAGTCCATAGTGATAAACTCCCATTTCCATTCAGGAATAGGCAGACTGTGAAGCAATCCTCCAGGTCGTCGGTGCTCTGCCTTGACCTGTTGACACACCAAACATCTCGAAACAAACTGATAAACACTGCGTTTCATTCCCTTCCACCAGAAACGAGTACGTAGATCCTTGTACATCTTGTTGCTCCCAGGATGAATACTCAACTTAATGCGATGTGCCTGAGATAAAATCTCCTCTCGCAACTCTTCATCCTGTGGAATCACAAGCCTACCAGACAAACACAGAAAGCCATCTGACTGATAATGAAATCCAGACGAGCTACCCTCGTTAGCTAGACGAGCTAAACGCTGGGTCTTTGAATCAGACAACTGAGCATCTCGGATCCGCGAATACAAGGCTGGCTCAGATAATATCGCAAACATCTGGATACTCTGCATACCTTTCTTATGCTTGAAGGTATAACCTGAAGTACAACAGTCACTGATCGCACTAGACATCGAACAAGTCTGAAGTGCGGATAGTCGCACCTTGCGACTCAAAGCATCAGCGGTGAGATTAGCAGCTCCCGGATGGTACTTAATCTCGCAATCATAGTTCTTAAGCAAGTCCATCCAACGTTTCTGTCTCATGTTCAATTTTGCCTGAGTGAACAAATACTTGAGACTCTTATGGTCGGTGAAGATCTCAAATTTCTCGCCATACAGATAATGACGCCAGATCTTCAAAGCGAACACAATGGCTGCTAACTCCAAATCATGGACTGGGTAGTTGTCCTCGTGAATCTTCAGCTGTCTAGAAGCGTATGCGATCACATGCCCATTTTGAGTCAGGACACAACCTAACCCCTGAAGAGAAGCATCCGTGTAAACTACATACCCTCCAGATCCTGACGGTAATGCTAACACCGGCGCAGAAGTCAACCGCCGTCGAAGCTCACGGAAATTCTCCTCACACTCGGAGGACCACTCAAAATCCACACCCTTGCGGGTAAGCTGCGTCAACGGTCGAGCTAACTGAGAGAAGTTCAGAATGAAGCGACGATAATACCCTGCTAGACCCAGAAAACTACGGATCTCAGCAACTGTCGTCGGACGCGACCAATTAAGTACCGCTTCAATCTTGCTAGGATCAACAGAAATTCCCTCCCTGGATATGATATGGCCAAGAAAAACCACTCTATCCATCCAGAACTCACACTTGCTCAGCTTGGCGTACAATTGCTCATCTCGAAGAGTCTGCAGTACCAACCGCAAGTGAGAAACATGCTCTTCCGTATTACGCGAATAAACCAGGATGTCGTCAATGAAGACCACGACAAACTTGTCCAAACACTCCCTGAAGACACGGTTCATCAGATCCATGAATATAGCCGGCGCATTAGTCAAACCAAATGGCATCACTAGAAACTCGTAATGCCCATAGCGAGTACGGAATGCAGTCTTGGCTACGTCCTGATCACGGACTCTCAACTGATGATACCCAGATCTCAAGTCAATCTTGGAGTAAATTGATGTGCCCTGCAGCTGGTCAAACAAGTCATCAACACGAGGCAATGGATACTTGTTCTTCACAGTCACTCGATTCAGCTGCCGATAGTCAATGCACAGCCGCATCGACCCATCCTTCTTCTTTACGAAAAGAACAGGAGCTCCCCAAGGAGATACACTAGGACGAATGTACCCCTTGTCTAAAAGATCCTGTAGCTGATTCTTCAACTCACGCATCTCTGACGGAGCCAGACGATACGGTGCTCTAGAAATAGGCGAAGTACCCGGCATCAACTCTATGCCAAACTCGACTTCCCTAGCAGGAGGAAAACCCGGAATCTCATCAGGAAACACATCTGGAAATTCATCCACAACAGGAATGCTCTCTATCCCAATACTCTCAGCGGACAAATCAACTGCATAGATAAGGTAGCCTTCCCCGCCAGACTCTAGAGCTCGACAGGCTCTCAAAGCTGATACCAAAGGCATCGGGGGTCGCGCTCCCTCACCATAGAAAAACCAACTCTCACTCCCTTCCGGATGAAAGCGTACTAATCTCTGATAGCAGTCCACTGAAGCTCGATAGGTAGTCAGCACATCTATTCCCAGAATGCAATCAAAGTCGTCCATCGCCAGGACCATGAGATTCGCTAACAGAATGTTCCCTTCGAACTCTAAAGGGCAACCCATCACTAGACGCTTAGCCAAAGCAGATTGGCCCGTCGGAGTAGAAACAGACATCACTACGTCTAGTGCAATGCATGGTAACTTATGCCTCTTAACAAAACGTGCAGAAATGCAGGAATGAGATGCACCAGTGTCAATAAGTACAAGAGCAGGTATACCATAAAGCATAAATGTACCTGCGATGACTTTCTCATTCTCCTCCACAACCTGATCATGTCTCAGGGCAAACACCTGGCCAGAAGCTCGTGGCCTCAAATGAGAACTCCCAGCAGACTGTCCCTGCGACCTCTGCTGTACGGTAGCCTGAGAACCAGATCCTGAACCAGATCCAGAACCGCCTCCCCCAGACAGTGGACAATCCCTCCGGATATGACCAGTCTCTCCACAACGGAAACAAGCTCCAGAAGCTCTACGGCACTTGTCGGATGGATGGTTCTTCCCACAGTGATCACACTTGTCCTTATTACCGAAACGGACAATACTTCCAGAACCAGAGGAAGAAGAAGATCCAGACTTCTTGAAAGTTTGGGCACGGGGACCCAAAGAACTAGCAGGTCTCGACTGAGAGAAAGACCTGTTCCGCCGAATGCTGTCCTCCGCCTGGTGACAACGGCTCACCAAACCCTCGTAGGACATGTCGTCACCAACCGCCACACAGTCATGGATCTCAGGGTTAAGGCCCTGAAGGAACAGATTATACTTCATCTCTGAGCTATCAGCAATCTCGGGGCAATAGGATAGCAGTTCAAAGAACCTCTGCTGATACTCATCGATAGACATGGTTCCCTGTCGCAGACTCAGTAGCTCGCCTGCCTTCGACTGTCGGAGTGCAGGAGGAAAATACCGCTTTTGGAAAGCTGTGCGGAACTCGGCCCAGGTGGCCACTCCTCTCGCCGTAACAAAAGGTGCAGAAGTAAACCTCCACCACCTACGCGCACGCCCAACCAGAAGATAGCCAAGGGTCTCCACCTTCTGCTCATCGGTGCATTGGAAAGTCTGAAAAGTCGTTTCCATGCGGTCTAACCAGTTCTCCGCATCCTCCGGAGACTCACCTCCAACTAAGGGCTTAGGACCCATAGCTAAGAATCGACGCACAGTGAAACGCTCGTCGTCATGGTGACGATGACGCCGTTCTCGACGAGGCTCCCAGTCGGCATCACCCCAACGCCCACCCACACTGCCATGAGAACTCTGGTCATCACGATTTGACATCTACAAAAATACCTCAAGATGAGACTAAATCCCAAGAAATCTTTTGCATGCTCTGATACCATAAATGTAGTGACCCTTACACGGATCACCTACTGAACAGAACTTATGCATGCAATTAACTTAATAAAACAGATATCAGAATAAAACTGCGGAAACCAATATCATTATACAATCCCAAGTAAAGGAATCTGTAATTATCCAAAAATATACAACCAAATCGAATAGCTGTATAAACCCAAACAACAGTAATAAAACCTAGACGAAGCTCCAGCTGGCCAACCACTGACTAGCCCCTCCTGGATCCACCCTCCTCGTCCAATCGCAAACCTGCCCCATGGAATAGGGTGTCCAGAAAATACAGAGTACGAGACGTGAGCATAAAACGCTCAGTGCGAGAGTATGAGTATACATGCATGCAAAGTGAACTCCCTATAGACTCGAGGTCAAGGATCAGATAACAGAGACAGACCGGGCCCTGGTATGTAGCACGCTGTGCCGTCGCTTCAGGAGGTGGCTCCCATACCGAGATAACTGTGGATACGCCGGACCCAAATCGATGGAAGTCCATCCACTAATAGGATAGGGTACAACCCTACTACAGACATCTCGAAGGAGATACAGCAAGATGCAAATGAATGCAGCATAATATCATGGCATATAAATCATGCGGTCACATAATACATGCATACTCAGTCAGGATATCTCGAACAGTACTTTCGTACCTCAAATACCAGGTAGGCACTACCAGCTCTAAGTCCAAGCCTAAAGTCCGCCTACACAGCGAAATGATACTACTATCATTATAGCGCCCTAAAAGCCTTAACTAAGCTATAGCATACTCCTAAATATTTATAGGAAGCAAAAGCTATACCTTCGTTCGTCGTTAGCCCTTTGATGTCGATGCCTCCAGAACTTGGGCACAACTCCGCTACGACTACCGAACGTCTAGACGACTCCCAGTTCAAGCCTAGGAAGGCTAGAACAACTCGAATATGACTAGAAATAGAGAGGAAATCCGGAATTGGCAAGGAGAAATGAAGCCTCGGCCTTCTATTTATAGACAACGATCGGAGACTCCAATCCTCGATCGGAACGTCCGAACCTCGATCGGAACGTCCGATCCTGTCATCGGAGCTTCCGAAGATCCTGATCTGCCACGTGTCAAAATATCACTTTATGACTCCGGATAGGGGTGATCGGAGCCTCCGGTCCTGATCGGAGCTTCCGATCCAGCCACACGTCATGGATGACGTAATATCATCGGTGCCTCCGATTCATCGGAGCTTCCGATCCCGATCGGAGCTTCCGATCGTCCCTTCGGAGCTTCCGATCCGTCCAATCCCCAATTTATTTGATTAGCATTAATCCTTTAATTACTCAATTAGGGTTCGGGCTACTACATTTATCTATGACTCGTTTGTTACAGAGAGGTGCAGAGGGATTTTTGGTTTATGCAGTTGATGTACTGAAATCTAGCCCTGAATTGGTTGATATACCAGTGGTTAGAGATTTTGCTGATGTGTTTTCGGAAGATGTTCCTGGATTGCCGCCTATTCAAGAGATCGAATTCAGCATTGAGTTAGTGCCAGGTACTCAACCAATTTCCAAAGCTCCTTATCGTATGACACCTATTGAACTGAGAGAGTTGAAGGAGCATCTTGAGGATTTGATTGCCAAGGGATACATCAGACCTAGTGTATCTCCTTGGGGTGCTCCTGTTCTATTTGTTCGGAAGAAGGATGGTTCTATGCGACTCTATATTGACTACCATCAACTGAATCAAGCTACAGTCAAGAACAGGTATCCTTTACCCCGAATAGATGACCTTTTTGATCAGCTGCAGGGTTCTTCTTTCTATTCGAAGATTGATCTGAGGTAAGGTTATCATCAACTAAGAGTGCGAGAGGAAGATGTTCCTAAGACCGCATTCAGAATGAGGTATGGTCACTTTGAGTTTATAGTCATGCCATTTGGTTTGACTAACGCTCCAGCGGTTTTTATGGGCTTGATGAACCGTATCTTTCAGTGTTATTTAGATGAGTTTGTCATTATCTTCATCGATGATATTCTTATCTATTCAAAGAACCGTACTGACCATGCAGAGCACTTGAGAATCATCTTGCAGATTTTGCGAGTTGAGCAGTTGTTTGCCAAGATGTCTAAGTGTGAATTTTGGTTGGATCGAGTTGTCTTTCTCGGTCACATTATTTCTGGAGATGGGTTTCTGTCGATCCCAACAAGATTGAAGCGGTTATGAATTGGCCTAGACCGACATCAGTACCTGAGATCCGAAGCTTTATGGGTTTAGCTGGTTATTATCGCCGATTCATCGAGGGTTTCTCGTCTATTACCAAGCCGATTACCAAGCTGAGATAGAAGAATGTGCCTTTTATCTGGATTGCAGATTGTGAGACTAGCTTTGTTGATCTAAAGAGGAGACTGACCAGTGCTCCGATTCTTTCTATTCCGGAAGGTACTAAAGGTTTCACAGTCTATTGTGATGCTTCTAACCGAGGCTTGGGTTGTGTTCTTATGCAGCATAAACATGTGATAGCGTATGCATCGAGGCAGCTGAAGCCGCATGAGACTCGTTATCCGGTTCATGATCTTGAACTAGTTGCAATTGTTTTTGCTCTGAAGATCTGGCGTCACTATCTTTACGGTGAGTCATTTGAAATCTTTTCTGATCATAAGAGTCTTAAGTACTTGTTTTCACAGCCAGAACTAAATATGAGACAGAGAAGATGGTTAGATATGTTGAAGGATTTCGACATGAAATCAAGTATTATCCGAGAAAGTCGAATGCAGTTGCAGATGCCTTGAGCCGAAATCTTTGTTCTTTATCTCTTTCTACTATTGGTGTTTCTCAGTTGATCGATGATTGTTGCACTTCTGGTTTAGAGTTTGAAATAGATAGGAAGACTATCAGAGTGTTTGCAATTCAAGCCAAGCTGGAGTAATTTATTGCGATCAAAGAAGCAGAGAAGACTGATCCGAGCGTTCAGGTTTCAGTAGAGAAAGTCAGATCTGGGCATCAGTCTGAATTCCAGGTTAGAGAGGATGTCTTGTTTGTGAATAACCGTATTGTTGTGCCTGATATTTTAGAGTTGAGACAGCGTATTCTCCGAGAGGCTCATTGCAGTCGATTCAGTGTTTGTGAGACCTCGTTTCTAATCAACTAATATCAGACAACAAGCGATATGTAAACAAGAACCCAAAATTTTTTTTATTATTATTTTTTTTTAAAAGGATGCTCGCGCCCGCGCTGACATCAGCGTGCCCGCGCCTAAGCCCCGCAAAAACCAGCGCGCCCGCGCCCATACCTCGCAAAGAGGCCGCGTGCCCGCGCCAACAACCGCACGCCCGCGCCCTCCCCTCGCCCAGAAGTGTTAAGGCATTGAAATAAACTCAATCAAAACCTAAACACTTGCATTAAGAGTATTTGACATACCAATAACAATACAATAAAGGTTTAGGGAAGAGAAACATTCAATTAGATAGTACCTACATCGTTTCTTGCTTCCAAAACAAATACGAGAATTTCGAATGACTAAACATGTTCGCAAAACATAACTAGGTTGACATGCTGATTGGACTTCTAAACGAGTCTCACTTCTATCTCTTGCTCTGGACGCTAACCAGGTCTATGCTGACTTGATCCTGCCCTTCCTGTTGCCATGTACACATACAAAACAAAGCAACAGCCGGATAACTGGTGAGAATGATAATCCAAGTAAAAGCAACATATCAAGTAATACAACAATAAACATGCTTCCAAGACAACAACAAAATCAATAACAACGTAATGAAATGCATGTCTTTAAACCGGGATATCAAATCTGATAACAAAGGATTGCTGCTGTGCTTTTGGGATCCCAAGGATGAGATCACGTGACGACTCACCGACTCTCCCAATCGAGGTGGTGCCACGTATCCCACTCCTCTAGACTTTGAGCAACTATAATGAGTATGCTAGCACTAGGCGCAATGACTACGTCCTAGGCCACTCGAATATAGCTCCCAAACGTCTAACAAAAGGGCTGTTCTGCCCATCGAAACAATAGTGCTGGCTCAATATGAATGCGTATGGAAACAAAAGGAACTTAGCCATATAATTCATTCAAATAATCAACAAAATACAGGTTCCATAAACTAGAACCAATATCGATGCAATATGTGATTTTAAGGGAAACTCGAGAACCAACTGTCCCGAGTATGCTATCCCGCTACGATGACTGCTTTTACCTTCCAATGTCGTAGATCCAACTCCGGACAAGCTCCAACAAAAGATTGTATCAACAACTATACAACCTAAACAACAAACAACGGTTCAAGGAAATCTCTTTACCATTCTTCGTCCAACTCTCGACGAACAATGCTGCTAACACAGGGCTCGACAAACTCCAATGAATCTGTATGAATACAAGAGTTGATCAACAACCACTATCACTCACAAGCCAAGGCTTCAATCAATACAAAAACGATTCGAAAACCCAAAACTCAAACCGACGGCATAACGGCTATAAACTGAACAAACCGGAAACGCAGACAGTAGTTCAATACTGATATAACCTCATATCAATGCCCAAAACAACAATAACAAAGCAAACCCATCAATCTCAAAATCCAAATTTTCGAAAATGGCTTTCAAAAATCATAACAAATCCGAACGTCGCTCTAATTCAAAACCGACAGATAATAAACGATCAGAACTCTGTCTAGAACAACATACTCGGATCTAGAACGATTCTAACAACATCCAAAAACTAGAATGTATCCGATCTTAGAAAAACTTACGATATAACGGAGCTCTCACTGCAGTGATCACTAATCTGCCTTCAGAAATAATTTCCAACGGCCGGATCGAGCTCGGACTAAAATCCCAAAGCTTGGAAGCAAAAGGAATCGGCTACAATGGAGGAGGAAGGAATGGGGAAGGAGATGAAGACTTTGTCAACCAATTTCTAAGAGTAGATAATATATAAAATCCACAATTTGTGTTTTAGTCCCTGAAAAATCCAATTTTTGCAAAAAGGAGCCTGATCAAAATCAAGTCTGCTCGTGAACTCTGCAATCTCCGATTAACTCAAATAAACTCATTTAAGATAAAAAAGGGGCGTTACAATTCTCCCCCACTAAGAAGAGATTTCGTCCACGAAATCAACAAGAATCACAACTCATAAGATAGAATAAAGAACTAAAGACAGTAAGAAGAACTCACGTCATCCGAATAACTCCGGAAATCGCTGTCTCATGTCAGATTCTGTCTCCCAAGTCGCTTCCTCGACGCCGTGACGGCTCCACTGCACTTTCACCAACGGAATCGACTTGGTTCTGAGTTGTTTCTTCTTCCGATCAAGGATCTGAAGAGGTCGCTCAAAGTAGCTCAGAGTCTCGTCTAACTCGGCTTTGTCAGGCTGAAGAACAGGAGAAGGATCTGGATGATACTTTCGCAGCATAGAGACGTGAAAAACGTCGTGAATACCAGATAAAGACGGAGGAAGTGCAAGTCTATAAGCAAGATCGCCTATCTTCTCGAGAATCTCGTACGGACCGATGAATCTCGGAGATAACTTTCCTCTCTTCCCAAATCTAACAGTTCCTCTGAAAGGTGAAATCTTCAGAAAGACTCGGTCTCCCTGATCAAAACTCAGAGGTCTACGCATGACATTCGCATACTTCGCCTGTCTATCTTGAGCTGACTTCATTCTGGTCTGAATGATCTTAACCTGCTCTGCCATATCTCTAAGCATCTCCGGTCCCAAATCTGGTGACTCGGACAATTCATCCCAAAACAACGGAGATCGACATTTCTTATCATACAAAGCCTCAAAAGGCGTCATACCGATACTCGCTTGGAAGCTGTTGTTGTAAGAAAACTCGACAAGAGGCAAAGAATCCTGCCAACTAGTGCCAAAGTCTAGCACTAACGCTCGCAGCATATCCTCTAACGTATGGATAGTCCGCTCTGACTGTCCATCGGTCTGAGGATGATAAGCTGTACTCAGATGCAATCGAGTACCAATTGCCCCCTGAAGAATGTGCCAGAAGTGAGAAGTGAATCTAGGATCTCTGTCTGAAACGATCGACTTTGGCACACCATGCAGTCTCACAACATTGCTAACATACAACTCAGTCATCTGATCATGACGATACGTCATCCTATACGGAATAAAACACGCAGACTTCATCAATCGGTCGATCACTACCCAAATGGCATCGCATCCTCGAACGGATCGTGGTAGCTTCGTGATGAAATCCATGGAAATGTGATCCCACTTCCATTCAGGAACAGATAGACTGTGCAACAGACCTCCTGGTCGCTTCCGTTCTGCTTTCACATGCTGATAATTCAAACACCGAGATACAAACCTCGCTACGTCACTCTTCATTCTCTTCCACCAAAACTGAATCTTCAGATCGTTGTATATCTTACGACCTCCAGGATGAATACTAAACCGACTGCAATGAGCCTCTCGAAGAATACGTTGCCTCAACTCCGAAATATCAGGCACAACAATACGGTTATTCACATACAGTACATCATCTCTAACCTGGAATTCAGACTGATGTCCAGATCTGACTTTCTCTACTGAAACCTGAATGCTCGGCTCAGACTTCTGTGCTTCTCTGATTGCAACAAACAACTCCAGTTCGGCTTGAATAGAAAACACTCTGATAGTCTCCCTATCTGTTTCAAACTCTAAACCAGAAGTGCAATCATCGATCAACTGAGAAACACCAATAGTAGTAAGAGATAAAGAACATAGCTTTCGGCTCAAGGCATCTGCAACTGCATTCGACTTTCCCGGATAATACTTGATTTCACAGTCGAAATCCTTCAACAGATCTAACCATCTTCTTTGTCTCATATTCAGCTCTGCCTGTGAAAACAAGTAATTAAGGCTCTTATGGTCAGAAAAGATCTTGAAAAAGACTCACCATAAAGATAGTGACGCTAGATCTTCAGAGCAAAGACAATCGCAGCTAGTTCAAGATCATGAACCGGATAACGAGTCTCGTGCGGTTTCAGCTGCCTCGATGCATACGCTATCACATGCTTATGCTGCATAATAACACAACCAAAGCCTCGGTTAGAAGCATCACAATAGACTGTGAAACCTCCAGTACCCTTCGGAATAGAAAGAATTGGAGCACTGGTAAGTCTCCTCTTCAGATCAACAAAGCTAGCCTCACAATCTGGAGTCCAAACAAAAGGCGCATTCTTCTGAGTCAGCTGGGTAATAGGCTTGGCAATAGACGAGAAACCCTCGATGAAACGACGGTAATAACTAGCTAAACCCATGAAGCTTCGGATCTCCGGCACTGAAGTAGGTCTAGGCCAATTCATAACCGCTTCAATCTTGCTGGGATCGACAGAAATCCCATCTCCAGAAATGATATGACCGAGAAAGACAACTCGATCTAACCAGAATTCACACTTAGACAGCTTGGCAAACAACTGCTCAAATCGCAAAATCTGCAGTACTGTCCTCAAGTGCTCTGCATGTTCAGTACGGTTCTTCGAGTAGATAAGAATATCATTGATAAAGATAATGACAAACTCATCTAAATAACACTGAAAGATACGATTCATCAAACCCATAAAAACCGCTGGAGCGTTAGTCAAACCGAACGGCATGACTATAAACTCAAAATGACCATACCTCGTTCTGAATGCGGTCTTAGGAACGTCTTCCTCTCGCACTCTCAACTGGTGATAACCTGACCTCAGATCAATCTTAGAGTAGACAAAAGAACCCTGCAGTTGATCAAAAAGGTCATCTATTCGGGGTAAAGGATACCTGCTCTTAACTGTAGCCTGATTCAATTGGCGGTAGTCGATACAGAGCCGCATAGAACCATCCTTCTTCCGAACAAAAAGCACAGGAGCACCCCAAGGCGATACACTAAGTCTGATGTATCCCTTGGCAATTAAATCCTCAAGCTGCTCCTTCAACTCTCTCAATTCAACAAGTGCCATATGATAAGGAGCTTTTGAAATAGGTTGAGTACCTGGCACTAAGTCAATGCTGAATTCAACCTCTCGAATGGGTGGCAATCCAGGAACATCTTCCAAAAACACATCCGCAAATTCTCTAACCATCGGTAAATCCAAGCTGGGCTAGATTTCAGTACATCAACTGCATACACCAAAAATCCTTCTTCACCTTTCTGTAGCAAACGAGTCATAGATAACACTGAAATCAAAGGAATTCTAGATCGAGAACCCTTACCAAAGAATTTCCACTCTTCTGCCATTTCAGGTCTGAACCTGACAACTTTCAGAAAACAATCGACTGTTGCACTGTACTTGGTTAAAGCATCTATACCGACAATACAATCAAAATCTGACAGTCCAAGACCAATACAGTCGAATTCTAGAAAATTTCCCTCAAAACAGAGCTCACTGTTCCTGATTAATCTGACAGAAACAATTCCTTCACCCAAAGGTGAAGTAACAGCTACTACTGTAGGCAACAATTCAGTTGGCAAAGCATGCAATAATACAAATTTCTCAGAGATAAAGGAATGGGAAGCACCTGTATCTATCAAAACATGAGCAGAATGACCAAAAATCGAACAGTTACCTGCTATAACATCATCAGGTGCTGCCTGAGCCTGATCCTCTATCAGAGCAAAGACACGTTATTGCTGTCTCGGAGGCTGGTTTGCACTAGAGTAACCTCCCTATCTATTCTGCTGCTGAGGCTGGAAAGAGTGCACTGCAGACGACTGTCTCTCCGGCTGAACTGCAGGTCTAGATGAACTCCCACTCTGAGCTCTATCTCTGTTACGCTGTGGGCACACCTTAGAGAAGTGTCCCGGTTGCTGACAGGTGTTACAATTGCCAAAGACTCCCACACACTGATCCGGTGAGTGTCTTCCTCCATACTTGCTGCAGTACAAGGATGATGATCCAGAGCTCTTTCCTATACCAAACTGTCGGGAACCACTGGAACTAGACGAACTGTTCCCCTGCCTCTTGAACTGTTTACCTCTTGCTTTATACTGATCTTTTATGTTCCCCCCACTGTTTCCACCTTCATACCTTTGCTGCTAGTTCTGATGCTGCGGTGGCTGATTCTGATACTGAGATGGTGGGTTCTGATACTGCCTCTGTTGCTGAGGTGCTACTTGGTTACCTCTTTGCCTCCACAAGCCTGCTTCCGCTCCCTTTGCGTGATTCATGGCATCCGCAAAGTTGTTAGGCCTGTTGGTATTTGCCAACGTGAAGACGTCGGGGTTCAAACCATTTATGAACTGATCTGCCTTAGCTTCTTCATCTCTGGCAATTAGCGGTGCAAAACGCAACAGACTATCGAATTTAGCCATGTACTCTTCGATGTTCAGATTCCCTTGCTTCAGATTTGTAAACTCTGCTCCCTTATCCTTACGATACGAGATAGGGAAAAACTGATTATAAAATTCAGATTTAAAAAGAGTCCATGTAACTTCCGTACCTCTACTCTCCATTGCTTTCTTTGTCATGATCCACCAGCTCTTAGCAACCCCACGTAGCTGATGAATGACTAACCTGATTCTGCGATCATCTGTGTAATCAATGGAATCAAATAGCTGATCAATATCATCCAACCAACTCTCACAGTCAACTGGATTTTCTGACCCCATCAATAACGGCGGATTGAACGACTGAAACCTCTTCAGCAAGGATTCCATAGGCGTTGCTGAAGCATCCAACTGATCAACTTCAGTGCTAGCTTGCTCAGTCGCAGGGATAACTGGCGGTGTGTTTCTATTTATCACTCGACGAGGACCCATCTGATAATCAAAGGTTAGGACACGAGATATCTCAATCACTACAATTAGTGCCCTTACAACCGCTTGGAATACCGGATACCAGTCGATAACAGAAACAGTTATATCTCAAGTAGATCATGCTTTATAAATTAAATCACATAACCATGTAATTCAATAATTCTCAATAATAAAGCATGCTCGCATGGAATTAAGTACACAGTTAAAATAATTCAAACACATGCGAGGAGCCAATACACGCAGACTCGATCTACCCGCTCACTCTAGTTCGACCAAGAATCTTAACCCTCTGATACCACTTAATGTGAGACCTCATTTCTAATCAACTAATATCAGACAACAAGCGATATGTAAACAAGAACCCAAATTTATTTATTTATTTTTTTTAAAAGGATGCTCGCGCGCCCGTGCTTACATCAGCGCGCCCGCGCCTAATCCCCGCAAAAACCAGCACGCCCGCGCTCTAAGTAAGAGCGCCCGTGCCCATACCTCGCACAGAGGCCGCGCGCCCGCGCCCTCCCCTCGCCCAGAAGTGTTAAGGCACTGAAATAAACTCAATCAAAACCTAAACACTTGCATTAAGAGTATTTGACATGCCAATAACAATACAATAAAGGTTTAGGGAAGAGAAACATTCAATTCGATAGTACCTACATCGTTTCTTGCTTACAAAACAAATACGAGAAGTTCGAATGACTAAACATGTTCGCAAAACATAACTAGGTTGACATGCTGATTCGACTTCTAAACGAGTCTCACTTCTATCTCTTGCTCTGGACGCTAACCAGGTCTATGCTGACTTGATCCTGCCCTTCCTGTTGCCAAGTACACATACAAAACAAAGCAACAACCGGATAACCGGTGAGAATGATAATCCCAGTAAAAGCAACATATCAAGTAATACAACAATAAACATGCTTTCAAGACAACAACAAAATCAATAACAACGTAATGAAATGCATGTCTTTAAACCGGGATATCAAATCTGATAACAAAGGATTGCTGCTATGCTTTTGGGATCCCAAGGATGAGATCACGTGACGACTCACCGACTCTCCCAATCGAGGTGGTGCCACGTATCCCACTCCTCTAGACTTTGAGCAACTATAATGAGTATGCTAGCACTAGGCGCAATGACTACGTCCTAGGCCACTCGAATATAGCTCCCAAACGTCTAACAAAAGGGCTGTTCTGCCCATCGAAACAATAGTGCTGGCTCAATATGAATGCATATGGAAACAAAAGGAACTTAGACATATAATTCATTCAAATAATCAACAAAATACAGGTTCCATAAACTAGAACCAGTATCGATGCAATATGTGATTTTAAGGGAAACTCGAGAACCAACTGTCCCGAGTATGCTATCCCGCTACGATGAATGCTTTTACCTTTCAATGTCGTAGATCCAACTCCGGACAAGCTACAACAAAAGATTGTATCAACAACTATACAACCTAAACAACAAACAACGTTTCAAGGAAATCTCTTTACCGTTCTTCGTCCAACTCTCGACGAACAATGCTGCTAACACAGGGCTCGACAAACTCCAATGAATCTGTACGAATACAAGAGTTGATCAACAACCACGATCACTCACAAGCCAAGGCTTCAATCAATAAAAAAATGATTCAAAAACCCAAAACTCAAACCGACGGCATAACGGCTATAAATTGAACAAACCGGAAACGCAGACAGCAGTTCAATACTGATATAACCTCATATCAATGCCCAAAACAACATTAACAAAGCAAACCCATCAATCTCAAAATCCACATTTTCGAAAATGGCTTCCAAAAATCTTAACAAATCCGAACGTCGCTCTAATTCAAAACCGACAGATAATAAACGATCAGAACTCTGTCTAGAACAACATACTCGAATCTAGAACGATTCTAACAACATCCAAAAACTAGAATGTATCCGATCGTAGAAAAACTTACGATATAACGGAGCTCTCACTGCAGTGATCGCTAATATGCCTTCAGAAATAATTTCCAACGGCCGGATCGAGCTCGGACTGAAATCCCAAAGCTTGGAAGCAAAAGGAATCGGCTACAATGGAGGAGGAAGGAATGGGGAAGGAGATGAAGACTTTGTCAACCAATTTCTAAGAGTAGATAATATATAAAATCCACAATTTGCGTTTTAGTCCCTGAAAAATCCAATTTTTGCAAAAAGGAGACTGATCAAAATCAAGTCGGCTCGTGAACTCTGTAATCTCCGATTAACTCAAATAAACTCATTTAAGATAAAAATGGGGCGTTACAGTGTTCATCCTGGAGGCCGTAAGATGTATAACGATCTGAAGAATCAGTTTTGGTGGAAGAGAATGAAGAGCGATGTTGCGAGGTTTGTATCTCGGTGTTTGAACTGTCAGCAAGTGAAAGCTGAGCGAAAGCGACCGAGTGGTCTATTGCACAGTCTATCTGTTCTTGAATGGAAATGGGATCACATTTCTATGGATTTCATCACGAAGCTACCGCGATCTGTTCGAGGATGCGATGCTATTTGGGTAGTGATCGACCGATTGACGAAGTCTACTTGTTTTATTCCGTACAGGATGACGTATCGTCATGATCAGATGGCTGAGTTATATGTTAGCAATGTTGTGAGATTGCATGGGGTGCCGAAGTCGATCGTTTCAGACCGAGACCCTAGATTCACTTCGCACTTCTGGCACAGTCTGTAGGAGGCACTTGGTACTCGTTTGCATCTGAGTACAGCTTATCATACTCAGACCGATGGACAGTCAGAATGGAATATCCAGACATTAGAGGATATGATTCGAGCGGTAGTTCTAGACTTTGACACTAGTTGGCAAGATTCTTTGCCTCTTGTCGAGTTTTCTTACAACAACAGCTTCCAAGCTAGTATCGGTATGGCGCCTTTTGAGGCTTTGCATGGCAAGAAGTGCCGATCTCATTTGTTTTGGGATGATTTGTTCGAGTCACTTGATTTGGGACCGGATATGCTTAGAGATATGGCATAGCAAGTTAAGATCATTCAGGCTAGAATGAAGTCAGCTCAAGATAGACAGGAGAAGTATGCGAATGTCAGACGTAGACCTCTGAGTTTTGAACAGGGAGACCGTGTATTCCTTAATATTTTTCCTTTCAGAGGTACTGTCAGATTTTGTAAGAAAGGAAAGTTATCTCCGAGATTCATCGGGTCGTACGAGATTCTCGAGAAGATAGGCGACCTTGCCTACAGACTTGAACTTCCTCCGTCTTTATCTGGTATTCACGATGTTTTTCACGTCTCTATGCTGTGGAAGTATCATCCAAATCCTTATCATATTCTTCAGCCTGACGAAGCCAAGTTAGACGAGACTCTGAGCTACTTTGAGCGACCGATTCAGATCCTTTATTGGAAGGAGAAGCAACTCAGAACCAAGTTGATTCCGTTGGTGAAAGTGCAGTGGAGCCGTCACTGCATCGAGGAAGCAACTTGGGAGACAGAATCTGACATGAGACAGCGTTTTCCTGAGTTATTAGGATGACGTGAGTTCTTCTTATAGTATTAAGTTCTTTATTCTATCTTATGAGTTGTGATTTGTATAGATTTCGAGGATGAAATCTCTTCTTAGTGGGGGAGAATTGTAACGCCCCGTTTTTATCTTAAATGAGTTTATTTGAGTTAATCAGAGATTACAGAGTTCAAGAGATGATTTGATTTTGATCAGGGTCTATTTTGAAAATTTTGGATTTTTTCAGGGACTAAAACGCAAATAGTGGATTTTATATATTATCTACACTTTGTCTTGACCTCTCATTCACTCTATCTCCTTCCCCAAGCTTGCCTCCTCCATTGAAGACGCCCCATTGAGTTTTCTACCTTTCAGATTTCTCCCCGAGCACGATCCGTCTGTTAGAATTTATTTCTGAAGGCAGATTAGCGATCACGGCTGCGAGAGCTTCGTTTTATCGTAAGTTTTTCTACGATCAGTTATGTTTTTTTTTTTGGATGTTGTTAGAATCGTTTGAGATTCGAGTATGTTGTTCTCGGTGGAGTTCTGATCGTTTATTATCTATCGGTTTGGAAATAGAGCGACGTTCGGAATTGTTATGATTTTTGGAAGTCATTTTAGAAAAAAGTGATTTTTAGATGTATTGGGTTTGCCTTGTTTTTGTTGTCTTGGCATCATTATGAGTTGATATCGATATTGAACTGTTGTCTGCATTTCTGGTTTGTTCAGTTTATAGCCGTTATGCCGTCAGTTTGACTTTTGAGATTTGGAACCATTTTGAGTTGTTGAATTTTGGCTTGTAAGTTTGATCGTTGTTGTTGATCATCTATTTGTATCTGAACAGTTTTGTTTGGAATTGTAAAGCCAGGAGTTAACAGTTGTTGATCGTCAAGAGTGGGGCGAATATCGGTAAAGAGATTACCTTGAAACGTTGTTGTTGTTGTTGGATTGTTTAGTTTTTGATTAAACTTTTTATTAGCAACAAGAGGGAGAGTTAGACGTGGGACTCGGTTTAGAAGTCTTATTAGCATGACAATCTAGTTTATGTTTTGAAGCATGTTTAGAACTCGAACTTAGATTGGAGTTTGTCTTTCATGTGGTTAGAACTGGTTATGTTTTGTATTCGGTTTGTAATAGCTAGTACCGATGCATGTTCTATTCTGTTGAGCGGTTGAACAACTCTATTAGTCTTGTATTGTATGTTGCTGGAATTTTGTACCAATGCATGATTTTGTTGTTAGAGCGATGATTGTTTCACTCCCCCGAGCTTTGGTCGTACGTTGGAATTGTTTTTAGCAGCAGGAGCAGCGCGCCGGGCAGCCCATTTCTTCCCAAGCAGGGCGTCATGCGCGCCCGCGTCTCGCAAGGGGGCGGCCGCGAGTTGGCCAGGGTGCCATGCGCGGCCGCGCCAAGCTGAGGCGCGGCCGCGCGGCCTCCTTTAAAAAAAATAAAATGTTCACTTTTATTTCTTGCTAGTTAGTTTACTCTTTGATTAGATTTTTAGAACCGAGGTCTCACAGATGAGGGAAAAGCTTCCAAGCCATTTTTTATTCTTTTAACTCCGATAAAAATTGATCCGCTCGGTAGAATTTCCAATTGATCGTACATTTGCGATCACATCTTTGAGTGCTAAGTTTGACGTAAGTTATACGAAGTTCTACCATGTTTGAATTTTATGATGTTTTTAGAATTAGGATTTGATTGCATAAATGTGTTCTAGTATATACGACGATAGCATATCTAAGACGGATCAAGAAAAGATCGTCGTTTGAACATGTATTTGATTTTTTAAAGACTTTTTGAAATTCTATTTTTTGGGGGATGTATAATTCGAAATATATATGCTGAATTGGTGATGATAATGAGTTTAGATGTTTGTTAAGATGGTGTTTACGCTTTCGGAATTACCGATTTCGAACTGTTACGCCGGCGATTTGCAATTTAATCCGATATCAGCTATAGATTGAACTTAGCACTAAATATCAAATTTGAGAATGATATTAAGCATATTGTACACTTCATTTCAGTTGGGAATTGAAGTTATCGAAGTCGAATCGACGAGTTTGAGCCGTTTGAACAATTAAAGTTGAATCAAGACTTTGATCAACTATCAACGTCAATGAGAAAACGTTAATGAATAGACGTTTCGAGATGCCATCTAAGTTGAAGCTAGCAAGCTTGAATATGTCAACACGACGATTGGAAGGTATGATTCAACATTATCCTCACTAGGTAGAACAACTCGAGAACGTGGTGGTTTTCGAGTTTTCCTAAAATCACATACTTACTTGTTTAAATGCTCTTATTGACTTGAATGAATCATAAATGGTGTGTTCAAGATATTTATCAGTATGTGTATTATTTAATGCATCAAGATTATCTTGCATTCATCTTGAACCCCTACCTTAAAAGCATAGATGGCAGATTGGCCTAGATTGCAAAATGATGTTTGGAGAACTATAGTTGAGTGACATGGATTGTAGATTCGCTTCCAGAGCTAGATGACTCACTATAGTTGCACCAAAGTCAGGGGACTTGAGATATTTGACGCCACCTCGATGGGGAGAGTCGGTGGTTAGTTAAAGATTTTATTTCCCCGGGATCCCAAGAACCAAGATTTATGCTTATCAGCCTTGATAGCCTATTCCTTCAAACTTGCATTGCATTTACACATTAGCCTAGAGATTGCTATGCTTTAGAATATGCGTTTATCAATGACAGATTGTTATTATATACTATTCAAGATGTGAATGTGTTTATATGCTTGATTTGAGATTGCTAAAGCTGATATGCTTCTATGATTTACATGTTCTTACATGTTTATGATTTAAGATTATTATAGCATATAGATTTCATATGCTTAAATAATGTATATGCATGTCTTTCATACTGAGAATTATATTCTCACCGGATTTATCCGGCTATTGCTTTGTTTGTATGTGTGCATTGCAATAGGTGGGGCAGGAGCTGGTCAGAATTGATGTGGAAAGTTCAAGAGTGAGTTTTAGCATGTGGTGACTCGGGTTTAAGCAGATGACATGGTGTTTAGATATTGAGCCTTGGATAAACATGCTAGAACAAATACAAGAACTTTGTATATATGTTTCATTTGTTGGATACTTGTTCATATTCTAGCTTGTCTTGTATTTGAATCACTAGATAGTTGTGATATGAACTCGTGCACATGTTTCACTAAAAGAAAAATGCACAAACACAACACTTAAAAGACAACGCTTTTAACGAAAAGGGTTGTCTTTTTTTAAAAGACAACGCTTTTAGTGAAAAGCGTTGTCGTTATATGTTTTTTATTCATCAAATACAATGCTTTTTTTAAAAAAGCGTTGTGAATACGCATTCTTTTAGGGTCAAAGACAACGCTTTTAAAAGTGTTGTCTATTAGCGTTTTTTCCCATGTATCACAACACTTTTTAAAAAGTGTTGTGGAAAAACTATTATTTTTATTTAAAATAAAACATAAAATAAATAATATTCCCTTAACCCAAGATCCCCAAATCAGACCCCTTCTCTCGATTACTTCTCCAGATCCGTTCTCTTTCTTCTTTTTCTCTCTTTCAATTCAAAATCCCATGTCGATTTTTGCTCGATTCTTCAAACGATTTTTGAAGTGACTCCGACAACCCACCTCGCAACGTTATCGCTTGAGCCGTCGGGAAGCCCACCTTGCATCTGCTTCTACGCTCCCAGTGAGTATCAGAGCTCTTTCGCGGTCTCAAAGGGTGTTCTGCACAAAGGCTGTTCTATCAGAGTTTCCAAATAAAAAATCGTTCCGCAAAGTGGGTGCTCAATCAAAGGGCTCCATTCCTTTTGATCAGCTTCTTCATGTTGTTCAAACTTCTGCTGAGACTGGTGCCCAGGTTTGCTAGCTTTTTGCCTTACTGTGCAATGTATCGAATACTATGTAGCAAATGGTGATTGTATTGATGCATTTTGCTTTAGGAGAAAGTAAATGCTTTTCAAACACAAACATGACATCTACCGTGAAAATGAAATTGAAATTATTGATATGTGAATCTAAAATCATTGATGATTATACTAACATTTGTTTGAATGTGTTCTATCACACTTTGAATGCCATAATCTTCTTTTTGTCTCAGGTCGTAATGGAAGCTGTGAATAAGCCTCGAAATATCACCTATAAGGGACTCACTGATCTTTTATCCTACATGTTGATTATGCCTACCTTCCCAAAGAACCCAAGATTTCATGCAAAAAATCCATTCTAGATTAATATCTTAAGTAGAAGATGACAATCTGGAATTTGCCATCTTGATAAATGATATTTATCTGTAAAACTTTGAGATATTTGGCTGATAGGGATGAGGTTTTGCTCAAAAGTATCGTGCTATGAGTGGAGTCTTTGGTTGGCCATCTGCAGCTGTTTAAGGTCATGGACACAGTGAAGCAGAAATTCAATGCTTTTAATTTGGAAGTCATTTGTTGGTCTTCTTTTCCTTGCAAAATATTTTAAACTATATTTATGTATTAATTTCATGATTAGATACGATGTATGATATGTATGCTATTGTATTATTACTCATGGTTAAATAACAGTTCTTTTAATGACATAAATGATCTATTTTGGTTAGAATATATATCACGTTTTGAACAGTTTCGAGAATAATTTGCAGATATTGGCGCTGAAGAATTGATCTGTTTGCTCTCATGCTTTGACAGCAGCTTTAGCGCTCGTGTAGCTTAGAAATTGATTAGAATGAACTTGAATAGTACAGATTCTGAATCTACATTATGAAGAAAACTTGTAGTGCTCTGTGTTTCTTTGATTTGGCACTGGAAACAGGTCATTTGAATTAAAATTTAAAGGGATATGCCCATTTTTCTGAAACTGCATTGTATGAAGAATAATTTTTTGCACCTACTATCATTTCAAAATCTGGTATTGATCAGTGCATATTTTGAGGTTGAAATTCCATAAAACTTGTATATAATTGTGTTTTCTTTGATTTGCCACCGGTTATAACTCATTCGGATGTAAAATGACTTTTATATGAATTTTCTACTGAACTCGCTCAAATCTGCAAAATACATAATGTCCGAGTTTCAGGTGTGTTCTTGCAGATAGATTTAGGCTTATTAGATGATTTTATTGTTGGAGAACGGCGATCAGATCAATTAGAATTGATACCCGGTGCAGCGGAAGTTTAAAAATTTTATATGGAACGATTCCATAATGGGTATCAAAACTTTACGATTAAATTGTGTGTGTAAAAATTAAATAACAATTATAAATTTTTACCTCCAATCTCGAATCGAGATTATGGACACCAACAGATTACTCTGCTCTTGTTGTATATCCCTGGAACTGATGGACGAACTGTTCTTCAATCAGGTCCACGAACAGAGATTTAATCCCTCTGATAGATTGCACTAGAAAATCTATCAGAAGTTTCTACGAAGAGAATTAACGAATTTGATCCGTTAAACCAGACTGTAATTCAAAATTCACAGGCTGGATTTTTCCCGAGCAGAGGGGAGGGGGGCGGCCACTTTTAGAGAGAAAACTAGGGTTTTTCGAAAATTGTGACCTGTTGTTGTATAATTTCTGTACTGCAATAATTTATTTATAATGTAGGCCGCTAACAGCTTAAGGCCCATTAGTCATAAGTTCAAGCCTGACAAGCAAAGCCCGCATGTTCAGAAATTAATATAAAATTCATCGTGACTCAGATTGATAAACCAATTTCACCAATGTTCACAGAAACCATTTCTGCATCTTTTAGAGTCAAGATAAATTTTCTGAATCCGTATTCAGTGATTTCCAAAAATGCCCATCCCTATGTCATTTTAGAAAATCTTACTCCTCTACTCTTAAATAAGAAGTCCCACTTCTTTGTTCATTAAATTTAACTCTTTAAATTTAACTATCTCAACGGGGATTAAAAATCCATTACTTTGTGTGACCCTCAATGGTTCAGGGATACAGCTAGCCGTGGGCTCACAACTCCTTGTGACTCGGAACAACAATTTCCGACTTGCCCATCGAATCATGGTAAGAGCGCCTAGCAACATCGCCCCATGATTCCCTAGGTATCACTGATAGTGCCTGCAAGAACCAATAGATTTTGGTTAGCATACAGTACGGTCCCTTCATCCATATATCCCGATCGAATCAACAACCATTGATAAATCGAGAGTCGTTCGAGATTCGATAACTATGCAATACATCTTGAAGATCAAATAGTGACATCACATGTGCTACTAAGAAACCATTTCTTAAATCACATCATGTACTCTGGCCAGAGATTCGTCACACTAATATCTCCTCAGATCGCATAGGATATCCACACTCGCAAGTATGTGGTGAATCCTTGACAACAAAGCATCGACTCCTATATGTGTTGTAACTGTACCCAATCCCGACACCTGATGACCCCAATAGAGTCGGTAAATGAGTCAAAACACAGTACTAGCATATAGAGTCTCAATGATGTTTCAAGTAGTAAGGACTAATGGTGTACAACCAAAACCGCGGACTTTATCCACTCGATAAGTGATAACCACTTGGAAAGTCCGGATAGGGTAGTTCGATCATTCATCGTATGAATATCCATTTGCATGCTTCGAACATCTCTATGTTCCTTACCAATGAAACGTGGTACTCTGCATCGCAAATGCTAGTCTCAAACTCGAGCGATCCTTATCCTTATTAACGGACGGCTCAATCGATAGGAACTGTTTAGAATATACAGTGACTATAAGATGTGTTTCATGATAGACATCCCCATGTACTACTACA
Organism: Henckelia pumila; assembly: GCF_033568475.1. Taxonomy (NCBI): domain Eukaryota; kingdom Viridiplantae; phylum Streptophyta; class Magnoliopsida; order Lamiales; family Gesneriaceae; genus Henckelia; species Henckelia pumila. Next base: position 54,678,301 of record NC_133121.1, read on the forward strand.
TCTTACATACACTATAGTATATTCAAGGTCTTTATCAAAACAACAATAGTATATCACAATATAACAACATGAAGAAAGATAAAGTCATTGCCATTAATAAAAGTGTAAATTATATTAAACAAAAGATTGTTTATACAAAGAGTCATCAAAGCCCTTAGCCACAAGTTGGCTCACCGGGCACCCACTCTTTCAATCTCCCACTTGCCCTATAGCCAACTAGTCATACTACGTAGACCCATTGCTTCGCGATGTTTGTCAAATAATGGTCCTGGCAAGGGCTTTGTAAGTGGATCAGCGATATTGTCTGTAGAGGCTACTCTTTCAACAGTGATGTCTCCTCTTTCCACAATCTCCCGGATGATGTGGTATTTCCTCAGTACGTGTTTGGATCTTTGATGAGACCTTGGTTCCTTTGCCTGAGCAACGGCACCTGTGTTGTCACAGTACACCGGGACTGGACCAACAACTTCAGAAATGACGCCCAACTCTTGGACGAAATTTCTCATCCAAACGGCCTCTTTAGCAGCAGCCGATGCTGCAATGTATTCTGCCTCAATGGTGGAATCCACTGTGGTGTCCTGCTTGGAACTCTTCCAAGAGACAGCACCGCCATTGAGCATGAACACAAATCCAGAGGTTGACTTCGAGTCATCCACGTCACTTTGAAAGCTAGAGTCGGTATAGCCTTCCAATTTTAGTTCTCTTCCTCCATATATCATGAACATATTCTTAGTCCTTCGTAAGTACTTAAGAATGTCCTTCACGGCTTTCCAATGCATTTGACCGGGATTAGCTTGATATCTGCTCATGACACTCAGAGCAAATGCTACATCCGGTCTGGTAGATATCATCCCATACATGATACTACCAATGGCTGACGCATATGGTACATGTCTCATTTTCTCTATCTCTTCATCAGTCTTGGGACACATAGACCTGGATAGAGAAACTCCATGACACATAGGTAGATGTCCTCTCTTGGACCCATCCATTGAAAACCGTTTCAATATGGTGTCGATGTATGTAGTAGCCCGTACCCTAATTGAGTAATTAAAGGAATTAATCATAATTACTTGGGTAGACTTCGGAAGCTCCGAAGGTGAGATCGGAAGCTCCGATCAGGATCGGAAGCTCCGAACAGGATCGGAAGCTCCGATCGATATTACGTCAGGCATGACGTATGGCAAGATCGGAAGCTCCGATCAGGACCGGAAGCTCCGATCACCCCTATCCGGAGTCAACAAGTGATATTTTTACACGTGGCAGATCAGGATCTTCGGAAGCTCCGATGGCAGGATCGGACGTTCCGATCGGGGTTCGGACATTCCGATCAAGGATCGGAAGCTCCGATCGTTGTCTATAAATAGAAGGCCAAGGCTTCACTTTCATTTGCCAATTCCGAGTTCTCCTTTCCTTTCTAGTCCTTTTGGAGCTGTTATAGTCTTCTTAGGCTTGGTCCGGAGGTCGGCGAGGCGTTCAGTAGTCGTAGCGGAGTTGTGCCCAAGTTCTGAGGCATCGACATCAAAGGGCTAACGACGGACGAAGGTATAGCTTTTGCTTCCTATAAATATTTAGGAGTATGCAATAGCTTAGTTAAGGTTTTTAGAGCACTTTAATGATAGTAGTAACTTTTGGCAGTGTAGAGCAGACTATAGGCATGGACCTAGAGTTGGTAGAGCTTGCACTGTTTTGAGGTTACGAAAGTACTGTTCGAGATATCCTGACTGAGTATGCATGTATTATGTGACTGCATGATTTATATGCCATGATATTATGCTGCATTCATTTGCATCTTGCTGTATCTCTTTCGAGATGTCTGTTAGTAGGGTTGTACCCTATCCTGTTAGTGGATGGACTTCCATCGATTTGGGTCCGGCGTATCCACGGTTATCTCGGTATGGGAGCCACCTCCTGAAGCGACGGCACAGCGTGCTACATGCCAGGGCCCAGTCTGTCTCTGTTATCTGATCCTTGACCTCGAGTCTATAGGGAGTTCACTTTGCATGCATGTATACTCATACTCTCGCACTGAGCGTTTTATGCTCACGTCTCGTACTCTGTATTTTCTGGACACCCTATTCCATGGGGCAGGTTTGCGATTGGATGAGGAGGGTGGATCCAGGAGGGGCTAGTCAGCGGTTGGCCGGCTGGAGCTTCGTTTAGGTTTTATTACTGTTGTTTGGGTTTATACAGCTATTCGATTTGGTTGTATATTATTGGATAAATTACAGATTCCTTTACTTGGGATTGTATATTGTTTATGGATTCCGCAGTTTTATTCTGATATCTATTTAATTAAGTTAATTGCATGCCTAATTTCTGTTTAGTAGGTGATCCGGGTAAAGGTCACTACATTTATGGTATCAGAGCATGCAAAAAGAATTCTTGGGATTTAGTCTCATCTTGAGGTATTTTTGTAGATGTCAAATCGTGACGACCAGAGTTCTCATGGAAGTGTTGGTGGGCGTTGGGGTGATGCCGACCGGGAGCCTCGTCGAGAACGGCGTCATCGTCACCATGACGACGAGCGTTTCACTGTGCGTCGATTTTTAGCTATGGGTCCTAAGCCCTTAGTTGGAGGTGAGTCTCCAGAGGATGCGGAGAACTTGTTAGATCGCATGGAGACGAATTTTCAAACTTTCCAATGCACCGAGGAGCAGAAGGTGGAGACCCTTGGCTATCTTCTGAATGGGCGTGCGCGCAGGTGGTGGAGGTTTACTTCTGTACCTTTTGTTGCGGCGAGAGGAGTGGCCACCTGGGCCGAGTTCCGCACAGCTTTCCAAAAGCGGTATTTTCCTCCTGCACTCCGTCAGTCGAAGGCAGGCAAGCTACTGAGTCTGCGACAGGGAGCCATGTCTATTGATGAGTATCAGCAGAGGTTCTTTGATCTGCTATCCTATTGCCCCGAGATTGCTGATAGCTCAGAGATGAAGTATAATCTGTTCCTTACGAGGGTTTGGTGAGCCGTTGTCACCAGGCGGAGGACAGCATTCGGCGGAACAGGTCTTTCCCTCAGTCGAGGCCTGCTAGTTCTTTGGGTCCCCGTGCCCAAACTTTCAAGAAGTCTGGATCTTCTTCTTCCTCTGGTTCTGGAGGTGTTGTCCATTACGGTAAGAAGGACAAGTGTGATCACTGTGGGAAGAACCATCCATCCGACAAGTGCCGCAGAGCTTCTGGAGCTTGTTTCCGTTGTGGATAGACTGGTCATATCCGGAGGGATTGTCCACAGTCTGGGGGAGGCGGTTCTGGTTCTGGTTCAGGATCGGGTTCTCAGGCCACCGTTCAGCAGAGGTCGCAGGGACAGTCTGCTGGGAGTTCTCATTTGAGGCCACGAGCTTCTGGCCAGGTGTTTGCCCTGAGACATGATCAGGCTGTGGAGAAGAATGAGAAAGTCATCGCAGGTACATTTTTGCTTTATGGTATACTTGCTCTTGTACTTATTGACACTGGTGCATCTCATTCCTTCATTTTTGCACGTTTTGTTAAGAGGCATAAGTTACCATGCATTGCACTAGACGTAGTGATGTCTGTTTCTACTCCGACGGGCCAATCTGCTTTGGCTAAGCGTCTAGTGATGGGTTGCCCTTTAGAGTTCGAAGGGAACATTCTGTTAGCGAATCTCATGGTCCTGGCGATGGATGACTTTGATTGCATTCTGGGAATAGATATGTTAACTACCTATCGAGCTTCAGTGGACTGCTATCAGAGATTAGTACGCTTTCATCCGGAAGGGAGTGAGAGTTGGTTTTTCTATGGTGAGGGAGCGCGACCCCCGATGCCTTTGGTATCAGCTTTGAGAGCCTGTCGAGCTCTAGAGTCTGGCGGGGAAGGCTACCTTATCTATGCAGTTGATTTGTCCGCTGAGAGTATTGGGATAGAGAGCATTCCTGTTGTGGATGAATTTCCAGATGTATTTCCTGATGAGATTCCGGGTTTTCCTCCTGCTAGGGAAGTCGAGTTTGGCATAGAGTTGATGCCGGGTACTTCGCCTATTTCTAGAGCACCGTATCGTCTGGCTCCATCAGAGATGCGTGAGTTGAAGAATCAGCTACAGGATCTTTTGGACAAGGGGTACATTCGTCATAGTGTATCTCCTTGGGGAGCTCCTGTTCTCTTCGTGAAGAAGAAGGATGGGTCGATGCGGCTGTGCATTGACTATCGGCAGCTGAATCGAGTCACTGTGAAGAACAAGTATCCGTTGCCTCGTATTGATGACTTGTTTGACCAGTTGCAGGGCACGTCAGTTTACTCCAAGATTGACTTGAGATCTGGGTATCATCAGTTGAGAGTCCGTGATCAGGACGTAGCCAAGACTGCATTCCGTACTCGCTATGGGCATTACGAGTTCCTAGTGATGCCATTTGGTTTGACTAATGCGCCGGCTATATTCATGGATTTGATGAACCGTGTCTTCAGGGAGTATTTGGACAAGTTTGTCGTGGTCTTCATTGACGACATCTTGGTATATTCGCGTAATACGGAAGAGCATGTTTCTCACTTGCGGTTGGTACTGCAGACTCTTCGAGATGAGCAATTGTACGCCAAGATGAGCAAGTGTGAGTTCTGGATGGATAAAGTTGTCTTTCTTGGCCATATCATATCCAGGGAGGGGATTTCTGTTGATCCAAGCAAGATTGAAGCGGTACTTAATTGGTCGCATCCGACGACGGTTGCTGAGATCCGTAGTTTTCTGGGTCTAGCAGGATATTATCGTCGCTTCATTCTGAACTTCTCTCAGTTAGCTCGACCGTTGACGCAGCTTACTTGCAAGGGTGTGGATTTTGAGTGGTCCTCCGAGTGTGAGGAGAATTTCTGTGAGCTTCGACGGCGGTTGACTTCAGCGCCGTTGTTGGCATTACCGTCAGGATCTGGAGGGTATGTAGTTTACACGGATGCTTCTCTTCAGGGGTTAGGTTGTGTCCTGACTCAGAATGGGCATGTGATCGCATATGCTTCTAGACAGCTGAAGCTTCACGAGGACAACTACCCAGTCCATGATTTGGAATTGGCAGCCATTGTGTTCGCTTTGAAGATCTGGCGTCATTATCTGTATGGCGAGAAATTTGAGATCTTCACCGACCATAAGAGTCTCAAGTATTTGTTCACTCAGGCAGAGTTGAACATGAGGCAGAGACGTTGGATGGATTTGCTTAAGGACTATGATTGCGAGATTAAGTACCATCCGGGAGCTGCTAATCTCACCGCTGATGCTTTGAGTCGCAAGGTGCGACTATCCGCACTTCAGACTTGTTCGATGTCTAGTGCGATTAGTGACTGTTGTACTTCAGGTTATACCTTCAAGCATAAGAAAGGTATGCAGAGTATCCAGATGTTTGCGATATTATCTGAGCCAGCCTTGTATTCGCGGATCCGAGATGCTCAGATGTTTGATTCGAAGACCCAGCGTTTAGCTCGTCTAGCTAATGAGGGTAGCTTGTCTGGATTTCATTATCAGTCAGATGGCTTTCTGTGTTTGTCTGGTAGGCTTGTGATTCCACAGGATGAAGAGTTGCGAGAGGAGATTTTATCTCAGGCACATCGCACTAAGTTGAGTATTCATCCTGGGAGCAACAAGATGTACAAGGATCTACATACTCGTTTCTGGTGGAAGGGAATGAAACGCAGTGTTTATCAGTTTGTTTCGAGATGTTTGGTGTGTCAACAGGTCAAGGCAGAGCACCGACGACCTGGAGGATTGCTTCACAGTTTGCCTATTCCTGAATGGAAATGGGAGTTTATCACAATGGACTTTGTGACCAATTTGCCGGTATCCCCGAGGAACTGTGATGCTATCTGGGTTGTGGTGGACCGACTCACCAAGTCAGCGCATTTCATTGCCTATAGCCGAGAGTACTCTGTGGATCGCATGGAACGGATGTACATTTAGGAGATTGTCCGACTTCATGGAGTGCCTGTGAGCATTGTCAGTGATCGGGACCCCAGGTTTACTTCTAGATTCTGGGGGAGTGTTCAGCGTGCGATGGGTACTACTCTCAGTTTGAGTACAGCCTATCATCCGGAGACTGATGGTCAGTCAAAGCGCACTATCCATACGTTAGAGGATATGCTTAGAGCGTGCGTCTTGGATTTTGGTTCAGCCAGGCAGGATCATTTGTCGTTGATCGAGTTCGCTTACAACAACAGCTATCACACTAGTATTGGGATGGCACCTTTTGAGGCATTGTATGGGCGACGTTGTCGTACTCCACTCTTCTGGGAAGAAGTGGGGGAGAGACAGGCTGAGGGACCGGATTTTATCCAGCAGGCGATAGACATTGTTGATCAGATCAAGAAATGGATTAAGACTGCACAGGATCGTCAGGCCAGCTATGCTAATATCAAGCGTAGGCCCTTGCAGTTTGAGGTCGGGGAGAAAGTGTTTCTGAGAGTGTCACCTTTCCGCAAGATTCTCAGATTTGGCCTTAAAGGCAAGTTGTCTCCCAGATTTATCGGTCCGTTTGAGATCTTGGAGAGCATTGGCGATTTGGCTTATCGACTAGCTTTGCCACCGCATCTATCCAGCATTCACGACGTTTCCACGTATCTCTGTTGCGACGGTATGTGGCGGATGAATCTCATATTCTGCAGCGGTCTGAGGTTCAGGTAGACAAGGATTTGACTTATGTTGAGAAATCTCTTCGTATCCTGGATTATAAGGATAAGGTTTTACGGAACAAAGTCATTCCTTTGGTTTTAGTTCAGTGGCAGCGCCGAGGCACTGAGGAAGCTACTTGGGAGCTTGAGGACAGGATGCGTAAAGACCATCCTGAGTTGTTTTGATTTCATTCTTTAAAGTTGTATTCAGTTGCAAACTTTGTAACGTTCGATTTGAATAAAGAATGTTTCTGATTTCTGTATTTGCATTCGGTACTTAAGATCTGATTTCGAGGACGAAATATCTTAAGTGGGGGAGAATGTAGTAGCCCATACCCTAATTGAGTAATTAAAGGAATTAATCATAATTACTTGGGTAGAGTTCGGAAGCTCCGAAGGTGAGATCGGAAGCTCCGATCAGGATCGGAAGCTCCGAACAGGATCGGAAGCTCCGATCGATATTACGTCAGGCATGACGTGTGGCAAGATCGGAAGCTCCGATCAGGACCGGAAGCTCCGATCACCACTATCCGGAGTCAACAAGTGATATTTTGACACGTGGCAGATCAGGATCTTCGGAAGCTCCGATGGCAGGATCGGACGTTCCGATCGGGGTTCGGACGTTCCGATCAAGGATCGGAAGCTCCGATCGTTGTCTATAAATAGAAGGCCGAGGCTTCACTTTCATTTGCCAATTCCGAGTTCTCCTTTCCTTTCTAGTCCTTTTGGAGCTGTTCTAGTCTTCTTAGGCTTGGTGCGGAGGTCGGCGAGGCGTTCAGTAGTCGTAGCGGAGTTGTGCCCAAGTTCTGGAGGCACCGACATCAAAGGGCTAACGACGGACGAAGGTATAGCTTTTGCTTCCTATAAATATTTAGGAGTATGCAATAGCTTAGTTAAGGTTTTTAGAGCACTTTAATGATAGTAGTATCTTTTGGCAGTGTAGAGCAGACTATAGGCGTGGACCTAGAGTTGGTAGAGCTTGCACTGTTTTGAGGTACGAAAGTACTGTTCGAGATATCCTGACTGAGTATGCATGTATTATGTGACTGCATGATTTATATGCCATGATATTATGCTGCATTCATTTGCATCTTGCTGTATCTCTTTCGAGATGTCTGTTAGTAGGGTTGTACCTTATCCTGTTAGTGGATGGACTTCCATCTATTTGGGTCCGGCGTATCCACGGTTATCTCGGTATGGGAGCCACCTCCTGAAAAGACGGCACAGCGTGCTACATACCTGGGCCCAGTCTGTCTCTGTTATCTGATCCTTGACCTCGAGTCTATAGGGAGTTCACTTTCCATGCATGTATACTCATACTCTCGCACTGAGCGTTTTATGCTCACGTCTCGTACTCTGTATTTTCTGGACACCCTATTCCATGGGGCAGGTTTGCGATTGGATGAGGAGGGTGGATCCAGGAGGGGCTAGTCAGCGGTTGGCCGGCTGGAGCTTCGTTTAGGTTTTATTACTGTTGTTTGGGTTTATACAGCTATTCGATTTGGTTGTATATTATTGGTTAAATTACAGATTCCTTTACTTGGGATTGTATATTGTTTATGGATTCCGCAGTTTTATTCTGATATCTGTTTAATTAAGTTAATTGCATGCCTAAGTTCTGTTTAGTAGGTGATCCGGGTAAAGGTCACTACAATTTAGGTTGCTTGAGTGAGTCCTATCATTCTCTTAGATCTATCTCTATAGATCTGTATCCCTAGAATATAGGATGCCTCACCCAAATCCTTCATCGAGAATCTACCTGATAACCATACCTTTGTTGACTGCAACATTCCTACGTCATTCCCAATGAGTAGGATGTCATCAACATAAAGTACTAAGAATGTCACAGCATCCTTAACTACTTTCTTGTACACGCATGGTTCCTCCGGGTTCTTGATGAAACCAAAATCCTTTATTGTTTCATCAAATTTCTGGTTCCAACTTCTTGATGCTTGTTTTAGACCATAGATTGATCTCTGAAGCTTTCATACCTTATGCTCGCTTCCCATGGATGTGTATCCCTCAGGCTGCGTCATATAGATCTCTTCCTTAATGTTTCCATTAAGAAATGCAGTCTTCACATCTATTTGCCATATCTCATAGTCATACCAAGCAGCTATGGCAATAAGGATTCTTATGGACTTGAACATTGCAACTAGTGAAATTGCTTCCTTGGTTTGTATGCATCGAATCTATTTCCGACTGCATAGCTTCAAGCCATAAATTTGAATCCGCATCAGAAATTTCTTCTTTGAAGTTTCTTGGATCACATCCAACATCGGGTTCATCTTGATCCCCTTCAAGAAGAAGACCATATCGAATAGGAGGTCTAGAAGTCCTCTCGGATCTTCTAGGTATAGGCGTGTCTATCAATGGTTCCTGAGGTGTAGAATCGTTATTTTGTATTTCGGGTTCTTCTCAAATTTCTTCGAGTTCCATCATCTCGCCTTTCTTATCCAATAAGAACTCCTTCTCCAAGAAGGTGGCATTCCTTGAAACAAACACCTTTGTTTCAGCAGGATGATAGAAATAATATCCGATTGAATTCTTCGGATACCCTACAAAATAACATAAGGTGGATCGACTATCCAACTTATCTCCCACTGTCTGCTTCACGTAAGCAGGACATCCCCAAATCCTCAAGTACGAATACTTAGGAGCTTTGCCATTCCATAACTCATATGGTGTTTTGTCCACTTCTTTGGTGTGGATGTTGTTCAACAACAACACCGCCGTTTCAAGCGCGTAGCCCCAAAATGAAGGTGGAAGCTCAGTGAAGGTCATCATGGATCGAACCATGTCCAACAAAGTTCGATTACGACGCTCCGATACACCATTTAGCTGAGGTGTCATAGGAGGAGTCCACTGAGAGAGAATCCCATTCTCTTTCAGATAGTCTAAAAACTCGGTACTTAAGTATTCTCCACCTCGATCCGATCGAAGTGCTTTAATACTTTTACCTAGCTTGTTTTCTACTTCAGCCTTGAATTCTTTGAACTTTTCAAATGCTTCAGACTTATATTTCATTAAATATAAATACCCATACCTAGAATAATCATCAGTAAAGGTAATGAAGTAGGTGTGGCCATATTGAGTACCAATTCTAAATGGACCACAAACGTCTGTATGGATCAAATCCAACAGATTTTGACTACGCTCAGGTTTCCCCTAAAAAGGAGATTTAGTCATTTTTCCTTTCAGGCAGGACTCACAAGTAGGTAGAGAGTTAATAACAGACATATCAAACATGCCCTCTCCCACTAGCTTGTTCATCCTCCTTGAGGAAATATGACCTAGCCTAGCATGCCAAAGGTTTGCCGGGTTTTGACTATCGATTTTCCTTTTGTTTGTTGTTACCGGTTTATCAACATAATTTATTGGAACGTCTTTTAATTTTAAGTTATATAGATCGTTTTCAAGTTGTCCATTTCCAATCAAACATTCATTCTTGTAAATATTGCAAATTCCATTCACAAAATTGCAAGAATAACCATCTCTATCAAGCATAGAAACAGAAATAATGTTTTTAATCAAATCTGGAACAAATAAAACATCTCTCAAAAGTAACTTAAAACCGTTCTGCAAAATTAAATAAACATCTCCCACAGCTTTAGCTTCAACTCTGGAACCATTTCCGAGCCTCAGCTGGGTCTCACCCATTCTAAGCCTCCAACTTCTTGTCATCACCTGCAAATCATTGCAAATGTGAGATCCACATCCGGTATCCAATACCCAAGAAGTAGTATTAAGTGAAACATTTATTTCAATATAGAACATACCCTTCGCAGTTCGCAACTGCTCTAGATATTCCTTGCAGTTACGTTTCCAATGACCGGGCTTCTTGCAGTAATGGCAAACATCCTTGGACTTTTCCATGTTTGAAGCCTTTGTCTTGTACTTCTTCTCGGGTTCGGTTTTCTTGGGTGGGGCAGAACGTTTCTTACCCTTTGTACTTGGCCCCTTCTTAGCATAAGAAGAGGAGCCCACCAAGAAAGCCGGTTTATCCTTCTTTAAAGTGGATTCATATGTTACAAGCATATTGACCATCTCTTCAAGGGAGGCCTCTATCTTGTTCATATTGAAATTCACCACAAATCCGTCAAATGAAGAAGGAAGAGATAGAAGTAATAAGTCCACGTTGAGTTCATGCTCCAACACCAAATCAAGCGTTACCAACTTCTGTATGAGCCAAATCACTCGTACCCCATGATCACGGACCGAAGTCCCTTCACGCATGCGACACGTCATTATCTCTTTTACAGTAGCGAACCTTTCAGCTCTCGATTGAGCCCCAAAAAGTTCCTTGAGTTGTACGTGAATGTCAGCAGCATTCACGGTATCCTCAAATCGCCTCTGGAGTTCATCAGACATCGAGGCTTGCATATAGCATTTGGCCTTGATATCATGGTCCCACCATGTATCAAGTTTGGCCAACTCTTCTGGACTTACATCAGCTGGTGCTTCCTTCAGAGGAGATTTTTCTAACACGTAGAGCATCTTCTCCGAGGTCAAGACAATCTTCAACTTACGGAACCATTCCGTATAGTTTGCGCCAGTCAGTTTATTTTGTTCGAGGATAGAGAATAGTGGATTACGCGAATTCATCTTTATGAAATACTGAAAAGAAAAAGACAATAATCAGTGATTGTTTAATTAATTTACTAAGACATAAAATAGGCGAAATTTATTTTATGAATCTCACTCCCACTATTTTAACGATTTCACTACCCTCTAGTGAAAACGGGAAACTGTTTTCCTTAGTGAGAACATGGAGTCCAATTGACAAACTATGGTCCCGAATAATATCAGCCAACCATAATTTTCAAAAGGTAGAGCCCAATTGCTTCCAAAGCAACCTCTACGTTTTTACCTCATGTCCAATAAGGGCCCAATAATATGACGCCGTTTATTGTGACATGTCAAGATGACCCATCAATATTAAGTTGTGATGGACGGTCGCCATGTGGATCCCCCAATAATATGAGCCGATCCCATGGGAGTTCCACCCAACTTACAACATGTGTCGATCCAATGTACATCTTTCCGACGAACGGGCCCCCCCAATAATATGAGCCGGACCGTATCCGCGGGTAGCATCTCATACATTGATCGTTGATGGAAGGTAGGAACATTTAAACAATTTTAAATTTCCTTTATTTATCTTGATATCAATTTTAAATCATATTTAAAATGAGGGATTTTAATTTTGAAAATTTGTCTCATCATTTTAAAATTTGTATGCTTGCGGGATTCATACAATTTTGTCTAAAACATGCATACAACTATAATATCATATATTATATAGGATGATCGATTCCATTTCTAATCGACCCGTGGTTGCCAATCACGAGTCTAAGTCCAATCCTAGGTAATATGCAGGTATGCAATGCAATCCTATTACATTGAGCTTCCAATTTACATTTCTTCTGTCTTTATTGTCTGCTGGGCCCACCTCCATCTTCAAATCTTCATCTCCCACTAAGTCTAATGTATTTACAATAAATAACCATGACAAGTAGGGGATACATTTTAAGGGGTGGGAACGGGCCATAAACCAGGCCCACTTTTATTACATATGACAATTCATATTGAGCCATAAACCAGGCCCATTAATAAATCCAACAACAATAAAAACAAATGTAAATTCCTAACATACACCTACAAAATTGGTCATGGCAATCGATCATCCTTATCCAATAATATTTAATTCAAAATTAATTTATTGGATAACATGCAATGACAATTTAAATTAAAAGGATAAAATCATATTCCATATATAAAATCTTATTTTACATACAAAATCATATTTTATCTTTTTATCAAATAAAATCATATTTTACATATAAAATCCAATTTTATACATAAAATCATATTTTACTCAATATTTCCATAAGATCATATCTTATCATCAATTGTACCAAAAATAATTAATTTCATAAAATCTGATTTAACGGATAAAATCTATAAATTTTCCAAAAATTCAAATTTATCCAAAAATAAATTTTAAAATTTTTGGACTCGAACAATTCGATCCGACGCCTCGTAGACCAATCAAAAACAATTTTCGATCGGACCAAAAATAGAATTTTAACATATTAAAATTTTAATTTTAAAATTAAAAATTAATTTTCCGCGGGCCGCCCAGGACGCTCCCGGGCTGCCCGCGCCCCAAAAGGGCTCGAGCCGGGCAGCGATCCAATCGCTGCCCGTGTTTTTGCCCGAAAAATTTTTAATTTAAAAAAAATTTATTTTGTTTCAAAAAACCGAGGCTAAAAATTTTTTGTACAATCGATTAATTTAATCTCTTGATCTGAGCAACCTGGCTTTGATACCACTGTTGGAGAACGGCGATCAGATCAATCAAAATTGATACCCGGTGCAGCGGAAGTTTAAAAATTTTATATGGAACGATTCCATAATGGGTATCAAAACATTACGATTAAATTGTGTGTGTAAAAATTAAATAACAATTATAAATTTTTACCTTCAATCTCGAATCGAGATTATGGACACCAACAGATTACTCTGCTCTTGTTGTATATCCCTGGAACTGATGGATGAACTGTTCTTCAATCAGGTCCACGAACAGAGATTTAATCTCTCTGATAGATTGCACTAGAAAATCTATCAGAAGTTTCTACGAAGAGAATTAACGAATTTGATCCGTTAAACCAGACTGTAATTCAAAATTCACAGGCTGGATTTTTCCCGAGCTGAGGGGAGGGGGGCGGCCACTTTTAGAGAGAAAACTAGGGTTTTTCGAAAATTGTGACCTGTTGTTGTATAATTTCTGTACTACAATAACTTATTTATAATGTAGGCCGCTAACAGCTTAGGGCCCATTAGTCATAAGTTCAAGCCTGACAAGCAAAGCCCGCATGTTCAGAAATTAATATAAAATTCATCGTGACTCAGATTGATAAACCAATTTCACCAATGTTCACAGAAACCATTTCTGCATCTTTTAGAGTCAAGATAAATTTTCTGAATCTGCATTCAGTGATTTCCAAAAATGCCCATCCCTATGTCATTTTAGGAAATCTTACTCCTCTACTCTTAAATAAGAAGTCCCACTTCTTTGTTCATTAAATTTAACTCTTTAAATTTAACTATCTCAACGGGGATTAAAAATCCATTACTCTGTGTGACCCTCAATGGTTCAGGGATACAGCTAGCCGTGGACTCACAACTCCTTGTGACTCGGAACAACAATTTCCGACTTGCCCATCGAATCATGGTAAGAGCGCCTAGCAACATCGCCCCATGATTCCCTAGGTATCACTGATAGTGCCTGCAAGAACCAATAGATTTTGGTTAGCGTACAGTACGGTCCCTTCATCCATATATCCCGATCGAATCAACAACCATTGGTAAATCGAGAGTCGTTCGAGATTCGATAACTATGCAATGCATCTTGAAGATCAAATAGTGACATCGCATGTGCTACTAAGAAACCATTTCTTAAAACACATCATGTACTCTGGCCAGAGATTCATCACACTAATATCTCCTCAGATCGCATAGGATATCCACACTCGCAAGTATGTGGTGAATCCTTGACAACAAAGCATCGACTCCTATATGTGTTGTAACTGTACCCAATCCCGAAACCTGATGACCCCAATAGAGTCGGTAAACGAGTCAAAGCACAGTACTAGCATATAGAGTCTCAATGATGTTTCAAGTAGTAAGGACTAATGGTGTACAACCAAAACCGCGGACTTTATCCACTCGATAAGTGATAACCACTTGGAAAGTCCGGATAGGGTAGTTCGATCATTCATCGTATGAATATCCATTTGCATGCTTCGAACATCTCTATGTTCCTTACCAATGAAACGTGGTACTCTGCATCGCAAATGCTAGTCTCAAACTCGAGCGATCCTTATCCTTATTAACGGACGGCTCAATCGACTAGGAACTGTTTAGAATATACAGTGACTATAAGATGTGTTTCATGATAGACATCCCCATGTACTACCACATCTTACATACACTATAGTATATTCAAGGTCTTTATCAAAACAACAATAGTATATCACAATATAACAATATGAAGAAAGATAAAGTCATTGCCATTAATAAAATTGTAAATTATATTAAACAAAAGATTGTTTATACAAAGAGTCATCAAAGCCCTTAGCCACAAGTTGGCTCACCGGGCACCCACTCTTTCAATTATTTGGAAAATCTTTATGAAAATGAAATTTATAAAAATGAGTTAGATTTCATTTCCAATTTATAGAACTATTTTTGAATGAGAAATGAATTAAATATGATTTTTACACTATCGGCTGACGAATCTGGAATTTGGTTCCGACCTTGTTGCATGTACTGTCCGTAGAAGTTAGATTCTGCAGAAACTTAGACAAAAAATTCAACTAATCAATTTCATCACAATTTTATCCTTTGATATCAGTAGCAACAAATTTTACCTAGGATAATGAACCTTTCTAAACCTTGATTATGATTTTTTTTTTTTGCAGCTGCCAGAATGCCTCTAGGTGATTGGATACTTGCGCCGCATTGCTGTGTACTTGATATTTGATTTCACGTGTCTGTTAATTTTAATTTTCATGTTATACTTGTGTTCGGTGCTGTGTTTTGCAGTATTGTGCTATGGGCCTCAGATGGGTTGGATTGGATTTCTGAGGACTACTTCCCCTTTAGTTGAAGAGTAAACACATATTCACATAGTTGTTTATTTATGTATTTTGGAATTTTAATTTGCTCTCATTGTAGACATATTATTTTTTTTACATAGTAGTGCTTAATGTTTTTCGAAGAACATGAGTACGGCTGTTAAAAATTTTCAGGTGTAGTGTCCTATAACTGATATTGTCATTCCTTGCATGTTACAAGGTTCTGGTAAATCTAAAAGAGATGGTTGGAGGACTGAGTTGCCCATAGCTGGTTTAGAAGGTGGGGTCATTGACAAAATTAAAGATGAGAAACAGAAGGATGAGGCATGGTAGGGCAAATAATCTGGTACAGTGTACGTATAAGGGTCTCACTTTTTTATATAGTGTTATATCGAAAGCGGTTCGAAGATTGGATGTCGTTTACCATTGTTATGATTTCTAGCAATAATTCAAACCTTTGAACATCTGATATACTGAGATTTTGGATGTATTCTTGCTGGTTTGATGTGATATATGCTGATATGAGAGTGATATGCAAGTTCGATATTGTTTCGGTTACCGATTTTATTCCGTTATGCCATCGGTTCAAGATTTTGATCAAGTTTGAGTTTAGATTGCTTGAGCTGAGTTAGGTAGGAGTTGATTGCTGATATATGCAGCATATTTACACTTCCTATCAGATTATATTTGAATGTTTTGAGTTCAAGAATCTAAATTTTGAATCGGCCAAGAATTGAATAAAGTTGGTAACTAGTTTTGCATTGAAGTTTGAGATGTGATTGAGCAGATTTTTATGTGAGTTCGTAGCTGATATAAATAGCTTGATATGCTATATTTCAGATTTATAAAGAAGCGATTCGGACTCGAGACTTTAGCTTTTGGGAAACGAGATCGAATAGCTCAAGATTGAAGTTATTCTACCTTGAAGATGAGATGATGAACTTGAGCAGACTTTTGTGACATGTTTGATTTGAAGCAACGACAAATCAATGAAACGAAAGGTATAAGATGACATCGAGAGTCAGGTATTTGATACTCGAGAATGATGCTTCTTGAGTTATCCCGAACAAATCACATACTTGTTTATTTACTTGTTCTTGAGTTAGAACTTATGTTCTTGTCGATCTATCATAGGTAGTGGATCTCTGATTTTGATATGATATGAGATATGAATTGATTCTAATTCCAAGGTTTGATGAACCTTATTTTCGAGTCTGATGAGACGACGATAGATGGATATCCATGTCAAGATCGGATACGAATCTTGATGACAATGATTTGAGATGAATCAATTCTTGCTAGCGCGCTATATAAATCTTTTGATTTGAAGTATGATTTGAAATCTTGATTTAGATATGAGTTATATTACTCTATCCTTGATTTGAAATGATTAGAGTTGACATGTTTATATTTTAACGCATGTATATGTCTTTTATACTGGGAATTATATTCTCACGGAAGTTTATCCGGCTGTTGTCTTATTTTGTATGTGTGCATGACAACAGGTGCGGCTGGAGCTTGTCAAAGACGACATTGAAAACTTGGGAGAGATTTTAGCACGTGAAGACTCGGGTTTTAGTTGTGTTGTCTAGAAACATCAAACATGTTAGAACTATGTTGATTTGAAGTACATTTATGCAACTTGATGTAGTTGTGTATTGTATCGTCTTCTAAATGATCCGTTTGATGTAATAAATGCATGCTTATATGCTTGAGACTTCATATATGTCCATATGCATGTTTCAGATTTTATACACCATGATTTGAGTTGGTGTTTGAATGATTTGGATTGAAGATTCAAAGTTTGACAGCAAAAGAAATCTGCAGATTTTTTAAACAGGGCACGCTCACTTGATCGCATGAACTCGTAGGATCGAGCGCAACATGTGATTTTCTCAAACAGAGAATTTGATTTTGAGGCCCGCTCGATCGGGTGAGTTCGTGGGATCGAGCGCGGCCAAATATTTTCCAGACCCAAGAGCTGAGGATTTAAGCTCGCTCGATCGGGTGAGTTTACCCGATCGAGCGAGGTGCTGAAATTTAAAAAAAAATCTTTTTTAATCTCTTCGTTTAAAAATTCTTTTATTGTTTGATTATTGTTCATTAATCCTTAAATGATTTGAGCCTTTATTAATTAATCATGTTTAGTGATTAATTGGCCCAAGATTTGATTAGCAACCCGAGTCCCCACAGCTCAAGTGTCCTCTCATATTGTATACATCTTTGAATTGGAAATTATATGCCAAATTTTAAACTAATTATAAATTATGGGATGTTAGAAATCTTATTTTCAGAGTGGAGATCGTGATTACGCAAGTGGCCTGGACCAGTAATTATAAAGAAGAATGAGCATTATGTGTACAATCTTGAATTCAAACACATTGTAGTAAAGTTTTTGTTCTTTTTTCTTTTTTAGGTGAAATGGCGGAGTGGTTGTTTCATCATTATCGATTCTACAAAAAAATTATGAAAGAACATGCCAAGGTATGACTTGAAGTTGTTTAATTGTCCCAACCAAATTTGCAGTCGTTTAATTGTTTTTGTTAACTTAATTTACCTTATCATAATTTCACATAATCATTTATACAGTAATTAGGCCAAACAAAAATCCTGCTTGCTTGATTTGAAAGAACATGCCAAGGTATGACTTGAAGATCATCCATCGTTTTTTGTGTTCTGTATTACGTACATCGGCATAATGGACGTGTAAATATTATTTATGCCATGTTAATAAATCTGAAAAATATCATGAGTTATGACCAGTTCGTACATTTTTTAGTTTACTTCATGCATTGTACAAATAACATTACATTTTTTCCCATACATTGTTACCTTATATTCCCTTGCATCTGCAGTGCCTCCTTTAATTTGATTCAACAATAAAGCTCTGGAAAGTGGACATTGGGCGTGTTCTCCACAACTTAAATGGCCACAGGTTTGGCGCCTAGATATATAAATTTTACAGAAGAACCATATGGAACTATGTTTGAATTTTACATAAAACTATAGAAGTGTTTCTCGTGCGTAATGATCCTATAAAACAAGAAAAGGATTTGACAAACATTATCATCTCTCACATTCAAAACATGAATTTTCTTTTACTAAGTTTGGTGGGATAATTAAGACTTTGAACTTGATGACAAACCCAAAAATAAAACACTTATTACAGAGCTTGACTTCATTGAATAGAGCTAGTGTTTAGTTCTACTCACTATAATGTCCACCAATCCGAATATTGCAGGGATCTTGTTTATTTCGTTGCATTATTTAGCCCAAATGGCGAGTATCTGGCCAGCGGATCATTGGATAAATTCTTGCACATATGGTCTGTGAAGGAAGCCAATATGATAACTTTCTATTATCTGGTCAGAATTTCTGTATAAATGCAAGCAAATTATGACGAATAAAAGGAAAATAGCAAAACAAAATTCTTTCGATTAATATTTTTGAATACATGGCATGTGGAAATTTAGTTTACATGTGATTTTCATGCTTGGGTATGGAACACTTTTCATTACTTTTAATAACAAGGGTGTATTATTTGGTGTTCTGCATACATCCCAGTCATTGTTACTTTGTTAGTATATCAAATAAATTCGTATTGCCTCTGATTTGATTGTTATTTAATGCATAAATTAAGGGGGTTGCAACTAGGAATATAGTTTGTTCAACCATTATAATTTGTTCAACCATTCATTTTTAGCAACTTGTGGCTTGAATTTCGTAATTCGTAGTTCATGTTCTTTGCTGCCAAATATGTGTTTGCTTTTACTTTTCATTTTAATCTATTCATATTTTTTTTATGTTTGTTTTTATTTTTAATAATTTACAGTATGGAGATACAAATTAAAGGAAAAGAGATTGTTGCGGCTTTTATGAAAGCTTGGGATGCTAACATGTGCTAAAGGAAGGAATCAAAGTTTTTCGAGATTAATGCATAGTTTTTTCCTAGTGTTCATTAATTTAGAATTCGATTATTTTTATATTTGAATGATTTATAATATTGGAATACTCTATATTAAATTTTATTTTACAAATTTTTGAATTTTGAGTTATTTATAATATTGAAAATTTGTGAATTAAATTTTTTTGTTTGTTTTTTATTTGAACAAAGACAACGCTTTTTTAAGCGTTGTCTTTTCCAGATACAACGAAGCTTAAAAAGTGTTGTCTTTTCCAGAAACAAAAACGCTTTTTAATCGTTGTTTTTTCCAGAAATGACAACGCTTTTTCCGCATTGTCTTTGAGCGTAGTCTTTTACAACACTGCCTACGACAACGCTTTTTTTGGGGACATTAACAACGCGGAAAAAGCGTTTTCTTTAGCCGTTTTCCTTGTAGTGCGAACTTGATAACAATGTATGTGCATGTTTTAGATTGAAAAGAGCAAGTGTTGGAAGAGATTTATCAGAGCAAAGGCTAGCTGCAGCAAACAGGGCTGAGCATTGCCTCTGGCAGTGCCCGAGCTGCAGAAAATGACAACCCGGGCACAGCCCCATGTTGCCCAACCCGTAGTTTGGTAAAAGAGGGAGCGCTCGAGCGGCCATAAATGGCAGATCGAGCGCAACCCCCTCCGAGGTAAAAAAAAAAATTGATTATTTTTGCGACGTGATTTTGCGTCGCCAAATGTATAGTTTTGCGCCGCCAATTATTCTGGTTAATTTTATTTAAATTGAATTATTATTATCTAACTAATGATGCTTATTCATTAATTTCCCCTTAAGATTAGATTAGCAGCCGAGGTCCCCACAACTGCCCTAGAGCTGGCTAGAAAACCTAAGCTATATGGCTAGAACTCGAAGAGAAGTCGAGGGAAATTAGTGAAGGAAATCAATGAAATCGACTCCTATTTATAGGCTGGATCCGGATTAGTTCAGAAGATCCCGACTCTAATCTAAAATGACTCGTGTCAAAATCTCATTCGTCTAGTTGGATTACTTGGGATAAGATAATCTGAATTATTTCGCGGTGGATCCCCACATACCGATCCTCAATTAACCGATTAATTAATAATACTTAATTAACAACTCTTTAATCCCATCTTGAATCATACTTTATTAAAACAAGGATTTGGGTCATTACAATGTTAGAGCACCGTGAATAATGGACTAAACCTTCAACATCTAGTGGGAGTATTGCTTCTCTCTTGTTGTAACAGATGATTTGAAAATCATTACACAATCAAAAGTAAAGCAAACAAGGGTGATGAGATGGAGTTTGTAGGTTCAAAGTAATTTAGCTACATGTAGAGAAAGGGTTTGAGATTATTTTTTTTCAACAATTCTAGGGCAGATGAAGAAGGATGCATTTATTGGAAAGTTGAGGTTTTCCTGTCATCGGATTTGTGCTCATTCTACTTTGAGTCTTTGTTGCAGGATATTTAAGGATAAAAAAGAATCCGTGGAAGCTGAATCTGATCCAAAAAGGGACCATAGAATTGTTTTTGCATATCGCGCAGGAGCTTTGACTTCAAATTCCAACATCTCAAGGATCATTGTACTGAAACTTTTTGAATACTAATTCATTTAAATGTGTCTGATGGCCTCGTTTTGAAATTTGTCTTACTTGTAGATGCCCCTGAAGGCAACTCTGAGAGATGTATACAATTTTTTTTCACAAGCAGGAAAGGTTGGTGAGGTTTTTCATCAAAACATTTTTGATCTTGAAATTATGAAATTCCTTAAGTTTTCAATTATGTTAGTGTATGTTAGGATCGTGGGCGTGTGTGAAGAGGGGAGGGGGTGAATACACACTTTTAAATATTTTGGAGCTACAAAAGCTCGTTCTTGAAATGTTCAAAAATGAACCGAGCACTGAGAGATTATATCGAGTTTGGTTTTCAAACCGATCGGAAATCACTCAAAATAATTCCTCTAAAAACCGATTAAATTTTTTTTAGAAATTATTTGAAAAGAATGCAAGTTGAAATTATAAAAATAGTTTGGTTGTTTCGTATTTTCTTTCTCACAAGTGCACGATGTGAAGTTTTAATATATAATGAGTAGATTATTGTTCCCACAAAGATTGCAAATTTATATTCACACAAAATCTTGTAATTAAAATAATCTCAACTTTATTTAGAAAATCAAAGTTTTAAATTCAATAAAATAAAATAAAATAAATAAACTAGAATTTCAAGGACGACTTTGGGTACATGATTTGAGACGGGTTCTAGATACAAGATTTCACTCAATTTTCATTCATGTAAATCATATCAATTAATAATATGTTGTATTCTAATTTATAGGCCAAAAACCCGTAATTGTTATTTACTGCTTCTCCCGAGTTCTCATAAATCAATTAATAAATTTTATTATCATAATGTCAATTACGATATCCCTATCAGAAATCAAACAACAAAATAATTTAATCAAGTTCTATGGTTCTCTTTCAATGACCTTAAAGGAAATTGTAGGCCTCTCGAACTCTACAAAAATCCTATGTTGTGTTTTCCTATGATCCTATTCAAAATTGCCTCTCCCGAGTCTCAAATTTCAAATAAATTTAACATGAAATCTATGGACAGTAAATTGAAAGACAACCAAAACATAAATACACCAATAAATTGTTAAGAACAAATAATAGTAGGCAAAATAGTAGTCAAAACATGAAACTCAAATCAAGATCCGTCAATCTCTAGAAACAACTAATAAGTTTATAATGAAATAAACAAACACATAGACATATCCAAAAATCTCATCATAAATCAAGGCAGATAATAAAAATCACAGAGGAGAGTTGATTCTCCGTCCCTAGATGAATGTCCTCTGTCTTGTTATTCGATTATCCCTTGTCGTTCGCTCTAACGTCTCAAATTCGTGTCCCAAGCCTCCTTGAATGCGTATTTGTGTGTGGCTGTGTTGTTTGGGTGTTCTAGGGTGTGCAACTAATTATCTGTGTTTTCTTCTCGCGTCTATTCTCCCCCAAATAGAGTCAGATATTTTTCCTTTTATATATACTCAATATCCGTCGAATAAAGCCCGAAAAATCGAGACTTTTAAAAACTCAAAATTCTTCAACTCTTCTCGCGTAGGTTGGCGCCTAGGGGCCATTTTCTTCAGCCTCCTATCATATATGTATATGCAAAGAATTCTTGAAAAACTCATATTTGGAGTTCTAGCTGTTGGATCGGGATGAAATTGTGACAGCATATTTATAACATCATATGCTTCATTTTGAACGGTGGAGATCATATTTGGATATGTCTAGTGTCAGCAACAATTTCTGGACAATTGCTACTTTGCGCTTCCTTCTTGCGTCTCTTATCGGTGCTTAGGCTCTTCCATTCATCACATCATGCTTCCTTTGCCACTTCTCATTTGATTTCACATATTTTTATCAACTAAAAATTGTTTTTACCTAAACTCCTGCAAACGACACAAACGAAAGCAAAGACGCATAATATCGCTCGAGAAACAACAAAAATCCAAGTTAAATCTTATAAAATATAAGTGCAAAACTTGCACTTATCAAATCCACCAAAATTAAACTTTTTCTAGTCCCGAGAAAAATAAAATAAAAAAAGAACAAAGAAATAAAACACAAGGAACCACAAACATGAAACAAAAATAACTTAAGTCATGAAATCACGTAACTGTGTTTGGCCTCATAATGTTATGTTCAAATTTATTATTCGCTTGTTCACCAGAACTTTCTCAAGAGTTTTCGTGTGTGTATGATTTTTCAATCTCATCTACCCACTTAACTTTTGATAAAATTATGCAATCAGTAAGCGTCATAAATTCATTATCTCCGCCCTAGCCTCAAGTTTCAAAATGCAATCAACCAAGTTCAATTTTTATAACAATAGATCAAAAGGACTTTTTCGGTTATCATCAGTTCAATCAGTGTGGGCAGAAAATCATGTATCCAAGAATATGTCAAGATTAACCACAAAATCAGGATCAAAGCAAAGATATTAGATTAAATAGTCTTTTTATACTTCGGAGTGAAAAGCACGAGTAGCAAAAAAAAAATATTATTTGTACTGCAATATTTTGATCTTGGGTTCCTTATACTCTATTCATTATCTTTATTTAGCCTTGTATTTGGATTATAATTTCAATCCATATATTTTTTAAGGCCTCCCCTCACCTTACTTTCTCCACCACTACTTTTTTTGCTTTGAAATTTTTTAAGCTACTCAATTTGATTTGTACTTCCATGATCATAGAGTGGCTAAAAATCTCAATAAAAGACTCAATTGAATAAATTTTTTTTGCCTAAATCACTTTTTTGTTTATAAAAATTTACCTCAGTTTCAAGTAAAAATCACAAGAGTTAAGAATTAAGTCCTCTAATCCACATCACAAAATTCACATAATTGTTTTCTAATTGTTAGAAGTATCGATTGTCATGACATTAAGTGCATGATTTTTTTGAGAACTCAAGATCAGATGATAGCTAAAATCGACAATACTTCATAAGGTAAAAAAAATTGCACTGTAGGTCTCAATGTTTTTTCATCATAGGCCATAACAGTTACTAATTACATGAATTTGTCACAACAAAAAAATTCAAATAAACAGATAGACTATTTTTTTTATTTTTTTGGCATAAATAATAATAAACTGAAAACAGACACATAGTAACTAAAACTTAAACACAACCGCAGAAATCCAGGTAAACACGACATTAAAAATCATACACCCCCAAACTTAAAAGCATGCATTGTTCTCAATGTAGAATAAACAAATAAAATAGGAGAGAAATGCATATACCTGTGGCAACGACCATCAGTAGTCGTCTTCCTTTTCATCGTCATTTGCAGCACATTAGGGGTATAGTAGGGGTAACACCTCCAAACTTCATCTCTACACATCCTATAAAAATTTGACAAGGGAAAAAAATTTAAGACCCGCATAAATAAAAATCAAATAAATAAATAAAACTAGAAAATCTTGGGTTGCCTCCCAAGCACGCTTAGTTTATAGTCCTCAGCCCGACTGCGTCTGTACTTTCAAAACTTTAAGATCTATGAATAAACTGCAGACAAAGATAAAAAAAATAAATTAAACAAACAAAAAGTAAATAGACAATAAAAAACTCTAAATCAAAATCAAGATCACTTGGTAAAAATATTAATGCACAATAAATTAAATCCATCCCCGACAATAGCGCCAAAAACTTGTTGCGTATTTTCTTGCTCGCAGGTGCACGATGTCAAATTTGAATATATAGTGAGTAGAGTATCATTATCACGAGGATTGAAAATTGATATTCACTCTAAATCCTATAATTAAAATAATCTTGACTTTATTTAGAAAATCAAAGTTTTAAATTCAATAAAATAAAATATAATAAAATAAATTAACCAGAATTCAAAGGAATACTTTGGGAACATGATCTGAGACGGGTTTTAGATACAAAATTTCACTCAATTTTCATTCATGTAAATCATATCAATTGATAATATCATGTATTCCAATTTATAGGCCAAGAACCCTTAATTTTTATTTACTGCATCTCCCGAGTGCCGAGTAAATTTTATTATTCTAATGTCAATTTAGATATCCATATCAAAAATCAAACAAAAAAATAATTTAATCAAGTTCTATGGTTCTCTTTCAATAACCTCAAAAGAAATTGTAGGCTTCTCAAACTCTACAAAAATCCTAGGTTGTGTTTTTATATGATCCTATTCAAAATCTCTAGATTTTAAATAAATTTAACATGCAATCTATAGCCAGTAAATTGAATGACAACCAAAACAGGAATACACAAATAAATTTTTAAGAAAAAATAATAGTAGGCAAAATAATAGTCAAAACATGAAGCTCAAATCAAGATCCGTCATACTCTAGAAACAACTAATAAGATTATAATGAAATAATCAAATACATAGACATATCCAAAAATCTCATCATAAATCAAGGAAAATAATAAAAATCACAGAGGAGAGTTGATTCTCCATCCGCAGATGAATGTCCTCTGCCTTGTGATTCGATTTGTTAAAGAACGGCGATCAGATCAATCAGAATTGATACTCGGTGCAGCGAAAGTTTAAAATTTTTATATGGAACGATTTCATAATGGGTATCAAAACTTTACGATTAAATTGTGTGTGTAAAAATTAAATAACAATTATAAATTTTTACCTCCAATCTCGAATCGAGATTAAGGACACCAACAGATTACTCTGCTCTTGTTGTATATCCCTGGAACTGATGGACGAATTGTTCTTCAATCAGGTCCACGAACAGAGATTTAATCCCTCTGATAGATTGCACTAGAAAATCTATCAGAAGTTTCTACGAAGAGAATTAACGAATTTGATCCGTTAAACCAGACTGTAATTCAAAATTCACAGGCTGGATTTTTCCCGAGCAGAGGGGAGGGGGGCGACCACCTTTTAGAGAGAAAACTAGGGTTTTTCGAAAATTGTGACCTGTTGTTTTTTTTTTAATTTCTGTACTGCAATAACTTATTTATAATATAGGCCGCTAACAGCTTAGGGCCCATTAGTCATAAGTTCAAGCCCGACAAGCAAAGCCCGCATGTTCAGAAATTAATATAAAATTCATCGTGACTCTGATTGATAAACCGATTTTACCAATGTTCACAGAAACCATTTCTGCACCTTTTAAAGTCAAGATAAATTTTTCTGAATCCGAATTCAGTGATTTCCAAAAATGCCCATCCCTATGTCATTTTAGGAAATCTTACTCCTCTACTCTTAAATAAGAAGTCCCACTTCTTTGTTCATTAAATTTAACTCTTTATATTTAACTATCTCAACGGGAATTAAAAATCCATTACTCTGTGTGACCCTCAATGGTTCAGGGATACAGCTAGCCGTGGGCTCACAACTCCTTGTGACTCGGAACAACAATTTTCGACTTGCCCATCGAATCATGGTAAGAGCGCCTAGCAACATCGCCCCATGATTCCCTAGGTATCATTGATAGTGCCTACAAGAACCAATAGATTTTGGTTAGCGTACAGTACGGTCCCTTCAACCATATATCCCGATCGAATCAACAACCATTGGTAAATCGAGAGTCGTTCGAGATTCGATAACTATGCAATACATCTTGAAGATAAAATAGTGACATCGCATGTGCTACTAAGAAACCATTTCTTAAAACACATCATGTACTCTGGCCTGAGATTCGTCACACTAATATCTCCTCAGATCGCATAGGATATCCACACTCGCAAGTATGTGGTGAATCCTTGACAACAAAGCATCGACTCCTATATGTGTTGTAACTGTACCCAATCCCGACACCTGATGACCCCAATAGAGTCGGTAAACGAGTCAAAGCACAGTACTAGCATATAGAGTCTCAATGATGTTTCAAGTAGTAAGGACTAATGGTGTACAACCAAAACCGCGGACTTTATCCACTCGATAAGTGATAACCACTTGGAAAGTCCGGATAGGGTAATTCGATCATTCATCGTATGAATATCCATTTGAATGCTTCGAACATCTCTATGTTCCTTACCAATGAAACGTGGTACTCTGCATCGCAAATGCTAGTCTCAAACTCGAGCGATCCTTATCCTTATTATCGGACGGCTCAATCGACTAGGAACTGTTTAGAATATACAGTGACTATAATATGTGTTTCATGATAGTCATCCCCATGTACTACCACATCTTACATACACTATAGTATATTCAAGGTCTTTATCAAAACAACAATAGTATATCACAATATAACAATATGAAGAAAGATAAAGTCATTGCCTTTATAAAAGTGTAAATTATATTAAACAAAAGATTGTTTATACAAAGAGTCATCAAAGCCCTTAGCCACAAGTTGGCTCACCGGGCACCCACTCTTTCAATCTCCCACTTGCCCTAAAGCCAACTAGTCATACTACGTAGACCCATTGCTTCACGATGTTTGTCAAATAATGGTCCTGGCAAGGGCTTAGTAAGTGGATCAGCGATATTGTCTGCAGAGGCCACTCTTTCGATAGTGATGTCTCCTCTTTCCACAATCTCCCGGATGATGTGGTATTTCCTCAGTACGTGTTTGGATCTTTGATGAGACCTTGGTTCCTTTGCCTGAGCAACGGCACCCGTGTTGTCACAGTACACCGGGACTGGACCAACAACTTCAGGAATGATGCCCAACTCTTGGACGAAATTCCTCATCCAAACGGCCTCTTTAGCAGTAGCTGATGCTGCAATGTATTCTGCCTCAGTGGTGGAATCCGCTGTGGTGTCCTGCTTGGAACTCTTCCAAGAGACAGCACCGCCATTGAGCATGAACACAAATCCAGAGGTTGACTTCGAGTCATCCACGTCACTTTGGAAGCTAGAGTCGGTATAGCCTTCCAATTTTAGTTCTCTTCCTCCATATAACATGAACATATTCTTAGTCCTTCGTAAATACTTAAGAATGTCTTTTACGGCTTTCCAATGCATTTGACCGGGATTAGCTTGATATCTGCTCGTGACACTCAGAGCAAATGCTACATCCGGTCTGGTAGATATCATCCCATACATGATACTACCTATGGCTGACGCATATGGTACATGTGTCATTTTCTCTATCTCTTCATCAGTCTTGGGACACATAGACTTGGATAGAGAAACTCCATGACACATGGGTAGATGTTCTCTCTTGGACCCATCCATTGAATACCTTTTCAATATGGTGTCGATGTAGGTTGATTGAGTGAGTCCTATCATTCTCTTAGATCTATCTCTATAGATCTGTATCCCTAGAATATAGGATGCCTCACCCAAATCCTTCATCGAGAATCTACCTGATAACCATATCTTTGTTGACTGCAACATCCCTATGTCATTCCCAATGAGTAGGATGTCATCAATATAAAGTACTAAGAATGTCACAGCATCCTTAACTACTTTCTTGTACACGCATGGTTCCTCCGGGTTCTTGATGAAACCAAAATCCTTTATTGTTTCATCAAATTTCTGGTTCCAACTTCTTGATGATTGTTTGAGACCATAGATTGATCTCTGAAGCTTGCATACCTTATGCTCGCTTCCCATGGATGTGTATCCCTCAGGCTTCATCATATAGATCTCTTCCTTAATGTTTCCATTAAGAAATGCAGTCTTCACATCCATTTGCCATATCTCATAGTCATACCAAGCAGCTATGGCAATAAGGATTCTTATGGACTTGAACATTGCAACTGGTGAAAAGGTTTCATCATAGTCAACTCCTTGTCTTTGAGTATAACCTTTCGCCACCAATCGCGCCTTGTAGGTCAATACCTTACCATCAGGCCCAAGCTTTCTCTTGTAGATCCATTTACACCCTATTGGAACAATTCCATTGGGAGGATCTACTAAAGACCAAACTTGGTTTGTATGCATCGAATCTATTTCCGACTGCATAGCTTCAAGCCATAAATTTGAATCCGCATCAGAAATTGCTTCTTTGAAGTTTCTTGGATCACATCCAACATCGGGTTCATCTTGATCCCCTTCAAGAAGAAGACCATATCGAATAGGAGGTCTAGAAGTCCTCTTGGATCTTCTAGGTATAGGCGTGTCCATCAATGGTTCCTGAAGTGTAGGATCATTATTTTGTATTTCGGGTTCTTCTCGAATTTCTTCGAGTTCCATCATCTCGCCTTTCTTATCCAAGAAGGTGGCATTCCTTGAAACAAACACCTTTGTTTCAGCAGGATGATAGAAATAATATCCGATTGAATTCTTTGGATACCCTACAAAATAACATAAGGTGGATCGACTATCCAACTTATCTCCCACTATCTGCTTCACGTAAGCAGGACATCCCCAAATCCTCAAGTACGAATACTTAGGAGCTTTGCCATTCCATAACTCGTATGGTGTTTTTTCCACTGCATTGGTGTGGACGTTGTTCAACAACAATACCGCCGTTTCAAGCGCATAGCCCCAAAACGAAGGTGGAAGCTCAGTGAAACTCATCATGGATCGAACCATATCCAACAAAGTTCGATTACGACGCTCCGATACACCATTCAGCTGTGGTGTCATAGGAGGAGTCCACTGAGAGAGAATCTCATTCTCTTTTAGATAGTCCAAAAACTCGGTACTTAAGTATTCTCCACCTCGATCCGATCGAAGTGCTTTAATACTTTTACCTAGCTTGTTTTCTACTTCAGCCTTGAATTCTTTGAACTTTTCAAATTCTTCAGACTTATATTTCATTAAATATAAATACCCATACCTAGAATAATCATCAGTAAAGGTAATGAAGTAGGTGTGGCCATATTGAGTACCAATTCTAAATGGACCACAAACGTCTGTATGGATCAAATCCAACAGATTTTGACTACGCTCAGGTTTCCCCTTAAAAGGAGATTTAGTCATTTTTCCTTTAAGGCAGGACTCACAAGTAGGTAGAGAGTTAATATCAGACATATCAAACATGCCCTCTCCCACTAGCTTGTTCATCCTCCTTGAGGAAATATGACCTAGCCTAGCATGCCAAAGGTTTGCCGGGTTTTGACTATCGATTTTCCTTTTGTTTGTTGTTGCCGGTTTATCAACATAATTTATTGGAACGTCTTTTAATTTTAAGTTATATAGATCGTTTTCAAGTTGTCCATTTCCAATCAAACATTCATTCTTGTAAATATTGCAAATCTCATTCACAAAATTGCAAGAAAAACCATCTCTATCAAGCATAGAAACAGAAATAATGTTTTTAATCAAATCTGGAACAAATAAAACATCTCTCAAAAGTAACTTAAAACCGTTCTGCAAAATTAAATAAACATCTCCCAAGGCTTTAGCTTCAACTCTGGAACCATTTCCGAGCCTTGACTGGGTCTCACCCATCCTTAGCCTATTACTTATTGTCATCATTTGCAACTCATTGCAAATATGAGATCTACATCTGGTATCCAATACCCAAGAAGTAGTATTAAGAAAAACATTTATTTCAATGTAAAACATACCCTTTGCAGTTCGCAACTGCTCAAGGTATTCCTTGCAGTTACGTTTCCAATGACCGGGTTTCTTGCAGTGATGGCAAACTTGTTTAGACTAGTCCAATTTTGCATGTAACATTTGGCCTTGAGATCATGGTCCAACCATTTCTCTAGTTCGGCCAACCTTTCGGCAGTTACATCAGCCGGGGCTGTTTTCGGAGAAGCCTTTTCTAACACTTAGAAAATCGTTTCCGAACTTAGGACAATCTTAACTTATGGAATCATTCTGTATTGTTTGCGCCAGTAAGTTTGTTTTGTTGGAGAATTGAAACATGTGGATTACGAAGATTCATCATAATGATATACTGAGATGAAATAGACAATTATCGATGATTGTTTAATTAATTTACTAAGACATAAAATAGGCGAAATTTATTTTATGAATCTCACTCCCACTATTTAAACGATTTCACTACCCTCTAGTGAAAACGGGAAACTGTTTTCCTTAGTGGGATCATGGAGTCCAATTGACAAACTATGGCCCCGAATAATATCAGCCAACCATAATTTTCAAATGGTAGAGCCCAATTGCTTCCAAAGCAACCTCCACGTTTTTACCTCATGTCCAATAAGGGCCCAATAATATGACGCCGTTTATTGTGACGTGTCAAGATGACCCATCAATATTAAGTTGTGATGGACGGTCGCCATGTGGATCCCCCAATAATATGAGCCGATCCCATGGGATTTCCACCCAACTTACAACATGTGTCGATCCAATGTACAGCTTTTCGACGAACGGGCCCCCCCAATAATATGAGCCGGACCGTATCCGCGGGTAACATCTCATACATTGATCGTTGATGGAAGGTAGGAACATTTAAACAATTTTAAATTTCCTTTATTTATCTTGATATCAATTTTAAATCATATTTAAAATGAGGGATTTTAATTTTGAAAATTTGTCTCATCAATTTAAAATTTTGTATGCTTGCCGGATTCACACAATTTAGTCTAAAACATGCATACAACTATAATATCATATATTATATAGGATGATCGATTCCATTTCTAATCGACCCGTGGTTGCCAATCATGAGTCTTAGTCCAATCCTAGGTAATATGCAGGTATGCAATGCAATCCTATTACATTGAGCTTCCAATTTACATTTCTTCTGTCTTTATTGTCTGCTGGGCCCACCTCCGTCTTCAAATCTTTATCTCCCACTAAGTCTAATGTATTTACAATAAATAACCATGACAAGTAGGGGATACATTTCAAGGGGTGGGAACGGGCCATAAACCAGGCCCACTTTTATTACATATGACAATTCATATTGGGCCATAAACCAGGCCCATTAATAAATCCAACAACAATAAAAGCAAATGTAAATTCCTAACATACACCTACAAAATTGTTCATGGCAATCGATCATCCTTATCCAATAATATTTAATTCAAAAATAATTTATTGGATAACATGCAATGGCAATTTAAATTAAAAGGATAAAATCATATTCCATATATAAAATCTTATTTTACATACAAAATCATATTTTATCTTTTTATCAAATAAAATCATATTTTACATATAAAATCCAATTTTATACATAAAATCATATTTTACTCAATATTTCCATAAGATCATATCTTATCATCAATTGTACCAAAAATAATTAATTTCATAAAATCTGATTTAACGGATAAAATCTATAAATTTTCCAAAAATTCAAATTTATCCAAAAATCAATTTTAAAATTTTCGGACTCGAACAATTCGATCCGACGCCTCGTGGACCAATCAAAAACAATTTTCGATCGGACCAAAAATAGAATTTTAACATATTAAAATTTTAATTTTAAAAATTAAAAATTAATTTTTTGCGGGCCGCCCGGGACGCTCCCGGGCTGCCCGCGCCCCTCCGGGCAGCCCGGCTGCCCCTAGGGCAGCGACGATCGCTGCCCTGGGCAGCAATCACATCGCTGCCCGTGTTTTTGCCCGAAAAATTTTTAATTTAAAAAAAAAATTATTTTGTTTTAAAAAAACGAGGCTAAAAAAATTTTTGTACAATCGATTAATTTAATCGCTTGATCTGAGCAACCTGTCTCTGATACCACTGTTGGAGAACGGCGATCAGATCAATCAGAATTGATACCCGGTGCAGCGGAAGTTTAAAAAATTTATATGGAAAGATTCCATAATGGGTATCAAAACTTTACGATTAAATTGTGTGTGTAAAAATTAAATAACAATTATAAATTTTTACCTCCAATCTCGAATCGATATTATGGACACCAACAGATTACTCTGCTCTTGTTGTATATCCCTGGAACTGATGGACGAACTGTTCTTCAATCAGGTCCACGAACAGAGATTTAATCCCTCTGATAGATTGCACTAAAAAATCTATCAGAAGTTTCTACGAAGAGAATTAACGAATTTGATCCGTTAAACCAGACTGTAATTCAAAATTTACAGGCTGGATTTTTCCCGAGTAGAGGGGAGGGGGGCGGCCACCTTTTAGAGAGAAAACTAGGGTTTTTCGAAAATTGTGACCTGTTGTTTTTTTTTTTAATTTCTGTACTGCAATAACTTATTTATAATGTAGGCCGCTAACAGCTTAGGGCCCATTAGTCATAAGTTCAAGCCCGACAAGCAAAGCCCGCATGTTCAAAAATTAATATAAAATTCATCGTGACTCTGATTGATAAACCGATTTTACCAATGTTCACAGAAACCATTTCTGCACCTTTTAAAGTCAAGATAAATTTTTCTGAATCCGAATTCAGTAATTTCCAAAAATGCCCATCCCTATGTCATTTTAGGAAATCTTACTCCTCTACTCTTAAATAAGAAGTCCCACTTCTTTGTTCATTAAATTTAACTCTTTAAATTTAACTATCTCAACGGGGATTAAAAATCCATTACTCTGTGTGACCCTCAATGGTTCAGGGATACAGCTAGCCGTGGGCTCACAACTCCTTGTGACTCGGAACAACAATTTCCGACTTGCCCATCGAATCATGGTAAGAGCGCCTAGCAACATCGCCCCATGATTCCCTAGGTATCACTGATAGTGCCTACAAGAACCAATAGATTTTGGTTAGCGTACAGTACGGTCCCTTCAACCATATATCCCGATCGAATCAACAAACATTGGTAAATCGAGAGTCGTTCGAGATTCGATAACTATGCAATACATCTTGAAGATCAAATAGTGACATCGCATGTGCTACTAAGAAACCATTTCTTAAAACACATCACGTACTCTGGCCAGAGATTCGTCACACTAATATCTCCTCAGATCGCATAGGATATCCACACTCGCAAGTATGTGGTGAATCCTTGACAACAAAGCATCGACTCCTATATGTGTTGTAACTGTACCCAATCCCGACACCTGATGACCCCAATAGAGTCGGTAAACGAGTCAAAGCACAGTACTAGCATATAGAGTCTCAATGATGTTTCAAGTAGTAAGGACTAATGGTGTACAACCAAAACCGCGGACTTTATCCACTCGATAAGTGATAACCACTTGGAAAGTCCGGATAGGGTAATTCGATCATTCATCGTATGAATATCCATTTGCATGCTTCGAACATCTCTATGTTCCTTACCAATGAAACGTGGTACTCTGCATCGCAAATGCTAGTCTCAAACTCGAGCGATCCTTATCCTTATTATCGGACGGCTCAATCAACTAGGAACTGTTTAGAATATACAGTGACTATAAGATGTGTTTCATGATAGTCATCCCCATGTACTACCACATCTTACATACACTATAGTATATTCAAGGTCTTTATCAAAACAACAATAGTATATCACAATATAACAATATGAAGAAAGATAAAGTCATTGCCTTTATAAAAGTGTAAATTATATTAAACAAAAGATTGTTTATACAAAGAGTCATCAAAGCCCTTAGCCACAAGTTGGCTCACCGGGCACCCACTCTTTCACGATTATCCCTTGCCGTTTGCTTCCACGTCTCAAATCCATGTCCCAAGCCTCCTTGAATGCATAGTTGTGTGTGGTTGTGTTTTTTGGGTGTTCTAGGGTGTGAGGCTAATTCTCTGTGTGTTCTTCTCGCGTCTATTCTCCCCCAAATAGAGTCAAATATTCTCCTTTTTATATCTCCTCGAAACCCGTCAAATGAAGCTCGACAAATCGAGACTTTTAAAAACTCAAAATTTTGCATAGCTCTTCTAGCACAGGGCAACGCCTAGGCGCTGAATTTTTAAACACAGGGCGCAGGGGTGCTACCTCTTCGTCAAACAAGCGCCTAGGAGCTTGAAAATGGCGCCTAGGCCCTACCTTCAGCCTCCCATTATATATATATATGCGCAAAATTCTTGTAAAAATCATATCTGAAGTTCTAGCTATTGGATCGGGCTGAGATTTTGACAGCATATTTATACATCCTATGCTTAATTCTGAACGATGGAGATCGGATTCCGATCTCTCTAGTGTTGGCAATAATTTCTCGACAATTGCTGCTCTGTGATTCTTTCTTGTGCCTCTTCTCGGTGCTTAGGCTCTTCCTTTTCATCACATCATGCTTCCTTTGTCACTTTTCATTTGATTTCACATATTTTTATCAACTAAAAATTGTTTTTACTTAAACTCCTGCAAACAACACAAACGAAAACAAAGATGCATAATATCTCTCGAGAAACAACAAAAATCCAATTTAAATCCTATAAAATAGATGCGAAACTTGCACTTATCATTTGTTCAAGCATTTTATCAAACACTTAGTATGCAACATTTTGGTATTTTGTCAAACACAAAATGCTTCAACAATTCAATCCAAAACAGCAACAACAAGTAGTAAATGTAATAAATAAAAAGACACGAATTTTTTTATGAATGTTCAGAGATAAAATTCCTACGTCACCCTTCTTTCCCTGGTAAGGATCCACTAGAAGACTTTGATTTATACAATTTTTTGTACAAACCCAATCCGGTCTAGGATTTACCCATGCCTAAACAAGAACTCCTAGCACACTCCATTGTAAGCCTCAACCTCACAATCCGCATAATATTTAACGTCTCTTATGCTAAGACTACAAACACAATCTTTAATGTATTTGTGTGAATACTTACTTAACTAATTTTTGAAGCTCATATCTCTTGTATATGTGTGAGTGATTGTGTGTGAGGATTTAATCCTCTTACAGTGTATTTATCTCTCAATGTATCCTCACACATTGGGCTTGCTCTCATTCTGGCTAATTTCTTCAAGTAGGCTGCCCATGCTTTGAATCCCCTTCAAAATATTGTATTTGATCTTCAAGATATTGTATTTATAGCCTCCAAGAATGATATGAACGTTAGATTCAAGAATACGACCATTTGGGAAGTTTCTAGACACTTTCTGATGTTGAAACAATCTTATTTGAGTTGCTGGAAATTTTCTGAAGTTGAGCTATTTTACTGTTCATCGAACTCGTCTGGTCGATCTGGTCTTGTTGAACTTTGATCTGGTATAGTCTAACTTTGATCTGATATGGTCCAATTGATCTAGTTTGGTCCAACTGACCTGGTCTTGGCCAATTGATCTGGTATAGTCCGATTGATCTGATCTGTTCACTTGATTATATCTCTTGATTCACATATTTTTAGGCAAATTGATGAACATGAAAATTGTAGCCCTTTGTCTTGGATTTCAATGGAATTATGAATCACTCAATTTCGAGTTCTTACGAGAGAGATATGCTCAAAATACTCAGTTGTGCCAGAAATTATGCTCTGCAGAATTTCAGTGTAGAAACAGAAACTTTAGTTAGGTTTATCAGCTCTTTAAACTCCGATTTTGTAGTAGCCTGACTCCTAATTAGGCTAATATATTTGCTTAAACATGATTAAGGGATATTAATTTGAGCTTAAGGAGTTGAAAGTCGGATTCAAAACAATCAAAAATGGTTTTTAGGTCTTCGAGTATTTGGGACAGTTCGAAAGTTCCAAAGGAGTATCAGAAGCTAGCATAGCAGATCGGAAGGTCCGAGTGGTTCCGAAGTTCTGAACTTGCGATCGGTAGTTCCGATCATGTGACAGTCGCACATAGTATGTGCTTTGATTGGGTGATTGGACAATAGGGAGTTTGGAAGCTCCGAACTAGGATCGGTAGTTCTGAACTACTGTCGGTAACTGAGTTGTCAAATCAGAGACACGTGTTTGGTGGATATCGTTCAGAAGCACGATCGAAAGCTCTGAAGTGGGATCGGAAGTTCCGATCGTGAGTTTGGTAGTTCCGAATGTGGTCTATAAATAGAAGACCGAGAACTCAGTTACAATTTCTCATTTCCAAAACTTTCATCTCTCATTCTAGTTAGCTTTTAGGGACTTTTTTGGCGTCCCATTAGAGGGCTAAGTGGCGACGAAGTGCTACCGGGATCGTAGCGGAGTTGTGCCTAAGTTTTGAGGGCATCATCATAAAAGGGCTGACTACGGACGGAGGTGTATTGCTAGTCTCTGATTAGTTGCAGTGAGTAGCTAATAGTCTAGTTAAGGCTTTTAGTAGACAATTAGTGATACGATGGTTATCTGTTTATAGGCTTGAACTAGATAGCCAGTATACTAGGTTGTTTATTCTTATGTACGGACGTACTATCCAAGATACCCTGGTTGAATATGCATATTCTATGTTTTCATGATTTATATGGCATTATTTTATGTGCATTTATTATGTCACAGATATTATGCTGCA
This sequence comes from Henckelia pumila, assembly GCF_033568475.1. Classification (NCBI taxonomy): domain Eukaryota; kingdom Viridiplantae; phylum Streptophyta; class Magnoliopsida; order Lamiales; family Gesneriaceae; genus Henckelia; species Henckelia pumila. The sequence continues at coordinate 54,715,104 of NC_133121.1, forward strand.
AGCATTATCATGTTGAGCCTACGTCTTGATATTACCTGTAGAGGGGTTGCTCAGCCCCATTATATTTTGTTGATGGATGCCATAGTTTTGGATCTGGATAGTCCACGGTTTATGGTAGGAGAGTCACCTCTTGATCCAATGACTCAGCGTGCTACGTACCATGACACCTTTGAAACAGTAGTATTCTATCGATGATAGGGTTCCGGTACCCTTCACTTGCATTTAGCATTCATAGCATGTGTATACTCATACTTTTGTACTGGGCATTATTTTCTCATGTCCTCGGTTTTGTTCTGGACACCCTATTCCACGAGGCAATATTTTGGTTGGATGGATTGGGTGGTAGCGGTCGTTGAGCTTCAGCAGGGTGGATTGTATTGTAACAGGTTTATTATTTTGGGATTTAGTATTTTATTCAATGGGGTTGTATAACAATTATAGTATTTGATTTGGACCGTTTTTATTCTGCCGGTAGGTTTTTAGTTTGAATTATTTAATTTCCGCTGGATTATCTGATTATAGAACTTAAGTTATTTTGCATGCTTAAGCTTTGATTATCTAGTAGTTCCGAGATGGGTCACTACATTTATGGTATCAGAGCATGCATTAATATTTGGGATCTTGATAAACGGTATTGAGGTTTAATTCTAGTTCTTTTATAGATGGCTGGACGTGGAGATGAGAGTCATGAGAGTGTCGGTGGTCGTTGGGGGAGATGACGAGGATAGAGAGCAACCTCGGAGGCACCATCGTCACAGAGATGAAATACACCGATTTAATTTGCGTAGGTTTCTACAGATGGCTCCTAAGCCATTGGAGGGCAGCGAGATTCCAGAATTCGCAGAGAACAGGCTCGAGAGGATGGAGAACTGCTTCGAGGTGTACCATTGCACTGACAAATAGAAGATGCAAGATGTTAACTTCCTTCTGGAAGGGAGTGCCCGCAATTGGTCGAGGTCCACTTCTTCTCCTTAGGTGTTTGAGCGAGGCGCAGCCACTTGGGTTGAATTTTGTACTGCATTCAGATTACTTTACTTTCCTCCAACAATTCGAAAGTATAAGGTGAATGAGCTGATGAACTTGAAGCAGGCAAGAATTTGGATTTACGAGTACCAGCAGAAGTTCTTTGAGCTGCTACCTTATTGCTCGTATGTTGCCAATTGCTCGGAGGACAAGTATGATCTTTTCCTGCAAGGTCTCAACCCGGATATTCATGATTCAGTAGCTATCAACGATGATCCGACATCGTATGAGGTGTTGGTGAACTGTTGTTTCCAAGAAGAGAACAACATCAAGAGGAAGATGACCTTTTATTCTTTCCAACCAAGTAAGTCCTTGGGGACTCGGGCCCAGTCTTTTAAGAAACCTTGTGCATCTTCTTCTTCAGGATCAGGTTCAGGTTCGGGATCCAGTAGAGGTGTGTTCCATTTTGGGAAGAAGCAAGGACAGTGAGAGAAGTGTGGGGGACATCATCCTACAGAAATATGCCGTGTAGTAGGCGGTGCTTGTTTCCATTGTGGTCAGATGAGTCACATGAAGAGGGATTGTCCATAGATGGTTGGAGAATCAACATCTGGATAAGGTTCGCAAGCTTCAGTTCCGCAGAGGCCATGAAGATAGTTGGTTGGGAGTACCAACCAGAGACCACGTATTCCAGGTCAAGTCTTTGAGCTGAGCCAAGATCATGTTCAGAAGGAGAATGAAGAATTTATCGCATGTACATTTATTTTGTGTGAAATTCCTGGTTTCGTTCTCATAGATACTGGTGCATCGTATTCATTTGTTTCGGCACGTTTTGTTAAGATTCATAGATTTTTGTACATATCCCTAGACGTAGTACTGTCATTATCTACCCCGACTGGTCATTTGGCTTTGGCCAAATGTTTATTCTTGGGTTGTACATTAGAGTTTGAGGGCTCTTAGTTGTTAGCGAATCTTATGATTATAGCGATGGAGGATTTCTATTATATTTTGGGTATCGATGTTTTGACCTTTAATAGAGCTACCGTGGATTGTTATCAGAAGGTTGTTCAGTTTCGTTCGGTTGAGGGAGATATTTGGTTTTTCTATGGTGAGGGAGCGCGACCCCTTATGTCTCTGGTATCATCTCTGAGGGATTTTCAGGCTTTAGAATGGGTGGGAAAGACTACCTTATCTATGCAATTGATACATCCACAGTAAGCAGGACTGTATAGGAGTTACCAGTAGTTTGTGAGTACTCAAATGTTTTTTTTGGATAAGATTCCAGTGTTTCCTCCAGTTAGAGAAGTTGAGTTCAGGATTGAGCTTGTGCCAGGGATGGCACCGATTTCTCGTACACCTTATCGTCTGGAACTAGTAGAGATTGGAGAGTTGCAGCAGCACTTGCAGGATTTGTTGGATAAGGAATATATTCGACCGAACGTTTCATCTTGGGGAGCGTCAATTCTTTTTGTCAAGAAGAAGGATGGTTTTATGCGTCTCTGTATCGATTATATACAGTAGAACCAAGCAACAATTAAGAATAAGTATCCTTTGTTGCGGATTGATGACTTGTTCGACCAACTTCAGGGTACCTCCGTGTAATACAAGATTGATCTGAGGGTAGGGTATCATCAATTGCATGTTATTGATGCAGACAGTTCAAAGACCACGTTTCGTAGCAAGTATGTCCATTACGAGTTTTTATTAAAGCATTTTGGGTTGACGAACGCACCTGCGGTGTTCATGGATTTGATGAACCGAGTCTTCCACGATTATCTAGACAAGTTTGTTGTAGTCTTTATTTAAGACATTTTGGTCTACTTTCGTAGTATTGACGAGCATGCGCAGCACTTGAGGCTTGTACTGCAGATTCTCCGTGAGAAGCAGTTATATGTCATGTTTAGTAAGTGCCAGTTTTGGATTGACCGAGTGGTATTCCTTGGTCATGTCATTTCTCAAAAAGGTGTATCGGTGGACCCGAATATGACTGAAGCTATTTTGAATTGGTCGCGTCCAACAAAAGCATCGGAGATTTGTAGCTTCTTCGGTTTAGCAGGGTATTATCATCGATTTATTGAGAAATTCTCACGGATTGCTAGAACATTGACACAATTGACGAGAAAAGATATTACTTTTGTCTGGTCAAGCGAGTGTGAGCAGAGTTTCGACGAATTGAAGAATCGACTGACTACCACGCCTGTACTTGAATTGCCATCAGGACCTAGAGGCTATGTGGTTTACACAGATGTATCTCTTCAAGGGTTGGGATTTGTGTTGACACAGCATGGGCATGTTATTGCCTATTCTTTGAGACAGCTGAAGACCCACGAAGGAAATTACCCATTGAACGACTTGGAGCTTGCAGCGATCGTGTTTGAACTAAAGATTTGGCATCATTATCTGTATGACAAGCAGTTTGAGATCTTTTCGGACCACAAGAGTTTGAATTATTTGTTCACTCTGACAGAGTTGAACATGCGTCAACGTCGTTGATGGATCTTCTCAAGGACTATTATTGTGAGTTTAGTACCATCCGAGTACTGCAAATCTAGTGGCAGATGCACTTAGCCGTAAGGTGACTATTAGTGCTCTCGCACTCATGCTAGGGCTAGTACACTCAGGAGTGTTGTTCTTCAGGCTTTATGTTTTGACATAAGAAAGGACTACAGGGGATCCGAGTATTTTCAGTGCTAGACGAGCCATATTTGTTGGTCCGTATCCGAGAAATGTAGTTTTCTGATCCGAAGACACAAAAGTTAACGAGACTTTCTCAGGGAGACATCACAACCAGTTTTCACTTTCAGACAGACGGATTGTTGTGTTTGTTCGATAGAGTGGTGGTACCTCACGAGATGAGATTCTATCTCAGGATCATTGAAGTAGATTCACCGTACACCTAGGCAGTGCCAAGATGTATAAGGATCTACGCATTAGATTCTTATGGAAAGGTATGAAGCATAGCGTTTATCAGTTTGTCTCTCGGTCTATTGCTTGTCAGCAGGTCAAGACAGAGCATCGTCTACCAAGTGGTCTGATGCAGAGTTTGGAGATTCTAAAATGAAAGTGGGATCATGTGACGATGGATTTTGTCACCCAAGCAGTGTGATGCTATTTGGGTTGTTGTGGACAAATTGTCCAAATCTGCTCAATTTTTTTTTCGTATAACCGCAAGTTCACTTTTGATCAAATGGAGAGGTTATAAATCCATGAGATTGTATGATTGCATGGAGTTCCTTTGAGCATCATCAGCGACAGAGAACCGAGGTTTACCTCATGATTTTGGGGTAGCTTTCAGCGAGCTTTGGGTACTACTCTAAGTTTGAGTACTGCATATCACCCAAAGACAGACAGTCAGTCCAAGAGGACTATTCGGACATTAGAGTATATGTTGAGGACTTTAGTGATGGATTTCAGATTATCCTGGAAGGATCACTTGCCATTGATAGAGATCCCATACAACAATAGTTATCATCATAGCATTGACATGACACCATTCCTTTATTGTCGCTGTTGTCATAGACCTTTATTTTGGGATAAGGTAAGGGAACAACAAGTCAAAGGAACAGAATTGATCCAACATATCTTAGATAAGATTGAGTTGATAAAGAATAGAATCAAGACAGTGCAAGACAGGCATGCTAGTTATGCCAACACCAAGCGCCGACCATTGCATTTTGAGGCGGGATAGTATGTTTTCCTGCGAGTATCGCCTTTACAGAAGGTGATGAGATTCGGTCTGAAAGGAAAGTTAGCGCCTAGATTCATTGGTATGTTCAAGATACTAGAGAAGGTTGGAGATGTGACTTCTCGTTTGGCATTACCACCATATCTCTCCAGCATTCACAATGTATTCCACATATCGTTACTCCGTCAGTATATTGTAGATGAGTCACACATTCTGCATCCGATAGAGGTTCAACTTGAACACGATTTGTCGTACGTGGAGAGTCCATTAAGGATTCTTGACTGAAAGGAAAAGGTACTTCGGAATAAACGCATTCCTCTAGTCATGGTTCAATGGTAGCGTCAAGGCACTGAGGAAGAGACTTGGGAGTTAGAGAGATGTATGCGTTCTAAACACCCGGAGTTGTTTTGAATGTAATTTTTTTTCTTTGAGCAGTTGAGTTCGATTTTGTAATTGCAATTTTATTGTAATAATACGGTTGTTTTAGTGTTTATTGTTCTGATTACCTTAGTCTGGATTTCGAGGATGAAATCTCTTAAGTTGGGGAGAATGTAATAGCTTGACTCCTAACTGAGCTAATCTATTTGTTAAATATGATTAAGGGATATTAATTTGAGTTTAAAGAGTTGAAAATCGGATTCAGAACAATCAAAAATGGTTTCAAGGATTTCGAGTATTTGGGACGTTCGAAAGTTTTGAAGGAGGATCAGAAGCTCCGATCATTTTTGGAAGCTAGCATAGTTGATCGGAAGGTCCGAGTGGTTCGAAAGTTCTGAACTTGCGATCGGTAGTTCCGATCGTGTGACAGTGAGACACGGTATGGGCTTTGATTGGGTGATTGGACACAATAGGGAGTTCAGAAGCTCTTTACTAGGATCGGTAGTTCCGAACTATTGTCAGTAGTCGAGTTGTCAAATCAGAGACACGTGGTTGGTGGAGATCATTCTGAAGCACGATCCGAAGCTCCGAAGTGGGATCAGAAGTTCCGATTGCGAGTTTGGTAATTATGAACGTAGTCTATAAATAGAAGGTCGGGAGCTCAGTTCCAATTGCTCATTTCAAAAGCTTTCCGCTCTAATTCTAGTTAGCTTTTAGGGTCTTTTTGGCGTCCCATTCAAGGGCCAAGTGGCGACGAAGTGTTACCGAGATCTTAGCGGAGTTGTGCCTAAGTTTTGAGGACATCATCATCAAAGGGCTTACTACAGACGCAAGTATATCGTTAGACTATGATTAATTTTAGTGAGTAAATAATATTCTAATTAAGTATTTTAGTAGACGATTAGTGATACGATGATTATTTGTTTATAGGCTTGGACTAGAGAGCCAGTATACTAGGTTGCTTATTCTGAGGTACGTACGTACTATCCGAGATACTCTGGTTGAGTATGCATATTCTATGTTTTCATGATTTATATGGCATTATTTTATGTGCATTGATTATGTCACATATATTATGCTGCATGCATTATCATGTTGAGCCTACGCCTTGATATTACCTGTAGAGAGGTCGCTCAGCCCCATTATATTTTGTGGATGGATGTCATGGTTTTGGATCTGGATAGTCCATGGTTTATGGTATGGGAGTCACCTCCTGTTGCGATGACTCAGCGTGCTACATACCATGACATATTTGACTGAGCAGTATTCTATCTAGGGGTGGGATCAGGTCGGGACCCGTCCCGTAACCCCCTTACCCGATTCCCGTCCCGATAAGAATTGAGATATTTTTTTTCTCTCGATCCCGCACCCGAGAAGTGTCGGGACCTGAATGTTCAGGATCCCGAACATTCGGGATCCCGTCGGGTCGGGAGAGGGTAATCCCGAACAATATTTCTTTTAAAAAAATTTTATGAAAATATTTTAAAAAATTTTTTTATGAAGAAACTCAAACAATTTCTTAGTAAATTACAAATAAATTAAAATTTCTTTGTATATAATTATTAAAAACTAAAATTTCTTCTTAGTACATTACAAATAAACTAAAACAACTACTTGATTATTACAATAAAAATATTTAATTATTCATAATAATAAAGAAAACAAAATAAAAATTTATAATTTAATGTTAATATTAAAAAAGATAAATATAAATATAAAAAAATAATTATATGGTAGATAATTATTAGGGATGTAAACGAGCCAAGCCGAATAGTATTAGGCTCGGGCTCGGCTCGTTAAGTATATGTCGAGGCTCAGGCTCGGGCTCGGCTCGGGTAGGGATGTAAACGAGCCGATCCGAGCCGAACAGTAATGGGCTCGGGCTCGGCTCGTTTGGTACCCGAGCCCGAACCGAGCTTTTATCATAAAGCTCGGCTCGTTTACTACATATGTCGGCTCGGGCTCGACTCATTTATCGTATTAAATGAGTCTGGCTCGAGTTTGGCTCGTTAAACGAGTTGGTTTTCAGGCTCGTCAGCTTGTTTAGCAGGTTTCTATTCTGACTTGTTAAGTGGGCTCGGGATCGTTTCGAACTCGTGAAGCCTAAATACAATACAATACATATCTATAAATTAATTACAAACTAAAATTAAATTTTTCTTAAATAAAATAAAAATGAAAAACATAATTTAAAAAAAAAAGTCTCCAAAAAGTGACACAGTAGTATTCTATCGATGATAGGGTTCCGGTACCCTTCACTTGCATTTAGAATTCATAGCATGTGTATACTCATACTTTCGTACTGAGCATTATTTGCTCACGTCATCGGTTTTGTTCTGGACACCCCATTCCACTGGGCAGGACTTAGGTTGGACGGATCGGGTGGTAGTGGTTGTTGAGCTTCAGCAGGATAGATTATACTGTACCAGGTCTATTGTTTTGGGATTTAGTATTTTATTCAATGGGATTGTATAAAAATTATAGTAATTGATTTGAACCGGTTGTATTCTATCGGTAGGATTTTAGTTTGAATTATTTAATTTCCGCTGGATTATCTGATTATTGCACTCAAGTTATTTTGCATGTTTAAGTTTTGATTATATAGTGATTCCGAGACGGGTCACTACAAATTCAAATTTCAACTTGTGAATATGATTTCTAGATCATTCTCTTAGCTTCGTAACTCATACTGAATCGTTTTATTTGGATAATCGAGCTGGAAGATATGATCAAAATAACAAAATACCAGAGCTGGTCATGTTTGATCTGGTTGCTACATCAATTGCATCCAGCTCGATATTGCAACCACCATTTCGTCTAGATAACATCCTAACTAACTAATCTGGTATGAAATATGACTTTTCGATATTTGATTCGGCTTTCCAACCATTTTGGCCTCTAGTAAATTGGATCATCGAGCTATGAGATATGTTTGAATCAATAAACTGCGCCAAAATTACAACTTGAATAAATTTGAATTCCAACTTCACAAAACTTCCAACTTTGATCTACAAACTACACACTTGATTAAATATGTTAAAAACACAATTACAAATTTTGTTATCAACAAAATCAAGATTGCTTGTGTTTCACAACCCAACAATGTAAGAATTGAATTTTTTTATTTTCAAATTGTTTTCTTCTTGCCATGGAGTGTAAAGTGCCGGTAATTGTTTGAGTTACAAATAACATATTTCTTATTTAAAGTAACTATTGAAGTATGCTTCTATCAGATTGAATAAGAATAGAGAAGAGATCAGATCAAATAGTGCAGATTAGATGAGTTCAGTGATAAGATGAATTCATGGTCCAGATCGAATACTGGGATCAGATCGAAGTGATGGTCAGATGAATCTTCGGATGAGTTCATGCAGATTGATTGCTCGAGTACTGTGACTAGGTTTGAAGTCAGATGAAGTGTTCGAGAAGCTGTAAGCTTGAAGGCAGGTCAATGCAGATCGAAATACGAGATCAGATCAGACTGATGAATGAAGGCTTATTGGGTTGGACCATGTTGACTTTATAATTGGGTCGTAAGTTGGTGTTGACCTAAAGCCCAAGATGAAAGTCGGTTTATTTCTCTATATAAGCAGATGGAAGCTGGCCGCAACGAAAATAACAAAAAATAAAAATTTTTCAGAATATATTGAGAGAGAAGAATGAGAGATTTCGGAGGAGAAAACCAAAGCGAAGATTGTGATGGGAAGAATTCAAGTATAAAATTCTTGAATTGAGTTTGTATCTAGCTTGAGAGTCTATCTTAGTCTATCTCTATAATAAGTGAAAGGAATATTTATTCCTTAAAATTACATATTTCTAAAAAGATTTTATTTTAAAGTCTTTTGCCTTTCTTGGACATGAAGCATCTTTTGGATATATTGTTTAAATATTAGTTTCCCTGTTTAAATAAGAATTGAGATATTATGATTAATTATCATATCATATTTAACTTATCTCTTTCTTATGTTTTGCAGATTTGATATGATCAAATCTAGGAGAATCCTATGCATACATGGAAAGCAAGATATCTAGGATTCTAGCCTATATATGAGATAGGTGCATACAAGCAAAGGACACCGATCGAGAAATGGGGAGAGTCGACTGTGAGAACCTACGTACGTATATTGTGAGAAAGCTGAAGATTTCTTTGAAGCTTATTTTGGTCGTGTTCTTACTTGTTGCCTTGAAGAATTGAAGAACACTTGAAGATCAAAGATCAAAGAGTGTTTCGTCTGTACAAGTTTTGGCATCAAGATTTTTCTCCTTACTTCGTTTTCTTTATTCTATTTCATATAGAATTCTTAGGAGAACTTTTACTTTTTATTTTCTCATATGTTTTGAGAAACTGGTTTTTACAATGATCACTAGTTTTAGGGTTTGTAAAATTCTTTGAATTATTTTCTAGTGAAGTTTTGCCCTGAGGCGGTGCAGGAGTATTTTATACTCTTGCTTAAATAATTTGAGTCTATTTATTTGGTTTCTTGTTTATTTTATTCATGTTTAAATTATATTCCGCTGCAAATTACTCAAGGTGTTATTGTAGGTGTTGTCAACACCTTGTGACAACACCTCAAACTATTTATGTGCAACCCCCATTCCCTTACAAGTGGCATCAGAGCCATCTTCTTGATACACTAAGAACTGATCTTGGTTTGTTTAATTTATTACAGGGAATAAGATGGACTCATCGTCTATTGCGAACTCGTTTTTGAAACCTCCGGTCCTTGATGACACAAATTACGCACTATGGAAGACTAGGATGTGATATACTATCAAAGCGATGGATGTTCGTCTTGGCAAAGCATTCTGACTGGTTGGACTCCTCCAAAGATGTTAGATCCAGAAGGAGAATATATTATCAAGCAAGAAGAAACTTGGACCCCGAGGAAACACAAAGTTCAAGCTACAATGCTAAAGCACTCAGTGCAATTTTTTCATCGGTGGATATGAGAATGTTTGGACTTATAGATGACTGCACTGTTGCTAAGGATGCTTGGGAAGCTCTACAAGAACACTGTGAAGGAACTGATAGTGTGAGAAGAACAAGACTGAGATTACTAAACACAAAATTCGAGAATATCAGGATGGATGAGAACGAGACTATTGCTGATTATGATAAAAGACTTAGGGAGATAGCTACAGAGGCGCATTCTCTTGGAGGACATATTGCTAGTGAAATTATGGTGAACAAGGTTCTTCGATCTGCCAAAGAGATTCAATGGGAAGATTTGGGCGCTTGAGGAAGTGAAAGACACCTCAAAGATGAAGATGACTGAACTGATTAGTATCCTTCAAGTTTTTGAGATGAATCTTACAGCACAAGAGAAGGACAAAGGGAAATTAATAGCACTTCAATCTTCAAAGACTTCATATGAGGAGTATGTTCAATTCCACCAAGAAGTTCATCAGTCAGATTTAGAGGATGATTCGATCTCTCTCATGACTAGGAAATTCAATGATTATCTGAAGAAAATGAAAGAGACAAGAAAGACGGATAAAAAACTCAAGGCTACAATATTTCCTAGCAAGCCTTTGAGAATTACTGGACCAGAACAGTCACCAAGGAACCCTACTGATACTCCTAAGCCTCGATTGATGTTGGAAGGGAATAAGAAGTCAGTACCAAAGAAGTTAGACACGGTACAATGTCATGCTTGTCAAGGCTTTGGACATTATGCAAATGAGTTTGCTAACACGCTTAGGAAAGGTATGAATACATCTTTAAGTGATGAAGAGTCTGATGAAGAAGAACAGGAAGATAAAGAAAGCCACACTGCTCTATCTGCCCTAATGGAGAGCAAAAAGAAGTTTCAAGTCAATCCTTTAGGTGTTGCCACGGGTGTTGCCACACCTGGACGTAACACCTCCCAAAGGTCAGTCTATTTAAATTCTTCCATTACTGATAATGTGTGTAATAATGATTCAGGTGATGAGATTATATCCATGGAAGAAGCTCGGATGATGTTTGAAGAACTACATACTGATTGGATTGAAAGGAATAAGATGAATACCATTCTTTCAAAATAAAATTCTGATTTAAAGGCTGATGTGTCAAGACTTGAAGTTATGTTGAGTAAGAAAGACATGGAACTAAATCAAGTGAAGGAAGAACTCGGAAAAGCAAAAGCTACATTGGCCAAGTTCAATTCAAGCACCTCCAAGCTTGATTCTCTACTCATGATGGGAAGAGATGGTATGACTGGTTTAGGTTTTGAAAATAGCAAATTTGAGGTTGGTGAAAGTTCTAAAGGCCCTGTGTTTATCAAAGAAAGTAGCAGTACTGAAAGCTCAATCAAAAAGGCCTTGCCATTTGATCTTCCAAAACAAAAGCCACAGACTACTGCTCCTTCAATGTCTAGAAGGAAACGTAAGCATATTTGTCACTACTGTCATAGACCTGGTCACATAAAACCATATTGTTTTAAGCTGCAGGAAGACTACAGACAAAGATCTGCATCAAAGGTGTTGCCAACACCTTTCCACAACATCTATAGAAACAGATCTTCTGTTAGAAAAGTTTAAGTACCAAAAGCTGATAATCAATGTCACATGATTTATACTGCTCTGAAAACTAATGTTTCAGGTGCTAGGTACTTTGATAGTGGCAGTTCACGTCATATGACAGGTTCCAAGAAGTTTCTCACTGACTACGTTGGAAAAAAAGTAGAAAAGTAACCTATGGAGGAGGTTCAAAGGGAAACATTGTTGGAAAGGGAACTCTGAATGTTGCTGGTTTGCCTAAGCTTTGCAATGTGCTTCATGTTGAAGGACTAACTGCAAATCTAATAAGCATAAACCAACTTTGTGATGATAATTTGCATGTGCAATTTGATAGGAAAATGTGCAGAGTATTTGATAATTCAAATTTGTGTGTCATGACAGGTACTAGGTCATCCGACAACTGCTATCAACTTGGAGAAGAGATGGCTTGTAGGCACACAAAAGTGACTGAATTTGACCTATGGCATCAAAAATTGGGTCATGAAAATTTCAAGAAACTAAAGAACTTAAGTAAGTTAGATGCTGTCAGAGGTATGTCTAACTTAAAATCTGGTATTCCATTCGTGTGTGAAGCGTGTCAAAAAGGGAAGCAGACTAGGGTGTCACACGAGGTGTTGCCAACATCTATGACAACACGCTGCCTCAAGCTTATTCATATGGACTTGATGGGTCCAATGGATTTTGAAAGCTTTGGTGGTAAGAAATATTCTTTTGTTTGTGTGGATGTTTTTTCACGATATACTTGTGTAAATTTTTTGAGAGAAAAATCAGACACATTTGATGCCTTCAAAAACTGCACACTAAGATTTCTAACCTACACAATCTGAAGGTAATCAAAATTCGCACTGATCATGGTAAGGAGTTTGAAAACTCTTCTTTTGCTAGTTTGTGTGATAAGAAAGGTATTTCTCATGAATTTTCTGCTCCTAAAACTCCACAACAAAATGGAATTGCTGAAAAGAAAAATAGGACTTTGCAAGACATGTCAAGAGTGATGTTAAGTTCGAAAAATATTTCAAAAATGTTTTTGGGCTGAAGCCTTGAATACTGCATGTCATATTTCAAATAGAGTTTATTTGAGGAGTGGTACTACTATGACATCCTATGAAATTCTCATGGGAAAGAGGCCAAACCTTAAATATTTTCATGTTTTTGGATGTGTATGTCACGTTTTAAATGATATGGATCATCTTGCTAAGTTTGATGCAAAAAGGGATAAGTGTATGTTCTTGGGATATTAATCAATTAGCCGAGCCTATAGGATGTATAACTTGAGAACTAGGACTATTTTTGAGTCAATTAATGTTGTATTTGATGATTTTGCAGATCTAAAGAAGAAAATTGCTGAGGATGAAGTTGATGATCTGTTGGATAATTCTGGAAATTCAGATGTAGTCCAAGGTGTTTCAACACCTCATGCAGAAGTTTCGGAAAAAAAAATTGAGAAACCTACTAATGAGGATACTGATGAGAATAGTGAGGTAAACAAATCTGGAAAGAATGTTCCAAGCAGAATTCAAAAGAACCACCCAACCTCACAAGTAATTGGAGATGTGCATGGAGACTTGCAAACTAGAAGGAAAGAGAAAGTGGATTATCGAAAGATGAAAGTTTTAATATGCATGAGCTCTACATGTTCTCAGGTAAGATTTTCTTGATTCGTGTCAAACATTGAACCCAAAAAGGTTGAAGCAGCTTTAAAAGATGAATTTTGGGTCAATGCTATGCATGAAGAGTTAGAACAATTTGTTAGGAATGATGTTTGGTACTTGGTACCGTGTCCTGGTCATGGTAATGTTATAGGAACTAAGTGAATTTTCAAAAATAAAACTGATGAGTCGGGAAACATCATTAGAAATAAAGCTAGGTTGGTAGCTCAAGGGTATACACAGGTTGAAGGGTGGATTTTGATGAAACTTTTGCTCCTGTAGCCCGCATTAAGTCAGTCCGACTTCTGCTTGCTATTTCATGTAACATGAGAATGAAACTTTTTTAAATGGATGTAAAAAGTGTCTTTTTGAATGAGATCCTAAATGAAGAAGTCTATGTGAAACAACCTAATGGGTTTGAGGATCCAAATCATCTTGATTATATGTATAAGTTGAAAAAGGCATTGTATGGATTGAAGCAAGCACCACGTGCATGGTATGGAAGACTAACCGAATACTTTCTCAATATTGGCTTCAAAGAAGTGAAGTTGATAAGACTTTATTTGTGCAAAAGTCTCAAGGTAATATCCTAATTTGCAAAATTTATCTAGATGATATAATCTTTTTTGCTTCAAATAACAAACTTGTTGATGATTTTGTGAAGTGCATGTCTTCTACATTTGAAATGAGCATGGTTGGTGAGTTAACTTATTTCTTGGGCTTGCAAGTGAAACAAATGCATGATGGTATATTTTTTTGTCAAAGCAAGTATGCAAAAAATTTGGTGAAAAAGTTTATGAATGACAACACTAAACACATGCGCACACCTATGTGATCTAATGAAAAACTATCTAGGGAGGATGTTGCCGAAGGTGTTGAAAACACCCTCTAAAGAAGCATGATTGGTAGTCTTTTGTATTTAAGTGCTACTAGGCCTGATATCATGAATATTGTTTGTTTGTGTGCTAGATACCATTCTAACCCAAAAATTACTCACCTAAAGGCCGTGAAACGTATACTGAAATATTTGGCAGGTACTTTGAATTTGGGTTTGTGGTACACTAAAGAAACCAATTCAAATTTGGTAGGGTTTAGTGATGCTGATTGGGCTAGGGATTTAGATGAGAGAAAGAGAACTTCGGGAGTATGTTTCTACTTGGGGAATAACTTAGTGTCTTGGTATATTAAGAAACAAAACTGTGTCTCACTTTCTACTGCCGAGTCTGAATATGTTATTGTTGGTAGTTGTTGATCACAACTCCTTTGGATGAGTCAAATGCTAAATGATTATGGTGTTAAGAGTGATACTCCTATTGTGTAATCTGATAATTCTAGTGCCATACCATTTGTAACGACCCACTGTATCAACACGGGTCTTTCCAGCGTGCTTATGTCCTCACTCACACGCACCCTGAGAAACTTTTCAAGGGGTCACCCATCCTATAATTGCCCCAAGTCAAGCACGCTTAACTTTGGAGTTCTTATGTGATGAGCTCTCGAAAAGAAGATGCACCTTCTTGATATGAGTAGTACATATGAAATCTTTTAAACCCTCCTCAACTATGTAGTCTCATACCTACACAGTCTCAAAATCCTCTCTCATTCCGGCACGAGATCGGTTCATTCATGTCCCCCTCCACCTAGAAGCCTACCAGGAGCCGCTCATTGTCCGTTCAACCTCTTGAAATCGGCGATCACTCCCCGCCTCCTCAGCCCCAAGCCCATTAATTACTTAGTCTGGCCCAATGACCCAAAAACCTAAAGACTGACCCAATAATTTCCATGGGCCCCAAGTCCCATAAAAATTAATAGACTCACTTAAATAATTACTAAAGCCCAATAACTTAATTCACATGTGGCCCAATTAATTAATTGAACTAGCCTTGGCCCATTTACAGCCCAACTTAATAATTAAATTTAAAAAAAATATACTCAAGCCCAACTAATATAACCCAGATCCGGACCCGACTAACATGACCCTTGACCCAACGGACCCAATCCGTACAAAAAACACCAAGCCCGGCCCTCCTAAAGCCTAGACACAACCTTAGCCTTTCTTTCCTTAATCCTAACTCACGGCAGCCCTAAGCGACTTTGGAAAAACTGACCGTGCCGCCTACTCCGGCAACCTTTGGCCGTAAAACCACTGCCCATACTTATCCAACATCCAGACGGTTCTAACCCAACAAATTTTACCTCAAACGGAGCTTTGTAGAAGGAGAACAAACCAAAACAATCTACCCCTATTTTTTGCTCACGTGCAGAACGCAACCAGATACTTCAGGCCGTTCGGCCGCCCATCTCCGGCAACCACCGGCCGGAGCACCACCTGTAATATCTTCCCCAAGGTCTTGGGGTTCTAACCCCACTAGAATCAACCTAAAACACGCCCTGTGGACCGAGAACGAGCCAATCTCCCAACGCTGTGCAATCTGCGAGATCTGCTGCACCCAACTTCTTTGGCTTCGGTTCTGGCCCTTCTTGGCACAAACCCCCTACCTCACTCAATCCTACAGAACCTAGGACACGATCCTAACCACAGCCAACAGCCTGGACCCGAGCCACATGAGAAAAACGTGATCAAACCTTGAAGAAAATAAGAAAACTCATGCACGTGAAGGAGTCTATGAGATTTTTCAGAAGAAGTTCAGTAAATATCATGTCAAATCCATATATTCTGATGAAAAACGTGAGTAGTAGCTTATATGGTGGTAAAGGAAAGGAATTAAACATGCCTTGTTAATTATAACGAAGATTTATGCGTATACGGGGCTCCGGGACGACGAACGGGCCAAAAACATGAATAATCCTTGAAGAACTCGGCTAAGAAGGCTGCTATCTGCTGAAAAACGTGAGGGAGGAGGTGGAGGAGATGGGGTTGGCGGCTGATGGGGTTTGAGCGTAGGGTAGGGAGAGATTTTGGGTGTAATGTTGGGTAGATTAGGATAATAACTAATGTAATTTATTTAGAAAGATAATATACCATTAACTTAAAATTTTAAACTCTTAAAATACCTACCAATCTGATAAATAGACCAAAATCCCGAAATAAATAAATAGCCTATTTTTAAAAATTAATAAAAGTCGTTAAAATGACTTATTTTGGCTAAAAATCAACCCTTAAATAAATATATAATTAAATACTAAAATTTTCTTGACAAAATACCATAAAATATTATTTTTTTTAAGGCTCATAAAATCTCATAAAATATTTTTGGCTCAAAAGTTGATATCTCATCCGTCCACGGTCCCGTCTACGCGATCAAATCAATAACATTCTGAAAAATTTAGAAATTCTAAATTCACGGGTTAAATGCTAAAATAAATTTAAATCATGCATATAATTCACATAATAACACATAAATGTCATTTAACCCAAATATATATTTTTAAATAATTATTTTCCCTAATTATGCAATTCGAATTTACGTATTAAAATTTTCGGGTGTTACAATTGATATATCCAAAAATTCAGTACAATACTCTCGAACCAAATACATTGACATTAGACATCACTTCATTCGAGATTCGGTCGAGAAAAGCATGATCTTAATTGATTTTGTTTGAACAAATAACCAATTAGCTGATATATTCACAAAAGCTTTGGATTTCGAGAGATTCTCCAGTTTAAGAAAGTCTCTCAGTATGTGTGCATTATAGACAGAATCTAGATGTTGTCAGGAGTGTTTTCAACACCCTGTGAGAACACCTATTCATGCATGTGCATTTTTAGGATTCATTAGGCATATTGCATTCATGCATTCATTCTGTTTTGTGATGTGTTGGATACTTTGTAACCATCTACTGTTTTTCACTCAGGATTCTTTGCAAAACATTTTACAGTTTAATTTGGATTAATTGAAGAAGAGTTCTGACTAAGTCACGAAGTAGTGGAGGGACGTTCGTATATTACATGATCTTGTCCCAAATGAAAAGCGACTTTGCAAAATCAGAACCACAAAAGAACAAGAATGATTAAACTTGAATTGAGTCAATCATCAAGTTTTATTGAAAATCAGAAGAAAATGGAAAAAGCTACCTAAAGGGGCCAATTGAAGATCGTTTCCTTTAGTGTGCAGGCTATCACTTCTGTAATAATGAATTGGATACCAAAATTTTTCTGAATCCTGAAGTGTTTCTGGAAGATGTTGCCAACATCGTTGAAAACACCTCATTTTGTCAACATATAATTTTGTATGTGATTGCATTTTAATTATTGTAACACTATGTTTTAGACATAATTAGGACATGCATATTTTTAATTTTTGAATATCTTGGGCTGAAAAGTTATAAATTCTGAACAAACGAAATTTTTTTATTTTTGCCCTATCCACCGAATTTTT
The DNA here is from genome assembly GCF_033568475.1 of Henckelia pumila. Lineage (NCBI taxonomy): Eukaryota > Viridiplantae > Streptophyta > Magnoliopsida > Lamiales > Gesneriaceae > Henckelia > Henckelia pumila. The sequence goes on from NC_133121.1 coordinate 54,732,623, forward strand.
GAATTTGAATGGGATTGGATTTTGTTTCAGTGGTGTTATATTCTGATGAGGAGTTAAAATTTAAAATATTTGGTGAAATATTTGAGCCTAGATTATCGGTGAAAATCGAAGAAATTTGTTTCCTAATTTAATTCGACTTGTTACTGTTTTGGAGTGTTACCGTTGGGGCCTACTGAGAATCCGAGTTAGAATAGGAAAAGGTTTGGTATGTTATATATTTGGGTTTTTATCTGTTTATGGAAATATATTATTTCCTTTCTTCATCTCGCACCTCCTGATTCTCAGTGTTCCCTGTTTATCAATTGCCCTAAATTTTTTTCGTATTTTCACTCTGTAAGATTTAATGGCAGGAAAGGGTTTTGATTCCCAAGATATCCGATCGGAGATGGGCTATACAGAAGATGCTGCTGAAGGTGTTACAACACCTCAGTCACCACACCCCGTGATTGAACAAGCCCTGATTCCAGTTGTTGAGGAACCTGTGGCCTTGGACTCCATTGCTCCAGGAGAGCCTGGTAATGCCATTGATGTGGAAAATTTGCCTGAAATTTCCATACTAAACAAGGTATTTCCCACGAAACCCTTGACTCACCGATCCAAGAGACAAACCGGATACAATCCTGACTACACTGCTTCGAAGAGATTCAGTGGGAAGGGTCAACCATCAAGGCCTTCTATGATGGATACAAAGTATTCTTCGGGTGATGCCAGTGATGATGAAGATTACAAGCTAATACATCAAAAAAGAGGCAAAGCTAGTGCCATGGAACCCACTGTCCCAACCATTCTAGTGTCGTTTGATTCGGAGAAATCAAAGAGGAGTTCTGAAAGAGTGGGTGCCCAGTGAGCCAACTTGTGGCTAAGGGCTTTGATGACTCTTTGTATAAACAATCTTTTGTTTAATATAATTTACACTTTTATTAATGGCAATGACTTTGTCTTTCTTCATATTGTGATATTGTGATATACTATTGTTGCTTTGATAAAGACCTTGAATATACTATAGTGTATGTAAGATGTGGTAGAACATGGAGATGTCTATCATGAAACACATCTTATAGTCACTGTATATTCTAAAATGTTCCTAGTCGATTGAGCCGTCCGATAATAAGGATAAGGATCGTTCGAGTTTGAGACTAGCATTTGCGATGCAGAGTACCACGTTTCATTGGTAAGGAACATAGAGATGTTCGAAGCATGCAAATGGATATTCATATGATGAATGATCGAACTACCCTATCCGGACTTTCCAAGTGGTTATCACTTATCGAGTGGATAAAGTCCGCGGTTTTGGTTGTACACCATTAGTCCTTACTACTTGAGACATCATTGAGACTCTATATGCTAGTACTGTGCTTTGACTCGTTTACCGACTCTATTGGGGTCATCAGGTGTCGGGATTGGGTACAGTTACAACACATATAGGAGTCGATGCTTTGTTGTCAAGGATTCACCACATACTTGCGAGTGTGGATATCCTATGCGATCTGAGGAGATATTAGTGTGACGAATCTCTGGCCAGAGTACATGATGTGATTTAAGAAATGGTTTCTTAGTAGCACATGCGATGTCACTATTTGATCTTCAAGATGCATTGCATAGTTATCGAATCTCGAGCAACTCTCGATATACCAATGGTTGTTGATTCGATCGGGATATATGGATGAAGGGACCGTACTGTACGCTAACCAAAATCTACTGGTTCTTTTAGGCACTATCAGTGATACCTAGGGAATCATGGGGCGATGTTGCTAGGCGCTCATACCATGATTCGATGGGCAAGTCGGAAATTGTTGTTCCGAGTCACAAGGAGTTGTGAGCCCACGGCTAGCTGTATCCCTGAACCATTGAGGGTCACACATTGTAATGGATTTTTAATCCCCGTTGAGATAGTTAAATTTAAAGAGTTAAATTTAATGAACGAAGAAGTTGGACTTCTTATTTAAGAGTAGAGGAGTAAGATTTCCTAAAATGACATAGGGATGGCCATTTTTGGAAATCACTGAATTCGGATTCAGAAAAATTTATCTTGACTTTAAAAGGGTGCAGAAATGGTTTCTGTGCACATTGGTGAAATCGGTTTATCAATCGGAGTCACGATGAATTTTATATTAATTTCTGAACATGCGGGCTTTGCTTGTCGGGCTTGAACTTATGACTAATGGGCCCTAAGCTGTTAGTGGCCTACATTATAAATAAGTTATTGCAGTACAGAAATTACACACAATAGGTCACAATTTTCGAAAACCCTAAGTATTTTTCTAAAAAGTGGCCGCCCCCCTCCCTCTCTCTGTCAGAAAAATCCAGCCTGTGATTTTGAATTACAGTCTGGTTTAACGGATCAAATTCGTTAATCTCTTCGTAGAAAACTTCTGATAGATTTTCTAGTGCAATCTATCAAAGGGATTAAATCTCTGTTCGTGGACCTGATTGAAGAACAGTTCGTCCATCAATTCCAGGGATATACAACAAGAGCAGAGAAATCTGTTGGTGTCCAAAATCTCAATTCGAGATTAAAGGTAAAATTTTATAATTGTTATTCAATTTTACACACACAATTTAATCGTAAGGTTGATACCTATTATGGAATCGTTCCATACAAAATTTTTTAAATTTCCGCTGCACCGGGTATCAATCCTAATTGATCTGATCGCCGCGTTCTCCAACAGTGGTATCAAAGCCAGGTTGCTCAGATCAAGCGATTAAATTAATCGATTGTACAAAAATTTTTTAGGCCTCGGTTTTTGAAACAAAATAAATATTTTAAAAATAAAAATTATTTTTTCGGGCAAAAACCCGGGCAGCGATTGGATCGCTGCCCGGGGCAGGGGCAGCGCACGGCGCTGCCCTGTGCGGCGCACGGCGCTGCCCAGGGCCGTGCACGGCGCTGCCCAGGGCAGTGATCGTCACTGCCCTAGGGGCAGCCGGGCTGCCCGGCCCGAGAACGTCCCGGGCGGCCCGCGGGAAAAATTATTTTTTTTAATTTTTAAATTAAATTTTAATATGTTAAAATTCTATTTTTGGTCCGATCGAAAATTGTTTTGATTGGTCCACGAGGCGTCGGATCGAATTGTTCGAGTCCGAAAATTTTAAAATTGATTTTTGGATAAATTTGAATTTTTGGAAAATTTTAATATTTTATCCTTTAATTGAATTTTGAAATTAATTATTTTTGGTACAATTGATGATAAGATATGATCTTATGGATATATTGAGTAAAATATGATTTTATGTATAAAATTGGATTTTATAGATAAAATATGATTTTATTTGATAAAAAGATAAAATATGATTTTATATGTAAAATAAGATTTTATGTATGAGATATGATTTTATCTTTTTAAATTTAAATTGCCATTGCATGTTATCCAATAAATTAATTTTGAATTAAATGTTATTGGATAAGGATGATCGATTGCCATGACCAATTTTGTAGGTGTATGTTAGGAATTTACATTTGTTTTATTGTTGTTGGTTTTATTAATGGGCCTGGTTTATGGCCCAATATGAATGTCATATGTAATAAAAGTGGGCTTGGTTTATGGCCCGTTCCCACCCCTTAAAAATGTATCCCCTACTTGTCATTGTTATTTATTGTAAATACATTAGATTTAGTGGGAGATCAAGATTTGAAGATGGAGGTGGGCCCAGCAGATAATAAAGACAGAAGAAATGTAAATTGGAAGCAAATGTAATAGGATTGCATTGCATACTGCATATTACCTAGGATTGGACTAAGACTCGTGATTGGCAACCACGGGTCGATTAGAAATGGAATCGATCATCCTATATAATATGTGATATTATAGTTGTATGCATGTTTTAGACATAATTGTGTGAATCCGGCAAGCATACAAAATTTTAAAAAAAAATGATGAGGCAAATTTTTATAATTAAAAATCCCTCATTTTAAATATGATTTAAAATTGATATCAAGATAAACAAAGGAAATTTAAATTTGTTTAAATGTTCCTACCTTCCATCAACGATCAATGTATGAGATGCTACCCGCGGATACGGTCCGGCTCATATTATTGGGGGGGCCCGTTCGTCGGAAAGTTGTACATTGGATCGACACATGTTGTAAGTTGGGTGGAACTCCCATGGGATCGGCTCATATTATTGGGGGATCCACATGGCGACCGTCCATCACAACTTAATATTGATGGGTCATCTTGACATGTCACAATAAACGGCGTCATATTATTGGGCCCTTATTGGACATGAGGTAAAAACATGGAGATTGCTTTGGAAGCAATTGGGCTCTACCTTTTGAAAATTATGGTTGGCTGATATTATTCGGGACCATAAGTTTGTCAATTGGACTCCATGTTCTCACTAAGGAAAACAGTTTCCCGTTTTCACTAGAGGGTAGTGAAATCGTTAAAATAGTGGGAGTGAGATTCATAAAATAAATTTCGCCTATTTTATGTCTTAGTAAATTGCTTAAACAATCACTGATATTTGTCTGTTTCTTTTTAGTATTTCATAAGATGAATTCGCGTAATCCACTTTTCTCGATCCTCGAACAAAATAAGTTGACTGGCGCAAACTATACGGAATGGTTCCGTATGTTGAAGATTGTCTTGACTTCGGAGAAGATGCTCTACGTGTTAGAGAAATCTCCTCCGAAGGAAGCACCAGCTGACGTAAGTCCGGAGGAGTTAGCCAAGCTTGATACATGGTGGGACCATGATATCAAGACCAAATGCTATATGCAAGCCTCGATGTCTGATGAACTCCAGAGGCGATTTGAGGACACCGTGAATGCTGCTGACATTCACGTTCAACTCAAGGAACTTTTTGGGGCTCAATCGAGGGCTGAAAGGTTCGCTACTGTAAAGGAGCTAATGACGTGTCGCATGCGTGAAGGGACTTCGGTCCGTGATCATGGGGTACGAGTGATTTGGCTCATACAGAAGTTGGTAACCCTTGATTTGGTGTTGGAGCATGAACTCAACGTGGACTTACTACTTCTGTCTCTTCCTTCTTCGTTTGACGGATTTGTGGTAAATTTCAATATGAACTAGATAGAGGCCTCCCTTGAAGAGATGGTCAATATGCTTGTGACATATGAATCCACATTAAAGAAGGATAAACCGGCTTTCTTGGTGGGCTCCTCTTCTTCTGCTAAGAAGGGGCCAAATACAAAGGGTAAGAAACGTTCTGCCCCACCCAAGAAAGTCGAACCCGAGAAGAAGTACAAGACAAAGGCTTCAAACATGGAAAAATCCAAGGATGTTTGCCATTACTGCAAGAAGCCCGGTCATTGGAAGCGTAACTGCAAGGAATATCTAGAGCAGTTACGAACTGCAAAGGGTATGTTCTATATTGAAATAAATGTTTCACTTAATACTACTTCTTGGGTATTGGATACCGGATGTATATCTCACATTTGCAATGATTTGCAGGTGATGACAAGAAGTCGCAGGTTTAGGATGGGTGAGACCCAGCTGAGGCTCGGAAATGGTTCCAGAGTTGAAGCAAAAGCCGTGGGAGATGTTTATTTATTTTTGCAGAACGGTTTTAAGTTACTTTTAAGAGATGTTTTATTTGTTCCGGATTTAATTAAAAACATTATTTCTGTTTCTATGCTTGATAGAGATGGTTATTCTTGCAATTTTGTGAATGGGATTTGCAATATTTACAAGAATGAATGTTTAATTGGAAATGGACAACTTGAAAACGATCTATACAACTTAAAACTAAAAGACGTTCCAATAAATTATGTTGATAAACCGGCAACAACAAACAAAAGGAAAATCGATAGCCAAAACCCGGCAAACCTTTGGCACGCTAGGCTAGGTCATATTTCCTCAAGGAGGATGAACAAGCTAGTGGGAGAGGGCATGTTTGATATGTCTGATATTAACTCTCTACCTACTTGTGAATCCTGCCTAAAAGGAAAAATGACTAAATCTCCTTTTAAGGGGAAACCTGAGCGTAGTCAAAATCTGTTGGATTTGATCCATACAGATGTTTGTGGTCCATTTAGAGTTGGGACTCAATATGGCCACACCTACTTCATTACCTTTACTGATGATTATTCAAGGTATGGGTATTTATATTTAATGAAATATAAGTCTGAAGCATTTGAAAAGTTCAAAGAATTCAAGGCTGAAGTAGAAAACAAGCTAGGTAAAAGTATTAAAGCACTTCGATCGGATCGAGGTGGAGAATACTTGAGTACCGAGTTTTTGGACTATCTAAAAGAGAATGGGATTCTCTCTCAGTGGACTCCACCTATGACACCACAGCTTAATGGTGTATCGGAGCGTCGTAATCGAACTTTGTTGGACATGGTTCGATCCATGATGAGCTTCACTGAGCTTCCACCTTCGTTTTGGGGCTATGCGCTTGAAACGGTGGTATTGTTGTTGAACAACGTCCACACTAAAGCAGTGGACAAAACACCATACGAGTTATGGAATGGCAAAGCTCCTAAGTATTCGTACTTAAGGATTTGGGGATGTCCTGCTTACGTGAAGCGGAAAGTGGGAGATAAGTTGGATAGTCGATCCAGCTTATGTTATTTTGTAGGGTATCCGAAGAATTCAATCGGATATTATTTCTATTATCCTGCTGAAACAAAGGTGTTTGTTTCAAGGAATGCCACCTTCTTGGAGAATGAGTTCTTATTGGATAAGAAAGGCGAGATGATGGAACTCGAAGAAATTCGAGAAGAACCCGAAATACAAAATAACGATCCTACACCTCAGGAACCATTGCTGGACACGCCTGTACCTAGAAGATCCGAGAGGACTTCTAGACCTCCTATTCGATATGGTCTTCTTCTTGAAGGGGATCAAGATGAACCCGATATTGGATGTGATCCAAGAAACTTCAAGGAAGAAATTTCTGATGCGGATTCAAATTTATGGCTTGAAGCTATGCAGTCGGAAATAGATTCGATGCATACAAACCAAGTTTGGTCTTTAGTAGATCCTCCCGATGGAATTGTTCCAATAGGGTGTAAATGGATCTACAAAAGAAAGCTTGGGCCTGATGGTAAGGTATTGACCTACAAGGCGCGATTGGTGGCAAAAGGTTATACTCAAAGACAAGGAGTTGACTATGATGAAACCTTTTCACCAGTTGCAATGTTCAAGTCCATAAGAATCCTTATTGCCATAGCTGCATGGTATGACTATGAGATATGGCAAATGGATGTGAAGACTGCTTTTCTTAATGGAGACATTAAGGAAGAAATCTATATGAAGCAGCCTGAGGGGTACACATCCATGGGAAGCGAGCATAAGGTATGCAAGCTTCAGAGATCAATTTATGGTCTAAAACAAGCATCAAGAAGTTGGAACCAAAAATTTGATGAAACAATAAAAGATTTTGGTTTCATCAAGAATCCGGAGGAACCATGCGTGTACAAGAAAGTAGTTAAGGATGCAGTGACATTCTTAGTACTTTATGTTGATGACATCCTACTCATTGGGAATGATGTAGGGATGTTGCAGTCAACAAAGATATGGTTATCAGGTAGATTCTCGATGAAGGATTTGGGTGAGGCATCCTATATTCTTGGGATACAGATCTATAGAGATAGATCTAAGAGAATGATAGGACTCACTCAATCAACCTAAATCGACACCATATTGAAACAGTTTTCAATGGATGGGTCCAAGAGAGGACATCTACCCATGTGTCATGGAATTTCTCTATCCAAGTCTATGTGTCCCAAGACTGATGAAGAGATAGAGAAAATGACACATGTACCATATGCGTCAGCCATAGGTAGTATCATGTATGGGATGATATCTACCAGACCGGATGTAGCATTTGCTCTGAGTGTCACGAGCAGATATCAAGCTAATCCCGGTCAAATTCATTGGAAAGCCGTGAAGGATATTCTTAAGTACTTCCGAAGGACTAAGAATATGTTCATGGTATATGGAGGAAGAGAACTAAAATTGGAAGGCTATACCGACTCTAGCTTCCAAAGTGACGTGGATGACTCGAAGTCAACCTCTGGATTTTTGTTCATGCTCAATGGCGGTGCTGTCTCTTGGAAGATTTCCAAGCAGGACACCACAGCGGATTCTACCACTGAAGCTGAATACATTGCAGCATCAGCTGCTGCTAAAGAGGCCGTTTGGATGAGGAATTTCGTCCAAGAGTTGGGCGTCATTCCTGAAGTTGTTGGTCCAGTCCCGGTGTACTGTGACAACACGGGTGCCGTTGCTCAGGCAAAGGAACCAAGGTCTCATCAAAGATCCAAACACGTACTGAGGAAATACCACATCATCCGGGAGATTGTGGAAAGAGGAGACATCACTGTCGAAAGAGTGGCCTCTGCAGACAATATCGCTGATCCACTTACTAAGCCCTTGCCAGGACCATTATTTGACAAACATCGCGAAGCAATGGGTCTTCGTAGTATGACTAGTTGGCTATAGGGCAAGTGGGAGATTGAAAGAGTGGGTGCCCAGTGAGCCAACTTGTGGCTAAGGGCTTTGATGACTCTTTGTATAAACAATCTTTTGTTTAATATAATTTACACTTTTATTAATGGCAATGACTTTGTCTTTCTTCATATTGTGATATTGTGATATACTATTGTTGCTTTGATAAAGACCTTGAATATACTGTAGTGTATGTAAGATGTGGTAGAACATGGAGATGTCTATCATGAAACACATCTTATAGTCACTGTATATTCTAAACTGTTCCTAGTCGATTGAGCCGTCCGATAATAAGGATAAGGATCGCTCGAGTTTGAGACTAGCATTTGCGATGCAGAGTACCACGTTTCATTGGTAAGAAACATAGAGATGTTCGAAGCATGCAAATGGATATTCATATGATGAATGATCGAACTACCCTATCCGGACTTTCCAAGTGGTTATCACTTATCGAGTGGATAAAGTCCGCGGTTTTGGTTGTACACCATTAGTCCTTACTACTTGAGACATCATTGAGACTCTATATGCTAGTACTGTGCTTTGACTCGTTTACCGACTCTATTGGGGTCATCAGGTGTCGGGATTGGGTACAGTTACAACACATATAGGAGTCGATGCTTTGTTGTCAAGGATTCACCACATACTTGCGAGTGTGGATATCCTATGCGATCTGAGGAGATATTAGTGTGACGAATCTCTGGCCAGAGTACATGATGTGATTTAAGAAATGGTTTCTTAGTAGCACATGCGATGTCACTATTTGATCTTCAAGATGCATTGCATAGTTATCGAATCTCGAGCAACTCTCGATATACCAATGGTTGTTGATTCGATCGGGATATATGGATGAAGGGACCGTACTGTATGCTAACCAAAATCTACTGGTTCTTGTAGGCACTATCAGTGATACCTAGGGAATCATGGGGCGATGTTGCTAGGCGCTCATACCATGATTCGATGGGCAAGTCGGAAATTGTTGTTCCGAGTCACAAGGAGTTGTGAGCCCACGGCTAGCTGTATCCCTGAACCATTGAGGGTCACACAGTGTAATGGATTTTTAATCCCCGTTGAGATAGTTAAATTTAAAGAGTTAAATTTAATGAACGAAGAAGTTGGACTTCTTATTTAAGAGTAGAGGAGTAAGATTTCCTAAAATGACATAGGGATGACCATTTTTGGAAATCACTGAATTCGGATTCAGAAAAATTTATCTTGACTTTAAAAGGTGCAGAAATGGTTTCTGTGCACATTGGTGAAATCGGTTTATCAATCGGAGTCACGATGAATTTTATATTAATTTCTGAACATGCGGGCTTTGCTTGTCGGGCTTGAACTTATGACTAATGGGCCCTAAACTGTTAGTGGCCTACATTATAAATAAGTTATTGCAGTACAGAAATTACACACAATAGGTCACAATTTTCGAAAACCCTAAGTATTTTTCTAAAAAGTGGCCGCCCCCCTCCCTCTCTCTGTCAGAAAAATCCAGCCTGTGATTTTGAATTACAGTCTGGTTTAACGGATCAAATTCGTTAATCTCTTCGTAGAAAACTTCTGATAGATTTTCTAGTGCAATCTATCAAAGGGATTAAATCTCTGTTCGTGGACCTGATTGAAGAACAGTTCGTCCATCAGTTCCAGGGATATACAACAAGAGCAGAGAAATCTGTTGGTGTCCAAAATCTCAATTCGAGATTAAAGGTAAAATTTTATAATTGTTATTCAATTTTACACACACAATTTAATCGTAAGGTTGATACCTATTATGGAATCGTTCCATACAAAATTTTTTAAACTTCCGCTGCACCGGGTATCAATCCTAATTGATCTGATCGCCGCGTTCTCCAACAAGTTCATCTTCTGATGATGATGAGTTCTCTGCCTCAGAGACTCAAATCTCTATTCCTGTTGTCAAGGAAGATGTATCTGCATTTGTTGCTGTTGATTAGACTTCCACACCTGCTCCTCTTGTTTTCTCAGATGATGAGGAAATTTCAATAGCCCAAAAGGGGGAGAAGAAAGTGAAGCTAGAGAAGAAGAAGAAGAAAAAGCAGAAGCTGATGGCTCATCTGAAAGCAATCAATTCTAGATTTGCTTTAGTTATTTTAGTTTATCTTTTATTATTGCTTTTGTTGCTCCTAATCAAAACTTTTTTTTGTGATTTTATATCTGATATTTTTTTTGTTGTTTCCCCTTGCACTTATGTTTTTTGATATAGAGTGTCGTCGCTAGATGTTGTCAACATCTCATGACAACACCTCTTCTTACACTTAGGGGGAGAATTTGTTTTAGTATTCAGGGAGAGTTTTGATTAAGGGAGAGCTAAGTTGATTTGTTTTTGGATTAAATGGGTTTTGTCCAGAAAGACAAAAAAATGGGAGATTGAAAGGAATATTTATTCCTTAAAATTCCATATTTCTAAATAGATTTTATTTTAAAGTATTTTGCCTTTCTTGGACATGAAGTATCTTTTGGATATATTGTTTAAATATTAGTTTCCCTGTTTAAATAAGAATTGAGATATTATGATTAATTATCATATCATATTTAACATATATATCTTATGTTTTGCAGATTTGATATGATCAAATCTAGGAGAATCCTATGCATACATGTAAAGCAAGATATCTAGGATTCTAGCCTATATATGAGATAGGCGCATACAAGCAAAGGACACCAATCGAGAAATAGGGAGAGTCGACTGTGAGAACCTACGTACGTATATTGTGAGAAAGCTGAAGATTTCTCTGAAGCTTATTTTGGTCGTGTTCTTACTTGTTGCCTTGAAGAATTGAAGAACACTTGAAGAATAAAGATCAAAGATTGTTTCGTCTCTACAAGTTTTGGCATCAAGATTTTTCTCCTTACTTCGTTTTCTTTAATCTATTTCATATAGAATTTTTAGAAGAACTTTTACTCTTTATTTTATCATATGTTTTGAGAAATTGATTTTTACAATGATCACTAGTTTTAGAGTTTGTAAAACTCTTTGAATTATTTTCTAGTGAAGTTTTTCCCTGAGGCGCTGCAAGAGTATTTTATACTCTTGGTTAAATCATTTGAGTCTATTTATTTGGTTGCTTGTTTATATTATTCACTTTTAAATTTTATTCCGCTGCAAATTACACATGGTGTTATTGTAGGTGTTGTCAACACCTTGTGACAACACCTCAAACTGGTTATGTGCAACCCCCATTCCCTTACAATAAGCTCTGTTCTTGAGCTTGGATTTGTTCTGTTGGTGATTAATAAAGTGGTTGTGTTGCTCTCCCGTGGACGTAGGAAAATTCCTTTCGGAACCACGTAAACACTTGTGTTGTTTATTTTCTTTCGCGTGAGTTGTGGTTCGATCTGTGTGGGTTGGGTTTTATCTGTTTTTGGGATTGTGTTCTTACTTGTCTGGTAATTCTCGGAATATCGAATTCTTATGGATTGATTCCTAAAAAGTAGCGCTGTCCATGGGAAACTCAAGCAAAGATGGTGGGATCAATGAAGTTTGATATTGAGAAATTCACGGGCAAGAACAATTTCTCTCTCTGGAGAATTAATATGCGGGCCGGCAATCCTGATACAACAAGGATTGGTGGAGGCTCTTAAGAAGAAGGATGAGATGTCTGATGAGATAAATAATAAGGATGAATTTCTCGAGAAAGCACACAATGCGATTATTCTTTGTCTGGAAGGTAGACCTCTTCGGGAGGTGGCCAGAGAAGAATCTGCATCGGCTGTGTGGCTTAAACTTGAGAATCTATACATGACAAAATCCCTCGCTAACCGTCTATACATGAAACAGAGGTTGGGAGTGATCGCCGATGCCAAGAGGTTTCACAGAAAATGAGCGGCTCCTGGTAGGCTTCTAGGCGGAGGGAGACATGAATGAACCGATCCTGCCGGAATGAGAGGGATTCTAAGACTGTGTAGGTATGAGACTGCATAATTGAGGTGAGTTTAAAAGATTTCATATGTACTACTCATATCAAAAAGGTGCATTTTTTTTTCGGGAGCTCATCATATAAGAATTCCAAAGTTAAGCGTGCTTGACTTGGGGCAATAATAGGATAGGTGACCCCCTGGGAATTTTCTTAAGGTGCGTGTGAGTGTGGACATAAGCATGCTGGAAAGACTCTTCTTGATACAGTGGTTCGTTACAAATGGTATCTGAGCCAGGTTCATGTGACGCCCGGGGCTGAGGAGGCGGGGAGTGATCGCCGGTGCCAATAGGTTGCACGGACAATGAGCGGCTCCCGGTAGGCTTCTAGGAGGAGAGAGACATGAATGAACCGATCCTACCGAAATGAGAGGGATTCTGAGACTGTGTAGGTATGGGACTACATCATTGAGGAGAGTTTAAAATATTTCTTATGTACTACTCATATCAAGAAGGTGCATTTTCTTTTCGTGATCTCATCATATAAGAACTCCAAAGTTAAGCATTCTTGACTTGGGGCAATTATAGGATGGGTGACCCCCTGGAAAGTTTCTCAGGGTGCGTGTGAGTGAGGACATAAGCATGCTGGAAAGACCCGTCTTGATACAGTGGGTCGTTACAAATGGTATCAAAGAGGACCTCCCTTAGTACGGTTTGGTTCGGGGATGAACCAATCGGAAGCTGGTGTGCATGTGACGCTCCAAGCTGAGGAGGCGGGGAGTGATCGCCCGTGCCAAGAGGTTGCACGAACAATGAGCGGCTCCCGGTAGGCTTCTAGGCGGAGGAAGACATGAATGAACCTATCCTGGCGGAATGAGAGGGATTCTGAGACTGTGTAGGTATGGGACTGCATAGTTGAGGAGAGTTTAAAAGATTTTATATGTACTACTCATATTAAGAAGGTGCATCTTCTTTTTGGGAGCTCATCATATAAGAAATCCAAAGTTAAGCATGCTTGACTTGGGGCAATTATATGATGGGTGACCCCTGGGAAGTTTCTCAGGGTGCGTGTGAGTGAGGACATAAGCACGTTGGAAAGACATGTCTTGATACAGTGGTCGTTATAGTATTTTTTTTTATCAAGGATGAGAAGAACCTGGAAGACCAGATCGAAGAATTCACCAATATATTGGATGACTTGGAGAATATTGAAGTAAAGCTTGAGGATGAAGATCGGGCTTTGATACTTTTGAATGCACTTCCAAAAGCATATGAAAATTTCAGAGATGCTTTGCTATATGGAAGAGAACAAATGATAACATTGAAAGAATTTATGTCTGCTATTCAATCCAAGGAACATAAGAGAAAGTTAAACACAAACACTGAATCACATGGAGAAGGTCTTACGGCGAGGGGAAGAAGTGATAAGAGGTCATCCTGTGGGAAATACAGGCCAAATTCCAGATCGAAGAGTCAAGGAAGATACCAGAATAGAAACTTGGTTAATATGAAGTGTTATGCCTATCAAAAGGTTGGACATCTAAGAAGAGATTGTTCGGAAAGGAAAGGGAAGCAACAGGAAAAACCCAAGGAAGATGGTACTCTGGCCATAGCTTAAGATGGATATGACTCAGCAGAAGTATTGGCGGTTTCTAAAATTATCAAAACCACGAATGGATACTGGATTCAGGATGATCCTTTCACATGTGTCCTATAAGATCTTGGTTTGAAAAACTGGAGGAATCAGATGAGGGCATGGTAATGTTGGGGAATAATCAGTCATGCAGGATAAAAGGCTCTGAAAATATCAGAATAAGGATGCATGATGGGATCGACAGAGTACTCACCAAGGTGAGGTATGTGCCCGAGTTGAAGAGAAACTTGATATCATTGGGAACACTTGATGCTCAGGGATATTCATTTAAATCAGGAGCAGAAAGTATCTCAGTGTCAAAAGGATCTTTGGTTGTTATGAAGGCTGTCAAAAGGAACCTCCTGTATGTACTAAAAGGTGACATGATTATTGGAAGTAGAACAAGTATTCAGGAACAGCAGGACATAACCAAGCTATGACATCTAAGGCTTGGAGATGTAAGTGAGAAGGGATTACATGAGCTGTCTAAACAGGGTCTGTTAGGTGGAGATAAGATTGAATCATTGGAGTTGTGTGATAGCTGTGCTTTTGGGAAATCAAAAAGAGTATCATCTGGTCAAGGAAATCACACAACTGAGCAACCATTGACCTACATTCATTCAGATCTATGGGGTCCTTCTCGGACAAAAACTCATGGTGAAGGCAGATACTTCATGTCTTTGATAGATGATTACTCAAGGAGAGTATGGATATTCATCTTAAAGACTAAGGATGAAGCATATGACAAGTTCAGAGAATGACTGCTGGCAGTTGAGAACAAGAGTGATCAAAGAGTTAAACACCTTACAACAGATAATGGGCTGGAGTACTTATCAGATAATTTTGTCAAGCTATGTAAGGAAAAAGGCATTACCAGACACAGAACAGTGATAGGAACACCACAACAGAACGGCCTGGCACAGAAAATAAACAGAACTCTTTTGGAAAGGGTCAGATGTATGTTGATAAATGCTTCTCTACCTTAGTCCTTCTGGGGAGAAGCATTATCTACTGTGTGCTATTTGGTCAACAGGTGTCCATCCAGCGCAATTGGTTTCAAGACATCAATGGAGAAGTGGAGTGGAACACCTGTAGACTATTCAAACTTGAGGGTATTTGGATGTCTTGCATATGCTCATCTGAAATAGGACAAGTTGGAAGCAAGGGAAGTCAGATGTATATTCATTGGGTATCCGGATGGTGTGAAGGGTTATAAAGTTTTGAACCTGGAGTCAAGAGGTCCAAAGTGATTCAACACTATGGATGTAAAGTTTGATGAATCCAAACAGGGATATAAAATGAATACAGATGGAAAGGAAAGTCAGATCAGTGTGAATGATATACTACCAATTGAGGTGGAGTCTTCTGTGCCAGATGAAGATTCAGAAGAGATGCAAGATGAGAATGTGACAGCGAGTGATCCAAACGAGGATTTGAGTATTTATAATCTTGCAAGATATAGAACCAGAATGGATACCAGAGCTCCTAAGAGGTTTGGTGAATCTGATCTAGCTTGGTATGCACTTACAGTAGCTGAGGAGGTGGAGTATTCAGAGCCAAATACATATGATGAAGCTATGACGAGTAAACATAAAAACAAGTGGATTGAAGATATGAATGAAGAGATGAACTCACTTGAGATGAATCAAACCTGGACGGTAGTAGACAGACCAAAGCATCAAAAGACATTGGGATGCAAATGGATCTATAAACAGAAGGAAGGAACTCCTGGTACAGATCAGATCAAGTATAAAGCCAGATTGGTTGCAAAGGGTTTTGGTCAGGTAGAAGGAATAGATTTAAATGAAGTCTATTCTCCAGTGGTCAAACATTGTTCCATCCGAATTATGTTAGAACTGGTGAACCAGCTCGATTTGAAGCTTGAGCAGATGGATGTGAAAACTGCGTTTCTACATGCTGACCTAGAAGAAACCATATATATGGAACAACCTTAGGGCTTCATACATCAGAAAACACAGAACAAGGTCTGCTTAATGAGGAAATCATTGTATGGGCTCAAGCAAAGTCCGAGGCAGTGGAATAGGAGGTTTGCTGAGTTCATGATTGGTATTGGTTTTGTGAGAAGACAATATGACATATGTGTCTATCTGAAGAAGAATAAAGGGCAGGTTATCTTGTATCTACTGATTTTTGTTGATGATATATTGATTGCAAGTAAAAGTAGGACAAAGATATCATCCTTGAAACAACAGCTCAACTCAGAGTTTGAGATGAAAGATCTGGGAGAAGCGAAGAGAATTTTGGGCATGGGCATAGTGAGAAACGGGAAAAGACAGGAGATTCATCTGAGTCAGAAGAACTATTTGAAGAAGGTTGTTCTGAGGTATAACATGAATCAAACAAAATTTTTCTTGACCCTTCTGGGACATCATTTGAAGCTATCTGCGAATCAGTCACCTGAAAGTGAGGAAGACAAGATGAAGATGGCTGGTATTCCATATGCTAGTGGAGTGGGAAGTCACATATATGGAATGATGTGTAGTAGGCCTGATCTGGCATACACAATCAGTGTTGTGTCAATATTTATTGCTAATTCAGGTACATATCATTGGGAAGCTTGGGAGTGGATTCTCCGATATCTCATAAACACAACTGGGTTGGGGTTGATGTTTGAGAAACAACAAGATGGGATTGATCCGGTAGTTGGATATGTGGATTCAGATTTTTTCTGGGAACTTAGACACAAGAAAGACATTGACTGGATATGTGTTCACCTTTTATGGCAAAATGATCACCTGGAAGTCTAATCTACAGTCAGTGGTTGCCCTTTCTACCACTGAGGCAAAATTCATAGCTGTTACCGAGGCCATAAAAGAAGGATTGTGGTTAAAAGGGATGATAGAGTAGTTGGGTGAAAAACAAGATCAAGTTGTAGTACACTATGATAACCAAAGTTCAATACACTTGACGAAACACCAAGTCTATCATGAACGATCGAAACACATAGATGTGAAGATGCATTTCGTAAGAGATGTTATTGTAAAAGGAGATGCGATCCTTGTAAAGATAGAATCAGAAGAAAACCCTGCAGATGTTATGACAAAATCACTACCGTATGCTATGTTCAAGAAATGTTTGGACTTAGTTAATGCGGTGATTGGAAATTAGCCAATGGGGTTAGGATGGAGAGCAGCATTCAACCTGAATGAATCAAGGTGGATATTGTTGAAGTATGCTTCTATCAGATTGAATAAGAATAAAGAAGAGATCATATCAAATAGTGCAGATCAGATGAGTTCAGTGATCAGATGAATTCATGGTCCAGATCGAATACTGGGATCAAATCAAAGTGATGGTCATATGAGTCTTCAAATGAGTTCATGCAGATCGATTGCTTGAGTACTGTGACTTGGTTGGAAGTCAGATGAAATGTCCGAGAAGTTGTAAGCTTGAAGGCAGGTCAATGCAGATCGAAGTACGAGAGAAGATCAGACTGATGAATGAAGGCTTATCGGGTTGGACCATGTTGACTTTATAATTGGGCCGTAAGTTGGTGTTGACCTAAAGCACAAGATGAAATTCGGTTTATTTCTATATATAAGTAGATGAAAGCTGGCCGCAACGAACATAAAAAAAAATCAAAATTCTTCAGAATATATTGAGAGAGAAGAAGGAGAGATTTCGGAGGAGAAAACCAAAGCAAAGATTGTGACGGGAAGAATTCAAGTATAAAATTCTTGAATTGAGTCTGTATCTAGCTTGAGAGTTTATCTTAGTCTATCTCTGTAATAAGCTCTGTTTTTGAGCTTGGATTTGTTCTATTGGTGATTAATAAAGTGGTTGTGTTGCTCTCCTATGGACGTAGGAAAATTCCTTGCCGAACCACATAAACACTTGTTTTGTTTATTTGCTTTCGCGTGAGTTGTGGTTTGATCTGTGTGGGTTGGGTTTTATCTTTTTCTGAGATTGTGTTCTTACTTGTCTGGTAATTCTCGAAATATCGAATTCTTACGGATTTATTCCTAACAGTAACTTTTCCTAGCGCTTCGGCTGTTTCTAGTAGAGTAATGCACCTCAATGTTCAATTACTGTTATGGTTGAACGTTGTTAATGAGTTATTGTTTATGTTCTATTGTTATATAAATTAAAAATTAAAAAAAGACGACGCTTGGATTGATGTAATGTCGTTGACTTGAGTGTTGAGAAAAATGGCATGTTTTTAGTGACTTTATGTTGAAAAAGTTTCACTTTTCCACTCTAGTTTGAGAGATTAATGTAGAAACACATCATACATATATTAAAATAAAGGAGCTTTATGTAGGGTAAATGCTGAGGTTTGGTGTATGGTGTTAAATTTTATTTCTCAAATCAATGATTTATTTATGTGAAATCAAGAAAAGGGATGTTAATTACATAGGTTTTCATGTTAATTTTTATCCATGGATCTTATAAATTTCTCATGCATATTTTTTTTATTCCTAGGTTTTTAAAAAGTGCTTCATGTCTTCCTTTTAACATTGGCTTTGACGATTGGTTTTGTTTGGAAAATGAGACTTAGAAAATTTAGGACTATGAACTAAGATGGTGTTTGGTTAAACTTATTAAAAAGAGCTTATAAGCTTTAGAGCTTAAAAGCTGTTTTACGAGCTTATAAGCTGTTAGAACTTATTTTAAAAATAAGTTGTTAAAGTGTTTGGGTAAACTTATTTTAAATAACTTAAAGATGTTGATATGTTTGGTATTATAAGATCTTTTATTGTCAAAGTAAACAAAAAGGGTATAATTCTATGAAAATAATATTTTGAGTTATACACATACGAAAATAGTTTTAGAATAAACCTATATTAAAAAAATAAAATTATTTTAATATTTTATTTTTAGAAAAATTTATGTGATTTGTAATTTTTTTAAATAATATTTAATATTTAATAAGTGGAGGATAAGATAGAGATTTATTAAAATATTCAAGGATATTTTAGAGATATGAAATATTAAAATAAGATCTTTTTAAAAAAAGTACCTCCCCCCTTACTTTTTTAAAAACAGCTTATAAGCTGTCAAACAGCTTATTTTGACAGCTTATAAGCTGTTTTTTAAAAATTTTACCAAACACATTTTTAGAGCTTAAAAGCTCTAAAACAGCTTATAAGCTATTTGAAAGAGCTTTTAAGCTCTACCAAACACCCTCTAAATGATATAACTTTTGTGCAAGAAGAGGAAGTATTTTCAACAGTGAATGTTGTCATGCTGATGATTTTTCTGCCAAGGAAGAGGTTAATGATGCCAGTGAAGCTGTAGAAAGAAAAACAAAATGGAAAAGAGAAAGCTATCTGGGAACAAACCTGATAAGAAAACCGAGGAAAAGTATGTTCTTCTTTGATTTGATTTTTATTTATGTTACCGTACGTTGTCTGCATGCTTGGGTGCTAGGTATGCGATTGTAAGAAAGTATGTATGGATCAAATTTTATTATGATGGCTTTCTGAACCTTCGAGGTATTTTATTTTTATTCCACTAATTATTGCTATCAGATTTCGGGAATTATTGGTGATCTAAGGAGTGCGGCTTTTTTCTTGGATCCGTCGGAAGAGGAAGCTGGAAAGGTATCACGGGAGTAGCTTCACATATATGGTTCAACAATATATTCCACCGAAGATGCTGTAATTTCTGTAATCGTTCTGTTTTCTCATAGTTGTTATTCAATTTCTTGTGTGCATGAAATTAGGATTCGAATTTAGAATTTTGACTCATTTATAATACTAAAAAATTGTGAATTAAATTTTATTTTCGAATTTTTGGTAATTTATATTGAAAAATTTTATATTATTATTTTTTATTATACTTGAAAAATAACAAGGGTAAAAAAACGTTGTCTATTACATGTTTAAACCAGATATTAAATGCCATGTTGCTAAAAGTGCGGTCAAATACAATAGTTTTTCACCGTTGTCATTTTGAGCATACGACGGTTTTTAACCGTCGTATGCTCAACCGTTGTCTTTGACCGCATCGTATGCTCAACCGTTTTCTTTGATCGCACTTTTAACAACATGACCTTTAACATCGTTTTTACCCACCCTTTTAACAAGGGTTTTTCACCCTTGTCTATTATTATTTTTTTGTAGTGATTACTCTCAATCAGTCAAGCGAGATGGGACAAGAATCGGATGGAGATAATGGCAAGCAAACAGCGTGGACAGTATCAGATTATAAGCTCCTTGTATAGTATCATACAAAATCATGAGCAAAGATCCAACATGATGGGATCGGTTTTGGGGGTCGTTACTCTGCGAAACTGCTTAAAAGGTGAATGCTAACTTCCCAAGATCAAGTTTCTGTAGACGTTGACCCTTGAATCTACTGATTTGAGTTTATTTGAGGTTATTTAACTGAACTCCTTTCCTTTTCGCGTGTCTATGTTAATCAACCAACTTTAATTAAGTGCAGAATGAGGTCGAATAACGGATTGAACTTGTTTAAGATGGCTCGAATGATTGTGTGATCATTTGACAGAAACTTAAACAACACAAAAATTTGTTTATGGATGTTCGGAGCTCAATCTCCTATGTCATCTTTTCTTTCACCTCGGAAGGATTTACTTTAGAACAATTTGACTATTACAACACTTTGCAAAGCCTATTCCAAGACTAGGACATACACTCAACTACCTATCCTAGAACTTCTAGACTCAATAACTCAACCCTCAACTGATTCTTGTTACAACAAAGTTTGCAGCACCTTAACTGATAAACTAATACAACACTTTTATTACAACTCAATACTTTGCACAATGTGATCCTCACTGATCTGGTGCTCTAATATGCGTGCTTGTATTCTTCGGCTTTTTGATGAGTGAATATTTCTGAGTAAACTGAAAGTGTACAGTTTACCTCTTGATAACTTTAATATATTCATGAATTTTTTATAAAGTTGGATGCTTCTTCAAGCATCCCTTGATTTCTATTTATACTGGGATTTGTAACGGCTTTTTCAAATTCAAATAGTGGTCGTTGTCTTGTCTTGTCCTCGTACATCTTCTAAAATGATAATACACTGTTGTGCTTTGGCTTTTGCGGCGTTAGCTATGTACGGAAAAGTCTATATGCAGAATTAAGACTGATGTAATGAGTTCAGTTTGGGTTACACAGTATTTGGATAGTTTTAGTCTTGCAGTTGTTCAGCTTTGGTAATTTAGTTTGGCTCAGTAGAAGCTGTTTGGCTGTGAGAAACTGATTCAGTTTAGCTCCCTAAACTGAATTCAGTTTACTAAGTGAACATAGTTTGGTTGACTTGACTGCTTGATAATTTCAATTGAAATTTGGTCAAATTCAACTCATTTTATGTCTGCAGTTTTGCTCGAAAACGTTTTCAGTCTTCTTCTTCAGTTTTGCTCATGGACAAGTGCAGTTTACCTCTGAATTTTGCTTATGAAGTTTTGTCAACATCAAAACCACGTATGTTCCAAAAATTTCCCCTTTTTTGGAGTTGGCAAAACTCTTGACATGTATCTTTCATATTCGAGCATTGAAAATTATTCTAATGCATTGATTGTAATAGCACTCGACTACTTCTTCAGTTCTTCCTTCTAAAAGAGTGTTTTTGGCTTTGTTTGGTCAATCTTTTCACAAATTGCTACAAATTCTCCCCCTTTGTAAGTATAAAATTCTCCTTTAATGGGTGATGTCTCACTGCTCCAGATGTGAGAACTAAGCTTGAATACATCATCTATCTCGATTGATTTTCTTCTATATGTCAATTGTTTTTGACCCAAATGATATTAATTTTTGGTGATGGGTTGTGTTTCGACTAATAATACTTGTTGAAATTTGGTCTGCTCAGTCTGTCTTCTTTAGTTTGGGGTGCAAAACTGACTTAATCTGTTGACTTACTGCAACATGACTTCATCCCCCCCTCAAATGATGACTTCGATGTAAGGGTTATGTTGGAAAATATGTTGTCTATTCGTATTATCAAGATTACCTAAGAAGTTTATGGGAAAACATGATCATGTGTACGATTCTTCGTATTCTTACGGTATGTATATAAAAGAGATACATATTTCCTAAATTTGAGCAACGTATCAAACAATGAAAAATACACATTCAGCTCAAGTTAGTTTGGAAGCAATAAAGAATAAATCTGAGAGCATCGTCTCTAAGAAAACAGATTCTATCAAGACTAAAGTAAAGAAGTTGCAGTCTATCATGTCTGCTTCTCTTTCGCAAAAAAAGAAAAGAGACTGGAGAAATATAGGCAATGAATTGGCACTTCCAATTTTGAAGACATCTTTAGTTTTGAAGGTGTTTTCCTCTTAACGCTCATGAAGGAGCTATAGACTCTCAAAAAAATATTCTTTACTTTCGAGTTTCCGGAGGCATCTGCGGGTGAACTGGGCACCTGGATGAGCTTCTGGATGATGGAAGTAGAATGGGAGATTGATATTGTAAATCATCACTTATAAATAAAATCTATTTCTGTTTGCTATGAGGTTCCCTTTATTTCTATTCATGCAATATATTACTTAGAAATGATTGAAACTGACGTTGCATAAACATATTGGCATTCGCGAAGCAAACTGAATTAATAAAGCTATTTAATGCTTAAATTTAAAAGTTAAGGATAAGAAGGTTTAGTCATGAATCAAGATATGTGATTCAGTTGTTGTTTTCAAGATTTACGCAATCTTCAGCGAAATTTGTAAGACAGAAGTTCCCCCTTACTTCAGTTTCCCTCCAAAACTGATTTCCTTTCATTTTCTTACTACTATAGTTTGGGTTATTATATCAGTTTGGCTGCTCATTCCGTACTAATTCCTTGACTTATTATATTCCTGTCACCTGTAAGAACAGAATAAAACTATACTATGGTATCAAATTCTACATAGGACCTCGATGGAATAGTCATTTAGGAATCCAGAATTTGATTAACCAAACTGTTCTATCATTGATTGTATCCCATAAGGTTCGTGCTTGTGTCTTGTGTGCTTGTGAGGTAAATAATATTCACTAAACTGTGAGTGATGTGTATGATGAGCATTGTGTTGTGGGTGATGTGTTCGTGAATATTCTTTTAATGCAGTGTGTGATTTCATCTTTCCCTCATCATGAATCTTTCTGTATCCTTTTGGATCAAGATTTCTTCAGGGTCTACGGTTTCGTTGTCCAGTTATCAAGATGTGTTTGGTTTGACTGGATTTCCAGTCTTGCCTTGCACAAGAGCTCAGTGGCGCATATCCAATTTCAAATTTCCCAACATTGTTCGAAGTTTCAACAGTTTCATCATTCTGTGGGGTAAGACTACTCTGTTCATGTACAAAACTGGGTTTGACAAAGTGAATGCACTTTCCTTTGCACATATTCAGTTTTGGTTGAGTGCTTGTCTCAGTGGGTCTGCAGGTCTTGTCACTAAACCTGAGACCAGTTTTGTCTCCAATAGGCTTTTGTGACTCTTGCAATTCTGTCAATAAGGCTGAGGACTTATTCCAAGTTTGAATAAGTTCAATTTGTAGCTTATCATTTTCTGTCTTGAGCTCAGAAATCTCTGTCTCTAGACTGATCTTCTCAACTGACATTTCTCAGTCGGTTTTAGTTGAGCAGTCTGGCAAATCATTTTGCTTTGCTTTGACTTCCTCAATATCTAAGCACAGTCTTTGGTACTCATGTGAGGCCTCTATTCTAATCATCTAATCTTAGGATAAAGCAAACGATCATCGCAATTAACCAATAAGAATTACAGAATAAATTTTTTTTTAAGAACAGTGCTCGCTCGATCGGTAAAATCTTATCGATCTAGCGGGCCATCTACTCCAAGTCTCTACCGAGACTTTACAAAGGCCCCCACTAGATCGGTAAAATCTTACCGATCGAGCGGACAGAAATGCTCAAACTTTCTGCCTCAGCTCAGGGGTGCTCGCTCGATCGGTAATATTCAACCGATCGAGCGAGACTGTTCTGTACAAACTTTTCTGGTTTTGTTTCAAAAATTCAATCTCCAACTCAATCAATTCAACAACAACATTTAATCCCATTCAACAAGATACAAAAGGATAAAAGTCTAGAGTTATAAAATTCTTCCAAATAGAACATGCATCAGTTCCAACTATTAAAAAAAAATACATCACAAGTTCGAACCACAAGTTTGACTTCTAAAACCAAAGACCTCACTTCTATCCATTCAACCACCTAGCCATGCTGCCTCTGACTCGGTCCTGCCCCACCTGTTGCCAAGTACACATACAAACCAAGATAACAGCCGAATAAATCCGGTGAGAATAATATTCCCAGTAAAAGAGACTAACATGCAATATCACATAAACATATCAAAACATGAAATGCATCAACTTCCACGTAATATATCAACTAAAGATATATATAAGAAATCCATTCAAATACAAAATTAAAATGATATTCATGACTTTAAAATTTCAGGATTATCAGACTCAGATAATCGAAATGCAATTCTTCTCTTCTTTTTCTTCGGTTGGGATCCCGAGGTTAAAATATCCAACAATCACACCGAACTCCCCTTTTGAGGTGGACGAGGTATACTTTAATCCTCTAGACTCCAGAGCATCATAGTGAGTTAATCGACAAGGTAGTAAATCGCCTACCAAAGCCACTCAACTACAATCCATAGATCGTCTAAATCAAAATGAATAATCAATAGGCTCAATATGAATGCATATGAATTCTCATGCATTAAAATATAAAATCAAATAACTATTCAAACATGCAAGTATGTGATTTTCTCCTAAGACACTCGAATCAATCCAAATTCGAGTTAATCGTCCCATTCCATTCCAAAGTTGTCCTATACCTTCTCGTCGTTTCACAATCTTCAATCTGTAAAACAAAAAAATCTTAATTCAATAATCATTCGAGCTCTACAATCGATAATAAAAAAATTGATACTATATCGGCTTCGATCTTCCAACTATCCAATTTCTGCAAATCTCGCAACTCAACGGCCTTCAAACAATTCTGTAAAAGAATTAATAAAGGCTCTAGATCAGAATTGACATTCAAACTTGACTTAAAACGGCTCAAATTGAATCAACCCAGATGATAATCCAAAAACACAAAACCAGCGGCATAATGGTTATGTTCTGATCAAACCGGAAATGCAGTCAGCATAATATCAATCCCATGAACTCAAACCAATATCAAAACAACCAATACAACTCAAATATAACACATCTCAAAATCCAATATTTTGAAAAACACCAATAAATTCAAAACAAATCCAAACGACGCCCTTTTTCAATTCCAGCTGAGAATAAACGATAAGAACTATCTCAATAACATCATTCCCGAAAAAAATCAAATTCCAACTACATCCGAAAAATAAAACATAACTGATCAGAGAGAAACTTACGATAGAACGAAGCTCTCAATGTCGTGATCGCTAAACTGCCTTCATAAATAAATTCCAACGGATGGATCGACCGGAAACTGAAATCTGAAAGCTCGAAGAAGCTTGGGGGCATTAATAATGGAGGGAGGCGGCTTGGAGGAGGTGATGGGGAAGAAGAATAAGTCAAAAGGAGCTTATATATTATAACAAATTGTCCAAATTTGCATTTTAGTCCCTGAAAAATCCGAAAATTGCACAATAGACCTCGATAAATAAAAAGTTGGCTCTCGAATTTTGCAAAATCTGATTATCTCAAATATACTCAATTAAGATAATTTTAGGGTGTTACAAATTCTCCCCCTCTAATAATAGATTTTGTCCTCGAAATCGAATCAAAAAAATCACATAAGATAGAATAAAGAATCATAGAAGAATTAAGAACTCACGTCAGACAAATAACTCCGGAAATCTCTATCGCATATCTGATTCTGTCTCTCAAGTCGCTTCCTCGACTTCGTTACGACTCCATTGAACCTTCACCAACGGAATCGACTTGGTTCTGAGTTGCTTTTCCTTCCGATCAAGAATCTGAATAGTTTGTTCGAATTAACTCAGCGACATGTCAAGCTCGGCCTCGTTATGCTGAAGAATATGAGAATGATCGGGATGATACTTCCGTAGCATAAAGATGTGAAAAACGTCGTGAATACTAGATAAATAAGGAGGAAGAGCTAATCTGTAGGCAAGATCACCGAACTTCTCCTGAATTTCATACGGACCGTTGAATCTAGGTGACAACTTCCCTCTCTTCCTGAATGTAACCGTGCCTCTGAAAGGAGAAATCTTAAAGAATACTCGGTCTCCCTGATCGAAGCTTAGAAGTCTACGTCTGATATTCACATACTTCACCAGTCTGTCCTAAGCAGTCATCATTCTCAAACGAATAATCTTCACCTGTTCAGCCATGTCACGAATCATATCTTGTCCCAAGTCCGGGGTCTCAAACATCTCATCCCAGTATAAAGGAGATCTGCACTTCTTTCCGTGCAACACTTAGAATGGTGACATTCCTATACTCATCTGGAAGCTGTTGTTGTACGAAAACTCCACAAGAGGCAACAAATCTTGCCAACTAGTGCCAAAATCAAGCACTATTGCTCGAAGCATATCCTCCAGAGTCTGAATCGTCCGCTCTGATTGACCGTTGGTCTGAGGATGGTAAGCTGTACTCAAGTGCAAACGAGTACCAAGAGCCTCCTGTAGGCTATGCGAGAAGTGAGTAGTAAACCGAGGATCTCGGTCTGAAACAATCAATCTTGGCACACCGTGCAATCTGACAATCTCTCTGACATACAACTCGTCCATCTGATTGTGACGATATGTCATCCTATACGGGATGAAACAGGCAGACTTCGTCAAACGGTCAATCACTACCCAAATTGCATCACAACCTCGGACTGAACTCGGTAGCTTCGTGACGAGATCCATAGAGATATGATCTCATTTTCATTCCAGAACAGATAAACTGTGCAGAAGACCACCCGACCTCTTTCTCTCGGCTTTCACCTGCTGACAGTTCAAACAACGCGATACAAACCTCGTGACATCACTTTTCATCTTCTTCCACCAAAACTAATCTCTCAAATCGTTATACATCTTCTGGCCACCAGGATGAACACTGAACCGACTGTAATGTGCCTCACGAAGAATACGCTGTCTCAACTCAGAAATATCAGGCACGACAATACGGTTATTCACAAATAAAACATCATCCCTGACCTGAAACTCAGATTGATGTCCCGATCTGACTTTCTCTATCGAATTCTGAATACTCACATCGGATTTCTCTGCTTCTCTTATCGCTACAAATAACTCTGGCTCGGCTCAAATGGCACAAACTCGAATAGATCTCCTATCAGTTTTGAAATCTAAGCCAGAAGTGCAACAGTCATCGATTAATTAAGAAACACCGATAGTAGACAGAGATAGGGAACAAAGTTTTCGACTCAACGCATCTGCAGCTGCATTCGATTTTCCCGGATAGTACTTGATTTCGCAGTTGAAATCCTACAACAAATCTAACCATCTCCTCTATCTCATATTCAGTTCAGATTGTGAAAACAAATATTTCAGGCTCTTATGATTAGAAAAGATCTCAAAAGACTCACCGTATAGATAGTGATGCCATATCTTCAAGGCAAATACAATAGCAGCGAGTTCAAGATCATGAACTGGATAACGAGTCTCATGCGGTTTCAACTTCCTTGATGCATAAGCTATCACGTGCTTCCTCTACATAAGGACACAACCAAGACCTAAATGAGAAGCATCGCAATACACCATAAACCCTCCAATACCTGATGGAATAGAAAGAATCGGAGCGCTAGTCATTCTCTTCTTCAGATAAATGAAACTGGCCTCACACTCTTCAGTCCAAACAAAAGGCGCGTTCTTCTGAGTCATCTGGGTAATTGGCTTCGCAATAGATGAGAAACCCTGGATGAATCTGCGATAGTAACCCGCTAAACCCATAAAACTTCGAATTTCAGGCACATAAGTCGTCCTACGCCAGTTCATAACTACCTCGATCTTGCTGGGATCGACAAAAATTCCATCTCCAGAGATAATATGACCAAGATAAACGACTCGGTCTAACCAAAACTCGCACTTCGACAGTTTGGCATACAATTACTCGGCCCTCAAAATCTGCAAGACGGTCCTCAAATGCTTTGCATGGTCAGAACGGCTCTTCGAATAGATAAGAATTTTATCAATGAAAATAATTACAAACTCATCTAACTACCTCTGAAAGATACGGTTCATTAATCTCATAAAAACTGCTGGAGCGTTTGTCAAACCGAACGGCATGACAATAAACTGAAAGTGGCCATACCTAGTTCTAAAGGAAGTCTTAGGAACATCTTGATCACGAACCCTCAGTTGATGATATCCGGACCTCAAGTCAATTTTCGAATAAACACATGAACCTTGTAACTGATCAAAAAGATCATCTATTCGGGGTAAGGGATACCTGTTCTTTACTGTCGCTTGATTCAATTGGCGGTAGTCAATGCAGAGTCTCATAGAACCATCTTTCTTAAGTACGAAAAGTACCGGAGCACCCTAAGGTGATACACTAGGTCGAATGTATCCCTTAGAAATCAAATCCTCCAACTGCTCCTTCAATTCCTTCAATTCGATCGGATCCATTCGATATGGAGCTTTGGAAATTGGCTGAGTACCTGACAATAGTTCAATACTTAATTCTACCTCACGGATAGGCGGCAATCCAGGAATCTCATCCGGGAATACGTCAGGAAACTCTCTAACCACTGGTATGTCATTCAACCCAGGGCTAGACTTCAAAACATCCATGGCATAAATAAAAAATCCTTCTTCTCCTTTCTGTAACAGTCGAGTCATAAACATAACAAAAATCAAAGGAATTTTGGATCGAGAACCCTTACCAAAGAATTTTCAATCATCTGCCATCTTCGGTCTGAATCTGACTACCTTATGAAAACAATCGAATGTAGCCCTGTACTTGGTCAAAACATCTATACCAACAATGCAATCGAAATCGGATAACACCATTACAATACAATCAAATTCAATCACATTCTCATCAAAAAGAAGTTCACGGTTCCTGACTAACCTCATGGAAACAATTCCTCCACCCAAAGGTGAATTAGAAACTACAGCAGGAAAAGGCTCGCAAGGCAAGGCATGTATCAAAACAAATTTCTCAGAAATAAAGGAGTGAGATGCACCCGTATCAATCGAAACATGAGCAGGATAACCAAATATCGAACAGTTACCTGCTATGACGTCATCTGGCGCTGCTTGAGCTTGGTCCTCATTCAAGGCGAAAACTCTAGCCTGCTGTCTAGGAGGTTGATTTGTGTTCTGCCCACCTCCTGTCTACTCTGCTGTGGTGGCTGAAAGGAATGAATAGTAGATTCTTGCCTCTCGGGCTGAGCTGACTGTCTCGACGAACTCCCACTTTGGGACCTCTCAGGAACACGCTGAGGACAGAATCTTGCGTAGTGTCCAGACTGTTGACAGATATAACAAATCCCAAACACACCTCTACACTGATCACTGGAGTGGCAACCTCCACAATTGTTACAAGTTCCTCCAGAGGATCCTGAACTCTGTCCTGAACTGTACTGCTTCGATACACCTGAACTCGAAGAACTGTTCCTTGATTTCTTAAACTATTTTCCCTTCGGACGATAGTAATCCTTTCTGTTGCCTCCACTGCTACCACCCTCGGATCTCTGAGACTAATTCTGATATTGGTACGGTTGGGTCTGAAACTATCTCTGTTGCTGTTGAGATGAAAACTTATTCCCTCTCTGTCTCATCAATCATGCCTCAGCACCCTTGGCCTGATCCATCCATTGCATCAGCAATGTTATTGGGTCTCCCAGTATTCACAAGAGTAAAGATATCAGGATTCAAGCCGTTAATGAATTGGTCAGCCTTGGCTTCCTCATTGTCAGCAATGTGTGGTGCAAAACGCAACAGACTATCAAACTTAGTGACATAATCTTCAATATTCATGTTCCTCTGTCTTAGATTCGCAAACTCTGCACCCTTATCTTTTCTATAAGAAATTGGGAAAAACCTCTTATAAAATTCTGATTTGAAAGGATTCCAGGTGATGGCCGTACCTCGGTTCTCAATTGCCTTCTTTGTCGTGATCCACCAATTCTTTACGACACCTCGCAGTTGATGAATGACGAACCTGGTCCGATGGTCATCAGAATAGTCGAGAGAGTCAAAAAGCTGATCTATATTGTAAGGCCAAGGATTATTTAATTTAATCCGGGATTATTTAATGTAATCCGAGATAATTTAATTTTAATCCGAGTATATTTAATTTGTGAATATTTAGAGTTTTGATTTAAATTCTAATATTCTTAAATTATTTAGGATTGAAATTGAATTAAAATAAGGGTCGAGGACTGAATTGCAATTTATAAAGTTTTTAGGGACTAAAATGCAATATTATTTGAAGCTATCAGATTATTATGTATACGTGTGATGTAGAGAGAAATTCAGAAAATGGAGAGAAATTGAGAAACAGAGCCGAGATCTTCTTTGTTTTCTTTGAAACTTCAATTTTCAAATCGCCGTAACTTTTTATTCGATTGTCCAATTTTGATTCTGAAAAGTGTTCTGGAATCCTTGTGACAAAGGCTTCGATCTCGTGTAAGTGTCTAATTGTTCTAGCATGGTTTGAAGATTGAAATATTCCAGATATCAGATTTTGATTGTGTGTTCATGTTCTTGAGCTTGTATGTGACTCGATATCGAAACCGGCTTGAAGAATTCATGTTGTTTGTACTTAATCCTGATTTTCAGCTTGTGTTCAATGGTTATAGCAACTGTTATCGTGCTATTTGAATTGTTATGGCTGATATGAATTTTATTTGAAGTCGGAAATGGTTTCGATATTTCGTCCGTTACCAAGTTTCAATCGCTACGCCGTCGATAAGATTTTTGAGACTGTTTTGATAGCCTATGTCTGAGCTGAGATGTTTGTTTTAATGTTATTGATGTTATATCATTTTTATTTCTCAGTTTCAGTTGAGTTTTGAAGGCTAACGACTCCAAACTCTGATTTGAACCGAAGAAGAAGAAGTTGAGGTTTGAAATGAAAATGATTGATGATCTATGGATGGTTTTGATTCGATTTTGATATGATGGAATTGAACAAAGTTTGATATGTGTCTTTGATATTATATTTCAGATTGAAAGTGTTCAGAACCAAGATATACAAAGGTATAATGACGACACCGCGAGTCAGGTATTTAGAAACTCAAGATCGATTATTCTTGAGTTGTCCCGCCAAAACCACATACTTGTGTTTGTGTTGATTTGATTTTGATGTTTTTGATCCATCCCAGGTAGTGGATCTTTGAGTTTGAGTCGATATGATTACGATATGATATTATATTGAATTGATTCAATGCCAAGATCAGAGGCGATCTTATTTTCTGGTCAAGAATGACTACGGTAGATGTCCATGTCAAGATCGTTTACAAATTTTGATGGCAAACAACGTTATATGAATAAATTCTTAATTGATATATGCGTTATTTACTCTATTATTGAGTCGTTTATAAATAGAGTTGATATAATTTCTTTAACGCTTTATATATGTCAATTATACTGGGAATGATTTCTCACCGGCGTTTTTCTGGTTGTTGCTTTGTTTTGTATGTGTGCATGACAACAAAGGGGGCAAGAGCTGGTCAAAGACAACATTGACAGCTTGGGAAAGAGTTTAGTACGTGAGGACTCGGGTTTAGCTGAAATGATGTACCTTAGATAGCATCAAACTTGTTATGGAACTTAAGACTTGCAGTACACATTTTGATACTTTGTGTAGCTTGTGGTGAATGTCATGTTAATGTTTCGTTTGATGTAAGAAAAGCATAGATTTATGTTCAATAATTGATACTATCAGTATATGCATGTTTCCAGATTGTATAACATGTTTATAACCCATGTATGGTGATGAATTATGCCATGTTCCAAGTTTTGACAGCAAGATTTATTTCAGCAGATTGTCTGGGCAGAGTGGCCGCTCGATCGGTAGGATTTCACCGATTGAGCGAGTTCTGTTTTGATTGAACAGAAACTTTATTTTTCTTGCTCGCTCGATCGGTAAGATTTGACCAATCGAGCGAGGCCAAATTATGCTCAGACCCGAGAAGTTGATTTGTTAGCTTGCTCGATCGGTGGACTTTGCCCGATCGAGCGAGGTGCAATATTTTTTTAAAAAAAAATTATTTGGTTTGAGTATTCTTTTAAATACATCATTAATTTTTTATTAATCGTTAATTGCCCTAAGATGATATTAGCAACCCGAGGTCACCAAAATAGGTGGTATCAGAGCTTAAGTTTCTCGGACTGAGAATAGATAATCGGGATAGGTCGAGTCTTCTATTTTGATTTATTTATGTCTATATTCTTGAAGCATGTTTATTATCTGAACTTATTTACAGCTTTAAGAATTGCATGCTATCTATTTATCTGATGAGATTGAAAGAATGTTAGATTGCAATTGAATCAGAACTCGATCTCTTGAGTAGACATTGTGTGCTTATCAGAGGAGGGACTGAAACAGAATTGTGTTATGATGTGATGATAAATTGTACACTAATCTGTTTGATTATCAGATATTCCTCCCCGACCAGCACCGACTACTAGACAGACTTTGGCAATGAATCAGCCAGAGCAGACTAATGCTGCACAGATACCCGTGACAGCACCTGAACATGGACAGAGTTGTACTTCGGCTGATGTGTTTGGTGATGCTAATCCGATGGAAAAATTGTTGAAACGATTCCAGTCATTCAAACCACCCACGTTGCAAGGAACTGAAAATTCTGTTGTTTGTGAGAATTGGCTTGAGGATATCGAGCAGTTATTTGAATCCCTCGACTATACAGATGATTGTCGTGAGAGACTGGTGATTCATCAACTGCATGGCCTTGCAAAGAGTTGGTGGATAGCGACGAAGAGAGCGTTTGAAACTCAAGGGACTGTTATTACCTGGTTAGTATTTCGAACTGCTTTCTATCAACGGTTCTTTCCTGTTTCTTATCGAAATGACAAAGGAGCAGAGTTTGCAAGTTTGCAACAGGGACAGTTAAATATTGAAGAATATGTTGCAAAGTTCACTAGCTTGTTGAAGTTTGCTCCACATATTGCGGTTAGTGATGAAGCTCAAGCCGATCAATTCATCAATGGCTTGAATCCCGATGTGTTCACTCTTGTTAATTCGGGAAGACCGAATACCTTTGACGATGCTTTGAATCGTGCAAAGGGAGCTGAAGCAGGTGTACTGAGGCAACGAGGAACACAGTTTGTGCCACAGCCTATGAGACAACCGCAAGAGCAGCCACAGATTCCTCCACCACCTTGATTTTATGCTGGAGGTAGTAGCAGTGGTAAAAAAATTTCTTTAAGGGCAAAAGAAAACAGTTTAAGCGTTCAGGTGGTAGCTCTTCTAGTTCCAGTGGATCCAGACAGTTCAGAGGTGGACATAAATCCGGTACTTCTAATGTTTACTATTTCAAGTGTGGGGGACGGCATACCAATGAGCAATGCAAAGGAGCATTTGGCAGTTGTCATATTTGCCAACAACCGGGTCATTTTGCGAGAGTATGCCCACATCGAGGTTCTGGAGGTGCACAGGGTGCAAGTGGATCTCGAACAATGACACACCTAGAGAGGCGAGCATCTTCAATGCATTCATTCCAACCTCAGCCATCAGCACAGAGCCGTACTGGAGGAAATCAAGCTGGGAGCCAGCAACAGAGGCAACAAGCTCGAGTGTTTGTACTGACTGAAGAGCAGGCACAAGCTGCACCAGATGATGTGATTGCAGGTAACTGTTTCCTTTATGGTTATCTTGCTTATGTCTTATTTGATACAGGTGCATCACACACATTTATTTCTGAGCAATTTGTTGCATTACACGAGTTGCCTGTTGAACCTTTAGCTACTGTAGTATCTATTTCACCTCCATTGGGAAGAGGTATCATATCAGTGAATTATGTACGAAATTGTATATTATAGTCTGAGGGTCATGAGATTGAGGTTGATTGTGATGTACTCGGTTTGTCTGATTTTGATTGTATTATCGGTATCGATATGCTAACCAAGTACAGAGCTACAGTTGATTGTTTTCAAAAGATTGTAAGATTCAGACCTGATATGGCTGATGAATGGAAATTTTATGGTAAGGGATCACGAGCCAGAATTCCTTTGATATATGTTCTTTTTATGACTGACTTATTACAAAAAGGGGCAGAAGGATTCCTTATTTATGCAGTTGATATGCTGAAGACTAGTCCAAACTTGGCTGACTTGCTAGTGGTTTGTGAATTCGATGATGTTTTCCCTAAAGAGATTCTGGGATTGCCTCCATATCGAGAGGTAGACTTCAGTATTGAATTGATGTCAGGTACACAACCGATATCAAAAGCACCTTATCGTATGGCACCAATCAAATTGAAAGAGTTGAAAGAACAGGTAGAAGATCTGCTAGCCAAAGGTTATATCAGACCATTGTTTCGCCCTAGGGAGCACCGGTTTTGTTTGTTAGGAATAAAGTCGGATCGATGAGATTATGTATTGACTACCGACAATTGAATAAAGCAACGGTAAATAATCGTTATCCTTTACCTCGTATCGATGATTTATTTGATCAATTGGAGGGTTCGTCAGTATATTCAAAGATTGATTTACAATCTGGCTATCATCAACTGAGGGTAAGAGATGAAGATATCCCTAAGACTGCATTTAGAACCAGGTATGGTCATTACGAATTTATAGTCATGCCTTTTGGTTTAAAGAATGCACCAGCAGTATTTATGGGATTGATTAATAGAGTATTTCAAAAGTATCTAGATGATTTCGTGATCATATTTATCGATGATATTTTGATTTACTCGATGAATTTATGTGATCATGCTAATCATTTGAGAACAGTTTTGAAGACGTTGAGGGAAGAAAAACTGTATGCTAAGCTATCCAAATGTGAGTTTTGGCTGAAACAGGTGGTTTTTCAGGGTCATATTATATCAGGAGATGGTATTTCAGTTGATCCAAGCAAAGTTGAAGTTGTTATTAGTTGGCAGAGACCGACATCTGTGCCAGAAATTAGAAGTTTTATGGGCTTGGCAGGATATTATCGTCGATTTATCCGAGACTTCTCGTCTATTGCGAAGCCTATTACACAGCTTACACAGAAGAATGCACCGTTTGTGTGGTCTGAAGCATGTGAAACCAGTTTTCTTGAGATGAAGAAGAGGTTGACTACAGCACTGGTCTTGACAATCCCTTCAGGTACTGGTGATTTTGTTGTTTATTGTGATGCTTATCACCGAGGTTTGAGATGTATTTTGATGCAGAAAGGACGTGTGGTTGCTTATGCCTCACGACAATTGAAACCACATGAAGTCAGATATCCAATTCATGATCTTGAGTTGGCAGCTATTGTTTTTGCATTGAAGATCTTGCGACATTATTTGTATGGTGAGAAATTCGAAATCTTTTCTGATCACAAAATTCTGAAGTATCTGTTTTCACAATCTGAGTTGAACATGAGACAACGAAGATGACTCGATTTATTGAAAGATTTCGACTCTGAAATCAAATATTATCCAGGAAAGTCAAATGAAGCAGTTGATGCCCTAAGTAGGAAGGTATGTGTCTTATCCTTATCTACTATAGGTGTATCTAATTTGATTGAATATTGCTGTATTTCTGGATATATATTTGAGACAGATAGAAGATCGATGAGAATTTATGCTATCAGTGTTGAGCCTGAGTTGTTGAGTCGAATCAAAGAAGCACAAAAATCTAATTTGAGTGTACAGAATTCGATTGAAATGATCAGATCAGGATATCAGTCTGAATACAAGGTTAGTGATGATGATATTCTGTACGTGAATAACCGAATTGTTGTTCCCGATCTTTCAGATTTGAAACAGAATATTTTGAAAGAAGCTCATTGTAGTCGATTCAGTATTCACCCTGGAGGCAGAAAAATGTACAACGATTTGAAGAATCAGTACTGGTGGAAACAAATGAAGTCTGATGTGACTGAATTTGTATCAAAATGCTTGAACTACCAACAGGTGAAGGCTGAGAGAAAGAAACCCGGTGGCTTATTACAGAGTCTATCTATTCCTGAATGGAAATGGGATCATATTTCCATGGACTTTGTGACGAAATTACCACGATCATCTCGAGGTTGCGATGCTATTTGGGTGATCATAGACAGATTGACGAAATCTGCGTGCTTTATTCCTTATCGAATGACTTATCGTCATGATCAAATGGCAGATCTCTATATTCGAGAAGTGGTAGGACTACACGGTGTGCCAAAGTCAATTGTATCTGATCGAGATCCTAGATTTACTTCGCACTTTTGGCAAAGCCTACAGGAAGCTCTAGGTACGCGTTTTGTAAGGCCCGGGATTAATTAGAAATTAATCCGAATTTAATTTGATTTTAATCCAAGTATATTTAATTTGAGGATATTTAGAGTTTTGATTTAAATTCTAATATTCTTAAATTATTTAGGATTGAAGTTGAATTAAAATAAGGGCCGAGGACCGAATTGCAATTACTGAAGAATTGAGGGACTAAATTGCAATTTCTATTGAAGCTATCCGATTTTAGAATTATTACTCAGCATGTGCAACGTGTAAGGATGATATCTTGTTCAGCATATTCAGAAATCAAGAACAGAGCCCGTTCCTCTTCATTTTTCCTTTGCAACTTTGAGTTTCAATTTGCCGTAACTTTTGAACCGGTTATCCGATTTCGATTCCGTAAATTGTTCTGGAATCCTTACGACGAGGGCTTTGATCTCGTGTAAGTTTTATGTTTTGTTATATGGATTTCGAAATCAATAAAGG
Organism: Henckelia pumila; assembly: GCF_033568475.1. Taxonomy (NCBI): domain Eukaryota; kingdom Viridiplantae; phylum Streptophyta; class Magnoliopsida; order Lamiales; family Gesneriaceae; genus Henckelia; species Henckelia pumila. The sequence goes on from NC_133121.1 coordinate 54,769,301, forward strand.
GCAGATATCAGATGTTTGGATATTGATTGTGTTCTTGCATATGTATCGCTTCTATTTTTGAAACCGGATCAAAGTTGAATGATTGAATGTTATGGATATGACTTCTAGCATGTATATCGATGAGTATAGCTGCTGATATGATGTTATGTGACTGAGTTTTATAAGATATATGCTGATATATGAATTTGAGTTACAAGTTTCGAAGTCGGGATTACGTCGGTTATTGATTTTGAATCGCTACGCCGTTTAATCGAGTTTTTGGACTGTTTTGATATTCGATAGCTAAGCTGAAACACTTATCTTGATGATGTGAATGTTATGGGATTTTATTCTTCCGTTTCAGTTGAGTTTGGAAGGCCAACGACCTGAGACAACAACTTTGAACCGAAGAAATTGGATTGAGGTTTGAAATGAGTTTGATCGATGATCTTATGTTGTTTTCGACTCGATTTTGATATGATAGATTGAAATGAAGTTTGATATATGTATTTTGGTTGTATCTTTCAGATTTGAAGAGTTCAGAACTGAGATAAATGAAGGTATAATGACGACATCGCGAAGTAGGGACTTTGAAACTCAAGAACGATTATCTTTGCGTTGGCCCGCAAAAATCTCATATTTGTTTATGTTTTGAGTTGATTGTTATTTTGTTGATCCATCTCAGGTAGTGGATCTTTAAATTTGAGTTGATATGATGCTATATTGAATTGATTCTATGCCAAAGTTGTTGTTAACCTTATTTGCGAGTCGGTTACGAACTCGTTAGATGGATATCCATGTCAAGATCAGTTATGAATCTTGATGGCTTTGAAGTTATGTGAATCAATTTGTTTGTAAAGCGTTTACGTACTCTATTTGTTGATTCGAGTTTAAATAGAGTCAAGATGATTTATTTAACGCTTTTTATATGTTGGTTATACTGAGAATTGTTTCTCACCGGAGTTTATCCGGCTGTTGTCTTGTTTTGTATGTGTGCATGACAACAGAAGGGGCATGAGCTAGTCATCGACGTCATTGACAGCTGGGAGAGAGTCTAGCACGTGAGGACTTGGGTTGTAGATGATGTCTTGAACTTTAGAAGCATAAAACTTTAGTCTAGTTGGTTTTGAATTACATGTATAAAGTTTAAGATAATTGATGTCGTTTACGATCTTTAGCGACTTGTTTGATGTAAATAAATGCATGTATAAATGCTTATGACCTTGTTTATATGTAGATGCATGTTTTGGAGTTCATATATCATGTTTTGGATCGAATTTGGTGATTGGAAGTGATAGTGCTCGAGTTTGACAGCAAAATGTGATCTGCAGATTTTCTGGAATTTGAAGCCCGCTCGATCCGCAGAAGTTGACGGATCGAGCGAGCCCTGTATTTTGCAAAACAGAGAATTTAGTTTTTGGCTCGCTCGATCCGCAGAAGTTGATGGATTGAGCGAGGCCAAATTATACTTCCATCCGAGAGCTGAGCAATTATGCTCTCTTGATCGGGTGTTTTTCCCCGATCGAGCGAGACACTGTAATTTAAAAAAAAAAAAAATTTACTTGGCTCTTGGTTTATTAATTGATGTTTAATGAATGTTAATTTTTAATTAATTGCCCTAAGATGAGATTAGCAATCCGAGGTCCCCACAACAGGTGGTATCAGAGCATAAGTTTCTTGGACTGAGATTAGATGAGCGGGGTAGATCGAGTCTTCTATTCTTATTTATTATGGTATATGATTGATTGATTATAGATATTAAATTGTCACATGATGTTGTGATAATTTGCGAAGAATATGCTTTACAATGGTTTGAATTACATGCTATCTGGTTATTTGATTGAAGTAATAGCATGTATTGAATGAGGATGAATTGAAACTCGATCTCTTAAGAAGGAAATGTGGACTGCAACAGACTTGTTGTAATTGAGATTGAACTGTACACTAATCTGTTTGATAATCAGATATGTCTCCCCGACCAGCACCGAGAGTTAGACAGAAGTTGGCTATGAATCAGCCTAAACAGACAAATGCTGCACAGGTACCGGTGACAGTGTCTGAACATGGACAGGGTAGTACATCTACTGATGAGTTTAGTGATGCTAATCCGATGGAGAAACTTCTGAAACGATTCCAGTCATTCCAACCACCGAAGTTGCAAGGAACTGAGAATGCTGTGGAATGTGAGAACTGGCCGGAAGATATTGAGCAGTTATTTGAGTCCATTGACTATTCAGATGATCGTCGTGTGAGACTGATTATTCATCAACTGCATGGCCTTGCCAAGAGTTGGTGGATAGCGACGAAGAAAGCATTGGAGAACCAAGGTACTGTTATTACCTGGTCTGTATTTCGAACTGCTTTCTATCAGCGTTTCTTTCTTGTGTCTTATCGTAAGGACAAAGGAGCAGAGTTTGCGAGTTTGCAACAGGGACAGTTAAATATCGAAGAATATGTTGCCAAATTCACCAGCTTGTTGAAGTTTGCTCCACATATTGCTGTTAGTGATGAAGCTCAAGCCGATCAATTCATCAACGGCTTGAATCCTGAGGTATTTACACTTGAGAATTCGGGAAGACCGAATACCTTTGCTGATGCTGTGAATTGAGCAAAGGGTGCAGAAGCAGGGATACTGAAACAACGAGGTGAACAGTTTGTGCCACAGCCAGTGAGACAGTCCCAGAGCAGCCACAGATTCCACCGCCACCTCGATTTGAAGCTGGAGGTAGCAGTAGTGGAAAGAAGAACTTCTTCAAGGGCAAGAGTAAACAGTTCAAGAGATCTGGTGGTAGTAGCTCTTCGAGTTCAGGTAGTTCCCGACAGTTTAGGGCTGGACAGAAGTCTGATGTATATTGCACCAAGTGTGGTGGATGCCATACCAATGAACAATGCTGAGGTGTATTTGGAAGCTGCCACATTTGCAACAAGATGGGACATTTTGCACGAGTGTGTCCACAACGAGGTTCTGAAGGTGCACAGGGTGCAGGATCATCGAGACCGGTAGGTCAATCTACATCTTCTATTCACTCTTTTTAACCACAGCCTGCAGCACCGAGTAGAGGAGGAGGTCAGACGGTGAATCAACCTCCGAGGCAACAAGCACGATTGTTTGCATTGACAGAAGAGCAAGCACAAGAAGCACTGGACGATGTGATTGCAGGTAACTGTTTTCTTTCTGGTTATCCTGCTTATGTCTTATTCGACACTGGTGTGTTGCATACCTTCATATCTGAACAATTTGTTACATTGTATTCATTGCCTGTTGAGTCATTAGCTACTGTAGTGTCTATATCTTCACCATTGGGAAAAGGTATAGTATCAGTGAAGTCTGTTAAAAATTGTGTACTACAGTATGAAGGTAATGAAGTTGAGCTTGACTGTATTGTTCTTGGTTTATCTGATTTTGATTGCATAATCGGTATCGATATGCTAACCAAGTACAGAGCCACAGTGGACTGTTTTCAGAAGATTGTGAAGTTCAGGCCTGATATGACTGATGAGTGGAAATTCTATGGTAAGGGATCACGAGCCAGAATTCCTTTGATATATGTTCTTTCTATGATGGACTTGTTACAGAAAGGGGCAGAAGGATTCCTTATTTATGCAGTCGATATACTGAAGACTAGTCCGATATTGACTGATATACCGGTGGTGAGCGAGTTTGCAGATGTATTCCCTGACGAGATTCCAGGATTGCCACCGTACAGAGAGGTAGATTTCGGTATTGAATTGATGCCAGGTACACAACCGATATCGAAAGCACCATACCGAATGACACCAATTGAATTGAAAGAACTGAAGGACCAACTTGAAGATTTTTTGGCCAAAGGATATATCAGACCGAGTGTATCCCCATGGGATGATTCGATATTATTTGTTCAAAAGAAAGACGGATCGATGAGATTGTGTATTGACTACCGGCAATTGAACAAAGTAACGGTAAAGAATCGCTATCCTTTACCTCGTATCGATGATTTATTTGATCAATTGCAGGGATCGTCAGTATATTCGAAGATTGACTTACGATCCGGATATCATCAACTGAGGGTTAGAGACGAAGACATTCCTAAGACTGCATTTAGAACCAGGTATGGCCATTACGAATTCATAGTCATGCCTTTTGGTCTAACGAATGCACCGGCAGTTTTTATGGGATTGATGAATAGAGTATTTCAAAGATATTTAGATGACTTTGTGATTATCTTTATCGATGATATTTTGATATACTCTAAGAATCTGTGTGAACATGCTGATCATCTCCGAACTGTATTGAGAATATTAAGAGAAGAGAAATTGTATGCCAAGTTATTCAAATGTGAGTTTTGGTTGCAGCGAGTTGTTTTTCTTGGTCATGTAATTTCAGGAGATGGCATTTCAGTTGATCCGAGTAAGGTTGAAGCTGTGATTAGTTGGCAGAGACCGACATCTGTGCCAGAAATTCAAAGTTTTATGGGCTTAGCAGGTTATTATCATCGATTCATTCGAGATTTTTCATCTATAGCGAAGCCTATTACACAGCTTACACAGAAGAATGCACCATTTGTTTGGTCTGAGGCGTGTGAAAGAAGTTTTATCGAACTTAAGAAGATATTGACTACAGCGCCGATTTTAATAATCCCTACAGGTACTGGTGATTTTGTTGTTCATTGTGATGCTTCTCACCAGGGTTTGGGATGTATTTTAATGCAGAAAGGACATGTTGTCGCTTATGCTTCTCGACAACTGAAACCACATGAAGTCAGGTATCCGATTCATGATCTTGAATTGGCTGCAATCGTCTTTGCATTGAAAATCTGGAGACATTACTTATATGGCGAGAAGTTTGAAATCTTTTCTGATCACAAAAGTCTGAAGTATCTGTTCTAACAATCTGAATTGAATATGATACAACGACGATGGCTTGATTTACTGAAGGATTTTGATTGTGAAATCAAATACTATCCGGGAAAATCTAATGCAGCAGCGGATGCCCTAAGTAGAAAGGTATGTGCTTTATCCTTGTCTACGATAGGTGTATCTAATTTGATTGAAGATTGTTGTAGTTCTGGATATGTATTTGAGACAGATAAAAGGCCGATGAGAGTTTATGCAATCAGTGCTGAGCCAAAGTTATTGATTCGTATCAAAGAAGCACAAAAAGCCGATCAGAATGTGTAGAAGTCGATTGAAATGATTCGATCAGGACATCAGTCTGAGTACAAGGTTAATGACGATGATATCTTGTATGTGAATGACCGAATAGTTGTTCCCAATATTGCAGACTTGAGACAAAATATTTTGAAAGAAGCCCATTGCAGTCGCTATAGTGTTCATCCTGGAGGCAGTAAGATGTACAACGACTTGAAGAGTCAGTATTGGTGGAAACAAATGAAGTCTGATGTGACTGAATTTGTATCTAAATGTTTGAATTGCCAACAGGTGAAAGCTGAAAGAAAGAAACCAGGTGGCTTATTACAGAGTTTATCGATTCCTGAATGGAAATGGGATCACATTTCCATGGACTTTGTAACGAAGTTGCCACGATCATCTCGAGGATGCGATGCTGTTTGGGTGATCATCGACAGATTGACGAAATCTGCGTGCTTTATTCCCTACCGAATGACTTATCATCATGATCAAATGGCGGATCTCTATATTTGAGAAGTGGTAAGACTACACGGTGTGCCAAAGTCGATTGTATCTGACCGAGATCCGAGGTTTACTTCGCACTTTTGGCATAGCCTACAGGAAGCTCTAGGTACGCGTTTACATTTGAGTACTGCTTACCATCCTCAAACTGACGGTCAATCTAAACGAACTATTCAGACACTTGAGGATATGCTGAGAGCTGTAGTACTTGATTTTGGCGTTACATGGAAAAATTCTATACCACTCATGGAATTTTCTTATAACAACAGTTATCAGACGAGTATAGAAATGGCACCATTTGCAGCATTATATGGGAAGAAGTGTCGATCGCCTTTGTATTGGGATGATGTTTCTGAGGTACCTGAGTTAGGGCCAGATATGATCAGACGGATGACTGAAAAGGTGAACCTGATACAGCAAAGATTGAGAACAGCGCAGCATAGACAGACGAGATATGCAAATGTGCGACGACGGCCGTTATCTTTTGATCAGGGAGATAGAGTGTTTCTGAAGATTTCACCGTTCAGGGGCACAGTTCGATTTGGAAAACGAGGAAAATTATCTCCGAGGTATATTGGGCCGTATGAGATTCTCGAGAAGATAGGCAATCTAGCTTATCGACTCGCTCTTCCTATGTCTTTATCTGGAATACATGATGTCTTTCATGTATCAATGTTGAGGAAGTATATATCTGATGCGTCTCATGTGATTCGATCTGATGAAGCTGAGTTGGATGATACTCTTTGCTATTTCGAACGACCTATTCAGATTCTTGATAGGAAGACAAAGCAACTCCGAACGAAGACTATTCCAATGGTGAAGATTCAATGGAGTCGACACGGAGTTGAAGAAGCAACTTGGGAAGTCGAAGAAGATATGAAGCAACGATTCCTTATCTATTTCACTGATGTGAGTTCTTATTCAGTTTTCAATTATTCTTTATTCTTATGAGCATGCAGTCTGCATATCGATACTGTTTATGAATTCGAGGATGAACTCATGTCTTAGTGGGGGAGAAATGTAAGGCCCGAGATTAATTAGAAATTAATCCGAATTTAATTTGATTTTAATCCAAGTATATTTAATTTGGGGATATTTAGAGTTTTGATTTAAATTCTAATATTCTTAAATTATTTAGGATTGAAATTGAATTAAAATAAGGGTCGAGGACCGAATTGCAATTATTGAATAATTGAGGGACTAAATTGCAATTCTATTGAAGCTATCCGATTTTAGAATTATTACTCAGCATGTGCAACGTGTAAGGATGATATCTTGTTCAGCATATTCAGAAATCAAGAACAGAGCCCGTTCCTCTTCATTTTTCCTTTGCAACTTTGAGTTTCAATTTGCCGTAACTTTTGAACCGGTTATCCGATTTCGATTCCGTAAATTGTTCTGGAATCCTTACGACGAGGGCTTTGATCTCGTGTAAGTTTTATGTTGTGTTATATGGATTTCGAAATCAATAAAGGGCAGATATCAGATGTTTGGATATTGATTGTGTTCTTGCATATGTATCGCTTCTATTTTTGAAACCGGATCAAAGTTGAATGATTGAATGTTATGGATATGACTTCTAGCATGTATATCGATGAGTATAGCTGCTGATATGATGTTATGTGACTGAGTTTTATAAGATATATGCTGATATATGAATTTGAGTTACAAGTTTCGAAGTCGGGATTACGTCGGTTATCGATTTTGAATCGCTACGCCGTTTAATCAAGTTTTTGGACTGTTTTGATATTCGATAGCTAAGCTGAAACCTTTATCTTGATGATGTGAATGTTATGGAATTTTATTCTTCTGTTTCAGTTGAGTTTGGAAGGCCAACGACTCGAGACAACAACTTTGAACCGAAGAAGTTGGATTGAGGTTTGAAATGAGTTTGATCGATGATCTTATGTTGTTTTCGACTCGATTTTGATATGATAGATTGAAATGAAGTTTGATATATGTATTTTTGTTGTATCTTTCAGATTTGAAGAGTTCAGAACCGAGATAAACGAAGGTATAATGACGACATCGCGAAGTAGGGACTTTGAAACTCAAGAACAATTATCTTTGAGTTGGCCCGCAAAAATCACATACTTGTTTATGTTTTGAGTTGATTGTGATGTTTTCGATCCATCTCAGGTAGTGGATCTTTAAATTTGAGTTGATATGATGCTATATTGAATTGATTCTATGCCAAGGTTGCTGTTAACCTTATTTGCGAGTCGGTTACGAACTCGTTAGATGGATATCCATGTCAATATCAGTTATGAATCTTGATGGCTTTGAAGTTATGTGAATCAATTCGTTTGTAAAGCGTTTACGTACTCTATTTGTTGAGTCGAGTTTAAATAGAGTCAAGATGATTTATTCAACGCTTTCTATATGTTTGTTATACTGAGAATTGTTTCTCACCGGATTTTATCCGGCTGTTGTCTTGTTTTGTATGTGTGCATAACAATAGAAGGGGCAGGAGCTAGTCATCGACGTCATTGACAGCTGGGAGAGAGTCTAGCACGTGAGGACTTGGGTTGTAGATGATGTCTTGAACTTTAGAAGCATGAAACTTTAGTCTAGTTGGTTTTGAATTACATGTATAAAGTTTAATATAATTGATGTCGTTTACGATCTTTAGCGACTTGTTTGATGTAAATAAATGCATGTATAAATGCTTATGACTTTGTTTATATGTAGATGCATGTTTTGGAGTTGATATATCATGTTTTGGATCGAATTTGGTGATTGGAAGTGATAGTGCTCGAGTTTGACAGCAAAATGTGATCTGCAGATTTTCTGGAATTTGAAGCCCGCTCGATCCGCAGAAGTTGACGGATCGAGCGAGCCCTGTACTTTGCAAAACAGAGAATTTAGTTTTTGTCTCACTCGATCCGCAGAAGTTGACGGATCGAGCGAGGCCAAATTATACTTCCATCCGAGAGCTGGGCAATTTTGCTCGCTCGATCGGGTGTTTTTCCCCGATCGAGCGAGACACTGTAATTTTTAAAAAAAAAAAAATTTTTTTACTTGGCTTTTGGTTTATTAATTTATGTTTAATGAATGTTAATTGTTCATTAATTGCCCTAAGATAAGATTAGCAATCCGAGGTCCCCACACGTTTACATTTGAGTACTGCTTATCATCCTCAAACTGACGGACAATATGAACGAACCATTCAGACTCTTGAGGATATGCTTAGAGCTATGATACTTGATTTTGGTGTTACATGGAAAGATTCTATACCACTTGTGGAATTCTCTTATAACAACAGTTATCATACGAGTATAGAGATGGCTCCATTTGAAGCGTTGTATGGGAAGAAGTGTCGATCGCCATTATATTGGGATGATGTGTTAGAGGTGCCTGAGTTGGGACCGCATATGATCAGACAGATGACGGAGAAGGTGAAGTTGATTCAGCAGAGAATGAGAACAGCGCAGCACAGACAGACTAGATATGCGAATGTGCGACGACGACCATTATCTTTTGAACAGGGAGATAGAGTATTCTTGAAGATTTCACCTTTCAGGTGTACTGTACGATTTGGTAAACAAGTAAAATTGTCTCCATGATTTATTGGGCCGTATGAGATTCTCGAGAAGATATGCAATCTTGCTTATCGACTCGCTCTTCCTCCATCTTTGTCCGGTATTCATGATGTGTTTCATGTTTGGATGTTGAGGAAGTATCAGCCTGATGTATCGCATATTACCCACGTTGATGAAGCTGAACTCGATGACACTTTGATTTATTTTGAACAACCAATTCAGTTTCTGGATAGGAAAGAAAAGCAACTCCGAACGAAGACCATTCCATTGGTGAAGATTCAATGGAGTCGGCACGGAGTTGAAGAAGCGACATGGGAAGTTGAAGAAGACATGACACAGAGATTTCCTTATCTGTTCCACTGATGTGAGTTCTTATTCAGTTTTCTGTTATTCTTTATTCTTATGAGTATAAAGACTGCATATCTATACTGTTTATGAATTCGAGGACGAACTCATATCTTAGTGGGGGAGAAATGTAAGGCCCAGGATTATTTAATTTAATCCGGGATTATTTAATGTAATCCGAGATAATTTAATTTTAATACGAGTATATTTAATTTTGGAATATTTAGAGTTTTGATTTAAATTCTAATATTCTTAAATTATTTAGGATTGAAATTGAATTAAAATAAGGGCCGAGGACTGAATTGCAATTTATAAAGTTTCTAGGGACTAAAGTGCAATATTATTTGAAGCTATCAGATTATTAGTTGCTTCATCAGCATGTATACGTGTGATGTAGAGAGAAATTCAGAAAATGGAGAGAAATTGAGAAACAGAGCCGAGATCTTCTTTGTTTTCTTTGAATCTTCGATTATCAAATCGCCGTAACTTTTGATTTGATTGTCCAATTTCGATTCCGAAAAGTGTTCTGGAATCCTTGTGACAAGGGCTTCGATCTCGTGTAAGTTTCTAATTATTTCAGCATGGTTTGAAGATTGAAATATTCCATATATCATATTTTGATTGTGTGTTCATGTTCTTGAGCTTGTATGTGACTTGATATCGAAACTGGCTTGAAGAATTCATGTTGTTTGTACTTAATCCTGATTTTCAGCTTGTGTTCAATGGTTATAGCTGCTGTTTTTGTGCTATTCGAATTGTTATGGCTGATATGAATTGTATTCGAAGTCGGAAATGGTTTCGATATTTCGTCGGTTACCGAGTTTCAATCTCTACGCCGTCGATTAGAGTTTTGAGACTGTTTTGATAGCCTATGTCTGAGCTGAGATGTTTGTTTAGATGTTATTGATTTTATATCATTTTTATTCCTCAGTTTCAGTTGAGTTTTGAAGGCTAACGACTCCAAACTCTTAGTTGAACCGAAGAAGAAGAAGTTGAGGTTTGAAATGAAAATGATTGATGATCTATGGATGGTTTTTATTCGATTTTGATATGATGGAATTGAACGAAGTTTGATATGTGTCTTTCATATTATATTTCAGATTGGAAGTGTTCAGAACCAAGATATACAAAGGTATAATGACGACACCGTGAGTCAGGGATTTTGAAACTCAAGATCGATTATTCTTGAGTTGTCCCGCCAAAACCACATACTTGTGTTTGTGTTGATTTTATTTTGATGTTTTTGATCCATACCAGGTAGGGGATCTTTGAGTTTGAGTTGATATGATTACGATATTGAAAGAGTGGGTGCCCGGTGAGCCAACTTGCGGCTAAGGGCTTTGATGACTCTTTGTATAAACAATCTTTTGTTTAATATAATTTACACTTTTATTAATGGCAATGACTTTATCTTTCTTCATATTGTTATATTGGGATATACTATTGTTGTTTTGATAAAGACCTTGAATATACTATAGTGTATGTAAGATGTGGTAGAACATGGAGATGTCTATCATGAAACACATCTTATAGTCACTGTATATTCTAAACTGTTCCTAGTCGATTGAGCCGTCCGATAATAAGGATAAGGATCGCTCGAGTTTGAGACTAGCATTTGCGATGCGGAGAACCACGTTTCATTGGTAAGGAACATAGAGATGTTCGAAGCATGCAAATGGATATTCATATGATGAATGATCGAACTACCCTATCCGGACTTTCCAAGTGGTTATCACTTATCGAGTGGATAAAGTCCGCGGTTTTGGTTGTACACCATTAGTCCTTATTACTTGAAACATCATTGAGACTCTATATGCTAGTACTGTGCTTTGACTCGTTTACCGACTCTATTGGGGTCATCAAGTATCGGGATTGGGTACAGTTACAACACATATAGGAGTCGATGCTTTGTTGTCAAGGATTCACCACATACTTGCGAGTGTGGATATCCTATGCGATCTGAGGAGATATTAGTGAGACGAATCTCTGGCCAGAGTACATGATGTGATTTAAGAAATGGTTTCTTAGTAGCACATGCGATGTCACTATTTGATCTTCAAGATATATTGCATAGTTATCGAATCTCGAACGACTCTCGATATACCAATGGTTGTTGATTCGATCGGGATATATGGATGAAAGGACCGTACTGTACGCTAACCAAAATCTATTGGTTCTTGTAGGCACTATCAGTGATACCTAGGGAATCATGGGGCGATGTTGCTAGGCGCTCATACCATGATTCGATGGGCAAGTCGGAAATTGTTGTTCCGAGTCACAAGGAGTTGTGAGCCCACGGCTAGCTGTATCCCTGAACCATTGAGGGTCACACAGTGTAATGGATTTTTAATCCCCGTTGAGATAGTTAAATTTAAAGAGTTAAATTTAATGAACGAAGAAGTTGGACTTCTTATTTAAGAGTAGAGGAGTAAGATTTCCTAAAATGACATAGGGATGGACATTTTTGGAAACCACTGAATTCGGATTCAGAAAAATTTATCTTGACTTTAAAAGGTGCAGAAATGGTTTCTGTGCACATTGGTGAAATCGGTTTATCAATCGGAGTCACGATGAATTTTATATTAATTTCTGAACATGCGGGCTTTGCTTGTCGGGCTTGAACTTATGACTAATGGGCCTTAAGCTGTTAGTGGCCTACATTATAAATAAGTTATTGCAGTACAGAAATTACACACAACAGGTCATAAAATAATTTTCGAAAACCCTAATTTTATTTATTGTGGCCGCCGCCCCCTCCCCTCTGCTCGAAAAACCCAGCCTGTGAATTTTGAATTTGCAGTCTGGTTTAACGGATCAAATTCGTTAATTCTCTTCGTAGAAACTTCTGATAGATTTTCTAGTGCAATCTATCAGAGGGATTAAATATCCGTTCGTGGACCTGATTGAAGAACAGTTCGTCCATCAGTTCCAGGGATATACAACAAGAGCAGAGAAATCTGTTGGTGTCCAAAATCTCGATTCGAAATTAAAGGTAAAAATTTTATAATTGTTATTTAATTTTTACACACACAATTTATTCGTAAGGTTGATACCTATTATGGAATCGTTCCATACAAAAATTTTAAACTTCCGCTGCACCGGGTATCAATCCTAATTGATCTGATCGCCGCGTTCTCCAACAGTGGTATCAGAGCCAGGTTCTCAGATCAAGCGATTAAATTTAATCGATTGTACAAAAAAAAATTTTTGGCCTCGGTTTTTGAAACAAAATAAATATTTTAAAATAAAAAATTTTTTCGGGCAAAAACCCGGGCAGCGATTGGATCGCTGCCCGGGGGGGGCAGCGATGGTCGCCGTGCGGTGCACAGGGCGGCGCACGACGCTGCCTGACGCAGCGCTGGGCACTGCGCAGGGCAGCGCTCGGCGCTGCCCATGGGCAGCGATCGTCGCTGCCCGGCCCGACCCCATTAGGGCGCGGGCAGCCCGGGAATGTCCCGGGCGGCCCGCGGGAAAAATTATTTTTAATTTTTAAATTAAATTTTAATATGTTAAAATTCTATTTTTGGTCCGATCGAAAATTGTTTTTGATTGGTCCACGAGGCGTCGGATCGAATTGTTCGAGTCCGAAAATTTTAAAATTGATTTTTGGATAAATTTGAATTTTTGGAAAATTTTAATATTTTATCCTTAAATTGAATTTTGAAATTAATTATTTTTGGTACAATTGATGATAAGATATGATCTTATGGATATATTGGATAAAATATGATTTTATGTATAAAATTGGATTTTATAGATAAAATATGATTTTATTTGATAAAAAGATAAAATATGATTTTGTATGTAAAATAAGATTTTATATATGAAATATGATTTTATCCTTTTAAATTTAAATTGCCATTGCATGTTATCCAATAAATTAATTTTGTATTAAAGTTATTGGATAAGGATGATCGATTGCCATGACCAATTTTGTAGGTGTATGTTAGGAATTTACATTTGTTTTTATTGTTGTTGGTTTTATCATTGGGCCTGGTTGATGGCCCAATATGAATGTCATATGTAATAAAAGTGGGCTTGGTTTATGGCCCGTTCCCACTTGTCATTGTTATTTATTGTAAATACATTAGATTTAGTGGGAGATCAAGATTTGAAGATGGAGGTGGGCCCAGCAGACAATAAAGACAGAAGAAATGTAAATTGGAAGCAAATGTAATAGGATTGCATTGCATACTGCATATTACCTAGGATTGGACTAAGACTCGTGATTGGCAACCACGGGTCGATTAGAAATGGAATCGATCATCCTATATAATATGTGATATTATAGTTGTATGCATGTTTTAGACATAATTGTGTGAATCCGGCAAGCATACAAAACTTTAAAAATGATGAGACAAATTTTTATAATTAAAATCCCTCATTTTAAATATGATTTAAAATTGATATCAAGATAAATAAAGGAAATTTAAATTTGTTTAAATGTTCCTACCTTCCATCAACGATCAATGTATGAGATGCTACCCGCGGATACGGTCCGGCTCATATTATTGGGGGGGCCCGTTCGTCGGAAAGCTGTACATTGGATCGACACATGTTGTAAGTTGGGTGGAACTCCCATGGGATCGGCTCATATTATTGGGGGATCCACATGGCGACCGTCCATCACAACTTAATATTGATGGGTCATCTTGACATGTCATAATAATCGACGTCATATTATTGGGCCCTTATTGGACATGAGGTAAAAACGTGGAGGTTGCTTTGGAAGCAATTGGGCTCTACCTTTTGAAAATTATGGTTGGCTGATATTATTCGGGACCATAAGTTTGTCAATTGGACTCCATGTTCTCACTAAGGAAAACAGTTTCCCGTTTTCACTAGAGGGTAGTGAAATCGTTAAAATAGTGGGAGTGAGATTCATAAAATAAATTTCGCCTATTTTATGTCTTAGTAAATTGCTTAAACAATCACTGATATTTGTCTGTTCTTTTCAGTATTTCATAAGATGAATTCGCGTAATCCACTTTTCTCGATCCTCGAACAAAATAAGTTGACTGGCGCAAACTATACGGAATGGTTCCGTAAGTTGAAGATTGTCTTGACTTCGGAGAAGATGCTCTACGTGTTAGAAAAATCTCCTCCGAAGGAAGCACCAGCTGACGTAAGTCCGGAGGAGTTAGCCAAACTTGATACATGGTGGGACCATGATATCAAGACCAAATGCTATATGCAAGCCTCGATGTCTGATGAACTCCAGAGGCGATTTGAGGACACTGTGAATGCTGCTGACATTCACGTTCAACTCAAGGAACTTTTTGGGGCTCAATCGAGGGCTGAAAGGTTCGCTACTGTAAAGGAGCAAATGACGTGTCGCATGCGTGAAGGGACTTCGGTCCGTGATCATGGGGTACGAGTGATTTGGCTCATACAGAAGTTGGTAACCCTTGATTTGGTGTTGGAGCATGAACTCAACGTGGACTTACTACTTCTGTCTCTTCCTTCTTCGTTTGACGGATTTGTGGTGAATTTCAATATGAACAAGATAGAGGCCTCCCTTGTCGGAAAAACTGGCGTTCAGATCAATCACGATTGATACCCGGTGCAGCGGAAGTTTAAAATTTTATCATGGAACAATTCCATGGTGTGGGTATCAACTGTTCAACGATTAAATTATAAGTGTGTGTAAAATTCAAATAACAATTAATTAAATTTTACCTTCAATCTCGAAGCGAGATTATTGGACACCAACAGAATTAATCTGCTCTTGTTGTCTCTCCCTGGAACCGATGAACTCCTTCAATCAGGTCCACGAATGGGATTTAAATCCCTCTGATAGATTGCACTAGAAAATCTATCAGAAGTTTTCTGCGAAGAGATTAAACGAATCTGATTCGTTATTCCTGACTGCAATTAAAAATCACAGACCGGAAATTCTCTGACAGAGCAAGGAGGGGCGGCCGAATTGTGAGAGTGAAAGGGGCTAGGGTTTCGAAAATTCTGCTCTCAAAATAATGACCGGTTGTCTCTAATTTCTGTACTGCAATAACTTATTTATAATGCAGGCCACTAACACCTTAGGGCCCATTAGTCATAAGTTGAGGCCCGACAAGCAAAGCCCGCTCGTTCAAAAATTAATATAAAATTCATCGTGACTCCGATTGATAAACCGATTTTACCAATGTGCACAGAAACCATTTCTGCACATTTTAAAGTCAAAATAAATTTTCCTGAATCCGAATTCAGTGGTTTCCTAAAATGTCCATCCCTATGTCATTTTAGGAAATCCTACTCCCTTACTCTTATTTAAGAAGTCCAACTCCTTAGTTCATTAAATTTAACTCTTTAAATTTAACTATCTCAACGGGGATTAAAACTCCATTACACTGTGTGACCCTCAATGGTTCAGGGATACAGCTAGCCGTGGGCTCACAACTCCTTGTGACTCGGAACAACACTTTCCGACTTGCCCAACGAATCATGGTAAAGCGCCTAGCAACATCGCCCCATGATTCCCTAGGTATCACTGATAGTGCCTACAAGAACCAGTAGATTTTGGTTAGCGTACAGTACGGTCCCTTCATCCATATATCCCGATCGAATCAACAACCATTGGTATATTGAGAGTCGCTCAAGATTCGATAACTATGCAATGCATCTTGAAGATCAAATTAGTGACATCGCATGTGCTACTAAGAAACCATTTCTTAAATCACATCAAGTACTCTGGCCAGAGATTTGTCACACTAATATCTCCTCAGATCGCATAGGATATCCACACTCGCAAGTATGTGGTGAATCCTTGACAACAATGCATTGACTCCTATATGTGTCGTAACTGTACCCAATCTCGACACCTGATGACCCCCATAGAGTTGGTAAACGAGTCAAAGCACAGCACTAGCATATAGAGTCTCCATGATGTTTCAAGTCGTAAGGACTAATGGTGTACAACCAAAACCGCGGACTTTATCCACTCGATAAGTGATAACCACTTGGAAAGTCCGGATAGGGTAGTCCGATTATTCATCCTATGAATATCCATTTGCATGCTTCGAACATCTCCATGTTCCCTACCAATGAAACGTGGTACTCCGCATCGCAAATGCTAGTCTCAAACTCGAGCGATCCTTATCCTTATTATCGGACGGCTCAATCGACTAGGAACGGTTTTTAGAATATACAGTGACTATAAGATGTATTTCATGATAGACATCTCCATGTTCTACCACATCTTACATACACTATAGTATATTCAAGGTCTTTATCAAAACAACAATAGTATATCACAATATAACAATATGAAGTAATATAAAGTCATTGCCATAAAAGTGTAAATAATATTAAACAAAAGATTATTTATACAAAGAGTCATCAAAGCCCATAGCCACACAGTTGGCTCACTGGGCACCCACTCTTACAATCTCCCACTTGCCCTATAGCCAACTAGTCATACTACGTAGACCCATTGCTTCGCGATGTTTGTCAAACAATGGTCCTGGCAAGGGCTTAGTAAGCGGATCAGCGATATTGTCTGCAGAGGCCACTCGTTCGACAATGATGTCTCCTCTTTCCACAATCTCCCGGATTATGTGGTATTTCCTCAGTACGTGTTTGGATCTTTGATGAGACCTTGGTTCCTTTGCTTGAGCAACGGCACCCGTGTTGTCACAGTACACCGGGACTGGACCAACAAATTCAGGAATAACGCCCAACTCTTGGACGAACTTCCTCATCCAAACGGCCTCTTTAGCAGCAGCTGATGCTGCAATGTATTCAGCCTCAGTGGTGGAATCCGCTGTGGTGTCCTGCTTGGAACTCTTCCAAGAGACAGCACCGCCATTGAGCATGAACACAAATCCAGAGGTTGACTTCGAGTCATCCACATCACTTTGGAAGCTAGAGTCGGTATAGCCTTCCAATTTGAGATCTCGTCCTCCATACACCATGAACATATTCTTAGTCCTTCGCAAGTACTTAAGAATGTCCTTCACGGCTTTCCAATGCATTTGACCAGGATTAGACTGATATCTGCTCGTGACACTCAGAGCAAATGCTACATCCGGTCTGGTAGATATCATCCCATACATTACTACCTATAGCTGACGCATATGGTACATGTGTCATATTCTCTATCTCTGCATCAGTCTTGGGACACATAGACTTGGATAGAGAAACTCCATGACACATGGGTAGATGTCCTCTTTTGGACCCATCCATTGAAAACCGTTTCAATATGGTATCGATGTAGGTTGATTGAGTGAGTCCTATCATTCTCTTAGACCTATCTCTATAGATCTGTATCCCAAGAATGTAGGATGCCTCTCCCAAATCCTTCATCGAAAATCTACCTGATAATCATATCTTTGTTGACTGCAACATCCCTACATCATTCCCAATGAGTAGGATGTCATCAACATAAAGTACTAAGAATGTCACCGCATCCTTAACTACTTTCTTGTACACGCAAGGTTCCTCCGGGTTCTTGATGAAACCAAAATCTTTTATTGTTTCATCAAATTTCTGGTTCCAACTTCTTGATGCTTGTTTTAGACCATAAATTGATCTCTGAAGCTTGCATACCTTATGCTCGCTTCCCATGGATGTGTACCCCTCAGGCTGCTTCATATAGATTTCTTCCTTAATGTCTCCATTAAGAAAAGCAGTCTTCACATCCATTTGCCATATCTCATAGTCATACCATGCAGCTATGGCAATCAGGATTCTTATGGACTTGAACATTGCAACTGGTGAAAAGGTTTCATCATAGTCAACTCCTTGCCTTTGAGTATAACCTTTCGCCACCAATCGCGCCTTGTAGGTCAATACCTTACCATCAGGCCCAAGCTTTCTCTTGTAGATCCATTTACACCCTATTGGAACAATTCCATTGGGAGGATCTACTAAAGACC
The DNA here is from genome assembly GCF_033568475.1 of Henckelia pumila. Lineage (NCBI taxonomy): Eukaryota > Viridiplantae > Streptophyta > Magnoliopsida > Lamiales > Gesneriaceae > Henckelia > Henckelia pumila. The sequence continues at coordinate 54,787,668 of NC_133121.1, forward strand.
AAACTTGGTTTGTATGCATCGAATCCAATTCTGACTGCATAGCTTCAAGCCATAAATTCGAATCCGCATCAGAAATTGCTTCCTTGAAGTTTCTTGGATCACATCCAATGTCGGGTTCATCTTGATCCCCTTCAAGAAGAAGACCATATCGAACTGGAGGTCTAGAAGTCCTTTCGGATCTTCTAGGTGCAGGCGTGTCCAGCAATGGTTCCTGAGGTGTAGGATCGTTATTTTGTATTTCGGGTTCTTCTCGAACTTCTTCGAGTTCCATCATCTCGCCTTTCTTATCCAATAAGAACTCCTTCTCCAAGAAGGTGGCATTCCTAGAAACAAACACCTTTGTTTCAGCAGGATAATAGAAATAATATCCGATTGAATTCTTCGGATACCCTACAAAATAACATAAGCTGGATCGACTATCCAACATATCTCCCACTGTCGCTTCACGTAAGCAGGACATCCCCAAATCCTCAAGTACGAATACTTAGGAGCTTTGCCATTCCATAACTCGTATGGTGTTTTGTCCACTGCTTTAGTGTGGACGTTGTTCAACAACAATACCGCCGTTTCAAGCGCATAGCCCCAAAACGAAGGTGGAAGCTCAGTGAAGCTCATCATAGATCGAACCATGTCCAACAAAGTTCGATTACGACGCTCCGATACACCATTAAGCTGTGGTGTCATAGGAGGAGTCCACTGAGAGAGAATCCCATTCTCTTTCAGATAGTCCAAAAACTCGGTACTCAAGTATTCTCCACCTCGATCCGATCGAAGTGCTTTAATACTTTTACCTAGCTTGTTTTCTACTTTAGCCCTGAATTCTTTGAACTTTTCAAATGCTTCAGACTTATATTTCATTAAATATAAATACCCATACCTTGAATAATCATCAGTAAAGCTAATGAAGTAGGTGTGGCCATGTTGAGTCCCTACTCTAAATGGTCCACAAACATCTGTATGGATCAAATCCAACAGATTTTGACTACGCTCAGGTTTCCCCTTAAAAGGAGATTTAGTCATTTTTCCTTTTAGGCAGGATTCACAAGTAGGTAGAGAGTTAATATCAGACATATCAAACATGCCCTCTCCCACTAGCTTGTTCATTCTCCTTGAGGAAATATGACCCAGTCTAGCGTGCCAAAGGTTTGCCGGGTTTTGACTATCGATTTTCCTTTTGTTTGTTGTCGCCGGTTTATCAACATAATTTATTGGAACGTCTTTTAGTTTTAAGTTGTATAGATCATTTTCAAGTTGTCCATTTCCAATCAAACATTCATTCTTGTAAATATTGCAAATCCCATTCACAAAATTGCAAGAATAACCATCTCTATCAAGCATAGAAATAGAAATAATATTTTTAATTAAATCTGGAACAAATAAAACATCTCTTAAAAAGTAACTTAAAACCGTTCTGCAAAATTTAAATAAATATTTCCCATAGCTATGGATTTAACTCTGGAACCATTCCCGAGCCTTGACTGGGTCTCACCCATCCTTAGCCTATTACTTCTTATCATCATTTGCAACTCATTGCAAATATGAGATCTACATCTGGTATCCAATACCCAAGAAGTAGTATTAAAAATATTTATTTCAATGTATAACATACCCTTTGCAGTTCGCAACTGCTCGAGGTATTCCTTGCAGTTACGTTTCCAATAACCGGGTTTCTTGCAGTGATGGCAAACTTGTTTAGACTTGTCCAATTTTGTATGTAACATTTTGCCTTGAGATCATGGTCCAACCATTTCTCTAGTTACATCAGCCGGGGCTGTTTTCGGAGAAGCCTTTTCTAACACTTAGAAAATCTTTTCCGAACTTAGGACAATCTTAACTTATGGAATCATTCTGTATTTGTTTGCGCCAATAAGTTTGTTTTGTTGGAGAACAAAAATATGTGGATTACTGAGATGAAACAGACAAATATCAATGATTGTTTAAGCAATTTACTAAGACATAAAATAGGCGAAATTTAATTTTATGAATCTCACTCCCACTATTTTAACGATTTCACTACCCTCTAGTGAAAACGGGAAACTTTTTCCTTAGTGAGAACATGGAGTCCAATTGACAAACTTATGGTCCCGAATAATATCAGCCAACCATAATTCTCAAAAGGTAGAGCCCAATTGCTTCCAAAGCAACCCCCATGTATTTACCTCATGTCCAATAAGGGCCCAATAATATGACGCCGTTTAAAGTGACATGTCAAGATGACCCATCAATATTAAGTTGTGATGGACGGTCGCCATGTGGATCCCCCAATAATATGAGCCGATCCCATGGGAGTTCCACCCAACTTACAACATTTGTCGATCCAATGTACAGCTTTCCGACGGACGGGCCCCCCCAATAATATGAGCCGGACCGTATCCGCGGGTAGCATCACATACATTGACCGTTGATGGAAGGTAGGAACATTTAAACAAATTTAAATTTCCTTTATTTATCTTGATATCAATTTTAAATCATATTTAAAATGAGGGATTTTTAATTATAAAAATATTTGTCTCATCATATTTAATTTATTGCATGCTTGCCGGATTCACGCAATTATGTCTAAACATGCATACAATCATAATATCAAATATTATATAGGATGATCGATTCCATTTCTAATTGACCCGTGGTTGCCAATCACGGGTCTTAGTCCAATCCTAGGTAATATGCAGTATGCAATGCAATCCTATTACATGTGCTTCCAATTTACATTTCTTCAGTCTTTATTGTCTGCTGGGCCCACCATCTTCAAATCTTGATCTCCCACTAAATCTAATGCATTTACAATAAATAACAATGACAAGTAGGGGATACATTTTTAGGGGTGGGAACGGGCTATAAACCAAGCCCACTTTTATTACATATGACATTCATATCGGGCCATAAACCAGGCCCATTAATAAAACCAACAACAATAAAAACAAAATGTAAATTCCTAACATACACCTACAAAATTGGTCATGGCAATCGATCATCCTTATCCAATAACATTTAATTCAAAATTAATTTATTGGATAACATGCAGTGGCAATTCAAATTTAAACAAGATAAAATCATATTTTATATATAAAATCTCATTTCACATATAAAATCATATTTTATCTCTATATCAAATAAAATCATATTTTATCTATAAAATCCAATTTTACAAATAAAATCATATTTTACTCAATATATCATAAGATCATATCTTATCATCAATTGTACCAAAATAATTGATTTCAAAATTCAATTTACGGATAAAACATTAAAATTTTTCCAAAAATTCAAATTTATCCAAAATCAATTTTAAAATTTACGGACTCGAACAATTCGATCCGAAATCTCGTGAACCAATCAAAAACAATTTTTGACCGGACCAAAAATAAAATTTTATCACATTAAAATTAATTTTAAATAAAAATTTAATTTTTCCCGCGGGCCGCCCGGGACACTCCCGGGCCGGCCCGCACCCGGGGCGCGGGCCGGGGGCAGCCCGGCTGCCCCCTTAGGGCAGCGACTCTCGCTGCCCTGGCGGCGCCGAGCGCCGCCCTGGGCGGCGCCGTGCGCCCCCTTTGGGCGGCGACGGTCGCCGCCCTGGGCGGCGCCATGCGCCCCCTTTGGGTGGCGCCGTGCGCCTCCCCCGGGGGCAGCGACCATCGCCGCCCCCTCCGGGCAGCGATCCAATCGCTGCCCGGGTTTTGCCCCGAAAAAAAAAAAATTTATTTAAAAATATTTATTTTGTTTCAAAAACCGAGACTCAAAAATTTTGTACAATTGATTAATTCAATCGTTTGATCTGAGCAACCTGGCTCTGATACCACTGTCGGAAAAACTGGCGTTCAGATCAATCACGATTGATACCCGGTGCAGCGGAAGTTTAAAATTTTATCATGGAACAATTCCATGGTGTGGGTATCAACCGTTCAACGATTAAATTATAAGTGTGTGTAAAATTCAAATAACAATTAATTAAATTTTACCTTCAATCTCGAAGCGAGATTATTGGACACCAACAGAATTAATCTGCTCTTGTTGTCTCTCCCTGGAACCGATGAACTCCTTCAATCAGGTCCACGAATGGGGTTTAAATCCCTCTGATAGATTGCACTAGAAAATCTATCAGAAGTTTTCTGCGAAGAGATTAAACGAATCTGATTCGTTATTCCTGACTGCAATTAAAAATCACAGACCGGAAATTCTCTGACAGAGCAAGGAGGGGCGGCCGAATTGTGAGAGTGAAAGGGGCTAGGGTTTCGAAAATTCTGCTCTCAAAATAATGACCTGTTGTCTCTAATTTCTGTACTGCAATAACTTATTTATAATGCAGGCCACTAACACCTTAGGGCCCATTAGTCATAAGTTGAGGCCCGACAAGCAAAGCCCGCTCGTTCAGAAATTAATATAAAATTCATCGTGACTCCGATTGATAAACCGATTTTACCAATGTGCACAGAAACCATTTCTGCACATTTTAAAGTCAAAATAAATTTTCCTGAATCCGAATTCAGTGGTTTCCTAAAATGTCCATCCCTATGTCATTTTAGGAAATCCTACTCCCTTACTCTTATTTAAGAAGTCCAACTCCTTAGTTCATTAAATTTAACTCTTTAAATTTAACTATCTCAACGGGGATTAAAACTCCATTACACTGTGTGACCCTCAATGGTTCAGGGATACAGCTAGCCGTGGGCTCACAACTCCTTGTGACTCGGAACAACACTTTCCGACTTGCCCAACGAATCATGGTAAAGCGCCTAGCAACATCGCCCATGATTCCCTAGGTATCACTGATAGTGCCTACAAGAACCAGTAGATTTTGGTTAGCGTACAGTACGGTCCCTTCATCCATATATCCCGATCGAATCAACAACCATTGGTATATCGAGAGTCGCTCAAGATTCGATAACTATGCAATGCATCTTGAAGATCAAATTAGTGACATCGCATGTGCTACTAAGAAACCATTTCTTAAATCACATCAAGTACTCTGTCCAGAGATTTGTCACACTAATATCTCCTCAGATCGCATAGGATATCCACACTCGCAAGTATGTGGTGAATCCTTGACAACAATGCATTGACTCCTATATGTGTCGTAACTGTACCCAATCTCGACACCTGATGACCCCCATAGAGTCGGTAAACGAGTCAAAGCACAGCACTAGCATATAGAGTCTCCATGATGTTTCAAGTCGTAAGGACTAATGGTGTACAACCAAAACCGCGGACTTTATTCACTCGATAAGTGATAACCACTTGGAAAGTCCGGATAGGGTAGTCCGATTATTCATCCTATGAATATCCATTTGCATGCTTCGAACATCTCCATGTTCCCTACCAATGAAACGTGGTACTCCGCATCGCAAATGCTAGTCTCAAACTCGAGCGATCCTTATCCTTATTATCGGACGGCTCAATCGACTAGGAACGGTTTTTAGAATATACAGTGACTATAAGATGTATTTCATGATAGACATCTCCATGTTCTACCACATCTTACATACACTATAGTATATTCAAGGTCTTTATCAAAACAACAATAGTATATCACAATATAACAATATGAAGTAATATAAAGTCATTGCCATAAAAGTGTAAATAATATTAAACAAAAGATTGTTTATACAAAGAGTCATCAAATCCCATAGCCACACAGTTGGCTCACTGGGCACCCACTCTTACATCCCTTGAAGAGATGGTCAATATGCTTGTGACATATGAATCCACATTAAAGAAGGATAAACCGGCTTTCTTGGTGGGCTCCTCTTCTTCTGCTAAGAAGGGGCCAAGTACAAAGGGTAAGAAACGTTCTGCCCCACCCAAGAAAATCGAACCCGAGAAGAAGTACAAGACAAAGGCTTCAAACATGGGAAAATCCAAGGATGTTTGCCATTACTGCAAGAAGCCCGGTCATTGGAAGCGTAACTGCAAGGAATATCTAGAGCAGTTGCGAACTGCGAAGGGTATGTTCTATATTGAAATAAATGTTTCACTTAATATTACTTCTTGGGTATTGGATACCGGATGTGGATCTCACATTTGCAATGATTTGCAGGTGATGACAAGAAATCGCAGGCTTAGAATGGGTGAGACCCAGCTGAGGCTCGGAAATGGTTCCAGAGTTGAAGCAAAAGCCGTGGAAGATGTTTATTTAATTTTGCAGAATGGTTTTAAGTTACTTTTAAGAGATGTTTTATTTGTTCCGGATTTGATTAAAAACATTATTTCTATCTCTATGCTTGATAGAGATGGTTATTCTTGCAATTTTGTGAATAGGATTTGCAATATTTACAAGAATGAATGTTTGATTGGAAATGGACAACTTGAAAACGATCTATACAACTTAAAACTAAAAGACGTTCCAATAAATTATGTTGATAAACCGGTAACAACAAACAAAAGGAAAATCGATAGCCAAAACCCGGCAAACCTTTGGCACGCTAGGCTAGGTCATATTTCCTCAAGGAGGATGAACAAGCTAGTGGGAGAGGGCATGTTTGATATGTCTGATATTAACTCTCTACCTACTTGTGAATCCTGCCTAAAAGGAAAAATGACTAAATCTCCTTTTAAGGGGAAACCTGAGCGTAGTCAAAATCTGTTGAATTTGATTCATACAGATGTTTGTGGTCCATTTAGAGTTGGGACTCAATATGGCCACACCTACTTCATTACCTTTACCGATGATTATTCAAGGTATGGGTATTTATATTTAATGAAATATAAGTCTGAAGCATTTGAAAAGTTCAAAGAATTCAAGGCTGAAGTAGAAAACAAGCTAGGTAAAAGTATTAAAGCACTCCGATCGGATCGAGGTGGAGAATACTTGAGTACCGAGTTTTTGGACTATCTAAAAGAGAATGGGATTCTCTCTCAGTGGACTCCTCCTATGACACCACAGCTTAATGGTGTATCGGAGTGTCGTAATCGAACTTTGTTGGACATGGTTCGGTCCATGATGAGCTTCACTGAGCTTCCACCTTCGTTTTGGGGCTATGCGCTTGAAACGGCGGTATTGTTGTTGAACAACGTCCACACTAAAGCAGTGGACAAAACACCATACGAGTTATGGAATGGCAAAGCTCCTAAGTATTCGTACTTGAGGATTTGGGGATGTCCTGCTTACGTGAAGCGGACAGTGGGAGATAAGTTGGATAGTCGATCCAGCTTATGTTATTTTGTAGGGTATCCAAAGAATTCAATCGGATATTATTTCTATTATCCTGCTGAAACAAAGGTGTTTGTTTCAAGGAATGCCACCTTCTTGGAGAAGGAGTTCTTATTGGATAAGAAAGGCGAGATGATGGAACTCGAAGAAATTCGAGAAGAACCCGAAATACAAAATAACGATCCTACACCTCAGGAACCATTGATAGACATGCCTGTACCTAGAAGATCCGAGAGGACTTCTAGACCTCCTATTCGATATGGTCTTCTTCTTGAAGGGGATCAAGATGAACCCGATGTTGGATGTGATCCAAGAAACTTCAAGGAAGCAATTTCTGATGCGGATTCAAATTTATGGCTTGAAGCTATGCAGTCGGAAATAGATTCGATGCATACAAACCAAGTATGGTCTTTAGTAGATCCTCCCGATGGAATTGTTCCAATAGGGTGTAAATGGATCTACAAAAGAAAGCTTGGGCCTGATGGTAAGGTATTGACCTACAAGGCGCGATTGGTGGCAAAAGGTTATACTCAAAGACAAGGAGTTGACTATGATGAAACCTTTTCACCAGTTTCAATGTTCAAGTCCATAAGAATCCTTATTGCCATAGCTGCATGGTATGACTATGAGATATGGCAAATGGATGTGAAGACTGCTTTTCTTAATGGAGACATTAAGGAAGAAATCTATATGAAGCAGCCTGAGGGGTACACATCCATAGGAAGCGAGCATAAGGTATGCAAGCTTCAGAGATCAATTTATGGTCTAAAACAAGCATCAAGAAGTTGGAACCAGAAATTTGATGAAACAATAAAGGATTTTGGTTTCATCAAGAACCCGGAGGAACCATGCGTGTACAAGAAAGTAGTTAAGGATGCGTGACATTCTAAGTACTTTATGTTGATGACATCCTACTCATTGGGAATGACGTAGGGATGTTACAGTCAACGAAGATATGGTTATCAGGTAGATTCTCGATGAAGGATTTGGGTGAGGCATCCTATATTCTTGGGATACAGATCTATAGAGATAGATCTAAGAGAATGATAGGACTCACTCAATCAACCTACATCGACACCATATTGAAACGGTTTTCAATGGATGGGTCCAAGAGAGGACATCTACCCATGTGTCATGGAGTTTCTCTATCCAAGTCTATGTGTCCCAAGACTGATGAAGAGATAGAGAAAATGACACATGTACCATATGCGTCAGCCATAGGTAGTATCATGTATGGGATGATATCTACCAGACCGGATGTAGCATTTGCTCTGAGTGTCACGAGCAGATATCAAGCTAATCCTTGTCAAATGCATTGGAAAGCCGTGAAGGACATTCTTAAGTACTTACGAAGGACTAAGAATATGTTCATGGTATATGGAGGAAGAGAACTAAAATTGGAAGGCTATACCGACTCTAGCTTCCAAAGTGACTTGGATGACTCGAAGTCAACCTCTGGATTTTTGTTCATGCTCAATAATGGTGCTGTCTCTTGGAAGAGTTCCAAGCAGGACACCACAGCGGATTCCACCACTGAGGCTGAATACATTGCAGCATCAGCTGCTGCTAAAGAGGTCGTTTGGATGAGGAATTTCATCCAAGAGTTGGGCGTTATTCCTGAAGTTGTTGGTCCAGTCCCGGTGTACTGTGACAACACTGGTGCCGTTGCTCAGGCAAAGGAACCAAGGTCTCATCAAAGATCCAAACACGTACTGAGGAAATACCACATCATCCGGGAGATTGTGGAAAGAGGAGACATCACTGTCGAAAGAGTGGCCTCTGCAGACAATATCGCTGATCCACTTACTAAGCCCTTGCCAGGACCATTATTTGACAAACATCGCGAAGCAATGGGTCTACGTAGTATGACTAGTTGGCTATAGGGCAAGTGGGAGATTGAAAGAGTGGGTGCCCGGTGAGCCAACTTGTGGCTAAGGGCTTTGATGACTCTTTGTATAAACAATCTTTTATTTAATATAATTTACACTTTTATTAATGGCAATGACTTTATCTTTCTTCATATTGTTATATTGGGATATACTATTGTTGTTTTGATAAAGACCTTGAATATACTATAGTGTATGTAAGATGTGGTAGAACATGGAGATGTCTATCATGAAACACATCTTATAGTCACTGTATATTCTAAACTGTTCCTAGTCGATTGAGCCGTCCGATAATAAGGATAAGGATCGCTCGAGTTTGAGACTAGCATTTGCGATGCGAAGTACCACGTTTCATTGGTAAGGAACATAGAGATGTTCGAAGCATGCAAATGGATATTCATATGATGAATGATCGAACTACCCTATCCGGACTTTCCAAGTGGTTAACACTTATCGAGTGGATAAAGTCCGCGGTTTTGGTTGTACACCATTAGTCCTTATTACTTGAAACATCATTGAGACTCTATATGCTAGTACTGTGCTTTGACTCGTTTACCGGCTCTATTGGGGTCATCAGGTGTCGGGATTGGGTACAGTTACAACACATATAGGAGTCGATGCTTTGTTGTCAAGGATTCACCACATACTTGCGAGTGTGGATATCCTATGCGATCTGAGGAGATATTTGTGAGACGAATCTCTGGCCAGAGTACATGATGTGATTTAAGAAATGGTTTCTTAGTAGCACATGTGATGTCACTATTTGATCTTCAAGATGTATTGCATAGTTATCGAATCTCGAACGACTCTCGATATACCAATGGTTGTTGATTCGATCGGGATATATGGATGAAGGGACCGTACTGTACGCTAACCAAAATCTATTGGTTCTTGTAGGCACTATCAGTGATACCTAGGGAATCATGGGGCGATGTTGCTAGGCGCTCATACCATGATTCGATGGGCAAGTCGGAAATTGTTGTTCCGAGTCACAAGGAGTTGTGAGCCCACGGCTAGTTGTATCCCTGAACCATTGAGGGTCACATAGTGTAATGGATTTTTAATCCCCGCTGAGATAGTTAAATTTAAAGAGTTAAATTTAATGAACGAAGAAGTTGGACTTCTTATTTAAGAGTAGAGGAGTAAGATTTCCTAAAATGACATAGGGATGGACATTTTTGGAAACCACTGAATTCGGATTCAGAAAAATTTATCTTGACTTTAAAAGGTGCAGAAATGGTTTCTGTGCACATTGGTGAAATCGGTTTATCAATCGGAGTCACGATGAATTTTATATTAATTTCTGAACATGCGGGCTTTGCTTGTCGGGCTTGAACTTATGACTAATGGGCCTTAAGCTGTTAGTGGCCTACATTATAAATAAGTTATTGCAGTACAGAAATTACACACAACAGGTCATAAAGTAATTTTCGAAAACCCTAATTTTATTTATTGTGGCCGCCGCCCCCTCCTCTCTGCTCGAAAAACCCAGCCTGTGAATTTTGAATTTGCAGTCTGGTTTAACGGATCAAATTGGTTAATTCTCTTCGTAAAAACTTCTGATAGATTTTCTAGTGCAATCTATCAGAGGGATTAAATATCCGTTCATGGACCTGATTGAAGAACAGTTCGTCCATCAGTTCCAGGGATATACAACAAGAGCAGAGAAATCTGTTGGTGTCCAAAATCTCGATTCGAGATTAAAGGTAAAAATTTTATAATTGTTATTTAATTTTTACACACACAATTTATTCGTAAGGTTGATACCTATTATGGAATCGTTCCATACAAAAATTTTAAACTTCCGCTGCACCGGGTATCAATCCTAATTGATCTGATCGCCGCGTTCTACAACAAATATGATATTATAATGAATTGATTCAATGCAAAGATCTGAGGCGATCTTATTTTCTGGTCAAGAATGACTACGATAGATGGATATCCATGTCAAGATTGTTTACGAATCTTGATGGCAAACGACGTTATATGAATCAATTCTTAATCGATATATGTGTTATTTACTCTATTATTGAGTCGTTTATAAATAGAGTTGCTATGATTTCTTTAACGCTTTATATATGTCGATTATACTGGGAATGATTTATCACCGGAGTTTATCCGGCTGTTGCTTTGTTTTGTATGTGTGCTTGGCAACAGAGGGGGCAGGAGCTGGTCAAAGACGATATTGACAGCTTGGGAAAGAGTTTAGTACGTGAGGACTCGGGTTTAGCTGAAATGATGTACCTTAGATAGCATCAAACTTGTTATGGAACTTAAGACTTGTAGTACACATTTTGATACTTTGTGTAGCTTGGGGTGAATGCCATGTTAATGTTCCGTTTGATGTAAGAAAAGCATAGATTTATGTTATATAATTGATACTATCAGTATATGCATGTTTCTAGATTGTATAACATGTTTAGAATCCATGTATGGTGATGAATTATGCCAAGTTCCAAGTTTTGACAGCAAGATTTATTTCTGCAGATTGTCTGGGCAGAGTGGCCGCTCGATCGGTAGCATTTCACCGATCGAGCGAGGTCTGTTTTGATTGAACAGAAACTTTATTTTTCTTGCTCGCTCGATCGGTAAGATTTGACCGATCGAGCGAGGCCAAATTATGCTCAGACCCGAGAAGTTGATTTGTTAGCTCGCTCGATCGGCGGAGTTTGCCCGATCGAACGAGGTGCAATATTTTTTTAAAAAAAATTTATTTGGTTTTAGTATTCTTTTAAATACATGATTATTTTTTTATTAATCGTTAATTGCCCTAAGATGAGATTAGCAACCCGAGGTCCCCACATATATCATCAAACCAGCTCTCACAATCAACCGGGTTCTTTGTACCCTTCAAAGTCGGCGGCTTGAAAGATTGGAACCTCTTCAATAATGTTTCCATCGGCATAGCGGTGGCATCCATCTAATCGGTCACTATACTGCCTTGTTCATTCGGAGGAGGGATTAAATGCGGATTCTCATTCGGAGGAATAACTGGCGGTGGGTTCCTATTCAACATCCTTCGAGGACCCATAATTTTATAATCAAAGGTTAGGAAACAAATAATCCAATTCCCATAATTCCATTAGGTGTCCAAAATCCTCTCCTCGAATAATTCAACCAATTCGAGAATATTCGTATTCGATCCAGAAAAACCAACAATTGATATCTCAAGTATATTCATGCTTTATAAATTTAAATCACATAATCATGTAATTCAAATAATTCTCAATCAATAAATCATGCTCACATCGTATTAAATAAATCAATTAAATAACTCAAACACATGCGAGAAGCCAGTGCAAGCGGACTCGATCTACCCCGCTCACTTCTAAATTCAGTCCAAGATCTTATTGCTCTGATACCACTTAATGTGAGAACTCGATTCTAATCATCTAATCTTAGGATAATGAAAATGATCATTGCAATCAACCAATAATAATTACAGAATAATTTTTTTTAAGAACAGTGCTCGCTCGATTGCTAAAATCTTATCCATCGAGCGGGCCATCTACTCCAAGTCTCTGCCGAGACTTAACAAAGGCCCTCGCTCGATCGGTAAAATCTTACCGATCGAGCGGACATAAATTCTCAAACTTTCTGCCTCAGGTCAGGGGTGCTCGCTCGATCGGTAATATTCAACCGATCGAGCGAGACTGCTCTGTACATAATTATTTGGTTTTTTTTCAAAAATTCAATATCCAACTCAATCAATTCAACAACATTTAATCCCATTCAACAAGATACAAAAGGATAAAAGTCTAGAGTTATACAATTCTTCCAAATAGAACATGCATCAATTCCAACTAGTTCAAACTATTAAAAAAAATGCATCACAAGTTTGAACCACAACTTCGACTTCTAAAACAAAAGACCTCACTTCTATCCATTCAACCACCTAGCCATGCCGACTTTGACTCGGTCCTGCCCCACCTGTTTCCAAGTACAGATACAAACAAAGACAACAACCAGATAAATCCGGTGAGAATAATATTCCCAGTAAAAGAGACTAACATGCAATATCACATAAAAATATCAAAACATGAAATGCATCAACTTCCACGTAATATATCAACTAAAGATATATATAAGAAATCCATTCAAATATGGAATTAAAATGATATGCACGACTTTAAAATTTCAAGATTATCAGACTCAAATAATCGAAATGCAATTCTTCTCTTCTTTTTCTTTGGTTGGGACCCCGAAATTAAAATATCCAACAATCACACCGAACTCTCCTTTCGAGGTGGACGAGGTATACTTTAATCCTCTAGACTCCAGAGCATCATAGTGAGTAAATCTACAAGGTAGTAAATCGCCTACCAAAGCCGCTCAACTACAATCCCTAGATCGTCTAAATCAAAATGAATAATCAATAGACTCAATATGAATGCACATGAATTCTCATGCATTCAAATATAAAATCAAATAAGCATTCTAACATGCAAGTATGTGATTTTCTCCTAGGACACTCGAATCAATCCAAATTCTAGTTAATCATCTCATTCTATTCCAAAGTCGTCTTATACCTTCTCGTCGTTTCACAATATTCAATCTGTAAAACAACAAAATCTCAATTCAATAATCATTCGAGCTCTTCGATCGATAATAAGAAAATCGATACTATACCGGCTTCGATCTTCCAGCTATCCAATTTCTTCAAATCTCGCAACTCAACGGCTTTCAAACAATTTTGTAAAAAAAGTAATAAAGACTCTAGATCAGAATCGACATTCAAACTTGACTAAAAACGGCGGCATAACGGTTATGTTCTGATCAAACCGGAAATGCAGAGAGCATAATATCAATCCCATGAGCTAAAACCAATATCAAAACAAACAATACAACTCAAATATAACACATCTCAAAATCCAATATTTCAAAAAACACCAATAAATTCAAAACAAATCCAAACGAAGCCCTTTTTCAATTTCGTCTAAGAATAAACGATAAGAACTATCTCAAGAACATCATACCCTAAAAGAATCAAATTCCAACTACATCGGAAAATAAAACATATCTGATCGGAGAGAAACTTATGATAGAACGAAGCTCTCGATGCCGTGATTGCTAAACTGTCTTCAGAAATAAATTCCAACGGACGGATCGACCGAAAATTGAAATCTGAAAGCTTGAAGAAGCTTGGGAGCGTTAATAATGGAGGGAGGCGTCTTGGAGGAGGTGATGGGGAAGAAGAAGAAGTCAAAAGGTGTAGTGACCCGTATCCAGAATTGACGATTAATAAGTAATTAATCATGTAATCATGTTTAGATTAAGTAAAACATGATTAAGGAAATTCCAAAAGTGTTAACGGAGTACAAAAATGGATTCAGAACACTCAAAAATGGTGGGTAAGGTTCGAGGGGTTCGGACGCTCGGAACTTGGGTTCGGAGGTTCCGAACATGGACGGAGCCAGGCTTCGAAAGATCCGAAGTGGGTTCGGACGATCCAAACCATGACCCAGCCAGCTGTCCTAAATATTATGTCATCAGTGACATCATTCAGGATAAGTTCGGACGACCCGAAGGGTGGCTTCGGACCATCCGAACAGTATATCGGACAGGTGCATGGTTGCATGCAATTGGATTGACACGCGGCGGAGATCGGACGATCCGATGAGATGATCGGTCGGCCCAAAGCAGTTCAAACGCTCCGAAGGCTAGTTCGGACGATCCGAACGTGTTCTATAAATATGAGGTCCGAGCTCCTCATTTGGTGCAAATTCCGAAATCCTCTCCTTCGCCCACGTGTCTTTATTTTAGGGCTTTGGGTACTATTTATTTTAGAGTTGGAGTAAGGAAAATATTCTAGCATAGTTAGACAGTGTCTGACATAGTAGCGGAGCAGTGCTCGTGTAGTGGATCAGTGCTCGAGGTTGTGGAGCTGCAGCAGGGGGTGCCCTAGTTGCGGGATAGTCGCCATCAGTGGGCTGACGACGGACGCAGGTATAGCTATGATTTCCTTAAATTATTTAGGAGTATGCAATAGCTTAGTTAAGGCTTTTAGAGCTTAAATAATGATGCATGGATATTTGCATTGTAGAGTTGATGATAGGCTGGAAACCTAGAGTGGAACTGCTAGGAACTTCCTGTAGTATGGTACGTAAGTACTGAATGAGATAGCCAGCGGGTTTTCATGCTTATATGTTGCATTTGTGTGTCATTTTATTATGCAGCATGTGCATATCATATTGTGTCTATCCATCTTTTGAGATGAGCCATGTAGGGCCGCTCAGCCCTGTTAGGACGGTTGATGTCTAGGGCCTAGTGACTGACGGGTTATGGGTGGCTAGCATCGGGGGACACGGTCCACGTCCCGTAGGAATGAGCAGTGTACGCAGGGTTTGCTCCCCGGGTTGTACCACTCATGTCCTAGGCGCCATTACTAAGCAATTATATACAGTTATCCCAGATATGGATACCCTATCATTTGCATGCATCATATTTGTATGTTTTACCCAGTGCTTTCGTATTGAGCTTAGAGCTCACGTCCAGTCTTTTCTGTGTATCTGGACACCCCATTCGACGGGGCAGGTGTAGGTGCAGGATTGAGCACCAGGAGCTTGGAGTAGCCAGTGACCAGTGAAGACAGCAGGATTAGCTGTAGGTTTTGCCTTTAGGCTATTTATTCGATTTGGTTGTATAAATCGAATTGGTTTAATCGGTTGTATTCTGCCGGTCTGTTTTTATTTAAGTCTTCCACAGCGATTTATTTAATGCATGGTTAATTATGCTCTTAACTCTGATTAGGTAGTGGATCCGGGTAGGGTCACTACATTTTTGGTATCAGAGCATATGCATGCAAGAGACTTGGGATATAGTAATGAGAATTTGGGTTATCCTTATAGGATGGATGAGACCTTGGAAGAGGTGATGATGCGGCAATTAGTTTGCCCAGAGACTATCATCATCGACAGGATTTCTAAAGATTTGGCTTATGGGATTCCAGCAAGTGCGGACAGGAGTGATGGATCGTGTCCGAGTTTTCAAGACTTCTACTCATGTGGATCTTAGTTTTGGATCGAGTACCGGATGCCAGAGGCAGTGGCAGAGGATTGGTGGGGACTTACTTGATGCTTGCATCTATACAGTCATTACCATGATGACACTACTCTGAAGATTCTCCAGTCATAGTTGGAGAGATTTTCATGCGGAACATAGTTTTGCCGGTATGCTTGTATCGATGCGTTCGGTAGGCACACGGGAAACTTCATGTTCAAAAGCATGATATGAATACAAGAAGAACGCTGATGGTAGATCGTGAGCAAAAAGAGGTCAACTGACATGCACTGACGCAGAGCATAGCTGGTTAGCTATCACGAGCCATTTCTCCGGAGTTCTTCGTAGGAGGACATGTAAAGAGACTTGGTCGGGAGTATGCTCGTATCGATGCGTGTGTCGATTAGAAGCTTCATGCTCAAGGAACAAGACTAGTACGATGATTTAAATAATGTATCGTTGTAGTTGTAAACAGTATTTCAGTTGTAAAGAATCATCATACTTTGGTTGTATCATTTCAAGTTTGATGGTACATTTCATTGTATTTTGAATACTGTAGGTATTACATGAGATTGTAATAAAGAAAATTGTACATAACTTGAAATAAGTGATATATGTTTTATTTATCCAGCAATTCGTGGATGATTGCATGATTGTGCAGAAGTTTGGATTGAGTTTAGTTGATTAGCGTTCAACTATTGTAGCTCATGGGATTTGAGTGGGCCAACTGTGACAGTGTGACTTGCGGTTAGCCTAGGCGTTTTCCTAGGATTGACCTAGTTAGTCAGTGGACTATGTTAGTGTCAGCGATGAGTGGACTCATCTAGGGGCATTAGGGTATTGTTCGGTTTAGAACATTTGGGCTTTGTTCTAGGTTTTTTCCTTGAGAACAGTAGGTTGTCTGACCTTTGTTAGGTTGAGGCTTGTGATGATGGGTTTTCATCGGGATACCAGGTCCAGTATAAGCCGAGAGTTGTGGACTATGACCAGGACTAGACGTGATGGGGCGCGACCCTATGCCAGTGTTACTCTGGGAGTCCTTGTACTTCAGAGGTTATCTGGGAGCCTTTGTGCTTCAGGATTGGCAGTGGGAAGGCTGTTCAGTCTAGGGATTTGGTGACAGTCACGATAGGGTATGACCTTGGATTAGATATCAGGTTTGATATCGATTGTTTGATATCATCTGGTGTGCCAGAGATATAGTTTGAGTGTTCTGCTATGGGAACCAGTCATGGAGGGATTTCCTTGACGAGTGTGTACCTTGAGTAGATAGGTATTAACCTTTTGGTTACTGCTAGACGTGTGGATCTAGTAGGTGGATGGATTTCTACCAGCGATGACTAGGGGTTGTCATCAGAGTTATGGTTAGAATTTCCTTGTGATAGGAATTATCCAAGATATTGGATGGGATATTGTTACGAGACTTAGACTCAAATGCAAGGACTACACCATGATGATTGGAGATATCATCTGACTAGTATCATATTAGAAATATGATTGGATTCTATTGATATGAGATTTATTCAGGAGGGGAGAGTGAAGACTATCTGAGACGTTGACTCGGAGGTGAGTATTTCCAGCGATGTTAGTCTTTCATCAGTAATGGGGTTGTATCAGATGCTAAGGATTGTATAAGACTAATTGAGGCATGAGGGAAGCATGATGCCAGTATACACTTGGTGGTGATTCCAGGTGGGACATGGTGGTAGGCTACCTCGGTCTTAATTTGTTGAACAATCTTAGCGAGGGATATAATCAAGATTGTGTCCGAAGATTGTGGAAATCTTTGGGATTCTTTAGTTATTCTTCTTGGACTTGACGAGCCGTGGTGTTCATTTTGAATGAACAAGGCAAGGACAATGAGTCCAGTGGTTGCGCTAAGTACTGTCTGATATTCAGAGGTTGAGCGTAAGATTTTCCATGGGATGGAATGGGCTTAGTTTATCTTGATGTTTGCCTTGGGTGAACAAGACAACGATTGGTAGTGCTAAGGTGGCACGGGATCTGTGCTAGTGACTACTAGTGGTTATTGGGTAACTCTGTCAGAGTTAGGATGATTAAGTTCAGAATACGAAGCAGTGGTTAGTAGTGCTGAAAAGGCGCGGGACTTGTGCCAAGTAAACTACTTATGTACTGTGATCTGACATCGTTTGGAAATGGTTCTTTGTGGCAGCTGAGTCATAGTTATTGACCGAGACATGTAGGTTGGATGATCAGTGGTGGTCTGATCTGATAAAAGCGAGCTTAAGTAGATCGACGAGTTCGATTGGTTGAGCCAATCAGGGTTGATCATGATGTAGCAATTAAGAAATACTTGGGATAGTATTTTATCGAGTAGTGCTTATGAGATGAGTACTGGATAGCATCTCAGAGCATTTGACAATTCGGATGATTTAGGGTCTCTAGGTTGCCAGGGACTAATCTACCGAAAGATTATGATTGACTTGTATGGTCAAGTTAGATGTTAACTTGACAGGAGGAACAAGCGAAGGAATAGGTAACTCCCAGGATAGTGCTTTTGTGATGATGTCTTAGTATACCGTTGGGTTAAGATCCAACGAGGAATGTGTACTTGTATGGACATCAGTTGTTTGATAGTGAGGTGTGACATTTGCTGAGACCTAGTTCTCGAGATCCGGCAGGGTGTGTCACAAATTTTCATCGTGTGGTGCTTAAGATCATTGGGATGATCGAGGCAGTCGTAGATCGGCTTAGTAGCCAACAAGATTATTGTGGGAATTGAAGATTTCGCAAGATAGCGATGAAGCAACTTTGTTCTTTTCAGTCGACAAGCCACATCAGTGCGGACCATTCGTCAAGGATATTGTGCTTTAGCAATGGACGATATTCGGATGTGCGTCGGGTGGCAAGTTACTTCGAGCACAAGTATTTCCAAGGATTGACTAGGGAATCGACGAATTAGATCGTTCAGTGCTGAGACTGATGCGTTCGGCAAGGGAACGGTTTGACTACTGAGAATCCGTTGGAATTTAGTTTCCAAGATCTTTATGATTCGACCTTGTGAGGTTGGTATGAACTGATGGTATTATCAGAGACTCTGAGTTGAGTTATACCAGGTGCAATGACTGTCGAGTTTCAAGACGGAATAGGAAGCGTTTCCATATGTCTGTGCACTGTGGAATGTCCCAGTCGAGCATATTGGTGGGAGCTTGCCTTAGTCTTGATGTGTGTACAGTGATTGCGAGTATATATAACTAACCAGAGGATGTCTATCGATTGAAATTCATGAGGTGAATAACCTATGATCGAGATGATGTAGATCATCAGAGGCATGATGACTTCCATTGCAATGTATGCGTGATTTCGCAGGCCAATGGCTAGGAGATGACGTAGCGTCATGAATTGCAAGTGATGATAGTTATCATCAGGGCACAGTGTCGAGGTTATACTAAGAAACGTGAATAGCAAAATGTACTATACATGATGGTTTAAGTTCCCAGTATTCCTTGGTAAGCCGGTTATGCTTCAGGGAGAGTGGGGAGGGTAACCATTCTAGGGAACATTGTGAGCAGTTACGTTGAAGTATAGACTTGAGTCAACTGGATTATCTTAAAGCGAGATTCATTTTAGAATGTGTCAACACAATGTTGGGATTAGTGTTTCCTGACTAGAGGTGTTGAGCACCGAGAACTTTTGGAACCATTATATGGTTAGTTTTGATTAGTGATTCGACGAATGCAGTATAACCAGTCAGGTTATGACTTGGTCTTCGTCAGTATAAGATTTCCTTTGAGACGATAATCTTGATCAAGCGGGTATTGTATCCTTCGTGGTCAGGAAGATCGCGGTCCGAGTGAAAGATGTATCAGTGTTATGATACGCTAGCGCAAGGGAAGTTCGACTGTCGACCATTAGCGCAGTAATCTTCAGTGAAAGAATATTAATGCGGTTAAGCATTAATGGAGCTTGCAGAGAATTCGACGGGAGTCTGAGTGTGTCGAAGAATATTTCGACCAGACACTCGAGCAAGGGTTTCTTGTACGTTCTCGAGGTTTTACCCTAGATTTCGAGGACGAAATCTTTTAAGGGGGGGAGAATGTAGTGACCCGTATCCAGAATTGATGATTAATGAGTTATTAATCATGTAATCATGTTTAGATTAAGTAAAACATGATTAAGGAAATTCCAAAAGGGTTAAAGGAGTCCAGAAATGGATTCAGAACACTCGAAAATGGTGGTTAAGGTTCGAGGGGTTCGGAAGCTCCGAACTTGGGTTCGGAGGATCCGAACATGGACGGAGCCAGGCTTCGGAGGCTTTGAAGGCTTCGGACGATCCGAAGTGGGTTCGGACGATCCGAACCATGACCCAGCCATCTGTCCTAAATATTATGTCATTGGTGACGTCATTCAGGGTATGTTCGGACGAACCGAAAGGTGGCTTCGGACCATCCGAACAGTTTATCGGACAAGTGCATGGTTGCATGCAATTGGATTGACACGTGGCGGAGATCGGACGATCCGATGAGACGATCGGATGGCCCGAAGCAGTTCGGACTCCCCGAAGGCTAGTTTGGACGATCCGAACGTGTTCTATAAATATGAGGTCCGAGCTCCTTATTTGGTGCAAATTCCGAAATCCTCTCCTTCGCCCACGTGGCTCTATTTTAGGGCTTTGGGTACTCTTATTTTAGAGTTGGAGTAAGGAAAATATTCTAGCATAGTCAGACAGTGTCTGACATAGTAGCGGAGCAGTGCTCGTGTAGTGGAGCAGTTCTCGAGGCTGTGGAGCTGCAGCAGGGGGTGCCCTAGTTGCGGGATAGTCTCCATCAGTGGGCTGACGATGGAGGCAGGTATAACTATGGTCTCCTTAAATTATTTAGGAGTATGCAATAGCTTAGTTAAGGCTTTTAGAGCTTAAATAATGATGCATTGATATTTGCATTGTAGAGTTGATGATAGGCTAGGAACCTAGAGTGGGACTGCTAGGAACTGCCTGTAGTAAGGTACGTAAGTACTGACTGAGATAGCCAGCGGGTTTGCATGCTTATATGTTGCATTTGTGTGTCATCTTATTATGCAGCATGTGCATATCATATTGTGCCTGTCCATCTTTTGAGATGAGCCATGTAGGGCCGCTCATCCCTGTTAGGACGGTTGATGTCTAGGGCCTAGTGACTGACGGGTCATGGGTGGCTAGCATCGGGGGACACGGTCCACGTCTTGTAGGAATGAGCAGTGTACGCAGGGTTTGCTCCCCGGGTTGTACCACTCATGTCCTAGGCGCCATTACTGAGCAATTATATACAGTTATCCCAGATATGGATACCCTATCATTTGCATGCATCATATTTGTATGTTTTACCCAGTGCTTTCGTATTGAGCTTAGAGCTCACGTCCAGTCTTTTCTGTGTATCTGGACAACCCATTCGACGGGGCAGGTTTAGGTGCAGGATTGAGCACCAGGAGCTTGGAGTATCCAATTTCTAGTGAAGACAGTAGGATTAGCTGTAGGTTTTGCCTTTAGGCTATTTATTCGATTTGGTTGTATAAATCGAATTGGTTTAACCGGTTGTATTCTGCCGATCTGTTTTTATTTAAGTCTTTTGCAGTGATTTATTTAATGCATGGTTAATTATGCTCTTAACTCTGATTAGGTAGTGGATCCGGGTAGGGTCACTACAAAAGGAGCTTATATATTATAACAAACTCCAAATTTGCATTTTAGTCCCTGAAAAATCTAAAAATTTCAAAATAGACCCCGATCAATAAAAATCCGGCTCTCGAATTCTGCAAACCTTTATTATCTCAAATAAACTCAATTAAGATAATTTCAGGACGTTACAACTCATTAGCCACATCATGTAGTGCTTCAGCTAACTCCTCTCGTGTAAATTTATTGGAGTTGAAGTCAAATACTTGTCCACTCGTGGAGGGTTGCTCTAGTGCTTGGTCACTGATGGTAGGTTGATCATCATGAGCCATGAAGAAGCTTTCTTCATTTATATTCGTGGATTTATCTGAGCAGCAGGGTTCTTCAATAGGCTCGATTAATGGACTATTTCTCTCTTCAGTGTTTATTCCTTCATCTCCTACCTTGATCAACTGCTACCAAAGATTCTTAGCCGTAGAGAATGTCTCAACAGTCTTGGCCATGCTGTTGTTCACAGTGGTGTTCCAGAAGCTCTTGGCGATCTCACTTAAATTAGCCATTTGAAATAAGTTCAGAGACGAGAAAAGACCTCGCTCTGATATCACTTGATGGGATCGGTTTTGGGGATCGTTACTCTCTAAAACTGCACAACAGTTGAATTCTAACTTCCCTAGCTCAAGTTGTTGTAGCAGTTGAACCTTGAATCTACTAAGTTGAGTTTACTTGAGGTTAGTAAACTGAAATTATTTTCTTTTCGCGTGTCTATGTTAATCAACCAATTTTAACTAAGTGCTGAAAGAGGTCGACTAATAGATTGAACTTGTTTAAGATGGCTCGAATGATTGTGTGTGAGTGTTTGGTAGAAACTTAAACAACACAAGAATTTGTTGTAGATGTTCATAGCTCAATCTTCTACGTCACATCTTCTTCCACTTCGAAAGGATTCACTCTAGAAGAATTTGACTATTACAACACTTTGCAGCAGCTAACTCCAAGACTAAGACTTACACTCAAATTCCAATCTTAGAACTCCTAGACTCAATAACTCAGCCCTCGACTAATTTTTGTTACAACAAAGTTTGCAGCACCTCAACAAGTAAACTAATACAACACTTGTATTACAACTTAAAACTTTGCACAATGTGATAGTCACTGATTTGGTGCTTTAATATGCGTGCTTGTGTTCTCTGGCTTCATGATGAGTGAATATTTTTTAGTAAACTAAAAGTGTTCAGTTTACCTCTTGATAGCTTGGATATATTCGTGTACTGTTTATAAATCCATATGCTTCTTCAAGCATCCCTTGATGACTATTTATACTCGGATTTGTAACGATTCTTTCAAATTAAAATAGTGGTCGTTATCTTGTCTTGTCCTCGTACATCTTCTGACATGATAGTACACTGTTGTGCTTTGGCTTTTGCACAGTCAACTATGTACGAAAAATTATATGCGCAGAAGTAAGACTTATGTAGTGAGTTCAGTTTGGGTTACGCAGTCTTTGGATAGTTTCAGTCTTGCAGTCGTTTAGCTTTGGTAATTTAGTTGGGCTCATTAGAAGTAGTTTGGCTATGAGAAACTGATTTATTTTAGCACCCTAAATTGAATGTAGTTTACTAAGTGAACATAATTTGGTTGACTTGACTGCTTGAGTTTACGTCTGCAGTTTTGCTCGAAAACTTGTCCAGTCTTTTTCTTCAGTTCTGCTCGTGGACAAGTGTAGTTTACCTCTAAATTTTTCTTATGTAGTTTTGTCAACCTGAAACCACATATGTTTTAACACAATAGTTGGTAACGCACAGAAGAGTGAGTTTTTTTTGAAACAGGTGGTAGCATACTACAATACTAATCGAGAGAAGGGTTCTAAGAAAAGAACAGCAGACAAACAAAAACACACTGGGCTTCGGTGAAAAGGGTAATGAATAGATATAATAATGGAAGCTACTATAAATGGTACCAAGAGGATGGAGTGACGAAGATTTGATGATGCGGGCTCATGAAGAATACAAAAGTACCTTTAAATCTACTTTCCAATATGAACACGTGTGAAGGATTATTAAATATATTCCGATGTATGCTCATCATTCCTCAGGGCAACGGTCTACAAAGAAGGCAAGGACTTGCGAATCATCAGGTGTAAATACAGATTCGTCTAATGCTTACAGATCTCGACCGATGGGACAGAAATCCGCAAAGAGGAAAGGCGAAGAAATAATAACCGGAATTGAAGAAATTCGTCAGGCTATGAAATAGTCAGTAAAACATATGGAGGAATATATTAACAACAAGAAAGTTGATCAATTCATCCAAGAACATAAACTCCTCGTAATGGACACAAGAGAAATGACGGATGAACAACTTCAAACCATCGTGCAATATGTGAGCAGCTCGAAAAAAAATTGAACTTGTAACATGGTTTGTAATTTATGTTTTCATGCCATGTGTTTTATTATCTGTGTGGTTTGTATTTTTTAATTATTAATGTTTTAAATGTTGTTTTGTGGTAAATTAATTTTTGATAGTCGTTCCAATTTATTTTATCTGTTGAATTATATCAATCACAAATATATTCTTCTCAAATTATTTGTTATGATTGGGCTGAGTACATCATTGAGTCGATGTTTGATTATTTTGGGTTGAATTTTTCATTTGGGTGGAGTTGGAGTTGAGTTTTTATATTAAGTGAAATTGTAATCATTGGGTCTAGTTTGAGTTGAGTTTTTATATTTGGATCGAGTTTGAGTTGAATTTTTATATTTGGGTTGAGTTTGTGTTGAGTTTTTATGTTTGGTTCGAGTTCGAGTTGAGTTTTTATATTTGTGCATCCTACTACCCTCAGTAGCACGTCTTTTTAATTATTATTTGTGCAAACAAAATTTCAATTTTTTTTAAAAAAAATTGGGTCGAGTTTGAGTTGAGTTTTTATATTGAGGTCAAATTTCAATTGAATTTTATATTTGGATCGAGTTAGAGTTGAGTTTTTATATTTGTAAATCCTACTACACTTAGTAGTACATATTTTTAATTATATTTGTCCAATTCAGTTTTTTTAAAAAAATTGTGGTTTTACTATATGTGCATCCTACTACCCATAGTAACACATATTTTTAATTAATATTTTAAAAGAGAAATTCTGAATTTTTAAAATTTAATATATTACTCTATATCAAATTTAAAATATATTAATTAATATTCATACAAACGATATTTCAGTATTTTCATAAAAAAATTTGTGATTTTTTCTATGGTTTAAATTTTATATTGTAATAAAAATATAATATCACATTATACCTTTTTTAAAATAATATATTTTTATTATTTAATATTTTCCAATATGACTAACAAGTTGTAACTTTCAATTATGAATTCTGACTTCTCAGAACGATGTTGCGATAATTTGATTTTGAACGTTGTGTCAACGTTCATTTTTATGAACGTTATACAACGTTAAAAAAAATATAAATACATCATTTCTTCCTAAAAAAAATTTCATATATTTCAACATCTATTCTCATACACCTCTCTTACACGCACTCTTCATTTACTCCAAAATGTCTCAAGATCCTAGCCAAACTGTTAGAACAAGTTTTGGTGTTTGACAAACTATTTTAGAATATCATTTGAACTGGTTAAAATACGAGTTATATGAAATAGTCCAGTCAAAGAATGGAAGAAACAGTCCAGTCAAAGTATCTTCACTTGTTCTCAACCAGTTAAAGAATCAGTTCATATAACCAGTTCTAATACATCAGTCAAATCAAAAGTCTGATCAAGACTGTTCTCAGAATAAATTGCTCCAGGCCAACTGCTCAAGTGTCGACTGCTCCTGGACAACTTGTCTATAAAGTCTAATTATCCGACTGCTCAAATATCTACATATGATGAATACATTTCGAAGATAGATCCGTTGTAATTCAAACATCTTCATCAAAAGCTGCGCATAATAAACTATATCTACGCCTTGCATTTATGAACACATGCAGAAGATCAAGAAACGTTTGAGACAAACATTTATGAAGACATCAAGACGAACATTGCTCGAACATGCGTATATATATTTAAAGGATGCTAACAAGGAGAGACCGATAGATACACACAACAACTTACAAGCTATCTAAGCATTCTTCGAGGACTTTGCAAGAAACATCTTACTTTCTCACATTGCCCATTCATCATAGATACATATCAGATCTCCAAGGATCATGAAGGGCGGAGAGAAAACTCCTAACTGCTCATTTCAAACTGGAGAATAGGAGTTGCTCACCTGTTTGGATCTTAGGATTTATTGAAACTGATTTTAATTCACTTGTTACTTCGGTGTTAAGACGTGTTGCCTTAATTTGTGTTGTGTACTAAGAGTTTCGATCTAGGCAAGTAGTAAGTCCTACGATTGGAGTGACAAGTATTAAGTCCTACGATTGGAGTGGGTGTATTACAAGTAATCTTTACTATAAAAAAGAAGGGGTGACATAAGAGTAGTTAAGTCTCCAAAAATCAATAAACATATCTGTGTGATTTACATTTCAGTCAAGCCATTCTACATATATGTTCAATATGTTAGTTGGCCTATTTCTACACATATATTTATTGGTCAATTAACATCGATACACGAGAAAGACTAGAGTCCAGTTGCTGATAAAAAATGAGCTCACTTTTGAAAAAACAAGTCTTCAACTTCTCAACTGAAGATATTTTGTGGCAGTGAACTGCTCTTATCTTTTAAGTAAAGAAACTTTTTTCAGGCAGTTTTTGATCCCCAACAAGTGGTATCAGAGCGGGATCTTTCTCGTCTCTGAACATATTCATATGGCTACTTTTAGTGAGATCATCAAGAGTTTTTGGTACACTACCATGGACAACTACACTGCCAATACCATGGTGGCATGTTCTACTACTAAGAATATTTGGCAGTAGTTGACTAAGCAAGGTGATAATGAGAAAACTGAGCAAGCCAAGAGTCTATTGATAAAAGATATTGAAGAATCCTACTGTTAATAGTTCTAATGATGAGCAAAGCACGAGTCAAAAAAATAAATCATCTGACTTACTCAAATGATGCTCAACTTAACCGATCGTATTTATTGAAGAATCTTGTTGTTCAGTTAGATAATCAAAATCCAATGAAGAAGAAAATAGTTGCTTCATGGCTCATGAATATCCGCCTTCCACCAGTAGAAAAGTGCTCAATCAACCATCTACAAGTGAATAGGTATTTAGTTTTAACTATAATAATTTTACACAAGAAGAGTTAGCTGATTCATTGCACAACATGGCTAATGAGTATAAAAATTGTTCTTAGAATTTGAGGATGTCAAAGAAAAGGAAATTGAACTGCCAAAAAAAGTCAATCTAGAGTCAAAGATTGCTAAGCTTGTGACTAAAAATGATAAGCTACAAGTTGAGAGTCATAAGTTAAGATCGTAAAATCTGAGACTCACTGAACTAATTCAAACTTGAAATAAGTCTTCAATCACCTTGAGTGCAATACATGAACTACAGAGACCAGGTAATGATAAGATTGGTATAGGTTTTAAAGAATATAAAAGGATTTTTGAGGTTGACACTCGGCCAAAACTAAATATGTGCAAAGAAAAATATATTCACTTTGTTAAATCTAGTCTGATACATCAACAAAGTAACCATATTCCGCAAAATGACAAACATGTTGAAACTAAGAACAATAGCAGAAAGTTTCGAATTGGTTATGTGCCACAGAGTTCTTGTGTAACACAAGATTGGAATTCCAGTAAAACAAGCACATCTCAATGATTGGAAAACACAACCACAGACCTTACGAAAGTCCAGTTCAAAGAAGATATATACAAACTTATAATATGAGAAGGGTGAAACCACGCACTATATCACATATATATCAAGCACATTCACAAACACATCAATCACAGTTCAATGCATATTGTAGTAGCCCGTAACCAAAAATCAGTAATTGAGGGATTAATCATAATTACTTGGGTAGAGTTCGGAAGCTCCGAAGGTGAGTTCGGAAGCTCCGAACAGGATCGGAAGCTCCGATCGATATTACGTCAGGCATGACGTGTGGCTAGATCGGAAGCTCCGATCAGGACCGGAAGCTCCGATCACCCCTATCCGGAGTCAAAAGTGATATTTTGACACGTGGCAGATCAGGATCTTCGGAAGCTCCTATGGCAGGATCGGACGTTCCGATCGAGGTTCGGACGTGCCGATCAAGGATCGGAAGTTCCGATCGCTGTCTATAAATAGAAGGCCGAGGCTTCACTTTCATTTGCCAATTTCGAGTTCTCCTTTCCCTTCTAGTCCTTTTGGAGCTATTCTAGTCTTCTTAGGCTTGGTCCGGAGGTCAGCGAGGCGTTCAATAGTCGTAGCGGAGTTGTGCCCAAGTTCTGGAGGCACCGACATCAAAGGGCTAACGACGGATGAAGGTATAGCTTTTGCTTCCTATAAATATTTAGGAGTATGCAATAGCTTAGTTAAGGCTTTTAGAGCACTTTAATGATAGTAGTATCATTTGGCAGTGTAGAGCAGACTATAGGCGTGGACCTAGAGTTGGTAGAGCTTGCACTGTTTTGAGGTACGAAAGTACTGTTCGAGATATCCTGACTGAGTATGCATGTATTATGTGACTGCATGATTTATATGCCATGATATTATGCTGCATTCATTTGCATATTGCTGTATCTCTTTCGAGATGTCTGTTAGTAGGGTTGTACCCTATCCCGTTGTGGATGGACTTCCATCGATTTGGGTCCGGCGTATCCACGATTATCTCGGTATGGGAGCCACCTCCTGAAGCGACGGCATAGCATGCTACATACCAGGGCCCGGTCTGTCTCTGTTATCTGATCCTTGACCTCGAGTCTATAGGGAGTTCACTTTGCATGCATGTATACTCATACTCTCGCACTGAGCGTTTTATGCTCACGTCTCGTACTCTGTATTTTTTGGACACCCTATTCCATGGGGCAGGTTTGCGATTGGACGAGGAGGGTGGATCCAGGAGGGGCTAGTCAGTGGTTGGCCAGCTGGAGCTTCGCTTAGGTTTTATTACTGTTGTTTTGGGTTTATACAGCTATTCGATTTGGTTGTATATTATTGGATAAATTACAGATTCCTTTACTTGGAGTTGTAAACTATTTATGATTTCCGCAGTTTTATTCTGATAACTGTTTAATTAAGTTAATTGCATGCATAAGTTCTGTTTAGTAGGTGATCCGGATAAGGGTCACTACATTTATGGTATCAGAGCATGCAAAAGAATTCTTGGGATTTAGTCTCATCTTGAGATATTTTTGTAGATGTCAAATCGTGACGACCGGAGTTCTCATGGCAGTGTGGGTGGGCGTTGGGGTGATGCCAACCGGGAGCCTCGTCGAGAACGGCGTCATCGTCATCATGACGACGAGCGTTTCACTGTGCGTCGATTCTTAGCTATGGGTCCTAAGCCCTTAGTTGGAGGTGAGTCTCCGGAGGATGCGGAGAACTGGTTAGACCGCATGGAGACGACTTTTCAGACTTTCCAATGCACCGAGGAGCAGAAGGTGGAAACCCTTGGCTATCTTCTGGATGGGCGTGCGCGCAGGTGGTGGAGGTTTACTTCTGCACCTTTTGTTGCGGCGAGAGGAGTGGCCACCTGGGCCGAGTTCCGCACAGCTTTCTAAAAGCGGTATTTTCCTCCTGCACTCCGTCAGTCGAAGGCAGGCGAGCTACTGAGTCTGTGACAGGGAGCCATGTCTATCGATGAGTATCAGCAGAGGTTCTTTGATCCGCTATCCTATTGCCCCGAGATTGCTGATAGCTCAGAGATGAAATATAATTTGTTCCTTCAGGGCCTTAACCCTGAGATCCATGACCGTGTGGCGGTTGGTGACGACATGTCCTACGAGGGTTTGGTGAGCCGTTGTCACCAGGTGGAGGACAGCATTCGGCGGAACAGGTCTTTCCCTCAGTCGAGGCCTGCTAGTTCTTTGGGTCCCCGTGCCCAAACTTTCAAGAAGTCTGGATCTTCTTCTTCCTCTGGTTCTGGAGGTGTTGTCCGTTACGGTAAGAAGGACAAGTGTGATCACTGTGGGAAGAACCATCCATCCGACAAGTGCCGTAGAGCTTCTGGAGCTTGTTTCCGTTGTGGAGAGACTAGTCATATCCGGAGGGATTGTCCACTGTCTGGGGGAGGCGGTTCTGGTTCTGGTTCAGGATCGGGTTCTCAGGCCACCGTACAGCAGAGGTCGCAGGGACAATCTGCTGGGAGTTCTCATTTGAGGCCACGAGCTTCTGGCCAGGTGTTTGCCCTAAGACATGATCAGGCTGTGGAGGAGAATGAGAAAGTCATCGCAGGTACATTTCTGCTTTATGGTATACCTGCTCTTGTACTTATTGACACTGGTGCATCTCATTCCTTCATTTCTGCACGTTTTGTTAAGAGGCATAAGTTACCATGCATTGCACTAGACGTAGTGATGTCTGTTTCTACTCCAATGGGCCAATCTGCTTTGGCTAAGCGTCTGGTGATGGGTTGCCCTTTTGAGTTCGAAGGGAACATTCTGTTAGCGAATCTCATGGTCCTGGCGATGGACGATTTTGATTGCATTCTGGGAATAGATATGTTGACTACCTATCGAGCTTCAGTGGACTGCTATCAGAGATTAGTACACTTTCATCCGGAGGGGAGCGAGAGCTGGTTTTTCTATGGTGAGGGAGCGCGACCCCCGATGCCTTTGGTATCAGCTTTGAGAGCCTGTCGATCTCTAGAGTCTGGCGGGGAAGGCTACCTTATCTATGCAGTTCATTTGTCCGCTGAGAATATTGAGATAGAGAGCATTCCTGTTGTGGATGAATTTACAGATGTGTTTCCTGATGAGATTCCGGGTTTTCCTCCTGCTAGGGAAGTCGAGTTTGTCATAGAGTTGATGCCGGGTACTTCGCCTATTTCTAGAGCACTGTATCGTCTGGCTCCGTCAGAGATGCGTGAGTTAAAGAATCAGCTACAGGATCTTTTGGACAAGGGGTACATTCGTCCTAGTGTGTCTCCTTGGGGAGCTCCTGTTCTCTTCGTAAAGAAGAAGGATGGGTCGATGCGGCTGTGCATTGACTATCGGCAGCTGAATCGAGTCACTGTGAAGAACAAGTATCCGTTGCCTCGTATTGATGACTTGTTCGATCAGCTGCAGGGCACGTCAGTTTACTCCAAGATTGACTTGAGATCTGGGTATCATCAGCTGAGAGTCCGTGATCAGGATGTAGCCAAGACTGCATTCCGTACTCGCTATGGGCATTACGAGTTCCTAGTGATGCCATTTGGTTTGACTAATGCGCCGGCTATATTCATGGATTTGATGAACCGTGTCTTCAGGGAGTACTTGGACAAGTTTGTCATGGTCTTCATTGACGACATCTTGGTATATTCACGTAATACGGAAGAGCATGTTTCTCACTTGCGGTTGGTACTGCAGACTCTTCGAGATGAGAAGTTGTACGCCAAGCTGAGCAAGTGTGAGTTCTGGATGGATAGAGTGGTCTTTCTTGGCCATATCATATTCAGGGAGGGGATTTCTGTTGATCCAAGCAAGATTGAAGCAGTACTAAATTGGTCGCGTCCGACGACAGTTGCTGAGATCCGTAGTTTTCTGGGTCTAGCAGGGTATTATCGTCGCTTCATTCTGAACTTCTCTCAATTAGCTCGACCGTTGACGCAGCTTACCCGCAAGGGTGTGGATTTTGAGTGGTCCTCCGAGTGTGAGGAGAATTTCCGTGAGCTTCGACGGCGGTTGACTTCTGCGCCGGTGTTGGCATTACCGTCAGGATCTGGAGGGTATGTAGTTTACACGGATGCTTCTCTTCAGGGGTTAGGCTGTGTCCTGACTCAGAATGGGCATGTGATTGCATACGCTTCTAGACAGCTGAAGCTTCACGAGGACAACTACCCAGTCCATGATTTGGAGTTAGCAGCCATTGTGTTCGCTTTGAAGATCTAGCGTCATTATCTGTATGGCGAGAAATTTGAGATCTTCACCGACCAT
The DNA here is from genome assembly GCF_033568475.1 of Henckelia pumila. Lineage (NCBI taxonomy): Eukaryota > Viridiplantae > Streptophyta > Magnoliopsida > Lamiales > Gesneriaceae > Henckelia > Henckelia pumila. The sequence continues at coordinate 54,819,324 of NC_133121.1, forward strand.
AAGAGTCTCAAGTATTTGTTCACTCAGGCGGAGTTGAACATGAGGCAGAGACGTTGGATGGACTTGCTTAAGGACTATGATTGCGAGATTAAGTACCATCCGGGAGCTGCTAATCTCACCGCTGATGCTTTGAGTCGCAAGGTGCGACTATCCGCACTTCAGATTTGTTCGATGTCTAGTGCGATCAGTGACTGTTGTACTTTAGGTTATACCTTCAAGCATAAGAAAGGTATGCAGAGTATCCAGATGTTTGCGATATTATCTGAGCCAGCCTTGTATTCACGGATCCGAGATGCTCAGATGTCTGATTCGAAGACCCAGCGTTTAGCTCGTCTAGCTAACGAGGGTAGCTCGTCTGGATTTCATTATCAATCAGATGGCTTTCTGTGTTTGTCTGGTAGGCTTGTGATTCCGCAGGATGAAGAATTGCGAGAGGAGATTTTGTCTCAGGCGCATCGTACTAAGTTGAGTATTCACCCTGGGAGCAACAAGATGTACAAGGATCTACGTACTCGTACCTGGTGGAAGGGAATGAAACGCAGTGTTTATCAGTTTGTTTCGAGATGTTTGGTGTGTCAACAGGTCAAGGCAGAGCACCGACGACCTGGAGGATTGCTTCACAGTCTGCCTATTCCTGAATGGAAATGGGAGTTTATCACAATGGACTTTGTGACCCATTTGCTGGTATCCCCGAAGAACTGTGATGCTATCTGGGTTGTGGTGGACAGCTCACCAAGTCAGCGCATTTCATTGCCTATAGCCGAGAGTACTCCGTGGATCGCATGGCACGGATGTACATTCAGGAGATCGTCCGACTTCATGGAGTGCCTGTGAGCATTGTCAGCGATCGGAACCCCAGGTTTACTTCTAGATTCTGGGGGAGTGTTCAGCGTGCGATAGGTACTACTCTCAGTTTGAGTACAGCCTATCATCCGGAGACTGATGGTCAGTCAGAGTGCACTATCCGTACGTTAGAGGATATGCTTAGAGCGTGCGTCATGGATTTTGGTTCAGCCTGGCAGGATCATTTGCCGTTGATCGAGTTCGCTTACAACAACAGCTATCACACTAGTATTGGGATGACACCTTTTGAGGCATTGTATGGGCGACGTTGTCGTACTCCACTCTTCTGGGAAGAAGTGGGGGAGAGACAGGCTGAGGGACTGGAGTTTATCCAGCAGGCGATAGACATTGTTGACCAAATCAAGAAACGGATTAAGACTGCACAGGATCGTCAGGCCAGCTATGCTAATATCAAGCGTAGGCCCTTGCAGTTCGAGGTCGGGGAGAAAGTGTTTCTGAGAGTGTCACCTTTCCGCAAGATTCTCAGATTTGGCCTTAAGGGCAAGTTGTCTCCCAGATTTATCGGTTCGTTTGAGATCTTGGAGAGCATTGGCGATTTGGCTTATCGACTAGCTTTACCACCGCATCTATCCAGTATTCACGACGTGTTCCACGTATCTTTGTTACGACGATATGTGGCGGATGAATCTCATATTCTGCAGCGGTCTGAGGTTCAGGTAGACAAGGATTTGACTTATGTTGAGAAACCTCTTCGTATCCTGGATTATAAGGATAAGGTTTTACGTAACAAAGTCATTCATTTGGTTTTAGTTCAGTGGCAGCGCCGAGGCACTGAGGAAGCTACTTGGGAGCTTGAGGACAGGATGCGTAAAGACCATCCTGAGTTGTTTTGATTTCATTCTTTAAGTTGTATTCAGTTGCAAACTCTGTAAACGTTTGATTTGAATAAAGAATGTTTCTGATTTCTGTTTTTGCATTCGGTACTTAAGATCTGATTTCGAGGACGAAATATCTTAAGTGGTGGAGAATGTAGTAGCCCGTAACCAAAAATCAGTAATTGAGGGATTAATCATAATTACTTGGGTAGAGTTCGGACGCTCTGAAGGTGAGTTCGGAAGCTCCGATCGATATTACGTCAGGCATGACGTGTGGCTAGATCGGAAGCTCCGATCAGGACCGGAAGCTCCGATCACCCCTATCCGGACTCAAAAGTGATATTTTGACACGTGGCAGATCAGGATCTTCGGAAGCTCCGATGGCAGGATCGGACGTTCCGATCGAGGTTCGGACGTGCCGATCAAGGATCGGAAGTTCCGATCGCTGTCTATAAATGAAGGCCGAGGCTTCACTTTCATTTGCCAATTTTGAGTTCTCCTTTCCCTTCCAGTCTTTTGGAGCTGTTCTAGTCTTCTTAGGCTTGGTCCGGAGGTCGGCGAGGCGTTCAATAGTCATAGCGGAGTTGTGCCCAAGTTCTGGAGGCACCGACATCAAAGGGCTAACGACGGACGAAGGTATAGCTTTTGCTTCCTATAAATATTTAGGAGTATGCAATAGCTTAGTTAAGGCTTTTAGAGCACTTTAATGATAGTAGTATCATTTGGCAGTGTAGAGAAGACTATAGGCGTGGACCTAGAGTTGGTAGAGCTTGCACTGTTTTGAGGTACGAAAGTACTATTCGAGATATCCTGACTGAGTATGCATGTATTATGTGACTGCATGATTTATATGCCATGATATTATGCTGCATTCATTTGCATCTTGCTGTATCTCTTTCGAGATGTCTGTTAGTAGGGTTGTACCCTATCCCGTTGTGGATGGACTTCCATCGATTTGGGTCCGGCGTATCCACGGTTATCTCGGTATGGGAGCCACCTCCTGAAGCGACGGCACAGCGTGCTACATACCAGGGCCCGGTCTGTCTCTGTTATCTGATCCTTGACCTCGAGTCTATAGGTAGTTCACTTTGCATGCATGTATACTCATACTCTCGCACTGAGCGTTTTATGCTCACGTCTCGTACTCTGTATTTTCTGGACACCCTATTCCATGGGGCAGGTTTGCGATTGGACGAGGAGGGTGGATCCAGGAGGGGCTAGTCAGTGGTTGGCCAGCTGGAGCTTCGCTTAGGTTTTATTACTGTTGTTTTGGGTTTATACAGCTATTCGATTTGGTTGTATATTATTGGATAAATTACAGATTCCTTTACTTGGGGTTGTAAACTATTTATGGTTTCCGCAGTTTTATTCTGATAACTGTTTAATTAAGTTAATTGCATGCATAAGTTCTGTTTAGTAGGTGATCCGGGTAAGGGTCACTACACATATTATCATGTACACAAACTAAACGAGGCATCAATCTTATGGGACACACTCAATGATTGACCGGTTAGGTTAATCAAGGTTTGGGTTCCTAAAGGACTAATCAAATCAGGACCCACAAAGATTTGGGTACCATAATCCAGTTTGTATTAAGTTTTTGCAAGTGACATGTTAGAATAGTTTTTGTGTTTGAAAAACTGTTTTAGAACATTATTCAAACTGGTTATAACACGGGATAAGAGTACGCAGTCCAGTCAAGAAATAGAAGATGCAGTCCAGTCAAAGTATCTTCACTGATCTCAACCAGCTGAAGAACCAGTTCATACAACCAGCTCTATTAAATATCACAAGTCTGATCAAGACTGCTTAAATATCTACTGCTCATTCCAATTGGTCAATTTCCGACTGCTTTACATAGTCCAAATATCCTATTGCACAAATATGTTGATAAAGCCGTTGAAACATCTTTGTCAAAAGCTGTGCATAAAAAATTACATCTACGGCTTGAATTTATGAAAACATGAAGAAGATCAAGAAAAGTTTGAGACAAGAATTAATGAAGACATCAAGACAAGACTTTGCTAAAACATGTCTATATTTAAAAGGACGCTAACAAGATAAAAATGAGAGAGACACATAGAACATCTTACAAGCTATTTAAGCATTCTTCGAGCACTTTACAAGAAATATTTTACTTTATCACATTGCCCACTCATCAGAGAAATATATCATATCTTCAAGGATCACGAAAGGCAAAGAAATAACTCCCAACTTTTTACCTCAGATGGGAGAAGAGGAGTTTTTCACATGGTTGAATTCATTTAAACTAATTATACTTCACTTGTTGCTTTGGTGTTAAGAATTGTTGTCTTAACTTGTATTGTGTTCTAGGAGTTTCAATCCAGGCAAATGATAAGTCCTAAGATTGAAGTGGGTGTATTACAAGACGCTGTAATAACCAAAGTCTTCTAGTGTAACCTTCCCTGTGAGAAATTGTAGTAGCCCGTATCCAAATTAAGTTAATCAAGTTCCTAATAATGATTAAAGGGATAAAACATTATTAATGAATTCTCAAATGAGTCTAAGTGTGAGACCCCGTTTCTAATCCTCTAATATCGAATAATTAAACATAATCGAACATAATAAGCCGCGGAAAACGAATCAAATTTTTTTTTTTTTTAGCACTGCGCGCCCGCGCCGAGATTTGCAAAACAACGGCGCGCCCGCGCCCTCGCTTTGTGAATCAACGGCGCGGCCGCGCCAACAACAGTGCGTCCGCGCCCTCGCTTCGCAAATCAACGGCGCGCCCGCGCCGCCCTCTCGAACTGCTGAACTCCAGGGCACAAAAGAAAAGTCTAACAAAATAAAATAAAAAACTCAAGCAACCAAGGTTCAAACATCATAAATACAAGAGATCTAAGGAGTTGAAACACCAACAAAACGATGTTTAACAGTACAAGTTTGACGGTAGGGATTCGTTCAACTAAACAAAACAGTACAAATCCAAAAGGTACAACCCTAAGATACACGGTGTCTCACTTCTATCATCATACCCGAGCTAACCCAAACGACTTGGTCCAGCTCCTGATCCTCCTTTTGCCAAGTACACATACAAACAAAGACAACAGCCGGATAAACCGGTTAGAAATATAATTTCTAAGTAAAAGAGACAGGCATGCAATATCAAGTAACACCTCAGATTGAAATGTAATAATCAGTAACAAATCAAAATGAGAATGAATGAATGCATGTCTTCAAAACTCGGGACTATCAAATCAGATAATAGAAATATCAATCGTTATTCGGTTGGGATCCCGGGGCCAAGTCTTCACAACAACTCACAGACACACCCATTCGGGGTGGATGTCGTTCAACTCAAACCCCTAGACTTTAGAGCAACTATAAGAAGTATTCTGGAACTTGGAAAAACTCGAAATCCAAAGCCACTTCAATAGAGCTCCCTAAAACTTCTATCTTCAAAACGAATCGAATAATCGGCTCAATATGGAATGCAAGTGAAAATAGAATAACAATCAAATTCATTCAAGCAAATAAACATGTAGTATGTGATTTTCGGGAACTCGAGAATAAGTCGATCTCGAGTATTCGTTCCCATTCGTTCATTGTCGGCTTTTACCTTTTCTCGAAACTTCAAGTGATTCCTGTCAACAAGAGGTAACTCGATATCATAGTCTATTCGGATAACAAACTCTAAGTCGATACAACAATCAATATTATACCGTCTTCAATTCTTTAATCGATAAACAAGTCTCCAAATTCGATCAACTCCCGAATCCTCAATCAACTGTCAAAACATCGAATACGGACTCAATATCAACTCGGAATTCAACTCAATCAAATTCGATATACAACTCAAACCGAACCAAAACCGATAACTCAAACTCGATTTCGACGGCATAACGGCTATAAACTGACTATCCGGAATTACAAACCATCAAACAACAATCACAATAACTCAATTATCATCACAATCCATCAAAACAACTCAAATCCAACCTCAATCAAAATCATCATTTTCGAAAATATGCCTCAAAAATCATATAAAATCCAAACTTCGTTCTTTTTCCAAACCGACTTCGAATGCACGATCTATACTAGCTCAAGAACGACATACTCCAAGATTATCAAATTCTGACAACTCAAAAAAATCGAAGTTCAAGAGATCGTAGCAAAACTTACGTCTAAATGAAGCCCTCGTTGCGGTGATCGTGAATCTCAACTCGGAATTCTAATCTAACGGTCGGATCGAGCGAATCAAATGGAAAGGAAGCTAGAAATGTCGTCTCCCATGGCTTCCTACAGTACGTACGAAAAGGAGAGGAGAAGGGAGAGGAGGGAAATGATTTGATGTGATGGTGAGGCAAGTTGCCTTAAGATATTATACAAAATCCAATTTTTGCATTTCAGTCCTTTATTTCTCCAAGTTTGCAAAAATGATCCCCTGCGAATATCAATACGATTCTTAAATACTGAAAACTCTGATTATCTCGATGAAACTCAATTATAATAAAATCGGGGCATTACAATTCTCCCCCTCTAAGATTCGATTTCATCCTCGAAATCTGACAGATCACAGACTGAACAAGAATGAAACAAACTGAAGACGAACTCACCTCAATCGAATAACTCTGGAAATCGCTGCCTCATATCGGATTCTGTATCCCAGGTTTCTTCTTCAACTCCGTGACGACTCCACTGTATCTTCACCAACGGAATCGACTTGTTTCTGAGCTGCTTCTATTTTCTGTCAATAATCTGAATCGGTCGCTCGAAGTAACTCAGAGTCTCATCAAGTTCGGCCTCGTCCGGCTGAAGAACGTGAGACGGATCCAGATGATATTTCCGTAGCATCGAAACGTGAAACACATCGTGGATGCCTGAAAGAGACGGAGGAAGAGCAATCTTATAGGCAAGATCGCGTATCTTCTCCAGAATCTCATACGGGCCAATGAACCTCGGCGACAACTTTCCTCTCTTCCCAAATCTGACAGTGCCCCTGAACGGAGAAATCTTCAGAAATACACGGTCTCCCTGATCAAAAGACAGTGGTCTGCGTCTGACATTCGCATACTTGGCCTGTCGATCTTGGGCTGTCTTCATTCTAATTCGGATCAACTTCACCTGCTCTACCATATCGCGAATCATATCTGGACCCAACTCAGGTGATTCTGAAATCTCATCCCAAAATAACGGAGATCTGCAATTCTTCCCGTACAAAGCTTCAAAAGGAGCCATTCCAATACTCGCCTGGAAGCTGTTATTGTACGAAAACTCCACTAGAGGCAAGGACTCCTGCCAACCTGATCCAAAATCAAGCACTACAGCGCGAAGCATATCCTCCAAAGTCTGGATTGTACGCTCGGACTGACCATCGGTCTGAGGGTGATACGCTGTGCTTAAGTGCAAACGAGTACCCAAAGCCTCCTGAAGACTATGCCAAAAGTGAGAAGTGAACCTCGGATCTCTATCTGATACTATCGAATTTGGCACGCCGTGCAATCTCACAACCTCTCTGACATACAACTCGGCCATCTGATCGTGACGGTATGTCATACGGTATGGAATGAAACAAGAATATTTCGTCAACCGGTCAATCACAACCCAAATTGCATCACAACCTCTGACTGAACGCGGTAGCTTCGTGACAAAATCCATGGAGATATGATCCCACTTCCATTCTGGAATAGGTAAACTGTGCAACAATCCACCTGGTTTCTTCCTCTCGGCTTTCACTTGTTGACAATTCAGACAATGGGACACAAACCTCGTGACATCTCCTTTCAATTGCTTCCACCAAAACTGAGTTTTCAAGTCATTATACATCTTCCGGACTCCAGGATGAACACTGAACCGACTACAATGCGCCTCTCGAAGAATACGCTGTCTCAACTCAGAAACATCGGGCACAACTATACGGCTGTTCACAAACAAAACATCATCCTTGACCTGAAATTCTGACTGATGACCTGATCGGACCTTCTCTATCGAACTCTGAATGCTCGGATCGGATCTCTGTGCCTCTCTGATCAACTGAAACAACTCCGGCTCGGCCTGAATCGCAAAAACTCTGATGGATCTCCTATCGGTCTCAAACTCCAAACCAGAAGTACAACAGTCTTCAATCAATTGAGAGACACCAATCGTAGCAAGAGACAAAGAACAAAGCTTCCGACTAAGAGCGTCTGCAGCTGCATTCGACTTTCCAGGATAATACTTGATCTCGCAGTCAAAGTACTTAAGCAAATCTATCCATCTCCTCTGCCTCATATTCAGCTCGGACTGAGAAAACAAGTATTTTAGGCTCTTGATTTTCAATCAAATTTGATGATTGAGATTATCTCTTTTAACCATTTTGTTATTTTGAGTTTCTGAATTTGCGAAATCACTTTTCACTTGGGACAGGATCATGGAATACACGAACATCCCTCCACTACTTCGTGATTTAGTCAAAACTCTTCTTCAATTAAATCTCATTAAACTGTAAAACAATTTGCAAAGAATCCTGAGTGAAAACTGGTCAATGGTTACAAAGTATCCAACACATCACAAAACAGAATGAATGCATAAATGCAACATGCCTAATGAACCTAAAGATGCACATGCATGAAAAGGTGTTTTCGCAGGGTGTTGGCAACACTCCAGACAACATCTCAGTTCTGTCTATAATGTACACATATTGAGAGACTTCCTTAGATTGAAAAATCTCTCTAAATACAATGCTTTGGTGAAAATATCAGCTAATTGGTTATCAATTCTAACAAACTCAATACAGATCATGCCTTTCTCGACCAAATCTCTAATAAAGTGATGTCAAATGTCTATGTGTTTGGTTCGAGAGTGTTGTACTGGATTTTTTCATATATCAATAACGCTTGAATTATCACAGTACACATTCACCTAAGCATGATATCTAGCCCAGTAGCACAAAAAAAAAAAAACAAGATACTTCCAATTATGCTTCTGTAGAGGGTGTTGTCAACACCTTCGGCAACATCTTCCCTCGAAAGTTTTTCATTTGACCTCATTGGTGTATGCATGTGTTTACAATTTTCATTCAAATACTTTATCACAAGATTTATAGCATACTGTATTTGACACACAAAGATTCCACCATGCATTTGTTTCACTTGCAATCCCAAGAAATAATTCAATTCACCAACTATACTCATCTCAAAATTAGACGACATGCACTTCACAAATTCATCAACAAGTTTTTCACAAGAAGCACAAAAGATTACGTTATCCATATAAACTTGTCAAATAAGAATATTACCTTGAGACTTTTGCACAAACAATGTCTTACACACCTCACCTCTTTTGAATCCAAGATTGAGCAAGTATTTGATTAATCTTCCATACCATGCACGTGGTACTTGCTACAATCCATACAGTGCCAACCTTTTTGGGTTCACTGTTTGACACAAATCATGAAAATCTTACCTGTGAAAACGTAGAGCTCATGCAAATTAGTCCAGCCATATTTCGATAATCCACATTTTCTTTCCTTCGGGTTTGCATATCTCCATGCACATCTCCAATTACTTGTGAGGTTGGACGATTCTTCTGAATTCTGCTTGGAACATTCTTTCCAGCTTCGTTTACCTCACTGTCCTCATCAATATTCTCATCAGTAGGCTTTTCAACTTTTGTTTCTGGAATCTCAACAGGAGGTGTTGTCGGAGGTGTTGGCAACACTCCTTGGTCAACATCTGAATTTCCAGATTTATCCAGCATATCATCAACTTCATCCTCAGCTGTTTTCTTCTTTAGATCTGCAAAATCATCAAATACAACATTAATAGACTCAAAAATTGTTCGAGTTCTTAAGTTAAACATCATGTAAGCTTGAATATCCAAAGAATAACCTAAGAACAAACACTTGTCACTTTTAGCATCAAACTTTGCAAAATGATCAATATCATTCAAAACGTAACATACACAGCCAAAAACAAGAAAGTACTTAAGGTTCGGCCTCTTTCCCATGAGAGTTTCATAAGAATTCATAGTAGAACCATTCCTCAAATATACTCTATTTGAAATGTGACGTGCTGTGATTAAGGCTCTGCTCAAAAATGTTTTGAAATATTTTCAGAACTTAACATCACTCTAGACATCTCTTGCAAAGTTATATTCTTCTTTTCAACAAATTCATTCTGTTGTGGGGTTTTGAGAGCAGAGAATTCATGAGAAATACCTTTCTTACAACATAAATTCTCAAAAGAAAAGTTTTCGAACTCCTTACCATAATCAGTGAGAATTATGGTCACCTTCAAGTTGTGAAGATTCACAATCCTTGTGAGCAAATTCTTAAAAACATCAAATATATCTGATTTTTCTTTCACAAATCTTACCCAAGTATATAGTGAAAAATCATCTACACAAAAAACAGAATATTTTTTACCTCCACAGCTTTCCACATCCATTAGACCCAATGAGTCCATATGTACAAGCTGAAGACAGAGTGTTGTCTCAGATGTTGGCAACATCTGATGTAACACCCTGGTCTGCTTCTTTTTGACATGCCTCACAAACAAATGAAATTCCAGATTTTAGATTAGGCATACCTCTAACAGCATCAAACTTACTTAAGTTCTTCAAATTCTTGAAGTTTTCATGTCCCAACATCCGATGCCAAAGGTTAAATTCATCCATCTTTGTATGTGTACAAGCCATCTCTTCTCCAAATTGGTAGCGATTATCAGATGACCTCGTACCTGTCATAACACACATGTTAGAACTATCAAACACTTTGCATGATTTCTTATCAAACTGCACATGCAAGTTGTCATCACAAAGCTGGCTAATTCTTATTAAATTTGCAATTAGTCCTTCAACATGTAGCACGTTGCGAAGCTTAGGCAAACCAGCAACATCCAGTGTGCCTTTTCCTACGATAATTCCCTTTGAACCTCCTTCATAAGTCACTTTCCCACTCTTTTGTTCAACATAATCTGTGAGAAACTTCCTAGAACCTGTCATATGACGTGAGCTACTGCTATCAAAGTACCAAGCACCTGAAACATTAGTCCTCAAAGCAGTATAAATCATATGACATTGAATATCATCTTTTGGTACCCAAACCTGTCTTACAGTAGATCTGTTTCTGAAGATGTTGTGGAAAGGTGTTGGGAACACCTTAGGCAACACCTTTGGTGTAGATCTATATTTGTAGTCTTCCTGCAGCTTAAAACAGTATGGTTTGATATGACCAGATCTATGACAGTAATGAAAAACATACTTACCTTTCCTTCTGGGCTTTACATGAGCAGTAGGTTGTGGCTTTGGTTTTGGAGGATCGGTTGATGTGACCTTTTTGGTTGATCTTTCTGAACAGCTACTTTCCTTGACAAACACCGGCCCTTTTGAGCATTCACCAATCTCAAATTTACTGTTCTCAAAACCTAGTCCAGCCTACCATCTCTTCCCATCATGAGCAAAGAATCAAGCTTGGTTGTGCTTGAGTTGAATTTAGCCAATGTAGCCTTAGCTTTCATGAGTTCATCCTTAACCTGACTTAATTCCAGATTCTTCTTACTCAGCATAACTTCAAGTCTTGATATATCAGCCTTCAAATCAGAATTTTCTCTTGAAAGAAAAGTGTTCTTCTTATTTCGTTCAACCCAGTCAGCATATAACTCTTCATATTGCATTCGCACATCTTCCAGAGACATTCTTTCATCACCTGCATCAGAATTATTCACATTATCAGCAGTAAAAGAATTTAAACATACTGACCTTTGGGAGATGTTGCGGCCAGGTGTGGCAACACCTGCGGCAACACCTAAAGGATTGACTTGCATCAGCTTCTTTCTTTCCATTAATGCTGTCAGGGATGTGTGGCTTTCTTCTTCATTCTGTTCTTTACCTTCTTCAGAATATTCACCACTCAAAGATGTGTTCATCCCTTTCCGAAACCTGTTTGCACATTCATTGGCAAAATGACCATAGCCTTGACATTCATGACATTGCACCGTGTCAATCTTCTTTGCAGTAGGCTTTTTCTTTCCTTCCAGCATAAGTAGAGGCTTTTGAGGATCAGGAAAATTCCTTGATGATTGATCAGACCCGCCTATTTTCAGAGCTTTGTTAGCAGCCGGAAAAAGTGGAGCTTTGAGTTTCTGATCGGTCTTCTTTGTCTCTCTCATCTTCTTCAGATAATCACCAAACTTCTTTGTGATGAGTGACAACGAGTCATCTCCCAAATCCGATTCAAAGACTTCTTGAGGTTTGAAGAATGAGTTTGTTGTTGTTGACTCCATAATATTCTTGAAAAAATAATCCAGAATCAGCTCTTAGTGTATCAAGAGTAGGCTCTGATACCACTTGTAAGGGATATCATGGTTCATAAAAATTATCAGAATCAGATGTTGTCACTAGGTGTTGACAACATCTTACTCAACATGCAGCGAAAATATTAAAACGTGAATAGTAACAGCGAACTAACAGTAAACCAACAATAAAAATAATCAAGAGTAAATATGCACAAGTACTAAAGTAATAAAAGGTTGCACATAAAACAGATTCAGATGTTGTCACTAGGTGTTGACAACATCTTCAATAACACCTTGATTAACATGCATCAAAATTTTTGAAAGCAATGAATAAAATAGATAAGCAACCAAACAAATCAGACTCAAATATTTAAGCAAGAGTATAAAATATTCTTGCAGCGCCTCAGGGCAAAACTTTAACTAGAAAATAATCAAAGATTTTTACAAACCCTAAAACTAGTGAATTATTGTAAAAATCAATTTTCTCAAAGCATGTGAGAAAACAAAGAATAAATAAAAACTACTCCCTTAAAAGTCTACTGAAAGTAGAACAATAAAACCGAATAAGGAGTTGGTTCTGATTGCTGAAATATGAAAACAACAAAAGGTCTTTCGACCAACACTTTTGCAAGTGTAAACTCCAAGTGTTCTGGAAAAACTTCACGGCAATACAGAAACGCAACAACCACTGTTGTGCTATCTTCGATCTTATTCTTCAATTCAGAGCTCTTGATTTCTCGTGAATGTATCTCTGAATTGTCTATATGAAGCTCTGTGGTGCGCTCTCTTTATCTCGCTCAAACTCTATATTTCTGCACACCACGTTCGGCACAATCTGCTCTCCTATTTATTCAACGTGAAGGACACCCAATTAAGCTTGAACAATCTTATCTCCAATAAACCTTGATCTTCTTTCCTTTCAAACTCGAATCAATCTACAAAGATAAGAAAATAAAGATAAGTTAGGAGATACAGATATATTATGATAAGTGAATAATATCTCTTACAAAATAATCAAGTAAATATATAAATATTTAAACTCTTTCAAATATAGGAAATATCATTCTATAATCCAATCAACCATATTTTAAATTTAGGAATATTATATTATCTCAATTCAAATCAAAACTATTCCTAGTTTAAAATATATCAAGCATATAGATAAGAAACACAATATTAACTATCAATCCTAGAAAGAAAAAACACAATATTATAATCTTTCAAAACATGGAAAGATATCAAGTAATAATTAATTCCTTTCATAAATTTCATGAATTAAATGAAACATGTTAAAGTCCTTTGGACTGCATGAGGAGATATGAGGATTTGTGAGGTTCTTGAGGTTCAAAGAATGAGAGACTTATCTAAGTATTTACTCAGAGATGGATTCAAGAAATTCAATTAAAAGAGGTCGAAATCATTTTTTTATCCAATGGGGGAAAGAGGTGGTGTGGGTGAATTATTTAAAAAAATAAATTGTTATTATAAATTTGTAGACTGACATCCGGCCCCCTTGGCCTCGTCCCGAACTTACTTCCTGTACTGAGTTTCGAAAACGGGGCATATGTGTTAACTTTTATGGATTATGCTAGATGCTTAATGTGAAATAAGTTTAACACAAAATTTTGGTTACTAGTTACATTTTGTACAAATTGTTAAGTCGGTTCACTAGATTTCATTGATGCAGATGAGAAAGATTGAGGTAGTGCTTGCTGATGAGGATGGACACTCTGAGGTGGAGAGCGCTTATCCAACCTTTAATATTTCGTAAAAATAATTTAAGTTTATGAATTTATTTGAGGATATGGTTTCTGCATAATTAAAGTTAAGTGCGCAATTGGACTTTCAAGTATTGCAAATGGTTCGAGAATTATTGTTGACCTGGGATTATGAATTGTGTGACGACCCGAGTTCTAATCTCTCATTTAATCAAATATCCAATATTAGACAAGTAACAATGTCTAAACAAAAGTGTAAAAAAAAAAAATATTTTTAAAAGGATTTCCCTGCGCACGCGCGGGCATCACCCCTCGCGCGCGCGCAGGCCAATGAGCCCGAAGCCTCAAGGGCGGGCTCGCGCGCGCGCGAGTAATAGCTCGCCCGTGCGCAGGCCATTGCACCAGAAAAAAAAAGAAGGTTCTCAGCTGCTGTCAAAAACTGTTCTTCATGCATTTCCATCCAAGCATCAATTCCTAATGATTCCATACATAATCTAATCCATAACAATATCTATCATGCTAAACAATAGATTCAATTAGATCATAACAAGGCCTTAAAACATAAACAAGGCTCTCAAAACAAGCAAGAAGCATTGCAATAACAACAAGAACAAGATACATTATGTTGTCTCTAGGATATACAAAACATTTCAAATCCTATTGTTGGAGAACTGGCGTTCAGATCAATCACGATTGATACCCGGTGCAGCGGAAGTTTAAAAATTTTATTATGGAACAATTCCATAGTGTGGGTATCAACCGTTCAACGATTAAATTATAAGTGTGTGTAAAATTTAAATAACAATTATTAAATTTTACCTTCAATCTCGAATCGAGATTATTGGACTCCAACAGATTTCTCTGCTCTTGTTGTCTCTCCCTGGAACCGATGAACTCCTTCTATCAGGTCCACGAATAGAGGTTTAATCCCTCTGATAGATTGCACTAGAAAATCTATCAGAAGTTTTCTGCGAAGAAAATAACGAATTTGATTCGCTTATTCCAGACTGCAATTCAAAATCACAGACCGGAATTTCTCTGACAGAGAGAGGGAGGGGTCGGCCGAAAATTGAGAGAGGGAGACTAGGGTTTTCGATTTTTGTCTCTCAAAATTATGACCTGTTGTGTGTAATTTCTGTACTGCAATAACTTATTTATAATGCAGGCCACTAACAGCTTAGGGCCCATTAGTCATAAGTTGAGGCCCGACAAGCAAAGCCCACACGTTCAGAAATTAATATAAAATTCATCGTGACTCCGATTGATGAACCGATTTCACCAATGTGCACAGAAACCATTTCTGCACATTTTAAAGTCAAGATAAATTTTCCTGAATCCGAATTCAGTGGTTTCCAAAAATGTTCATCCCTATGTCATTTTAGGAAATCCTACTCCCTTACTCTTATTTAAGAAGTCCAACTTCTTTATTCATTAAATTTAACTCTTTAAATTTAACTATCTCAACGGGGATTAAAACTCCATTACACTGTGTGACCCTCAATGGTTCAGGGATACAGCTAGCCGTGGGCTCACAACTCCTTGTGACTCGGAACAACAATTTCCGACTTGCCCAACGAATCATGGTAAAGCGCCTAGCAACATCGCCCCATGATTCCCTAGGTATCACTGATAGTGCCTACAAGAACCAGTAGATTTTGGTTAGCGTACAGTACGGTCCCTTCATCCATATATCCCGATCGAATCAACAACCATTGGTATATCGAGAGTCGCTCAAGATTCGATAACTATGCAATACATCTTGAAGATCCAATTAGTGACATCGCATGTGCTACTAAGAAACCATTTCTTAAATCACATCAAGTACTCTGGCCAGAGATTCGTCACACTAATATCTCCTCAGATCGCATAGGATATCCACACTCGCAAGTATGTGGTGAATCCTTGACAACAATTCATCGACTCCTATATGTGTTGTAACTGTACCCAATCCCGACACCTGATGACCCCATAGAGTCGGTAAACAAGTCAAAGCACAGTACTAGCATATAGAGTCTCCATGATGTTTCAAGTAGTAAGGACTAATGGTGTACAACCAAAACCGCGGACTTTATCCACTCGATAAGTGATAACCACTTGGAAAGTCCGGATAGGGTAGTTCGATTATTCATCCTATGAATCTCCATTCATCCTATGAATATCCATTTGCATGCTTCGAACATCTCCATGTTCCCTACCAATGAAACGTGGTACTCCGCATCGCAAATGCTAGTCTCAAACTCGAGCGATCCTTATCCTTATTCTCGGACGGCTCAATTGACTAGGAACAGTTTAGAATATACAGTGACTATAAGATGTATTTCATGATAGACATCTCCATGTTCTACCACATCTTACATACACTATAGTACATTCAAGGTCTTTATCAAAACAACAATAGTATATCATAATATAACAATATGAAGAAAGATAAAGTCATTGCCATTAATAAAAGTGTAAATAATATTAAACAAAAGATTGTTTGTACAAAGAGTCATCAAAGCCCATAGCCACAAGTTGGCTCACTGGGCACCCACTCTTTCAATCTCCCACTTGCCCTATAGCCAACTAGTCATACTACGTAGACCCATTGCTTCGCGATGTTTGTCAAACAATGGTCCTGGCAAGGGCTTAGTAAGCGGATCAGCGATATTGTCTGCCGAGGCCACTCGTTCGACAGTGATGTCTCCTCTTTCCACAATCTCCCGGATGATGTGGTATTTCCTCAGTACGTGTTTGGATCTTTGATGAGACCTTGGTTCCTTTGCTTGAGCAACGGCACCCGTGTTGTCACAGTACACCGGGACTGGACCAACAAATTCAGGAATGACGCCCAACTCTTGGACGAACTTCCTCATCCAAACGGCCTCTTTAGCAGCAGCTGATGCTGCAATGTATTCAGCCTCAGTGGTGGAATCCGCTGTGGTGTCCTGCTTGGAACTTTTCCAAGAGACAGCACCGCCATTGAGCATGAACACAAATCCAGAGGTTGACTTCGAGTCATCCAAGTCACTTTGGAAGCTAGAGTCGGTATAGCCTTCCAATTTCAGATCTCGTCCTCCATATACCATGAACATATTCTTAGTCCTTCGTAAGTACTTAAGAATGTCCTTCACGGCTTTCCAATGCATTTGACCAGGATTAGACTGATATCTGCTCGTGACACTCAGAGCAAATGCTACATCCGGTCTGGTAGATATCATCCCATACATGATACTACCTATAGCTGACGCATATGGTACATGTGTCATATTCTCTATCTCTGCATCAGTCTTGGGACACATAGACTTGGATAAAGAAACTCCATGACACATGGGTAGATGTCCTCTCTTGGACCCATCCATTGAAAACCGTTTCAATATGGTGTCGATGTAGGTTGATTGAGTGAGTCCTATCATTCTCTTAGATCTATCTCTATAGATCTGTATCCCAAGAATGTAGGATGCCTCACCCAAATCCTTCATCGAGAATCTACCTGATAACCATATCTTTGTTGACTGCAACATCCCTACATCATTCCCAATGAGTAGGATGTCATCAACATAAAGTACTAAGAATGTCACAGCATCCTTAACTACTTTCTTGTACACGCACGGTTCCTCCGGGTTCTTGATGAAACCAAAATCTTTTATTGTTTCATCAAATTTCTGGTTCCAACTTCTTGATGCTTGTTTTAGACCATAAATTGATCTCTGAAGCTTGCATACCTTATGCTCGCTTCCCATGGATGTGAACCCCTCAGGCTGCTTCATATAGATTTCTTCCTTAATGTCTCCATTAAGAAAGGCAGTCTTCACATCCATTTGCCATATCTCATAGTCATACCATGCAGCTATGGCAATAAGGATTCTTATGGACTTGAACATTGCAACTGGTGAAAAGGTTTCATCATAGTCAACTCCTTGCCTTTGAGTATAACCTTTTGCCACCAATCGTGCCTTGTAGGTCAATACCTTACCATCAGGCCCAAGCTTTCTTTTGTAGATCCATTTACACCCTATTGGAACAATTCCATCAGGAGGATCTACTAAAGACCAAACTTGGTTTGTATGCATCGAATCCAATTCAGACTGCATAGCTTCAAGCCATAAATTTGAATCCGCATCAGAAATTGCTTCCTTGAAGTTTCTTGGATCACATCCAATGTCGGGTTCATCTTGATCCTCTTCAAGAAGAAGACCATATCGAACAGGAGGTCTAGAAGTCCTCTCGGATCTTCTAGGTTCAGGCGTGTCCAGTAATGGTTCCTGAGGCGTAGGATCGTTATTTTGTATTTCGGGTTCTTCTCGAACTTCTTCGAGTTCCATCATCTCGCCTTTCTTATCCAATAAGAACTCCTTCTCCAAGAAGGTGGCATTCCTAGAAACAAACACCTTTGTTTCAGCAGGATAATAGAAATAATATCCGATTGAATTCTTCGGATACCCTACAAAATAACATAAGCTGGATCGACTATCCAACTTATCTCCCACTGTCCGCTTCACGTAAGCAGGACATCCCCAAATCCTCAAGTACGAATACTTAGGAGCTTTGCCATTCCATAACTCGTATGGTGTTTTGTCCACTGCTTTAGTGTGGACGTTGTTCAACAACAATACCGCCGTTTCAAGCGCATAGCCCCAAAACGAAGGTGGAAGCTCAGTGAAGCTCATCATGGATCGAACCATGTCCAACAAAGTTCGATTACGACGCTCCGATACACCATTAAGCTGTGGTGTCATAGGAGGAGTCCACTGAGAGAGAATCCCATTCTCTTTTAGATAGTCCAAAAACTCGGTACTTAAGTATTCTCCACCTCGATCCGATCGAAGTGCTTTAATACTTTTACCTAGCTTGTTTTCTACTTCAGCCTTGAATTCTTTGAACTTTTCAAATGCTTCAGACTTATATTTCATTAAATATAAATACCCATACCTTGAATAATCGTCAGTAAAGGTAATGAAGTAGGTGTGGCCATATTGAGTCCCAACTCTAAGTGGTCCACAAACATCTGTATGGATCAAATCCAACAGATTTTGACTACGCTCAGGTTTCCCCTTAAAAGGAGATTTAGTCATTTTTCCTTTTAGGCAGGATTCACAAGTAGGTAGAGAGTTAATATCAGACATATCAAACATGCCCTCTCCCACTAGCTTGTTCATCCTCCTTGAGGAAATATGACCTAGTCTAGCGTGCCAAAGGTTTGCTGGGTTTTGACTATCGATTTTCCTTTTGTTTGTTGTCGCCGGTTTATCAATATAATTTATTGGAACGTCTTTTAGTTTTAAGTTGTATAGATCGTTTTCAAGTTGTCCATTTCCAATCAAACATTCATTCTTGTAAATATTGCAAATCCCATTCACAAAATTGCAAGAATAACCATCTCTATCAAGCATAGAAATAGAAATAATGTTTTTAATTAAATCTGGAACAAATAAAACATCTCTTAATAATAACTTAAAACCGTTCTGCAAAGTTAAACAAACATCTCCAATGGCCCTAGCTTCAACTCTGGAACCATTCCCGAGCCTCAGCTGGGTCTCACCCATTCTAAGCCTGCGACTTCTTTTCATCACCTGCAAATCATTGCAAATGTGAGATCCACATCCGGTATCCAATACCCAAGAAGTTGTATTAAGTGAAATGTTTATTTCAATATAGAACATACCCTTTGCAGTTCCCAACTGCTCTAGATATTCCTTGTAGTTGCGCTTCCAATGACCGGGCTTCTTGCAGTAATGGCAAACATCCTTGGATTTTGCATTGTTTGAAGCCTTTGTCTTGTGCTTCTTCTCGGGCTCGACTTTCTTGGGTGGGGCAGAACGTTTCTTGCCCTTCATACTTGGCCCCTTCTTTGCAGAAGATGAGGAGCCCACCAAGAAAGCTGGCTTATCCTTCTTAAGTGTGGATTCATATGTAACGAGCATATTGACCATCTCTTCAAGGGTGGCCTCTATCTTGTTCATATTAAAATTTATCACAAATCCATCAAACGAAGAAGGAAGAGACAGAAGCAGTAAATCTACGTTGAGTTCATGCTCCAACACCAAATCAAGGGTCGCTAACTTTTGTATGAGCCAAATTACTCGTACCCCATGATCACGGACCGAAGTCCCTTCACGCATGCGACACGTCATTAGCTCCTTAACAGTAGCGAACCTTTCAGCCCTCGATTGAGCCCCAAAAAGTTCCTTGAGTTGAGCGTGAATGTCAGCAGCATTCACGGTGTCCTCAAATCGCCTCTGGAGTTCATCAGACATTGAGGCTTGCATATAGCATTTGGTCTTGATGTCATGGTCCCACCATGCATCAAGTTTGGCCAATTCCTCCGGACTTACATCAGCTGGTGCTTCCTTCGGAGGTGCTTTCTCTAACACGTAGAGCATTTTCTCCGAAGTCAAGACAATCTTCAACTTCCGGAACCATTCCGTATAGTTGGCGCCAGTCAACTTGTTTTGTTCGAGGATCAAGAATAATGGATTACGCGAATTCATTGTATGAAATACTGAAAAGAAAAACAGACATATATCAATGATTGTTTAAGCAATTTACTAAGACATAAAATAGGCGAATTTAATTTTATGAATCTCACTCCCACTATTTTAACGATTTCACTGCCCTCTAGTGAAAACGGGAAACTTTTTCCTTAGTGAGAACATGGAGTCCAATCGACAAACTTATGGTCCCGAATAATATCAGCCAACCATAATTCTCAAAAGGTAGAGCCCAATTGCTTCCAAAGCAACCCCCATGTATTTACCTCATGTCCAATAAGGGCCCAATAATATGACGCCGTTTAAAGTGACATGTCAAGATGACCCATCAATATTAAGTTGTGATGGACGGTCGCCATGTGGATCCCCCAATAATATGAGCCGATCCCATGGGAGTTCCACCCAACTTACAACATTTGTCGATCCAATGTACAGCTTTCCGACGGACGGGCCCCCCCAATAATATGAGCCGGACCGTATCCGCGGGTAGCATCACATACATTGACCGTTGATGGAAGGTAGGAACATTTAAACAAATTTAAATTTCCTTTATTTATCTTGATATCAATTTTAAATCATATTTAAAATGAGGGATTTTAATTATAAAAATTTGTCTCATCATAATCATTTTATTGCATGCTTGCCGGATTCACGCAATTATGTCTAAAACATGCATACAATCATAATATCATATATTATATAGGATGATCGATTCCATTTCTAATTGACCCGTGGTTGCCAATCACGAGTCTTAGTCCAATCCTAGGTAATATGCAGTATGCAATGCAATCCTATTACATTAGCTTCCAATTTACATTTCTTCGTCTTTATTGTCTGCTGGGCCCACCATCTTCAAATCTTGATCTCCCACTAAATCTAATGTATTTACAATAAATAACAATGACAAGTAGGGGATACATTTTTAGGGGGTGGGAACGGGCCATAAACCAAGCCCACTTTTATTACATATGACATTCATATCGGGCCATAAACCAGGCCCATTAATAAAACCAACAACAATAAAAACAAATGTAAATTCCTAACATACACCTACAAAATTGGTCATGGCAATCGATCATCCTTATCCAATAACATTTAATTCAAAATTAATTTATTGGATAACATGCAGTGGCATTTCAAATTTAAACAGGATAAAATCATATTTTATATATAAAATCTCATTTTACATATAAAATCATATTTTATCTCTTTATCAAATAAAATCATATTTTATCTACAAAATCCAATTTTATAGATAAAATCATATTTTATTTAATATATTCATAAGATCAAATCTTATCATCAATTGTACCAAAAATAATTGATTTCAAAATTCAATTTAAGGATAAAATATTAAAATTTTCCAAAAATTCAAATTTATCCAAAAATCAATTTTAAAGTTTACGGACTCGAACAATTCGATCCGAAATCTCGTGAACCAATCAAAAACAATTTTTGACCGGACCAAAAATAAAATTTTAACATATTAAAATTAATTTTAAATAAAAATGTAATTTTTCCCGCGGGCCGCCCGGGACACTCCCGGGCCGGCCCGCACCCGTGGGCGCGGGCCGGGGCAGCCCGGCTGCCCCTTTAGGGCAGCAACGGTTGCTGCCCTGGCGGCGCCGTGCGCCGCCCTGGGCGGCGCCGTGTGCCGCCCTGCGCAGCGCCCAGCGCTGAGCGCCGCCCCTTGGGCGACGCCGTGCGCCGCCTTGGGCGGCGCCGTGCGCCCCCTTTGGGCGGCACCGTGCGCCGCCCGGGGCAGCAACAATTGCTGCCCCACCGGGCAGCGATCCAATCGCTGCCCGGGTTTTGCCCCGAAAAAAATTTTTTTTTTATTTAAAAATATTTATTTTGTTTCAAAAACCGAGACTCAAAAATTTTGTACAATCGATTAATTTAATCGTTTGATCTGAGCAACCTGGCTCTGATACCACTGTTGGAGAACTGGCGTTCAGATCAATCACGATTGATACCCGGTGCAGCGGAAGTTTAAAAATTTTATTATGGAACAATTCCATAGTGTGGGTATCAACCGTTCAACGATTAAATTATAAGTGTGTGTAAAATTTAAATAACAATTATTAAATTTTACCTTCAATCTCGAATCGAGATTATTGGACTCCAACAGATTTCTCTGCTCTTGTTGTCTCTCCCTGGAACCGATGAACTCCTTCTATCAGGTCCACGAATAGAGGTTTAATCCCTCTGATAGATTGCACTAGAAAATCTATCAGAAGTTTTCTGCGAAGAAAATAACGAATTTGATTCGCTTATTCCAGACTGCAATTCAAAATCACAGACCGGAATTTCTCTGACAGAGAGAGGGAGGGGTCGGCCGAAAATTGAGAGAGGGAGACTAGGGTTTTCGATTTTTGTCTCTCAAAATATGACCTGTTGTGTGTAATTTCTGTACTGCAATAACTTATTTATAATGCAGGCCACTAACAGCTTAGGGCCCATTAGTCATAAGTTGAGGCCCGACAAGCAAAGCCCACACGTTCAGAAATTAATATAAAATTCATCGTGACTCCGATTGATGAACCGATTTCACCAATGTGCACAGAAACCATTTCTGCACATTTTAAAGTCAAGATAAATTTTCCTGAATCCGAATTCAGTGGTTTCCAAAAATGTCCATCCCTATGTCATTTTAGGAAATCCTACTCCCTTACTCTTATTTAAGAAGTCCAACTTCTTTATTCATTAAATTTAACTCTTTAAATTTAACTATCTCAACGGGGATTAAAACTCCATTACACTGTGTGACCCTCAATGGTTCAGGGATACAGCTAGCCGTGGGCTCACAACTCCTTGTGACTCGGAACAACAATTTCCGACTTGCCCAACGAATTATGGTAAAGCGCCTAGCAACATCGCCCCATGATTCCCTAGGTATCACTGATAGTGCCTACAAGAACCAGTAGATTTTGGTTAGCGTACAGTACGGTCCCTTCATCCATATATCCCGATCGAATCAACAACCATTGGTATATCGAGAGTCGCTCAAGATTCGATAACTATGCAATACATCTTGAAGATCCAATTAGTGACATCGCATGTGCTACTAAGAAACCATTTCTTAAATCACATCAAGTACTCTGGCCAGAGATTCGTCACACTAATATCTCCTCAGATCGCATAGGATATCCACACTCGCAAGTATGTGGTGAATCCTTGACAACAATGCATCGACTCCTATATGTGTTGTAACTGTACCCAATCCCGACACCTGATGACCCCATAGAGTCGGTAAACGAGTCAAAGCACAGTACTAGCATATAGAGTCTCCATGATGTTTCAAGTAGTAAGGACTAATGGTGTACAACCAAAACCGCGGACTTTATCCACTCGATAAGTGATAACCACTTGGAAAGTCCGGATAGGGTAGTTCGATTATTCATCCTATGAATCTCCATTCATCCTATGAATATCCATTTGCATGCTTCGAACATCTCCATGTTCCCTACCAATGAAACGTGGTACTCCGCATCGCAAATGCTAGTCTCAAACTCGAGCGATCCTTATCCTTATTCTCGGACGGCTCAATTGACTAGGAACAGTTTAGAATATACAGTGACTATAAGATGTATTTCATGATAGACATCTCCATGTTCTACCACATCTTACATACACTATAGTACATTCAAGGTCTTTATCAAAACAACAATAGTATATCATAATATAACAATATGAAGAAAGATAAAGTCATTGCCATTAATAAAAGTGTAAATAATATTAAACAAAAGATTGTTTGTACAAAGAGTCATCAAAGCCCATAGCCACAAGTTGGCTCACTGGGCACCCACTCTTTCACCTATAAACATCAATAAGACAACAACTAGATCATCTACAAGTTTTGAAACAAGTAGCTAGAACATAATCATGTTTAAGGCTCAACACTACATCATGACAGCTCACTCAAACTTCTAACTCGGATCATCACACTATTTCTTTCCAATCCGTGTTCTTCAAGTACGCCTTTGCCCAGTTCCACTCCCTCCTATTGCAATGACACATACAACAAAACAATAGCCGGATAACCCCGGTGAGAAATAGATTTCCCAGTAAAAGCAACTAAACATGCATACAAACATATATCAAGATCATGATATAAAGAACATAACTCAATGCATGTTTTTAAAACAAGGTTCATTTCTTCATTCGTCGGTTGGGATCACGAGAAGTAGATATCATAACTAATCCACCGAATCTCCCAATCGAGGTGGGGTTACTTATCTTGCTTCTTTAGACTTTGAAGCAATCATATATGCAAATCAGACGCTAGGCTAAAACAACCACCCAGGCCTTACATATACAATTCCTCAAATCGTCTATTTGAACATTTCCGTTCATTTCTAACTCAAGGAATAAGTCGTCAAGATGAATGCAACATCTATCATTATCAAAGCATTCATTATATCAACAACTCATTCAACAAAGCATAGAATAGCATATAAAAGCAACTAAGCACATAAGTATGTGATTTAGGGGAACTCGTTACAAACCATCTCGAGTTGTATTCCCAATCAATTAGTAGTCCACTTTTACCTTTCAAATTTGAAGTGTAGGATGTCTTCTAACTGTTCAAAGTTGTACAAGATGACCAATATAAGCCTTGACTCAATTCTGCTCAAAACCATACAACTTGAATGTAGAATAGTCTCAAACCTTGTTCCTTCTTCTATCGATTTCAAAGTTGACGTTCTCGAATTGATACGCCCTGTTCATGCACTGAAATGATAGCATAATAATCAAGGAATCATCAGCTAATAGTTCAGCAACTTCTAAGTTCAAGAATAATAGCAAATCACTTCAAATCAAGAGTTCGACGGCATATCGGTATAAACTCGGCGATTCCGAACATATCTACAACATTTCTAACATGTGTATCAGCTGGTGAAGCTTCAAACCCAACATATCAGCAGTTATATCAATCGAACCATAGTTGTAACATCACAAGAACATGATATAACAACCAATTCTCAACTCAACTTCAAGATTATCAAAGATAGAAGCTCAACAACATCAAGTCAATACCAGCTTCTGATCCCTGTCATTTTCGAACTGTCAAACATTGATGAACAAAGAAGAAACTTTCATCAAATCGAAGGTCGTCTTGCAAGGATTCCAGAACATCTTTTGGAATCGAAATCGGATATCCGTAGCTCAAGATATATGAATTTGAAGATGAAGATTGAAACTTGGAAGAATTCTCGGTTGCTTACTCTCGGTTCTTGAATTGGAAATCTGATGGAAAGATCATATACACGTGAATGAGTTTACAAAATCACACGTGTCCTGGTCATTTTCAGAATTTTGCACTTTGGCCCCTCAACTATGCAATAATTGCAATTCAGTCCTCAATTTCTCAATTTATTCAATTTCAATCCTAAATAATTTAAGAATATTAGAATTTAAATAAAAACTCCAAATATTTCCAAATTAAATATACTCGGATTAAAATTAAATAATTCTGGGCTTTACAATTCTCCCCCACTAAGACACGATTTCGTCCTCGAAATCTCAAGTAGTATCAACAGATCATATATCAAATATCAGATACAGAAAACTAAAGGAGACTCACATCATTGGAACATCTCTGGAAATCTTTGCCTCATATCTGATTCAGTCTCCCAAGTCGCTTCTTCAATACCATGACGACTCCACTGGACCTTCACAAGTGGAATAGTCTTCGTTCGTAGTTGCTTCTCTTTTCGATCAAAAATCTGAATTGGCTTTTCAAAATAACTCAAAGTCTCGTCGAGTTCAGCCTCATCAGATTGAAGCACATGAGATTCATCAGCAAGATATTTTCGAAGCATCGATACATGAAAGACATCATGTATTCCAGATAATGATGGAGGAAGAGCTAATCGATAGGCGAGATTGCCTATTTTCTCTAGAATTTCATAAGGACCGATGTAGCGTGGAGACAACTTTCCTCGCTTGCAAAATCTGACTGTGCCTCTGAACGGAGATATCTTCAGAAATACACGATCCCCCTGTTCAAAAGACAAAGGTTGACGTCGAATATTGGCATATTTTTCTTCTCTGTCTTGAGCTGTTTTCATTCTTCTTTGAATAAGCTTCACTTGATCATTCATATCACGTATCATATCAGGACCCGTATCCGGTACTTCAGAAATATCATCCCAATACAAAGGAGATCGACATTTTCTTCCGTATAAAGCTTCAAAAGGAGCCATTCCTATACTCGATTGATAGCTGTTGTTGTATGAGAATTCACAAAGAGGTAGTTATTCTTGCCAACTAGTGCCAAAATCAAGCACTACAGCTCTCAACATGTCCTCCAATGTCTGAAAAGTACGCTCAGACTGTCCGTCAGTCTGTGGATGATAAGCTGTGCTCAAGTGTAACTGAGTACCCAAAGCGTTCTGCAAACTATGCCAGAAATGTGATGTGAATCGAGGATCACGATCTGATACAATAGATTTCGGCACTCCGTGCAATCTGACAACTTCACGGATATAAATCTCTGCCATCTGGTCATGTCTATATGTCATACGATATGGAATAAAACACGCTGATTTCGTCAATCTGTCAATAATCACCCAGATAGCATCACAACCTCTAGAAGATCGAGGTAATCTAGTCACAAAGTCCATGGAAATATGATCTCATTTCCATTCAGGTACAGACAAACTCTGTAACAAACCAGGCGGTCTCTTCCTCTCAGCCTTCACCTGTTGGCAATTCAAACATCGAGCTACAAAATCAGTGATATCAGTCTTCATTTGCTTCCACCAATAATGAGCTTTCAGATCGTTATACATCTTCCTACCACCAGGATGAATACTATAACGACTACAATGCACCTCTTTCAGTAGTTGTTGATGTACATCAGAAATATCAGGCACTACTAGACGATTGTGAACGTAAAGAAGATCATCTCGAACCCGGTATTCAGATACATGCCCTGATCGGACTTTCTTAATCGAATTCTGTATATTCTGATCAAGTTTTTGAGCATCTCTAATTTGCAACAATAACGCTGGTTCAACTTGAATTTGATAGAGTCGAAGAGGTTGATAATTCGTATCAAATACCAATCCAGAAAAACAACAGTTTTCAATCAAATTTGATACACCAATCGTCGATAAGGACAAAGAACATACCTTTCGACTCAATGCATTAGCTGCTGCATTCGATTTCCCCGGATAGTACTTAATTTCACAATCAAAGTCTTTGAGCAAATCTAGCCACCTCCGCTGTCTCATATTCAATTCTGACTGAGAAAACAGATATTTCAGACTCTTGTGATCAGAATAGATCTCAAACTGTTCCATGTACAGATAATGTCGCCAAATCTTCAAAGCAAATACAATGGCGGCCAATTCAAGATCATGAATTGGATATCTGGTCTCGTCTGTCTCGAGGCATAAGCAATCACATGCTCTCGCTGCATCAAAACACACCCCAAACCTTGATGAGATGCATCACAATAAACAATGAAACCACTAGTACCTGAAGGAATCGTCAAGACTGGTGCACTGGTCAGTCGCTTCTTCAATTCAAGAAAACTAGATTCACAAGCTTCAGACCAGAGAAAAGGAGCATTTTTCTGAGTTAACTGAGTAATCGGCTTCGCAATACTGGAGAAATCTTTAATGAATCGACGATAATACCCAGCCAAACCCATAAAACTACGAATTTCAAGAACAGATGTAGGTCTAGACCAATTGATCACAGCCTCGACTTTACTTGGATCAACAGCAATACCATCTCCAGATATAATATGTCCAAGAAATACCACCTGTTTCAGCCAAAACTCACATTTCGACAATTTAGCATACAGCTTCTCAGATCTCAGAGTCTTCAACACTGTTCTCAAATGCTCAGAATGATCAATCAAATTCTTCGAATATATCAGAATATCATCAATAAAAATAATCACGAAATCATCGAGATATTTCTGAAACACACGGTTCATCAAAGCCATAAATACAGCTGGAGCATTCGTCAGACCAAACGGCATAACTATAAACTCATAATGGCCATACCTGATTCTGAAAGCAGTTTTCGGAATATCAGAATCCCTAACTCTCAGCTGATGGTATCCAGATCTCAGATCGATCTTGGAATATACAGAAGAACCCTGCAACTGATCAAATAAATCATCAATACGAGGCAAAGGGTATTTGTTCTTTACCGTAGCCTTGTTCAGTTGCCGGTAGTCGATACATAATCTCATTGAACCGTCTTTCTTTCTGAAAAATAGTATTGGAGCTCCCCAAGGAGAAACACTGGGTCAAATGTATCCCTTGGCCAGTAAATCTTCTAACTGTTCTTTCAACTCTTTTAGTTCAACTGGTTCCATTCGATAAGGTGCTTTCAAGATCGGTGCAGTTCCTGGCATCAGTTCGATGTTGAAATCAATCTCACGATACGGAGGTAATCCTGGAATCTCATCAGGGAAAAAGTCCGCAAATTCACTAACCACTGGCAAATCAGCCAGGTTCAGGCTAGCTTTCAAAACATCCACTGCATAAACAAGAAATCCCTCGGCTCCTTTCTGCAAAAGTTGGGTCATAGATAATACAGAAATAAGAGGAATCTTGGCACATGAACCCTTACCATAGAATTTCCATTCTCCAGCCATTTCAGGTCTGAATCTCACTATCTTTTGGAAACAGTCTACGGTAGCTCTGTACTTGTTCAGCATATCAATCCCAATAATACAGTCGAAATCAGACATACCAAGTACGAAGCAATCTATCTCAATTTCATTACCCTCATACTGTAGTAAACAGTTCTTAACTATCTGAATCGATATAAGACCCCTCCCCAAAGGAGAAGAAATAGATACTACAACAGGTAATGTTTCAACAGGCAAAGCATGCAATGCAACAAATTTGGCAGATATAAACGTATGGGATGCACCTGTATCTATCAATACATATGCAGGATAACCATAAAGAGAACAGTTACCTGCAATCACATCATCTGGTGCTCCCTGTGCCTGCTCCTCCATCAATGCATAAACATGAGCCTGCTGTCTCTGTGGCTGACGGCCTACCTGACTTCCTCCTGGCTTCGACTAATGCTGAGGTGGTGATGGTTGAAAGGAATGGACAGAGGAGGCTTGTCTCGTAGGTTGAGCCACTGATCGTGATGACTCTGCACCTCGTGCCTGTCCAACACCTCTCTGAGGACATACTCTCGCAAAATGGCCAGTCTGATGGCATATATGGCATCTCCCAGATACACCTCGACACTGATCAGTTGGATGTCCTCCACCACAAGTGTTACAGAATACCCCAGACTTCTTTTTCGTACCCCTGGAACTTGAAGAACTGCTTCCAGATTTCTTAAATTGTTTTCCTCTAGCTTGCAAATATCCCTTCTTTCCACTGCTACTGCCACCACTGTCAAATCGAGCGACTGTTTTTGAGTTGAAGCTGAAGGTTGTGACTGTCTCGGAGGCTGTGCAATATACGAAGCTCCTCGCTGCTGTATCAAGCCAGCTTCCGCTCCTTTGGCACTATTCAAGGCATCAACAAAATTATTTGGTCGCCTTGTATTCACCAATGTAAAAACATCAGGATTCAGTCCATTAATGAACTGATAAGCCATAGCCTCGTCACTGTCTGCAACATGTGGAGAAAATCTTAGCAATGTAGTGAATTTTGAAACATAATCTTCAATATTCAAGTACCCCTGCTTCAGATTAGCAAATTCAGCACCCTTGTCTTTGCGATAAGACACTGGGAAGAAGCGTTGGTAGAACTCAGTCTTGAAGACATTCCAAGTCAGTACAGTTCCTCGACGCTCCAGAGCTTTCTTCGTCATGAACCACCAGCTTTTCGCAACCTCATGCAACTGATGTCCAATGAGCCTGACTCTTCGTTCATCACCGTAGTCAAGTGAATCAAACAACATTTCCATGTCATCAAGCCATCCTTCACATTCAACTGCATTTTCAGTACCTTTCAGAGTAGGCGGATGGTATGATTGAAAACGTTTGAGCAGTGTTTCCATGGGAGTAGCAGTCATATCAGTCATGTCTCGAGATGTACTTCCCTGCTCATTACTCGGAACTGCAGTAGCTTGAGGCACTATCTGTAAGGTCCGGGATTAATTAGAAATTAATCCGAATTTATTTAATTTTAATCCGAGTATATTTAATTTGGGAATATTTGGAATTTTGGATTTAAATTCTAATATTCTTAAATTATTTAGGGTTGAAATTGAAGTAAAATAAGGGCCGAGGACCAAATCGAAATTATTGAAGAGTTGAGGGACCAAATTGCAATTATCTTATAACTTATCAGATTTTAATTTTATTAGTCAGCATGAAACATGTACTTCATTAGATAATTCAGAATTATGAACAGAGGAATCGATTTCGTCCATTTTCTTTGAGTTCTTGATCTTCAAACCCTTATAACTTTTGCTCCGGGTATTCGATTTCGATTCTGAAAAGTGTTTTGGAATCCTTACGACGAGGGCTTCGATCTCGTGTAAGTTTTATGTTATGTTTTATGGATTTCGAAATTGATATGTGGCAAAGATCAGATTCTGAAATTTTGGAATTGTGCTTGGTGTTCTATCGTTTGAATATGCAACACCGGAATTGATGAGCTTATGTTATTGTGTCCAAATATGATCTCCAGCTTATGATTGTATATTATAGCTATTTCAATGAAGATTTGAATGAGTTATATCAGCTGGTTTGTGAAATATATCTATAAGTTTGAATGATATTGAAAAGAGAAATGATTTCGAAGTCGGGATTACGTCGGTTATCGAATTGAAATCGCTACGTCGTTTAATCGAGTTTTGGAACTGTTTTGATAGCCGAATTCTGAGTTGAAGTTGTTATTGAGATGTTATCAATGTTATAGTATTTTTCTTATTCAGTTTCAGTTGAGTTTGAAGGCTTAACGACACAAGACGCCGACTTGAACGAACGAAGAAAGAGTTGAGGTTTGAAATGCGATTGATTGATGAATTCTTGATGGTTTTGACTCGTTTCTGAAATGATAGGTTGATATGAAGTTTGATATATGTATTTTGATTATATCTCGCAAATTTGAAGAGTTCAGAACCTCAATAAACGAAGGTATAATGACGACATCGCGAAGTAGGGACTTTGAAACTCAAGAACGATTATCTTTGAGTTGGCCTGCAAAAATCACATACTTGTTTATTTTTTGATTTGATTGTGGTGTTTTCGATCCATCTCAGGTAGTGGATCTTTAAATTTGAGTTGATATGATGTTATATCGAATTGAATCTAAGCCAAGGTTGCGGTTAACCTTATTTGCGAGTCGTTTACGAATTCGTTAGATGGATATCCATGTCAAGATCATTTATGAATCTTGATGGCTTCGAAGTTATGTGAATCAATTCGTCTTTAAAGCGTTGAGTACTCTATTTGTTGAGTTGAGTTTTAAATAGAGTCGTTATGATTTATTTAACGCTTTCGATATGTTGGTTATACTGAGAATTATGTCTCACCGGAGTTTATCCGGATGTTGTTTTATTTTGTATGTGTGCATGACAACAGAGAGGGCAGGAGCTGATCATCGACATCATTGACAGCTGGGAGAGAGTCTAGCACGTGAGGGCTCGGGTTTTAGATGAGGCCTTGAACTTTAGAAGCATGAAACTTTGGTTTAGTTGGTTTTGGAATACATGTATCAAACTTGAGATAGTTTGTATCGTTATCGTTATCGTTTCTTTAGCGACTTGTGCGATGTAATAAATACATATATAGATACTTGAGACCTTGTTTATATTAATATGCATGATTTGGATCTTTTATATCATGTTTTGGACTTGAGTTTGATGAATTGGAAGGAATTGAAGGGATCAAATTTGCGGACAAAGAACAAGGCAAGTTTCTGCTCCAGGAGGCGCCCCCGCGGTAGTTTTTGACGGCTCGCGCGCAGCCTGGAGATTAGCCTACTGTTGTGGAAAAAAACAGGGGCGCCCCCGCGGTAGTTTTTGGCGGCGGGGGCGCACCCTATTTTGAAAAAAAAAAAAAAAAATTTTTTTAGATCATTTCTTTCCTTATTATTTTAATGATGCTTATTCATTAAATGCCCTTAAGATTTGAGATTAGCAACCCGAGGCCCCACACTATCAGTGTTACCACTGTCGGTGGAGTATGAACTGTCTGTTCGGGCATAGGAGGAATAGGAGTCGGAACATGTGGTCTAAGAGGAGGTCGCCCAGGTCTTCGAGACATCTGATTAACAAAAGGGTTAGGACACCAAATCATCAAATCTATCTCAGTCCTCCTCTGATCATCTTACCTCTGATCAAAACTCGGTTCTGATTCAATCTTAAATAAAGAGTTGAAGTACTCAACAAGACATGCTTCCAATCAATTCAGATAATCAGGTAGCATATCATAAATCATCATAATCCATGCCTCTAATCAGTTCAGATATTCCAGTAGGCATAGCATTGTAAATCATACTTTCAAATAAAATAAATACGATCAACTGTAAATAAAATACTTGAAAGTAAATCATGCTAGCAATTAAAACATGTAAGTCAATCACGTAATTAAATCATAGCATGATAAAAAAAAATAAGTAAGGCAGAGGACTCGATCTACCCCACTCACTGTCTATCTAAGTCCAGAATTGTCTTGCTCTAATACCAACTGTTGTGACGACCCGAGTTCTAATCTCTCATTTAATCAAATATCCAATATTAGACAAGTAACAATGTCTAAACAAAAGAGTAAAAAAAAAAAATTATTTTTTTAAAAGGATTTCCCTGCGCACGCGCGGGCATCACCCCTCGCGCGCGCGCAGACCAATGAGCCCGAAGCCTCAAGGGCGGGCTCGCGAGCGCGCGAGTAATAGCTCGCCCGTGCGCAGGCCATTGCACCAGAAAAAAAAAAGAAGGTGCTCAGCTGCTGTCAAAAACTGTTCTTCATGCATTTCCATCCAAGCATCAATTCCTAATGATTCCATACATAATCTAATCCATAACAATATCTATCATGCTAAACAATAGATTCAATTAGATCATAACAAGGCCCTAAAACATAAACAAGGCTTTCAAAACAAGCAAGAAGCATTGCCATAACAACAAGAACGAGATACATTATGTTGTCTCTAGGATATACAAAACATTTCAAATCCTATAAACATCAATAAGACAACAACTAGATCATCTACAAGTTTTGAAACAAGTAGCTAGAACATAATCATGTTTAAGGCTCAACACTACATCATGACAGCTTACTCAAACTTCTAACTCGGATCATCACACTATTTCTTTCCAATCCGTGTTCTTCAAGTACGCCTTTGCCCGGTTCTACTCCCTCCTATTGCAATGACACATACAACAAAACAATAGCCGGATAACCCCGGTGAGAAATAGATTTCCCAGTAAAAGCAACTAAACATGCATACAAACATATATCAAGATCATGATATAAAGAACATAACTCAATGCATGTTTTTAAAACAAGGTTCATTTCTTCATTCGTCGGTTGGGATCCCGAGAAGTAGATATCATAACTAATCCACCGACTCTCCCAATCGAGGTGGGGTTACTTATCTTGCATCTCTAGACTTTGAAGCAATCATATATACAAATCAGACGCTAGGCTAAAACAACCACCCAGGCCTTACATATACAATTCCTCAAATCGTTTATTTGAACGTTTTCGTTCATTTCAAACTCAAGGAATAAGTCGTCAAGATGAATGCAACATCTATCATTATCAAAGCATTCATTATATCAACAACTCATTCAACAAAGCATAGAATAGCATATAAAAGAAACTAAGAACATAAGTATGTGATTTAGGGGAACTCGATACAAACCATCTCGAGTTGTATTCCCAATCAATTAGTAGTCCACTTTTACCTTTCAAATGTGAAGTGTAGGATGTCTTCTAACTGTTCAAAGCTGTACAAGATGACCAATATAAGCCTTGACTCAATTCTGCTCAAAACCATACAACTTGAATGTAGAATAGTCTCAAACCTTGTTCCTTCTTCTATCGATTTCAAAGTTGACGTTCTCGAATTGATATTCCCTGTTCATGCACTGAAATGATAGCATAATAATCAAGGAATCATCAGCTAATAGTTCAGCAACTTCTAAGTTCAAGAATAATAGCAAATCACTTCAAATCAAGAGTTCTACGGCATATCGGTATAAACTCGGCGATTTCGAACATATCTACAACATTTCTAACATTTGTATCAGCTGGTGAAGCTTCAAACCCAACATATCAGCAGGTATATCAATCGAACCATAGTTGTAACATCACAAGAACATGATATAACAACCAATTCTCAACTCAACTTCAAGATTATCAAAGATAGAATCTCAACAACATCAAGTCAATACCAGCTTCTGATTCCTGTCATTTTCGAACTTTCAAACATTGATGAACAAATAAGAAACTTACATCAAATCGAAGTTCGTCTTGCAAGGATTCCAGAACATCTTTCGGAATCGAAATCGGATATCCGTAGCTTAAGATATATGAATTTGAAGATGAAAATTGAAACTTGGAAGAATTCTTGGTTGCTTACTCTCGGTTCTTGAATTGGAAATCTGATGGAAAGATCATATACACGTGAATGAGTTTACAAAATCACACGTGTCCTGGTCATTTTCAGAATTTTGCACTTTGGCCCCTCAATTATGCAATAATTGCAATTCAGTCCTCAATTTCTCAATTTATTCAATTTCAATCCTAAATAATTTAAGAATATTAGAATTTAAATAAAAATTCCAAATATTCCCAAATTAAATATACTCGAATTAAAATTAAATAATTCTGGGCGTTACAAATTGTGAGGGGTTTGTTTTTATGTTTTATGAAGGCGTTATTTTCGAGAATAAGTTGCTGAAATTTTTGTGAGTTTTTGGGTCATAAGTTTTGGCCATTTCTTGATCAGTATAAAATAAATGTTTCCGCATCAAAATGTAAATTGTGTGGAAACAACCTGAAACATCAGTATCATGCAAGTCATGCGACCATATAATTGAATGTCTCAAACAATCTAAAATAAGAATAAATATTTTGTGAGACGGTTTCACGGATTTTTATTTGTTAGACAGATATATCCTGCCCATATATTTATAATCAAAAGTAATATTTTTTTACATTAAAAAATAATATGAGATCTGTCTCATAAAAATTAATATATTTTTTAATGAACGACCCAAATAAGAGATCCGTTTCACAAAATTGACTCATGAGATCGTCTCACACAAATTTTTGTGCCAAAACAATAGTTGAAACAATATAAAATTTTTGGATCATACATTCGTTCATCATTAACCCTTTAGACATACTTGTTTTGTAAATCGATGCTGAAGTTGTCTTGCTACTCCAAAAATGCTGCACCACTTGCTTAATTAGCCTATAAAAATGACTTAAAAAAGTTTTTAAAGTTTGGTTTTGATAGAATAATAACTTTTTATTTTCGGTCATTTTGTTCTAATTGCTGACTAACACCGAAAAATACTAACATAATGTCAAAAAATGTTGTGTATCATTGAAAATTAAATGATCGAAATGTTAAATACCACATTAGGAAATGGAACAAAAAGAAATTAAAATTAAAAGTTATCGCACTATCATCAAACTCCGACAACTTAATTATTGGACCAAAAATAAAACTTCGATAAATTAATGGACCAAAAAATTATTTTCCCTTATAAATATACATATATATATATATATATATAGAAAAATTCACGTTATTTTTTATATAATACATATGCATGTAGAGTTTTGCCAATTCACAATTTAAGAACTTTGAAATCATCGACACTTTTGCATGCAGATGCAGGCAATATATAGATAGATATAGAGTGAATAATTTTTGTGAGGGAAAATAGTTTTTTTTTTCATTAAATTATCTATTTTTTTTGTCTTAGTCCATTAACTTTTCGATATATGATTTTGGTACACTAAATTTTGTTTTTGGTGATTTGGTCCAACTGTTGATGTGAAATCGAAAAATACCGACATAACATAAAAAATGATGACATGACACTACAATATGCTTATGTGTCAAGCTGTCACATCAACAATTAGATCAAAATAACTAAAAATTAAAATTTAATGTACCAAAACAAAACTCAGAAAAGTTAATTAATTGATCAAAATTTAAAAAAAAAACAAGTTATTGGAAAAAAATATTTTCCCATTTTAATTTGTGACATAGATATAGTACACATCAGATTTGTATATGTTATAATTTAATGACGAGGAAAGTTATGAATGGAATATAAAATTGGAAAAATGTCAGCGAAGAGCGGCAGAAACAAGCGGCTGTCAAGAAACGAGTTCGACGGGTTGTGCTTAAAAATAAGAAAAATAGCTCTCGTTGAGAGGATTCCGAAAATATGCTTATTTTCGAAAATAGATCGCCTACGGCAGAGTACGAGGATTTAAAGTGACGAGAAAAAATTTGAAGGGAAAAAAAAAAAAGAACAATTGGAACCCTGGGAAGATGACGATGAATAGAAGGAGAGAGAAACGATGTATTGATAAGTGTATTTTATACACTTAATTTATATATGATTTAATTGTTAAATATTTGTTTCGAGTAGATTTATGTGGGTATTTTGTTGTTTTTGTGTTTACAGTGAATTATGGAATTTTGTGGAGAAAAGAATAATTATTGAATTTATTTGGAGAAATAAATTAAAGAGAAAAGAATTGAGAAAGTTGAGAAGAAAATAGAAGAAACGTACAGAAGAGAAGAAAAGAAGAAGGAATAGTATTGGGATTTCTTATTGGGCTTATTGGTCAGCGCTTGATTGAGCGCTAAACAGAGAAGTGAGAAGAGCTAACGCGCAATGCTATTGAAGATGAGAGAATTAAGATTTCGAGATCAAGGCGCGCCCGCGCCGTCTATTGAGTGTCCGCCCCGTTGCTGATTTGGAAATTTTAATTATTTTGGGCAATTAATTTTATGGGCTTTTTGAAGGGCTTTTGCTGAGAAATATAAAAAGGAATTTTTATCAGAGGAGAGGGAAGAGCCGCCACTCATAACACAGAAATCAAAGAACTGATCGTGATTTGCTGGAGATTTTTCTGGAGCTTAACTGAAGAACGAAGACGGAGTTTGATAGTCCGGACACGGCATCGACGACGGATTTGTTTCTTATCTTTTATTTAATTATGAACATGTTTGGATTTATGATTTATTGTTTTCAGAATTTTATTATGAACTAATTTTTATAGTCTAGAGGTCGGATGGAACCTGGTGTAGACACTTTCATGAATTTTTGATTTTATTGAATTGAATTTCTTCTAGATTAATTGTTTTTTTTCTAGAATTGATTGTCTTTTCAATTATCTGATCAATAATTGATTTGTTATATTTATTTGAAATCATTGCTCGGGAGAGGGGATTTTGAATAGGACATTAGAAAATACACTGTTAATTACTTATACAGCTCGGGAGAGTGTATGATTTTAACAAAGCTTTTAAAAAGAACATTGTTTTGTGATAGATCACTACGATAAATTCTTAATAGGAATATTGGAATTTAATTGTAGTTGATAAACATTATTTGTTGCTCGGGAGAGGAAAATAATATACGTAAGTGTTCTTGGCTATTAATTGATTGGAATTCATGAAGATTAATTAATTAGGATTGATTGTTGTTGAAACCAGGTGAAATCTATACCTCTAGACCATTTTTTTCTAATTGATTTTTAATCTGAAAGTTGTGTGCGTGCTTTTAAATCATCTGATTATTTATTTTATTGAAAAAATTCTCAAAGTTTGATTTTCTAGATAAAATTTAGACTATTTTAATTACAAGTACTGAATATTTTCATTTTACTCCCTGTGGGATCGATATCTGATTTAATCACTATATTAAAACTTGACACTCGTACGCTTGCGAGAAATTTTCACAATAAGTTTTTGGCGCCATTGCCGGGGAGTAAATTTTGATTATTTTTTTTAGTCTTGTTACCAATTAGTCTAGATTTTAATTTAGAGTTTTTATTTTATTTTTTAAGTTACTAATTAATTTTTTCTTATCTTTTAATTGCAGTCTATGCGACGATCTCAAAGTGCTAATTCTCTACTGTTTGATCCGGAGATCGAGCGCACTGCACGTGCTTTAAGACGAGCTAGAAGAGAAGAAATTGAAAGAATGGCTGAACAAGAAGCAAATCAAGCTCCCCTAGTGCCTATTAGAGATCACTTCAGACCGATGATCCAGGCTCACTATTCTGGAATCGCTCGAGGAACTATCAATGCAAAAAATTTTGAGCTGAAGCCTGCATTGATCAATATGGTTCAACAGAACCAATTTAATGGGAGCGCCACAGCCGATCCTTATCTACACCTACGCACTTTTTTGGAGATAACCGCTACGGTAAAAATTAATGGTGTGTCTGAGGATATTATACTCTTACGCTTGTTTTCGTTTTCTCTCAGGGATCAAGCCAGAAGTTGGTTGCAATCACTGCCGCTTGGAAGCATCACTACTTGGGAGGTGATGGCAGAAAAATTTCTTGCAAAATATTTTCCTCCTGCCAAAACCACCCAACTGAAGATCGAGATCAGCACCTTCCGGCAGATGGACACTGAACAGTTATACGAGGCGTGGGAAAGGTATAAAGAATTATTAAGACGTTGTCCTAACCACAATTTTGCAGATTGGGAATAGATCGAGTGGTTTTACAACGGACTGAATGCGCCTACAAGGATGAATGTCGATTCTGCTGCTGGAGGTACTATATTTGCGAAGGATCATGTTCAGGCTTATGATATGTTGGAGGAGATGACGGTCAATAGTTTCCAATGGCCATCTGAGCGTATAGGAGTAAAGAAGCCAGCTGGAGTGTATGCAGTGGATCCTCTCACGTCCATCACTGCTCAATTATCTGCACTGACTACACAGGTAGCTTCTTTGAATAAAATTAATGTTACAGATTCAACTGGAGTTGAAGGATCACCGGCCATAGAGCAAGTCAATTATATAAATCCAAATGGCTACCGAGGATATGGAGGCTATAGAGGTAACCCTGTCCCAAATACTTATCATCCTAGCTTGCGTAATCATGAAAATTTTTCGTATGCTAACAATAAAAATGTGCTGAATCCTTTGGGATTCAATACAAACAAGGATGAGGGTAAGCAGTCGTTGGAGGATGTGGTTAGTACTTTTGTGCAGGAATCAAGTAAGAGGATGGCGAGAACTGAGTCTCGACTTGACAGTTTGGAGACGCACATGGCCAACATGGGCGCAGTGTTGCAATCCATGGAGACTAGTATTGGGCAGTTGGCGAATGCACTGAAGGACAACAATCGCGGCCAGTTTCCTAGAAATACTGAGGTGAATCCCAAGGAGCAGTGCAATGCCATCGAAGTGCGGAGTGCCAAAGACATTGGAGTCCAAATTCCTACTGTTGCGGATAAGAAACTTGAGGAAAAAGTTGAGGAGAAAGAGAAGGAGCCTGAACTGGAGCCGAAACCGATGTACAAGCCTCCACTTCCCTACCCGCAAAGGTTCAAGAAGAAAGCATTGGACGAGCAATTTTCCAAGTTCTTGGAGATTTTTAAGAAGATTCACATCAACATTCCCTTTGCTGAAGCTTTGGAGCAAATGCCGAACTACGCAAAATTCATCAAAGAGGCGATGTCCAAGAAAAGGAGACTTCAAGAGAACGAGGTAGTGAATTTAACGGAAGAGTGCAGTGCGGTGCTCCAAAAGAAGATGCCACAAAAGCTTAAGGATCCAGGGAGTTTTACTATTCCTTGCACTATTGGCTCTTCTTATTTTAATAATGCACTTTGCGATTTAGGAGCTAGCATTAATCTCATGCCTTTGACTGTTTTCAGGAGCTTAGGACTTGGTGAGGTGAAGCCCACCATGATCGCGTTGCAGTTGGCTGATCGATCTATCACATATCCGCTTGGAATCATTGAAGATGTTTTGGTAAAAGTAGATAAATTTATTTTTCCAGCGGATTTTGTTGTGTTAGATATGGAGGAGGATGCAAACATGCCCCTGATATTGGGGAGACCTTTCTTGGCCACTGCCGATGCCAAGATAGAGGTGAAGAGAGGTGCATTGTCAATGGGTGTGGATGGTGAGAGTGTAATTTTTAATATATTCATGAAGTCATCTAACACCCCTATTGAAAAATTATGCTTGATAGAGCCGGTTATGAATTTGGAGGGTCATTCAAAAGCCGACATTGCGGTTAATTCATCGAACGAGAGAGCGCCAAAACCACCAAAGAAGGCCACGAAAAAAGCAAAATTTAAAAGGTGGTTCGTGGAATTTTTTTGGCGAGTGAAAGAGAAGGGGAAGAATTAATCCCGTTAAAGTCGGGCTGACGACTTTAAACCAATCGCTACTTGGGAGGCAACCCAAGCATTTTCTTTTATTTTAATTTATTTGTTGTTATTTTTAGTTTATTTAATTTTTGTTATTTAATTGTTTTAAGTATTTTATTTTTTAATTTTATTTTCAATTTTTGAGCTTAATTTTTCTTAATTTTCAAAAATTTGTAGGCTCCAGAAATCTCAAATTCGAGCAAGCGGTGCGCCCGCTCCATTTATCGAAGCGCCCGCGCCTTACCTGAACGAAATAGGAGTTGTTTTGCGACTTAAAGGCGCGCCCGCGCCACTCCATTAGAGCGCCCGCGCCTCCCTTTCGTTGCACTGATACACGAACAGAGCATGACACCTGCCTGGCGCAAGATCACCAAGCGCGATAGCTCTTCCACCAGCGCAATCGCGCCCTTACAGGTTTCATCAGCGCTGCATCCTAGCGCTAACGCGCATCCTCAACCACGCCACACAAGCGCTAACGCGCTCATTAATAGCGCACTCTTAGGCGCTAACGCGCATCCTTTACCACACCACATCAAGCGCTAACGCGCGATTGAACAGCGCATGATTAGGCGCTATCGCGCAAGTATTACTTCAGAAATTTAAAAGCCCACTCCAGAGTCTACTCCTTCCACAATTTAGAAATCACGATCCCTCGTTCGAGTCCATCTTTAAATCTCACACACTGGCACGATCATCGTAAATCTTCCACGCAACAAAATATCATCATCTCAAGGATTTTGATCTTGATTACAAGGCAGAGATTCTCAGAATTGGTCTTGCTCCATTTACGCTTGTCGACAAAGGGGAATTTGGAGAATTTGGAAAATGTTATTCTTGAACGGTACAAAAGCTGAAATTTTACCTATTACATTTGTTCCGTGATAAATGTCGTGATTTGAAGCAATTGGGTTGTCTGAGTTGTGGTGTAGAGTACGTTTGATGCAGTGAAATTCTATATCATTTTATTCGTGCCTACCAAGTGTTTGTTGAATTGCTTGGGTTATATTTGAACGTTGGTTTCTGGAATTGTTTGGAGTTTAGTGCATTGTTTGAGGCATTTGATTTGATTTGAGTTGAATTATTTAGTTACAATTCCACCGAAAACCAAAGGGAAAGGAGCAATTTCTTCGTCCTCTGCTGCTTCATATGATAGACACAGATTTTGGAATGCCACAGCAGAGGAGTATTTTTTTGATGTAATGGAGCGAGGGATGCACAAAGAAAGAGGAATGAGTTTGAGAGAGCATAGTGCGCCGGCATTAATTGAAGCTAAGAGAAGAGGTTGGGAGACATTTGTTAGGAGTCCACCAGATGCTGTTATATCATTGATTCATGAGTTTTATGCAAATTTGATGGTCAAAGATGTGAATCTGAAAGTTCGAGTTCGAGGAAAATTGGTGCCTTTTGATAAGAGTACAATTAACAGTCTCTATGAAATGCCGGATTTGGAAATTTCTGATGATGAGTATGAGGTATTTAAGAATGAGTCATATCCAGAGAATATTGTAATTCAGACTTTGTGTCATGATGGGGCGGAATGGAAGAGGAATGCAAAGGATGAAGCTGTTACATTTCCATCCATCTTTCTTAGACGAGAAGCGAATAATTGGCATGAGTTTGTCGCTGCCAAAATTTTGCCATCTGGGCATACATCTGATGTGACTAAGGTTAGAGCTGGTCTTGTGTACTGCATTGTCACTGGAAAATCTGTTGATGCTGGGAGGGTGATTCAGGAGTCTATTATTGCTGCAGTTAGGGGTTCCTCGACTATCAGTTTACCCCACTCGTCTTTGATTACTCAACTTTGCCGGTTAGCTGGTGTTGTGTGGGATGATACGGAGCAGATTCTTCCAATTCGAGGTCCTATAAGAATTACTGGTGCATTGAGATGGGACAAGAAGAATAAAGCAGCCAGTACTTCTGAACAGGCAGCTGAACCACCGCAACCCTCGGAGCCACTACCATACTTTGAGCCAGCACCTTCCCATTTGGAAGGACCTATGTCACTACCGACGCATCCGGCCACTGAGTATTCTACTCGTGATGATTCTACGGCCGTGCTTACTCAGATTAAGAAGCAGTGGAAGATGATGCGAGCACATATGACATATATGCATGACTTCACTGCCGCTCTTGCCCAGAATTATCCGCCCACTGTTGTGCCTTATCCACCTCCTCCGCAGTGGTCTTCTGATGATACTGCTGCTGCTGCACCTTCTTTCCATGGAGATGATGATGATGACGCCGAGTCCTGATGCTCGGTGTCGAAGGTATGAGTCCCTTGTTTTTTTTATTGTTTTTAATCATTAGGGACAATGATTACATTAAGTTTGGGGGGTGAATCAATGTTTGATTTAGTTGTTTGGTTGAAAGTTGATTTTTGAATTTCATAGATAAAATTTTTGTTGAGTTTAGTTGTTTTTGGTTGAGTTGAGTTGAATTTAAAAGGAGTCAAGAAAGAAATGGATGCATGGCTGATGAAAAATATGTTTGTGCTATAACTGAAATCCATGATTGTCTACCTATCTGGCAAATATTTTTGAAAATATGGAACTAATTGGATGAACAATTTCCTAAAAACTCTGTGATTAATACTTGAATCTGATTTTTGAGACATACAGACATAGATATGATTGAGGCATTGTTTGAAATTTTTGGGCCTACTTTTCATTGAATTTATCCTTAGTTGCCCATTTGAGCTACACGTATATTAGTACATTGAGGTACGAGAAATCTGAAATTGTTGAAAATCATCGTTACCTGCTGATGATTATTTTTTCTGCACTGATTGAATTTGTATGATTTAATTGTGGATTGAGACTTGTCTAGAACTAGTTCAAACACTCTTCAAGGCGAAATACGGGCAAAACTGAGATTAGGGATGATTTAGGCAATTTTTCTGAATGAGTTTGAGCCTTTCAAGCTACCCTCTGATTAATATGTATCTCTAATACCTTATTTGAGCTTTATTGAAAATCGAATGGCATGCGTGTAAACGTGTGATTAAACCTCCATTCGTCATTATTTCAAGGTCCTACATTGACTACCTGATAGCTTATACACTAATTCCTACCTTTAAGGGAGTAATTTGAATGCTAAATTGTGATATGCTCCTAGTTTTATTTGTCAAAAAATGGAATGGTGTGATGATGAATTGAAAAGATGCAAAGAGGTAGTAGAAAAAAAAAATTGAAATTGTTGGGAAAAAGAAAAAAAAATTGTGAAAAAGAAGAGAACATGAAAAAGTTGAAATTTTAATGAAGTGAATTGAAATAGAAGTGAATTGTGAAAGAAAAGGAGTTGAAATTAGAATTAGAGCATGAATGTGA
Source organism: Henckelia pumila (assembly GCF_033568475.1). Taxonomy (NCBI): domain Eukaryota; kingdom Viridiplantae; phylum Streptophyta; class Magnoliopsida; order Lamiales; family Gesneriaceae; genus Henckelia; species Henckelia pumila. The sequence continues at coordinate 54,863,085 of NC_133121.1, forward strand.
ATTACTCCTTATTTTTGAATTCTTATCCTTCATTTGTATCCATGAGCCAGGCCTTACATTATAAGCTAAATAAGTCCTATTGACCGAGTCTCAGTTGCCCAATATACTAGTGGAGAAGAGTTGCAAGAATTTAGCCTATGGACTGTTGATTGATGCTTTTAATGATTATGAATTTTGATCTAAACACTTACACGTTTATTCGTGTATTTACCTAATTGTGAGTGTTTTTGATTCAATATCTTATATTTGATCCTATGCTATCCTTGAAAAGTCCTCATGATCTATGAATGTTTGAATTGAACTTGGGGAAGGGTGTTTTGAACTTGAGTTGCGGAGATTGTGAGTTTATGCGGTTATTATTTTGTGATTGACTGAAACTTTCAAGTGTTAGTAGGTTGGACGAGATTGGATTTGATATTTTTATTGAAATCATTGCTGAGGCCATTGTTCCATATTATTTCTTGGCTATTTTTGTTGGTTGTTGGGTAGTAGTAGTTTTTGAAGTAATTTGGTTTTGAAAAGTTTTGCTCGGGACTAGCAAAAGTCTAAGTTTGGGGGTATTTGATAAGTGTATTTTATACACTTAATTTATATATGATTTAATTGTTAAATATTTGTTTCGAGCAGATTTATGTGGGTATTTTGTTGTTTTTGTGTTTACAGTGAATTATGGAATTTTGTGGAGAAAAGAATAATTATTGAATTTATTTGGAGAAATAAATTAAAGAGAAAAGAATTGAGACAGTTGAGAAGAAAATAGAAGAAACGTACAGAAGAGAAGAAAAGAAGAAGGAATAGTATTGGGCTTTCTTATTGGGCTTATTGGTCAGCGCTTGATTGAGCGCTACAGAGAAGTGAGAAGAGCTAACACGCAATGCTATTGAAGACGAGAGAATTGAGATTTCGAGATCAAGGCGCGCCCGCGCCGTCTATTGAGCATCCGCCCCGTTGCTGATTTGGAAATTTTAATTATTTTGGGCAATTAATTTTATGGGCTTTTTGAAGGGCTTTTGCTGAGAAATATAAAAAGGAATTTTTATCAGAGGAGAGGGAAGAGCCGCCACTCATAACACAGAAATCAGAGAATTGATCGTGATTTGCTGGAGATTTTTCTGGAGCTTAACTGAAGAACGAAGACGGAGTTTGATAGTCCGGACACGGCATCGACGACGGATTTGTTTCTTATCTTTTATTTAATTCTGAACATGTTTGGATTTATGATTTATTGTTTTCAGAATTTTATTATGAACTAATTTTTATAGTCTAGAGGTCGGATGGAACCTGGTGTAGACACTTTCATGAATTTTTGATTTTATTGAATTGAATTTCTTCTAGATTAATTGTTTTTTCTAGAATTGATTGTCTTTTCAATTATCTGATCAATAATTGATTTGTTATATTTATTTGAAATCATTGCTCGGGAGAGGGGATTTTGAATAGGACATTAGAAAATACACTGTTAATTACTTATACAGCTCGGGAGAGTGTATGATTTTAACAGAGCTTTTAAAAAGAACATTGTTTTGTGATAGATCATTACGATAAATTTTTAATAGGAATATTGGAATTTAATTGTAGTTGATAAACATTATTTGTTGCTCGGGAGAGGAAAATAATATACGTAAGTGTTCTTGGCTATTAATTGATTGGAATTCATGAAGATTAATTAATTAGGATTGATTGTTGTTGAAACCAGGTGAAATCTATACCTCTAGACCATTTTTCTCTAATTGATTTTTAATCTGAAAGTTGTGTGCGTGCTTTTAAATCATCTGATTATTTATTTTATTGCAAAAATTCTCAAAGTTTGATTTTCTAGATAAAATTTAGACTATTTTAATTACAAGTACTGAATATTTTCATTTTACTCCCTGTGGGATCGATATCTGATTTAATCACTATATTAAAACTTGACACTTGTACGCTTGCGAGCAATTTTCACAACATGTATATATATATGTGTATATATATCGTATAACAATATAACATGTGTATACATGTTTAAATGTGTATACTCTTTTATTTATTCAAAGCTAAAACTTGACTCAATTTGAGTTATTTTAACTATTGTGTGTTATAAAAATCAAATATGTATTTTAATATCGTCTATAAATCAACATTTATTGATACATATTTTTAGCACACAAATAACTTATTTGACTTAATTAATTTACTTTCACACTTTAAAATAATTAACACTAAACCTTCCAAATTAATTTAAAAATTAGCATTGGGTCCTTACAATAATACTATTATTTAAGATGAAGTAATTTTCATAATTCCAACATTACCCTTTACAAGATATCCAATAATTTTGATATTTAATTATTAAAATATTTTATAATTAAAAACATGATGACGATTTATATAAAATAATATTTAGGGATGAAAATTTTTCCACGGATTTGGGGATCCGCAAGAAAAATCCGAAACGGAGCGAGTATGCATATTGGGGTGGGTATGGGGATGCAGGATCCTATCTCCATCCCCGAATTCTTTCCTATGATGATGATGCTGATGATGATGATGATAATAATAATAATAATAATAATAATAATAATAATAATAATAATAATAATAATAATAAATATAAATATTTTTATTTATCAAATTTTATTAAATATTTGAATAATATATAAATTATATTAAATATTAAAATTAAAAATAATAGTATTTATTAGTTTGTACTTTTTAAAAGAAAAATTTTTATTCACTTAAAAAATAATCTTGAATTATAGAGATATTTCTAATTCAAGATATTATGTTTAATGTTAAATTTTAATTTTACATTGAAAATTTTTTCACCAATTTTTTTATGTATTTTGCAATAAAAGTGATTAATAATATATATAAAAATAAAACTAAAAAATATATATTTATATATATTCTGGTATGAGGACGGGGATTAAGTTCCCGCGGATATGGGGAATCCTCGATAAAAAATAATGGATAATATGACGGGTATGAGAATGGGGATGGAAAAGACATCTCCGTCTTTGCCCCACCTCACTACCATTAATGAAAGGGCCTCTGATCCTGATTAATATTTAATGATCAAATAAGCTGGATTAATTAATGTAAACAACGAAAACGAATTAAAAATTTTTGTTTTGGGTCTATAGAAATTTAGGCATGATCTATTCATAAATAAGACATCCCAAAACCTATACAACACAACTACACTCGAAAATAGAGTCACGTCACTAATTTTTGTGATCACATAGATAGAGTGAACATTAGATTTGTATATGTTATAATTTAATGACCATGTTGGTGTGTTAGTTTATCTTTCATCGGTTAAGTAAATACCCTGAAAGTTTAATATATATGCTTGGGCAGTTGGGTAAATAACCCTTGTTGAGCTAGTTTTTGAGGTTGAGTTACGTCCAAATCCATTTCTTAACATGGTATCAGAGTCCAGACCCGTCGTATGTGTTGGACCCCACATTCATAAGGCACCCGTTAATATCTTCACGCTCCAGTTGTTTCATTCTTGAACTTGAGAGAGGGGTGTGGGACAAGGAACGAGTGTTTTAGTTTATCCCACATCGGTTGGGTTGGGTAAATACAGGTAACTCTTTCACAGCTAGTGTGCTCACATTAAGATATGAATATAAAATTACAGAATTTGTGATGGCGCGCGAAGCTATTTGTTAGTGATGAAACTCAGATCAATACCAAAAAAAAGACCGATAAATCAGTCTGTTATGTGTGCAAGATAATTCAGCATATAGACTAACAATGACTTCAATTATTATGATGCTTAGCACAGCCTTGGCATTTTTTGGCCGATGCCTTCAAAGCTACATTTCTTACAACTAGTGATTAATTATAATAAAGATTCTGTTTTCAAAATATTGCAACCTTGCATCTTGATGTTGATAGCTAGGTTAATACAATTTTTTTCAAAACGCCTCAACACTTGCAAGTTGATTTCCTTTGACTTTAGCCAACACAATGGAATTAGCCCTAATCATGCTGTCTTGAAAATTCACTGGGCTTCTCCTATAAACTATAAAGGTTGTATCAAATTGTTAGGCGTTATAATGTATTAATGTGTACATGAATTTAAAAAGATAATATATGAATGGATGTGGCAATAGATAGATAATATGTTATCTGTTTGAAAGTTTTGAGTTGGCGAAACAGGAATTATAGAAAACTATCTTTTTTAGAAACAAACAATAAAAAAAATAAAAAATTAACAAGACTTTGTTTACTTTGAGAGCCGATAATTTGAATATATATTGAGAAACAGGAACCCACAGAGCACAAATTTTCGTATGTGAGTGTGACCACATGTTATATATATATCTATATATCTATCGATTTTATAAATCTTGTCAACAAAATTAGGAATTTACAAAAGAAACTAGCTTATAATTTTTTCGAAAAAATTTTCTACCTTGGATTTTCATCTATTTGATTCGATCCTAACTCTAAAATTTTCGTTACCATGTCAAAGTTATTGTCTTTTAACACAAACTTCAGTTAATTAGTACAATACAATCGGTACTTAATTTTCATCAACAACGAGGCAAACATATAATAATTCGCACTAATTCCAAGGATGACTCCATTTCTCTCAATTATATCATATATATTATCAAACTTTTATATTTTATGTTTGTAAAAAAATAATTTTTAAGCTTTGGGACGAAGTCTCAAGTTCGAGACTCAAACGTAATAATAATTTACTTTTTCAATTCAATTTTTTTAATTATATTTTTGAGACATCTCTTTCATTCTATTTTGACTTTGCATTTATTTATGAGCCATTTTATCAATTCTAACAAGATAGACTAGGAACATATCAAAGAATAAAGTCGCATTTTAAATTTGTATATACATGATCCGACCATCTGAAAATTCTATGAATTAAGCCAAACCAGCACAAAGTCCAACTCGTGAGAAGTTTCTTGTTAGTTTCTTTATGGTCTTCTCTCTTATGGAAAAAGATTGTTAATAAAAAATATTATGAAAAAAATATTATAACATATTTACTTGTCTTAGTAAACTTCAATCTCATTCACTAGATCGCAATCTCGAAAAAAAAAATAATGTGCAATTTGTACCTCTTGTACGAGCGTATGTAGACTTGTCGAACTTGGATCGATAGCCAAACTTTTTTTTTTCTAATTATACCATTTAATTTGATTTGTTTTAATTTTACATTTGTTATGTTCGAATCACACGTTGATTAAGATAATGTGTACTAATTAAGGTTTCTCATAGCAGTAACAAAAATAAAACCTACGATTTGGTCAGAAGAATGTATTTAAATTAAAAAAATATATATACGAAATGCCATAAAATTTGAAATTCATTAGGGGTTAAAATAATTGCCCGATTTGTATATATTAATTTTGGTCGATAACGTTATGTGCCAATAATATTTCAAATATATATATATGTATTTAACCAATATTAATCAGTTTTCATTTTCTGAGCTCAGTATAACGTACTTTAGAATATCTTCTTAAAGAACATTATAAAACAAAGTTTAGCCTATGTCACGCACTTCAGGATATAATTTTTTTTAGCCACTTTAGGATATAATTTTAAATCAACAAGTCGAGTGTTTAAATAAATTAATAATGCAGTGTATATGTTTCTGGATAAACGTACGTCTAAATTACACTCATAACATCGAATGTTTAACTAGGGACGGATTCAAAGATTCATATAGAGTGGTCGAAAATAAATTTTTTAGATGATTAACAATCGAAAGAAATTCTGAAATCCTACAAACTACAGAAGAATTTTTTTGGGTCAATTGAGTCCCCAATTGCTCAAAATATTTTTTAAAAAATTATAAATTATAAATTAAAAAACATATAAAAGATATAAACAAGGGAAAAAGTACACTTTTGGTCCTGTAATTTGCACATTTTTCATTTTTGGTCCTGTTAAAAGTAAACTTGCAATTTTAGTCATGTAACTTGCATTCTTTTTTCATTTTTGGTCCTATTAAAATTGAATTCGCATTTTTAGTCTTGTAACTTTCATGATTTTTTCACTTTAAGTCCTGTTAACATTAAATTTACAATTTTAGTCATGTAACTTGCATTCTTTTTCATTTTTAGTCCAGTTTCCATATAATTTTCATTTTTTTAATCTTATAACTTCCATATATTTTTATTTTTAGTCATATTATCGATGAATTTATATTTTTAATTCAATAAATTTCATACTTTTTTATATTTTTCTTTATAATATATTATTATTTACATATTTTAAAACTTTTAAATTTTAAATGAATCAACAAAAATTCAAATAAAAATTATTCAAAAAATTTTTACACTAAATATTATCTTATAAAATACATAATATAAATAAAACTATTAATCTAATGAATAAAAATATAAAAAATTATGAAATTTATGGAATTAAAAATATATATTTATCGATAATATGACTAAGAAAAAATATATGGAAGTTACAAGATAAAAAAAAATGAAAATTCAATGCAAACGGGACTAAAAATGAAAAAGAATGCAAGTTGCCGGACTAAAATTGTAAACTCAATGTTAATAGGACTTAAAGTGAAAAAATCATGAAAGTTACAGGACTAAAAATGCGAATTCAATGTTAATAGGACCAAAAATAAAAAAAAAATGCAAGTTACATGACTAAAATTGCAAATTTATTTTTAACAGGACCAAAAATGGAAAATGTACAAATTATAGGACCAAAAGTATACTTTTCCCTATAAACAAGTATTACTTGGAAAAATGGTTGAAGGGGGGATCTTTTAAAAAAAATGATAGATCTTTTAAAAAAAATGATAGAAGGTGGAGGGGCAGCAGATCAATTTATTTACATATAAAAGTATTTCCAACAAGAAAATTGGGGTATTGTGGGTGGAACGAGCAAAAATTAATGAGAGTTGTCTCGTGGGTGTAATAATTGTTTTTGTTGGATAAAACAATCGAACCATGATATTTGAGATGTTGTGCTGTTTAAAATATTTGACTTGCTCAATTACCTCAGTTATTGCAAGCTCTCGGTCCTACAATTAGTATTAAAGCCAAGATCATAATTTTGATATCGATCGAACATCTAACAATGACACTTGGACTGGTGTGCGGTTTAAAAATATTTTAGTTGCACCATTATCACAAACTAAATTTTTTAGCAAAACGACAAGCATTCGGTCCTACAGGTCTGCCCCTGACTCCATCTTTGTTTTAATATTACTAGTATCTCACTTGTGCAAAGCATGGATTGTATTGTGTATATAATGATTAAAAATTACAGTGTGAAAAATTGAGTTTGGAAGTAAATAGTAAATACAAAATTTAAATTAACACTTACTTAAATTAATTCTAAAAATAAAGTGAAAAAGTATTATTACAAATTTTGAAAAAATTCTTAAAATACAATATTTGTAGTTGAGTTTACTTCATTTACTTCATTATCACATATTGAAATTTTAAGACACTTTAGATCTGTAACCCTGGATACATCGACGTACAGCTGACCATGACTGAAAACATGTTTCCTAAAATAAAAGAAGCCTTACATGTGATAATTATTGTCCTTGAATTTTGTTAATTGTCATTGCATATAAAACAATATAGAGAAATTATATTTCTTGGAACTTGAAAGGAAGCCTTGGATCAAATGGAGTTAATTAATGACATTCTTGGAATAAGAACTTTATGACCAACATTACTTCCGATAAGCATTTTTCCTTCCAAAACATAGTTTCCAAGCTTCGTGATTTAGCTCGTGGTTTGGAACTCCAGGCATCATTTCCATTTAAGAATTCTGGAGTGTGCAAATTGTAACGCCCAGAATTATTTAATTTTAATCCGAGTATATTTAATTTGAGAATATTTGGAGTTTTTATTTAAATTCTAATATTCTTAAATTATTTAGGATTGAAATTGAATAAATTGAGAAATTGAGGACTGAATTGCAATTATTGCATAGTTGAGGGGCCAAAGTGCAAAATTCTGAAAATGACCAGGACACGTGTGATTTTGTAAACTCATTCACGTGTATATGATCTTTCCATCAGATTTCCAATTCAAGAACCGAGAGTAAGCAACCGAGAATTCTTCCAAGTTTCAATCTTCATCTTCAAATTCATATATCTTGAGCTACGGATATCCGATTTCGATTCCGAAAGATGTTCTGGAATCCTTGCAAGACGACCTTCGATTTGATGTAAGTTTCTTCTTTGTTCATCAATGTTTGACAGTTCGAAAATGACAGGGATCAGAAGCTGGTATTGACTTAATGTTGTTGAGCTTCTATCTTTGATAATCTTGAAGTTGAGTTGAGAATTGGTTGTTATATCATGTTCTTGTGATGTTACAACTATGGTTTGATTGATATACCTGCTGATATGTTGGGTTGGAAGCTTCACCAGCTGATATACATGTTAGAAATGTTGTAGATATGTTCGGAATCGCCGAGTTTATACCGATATGCCGTCGAACTCTTGATTTGAAGTGATTTGCTATTATTCTTGAACTTAGAAGTTGCTGAACTATTAGCTGATGATTCCTTGATTATTATGCTATCATTTCAGTGCATGAACTGAAAGAGTGGGTGCCCAGTGAGCCAACTTGTGGATATGGGCTTTGATGACTCTTTGAACAAATGATCTTTTGTTTAATATAATCTACACTTTTGTTAATGGCAATGACTTTATCTTTCTTCATATTGTTATATTATGATATACTATTGTTGTTTTGATAAAGACCTTGAATATACTATAGTGTATGTAAGATGTGGTAGAACATGGGGATGTCTATCATGAAATACATCTTATAGTCACTGTATATTCTAAACTGTTCCTAGTCGATTGAGCCGTCCGATAATAAGGATAAGGATCGCTCGAGTTTGAGACTAGCATTTGCGATGCGGAGTACCACGTTTCATTGGTAGGGAACATGGAGATGTTCGAAGCATGCAAATGGATATTCATAGGATGAATAATCGAACTACCCCATCCGGACTTTCCAAGTGGTTATCACTTATCGAGTGGATAAAGTCCGCGGTTTTGGTTGTACACCATTAGTCCTTACTACTTGAAACATCATGGAGACTCTATATGCTAGTACTGTGCTTTGACCCGTTTACCGACTCTATGGGGGTCATCAGGTGTCGGGATTGGGTACAGTTACAACACATATAGGAGTCGATGCATTGTTGTCAAGGATTCACCAGGGGCGGCGCTCAGCGCCGCCAGGGCAGCGCTCGGCGCTGCCCAGTGCGCCGCCCATGGGCGACGCTCGGCACCGCCCAGGGCGGCGCCAGGCGCCGCCAGGGCAGCAACTGTTGCTGCCCTAAAGGGGCAGCCGGGCTGCCCCGGCCCGCGCCCACGGGTGCGGGCCGGCCCGGGAGTGTCCCGGGCGGCCCGCGGGAAAAAAAAATTATTTTTTTTTATTTAAATTAATTTTAATGTGTTAAAATTTTATTTTTGGTCCGGTCAAAAATTGTTTTTGATTGGTTCACGAGGCATCGGATCGAATTGTTCGAGTCCGAAAATTTTAAAATTGATTTTTGGATAAATTTGAATTTTTGGAAAATTTTAATATTTTATCCTTAAATTGAATTTTGAAATCAATTATTTTTGGTACAATTGATGATAAGATTTGATCTTATGTATATATTAAGTAAAATATGATTTTATCTATAAAATTAGATTCTGTAGATAAAATATGATTTTATTTAATAAAAGGTAAAATATGATTTTATATGTAAAATATGATTTTATCCTGTTTAAATTTAAATTGTCATATGCATGATATCCAATAAATTAATTTTGAATTAAATGTTATTGGATAAGGATGATCGATTGCCATGACCAATTTTGTAGGTGTATGTTAGGAATTTACATTTGTTTTTATTGTTGTTGGTTTTATTAATGGGCCTGGTTTATGGCCCAGTATGAATGTCATATGTAATAAAAGTGGGCTTGGTTTATGGCCCGTTCCCACCCCCTAAAAAAAATGTATCCCCTACTTGTCATTGTTATTTATTGTAAATACATTAGATTTAGTGGGAGATCAAGATTTGAAGATGGTGGGCCCAGCAGACAATAAAGACAGAAGAAATGTAAATTGGAAGCACATGTAATAGGATTGCATTGCATACTGCATATTACCTAGGATTGGACTAAGACTCGTGATTGGCAACCACGGGTCAATTAGAAATGGAATCGATCATCCTATATAATATATGATATTATGATTGTATGCATGTTTTAGACATAATTGCGTGAATCCGGCAAGCATGCAATAATTTGAAATTGATGAGACAAATTTTTATAATTAAAAATCCCTCATTTTAAATATGATTTAAAATTGATATCAAGATAAATAAAGGAAATTTAAATTTGTTTAAATATTCCTACCTTCCATCAACGGTCAATGTATGAGATGCTACCCGCGGATACGGTCCGGCTCATATTATTGGGGGGGCCCGTTCGTCGGAAAGCTGTACATTGGATCGACAAATGTTGTAAGTTGGGTGGAACTCCCATGGGATCGGCTCATATTATTGGGGGATCCACATGGCGACCGTCCATCACAACTTAATATTGATGGGTCATCTTGACATGTCACTTTAAACGGCGTCATATTATTGGGCCCTTATTGGACATGAGGTAAATACATGGGGGTTGCTTTGGAAGCAATTGGGCTCTACCTTTTGAGAATTATGGTTGGCTGATATTATTCGGGACCATAAGTTTGTCAATTGGACTCCATGTTCTCACTAAGGAAAAAGTTTCCCGTTTTCACTAGAGGGTAGTGAAATCGTTAAAATAGTGGGAGTGAGATTCATAAAATTAAATTCGCCTATTTTATGTCTTAGTAAATTGCTTAAACAATCATTGATATATGTCTGTTTTTCTTTTCAGTATTTCATACGATGAATTCGCGTAATCCTTTATTCTCGATCCTCGAACAAAACAAGTTAACTGGCGCAAACTATACGGAATGGTTCCGGAAGTTGAAGATTGTCTTGACTTCGGAGAAGATGCTCTACGTGTTAGAGAAATCACCTCCGAAGGAAGCACCAGCTGACGTAAGTCCGGAGGAATTGGCCAAACTTGATGCATGGTGGGACCATGACATCAAGACCAATTGTTATATGCAAGCCTCGATGTCTGATGAACTCCAGAGGCGATTTGAGGACACCGTGAATGCTGCTGACATTCACGCTCAACTCAAGGAACTTTTTGGGGCTCAATCGAGGGCTGAAAGGTTCGCTACTGTTAAGGAGCTAATGACGTGTCGCATGCGTGAAGGGACTTCGGTCCGTGATCATGGGGTACGAGTGATTTGGCTCATACAGAAGTTAGCAACTCTTGATTTGGTGTTGGAGCATGAACTCAACGTGGATTTACTGCTTCTGTCTCTTCCTTCTTCGTTTGACGGATTTGTGGTAAATTTTAATATGAACAAGATAGAGGCCACCCTTGAAGAGATGGTCAATATGCTTGTGACATATGAATCCACACTAAAGAAGGATAAACCAGCTTTCTTGGTGGGCTCCTCATCTTCTGCTAAGAAGGGGCCAAGTACGAAGGGTAAGAAACGTTCTGCCCCACCCAAGAAAGTCGAACCCGAGAAGAAGCACAAGACAAAGGCTTCAAACAATGGAAAATCCAAGGATGTTTGCCATTACTGCAAGAAGCCCGGTCATTGGAAGCGCAACTGCAAGGAATATCTAGAGCAGTTGGGAACTGCAAAGGGTATGTTCTATATTGAAATAAACATTTCACTTAATACTACTTCTTGGGTATTGGATACCGGATGTGGATCTCACATTTGCAATGATTTGCAGGTGATGACAAGAAGTCGCAGGCTTAGAATGGGTGAGACCCAGCTGAGGCTCGGGAATGGTTCCAGAGTTGAAGCTACAGCCATTGGAGATGTTTGTTTAATTTTGCAGAACGGTTTTAAGTTATTTTTAAGAAATGTTTTATTTGTTCCGGATTTAATTAAAAACATTATTTCTGTTTCTATGCTAGATAGAGATGGTTATTCTTGCAATTTTGTGAATGGGATTTGCAATATTTACAAGAATGAATGTTTGATTGGAAATGGACAACTTGAAAACGATCTATACAACTTAAAACTAAAAGACGTTCCAATAAATTATATTGATAAACCGGCGACAACAAACAAAAGGAAAATCGATAGTCAAAACCCGGCAAACCTTTGGCACGCTAGACTAGGTCATATTTCTTCAAGGAGGATGAACAAGCTAGTGGGAGAGGGCATGTTTGATATGTCTGATATTAACTCTCTACCTACTTGTGAATCCTGCCTAAAAGGGAAAATGACTAAATCTCCTTTTAAGGGGAAACCTGAGCGTAGTCAAAATCTGTTGGATTTGATCCATACAGATGTTTGTGGTCCATTTAGAGTTGGGACTCAATATGGCCACACCTACTTCATTACCTTTACTGATGATTATTCAAGGTATGGGTATTTATATTTAATGAAATATAAGTCTGAAGCATTTGAAAAGTTCAAAGAATTCAAGGCTGAAGTAGAAAACAAGCTAGGAAAAAGTATTAAAGCACTTCGATCGGATCGAGGTGGAGAATACTTGAGTACCGAGTTTTTGGACTATCTGAAAGAGAATGGGATTCTCTCTCAGTGGACTCCTCCTATGACACCACAGCTGAATGGTGTATCGGAGCGTCGTAATCGAACTTTGTTGGACATGGTTCGATCCATGATGAGCTTCACTGAGCTTCCACCTTCGTTTTGGGGCAATGCGCTTGAAACGGCGGTATTGTTGTTGAACAACGTCCATACTAAAGCAGTGAACAAAACACCACACGAGTTATGGAATGGCAAAGCTCCTAAGTATTCGTACTTGAGGATTTGGGGATGTCCTGCTTACGTGAAGCGGACAGTGGGAGATAAGTTGGATAGTCGATCCAGCTTATGTTATTTTGTAGGGTATCCGAAGAATTCAATCGGATATTATTTCTATTATCCTGCTGAAACAAAGGTGTTTGTTTCTAGGAATGCCACCTTCTTGGAGAAGGAGTTCTTATTGGATAAGAAAGGCGAGATGATGGAACTCGAAGAAGTTCGAGAAGAACCCGAAATACAAAATAACGATCCTACACCTCAGGAACCATTGCTGGACACGCCTGAACCTAGAAGATCCGAGAGGACTTCTAGACCTCCTGTTCGATATGGTCTTCTTCTTGAAGGGGATCAAGATGAACCCGACATTGGATGTGATCCAAGAAACTTCAAGGAAGCAATTTCTGATGCGGATTCAAATTTATGGCTTGAAGCTATGCAGTCTGAATTGGATTCGATGCATACAAACCAAGTTTGGTCTTTAGTAGATCCTCCTGATGGAATTGTTCCAATAGGGTGTAAATGGATCTACAAGAGAAAGCTTGGGCCTGATGGTAAGGTATTGACCTACAAGGCACGATTGGTGGCAAAAGGTTATACTCAAAGGCAAGGAGTTGACTATGATGAAACCTTTTCACCAGTTGCAATGTTCAAGTCCATAAGAATCCTTATTGCCATAGCTGCATGGTATGACTATGAGATATGGCAAATGGATGTGAAGACTGCTTTTCTTAATGGAGACATTAAGGAAGAAATCTATATGAAGCAGCCAGAGGGGTTCACATCCATGGGAAGCGAGCATAAGGTATGCAAGCTTCAGAGATCAATTTATGGTCTAAAACAAGCATCAAGAAGTTGGAACCAGAAATTTGATGAAACAATAAAAGATTTTGGTTTCATCAAGAACCCGGAGGAACCGTGCGTGTACAAGAAAGTAGTTAAGGATGCTGTGACATTCTTAGTACTTTATGTTGATGACATCCTACTCATTGGGAATGATGTAGGGATGTTGCAGTCAACAAAGATATGGTTATCAGGTAGATTCTCGATGAAGGATTTGGGTGAGGCATCCTACATTCTTGGGATACAGATCTATAGAGATAGATCTAAGAGAATGATAGGACTCACTCAATCAACCTACATCGACACCATATTGAAACGGTTTTCAATGGATGGGTCCAAGAGAGGACATCTACCCATGTGTCATGGAGTTTCTTTATCCAAGTCTATGTGTCCCAAGACTGATGCAGAGATAGAGAATATGACACATGTACCATATGCGTCAGCTATAGGTAGTATCATGTATGGGATGATATCTACCAGACCGGATGTAGCATTTGCTCTGAGTGTCACGAGCAGATATCAGGCTAATCCTGGTCAAATGCATTGGAAAGCCGTGAAGGACATTCTTAAGTACTTACGAAGGACTAAGAATATGTTCATGGTATATGGAGGACGAGATCTGAAATTGGAAGGCTATACCGACTCTAGCTTCCAAAGTGACGTGGATGACTCGAAGTCAACCTCTGGATTTGTGTTCATGCTCAATGGCGGTGCTGTCTCTTGGAAGAGTTCCAAGCAGGACACCACAGCGGATTCCACCACTGAGGCTGAATACATTGCAGCATCAGCTGCTGCTAAAGAGGTCGTTTGGATGAGGAAGTTCGTCCAAGAGTTGGGCGTCATTCCTGAATTTGTTGGTCCAGTCCCGGTGTACTGTGACAACACGGGTGCCGTTGCTCAAGCAAAGGAACCAAGGTCTCATCAAAGATCCAAACACGTACTGAGGAAATACCACATCATCCGGGAGATTGTGGAAAGAGGATACATCACTGTCGAACGAGTGGCCTCTGCAGACAATATCGCTGATCCGCTTACTAAGCCCTTGCCAGGACCATTGTTTGACAAACATCGCGAAGCAATGGGTCTACGTAGTATGACTAGTTGGCTATAGGGCAAGTGGGAGATTGAAAGAGTGGGTGCCCAGTGAGCCAACTTGTGGATATGGGCTTTGATGACTCTTTGTACAAACGATCTTTTGTTTAATATAATCTACACTTTTATTAATGGCAATGACTTTATCTTTCTTCATATTGTTATATTATGATATACTATTGTTGTTTTGATAAAGACCTTGAATATACTATAGTGTATGTAAGATGTGGTAGAACATGGGGATGTCTATCATGAAATACATCTTATAGTCACTGTATATTCTAAACTGTTCCTAGTCGATTGAGCCGTCCGATAATAAGGATAAGGATCGCTCGAGTTTGAGACTAGCATTTGCGATGCGGAGTACCACGTTTCATTGGTAGGGAACATGGAGATGTTCGAAGCATGCAAATGGATATTCATAGGATGAATAATCGAACTACCCCATCCGGACTTTCCAAGTGGTTATCACTTATCGAGTGGATAAAGTCCGCGGTTTTGGTTGTACACCATTAGTCCTTACTACTTGAAACATCATGGAGACTCTATATGCTAGTACTGTGCTTTGACCCGTTTACCGACTCTATGGGGGTCATCAGGTGTCGGGATTGGGTACAGTTACAACACATATAGGAGTCGATGCATTGTTGTCAAGGATTCACCACATACTTACGAGTGTGGATATCCTATGCGATCTGAGGAGATATTAGTGTGACGAATCTCTGGCCAGAGTACTTGATGTGATTTAAAAAATGGTTTCTTAGTAGCACATGCGATGTCACTAATTTGATCTTCAAGATGTATTGCATAGTTATCGAATCTTGAGCGACTCTCGATATACCAATGGTTGTTGATTCGATCGGGATATATGGATGAAGGGACCGTACTGTACGCTAACCAAAATCTACTGGTTCTTGTAGGCACTATCAGTGATACCTAGGGAATCATGGGGCGATGTTGCTAGGCGCTTTACCATGATTCGTTGGGCAAGTCGGAAATCGTTGTTCCGAGTCACAAGGAGTTGTGAGCCCACGGCTAGCTGTATCCCTGAACCATTGAGGGTCACACAGTGTAATGGAGTTTTAATCCCCGTTGAGATAGTTAAATTTAAAGAGTTAAATTTAATGAATAAAGAAGTTGGACTTCTTAAATAAGAGTAAGGGAGTAGGATTTCCTAAAATGACATGGGGATGTACATTTTTGGAAACCACTGAATTCGGATTCAGGAAAATTTATCTTGACTTTAAAATGTGCAGAAATGGTTTCTGTGCACATTGGTAAAATCAGTTTATCAATTGGAGTCACGATGAATTTTATATTAATTCCTGAACATGCGGGCTTTGCTTGTCGGGCCTCAACTTATGACTAATGGGCCCTAAGGTGTTAGTGGCCTGCATTATAAATAAGTTATTGCAGTACAGAAATTACACACAGCTGGTCATAATTTTGAGAGCAAAATTTCAAAACCCTAGCCTCCTCTCAAGAATATTTCGGCCGACCCCTCTCTCTCTGTCAGAGAAATTCCGGTCTGTGATTTTGAATTGCAGTCTGGAATAAGCGAATCAAATTCGTTATTCTCTTCGCAGAAAACTTCTGATAGATTTTCTAGTGCAATCTATCAGAGGGATTAAACCTCCATTCGTGGACCTGATTGAAGGAGTTCATCGGTTCCAGGGAGAGACAACAAGAGCAGAGAAATCTGTTGGAGTCCAATAATCTCGATTCGAGATTGAAGGTAAAATTTAATAATTGTTATTTAAATTTTACACACACTTATAATTTAATCGTTGAACGGTTGATACCCACAATATGGAATTGTTCCATAATAAAATTTTTAAACTTCCGCTGCACCGGGTATCAATCGTGATTGATCTGAACGCCAGTTTTCCAACATGAACAGGGCATATCAATTCGAGAACGTCAACTTTGAAATCGATAGAAGAAGGAACAAGGTTTGAGACTATTCTACATTCAAGTTGTATGGTTTTGAGCAGAATTGAGTCAAGGCTTATATTGGTCATCTTGTATAGCTTTGAACAGTTAGAAGACATCCTACACTTCACATTTGAAAGGTAAAAGTGGACTACTAATTTATTGGGAATACAACTCGAGATGGTTTGTATCGAGTTCCCCTAAATCACGTACTTATGTGCTTAGTTGCTTTTATATGCTATTCTATGCTTTGTTGAATGAGTTGTTGATATAATGAATGCTTTGATAATGATAGATGTTGCATTCATCTTGACGACTTATTCCTTGAGTTTGAAATGAACGGAAACGTTCAAATAGAAGATTTGAGGAATTGTATATGTATGGCCTGGGTGGTTGTTTTAGCCTAGCGTCTGATTTGCATATATGATTGCTTCAAATTCTAGATAAGCAAGATAAGTAACCCCGCCTTGATTGGGAGAGTCGGTGGATTAGTTATGATGTCTACTTCTCGGGATCCCAACCGACGAATGAAGAAATGAACCTTGTTTTAAAAACATGCATTGAGTTATGTTCTTTATATCATGATCTTGATATATGTTTGTATGCATGTTTAGTTGTTTTTACTGGGAAATCTATTTCTCACCGGGGTTATCCGGCTATTGTTTTGTTGTATGTGTCATTGCAATAGGATGGAGTGGAACCGGGCAAAGGCGTACTTGAAGAACACGGATTGGAAAGAAATAATGTGATGATCCGAGTTAGAAGTTTGAGTGAGCTGTCATGATGTAGTGTTGAGCCTTAAACATGATTATGTTCTAGCTACTTGTTTCAAAACTTGTAGATGATCTAGTTGTTGTCTTATTGATGTTTATAGGATTTGAAATGTTTTGTATATCCTAGAGACAACATAATGTATCTTGTTCTTGTTGTTATGGAAATGCTTCTTGCTTGTTTTGAGAGCCTTGTTTATGTTTTAAGGCCTTGTTATGATCTAATTGAATCTATTGTTTAGCATGATAGATATTGTTATGGATTAGATTATGTATGGAATCATTAGGAATTGATGCTTGGATGGAAATGCATGAAGAACAGTTTTTGACAGCAGCTGAGCACCTTCTTTTTTTTCTGGTGCAATGGCCTGCGCATGGGCGAGCTATTACTCGCGCGCGCGCGAGCCCGCCCTTGAGGCTTCGGGCTCATTAACCTGCGCGCGGGCGAGGGGTGATGCCCGCGCGTGCGCAGGGAAATCATTTTTAAAAATTTTTTTTTTTTTTTTACTCTTTTGTTTAGACATTGTTACTTGTCTAATATTGGATATTTGATTAAATGAGAGATTAGAACTCGGGTAGTCTCAACAGGTGGTATCAGAGCAAGACAATTCTGGACTTAGATAGACAGTGAGTGGGGTAGATCGAGTCTTCTGCCTTACTTATTTTTTTTTTATCATGCTATGATTTAATTACGTGATTGACTTACATGTTTTAATTGCTAGCATGATTTACTTTCAAGTATTTTATTTACAGTTGATCGTATTTATTTTATTTGAAAGTATGATTTACAATGTTATGCCTACGGGAATATCTGAACTGATTAGAGGCATGGATTATGATGATTTATGATATGCTACTTGATTATCTGAATTGATTGGAAGCATGTCTTGTTGAGTACTTCAACTCTTTATTTAAGATTGAATCAGAACCGAGTCTTGATCAGAGGTAAAATGATCAGAGGAGGACTGAGATAGATTTGATGATTTGGTATCCTAACCCTTTTGTTAATCAGATATGTCTCGAAGACCAGGACGACCTCCTCTTAGACCACATTTTCCGACTCCTATTCCTCCTATGCCCGAACAGACAGTTCATACTCCACCGATAGTGGTAACACCGATAGTGCCTCAAGCTACTGCAGTTCCGAGTAATGAGCAGGGAAGTACATCTCGAGACATGACTGATATGACTGCTACTCCCATGGAAACACTGCTCAAACGTTTTCAATCATACCATCCGCCTACTCTGAAAGGTACTGAAAATGCAGTTGAATGTGAAGGATGGCTTGATGACATGGAAATGTTGTTTGATTCACTTGACTACGGTGATGAACGAAGAGTCAGGCTCATTGGACATCAGTTGCATGAGGTTGCGAAAAGCTGGTGGTTCACGACGAAGAAAGCTCTGGAGCGTCGAGGAACTGTACTGACTTGGAATGTCTTCAATACTGAGTTCTACCAACGCTTCTTCCCAGTGTCTTATCGCAAAGACAAGGGTGCTGAATTTGCTAATCTGAAGCAGGGGTACTTGAATATTGAAGATTATGTTGCAAAATTCACTACATTGCTACGATTTGCTCCACATATTGCAGACAGTGACGAGGCTATGGCTAATTAGTTCATTAATGGACTGAATCCTGATGTTTTTACATTGGTGAATACAAGGCGACCGAATAATTTTGCTGATGCCTTGAATAGTGCCAAAGGAGCGGAAGCTGCCTTGATACAGCAGCGAGGAGCTTCGTATATTGCACAGCCTCCGAGACAGTCACAACCTTCAGCTTCAACTCAGCAACAGTCATCTCGATTTGACAGTGGTGGCAGTAGCAGTGGCAAGAAGGGATATTTGCAAGCTAGAGGAAAACAATTTAAGAAATCTGGAAGCAGTTCTTCAAGTTCCAGTGGTACGAAACAGAAGTCTGGGGTATTCTGTAACACTTGTGGTGGAGGACATCCAACTGATCAGTGTCGAGGTGTATCTGGGAGATTCCATATATGCCATCAGACTGGCCATTTTGCGAGAGTATGTCCTCAGAGAGGTGCTGGACAGGCACGAGGTGCAGAGTCATCACGATCAGTGGCTCAACCTGCGAGACAAGCCTCCTCTGTCCATTCCTTTCAACCATCACCACCTCAGCAACAGTCGAGGCCAGGAGGAAGTCAGGTAGGCAGTCAGCCACAGAGACAGCAGGCTCATGTTTATGCATTGACGGAGGAGCAGGCACAGGGAGCACCGGATGACGTGATTGCAGGTAACTGTTCTCTTTATGGTTATCCCGCATATGTCTTGATTGATACAGGTGCATCCCATACGTTTATATCTTCTCAATTTGCTTCATTGAATTCTTTGCCTGTTGAAACATTACCTGTTGTAGTATCTGTTTCTTTTCCTTTGGGGAGGGGTCTTATATCGATTCAGATAGTTAAGAACTGTTTGCTACAGTATGATGGTAATGAGATCGAGATAGATTGTTTTGTACTTAGTTTGTCTGATTTTGACTGCATTATCGGGATTGATATGCTAAACAAGTATAGAGCTACCGTCGATTGTTTTCAGAAGGTAGTGAGATTCAGACCTGAAATGGCTGGAGAATGGAAATTCTATGGTAAGGGTTCACGTGCCAAGATTCCTCTTATTTCTGTATTATCTATGACTCAACTATTGCAGAAAGGAGCAGAGGGATTTCTTGTTTATGCAGTGGATGTGTTGAAAACTAGCCCGAACCTGGCTGATTTGCCAGTGGTTAGTGAATTTGCGGACGTTTTCCCTGATGAGATTCCAGGATTACCTCCGTATCGTGAGATTGATTTCAACATCGAACTGATGCCAGGAACTGCACCGATCTCGAAAGCACCTTATCGAATGGCACCAGTTGAACTGAAAGAGTTGAAAGAACAGTTAGAAGATTTACTGGCCAAGGGATACATTCGACCCAGTGTTTCTCCTTGGGGAGCTCCAGTACTGTTCGTCAGAAATAAAGACGGTTCAATGAGATTATGTATCGACTACCGGCAACTGAACAAGGCTACGGTAAAGAAAAAATACCCTTTGCCTCGTATTGATGATTTATTTGATCAGTTGCAGGGTTCTTCTTTGTATTCCAAGATCGATCTGAGATCTGGATACCATCAGCTTAGAGTTAGGGATTCTGATATTCCAAAAACTGCTTTCAAAACCAGGTATGGCCATTATGAGTTTATAGTTATGCCGTTTGGTCTGACGAATGCTCCAGCTGTATTTATGGCTTTGATGAACCGTGTGTTTCAGAAATATCTCGATGATTTCGTGATTATTTTTATTGATGATATTCTGATATATTCGAAGAATTTGATTGATCATTCTGAGCATTTGAGAACAGTGTTGAAGACTCTGAGATCTGAGAAGTTGTATGCTAAATTGTCGAAATGTGAGTTTTGGCTGAAACAGGTGGTATTTCTTGGACATATTATATCTGGAGATGGTATTGCTGTTGATCCAAGTAAAGTTGAGGCTGTGATCAATTGGTCTAGACCTACATCTGTTCCTGAAATTCGTAGTTTTATGGGTTTGGCTGGGTATTATCGTCGATTCATTAAAGATTTCTCCAGTATTGCGAAGCCGATTACTCAGTTAACTCAGAAAAATGCTCATTTTCTCTGGTCTGAAGCTTGTGAATCTAGTTTTCTTGAATTGAAGAAGCGACTGACCAGTGCACCAGTCTTGACGATTCCTTCAGGTACTGGTGGTTTCATTGTTTATTGTGATGCATCTCATCGAGGTTTGGGGTGTGTTTTGATGCAGCGAGAGCATGTGATTGCTTATGCCTCGAGACAGTTGAAGCCTCACGAGACCAGATATCTGATTCATGATCTTGAATTGGCCGCCATTGTATTTGCTTTGAAGATTTGGCGACATTATCTGTACGGGGAACAGTTTGAGATCTATTCTAATCACAAGAGTCTGAAATATCTGTTTTCTCAGTCAGAATTGAATATGAGACAGCGGAGGTGGCTAGATTTTCTCAAAGACTTTGATTGTGAAATTAAGTACTATCCGGGGAAATCGAATGCAGCAACTGATGCATTGAGTCGGAAGGTATGTTCTTTGTCCTTATCGACGATTGGTGTATCAAATTTAATTGAAAACTGTTGTTTTTCTGGATTGGTATTTGATACGAATTATCAACCTCTTCGACTCTATCAAATTCAAGTTGAACCAGCGTTATTGTTGCAAATTAGAGATGCTCAGAAACTTGATCAGAATATACAGAATTCGATTAAGAAAGTTCGATCAGGGCATGTATCTGAATACCGGGTTCGAGATGATCT
Organism: Henckelia pumila; assembly: GCF_033568475.1. Lineage (NCBI taxonomy): Eukaryota > Viridiplantae > Streptophyta > Magnoliopsida > Lamiales > Gesneriaceae > Henckelia > Henckelia pumila. Next base: position 54,884,880 of record NC_133121.1, read on the forward strand.
TCTTTACGTTCACAATCGTCTAGTAGTGCCTGATATTTCTGATGTACGTCAACAACTACTGAAAGAGGCGCATTGTAGTCGTTATAGTATTCATCCTGGTGGTAGAAAGATGTATAACGATCTGAAAGCTCATTATTGGTGGAAGCAAATGAAGACTGATATCACTGATTTTGTAGCTCGATGTTTGAATTGCCAACAGGTGAAGACTGAGAGGAAGAGACCGCCTGGTTTGTTACAGAGTTTTTCTGTACCTGAATGGAAATGGGATCATATTTCCATGGACTTTGTGACTAGATTACCTCGATATTCTAGAGGTTGTGATGCTATCTGGGTGATTATTGACAGATTGACGAAATCAGCGTGTTTTATTCCATATCGTATGACATATAGACACGACCAGATGGCAGAGATTTATATCCGTGAAGTTGTCAGATTGCACGGAGTGCCGAAATCTATTGTATCAGATCATGATCCTCGATTCACATCACATTTCTGGCATAGTTTGCAGAACGCTTTGGGTACTCAGTTACACTTGAGCACAGCTTATCATCCACAGACTGACGGATAGTCTGAGCGTACTATTCAGACATTGGAGGACATGTTGAGAGCTGTAGTGCTTGATTTTGGCATTAGTTGGCAAGAATCACTACCTCTTTGTGAATTCTCGTACAACAACAGCTATCAATCGAGTATAGGAATGGCTCCTTTTGAAGCTTTATACGGAAGAAAATGTCGATCTCCTTTGTACTGGGATGATATTTTTGAAGTACCTGACACTGGCCCTGATATGATACGTGATATGAATGACCAAGTGAAGATTATTCAGAGAAGAATGAAGACAGCTCAAGATAGACAAGCAAAATATGTCAATGTTCGACGTCGACCTTTGTCTTTTGAACAGGGGGATCGTGTATTTCTGAAGATTTCTCCATTCAGAGGCACAGTCAGATTTGGCAAGCGAGGGAAGTTGTCTCCATGCTACATCGGTCCTTATGAAATTCTAGAGAAAATAGGCAATCTCGCCTATCGATTAGCTCTTCCTCCATCATTATCTGGAATACATGATGTCTTTCATGTATCGATGCTTCAAAAATATCTTGCTGATGAATCTCATGTGCTTCAATCTGATGAGGCTGAACTCGACGAGACTTTGAGTTATTTTGAAAAGCCAATTCAGATTCTTGATCGAAAAGAGAAGCAACTACGAATGAAGACTATTCCACTTGTGAAAGTCCAGTGGAGTCGTCATGGTATTGAAGAAGCGACTTGGGAGACTGAATCTGATATGAAGCAAAGATTTCCTGAGATGTTTCATTGATGTGAGTCTTCTTTAGTTTTCTGTTATCTGATATTTGATATATGATCTGTTGATATTACTTCCGATTTCGAGGACGAAATCGTGTCTTAGTGGGGGAGAATTGTAACGCCCAGAATTATTTAATTTTAATCCGAGTATATTTAATTTGGAAATATTTGGAGTTTTTATTTAAATTCTAATATTCTTAAATTATTTAGGATTGAAATTGAATAAATTGAGAAATTGAGGACTGAATTGCAATTATTGCATAGTTGAGGGGCCAAAGTGCAAAATTCTGAAAATGACCAGGACACGTGTGATTTTGTAAACTCATTCACGTGTATATGATCTTTCCATCAGATTTTCAATTCAAGAACCGAGAGTAAGCAACCGAGAATTCTTCCAAGTTTCAATCTTTATCTTCAAATTCATATATCTTGAGCTACGGATATCCGATTTCGATTCCGAAAGATGTTCTGGAATCCTTGCATGACGACCTTCGATTTGATGTAAGTTTCTTCTTTGTTCATCAATGTTTGAAAGTTCGAAAATGACAGGGATCAGAAGCTGGTATTGACTTGATGTTGTTGAGCTTCTATCTTTGATAATCTTGAAGTTGAGTTGAGAATTGGTTGTTATATCATGTTCTTGTGATGTTACAACTATGGTTCGATTGATATACCTGCTGATATGTTGGGTTTGAAGCTTCACCAGCTGATATACATGTTAGAAATGTTGTAGATATGTTCGGAATCGCCGAGTTTATACCGATATGCCGTTGAACTCTTGATTTGAAGTGATTTGCTATTATTCTTGAACTTAGAAGTTGCTGAACTATTAGCTGATGATTCCTTGATTATTATGCTATCATTTCAGTGCATGAACAGGGCATATCAATTTGAGAACGTCAAGTTTGAAATTGATAGAAGAAGGAACAAGGTTTGAGACTATTCTACATTCAAGTTGTATGGTTTTGAGCAGAATTGAGTCAAGGCTTATATTGGTCATCTTGTACAGCTTTTAACAGTTAGAAGACATCCTACACTTCACATTTGAAAGGTAAAATTGGACTACTAATTGATTGGGAATACAACTCGAGATGGTTTGTATCGAGTTCCCCTAAATCACATACTTATGTGCTTAGTTGCTTTTATATGCTATTCTATGCTTTGTTGAATGAGTTGTTGATATAATGAATGCTTTGATAATGATAGATGTTGCATTCATCTTGACGACTTATTCCTTGAGTTTGAAATGAACGGAAACATTCAAATAGACGATTTGAGTAATTGTATATGTATGGCCTGGGTGGTTGTTTTAGCCTAGCATCTGATTTGCATATATGATTGCTTCAAAGTCTAGAGAAGCAAGATAAGTAACCCCACCTCGATTGGGAGAGTCGGTGGATTAGTTATGATGTCTACTTCTCGGGATCCCAACCGACGAATGAAGAAATGAACCTTGTTTTAAAAACATGCATTGAGTTATGTTCTTTATATCATGATCTTGATATATGTTTGTATGCATGTTTAGTTGCTTTTACTGGGAAATCTATTTCTCACCGGGGTTATCCGGCTATTGTTTTGTTGTATGTGTCATTTAAATAGGAGGGAGTGGAACCGGGCAAAGGCGTACTTGAAGAACACGGATTGGAAAGAAATAATGTGATGATCCGAGTTAGAAGTTTGAGTGAGCTGTCATGATGTAGTGTTGAGCCTTAAACATGATTATGTTCTAGCTACTTGTTTCAAAACTTGTAGATGATCTAGTTGTTGTCTTATTGATGTTTATAGGATTTGAAATGTTTTGTATATCCTAGAGACAACATAATGTATCTTGTTCTTGTTGTTATGGCAATGCTTCTTGCTTGTTTTGAGAGCCTTGTTTATGTTTTAAGGCCTTGTTATGATCTAATTGAATCTATTGTTTAGCATGATAGATATTGTTATGGATTAGATTATGTATGGAATCATTAGGAATTGATGCTTGGATGGAAATGCATGAAGAACAGTTTTTGACAGCAGCTGAGCACCTTCTTTTTTTTTGGTGCAATGGCCTGCGCACGGGCGAGCTATTACTCGCGCGCGCGCGAGCCCGCCCTTGAGGCTTCGGGCTCATTGGCCTGCGCGCGCGCGAGGGGTGATGCCCACGCGTGCACAGGGAAATCCTTTTAAAAAAAATTTTTTTTTTTTTTTTACTCTTTTGTTTAGACATTGTTACTTGTCTAATATTGGATATTTGATTAAATGAGAGATTAGAACTCGGGTCGTCACACAAATCGTACAACATATCAACATTTTTCTATGAATGACACGCATAATCAGAATTCAAATACAATATTCCATCCGAATTGTTCAGTGATATCATGTATTAATTTATGGACTAAAAAATCAAAGTAGATGTCAATATAGTTCTCTGCTAGAAGTATGATGTATCATTTATCGTGCTACCAAACAACGGATATGTAATCTCGACGATTTTTGCGATAGGGTCTTTGAAATTTTTAAGCAACAATTCATTTGGAATATCAATCATCTTGCAACCGTCATTTTGTTCTTTTATTTTTCCGTCTCACGTCCAATCTAAAAATCTCCTAATTTCATAATCTTCCTCATTAGAGACCAAATTACAAAGACACATATTTTAGTCAATCTCAAAATTGTGTAATGTCTTCACATATACGACAAATTAACTGTGACATGAACAATGTCTTGCCTACTGCCCTTCGAAATAACAGGAAAATTTGTCGAAAATTTCAACAAATACTTCTATTTTTGCCTCCAAAAAAAAGTGAAAGCTTGAAGTATTTTCAATTCTTATTATGTCGCGTTTTTTCTAATCATTCAAAACAAAACTCGTGTATCATTAGAGCATCATCCCATATGATGAGTTTGGATTTCACAATAAACTTCGCGAGAGGACTCTCTTGTTTGAAATTACACTAGTAAAAAATGCACACACTTTGTGTGTGTAAAAAAAAAGTCTTTTAAAAAAAAAAATCATGGAGTTAGTGGGAAGTTTTTAGTAAAATAATGGTTAGAAAAGGATAATTTTGGAATAAATTATTTTGGTATCCCCAAGGTAGTTATTCTAACCTACACATCTTTTATAATATAGATAGATATTGAATTTTCGTTAGGATTGATGGAAATTGCAAAGAGGGAATGAACATTACTTCCACTAGGCAGAAAGAAGAGATGTAATATCATTGGATGTCACGTTTAACACAATCTCTCCATTCGATCTCAAGGCTGTCGATAGAGTCTTCCATATGAATGTTTTTCCAATGCCTTCATAACCATATACGAAGAATACTCCACTCTAGTTTCAATTAATTGTAGTATTATCGTGTCATATACTGGATGTTGGTCACTATTTAAATAGACGGTCAAATTCTTGTAAGTAAACTCTTCTAATAGAAAAAAGTCGTGTAATCAAGGACCCTTTATTTAAATATTTATGTATTATTTTCTTTCAATTATATTTAATACGATAGGTGTAAACATATATACTGATAATGATTTCCTTAGATAAATTGTATTTTTGACGTAAATTTACTATTTTGACAAAAACTCTGTTTTACACACAAATATATATCTCTCTCTGTGTGTATGAAGATAAAAAATTATCTGAAATTAAAAATTAGTGATAAAAATATTATCAAATTTCAACCAAAAATTGATAAATTATTATATATACAATTTATAAAAAATTTCACATATATATGGACACGAAAAATTTAACTAAAATTTAAAATAGTGACAACGTCCGATTAAATTTCACATTTTGAACCAATAAGTGGTACGAAATATCATATATAAGAATGTGAAAACTTTTTACACACACGTATATATATTTATATATATATATATATATATATATATATATATATATATATATATAATGCAGACTGAAATTAAAAACTAATGATAACATTGTATCAAATGCCAAGCATTGAACCAAAAATTAGAATATTATCCAATTATATATTTTATGAAATGTTCGATGTGTATGCAAACAAAAAATTAATTGAAATTGAAAATTAGTGATAACATATAATCTAATTTTGAACTAAAAATTGATATATTATCTATCATACATAACATTTATGGAAATTTGGCACACAAAAACAATAACATAATTAAAATGTAGTTATAATGCCCAATCAAATTAAAAATTTTGAATAAAAATTGATACATTATCATGTATAACATTTAAGAAAAGTTTCACACATATATAATTGTGTAAAATTATGAATATATACACACACAAAATTAATTGAAATTTAAAAATAATGATAATATCTTATCAAATTTTAAACAAAAAATAGTATATTATCATGTACCGAGTATTATAGTTTTTGAAAATTTTTGTATAAATACCAAATTTCAAATTTTTACCAAAAACTATATTAACATATACATTATTTATGAAAATTTTAAAATATATAAGGATAAAAATTAAATAAAATTTAAAATTAATGATAAGATTCAGTAAAATTTCAAATTTTGAACAAAAAATTATGGCATTAATCATATATAACAATAAGAAAATTCTCAATTTTATGTAGAAAAAAATTTACTGAAATTAAAAATAAAAATAAAATCCGATCAAATTTTGAAATGAATATTGGTACATTATCATATAGTGTATTTATTGAAATTTTCACATATATATGAACACAAAAAATTAACTTAAATAAAAATATAGCGATAACGCTTTATTAAATTTCAAATTTTGATATATATAATGTATAACATTATGAAAATTTTCACATATAAATAAACACAAAAAATTAACTGAAATTTAAAAAATTGTGTTAAAATAATATCAAATTTTAAATTTTGAACGAAAATTGATATATGATTATATATAACGTTTATGGAAAATTTCACAAATATATAACGAAAAATATTTAAAATGTCGGTATACACCGTATCATACCGTGTATACCGACATTTTAAATATTTTTTTAAACTTTTTTTTTTAAAATGTAGGTATACATTTTTATAATGTCAGTATACACAACATCATACCAATATCGTATCGAATTTCTATATATTTTTTTAAATATTAAAAAAGTCGGTATACACAGTATCATACTGATACCGTGTATATCGATATTTTAAACTATTTTTTAAAAATGTCTGTATTCATTTTTAAAATGTTGGTATACGCGGTATCATACTGATACCGTGTATACCGACTCTTTGTTCGGTATACCGAAATACTGAAAATTTAAAAATCTTATACCGATACGGATTGATACCGTACCAAAATTTTTGGTATACCGAAATTTTTGATATATACAGTTTTTTCGGTATGGCGGTACGACGGCATTTCGGTATTTTTCCCCAACCTTAATAATAAGTTTGACTTTTCAGTTAGAGTTTTGCTTCATAGGCTAGTAATAGTGACCATTCAGACAAATTCTCCACTAAAAAATTTGATTGTGAATGGAATGCCCATCATGTGATATTTCTACGTTGTTTAAAAATATGATAATAAAAAATTGGTAAATGGTGCACTAATATAATGTCACTGAAATAATCTTACATTCTCATCTCGTTTATCGTATATATAAATAAGGTGAGAACTATAAAATCAAAATCAAAACTAAAACTAAATATTTAATTATATGTACTTGTTTATAATAACTCAGCACTCTAGAATACAATGTATTTGGTTAATTATATAAATGAACATTTTTTCATTAATGAAAAATTAATATATTGATTTTGTAATGTAAAATAATGTGTGGAAAAATATATAAGGTTTTGGTTTCAATTCAAAGTGAAAATAATGTGTCTATAATATATAAATGTTGCTACATGGATCAAGGTAATAATTAAAAAAATTTACATAAGTTTACATCGAAATATTTTAAAAATTGTTTGTGTCACGATGAGTTGTAAATCGATTTAATGTGAAAAAAATCACCCAATTAAATGGCATACTTAATAATTTTTAATGGTAATCTCACCATATATTTGGTGAAGCGTTAATTAATTTTACAAACATATCTTCTAACCTCTCTTCAAGCTTATTTCCGACAATATCTCTTAATTTATATATCCATATCATATTTTGTCTCTATTTTTTAGAATTTTTAAATTACTAAATATTTTTTTTATTTTAATCTAAATTTTTGAATATTTAATTCATAATATCATTCCTGATCAATGTATCCAAAAAGATTTTATGTATATGCAAGCATCATGTGCAAGAAACGAAAGTTAATAATAATCTAACATTTTTTACGTATAAATATATAAGTTTCAATTGTGAATTTCCTTTTGCACTCTCATTTTCTTCATATTATGTATGAATTATACCCTTTCATCTTCTTCTTTGTTAATCTACCATTAATTTAAATATTATCTAAATTTCTTACTAATATTTTTAATGATTAACTATATATGTGCAACATCAAGATCAAGATGTTAAAATTTTTTTATTATACGACGTTTTTTAAATTTTAATAGTTTAAAATGAAATTTTGATATTTTAAATTTATACATTTTGTTGAAATAAAATTTTATACATTTAATGACACTTTTCTAGTAATAATAATAATAATAATAAGTAAATAAATAAATAATGTATAAAAGTCTAGGTTTTAATTATATTTTTGTGCATAATTTTATAATATTGCGTGTTTTGTTGAGATAAGCACGTTACATATTGTTATGAAACTCAACAGCTAGCCTGTCAAAACTGATCATAGAAGTTGAAGGTAGAAAGCAAGTAAAATTTAGAGAGCTATGACTTCACAGAGATGGCGACCCGCCTCCATTTTCATTACCCTCGCAAACCTTTTAGCTCTCGGCGCAGCGAAATCTTATTGCATAGACAACAGCAATTACACCTATAACCCCATTTTTAGCTCGTACAAGGCTAATATGGAAACACTCTTATCCTCCCTTGCATCAAACGTAGATATCAATGGATTCTACAACGCCTCCGCGGGGCAGGGACCGGATACCGTCTATGCGGCAGCGCTGTGCAGAGGGGACATACAGCAAGAAGAATGCCGTAGCTGTATCCAAAATGCCACTGCTGAATTAGTAAACGAGTGTCAAAATTACAAGCAAGCCGTGCAGTGGAATGAGCTCTGCACGGTGCGGTACTCTAATGAATCCATCTACGGGATACTGAAGACTTCTCCTGGGTGGGTTTGGTGGAGTCTAACGAACGCCTCGAGTCCTGAACAGTTTATGTCGGATGTTGTTAGACTAGAGGACGATCTTCTTGTGCAAGCCGCTAATGGTGGTTCTCTGAGGAAAGTGGCAGCTGGGAATAAAAGCTCTGTAAATTTTCAGTTTATATTTTCCTTGGTTCAGTGTACCCCTGATTTGTCTCGGGACAATTGCATTAGTTGTTTAATTGGGGCTGCTTCCGATATTCCCATAAATTGCAACAATTCCATAAGGTGTATGATAGTATTCCCTAGCTGCAATCTTCGTTATCATGAAGTGCCGTTTTACAACGAAACCAGGCTTCATGAATTACAGGCGCTTGCTACGCTGCCACCACCACCACCACCACAACTGTCACCACCACCACCACCACTGCAACCAGGTCAGCGACAGCCGCCACCATCACTGTCACCGCCACCGCCACCAGGTTTCTCACAACAGTCCCCACCGACAGGTAAGAGATGATAATATGGATTTTTTTCTCCAATTAGCTAGCTAGGTAGTGCTTCGATATTCTTAAAAAAGATTTTTCACGAACTTTTGTTTAAAATTTTTGAAAATTTGGTAACTTTCTGTCTTCTTTGGTTTTGGTCCGATAAGTTTTCAATTTATTCTTCTAATGCTATAACTGTTGAATTTTTCTATTTGGAATGTTCATTTTTCTGTCACAAAATATGGATTAGATGGTGGCTAAAGCTAATTAATGTTGTAAAATATTTGTCGATTTCCTGATTTTGGAAGAAAAATCAATTTATTTGAACAAATCTAACAAACTTTACAAGTTTTATGCATAAAATCATAGGGGAAATGAATAATATGCAAGTTATGAGAACAAAAATGTATTTTCTCTCTTTTAATTATTTTGTTAGAATTTATCAAACTCATGAATTTCCTATACAAATTTTATTAGAATTCTTCTTGATCAGCTTACCCACGTAATTCAAATGTATAACCATTTGTAATAGGGAAAATAAATTTTTTGGTCCAGTAAGTTTATCTCTTTTGGGTTTTGGTCCATTAACTTTTTCGATGTGGATTTTGGCACACTAACTTTGCATTTTCATTGTTTTTTGGTCCAATTGCATACGTGTCAGTTTTTTATTGGTCCACATCATCATTTTGGACCAATCAAAAGTTGACACGTATGCAGTTGGACCAAAAAACACTAAAGATGCAAACTTAGTGTACCAAAACACACATTGAAAAAGTTAATGGATCAAAACCAAAACATGGACAAGTTAATGGACCAAAAAACTTATTTTTTCTTTTTAATAATAACAAAAAAATTTAACGTATACAATTAAGTACATGATTTAAATATATTTCTTCCACACTAGCTAAATGTCAAATAAAAGAACTAATAAGATACTTGTCATAACCAATTATATCTAAATATAGAAAGAAAGAAATAATTAAAGGGTGAAGTTACCAATCTTTTGAGGTACTCACATATATCATTTGAGCTCTTTTGAGATTTACAGAGTTCTTAAATATAGCGTAAAGTATTTATTAATTTTTCAAATTATTTATTTAAAATAAATCTTAAATAACCATGCAATAAACTCACATAATATATAATTTGGTTATCTATACCTGTCAAATACTTTTAGATAACTAATGCGACGAATCCCCATAATAGTAATAGATAACTAACATATAATCCATGAAATGAAAATTTACAATGAATGCATGATTCATGCATCAAACTCGTGAGACGGGTCAAACTCATTCATATCAAACTCAGTAACTCACATATATTTCAAATAAATTAAAGCTACTTATGGCATAAAAGGTAATATATTGCATGCATGAGTGGTTCAATAAGAAGATTCCTCTCACAAAATTTACCGGTGAGACCGTATCACAATACTAGTTTTTATTATTCTTGAAATAATATGTCTACTATCTATAATAGTTAAGAGACCGTGATGATGTGAGAAAACCATCTTTTCTTCCAATTTTACCCTTTTTATAATTAATTTTATATTTTATATTTTTTTATATTTTATTCATCTCTTATATTCGACGTCGTCTCATAAAACCATTCCGCATTTTCTCTCTTAATTTCTACTCAACACATTTTTTCTTCTCAAAATTTCCACTAGGTAAGTTTATGAATATCGTTCTCTCAGTGCATATATTTGTGGTCTACGATTATATTATACACACGGTGCGTGTGCTTTAGTGACTAGTATAATATAAACGATTTGGCATAGGAAAATATTAATTCTTCCGTGAGATTAATTTTGTAGGGAAGAAAGATGGAAACACTCGAACTGTGATAATAGCTTCTGTTTCAGTTGGTGTGGGTCTAATAGTAGCTGTATTTGCTACCATCTTGCTGATAAAGAGAGCTAAAAGGAAGCCAAAACAAGAACTTGATCAGTGTAATTTATTAACGCATCTTAATTGCAATTTTCATTATTTAGCAGCAATTTCGCTAAATGTCATTAATTCCTTTTTCAATTAATTTGAAGCTTCACGAGACATTAACATAGATGAATCGCTACAATATGATTTTTCTGAAATCAAAGACGCTACTAATAATTTCTCACTTGCTAGCAAGTTGGGACAAGGTGGATTTGGGGTCATTTATAAGGTAAACTTGAAACCTTGTGTTACGTTATTGATTAAAGTTGTGACATATAATAATCTTTATTAATTGTAATATTTATTAGGGAACACTTTCGAATGGACAAGACATTGCTGTAAAAAGACTGTCCTTGGATTCTGGGCAAGGTGACGTAGAATTCAAGAATGAAGTCTTACTAGTAGCCAAACTACAACACAAGAATCTTGTAAGACTCCTGGGTTTTTCCATGGAAGGGAAGGAAAGACTTCTCATTTATGAATTCGTTAAGAATAGAAGCCTCGACAAATTTTTATTCGGTAATATTTCAATGTCCTTTTCAATTCATAGTAAATATTTCATATTCTTCAAATTTATATGTACATGTATGTACTTGCATGTAGACCCTGTCAAACAAAATGATTTATGCATGTATGTACTTGAGTATATTGCAGACCCTATCAAACAAAATGATTTGGATTGGGAGAACCGTTACAAGATCATATGGGGGATTTCCAAGGGACTTCTATATTTGCACGAAGAATCTCGAGTTAAAATAATTCATCGTGATCTCAAAGCTAGCAATATACTTTTAGATGGAGATATGAACCCAAAAATTGCCGACTTTGGCATGGCGAGGTTATTTGATGCCGATGAAACTCAAGCCAACACCAACAAAATTGTGGGAACATAGTAAGTGTTCTTTCGAAGTGACAGCCCCAAGTAGTATTATTGATTGGATTTTGGAATGAGCAACTTGTCTTGATCAAATTCTGGAGCTTAGACTGCTTAGCTAAGTGCTCAACAAGATTTAAGTTGCATAAGTATCATAAATAAGTTAAATTAAGTATTTGTGGAAACTTTTTTTCCCAGTTAAATATTACACAAATTTCAACATTTTTGATTTAGAAATTATCTTCTTCCTATGCAATGATTTTATTTAATACATATAGTTAGTATTTGAAAGAACTTTTCAGTTTTTTTTGTTAACAAAAGTTTAAATTTTTTTTTAAAATTTCAAAAAACTGAGAAGTCTAGAAGCTCCCTCAAATATTACCATTGGTTGCATGATTAAGCTTTGTAACTTTTACTTGCTTCAATGTAACTACGTATACGTACTAACAACTTGGTTGTTGTAGTGGATATATGTCACCAGAATATGCAATGCACGGACAATTCTCTGCTAAGTCTGATGTATTTAGCTTCGGTGTGCTGATCTTAGAAATCGTCAGTGGTCAACAAAATAGATCACTTAAAAACGGGGAGGATATGAAAGACCTCTTAAGTGTGGTAAGCAAGATGAATATTCATTATGATTGTAAACTTAAACCTGAGAATCCAAAATATTGTCTAGTTCGTTGATCATATTAGTGATCGACTGGGCGGATTTTTGCTTAATATCCTATGTTGAATTGTAGTTGCCCAGGTTTTCCATAAAGAGATGATGATGATTATTATTATTATTATTATTATTATTATTATTATTATTATTATTATTATTATTATATATTTCATATATATATATAAATATATATATATATAGGCATGGAAACAATGGCGCCAAGGAACAGCAGAGGATATCATTGATCCAGTATTGAGGGTTGTTTCAAGTAACCTAAGTGATATGTTCAGATGCATTCACATCGGTTTGCTTTGCGTGCAAGACAATCCTAGTGATAGACCAACAATGGCTTCAGTTGTTCTTATGCTTAGCAGCTCCAAAATATCTCTGTCGGCACCTTTCGAGCCAACATATACTACGAACTATGGCTATAACTCAAGAAATATTCCAAACCTTAGTGTGTATGGTTCAAAAGGATTTGATTCAAGTGGATCATCAGCCCTTAAAAGGTCAACTGATCTATATTCTGTTGAATCATTAAAAACCGACATGTCGATGGCTGGTTTTCGTCCAAGGTGATTACGAAGTATATGGTTCAATTAAGTTCATGGTGTTATATTGGATGTTATAATCATTGCTCTAGTTTGCTTACGTAAAAGGTTGTTTGAATAAGTGACGTTTTGCTCAATACAGTTGAAAAATCTTATTTTGGTATGTCCATGTCTTGTGTAATTAAATGCTAAATTTTCCAATTATTTTCTCGAACTGATCCCAAGCTTGATTCTTTGCTTATTGGGCGGATTTCGGCACCATTTACGTCTTATGGTTTCTTATTTGGGTAACACGATATTGTTGGGAGTAATTTTTACATTTCAAATATATATATAATATATATATACTAGAAAAGATGTACGTGCGTTGCACGTGGGGAACATACGATGGAGTAATTAAAATTCGAAACTAAACTAAAACAAAAATTTTAATAAGATAATCTCACGAGTCAACTTTGTGGCATTGATTTCATAATTAGGTCACCCATAAAAAATATTAATTTTTATATCAAAAATATTTTCTTTCTTTATAAATATGAGCAAAATTGACGAATATCAAGGATAAATATCAATGAGACACTCTCACAAGAGACCTAACATTAATTAAATCAATAAAAGGTAATAAAAACAGTATAAAATTTTACCAATTCAAGTTAATTACTCATATTAATCAATTTAGAAAAAATATGTGTTTTTAATTTTTTTTTAAAGATTTGGAGTACTAAATTATTTCAAATATATTTTTTATCGTATCATTTTCTTTTGTCATATTCATATCGTAGTGATCTTTTACCATATTTTATTAAAATATTTTATAAATTTAACTACAAAAAAACATTGGTTGGAAAAAATGATTACAAATTATAAAATTAGAAACTACAAAATAATCATATCAAAACGATATTTCATTATGTTTTATTTACGTAATGTATAAATAAAAATCACAGAAAATATTGGTTGCAAAAAATTTTAATTTAAACACACAAGTTAAAATCGACGAGATTCTCATCACTAAGTACATGCAACAGATTCTTGAGTTATTCAGTCTATTGAGTGTTTCTAGCTATATTATCGAGGGATAGCATTATATTAATTCAGTGTGCTACTGAGATTGTAACAAAATTGTGCTCAGTTGCAGGGTTCTCGACTTCTAAGGACTAACGACAGATGAAGATACTCTTGAATACGTAATAGTTATTTGGAGTATCTAATGGATTAATAAAAACTTTTAGATAAATGTTAAAAAAAATTTGTTTTGATGTTCGTTTATCTTTAGGTTGGGACATTATAACCTATGAGTTACTAAATCGATTTTTTAAAGGTACGTAAGTATTGACTGAAATATCCAGCTGAGTATGCATTTTTATATGTTGCAGTATTATCTGTCATATGATGCACAATTATCCTGTAATGTACGTACGTATGAGCAAGTGCTAATCACGTTAAACCTGATATCTCTTGAAATAATCAGTTGAGTAGGGTCGCTCATCTCTTGTTTCTTGTAACCGTGTGACACCCACTGGCTTATGATTATGTGTTGTAGATACAATAATAAAATATAAACGTTGTAATAAAATATGTTAGTATGATGTTGTAGCATGATGTTGTAGTATTATTTATCATATATTTTGAGCAGAGATCAAAATAATATGTTGTAGTATTATCTGTCATATATATGATGCATGATTATCATGTAATGTATGTATGAACATGTGCTAATCACGTTGAGCCTGATATCTCTTGAGATAGTCAGTTGAGTAGGGTTGCTCAGCTCTTGTTTCTTCTAATTTCCGTGTGACACCGACTGACTTATGATTATGTGCTCTTGTAGTTGTGCTCAACTAATTATGGATAGGTTGAGGATTTTTATTATTTAATAAAATATATAAAAGTCATATTTACAATAATTTCATCTATCGTTAGTCCGCAGAAGTCGAGAGCATCTCAACTCATGATCACAATTTCGCTACGACCTCAATAGCACACTGCTCTTTGCTAGCCATCGACAATATGATTAGAAACACTTTAATTTAAATTGAATTACTTAGAAAACTCTGTTGCACTTAGGAATGAAAATATCACGTCTATTTGAAATTATGTGTTTAAATAAAAGTTTTTTGCAACTAACATTTTTTGTGATTTTTATTTATAAATTACTTAAATAAAAAAATATCATTGGATGCCACAAATACTGACCGTGATCTTGGACATATACTGCCCTGGATAACCGCACATAATGTTCTATGGATCCAGTGGGTGTCATATGGTTACAAGAAACAAGAGCTGAGCGACCCTACTCAACTCACTATCTGAAGGGATATCAGACTCAAACTGATTAGCACATGATCATACATACATTACATGATAAACACGCATCACATGACAACTAATACTATAACATCTAAAAATGCATACTCAGCTGGATATCTCAGTCAATACTTTATTATCTATAAAAAAATGGTTTAGTAGCACATAGTCTATAAAATCTCAGCCTAAAGATAAGTGAAAATCATATCACTATTTCTTTAAATCTAAAAGTCTCTATTAATCCAATAGATACTTGATAAGTGCATTTTGTGTGCATTATTTTGTGTTATTTTTATGTTTATTTTGCATGCATTCATATTGTTTTATAATTTTTATTCATGATTTATTGCATGTGTGTGCATTTCACTCTCCGGGTTGATTTTTGTAGAAATATTGAAGAAATCATGATTTTTGGAGCAAGAGAAGAGACACAAGCATGAATTACGGAGCAGCTATGGTCAAAAATTCATTTTTAATGATAGAGAGATCTAAATCCGATTTCCACCGTTTAAAATCAAGTTCAAGATGTTTTAAAGCTGCTGTCCAAATTTTGGCTCGATCCGACAGCTATAACTCAAGATATGATTTTTTTCAAGAAAACTGCGCGCTGGCACATATGTATGCACGGACCCATGCACGGAGGTGAAACGGGGTCCGGACATGTCGCGAGAAAAAAAAATAATTTGAGGCAGAGGGCACCCGGAGGTGGGGACGGACCCTTATCCAGGGTCCGTGCATGTCGCAGAATCTGAAAAATAAAATTTCAGAAATTACAATTCTTAACTTTTCGGGCTTTATTTTAAGGGCTTTCAAAGACATATAAATAAGAGATAAAATATGAGATGATATGGGTTGGAATCGCATAAGAGAGGCGGCGGCTAGAAGGCTTGAAGATTGAAGAATGCTCCATTCGAGTTTTTCTTCCTTTCTTCTTTAGATTATTAAACTTTTGTTGAATATTGTTTTCAATTATTGATTAGTTTTTCTTCAACCAAGACGGCGAGATTAGGCCGAACAGATTTTTGTTAAACTGTGGATTTTGATTTGGGATTTTTAGATCTTTCTTCAAATTATTGATTATTGGATTTAAATTCTTTCTTGTGAATAACCTGATCAATTATTTACTTGCTTGTTAATTAATTCCGAGTCGAAAGGTTAGGAATTGATTTTGATCACTCCAATAATTGTCATATGGTTAAACCGACTAGAAATAGTATTCGGTTTCAATATGCGGCTTTAGGTGAAAACTGAATTCTCACCATTCCAAATGCATTTGAATTTGATTTGAATAATGAAATATTGATCCATCAATATTTGAATAGGTTTAACTGTTCTAGAAATAGACTGTTAAATAAATTAGGAGAATTCGCTGTGATTTAAGATTAAATCTGGATCCGAGATTTGCCACTTGTTTGCATGATTTGTTTGGTACCTGCGTGTGTCTTGGTTGTCTCTATTTAATTGAATTTATTCTTCTTCTATTTTAATTCTTATTTTATTTTAGTAATTAAATTTTAGTTAATTCTTAGCACTCGTTTTATTATTTTGTCTAGATTAAGTAAAATAATTAATTCTTGAGAATTGACAACAGTCCCTGTGGGATCAATACTTAAACTCTTTGTCCACTTACTATAACTTGACCTGGTACGCTTTCCAGTAATTATTTTTAATACCAAAATAAGCGGTCAAGTTTTTGGCGCCGCTGCCGGGGACTGTTCAGTTAATATTAGGATAGATTATTTGCTTGAGACTAAACATTTTTTTTTTTTTGCATTTGTTTTATTTTTAATTATTAATTTTTTTTCTTACTTTTGAGGTACTTGGAGATGGATCATCGACAGGTGTTCACAAGGTTTGGCCAGCAAAACTCGGAGTCATTCTATGCTGCTTGGGGGAGATTTAATGATTACAGATTTCGATACCATGATTTGTCAAATTGCACGCTAATTCAGATTTTCTATGGTGGTTTGGATGAGCCAACAAGAAGTTGGGTGGATTATGGAGCTTTGTCAACTGACAGTCATTTATTTAACAGAGATTACGACAGTGCGATGCACTTGTTAAATGATATTGCAGATTTCGACTACCATTGGCATTGGGATTCTTCACTGCAGGGTTGGAGTCACCAATATCCTCCAACACCCCACTACCCAAAGTTTTCAAAGAAACCTCTTGAGCATGACGTGTAGAATGGAGCATACTCTGAAGAATTTTTGAATCAGTTGCAGGACATTGTTAATAAACAGTCGGAGATCAACCAGAAATTTTCAGAAACTCACATCAATTCTTTGAGTTTCTTGGATGAACAAATGAAGCTTCAGATGCAATCCGTTCTGGATATCAACCAAGAGAATGAAGCGATTTGTGTTGATCAATTTGCATGTAAATGTGATCCTGCAACCTTAATTGAGCCAGATCAAGTGGAAATTTTTTTTGAGGAATCTTCATGCAAAAAAGAGCCAAAAGTGACAGTGGAGGAGGAAGAAACATAAAAGGAGAAATATATGACCTCGTCAGTGGCCTTTACATTTACATCATTAGAAGATCTGTTCTTGCCATTGACGCCAAATCCACAGTATTACATCATCTATGAGCTTCAGCCTAGATTCGGAGTCTCCTTCCAAAATAATCAGTTCATGCCGAGTGTTTTTGGACCGACGAGCTCAAAAATCCAATATCACGCCAAGCTTGAGGGCGTACACAATCAAGACCCATACGTAGAATCATATGATTCTTACTATGGGCGGTAACCGCTCTTCGATGGTTGCTACTGCATAGTCGGGCTATAGAATATAACTTTAGCGGTGACTGGGAGGCAACCCATTGTTTTCTTTCCCTCTCTTTTGTTTATTTATTTTTTATGCAATTTCTATTAATTTTTGCTGCTCCTATGCCTTACCCGTCGCTTTAACATGTCCAATAGGTTGCACTTGTTATACCTAGTTTACTGCTGTCACCCCAAAAGATGTTGTCGAGGAGGAATATGAAGAGGATTCTTATGACCAGGGGAGTGTTATTTTTGTTTTTATTATGTGTTTGTTCGTTTCTACATATTGTTCATTGTTTCTAAAGCACCGAGGGCAATGCTTTGGATAAGTACGGGGGGATAGACTAGTTTATTTTAATGTTTTGTGTTGTGTTGCATCTGTCTTGTTTCATGTCTGTTTGCATCTTTGTCATTTTTGTGGTTGTTTGTCGTGTTTGTGTTGCATTCGTAACGTTTTCGTAGTTGTTTGCATGTGTATTAAGTAGGATAATAAATGGGAGCCAATGATGATATGAAGTCATGATTTTAGTGAAATTTTTTTTGTTTTTGCCCTTGACTTGACATAAGAAACCGTAGGTTGAACCGTGAATATTATTTTAAGAACTTATGTTAGACCGGTGAATTGTAGCGATATAATTGATGATATTTGTGTTTGTTTGATCATTGCACGGCAATAGGTGTTTGTTGATCTTGATTGTGTTCTTTGAGTTTTAATGATTGTCTAGCATTGCACTTATGATCTTGGGCCCACCTAAATTTTTGAAAAATTAAAATTGGAAAACTTTATGAAAAAAATCACCTCCATCCGGGTTGTGGACTAGGAATTGAAATCCTAATTATCTAGTCTATGGCTAAGTCTGTGGATAAAATGGGGGTGTTCTCTTAAAAATAACATTAATTTTTAATAACAATTCCATCCGGGCTTGGATAGTGATTGAAATCCTAATCACTGTTCCATAGCTAAGTTTGCGGGTTTCATGGGATTGTAGCTCCATCCGGGCTATAGATGAGGGGATTTAAATTCTAATCCTATCAAAGTTATAGCTAAGTTTGCGGGTAATTATTTGGGCTTAAAAATGTCGGGTTCAAAATCCGACGGTGCGTGATTATTCTCAAGGGAGGTGTGTTTGTGTTAGAGGTTGTTGGGAGGAAGAGACACTTGACTGAGAAACTTGCGCTGATATGTAATAGGTCGCTAAGCAGTCTTAAAACAGATTTTTTCTAAGTTGCATGTAACTGGAATAACACTACACACACACACACGTTCACGTTAAACCGAATGTGTATCGTGAAGAGTTGAGGGCGTTTGTGTTTTTTAATTTGGAACGTGACTTCTCTGAGGCAAATTCTCATGAATTTTTTCTACTTTATTTTTGTTGTTTTTGTTGTGTGATTGTTGCATTGTTTGTCTTGCTCGCCTTCGAGCAAGATTTAAGTATGGGGGAGTTGATATGTGCATTTTGTGTGCATTATTTTGTGTTATTTTTATGTTTATTTTGCATGCATTCATATTGTTTTATAATTTTTATTCATGATTTATTGCATGTGTGTGCATTTCACACTCCGGGTTGATTTTTGTAGAAATATTGAAGAAATCATGATTTTTGGAGCAAGAGAAGAGCCACAAGCATGAACTTCAAGATGTTTTAAAGCTACTGTCCAAATTTCGTCTCGATCCGACGGCTATAACTCAAGATATAATTTTTTCAAGAAAATTGCGCGCTGGCACATATGTATGCACGGACCCATGCACGGAGGTGTCACGGGGTCCGAACATGTCGCGAGAAAAATTTATAATTTGAGGCAGAAGGAACCCGGAGGTGGGGATGGACCCTTATCCAGGGTCCGTGCATGTCGCAGAATCAGAAAAATAAAATTTCGGAAATTACAATTCTTAACTTTCGGGACTTTATTTTATGGGCTTTCAAAGACATATAAATAATAGATAAAATATGAGATGATGGGGGTTTGAATCGCATAAGAGAGACGGCGGCTAGAAGGCTTGAAGATTGAAGAATGCTCCATTCCAGTTTTTCTTCCTTTCTTCTTTAGATTATTAAACTTTTGTTGAATATTGTTTTCAATTATTGATTAGCTTTTCTTCAACCAAGACGGCGAGATTGGGCCGAACAGATTTTTGTTAAACTGTGGATTTTGATTTGGGATTTTTAGATATTTCTTCAAATTATTGGTTATTGGATTTAAATTCTTTCTTGTGAATAACCTGATCAATTATTTACTTGATTGTTAATTAATTCCGAGTTGAAAGGTTAGGAATTGATTTTGATCACTCCAATAATTGACATAAGGTTAAATCGACTAGAAATAGTATTCGGTTTTAGTATGCGGCTTTAGGTGAAAACTGAATTCTCACAATTCCAAATGCATTTGAATTTGATTTGAATTATGAAAGATTGATCCGTCAATATTTGAATAGGTTTAACTGTTCTATAAATAGACTGTTAAATAAATTAGGAGAATTCGCCGTGATTTAAGATTAAATCTGGATCCGAGATTTGCCACTTGTTTGCATGATTTGTTTGGTACCTGCGTGTGTCTTGGTTGTCTCTATTTAATTGAATTTATTCTTCTTCTATTTTAATTCTTATTTTATTTTAGTAATTAAATTTTAGTTAATTCTTAGCACTCGTTTTATTATTTTGTCTAGATTAAGTAAAATAATTAATTCTTGAGAATTGACAACAGTCCCTGTGGGATCGATACTTGGACTCTTTGTCCATTTACTATAACTTGACCTGGTACGCTTGCCAGTAATTATTTTTAATACCGAAATAAGCGGTCAATACTCCCCCAATAACTATTAAGTATTCTGGACTATATATGTTTCATCTGTCATTAGTCCGTAGAAGTCGAGAGCCCTGCAACTGAGCACCGTTTCAATACGACCTCAGTAGCACACTGCTCCTTGCTAGACCTCGGTAATATGGCTACAAACGCTCAAATATAGACTTGATAACTCATGAAACTATGTTGCATGTATTTAGTCATGAGAACCTAACGTCTATTTTAACTTATGTGTTTAAATTAAAAATTTTTGCAACCACATTTTTTTGTGATTTAAATAAATTATGTAAAGATCGATTTAATATGATTTTTTTAGAATTTCTAATTTTCTAATTTGTAATTACTTTTTCCAACCAATGGTTTTTTCTTGTAATTAATATTTATAAATTATTTTAATAAAACATGATAAATATCATTACGATAAGAATATGACAAAAGAAAATAATACGATAAAAACAGATATTTGAAATAATTTAGTCAAATCTTTTTAAAAAATTATAAAAAAGACATATATTTTTTTGGTTAATAGGAGTAATTAACATGAATTGTTGAAATTAAATACCATTTTTTTTATCTTTTGTTGAGTTAATTAATTTTTTAACGTAGATCTTCTAGGAGACGGTCTCACAGATTCTTGAGACCAGTCAATATTGCTCATATTTAGAAATAAAAATAATATTTTTGACATGCAAATTAATAATTTTTCATAGGTGACCTAAATAAGAAATCAATCTCACAAAGTTGACTCGTGAGATTGTCTTACTGGAGTTTTTGTTTTAGTTTCATTTTTTGAATTATAATTACATCATTGTATGTTCTCCACGTGCAACACACGTGCACGTTTTCTAGTCAGTCATCAGGACATAGGTATCACGACACCTATATTCTTATCGCAATGATCGTTTAAAGATAATTTATAATTACTTCATCGTATGCACTCATTTATTATTGTGCACACTGTTCTAAAAGGCGGCGCCCGCTAGGTCCGCCTAGGTGTCGCCTAGGCGCTAGGTTGTTGCTCACCACCTTGTTTTTTTCTAGGCTATGCATCTAGGCGTTGTCCGCCTAATCTCCAGCCTAGGCGACGCCCAAGCCGCATAGGCTGACAAAACGCCGCCTAGGCTGACAAAAAATCCGCCTAGGCGGTTACTATTTTTTGCAAAAAAAAATAATAAAAAAATAAAAAAGAGAGTGGCGACGCGAGAAACAAACACGAAAATAAAGAAGAAGCGCAAAAAATTAAATCTCATATTACATATGAAGACTTGATATCTATTAATATCTATGTAATTGTTGTTGTTATTATTATTATTATTAATAATAAAATTTTATAAGAGTTTCGTACAAAAACTGAAAAACATAAGACATAAAATTTATATTTTATAGTAAAACTCATGAATATTTTAAATTATTTATTATTTAGGTTTAAAAATAAAAATCGCTTAGGCCCTGCCTAGGCTGTTGCCAAGGCGGCTAGGCGCTAGGCGGTAGGTCGCCGCCCGCCTAGCGTTTTTTAGAACATTGATTGTGCATAGGTAATATTTGAAGTTTTTTGTTAGGATATTGACATAGGTATCCAACACAGAAAATTAATTAATAATGGTACCAAAGTAAATTCACAATGAAAGCTACATATTTATATAAAATAAAATAATATATATATATATAAGAAAACCAAACAAATAATGAAGAAATGAAAAAAATAATAATTAAATAGGGTACCAAAGTAAATTCACAATGAAAGCTCCATATTTATATAATATAATATAATATAATATAATATAATATAATATAATATAATATAATATAATATAATATAATATAATATAATATAATATAATATAATATAATATTATATAATATAATATAATATAATATAATATAATAATGAAAGCTACATATTTATATATAAGAAAACCAAACAAATCATGCACAACAATTAATGAAGAAATGAAAAAAAAACAATTAATAAGGGTACCAAAGTAAATTCACAATGAACCAAACAAATAATGCACAACAATTAATGAAGAAATGGAAAAAAAATTAATAAGGTTTATATATAATAAAATAATATATATATATATATATATATATACAACAATTAATGAAAAAATGAAAAAAAAACAATTAATAAGGGTACCAAAGTAAATTCACAATGAAAAATATATTTATATATATATATATATACAATTATGTTCCCCTGCACCCTTGGAAAAATGGGGCGACAGCCTAGTTGGCGCTCCATTTCTCATTTTTTTTGTTTTTTTTAATTTAAAATTAATCCCCTTCCCTTCCCTACTCCACCACCCTATCCAACCCTCACGCACAGCCTCTCCCCCCTTTATCTTCACTTTTCACTTTCCTCTCTCCTCTCTCAAACATCACCGGCCTCCACCTTCTTCAACCCTAACACCCAACACCTCCCGCCAATCTGCAACACATTCGAACACATTGTGGTCGGCTCACTCACATTCGACGAGTGGGAGAAAAAATCCTGGAAACGGCTCATAGTGGTGTAGCAAGGGATGGCGTCGTGGCTGATCGGCCGTGGGGTGCTCAACTGGGTTTGTGAATTTTAGTGATTTGTTGTTGTGAAGGTGGTCGGACGGTGGTGGTTGGATGTGGGGTGATTTGTGGCGCTGAAGGTGGTCGGACGGTGGTGGTTAGCCGGGGTGGTCGACATAGAGTGGTCGGGCGTGGGATAGTCGGTCGGTGGATGGGCTTGAGCCGGAGACGGATAACGACAGGGGAGGTAGAGGAAGGACGACGACTACAGCTTCTTCTTCTGGGTCTTCTTCTCGAAGAAGACGAATCATGAAGCATCAGATATTGGGCTTGGGCCCAATTTTGGGCCCAATTACTTTTTAAAAAAAAAAAGAAAAAAAATGATGTGGGCGCCTGCTGGGCTGCCATCTCAGCTGGCGCCCAAATTCCCCTGCACACTAGTGTGTTAGTGTGCAGGGAACACTTCTCTATATATATATATAAGAAAACCAAACAAATAATGCACAACAATTAATGAAGAAATGAAAAAAAAATTAATAAGGGTACCAAAGTAAATTCACAATGAACCAAACAAATAATGCACAACAATTAATGAAGAAATGAAAAAAAAAATTAATAATGTTTATATATAATAAAATAATATATATATATATATATATATATATATATATATATATATATACACAACAATTAATGAAGAAATGAAAAAAACAATTAATATGGATACCAAAGTAAATTCACAATGAAAGTTCCATATTTATATATAAATATAATAATATAATAATAGATAATAGATATATAAAACAAGTCTTCTCAAAATAGAAATTTCAAGTTCTTCCGTTTAAAATATTTCAATACGCATAAAAATAAAAATGTTATATAAGATATAATTATGCTGACATCAACTATTATTCTAAACGTTGACCAAATGTTATATATGATATCTCTATCTATCTTGTATTGCATCGTTTTGTTCACCATATTATATATATATATATATATATATATATTTATATAAAATTTATCTCATCTCACGTTCTTCTCATCATATTATTTATCTATATATTAACTATTTATTTTATATCAATCAAATCATTAATTATTTATAATACATCAATCAAATCATTGAATTTAAATTACTATATTACCCCTTATAAATAATATAATTTTTATTTTATTTATTGTTAAAATGACAAAATAGTCGTTTAATATTTTTATACACAATTTAATCAATCAAATCAAATAAACTATAATCTATCAATCAAATTTAATACTATTTTAAATATCATTTCTTATTTATTATTTATTACATTATATTACTTATCTATGTATTACTTATATATATCATCACTTAAATCAAACGGTGTCAATATAGGTAGAGATCAATTTTATAAATTTTGACCCAAAAAAATTAGAAATTTACAAAAGGACCTAGCTATCTAATTATTTTGTTGAAAATTTTCTACCTTTTCCCCTATTCGATGTCATTAATTACCCACTCCTAAACTCTAAAATTTTCTCGTCTTCGTGTCAAGTTGTTGTCTTTAAACACAAACTTCAATACATGCCACACTGGTTTACCCCAGTACTTAATCTTCATTAACAACGAATCAAACATATAATCACTCACACTAATTCATGGGATGACTTTCTCTCAATTATATCATACATATTATCAAAATTTAAAATTTTATGTTTGTGTAAAATGATTTTATAATATATTTTCGGGACATCTCTTTCATTCAATTTTGACTTTGGATTTATTTAGGAGCCGTTTTAACAATTCGAAATAGACTAGGAACATATCAATGAATGATGTCGCGTTTTAAATTTGTATATAAATTATCAGACCATCGGCAAATTCTATGAATTAAGCCAAACCAACAAAAAATTTCAACTCAGAGAAGTTTCTTGTATGTTTCTTTATATTCTCTCTTACACATTTTTTTAAAATAAGAAAAAGATTGTTAATAAAAAATATTATGAAAAAAATATTATAATATATTTACTTGTCATAGTAAACTTCAATGACATTCACTACATCACAATTTGTACCTTTTTTTCTAAGTCCTATTTGTACCTCTTGTACGTGTGTAGTAGACTTGTCGATTCACTTGGATCTATGGCCAAACCTTTTTCTTATTATACCTTTTTAATTGTTTTGATTTTACATTTGTTAGAGCACGTACAAGACCGATTAAGATTACAATGAGTGTTGATTTTTCTTATGTGTTGATTTTTTTATTTTGTGATTATTTATTTATGAAAAAATTGATATAGATAATACATTATAAAACTTATTTTAAATTTTTGCGTCAAATATTTTTTCATATTTTAGATTTTTTTCTCTTTCAGGATTTTTTCATTCTATGTATTTTTTTTATTCTCTATGAAAGATTCAATTATTAACATCTTCTTTAGTAACAATTCTTGTGATGTTATCTCTATCAATCATTTGTATTTTTTTTGTTATTATTTTATTATTTTGTTAGACGGTCTCTTTCTATGTTAAAAATATTTACTTGCAATTCTTAATGCATTCTATTTCATGTTTGTATGTCAATATCTTTAACGATCAATGTATTTATTGGACATTTGTTTTTTCTTCTTAATCTCTTATTTTTTGGAAATCTATTGATCTCTTTTTACTTACAATGATTTTGTTGCTGAAATTTTTTTATTGAATTTTGAATGTATTTAATTACAAATGATAATATTCCATGTTTTTTATTCAACCATTTGTCTTGAAAGTAAATATATATTCTTATTTATTTGGTCTAATAAATACTTTTGGTATACTGAAGTGTAGTTGTCGTCCGATATATATAAAATAGATTTTATTAATAATTGGTAATCATAGTCTTTGTAAGAAAAAAACTTATTTATATATTTTGATGATGGATCAAATAGATATAATATTTAACATTGCAACCAATAAAAACATTTGCAATATTTTTGAACAGTGTAACTGTTGTAGTTTCAGTGTTATCATTTATTATTATCATTTTTCTATTTGCACATTAACCGTTTAAGATAAAGACATTTGAATAACTGTAGGACCGAGCGCTTGTCGCTTTATCAAAAACTATACCTAGTGGTAATGATGTAACTCAAATCTTTAAAACCATACAGCAGTACTCCAAGCGTCATAGTTCGATCGCTCTCCAGTAAGAACAATTATTGCACTCTAACAATATCCCTCCCAAATATGTGGCTACTTTTGATAGCTATAAATATGTGGTGATTCAAGATTCAAGCAGAGTGAGTGAACAATACAATAAACCACGAATTCAAAATTGCACTCCGACTCATTTGAAAAGTCATAAAGCATTT
Organism: Henckelia pumila; assembly: GCF_033568475.1. Classification (NCBI taxonomy): domain Eukaryota; kingdom Viridiplantae; phylum Streptophyta; class Magnoliopsida; order Lamiales; family Gesneriaceae; genus Henckelia; species Henckelia pumila. The sequence continues at coordinate 54,911,555 of NC_133121.1, forward strand.
ACTTTATATTCTAACTCAGAAACTCAGATTATCAGATCAAAGTCTCGAAGCTCTGAGTTAGATATTACATCAAGATTGATCGAGCTCAAAAGATTCATATCACATTAAGAACGATCTAGCTCAACGATATCCTTGGATTTCCAGATCAAGTTTTCGAAGCACATTCTTGTAGCTTCCTTTTGTAACTCGAGCAGAGTGTTGATCTGCTTTGAGAGAGTGTAAGGCCCCGAAAATATTTAAATGTCAGGAAATAATTAATTTAAGAATTATTGGGATTGAGATTTAAATTCCAATAGTTTAAATTAATTATAGTTGCAAGATGACATGACGAATTTACAGAATTGAAAATATAATTTTCGAGGTGAAATTATAAAGTCTTGAGATTATTTAATTTTAATTCAAGCATATTTAATTTGAGGATTTTGGAGTTTTGATTTAAATTCTAATATTATTAAATTATTTAGGATTGAAATTGAATTAAAAAGATTTGCCGAGGATTGAATTGCAAATAAGCAAGACTTGAGGGGCCAAATTGCAAATAATGAAAAATTACATGGACACATGGATTTTAAATGAGTTTATACGTGTATTATATGCATACATATCAGAATTTCAGACCCAAAAATCAGCAGCATGTCGAGAGCTCATCTTCCTCTTTGAATTTTCATCTTCAATCTTCAATAATTTTTGCTCCGGTTGTCCAAATTCAATTCCGAAAAGAGTTCCGAACTCCTTGGGAGAAGGGCTATGTTTTGATGTAAGTATTATCTTGATCTAGATGATTTCAAAATTATGTTATGGGGCAGAATTCAGAAGTGAGCTTGGTTTTGTGTTCTTGTGATTATATTGATTGATATATTGAAACCGGTTCGAAGAACGGATGCCGTTTGCATTTGATATGAATTTCCAGTTAATATTTCGAGATTATCACCTCTGATTATGATGGTTTTTATTGTTATCCTGCTGGTATGAGGTTTATTGGAAGTTAATATGGTGTGTAGAAATGATATGTATTACGATATCGAAGTTAACTCAAAGAATAAGCGTCATTCGTAATTGTTATGAATTTTCAGAAGTTGGATTCGATCCTATGCTTCTGATTGAGCTGATATATGATTATATTCAGCTGATATAATATGTATATGAAGTTGATAAGAATGATAGAATTGTTGGAAATGAGTTGCAGTTGCCGAATTTTAATCGTTACGCCTTTGAGTCAAGAATTGACTAGTTTTGTATTCTCTTTGATTGAGCTGAACATGGTTTGAGTTCTTGCTGATGTTCTTGAATATATATGATATATTTTCAAATTGAAAACAGGGGACATCAAGCTCGGAAAGTTCAGCTTCGAATCGAAAGGAGTTTGATCAATGTTTGCTTTGAGGATTAGCTTGCAAGACCTAGTTGTTGAGCAGATTTTATTGAGTTTTGTAAGAGCAGAATTTATCAAGAGTTCAAGAGCAGAATTGTATAAGTTCTTGAACATGGTGAGTGGCTCGAATCGAACACGTCAAACCGAGAATGAGGTAAAAGTTGATATCGATTGAAAGGGCTTGTATACTCGAGATTGTTATGATATTCGAGTCCCTAAAATCACATACTTGTATGCTTAATTGAATTTGATAGTATTTGAAATATACTTGATGAATTTACTTGAGTTTATTGTTTAATTGGTTGTTTGTTGTTGAATAGCAACTATCTTCATGATTTTGAATACTAAACTTGATGAATAGCATGAGAATGATGAGCTGGTTTGTTGATGATTGTCACTTAGTGTTATTCTTGATATTGAAACTATAAGTGACAGAAATGAGATTTGAAAGAATGATGGCTCGGATTGTTATTCAATATATGCTTTGATTTGATATAATGAATGTTTTCTTGAACTAACTTGCATTCATCTTGAGCCTATCTTCCTTTATTTGAAACTGGACCGAAGCGTCCAAAAGTCGAAAGGGACTAAAGTGTTCAATTCGATATAGACGATTTGAGGAACTATAATCAAGTGGCTTAAGGTGTTGATGTACCCTATTGCCGGAATACTCCTTATGGTGGCTTCAAAGTCTAGAGGACTAAGAAACGTAACCCCACCTCGATCGGGGAAGTTGGTGGTAAGTTATGTGATCTTATCCTCGGGATCCCAACCAAATAACCGAGAGATTGATTGATTAGTAGATTGTCAAACCTGCTTTAAATCATGCATTTCATTTCTTTTATGTCATGAACTTGATAGTATATTGATTTGCATGTATGTCGCTTTTACTGGGAAATATATTTCTCACCGGAGTTATCCGGCTGTTGTTGTGTTGTATGTGTCATGGCAACAGGTGGGACAAGAACAGGGCAAAGAATAGCGTGATAGACGAACTTGAAGAATAGAGGTTGAGAGATTAGAGTGGTGATCCGGAGTAGATAATGAAGTGCTGTCAAGAACATGATGTTTAGCTTATGATAGTTGTTGATATGAACTTTAGCTAGATCATGTAATTGTAAACTTGATTGTATTTTTAGAGGTCTTATTACCTGAACATGTAAGCACAATTGATCATATTGTGTCCACTTTTGTAAGGTGTTGAATATTATGATGTTGATGCATTGACAATATATGAGAGTTGATAGCACATATTGAGATTCATATTGATGTCTTAAAGCATGCATACAGCTTAGTCAAGATTTGACATGAAGTGCTCTGATGATGGTATGCTTGAGAAATTGATATTTGATAGCAAAATGAATAGCAGATTTTCTGCAAGCTCTGGCTCGCTCGATCCGCCATTTCCAACCGATCGAGCGAGAGGTTGAGAGCTTGTTTTTTGTTTTGAGAAAACCTGTTCTCGCTCGATCGGTCATAAATGACAGATCGAGCGAGGCACATTTTTTTTTAAAAAAAAAATTCTTTTGGATTTTGAGGCTTTGGTTGCTTGATTGATTATTTGCTTTTTAATTCCTGAAATTGGACTAGATATTTTGATTTGAGAGATTAAGACCCGGGTTCCCACAATAGGTGGTATCAGAGCGAGAAAATTCTGGACTAAGATAGAAGATTAGTGAGCGGGTAGATCGAGTCTTCTTCCTTGCTTATCTGTGTACTAGTATGAGATGATTTATTTACATGTTGAATTACATGTTTTAATTTCTAGTATGATACATGTTTTCTTATTTGTGAAGATATCACATGATATTGTGTTTTTAATTGAAAAGCATGTTTTATTATTGAATCATCACATGCTTACCTGAATCTCTGAAGTGAGTGGAAGCATGTGGAATTGTTATAGTTAAAATTGAATCGTTTTCAATATTTGATCAGAGGTAAGCTGATCAAAGGAGGACTGAGATAGATTGAGGAATTGCATGTTTTTTTTTAATTATGCTGTATTGACTTGATTATATGAAACGCAAGTGTGATTTGAAATTAAGGACCATGAGCATGAAGTTTGATTGAGATATATCCAGGTAAGGCATTGATTTTACGATGTCCTTGGGGTTATGATTGATGCTCATAGCAGTCGGATTGTAGCGATATAGATTTTGTTCGATCACCTAGATCTCCAATGATATGATTGTGCTTGGAGCGGAAATCTCAAGAATTGACTTCAGTATGCACTACATGTGAAAATTATGTGAACTGTATTGAGATTTACTGAATGATGAGATATAGCTTTTGCAAAAATAATACTATGATTGAGTGTTATAAGAAAATGTATTAACTGAATGGACTTGATTAAAGACGGAAGGACATGGGCGAATGAATCTGATATATTTCTCTCTAATTCTCAAGTGTAAGAACATGAACTTGGATGTCCTTATAAGAAATGAAGATTGATGGGAAGAGAAGTAGGAAATTCAGCAGTTGAGCCTTCTTTTGATTCTTTTGCAGATATTGATGCACGCAATTTCTTTTATTCGCGTGTTATTGGCTCATTGCTGATTTGCATGATTATGATCTTGAAGCTTCTTGCTATTCGGTATCGATTAATGAACTTACACTTTCAGCTTTCTTGACATATGAATTTTAATTCTGGACTTTCATATGAATTGGAGTAAGTTTGAATTCTTTGTATTTTTCCTTGTGATCTTAAGGTCCTGTTGTACTATCTGAATATACTTTAGGAAGGTGTCCTAATTAATTAGCGTGTGTAGATATCTCATCGTAAAGCCACGCTATTAACCTTGATTTGGGGTTTATTGAGAATAGTGCTGATATGGACTTGGATCACTGATATGATTACTCTTATGTGACTTGTATCTTTTGATTCTTCGAGCCTTGTTTTAATTCCTTCACCTCGAGTTTTGGAATGAAATGCAAGTGAGTTCTTTTCACGTTGCACTGATTATGGTCCAGATTATTGCCTCTTTTAATGATTCGTAATTGAGCAATATCCTTCAGTATTGAATTGTGAATAGCAAGTTATTGGCGATTTATTGTCTATCTTAAATTTTTCTTGAGATATCGATTTAAATCTATTATTCATACTGGCTCGTAACTGATAGAGATTGATAGTACTGATTGACGTTAGTGTTTGAGGAATATCAGGTAGAAGCTTGACTAGCTAAGATAATGGATTTATGAGATGTTGAGTGAAATTTTGAAGTAAAGTTGCAGGAAATTCGAATAGATGCATTATATTTGTATTGCAAGCATGAACAGAGTCAAAGACGGTGAATAACCATTGCAGATTTTTAGAATTGGTTGCTATAGTTAACACATGATGTTAGCTTATGAATTTTGAATGAGAAAATGAAATGAAGTGATCAGCCACATGTGTTTCGTTTGCTTTCTTTACTGACACTTGAAGTCTCGTTTGCTTGCTATACTGATACTTGGAATCAGAGGATGTGCAAGATGGTTACAGATATTGAAATGACTAATACTGATACAGAGAGAAATGATAGTGCATATCAATGTCTATATCTGGTATAGCGGCTACATATTTCTAATGCACAAAGATTAAATTAGATTTGAGGAATGTGTTACAACTCCGACATGATGAGTTAAATTGAAAGTTGCAAGAAAAATCTGATATTCATGTGAAGAAATGGGTCCTGAGATTGAAATTAATGCAGTCGAGGAAGAGTTGAGTATTTTCAAACCAAAAATGGAAACATATCATACTCGTTTTTTTTGCAAAACTACAACAATTATTGAAGACAAGACGGTTTATGGAGGTAATTGTTGAAAACTGAATAAAGTCTGCTTGCATAATTCCCTATGGAATGATGTCCTGATATGGCCATCTGATCAATAGTTTGCCTGTAATGTGTACGATTGCACGGTGTGTCAAAGTTCTTGTGTCAAATTGAATCATTTTTCACTTTTGGCACCATTGCACGAAGCAATCCAGTACTCGTTCGAGTTAGAATCCAAGATATCTGAGTCTGATTATCCGAAATTTAAGGGATAGAGTGAACCTTCTATGTGTTCCTTTGCAATAAAAGAATCTTATTGCTGAGTATTGTGAGTGTATTCTGACATGAATACAAAGACTCAGAAGTGCATTATTGATGTATGATAGCACTAGTGCGGAAATTGATATGATTAGCATTTTAACCGGGGTTATAGAAGTGAAACTGATACGGTTAGCATCTTAATTGAAGTCAGCAAGGAGAACTGGAGATTCATCGTTGATAATCTTGAGACAGAATCTTTATTCTGAATCGAATTTGTGTTATATGCTACTATCAATAGAGCACCGATAGAAATTTATTTGACACCTTATGCAGTAAGAAAGACAGAATTTTCCAATTCTGAGACGATATTTTGAGAAATGATTGATTGAACCACGTTAGATCCTGAAGAATAAGAATTGAGATGCAATGAATTTATGCTCGAGAACAAGCAGAGTTAGATCGACAAGCAGATGTAACTGAAATAAATTGAAATGATGTATACGATTGAGAGTTATTTATAGGCTACCATACGATTGAAAACAGAATGATACGTCTTCAGCTATATGGAGAAATTTAAATTAAATGCTCCTAACATACTTGAGTTAGTTGAGACAGAACTGAATGAGATTTTGAGTTTGAAAAAGAACCGATCGTAGATAGCAAAGCAGATTATGAGGTACTGTGATCCGAGACTACTACACTGAAGTGAGGCTACTGAAAACGAGTATCAACTTTAGTCACTGATTCATTTCATAGCTTTTATCGTTCAAGGTAATGTTATATGATTTCGAGGACGAAATCTATTCTTAGAGGGGGAGAATTGTAAGACCCCGAAAATATTTAAATTTCAGGAAATAATTAATTTAAGAATTATTGGGATTGAGATTTAAATTCCAATAGTTTAAATTAATTATAGTTGCAAGATGACATGACGAATTTACAGAATTGAAAATATAATTTCCGAGGTGAAATTATAAAGTCTTGAGATTATTTAATTTTAATTCAAGCATATTTAATTTGAGGATTTTGGAGTTTTGATTTAAATTCTAATATTCTTAAATTATTTAGAATTGAAATTGAATTATAAAGATTTGCCGAGGACTGAATTGCAAATAAGCAAGACTTGAGGGGCCAAATTGCAAATAATGGAAAATTACATGGACACATGGCTTTTAAATGAGTTTATACGTGTATTATATGCATACATATCAGAATTTCAGACCCAAAAATCAGCAGCATGTCGAGAGCTCATCTTCCTCTTTGAATTTTCATCTTCAATCTTCAATAACTTTTGCTCCGGTTGTCCAAATTCAATTCCGAAAAGAGTTCCGGACTCCTTGGGAGAAGGGCTATCTTAAGATTTAAGTATTATCTTGATTTAGATGATTTCGAAATTATGTTATGGGGCAGAATTCAGAAGTGAGCTTGGTTTTGTGTTCTTGTGATTATATTGATTGATATATTGAAACCGGTTCGAAGAACGGATGCCGTTTGCATTTGATATGAATTTCCGGTTAATATTTCGAGATTATCACCTCTGATTATTCTGGTTTTTATTGTTATCCTGCTGGTATGAGGTTTATTGGAAGTTAATATGGTGTGTACAAATGATATGTATTACGGTATCGAAGTTAACTCAAAGAATAAGCGTCGTTCGTAATTGCTATGAATTTTCAGAAGTTGGATTCGATCCTATGCTTCTGATTGAGCTGATATATGATGATATTCAGCTGATATAATATGTATATGAAGTTGATAAGAATGATATAATTGTTGGAAATGAGTTGCGGTTGCCGAATTTTAATCGTTATGCTGTTGAGTCAAGAATTGACTAGTTTTGGATTCTCTTTGATTGAGCTGAACATGGTTTGAGTTCTTGCTGATATTCTTGAATATATATGATGTATTTTCAAATTGAAAACAGGGGACATCAAGCTCGGAAAGTTCAGCTTCGAATTGAAAGGAGTTTGATCAATGTTTGCTTTGAGGATTAGCTTGCAAGACCTAGTTGTTGAGCAGATTTTATTGAGTTTTGTAAGAGCAGAATTTATCAAGAGTTTAAGAGCAGAATTGTATAAGTTCTTGAACATGGTGAGTGGCTCGAATCGAACACGTCAAACCGAGAATGAGGTAAAAGTTGATATCGATTGAAAGGGCTTGTATACTCGAGATTGTTATGATATTCGAGTCCCTAAAATCACATACTTGTATGCTTAATTGAATTTGATAGTATTTGAAATATACTTGATGAATTTACTTGAGTTTATTGTTTAATTGGTTGTTTGTTGTTGAATAGAAACTATCTTCATGATTTTGAATACTAAACTTGATGAATAGCATGAGAATGATGAGCTGGTTTGTTGATGATTGTCACTTAGTGTTATTCTTGATATTGAAGCTATAAGTGACAGAAATGAGATTTGAAAGAATGATGGCTCGGATTGTTATTCAATATATGCTTTGATTTGATATAATGAATGTTTTCTTGAACTAACTTGCATTCATCTTGAGCCTATCTTCCTTTATTTGAAACTGGACCGAAGCATCCAAAAGTCGAAAGGGACTGAAGTGTTCAATTCGATATAGACGATTTGAGGAACTATAATCGAGTGGCTTAAGGTGTTGATGTACCCTATTGCCGGAATACTCCTTATGGTGGCTTCAAAGTCTAGAGGACTAAGAAACATAACCCCAACTCGATCGGGGAAGTTGGTGGTAAGTTATGTGATCTTATCCTCGGGATCCCAACCAAATAACCGAGAGATTGATTGATTAGTAGATTGCCAAACCTGCTTTAAATCATGCATTTCATTTCTTTTATGTCATGAACTTGATAGTATATTGATTTTCATGTATGTCGCTTTTACTGGGAAATATATTTCTCACCGGAGTTATCCGGCTGTTGTTGTGTTGTATGTGTCATGGCAACAGGTGGGACAAGAACAGGGCAAAGAATAGCGTGATAGACGAACTTGAAGAATAGAGGTTGAGAGATTAGAGTGGTGATCCGGAGTAGATAATGAAGTGCTGTCAAGAACATGATGTTTAGCTTATGATAGTTGTTGATATGAACTTTAGCTAGATCATGTAATTGTAAAACTTGATTGTATTTTTAGAGGTCTTATTACTTGAACATGTAAGGACAATTGATCATATTGTGTCCACTTTTGTAATGTGTTGAATATTATGATGTTGATGCATTGACAATATATGAGAGTTGATAGCACATATTGAGATTCATATTGATGTCTTAAAGCATGCATACAGCTTAGTCAAGATTTGACATGAAGTGCTCTGATGATGGTATGCTTGAGAAATTGATATTTGACAGCAAAATGAATAGCAGATTTTCTGCAAGCTCTGGCTCGCTCGATCCGCCATTTCCAACCAATCGAGCGAGAGGTTGAGAGCTTGTTTTCTGTTTTGAGAAAACCTGTTCTCGCTCGATCGATCATAAATGACAGATCGAGCGAGGCACATTTTTTTTAAAAAAAAATTCTTTTGGATTTTGAGGCTTTGGTTGCTTAATTGATTATTTGCTTTTTAATTCCTGAAATTGGACTAGATATTTTGATTTGAGAGATTAAGACCCGGGTCCCCACAGAGAGTGTTTTTAGGAGTTTCTCTCAAAGGGTTGATTGGATTGGATTTGTACAAAATGTTGTATAAATCAAATTTTTCTAGTGGAATTCTTTTGAAAACAGAAGAAGTGGTGAGTGACGTAGGAGATTAAACTCTGAACATCCCTAAAAAAATTTATGTCCCTTTTACATACTTCATTTACTTTACTTTGATCTGCCTTAGATTTTCAAGTTCAATTCTGCGAGGATGATTCTTCCGCCTGATCTTATCAGATGTTTCGAGCAGAACAAAGCTTTAAGCAATCAAACCTTCTATCTGGTTTTAACAAATCAGATTGAAACAGCTTTAAATTTTAAAATTGTGTATTCACCCTTCTCTCTACACCATTTTCGATCCTAAAAAACTAAAATTTAAAAACATAAAGAACCAAAATACAAAGTGACAAAATTAGTTAACATGAAGTCATTTTCATATTTCTAACATTACCCTCCTTAAGATATCCTATTTTTTATATTTATTTATTAAAATATTTAATAATTAAAAACATGATGAAGATTTATATAAAATAACATTTACTATATATGCACACATAACAAGCGTGCTGCGATTACAAGTAATTAATAAAGAGGGAATTTTTAAAATGGCCTTCTACGAGTATCTATAATCAATTTTGGCCTTAATTTAGCTATTTTTTCAAATTAGCCTTTTAATCATCCCAAGTTACAAATTTATCCCTTAAACCTTATTATCCCTTACTATCATCGATTTATCATTCTTATTTTTTTTCTCTTTCCTGCCACCAACAAACCATTAAATCCAAGATACAAAATCTCATGTTTTGTGGTTTTGATTTTTTATTTATTCTAATATTTTATTTTAGTGTATTGAAAAAGTCACAAATTTCATTATATTATCTTCTTCCTCTCCCAGACTCTCACCCCCAACCATCAAATCAAATCGAGAGAGGTAATCTCTTTTTATTTTTGCATCATTTTTTATGTGTTTTTATATCATGTTTTAATGTATTGAAAATGCATGATGAATATCAGATTATATAAATTTTTATGAAATATTGATAAGTATCACACAAAGCTAATTGTTAGAGTAATGTTATCTACGTGCAGTAACTAGTAATTGGATTGTAGAGATTGATACATTGATATAGTTGTGGGGTTCGGCTCTAATAGCGGTGTTGAATCATATGCATATTGTGAAAAATATTGTGTTAATTTAAAAGACATTTTAAACAATATTTTTTACGAGCCAATTTTTTTTCTTCCAAATATAGTGTTGTAAATCTCTCTTAATTTATCGAGTGAGTTATAGTAATAGAATCTACTAATTTAGAACATGTTTAAAATGGTATTTTAGGATTTTAAATTTATGGAAGGCTATATTGCAAAATATTGATGAATAAGGCTAATTTTAAAAATATTGTTTTGAAGTAGGCTAGAATCCTTAAATTCTCATTAAAATTAAATTAATTAAATGTTAAGTTAGAATTATGCTGACATTTCAACTATTATTCTAAAGCGTTGAGCACATATATTATATTTATCTATATATCTATACTGTATGTGGTTAGAGTCCAATTTTAACCTTGTAAACAAAATTATGAATTTACAAAAGAACCTAGCTAATTATTTTGTTGAAAAAAAATTCTACATTTTCAACTATTCGATTAGATTACAAAGTCCTGGAATCCAAATTTTCGTTTACATGTCAATTTAGCATCTTTATACACAAACATCAATTAATTAATACATGCCACACCGGTTTAGCTAACTATTTAATTTTCATTAACAGCTAGACAAACATATAATCATTCACGCTAATTCAAAGGATGACTCCGTTTCTCACAATCATATCATATATATTATCAAAATTTTAAATTTTCGGTTCGTAAAATAGAATTTTTAAATTATATTTTAAGAAATATTTTTTTTGGGACATCTCTTTCATTCTATTTTGACTTTGCATATATGTAGGAACATATCAATGAATGAAGTCGCGTTTAGAATTTGCAAACACATGATCAGACCATGTACAAATTATATGAATAAAGCCAACCAACAAAAATTTCAAATCGTGAGAAGTTTCTAGTTAGTTTCTTTAATGGGAAAATTGCATATATCACCCTTGTGAAATCCCGAGTTTGCTAATAACTTCATATGAATTTTTTTTAATCTAATAACCTTCTGTGATTCAAAATTTGTAGCATACACACCATTTTCAGTTAAAAATTGACAAAAATACCCTTACTTAAATAAATAATTAAATTAATTTTATTTTATAACTCTATATTTAATTGAGTAAAATAATCAAATTTTATTTAAATAACTATGAAAATTATATATAATTATTTTATCATAATATTTGTCATACACGAAATATATTTTAATATTAAATTGTATTATAACATTAAGGGAATTTTAGTCATTTTTTAGCCAGAAGGGGGTGTATGCTACAGATTTTGAATCATAAGGGGCTCCTAGCTCAAAAAATTTCATAGGGGGTTATCAGCAAACACGCGATTTCACAGGGGTCTATATGCAATTTCCCCTTCTTTAATTATGGTCTTCTCTATTACACATATTTTTTTAAAGGACCAAACTGGCAATTGACATGTCTAAGAAAAATATTGTTAATAAAATAATATTTTGAACAAATATTATAATTAGGGCTGGGATACCGAACCAAAATACCGACTTTTTGGGATACCGTACCGAAATTTTTTCGATTTTTAGATATTTTTTTGGTATATAGAATTTTTTTTTCAGTATCTATACGGTAACAATATGGATTTTTTCCATACCAAAATTTCGAAATTTCGATATCGATATCTGTATAAAATTTTTTCATATCAATATTTTAGATACGGTATACCAAAAACCCACCCCTAATTATAATATGATATTTACTTGTCTTAGTAACTTAAGTCTCATTCGCAACATCGCAGTCTCGAAAAAAAGTTATAATATGCCATTCGTACTTCTTGTACGAGCGTAGACTTGTCGATTCACTTGGATCAATAGCCAAACTTTTATCTAATGATACCTTTTAATTTGTTTTGATTTTACATTTGTTATATGTGTTCGAATCAGACGTTGATTAAGATAATGAGTGTTGATTAAGGTTTCTCAGAACAGTAACAAAAATAAAACGTACCTAAAATTTTGATCAGAAGCAATGTTTTCAAAATCGAACCGTACCGGCCGGTTCGACGGTGAACCAGTCGCTGGTTCGGTCTGAAACACCCCTAAAAATTATTTTAACGGTTCAACCGCTTAGAACCGGTCAAATACCGATTAAATCGGCCAAAAACTGTTGAATTTTTTTGTATTTTTTTTTAAAAAATTGGTTTTTTAAATTTTAATTTAATATTTTATTTTATATATTAGCGTCTATTGCATACGCGATGCGTGTGCCGTGTGTAAGACGTGTTTATTTCAAGAAAAAATTTAATGTATTCTTCTCACAATTGGAATTTTAAAAACCGGTTTTTATAGACTAATTTTAAAATTAAAATTTTAAATCTAAAAAAAGATAACATAAGGAGGGGCAAAGGTGGTAAAAAAAAAATTTGGTGTGTCACTAACCAACCAAAGGAGTTTGTATGTAGTGCTCAACCTTTATAAGATTGTAAAGATATATATATATATGATTATTTGAAATTCGTACTTCGTTAAAAATATTATTTTAGTTTTATTATAATTTTTTTAATTAATTATTTATTTTTTTAAAAAAAATATATAACTATAATTAATATTTTGAGTATATTTATATAGTTATTTATTTTTTAAACTATGATAAATATATTTTGTCTATTTATATACATCTTTTTGGTTTTTAAAATTTAAAAGACATTATTAATTATATTATATTATATAAACGATTTTTCGGTACACCGACCGTTCGGTTCAAATCGGTCCAATTATGTATTTAAAATAAGATAGATATATACGAAATGCCATAAAATTTGAAATTCTTAAGGGGTTAAAATACTTGCCCAAGATTTATATATATTAATTTTTCGTAGATAATGAATCAATGATGCGTGCCAATAATATTTCAAGTTTCATGGCTCTAATTAAATTATAAAACAAAGTCTAGCCAATGTCACGTACTTTAGGATATCTTTCTAAAGCAACAATTTGAGTGTTTAATAAGGGAAAATAATTTTTTTTTGATTTTGGTCCTTTTAACTTTTAAAGGTTGGTTTTGATACTCTAAACTTTTATCTTTCGATTATTTTGGGCATAACTGTCTACTAATGTGCTATCGGAAAATGCCGACGTAGCATCAGAAAATAATAAAGTGACACCGAAAAATGCTGAATGTCATGCTTTTAAGTCAGTTATTGAACCAAAATAACCGAAAATAAAAAAATTTATAATATACCCAAATCAAAATTTTGAAAAGTAAGTGCATGCAATAGTACTATCCCCTATATTTAATCCCCAACAGCCTCTCAAAACTGATTGTAGAGCTGAAGGTAGCTAGCAAGTAAAATTAAGAGCTATGAATATTTCACAGAGATGGCGGCTAGCCTCCATTTTCCTAACCCTCACAAACCTTTTAGCGTTGGCCGCAGCGCAATCTTATTGCATAGACAACGGCAATTACACGAGTTTTAGCACGTACAAGGATAATTTGGAAACAATCTTATCCTCCCTTCCTACAAAGGTGGATATCCATGGATTCTACAACGCCTCCGTGGGGCAGAGCCCGGATACAGCCTATGCCGCAGTGCTGTGCAGAGGGGACATACAGCCAGAAGAATGTCGTACCTGTATCCAAAATGCCACTGCTGAATTAGTAAACTCGTGTCCAAATTACAAGCAAGCCGTACATTGGAATGAGCTCTGCATGGTGCGGTACTCTAATGAATCTATGTTCGGACAAGCATGTATTTTCTCGTAATGAAGTCCCAAATTAGAAATTAGTTTCTTTGCTTCATAGAAAGAACCTGGTACTTCTGCTTCAGGTGGAAGTACCCTTCGAAGAAAATCCAATAATGTTGTGAAGGACTTGTCACTCCATTTTCCACTTACTTTCAACTGAAATAACTAAACAAGGAAAGTCAATTTAGAAAACTCAGTGCATCCAGCATACAACAGTTGTTTTCCTTCTTCTACCAATCTATAAAAATCTTCCACATTAGACTCTGTCGATGCACCAATACGATTTTCATCCATCACAGGTGATCCTTCAGACGTCCCAAATACTTCACATACCGTTTCTTCTACCATTGATTCATGATTTGTTGTCTCATACACTTCCGTTGTGTCATGAAGCTCATTGCTTATGTTATCATGAGATTGTACAATCAACTTTTCTCCATGGAAATTCCAAATACGATAATCTTGTAAAATACCGTTCACCATCAAATGTTCATATACTGTCTCACGGTCATGATTCAATGAGTTGATGCATTTACGACAAGGACATGGTTTCGTGACTTCATTTGTCAAGTCAGCAAATGCATAACGTAAAAAATTTCGGATTCCCACCTGATATTCAAGACTGCCACGGGGATAATCCATCCATTCCTTCATTGTTTGAACCTGTTAAATTACTTTACAAATTAAAAAAATTATTTGAATAAGAATTCATGAAGACATTAATATAATAAATAAAATTTTTATTTTTGAAATGAAATGCATATGTCATGGATTTTCTTTCATAATTTCAAACACTATATGTCTCGTGTCAATTGTTCTATTTCTTACATATATGTAAACATTCTATCATATCCTTGTAGTTTAGTGTACATTATTATCATTAGAATATCCAAACACTATAGTTTATACATAATTATATTAATTGGCAACCATTTAGAATACATTATGCAATCTTAATATAAAGCATGCACACCTTTATTTAAGCACTCAAACTCACTCCAGTATACAATCACTTTGAAAGATTTTTACATGACTAAGCATAAGTCTATCAATTTATTCAAGTATCATACACGTTCAACATTTGAAGTATAATATAACTCATTCACGATCAATTTCACTGTTGTACAATTCTGAAACACTAAACATTACAACATAATATGCCAAGAAATATAGATTTCGAACACTGCTTCTTTTTGTCATTTCAACAAACATATTAGATACACATATTTATACTTGTTTATAACATATTCAGAAATAATTTATATAAAAACTTTGATGATAAAAAAATCAAAGTTACAAAATGAACCAAAATTCTAAAGATATTTATGAACCTCACACGATTAATCTAATTATGGAACACAATATAATCCAAAAAATCAGTATACTCAAACGAAAATCGATCAAAAAATCATCTCAAGTTTTTCTAAACGAAATAATTGATAAAAAAAATTAAGTTGAGACTTGAGAGATTACCTAAAAATGAGAAAAAACAATTCCTTCTTACGGTGGACTTGGGGGCCGGCTGATTGAAACAATGACTATTCTATCGGAGCGGTAGTCTAAATGAGTGTTAACCCTTGCGTCAATATTTTCTTAAAAGATGATTCGAAAAAATATATATTTTCTTAAAAAAAAAACGTGTTACTTTTAGAAGCGGTTTCTACCGCTTCTACAGGAGTCTTTTACAAGCGTTAATTATTAACCGCTTCTACAGGAGTCTTTTACAAGCGTTACTTATGAACCGCATCTAAAGTACTCTATGGAAGCGGTGACTTGTAACCGCTGCAATTGAATATTCTATAGGAGCGGAAGTATGGTGACCGCGCCGAAAGCTCTAGGCAATCGGTTTGTTTACACAACCGCTTCAAAAAAAGCGATCCTAAAACCCCCGTTTTTTTGTAGTGATGGAGTTAAGAAATTCAATTAAAAGTGGTCGAAATCATTTTTTATCCAATGGGGGAATTATTTTAAAAAATAATTGTTATTATAAATTTGTCGACTGATATCCGGGCCCCCTTGGCATCGTCCCGAACTTACTTCCTGTGAGTTTCGAAAACGGGAAATATGTGAACGTTTATGGATTATATATGCTAGATGCTTAATGTGAAATTAGTTTAACACAAACTTTTGGCTACTACTTGTTACATTTTGTACAAATTGTTAAGCCGGATCAATAGATTTCATCGATGCAGATGAGAAAGATTGAGGTAGTGCTTGCTGATCAGGATGGACAGTCTGAGGTGGAGAGCACTTATCCCAACCTTTAATATTTCGGAAAAATATTTTTAGTTCATGAATTTATTTGAGGAGATGGTTTCCGCATAATTAAAGTTAAGTGTGCATTGGACTTTCAGGTATTGCAAATGGTTCGAGAATTATTGTTGGCCTGGGATTATGAATTGTGAGGGGTTTGTTTTTATGTTTTATGAAGGTGTTATTTTCGAGAATAAGTTGCTGAAATTTTTGTGAGTTTTTGGGTCATAAGTTTTGGCCATTTCTTGATCAGTATAAAAAAAATGTTTCTGCATCAAAATATAAATTGTGGAAACAACCTGTAACATCAGTATCATGCGACCATATAATTGAATGTCTCAAACAATCTAAAATAAGAATAAATATTTGTGGCACGGTTTCATGGATTTTTATTTGTTAGACGGATATATCCTGTCCATATATTTATAATCAAAAGTAATATTTTTTTTACATTAAAAAATAATCGGAGATCCGTCTCATAAAAAATAATATATTTTTTAATGAACGACCCAAATAAGAGATCCGTTTCACAAAATTGACCCATGAGATTGTCTCACACGAGTTTTCGTGCCAAAACAATAGTTGAAACAATATAAAATTTTTGGATCATACAGTCCATCATTAACCCTTTAGACATACTTGCTTTGTAAATGAGTTATTAGCACCAAACACTCTTGTGAAATATTGAAAATGCACATTTCTCCCTTGTAAAATTTTAATAGGCATTTTTAACACTGACCTTTTATAAAATTAGCACACTCGCCCCTTCAGATTAGTGATTTTTGTGCACACGCCCCTCATGCGAGTGGACGAATATTTTGATATTTTTTTGCACCAAATACACCTGTGAAATATTAAAAATACATATATGTCCCCTTTAGAATATAATTTTTAAATCTATTCAACCCATAATACACAATTTTTATTAAGATCCAATTATAAATATTTAGCAAACGTTTTTTGTTTTATTAATTTTATTTTTTATTTGTAAATGTATTATCATTAATTTTTTATTTTCTAAAAAATATTATTACTTTATATTCTATCATTATTTTGTTAAACTCGCTTCGTATTTCCAACTTCTCCATCAAACATGCATTCATAAACAAGGATTTAAATAATTTCAAGTACCAAAATATGGAACTAAACTGATAATTTCAAACATATTTCTTTTCTATTTGGGACTATATATTATTGAACCAAAATTTAAATTTTTCAAGAAGAGGCATTGCATATTTTGTAATAAATAATAAAAAAATAACATCGTTATATATATCTAAATTGAAAAATTAATATTCATGAACTTATCATTTTGGTTCAATATTTTGGTACTTTTAGATATTTAAATCCTTATTTATGAATCATGTTTAATAGAAAAGTTTAAAACAAGAAGTGATTAGATAAAATAATAATAACGAGATAAAGTAATAATTTTTTTGAGAAACAAATTAATTAAGAATTATAAATTTAAAATAAAAAATAAATAAAATTTAAAATGTTTGAAAACTATTTTATAATTGGATCTTAATAAATATTGTGTATTATTATTTAATGCAAATTCTGCAGTTCATTTTAAAAAATTAGATTTTGGTTCAAAAATATATAGTCCTAAATTGAAAATTAATATGCATGTACTTATTATTTTGGTTTAATATTTTGGTACTTTTAGGTACTTAATTCTCGTTGACGAATGCATGTTTAATTGGAGAAGTTGGAAACACGAAGTAAGTTTAATAAAATAATGATAGCAATATAAAGTGATAATATTTTTTAGAAAATAATTAATTACTCATAATAAATTTAAATTTAAAATAAAAATAAAAATAAAAATAAAAATAAAAATTAATAAAATGAAAAGTATTTGCTAAATATTTTATAATTGAATTTTAAGAAAAATTGTGTATTATGTGTTGAATAGATTTGAAAATTACACTCTTAGGGGTCAAACATGCATTTTTAATATTTCACTGGAGTATTTGGTGCAAAAAAAAATATCAAAACGTTTGCCCATTCGCATGAGGGGCGCGTGTGAAACAATCACTCATTTAAAGGGGCGATTGTGCTAATCTATTACATATATAAATATGCGAGTTGAATTGTGAATTTACTCATATGTCCTTCTCTCATTAATTCCTTCAATTTAATGTGTTCTTTCTTTTATTATTATTATAATTATATCTATTATCTATCTATTTCTATTACATATATAAATCTTGACTACCCTTTTCTCATTATCAAATAATTAATTTGTTTTTCTCTTTCAATAATTTATTTAAATCTATTATCTATTTCTATTACATATATAAATATGTGAGTTGATTGTGAATTTAGTCATATGTCTTTCTCTCATTAATGTATTCAATTTAATGTGTTCTTTGTTTTATTATTATTATTATTATTATATCTATTATCTATCTATTTCTATTACATATATAAATCTTGACTACCCTTTTCTCATTATCAAATAATTAATTTGTTTTTCTCTTTCAATAATTTATTTAAATATATTATCTATTTCTTTTACATATATAAATATAAATATAAATATAAATATATATAAATATGTGAGTTGAATTGTGTGAATTTACTCATATGTCTTTTTCTCATTAATGTCTTCAATTTAATGTGTTCTTTGTTATATTATATATCTATTATCTATCTATTATCTATTACATGTATAAATATGCGAGTTGAATTGTGAATTTACTCATATGTTCTTATATCATTAATTTCTTCAATTTAATGTGTTCTTTGTTTTATTATTATTATTTTAATTATATCTATTATCTATCAATTTCTATTACATATATAAATCTTGACTACACTTTTCTCTTTATCAAATAATTAATTTGTTTTTTTCTTTCAATAATTTATTTATGTGACTCTTTATTTAACTAATTTATTTAAAAAGTGTATCATGCACTCTTTCAAATATAAAAATCTATTATTATTATTATCATTATTACATATCTATTCTATTACATTACATATATAAATATGTGAGTTGAATTGTGAATTTACTCATTTTTTCTTCTTTCATTAATGTCTTCAATTTAATGTGTTCTTTGTTTTATTATTATTATTATATTTATATCTATTATCTATCTATTTCTATTACTTATGACTTATTACTTATTTATTATATATAAATATGTAAGTTTATTTGTGAATTTACTTGACTACCATTTTCTCATTATCAAATAATTAATCTGTTTTCTTCTTTCAATAATTTATTTATGTGACTCTTTATTTAAATAATTTATTTAATATCTATATTATTTTAATTTTTATAATCTATCTAATATCTATTTTATTACTATTATAAACATATGAGTAAAAATTTTATGTTAACTTAAATATTTTTATTTTTTTTACAATATTTTTCTATTGTACACTTTCATATTTTTTTTATTATTTGCTCTTTTTCTTATTTGATATTTATTATTTGGTCTTTTTTATTTGATTTAATTTTTCCTACAAAATATATTTAATCATTTATTACACACTATTTTATGTTAATATTACAAGATAATCGTAAGACCGAACGCTTGTCTCTTTACCAAAAGCTATAGCTGGTGGTAATGGTGCAACTATGTTGAATCCGACATTTTGGTGATAACAAACAACAACTCATTGTATAGGAATGTGCTGCCAATCTTTTGTATTTCAGGAATCTACTACAACTCCTACCGCAACCGTCTAAACCCTTCAAGTTATCTACCGGAAGCTTGTCAACCGCCTTTGTCTCTCGACCGGTTGCAGTCACAAGCCTATCTACTGGTTATTCAAACCAGCAGAGGATGAATCTATCTACCGGGAGAATGCCAACTGCTTATCAAGATATCTCAAGACAAATACTTGAGACAAGACGTTCATTGCAAGATCTTTTATCAGAAGATCTGTTGACTCTTGCATCGAGAGATAAACCGGCGTATCAGAAGATCTGTTGACTCTTGCATCGAGACAACAGGTTGCACTAAAATGGCAAAAACGCAGAATGGATACAGATAAAGCATTCGACCGTTTATACCAGTTTTGGACCCTGGAAGTTGTCTGCATTTAAAGAAGTGTACGATCTTCATGCAGAATCATCAATGCATTTATGAAGCATTAAATGTGCATTCAATGCAGTATCAGAACGTTCAAAATAAAGATGTTGATGATTGGCCTATATAAAGGGAAGATTGCTCAAGAAGAAAAAAAAGAGAAGACAAGCAACACGAAAAATCTCAATCAACTCAATCACTTGAATACTATCAGAAGTCCTCATCTGATATACTGAAGCAATACTTGAGCACACTTACAAGATCATTCACTTGCTGCTCAAATAAACCCTCGCCTACAGTTTACATATCTGATCTTCAAGGATCATCCTAGGGTTTCCAAGCCTCTCGACCGCTCTGCAGTTTGAGAAGCTCAACCGGACTGTATTCATTATTGAAGAGACTTGAAGCTACTCTGAAAGCTTCCACCAGTCTGATAAGAACTGAGAATCTTATCTGTGTAAATCTAGGAGTTTCGGATTAGGCATTGGATAAGTCCTAAGTCTGAAGTGGGTGTATTGCAAGACGTTGTAATAACCAAAGTCTTCTAGTGAATTCCTTCCTAAGTGGAAGAAGGGGAGACGTAGAAGGATTAAGCCTTCGAACTTCCATAAATCGTGCCTTAGTCTTTACTGCATATTTATCTTATATATTGCTCATACATCGTGTTATAACTTGCCTTTGCATCACTAAAACCTCTGAACTATTTCCGCACTATTTAAGTTGTTCAAACCGTTTTAGAAGTTGAGAAAACAGATTAAGTGAACTAAACTTCACTTGATCATTTTGAAAAGAAAGAAAATAAGTTTCAGAGTGTATTCACCCCCCCTCTACCCTCTGAACCGATCCCAACAAGTGGTATCAGAGCGGGTTCCTTTCTCAACTGCTGATCTAAAGTTTTAAAATCATGACTTCTTTCAACAAAATTCCTATGTTTTCTAAAGAAGATTATGATGACTGGAAAATTCGCATGCAGGCACATCTTGCAGCACAGGACGATGAAATGCTATATGTCATAACACACGGTTCTATCAAAATCATGAAGGTCAACCCAGCTCTAACCGATGGTGCAGGACAAATGATTGAGAAACCAAGAGCTGAGTGGACTACTGAGGACAAAAAGAAGGCCAATCTTGACAATGTGGCCCGGGACATCCTATACAAAACACTGGACAAGAACATGTTCAGCAAAATCAAGTCATGCTCCACAACAAAGGAGATTTGGGAGAAGCTCACTCAGCTGTGTGAAGGAAATGACCAGACCAAGGAAAACAAGCTCACCATGGCCATTCAAAAATATGACAATGCCAAAATGAAGCCAGGGGAAACCATGGCTGAATTTGATGAACAGTTCAGTAGTATCATTTGTGATCTTATTGCTTTAGGAAAAACTTATACTAACCGTGAAATTGCTGTGAAGGTTATGAGAGCTTTGCCCAAAGAATGGGAGATCAAGACAGTGGCCATGAGGGAGTCAAAAGACTTAAGCAAGGTTGAACTGCATGATCTCTTTGCAGATCTCAAAGCCTACGAGTTCGAGCTCAACATGAGGACAGAAGATGAACCATATACCTCTCAACCAACCAAGGCCTTAACCTCAACGGTGATGCGTCCACCGGTCGAGGAAGCTCCACAGAGATCAGCTGAGCAAATCAGCAACGAAGCCATGACACTCTTTGTCAAGAAATTTGGTAGATTTATGCGTAAAAACAATTCTAAATTTAAAAATTATCATAAATCGGACCATACAGACGATGGTCCTACTTGTTTTAACTGTGGCAAGCCAGGCCACTTCATTGCAGATTGCACCAAGCCTAAGAGAATTGATCAGAAGCAATTCTTCGAAAGAAGAAGGGGCAAGGAGGACAAGAGGACGTTTAGAAAAGGAAGAGACCAAAGGGTTCTAGTAGCAGACGAAAGCAAAAGCAAGTGGGCTGAGTCTGACTCTGACAACCCCAATACCGGAAGCTCTTCAGATGACAGCGATGATGAAAAGGTGGAATGCCTTATGGCTGACATCGAAGAAGAAGCTGAGGAGGTATTTGACTTTGGTTCACCTGAATTTACTCACAGTGATCTAGTTACTGCTTTACACGAAATGGCTAATGAATACAAAGCATTATCCAAGGAATTCGAGGAGGTAAAGGCAGAAAGAGCTGACCTAAAAGATAAGTCAAGCGAATCAAGCTGCATGCAGCGAAAAGAGCTTGATGGTCTTAAGGTCAAGCTAAGTCTGCTGGATACTGAGAATGACACTTTGAAAAGAGTGTTCCAAGCAACCTTGACTGAGAACAAAAAACTACTTGAAACAATTAAGGCTTGGAATAAATCTTCTGTAACCATTGACAAGATTCAAGAAATCCAAAGACCGGCACATGACAAAACCGGTTTAGGGTTTGGAACAAATGAACAGTCTATGGAATCTTGTATTCAGTCAAGCCTGAACAAAGGCAATCTTAACAAAATAAGATTTGTCAGGTCCAGCACGATATATGAACATGATGAGTGCAGCTTTGACAAAAATCAGAAAGTATCTAACGAACGAAGCTCTAAGCATAGAGGGCTGGGATATGTGGATCCCCAAATCTCTAATCAAAGAGGAACTTGGATTAAACCAAAACCTAATGAAAGAAGAAAGGGAAACCAATCTAATTTAAAAAGGCCATGGAATGAGTCTAATTACTCTAAGAGAAGATGGTCAAAGGAGAAGCCTTACCAGTACTTTAATTGCAGGCCAGTTCAAAAGAGGTACAGGCTAACTGATAAAGATCAAAAAGGCAAGCAGCACACAGCAACCTCACAAGCACACACTTTTACTGCTTATCGACCGCACAGATTTCTGGACACACACACGGGCAAACCTGTAAGGGTGTTCCAGGTGTGGGTCCCGAAAGGGCTAATCCGACCTGGACCATACTAGATATGGGTACCAAAAGTTCTTCACTTTTTGCAGGTACTAAAAGTCCAAACGGGCGAGAAGACCACTTCTATCAAGGACACTACCTGGTACTTAGATAGTGGTTGCTCACGGCACATGAAAGGGAATCCAGAACTTCTAACAGAAGTTGTGCTGTGCAAAGGACCAAAGATCAGCTTTGGAGACAACTCCAAAGGTAAAACCGTGGGTAAGGGTAAGATTATCCATGGTAACATCATTATTAAAGATGTGTTGCTTGTTGACAAACTGTGCTATAATTTGATAAGTATTAGTCAACTATGTGACAATGATCATTCGGTCGAGTTTCACAAACACACTTGCATCATCAAAAATGACAAAGGTGAGACTCTTATGACCGGTGTAAGAGACCTAAACACCTACAAGGTAAACTGGTCTTGCTTACATATTTCTTCACCTACTTGTCTTACTGCTCATCATGATAAGCATTGGTTGTGGCATAAGCGGTTAAATCATCTAAATTTTAAGTCCATTTCTAACTTAAGGAAGCATGATTTGGTTTCTGGTCTGCCTGAAGGAGATTTTATAAAAGACAAAGTTTGTCCTGCTTGTCAACTAGGAAAGCAGGTGAGAGCAACCTTTAAAAATAAAGGGTGTATGTCTTCTTCCAAATGCTTAGATTTACTTCACATGGACCTATTTGGTCCTATACAAGTAAGAAGCATAGGGGGAATGAGATATGCTCTTGTTGTTATAGATGACTTTTCTCGATTTACTTGGGTCATCTTTCTCTCTTCAAAAGATCAAACTGCACCTCACCTGATTAAGCTTTTTAAACGCTTGCAAAATGAACAATCTACTGTGATAGATAGAATCAGGAGTGATAGAGGGACTGAATTTTTAAACACCAATCTTATGACTTATCTAGATGATCAGGGAATCAAGCATGAGTTGTCAGCTGCTAGATCCCCACAGCAAAATGGGGTGGCTGAAAGAAGGAACCGTACTTTAAAAGAAGCAGCCAGAACTATGATTGCTGATTCAAATGTTTCTCAAAGATTTTGGGCAGAAGCAGTTAACACAGCTTGCTATACTCAAAACAGATCTATGATTAATAAACGATTTAACAAAACTCCATATGATATCTGGAATGGCACAAAACCTGATATTTCATACTTCAAAATTTTTGGGTGCAAATGCTTTATCCACAACAATGGCAAAAATCATTTGACAGCATTCGATGCCAAAGCAGACGAAGGAACTTTTATTGGTTACTCAGCCGTTAGCAGAGCTTATCGAGTGTTCAATCAAAGATCACTAACGGTCGAGGAAACCATTCATGTTGTTTTTTATGAATCTACTCTTTGTACAGAACAAACTCAAGGGAGCATAAATTATCTGAGTCATAGACTGGAAAACACAAATCTACAGGAAGAGAGTGACAGTGATCCATATCCTCCAAAGAAGGATGATCCAGTTCCCTCTACCGTGTGTGATCAAACAAGGCCAGAAGAGGATCCACCGGTTGATAACGATCCTCCTGCCAATGATGATCCAGTAAACGAGGACGTTCGTCAACCAATTGATGACAATCCTTTAGGGAATTATTTTAGGTGGAACAAAGATCATCCACCTGGGTTGGTCATAGGTGACCCTTCTGCTCCTTGAAAAACACGTGGTCAAATGATTAATGAATTCTTGCATGCAGCTTTCATATCTCAGGTAGAGCCCAAGAAGATAGATGAAGCTCTATCAGATGCCAGCTGGATTGAAGCTATGCAAGAAGAGTTGAATCAATTCACCCGCAACAATGTTTGGCATCTAGTTCCTCGACCGGAAAATCAAAATGTGATTGGAACTAGATGGGTGTTTTGTAACAAGCTTGATGAACATGGCACTGTTGTGCGTAACAAAGCTCGGCTTGTTGCACAAGGATTCAAGACAAGAAGAAGACATAGACTTTGAGGAATCCTTTGCGCCAGTTGCAAGACTAGAAGCAATCCGCATCTTTCTTGCCTATGCAGCTTTCAAGGACTTTAAAGTTTATCAAATGGATGTCAAGTCTGCATTCCTCAATGGTCTACTTCAAGAAGAGGTGTACGTTGAACAACCACCAGGTTTTGTCAATCCTACTCATCCTCAATATATCTATAAACTTGACAAAGCCCTCTATGGATTAAAACAAGCACCGCGTGCATGGTATGATACATTACTAAAATTTTTACTGGAACATGATTTCCAAATTGGAACGGTCGATAAGACCTTGTTTAAATTTGTAAAAGGTGATCATGTGTTACTAGTACAAATTTATGTTGATGACATTATATTTGGGTCAACTAACCCTAAGTTGTGCTCAAAGTTCTCTAAGATGATGCAGGAGAAATTTGAAATGAGCATGATGGGCGAGCTAAATTTCTTTCTTGGATTGCAAGTGAAGCAACTTGAAACTGGAATATTTATCAATCAATCCAAGTATGCCAAGGAATTGGTAAAGAAGTTTGGAATGGAACAGTGCTCAACTGCATCTACCCCCATGAGTGCATCAATCAAGCTTGATAAAGATGAAGGGGGAATCCCGGTCGAGGTAACAATGTATCGAGGCCTTATTGGCTCATTGCTTTATTTGACTGCCAGTCGACCGGATATCATGTATTCAGTTTGTTTATGTGCTAGATTTCAAGCAGCACCTAAGCAATCTCATTTCATTGCCGCCAAACGAATAATTAAATATATTAAAGGAACTACTAATGTGGGTCTTTGGTATCCCAAAGATTCAAATCTTAATCTTATTGGCTATTCAGATGCAGATTATGCAGGTTGTAGAATTGATCGCAAAAGTACAAGTGGCACATGTCAATTCCTTGGAGATAGACTAATTTCGTGGTCAATTAAGAAGCAGACATAAATTGCTACCTCGACCGCCGAAGCAGAATACCTTACTGCTGGCAGCTGTTGTGCTCAAATACTCTGGATTCAACAGCAGCTTAATGATTATGGAATCCGGTCGAGTGAAGCTCCAATCTACTGTGACAATACAAGTGCCATAGCCATCACTCACAATCCAGTGATGCACTCTAGGACAAAGCACATTGATGTCAGGCATCACTTTATCCGAGATCATGTCTTAAAGAAGGAAATCAGGCTAGAATACATCTCTACCAATCAGCAAGCAGCAGACATATTTACTAAGCCTTTACCGGACGCTAAGTTTTCATATTTTCAAAATATTCTTGGCTTAGTAGATCTAAGTTAGTATGCATGCTTTTAGGGGGAATGATTGCTAGTATGACTTTAATAGCTTAGCTGTTACATTTCCATAAATGTTGGCATATCATCCGCCTTTAGCTAGTCTCTGACAGGCTCCGTACTAACAGCTTTGTGCTTTGAACCAAATGACATTGATTGGGCGCGGTGATTATACTCTTCAAAACTTTTTGAATTTCAAAAATACTTTTCATGACATCACCATATGGCCCATAGGTTCCTATATATACTTCTTTACACTCGTATATCAACCTTTCACCGTTGCTAAAGCTTTCATATTGCATTAAAAGTTCTATCGTATTACTATCAAGCTTTTGCTTACTCTCTGCTCGAGTTCTTATCTACAGCTATCATGTCGATCCAGAAGACTTGCCTTGCAATCAACTTTGATTCCGTTATTGAGGCAAACAATGCAGGAATCACTGAGGTCTTCACCATGCTTGAAGCCTCTGAACTGAAGAAGTTTTTGGGAAGCAGCGCCATCTGCGATCTGCCTGTCTTGAAGGAGTTCTTTGCAATCGCTCAAATCGAGCATGGGACTGTCAAATGCTTGATCCGGACAGAGTCCTACTCCTTCAATCAAAAGTTCTTCGCCAGCACATTTGATCTGCCCTCCAGGGGTTTGACAAAATGCGCGGATCTTCCCGATGGTAACTGCTCATACTGGTTGAAGGAATTCTCAACCACTGATGCTCCGATCAAACTGGCGGCTCAGAAGACATCTCTTAAAGCTCCATTCAGGCTATTGACCAACATCGTGGCCAAGAATCTTCTTGCCAAGGCTGGATCGTACGACAAGGAGACGATGGAGAAATTCCAATACATGGCTTGTATCGCCTCCAAAATCAACATCAACTGGTCAGACATATTGTTCACTACTTTATGTGAAATGATCAGGGGAAAAGGGCAATCCGAGGGATTTGCTCTGCAAATTTGCCACACCTTGAGCGTCCTTGGAGTAGACTTCTCCAAGACTGAGCCTCTGCATCCCACCAAATGGCTCAACAAGTCTACAATCTTCAAGTTTCTGAACAAGAAAGAGGTTGCGGTCGACACTCTGCCTTCAACCGCAAGTGTTGTTGCTGTCACTCAACCGCTTTCAACAGTCCCGGTAGCGGCCAGACCAGCCCATACCAAGAAATCTGCCAAGCGTCAACTTATCATAGAGTCTGACTCTGAAGAAGAATCACGTGAGAACGTTCCACTGATTCAAGCCTTCAGCAAGTCATCTCCTTCTGTCTCCAAAGCAGCTATGCCATCCACGCCTGCAGGCGAGAAGAAGAGGCAGCACAAGAAGTTAAAGTCCCTTTCTGGACTTGCTCCTACCGTTCCAACACTAATTCTGCCAACGGTCGAGACTACTACCACTACTGCTACTACTGCTCCACGTCCTACCAAGGGTGTGATAATCATGGAAGGTGCCTCATCAACTCCAAAGGTCACTCTCGCTGATCCCAAGGACAAAGGGAAAGGTGTGATGATCTACTCACCTAAGGCTCAACCAGCAGCTACTGTAGAGCTCAACTTGATCATCTCTCACGTTCTCCGCACTGTCAAGCGTCACCTACAGCGCTTTGACAGATGGCATCACTCCCGTACTCACCTGACGCTTGCTCAAATATTTCCTAAATGGAAAGCTCTGAACGTTATTGAGCAGAAGATGCTTTTTTTTGCTGACACTGAAGACATCGTGGAGGCTCTGGGAAGAAGACAGCTCATCGACTTGAAGCTTCGAGGAAGCCTGATATCTCTGTTGATTACTGAGCGTCTCAAGAACTTCAAATCCAAGAGTCCTACCGCCACCGATGACTTTGTGATTTTGACTGAACTACAGAATAGTCTACGTCAAATCACTCAACTACTTCAGCACTTCCAAGCTCTTAACAACGTAAAGACGACAGCTTCAGCAGCTTGTATACAGGCTTATGGACTGGAAGCACAGGTGATGATGAAGACTTTTCTTACCCAAGATCAGGGTGAAGAAGACGTCTCTACTATTACTCTTTCAGATGGGATTCTGACCGGTCTCATCACTGCTGACCTGTTTCAGTCATCCGCTCTAAGATCGATTGTGGCAGCATCTTCATCGGTCGACCCCGCCTCAACCGTAGTCCCAGCAGTAATTCAACCGGAAGCAGCTGTGACTGCTCACTCATCTCCAGCGGCGACCGCTCACACCTCTCCCAGTCGTCTACAAGATTTTTTAGAAGTGATTGAACAAGAAATTCCTGTCACCTCTGTGACAGAGGCTCCTTGCAGCAGTGAAGCAGTAGTGCCCCCAACAGAGATACCAAGCACTATTGTATCACTTGCACCTCCAGAACAGCCAGTGACTGATGCTGACCCAGCACTTCAACCGTCTCCATCTACTGAAAAGTTTGTGGAAGATCTCCTAATGGATGAACCGAGTGCTGATCCTGCTACTCCACCAACCATCTTGGCTGCAGTCGAGACCCCTACATCTCCAACTGTACCACTATTCGAAGGTCCATCAGCTAGCTCACCAGCCAGATCACCAACATCACATCATCTTGAGACTGGCCCGGCTTCACCAAGGAATGACACACAGAGTCAAATGCTTCAGACTGATGACTCATATATTGAAGCCATGGCAGCAGCTCTGGATCACACATTGATGAATAGGCTTCATGAGCTTCTGCAAACAGTTCGATCCTTTTCACAAGCCATCACAAACACATCCTCATGGGTTGACAATTCACGCACGACGATGATTCGGCATTTTGAGACCGTGTCTAGAGACCTTGCTCATCTGTCCAAAGAGATCACTGCCCATCATTGCACTCAAATCAAAACGCTCTCTACCGTCTCCGAACAAGTTGTCAGATCCGAAAACCGCCTTCATAGGCAGTTGAATGATCGGATGGACACTATGCAAGCTACTCTAATTGCTCAACTAGATGCAAAAATTGATACTATGCAAGCCTGCCTTGGCACTCAACTCACTGAGATCATCCTTCGACTCAACCAAGGTGATGCCAAAAAGGGGGAAGAAGAGCAACGAAGAGCAGCAGAGGCAAGAAGACGTGAAGAAGAATCCAGAAGAAAGGAAGAAGCCGACAGAAGAAGAAGAGAAGGCGATAGGTCAGGAGGAGCCAGTTGGTTCAAAAGATGAACAACTTGTCTCTTCTTTACTTATCGCAGCTGTATCTCATTTTGTTTTTCTTCAGTAGGTGTAATAAGAATGCTTATTGTAATTAATGAAATTCATTCTCTCAATGAAGTTCATTTTAATGCTTTCATATTGCTTTCGGAGCACTTAAGTTTTGTCATCACCAAAAAGGGGGAAATTATTGAATCCGACATTTTGGTGATAACAAACAACAACTCATTGTATAGGAATGTGCTGCCAATCTTTTGTATTTCAGGAATCTACTACAACTCCTACCGCAACCGTCTAAACCCTTCAAGTTATCTACCGGAAGCTTGTCAACCGCCTTTGTCTCTCGACCGGTTGCAGTCACAAGCCTATCGACTGGTTATTCAAACCAGCAGAGGATAAATCTATCTACCGGGAGAATGCCAACTGCTTATCAAGATATCTCAAGACAAATACTTGAGACAAGACGTTCATTTCAAGATCTTTTATCAGAAGATCTGTTGACTCTTGCATCGAGAGATAAACCGGCGTATCAGAAGATCTGTTGACTCTTGCATCGAGACAACAGGTTGCACTAAAATGGCAAAAACGCAGAATGGCTACAGATAAAGCATTCGACCGTTTATACAAGTTTTGGACCCTGGAAGTTGTCTGCATTTAAAGAAGTGTACGATCTTCATGCAGAATCATCAATGCATTTATGAAGCATTAAATGTGCATTCAATGCAGCATCAGAACGTTCAAAATAAAGACGTTGATGATTGACCTATATAAAGGGAAGATTGCTCAAGAAGAAAAAAAAGAGAATACAAGCAACACGAAAAATCTCAATCAACTCAATCACTTGAATACTATCAGAAGTCCTCATCTGATATACTGAAGCAATACTTGAGCACACTTACAAGATCATTCACTTGCTGCTCAAATAAACCCTCGCCTACAGTTTACATATCTGATCTTCAAGGATCATCCTAGGGTTTCCAAGCCTCTCGACCGCTCTGCAGTTTGAGAAGCTCAACCGGACTGTATTCATTATTGAAGAGACTTGAAGCTACTCTGAAAGCTTCCACCAGTCTGATAAGAACTGAGAATCTTATCTGTGTAAATCTAGGAGTTTCGGATTAGGCATTGGATAAGTCCTAAGTCTGAAGTGGGTGTATTGAAAGACGTTGTAATAACCAAAGTCTTCTAGTGAATTCCTTCCTAAGTGGAAGAAGGGGAGACGTAGAAGGATTAAGCATTCGAACTTCCATAAATCGTGCCTTAGTCTTTACTGCATATTTATCTTATATATTGCTCATACATCGTGTTATAACTTGCCTTTGCATCACTAAAACCTCTGAACTATTTCCGCACTATTTAAGTTGTTCAAACCGTTTTAGAAGTTGAGAAAACAGATTAAGTGAACTAAACTTCACTTGATCATTTTGAAAAGAAAGAAAATAAGTTTCAGAGTGTATTCACCCCCCCTCTACCCTCTGAACCGATCCCAACAAACTCAAATATTTTAAACCGCACAACAATTAATTTCTTTATTCTACTCGTGGAAATTAGCTACAAATTATATATTTAAATAAAATTATATGTTTTTTTCGGATCTTCTAATTTTCTAATTTCTTTATTCTACTTGAATTCATTAACCATAAATTATATTTATATGTTTAAATTATATATTTAAATAAAAATATCAACTATATATATCATATTCATGTGTTTTGGTTTTCAATGTCTAAATTGATAGACATAGACGATAAACAAATTTACTTCAACAATCTTAACTTTGACTACTGAAGCTCCTAGCAAGCAACACACTATGATAATCAATATTGAAAATTTGGAAAATATTATTTCCTCATATAACAACTTCTTCACACTTTACAAAAGATACAATAATTGTTTATGAAAAACAGTAGCATAAGCAATATTCTGAATTTGATCAAACATTTTTTGCATGATGGATCCAAGACTTGAGATAAACTATAAATGTTTGAGTCTTTTGAAGATGATTTATTCCAAAAATGGTGATGACAATAAATGCTTCTGTACGATCCAATGAATGAATTGTAATGAAATAATAAATTGACTCGTAACTAGGAACATTATATAACAAATAGTATACATGAGATATGAAAAGTAGTCTACTGAATTTATTCTTTATCTTTTGTAACTGGTGAATATTTTTTAATGACTATTACTTCTCTTTTTAAAAGTCATCTGACATATATCTGTTGGAAAAAAATATTACGTTGCATTTACTACTGTCTACTGATATTCTTGAAGTCATCAAATCATCAAAACTAGATTGTCTAACATGAGAGCTACAATATAAATCAATATATTTTTAGTGAATTTTTCGATATTAAGATGCGTGAATAATAAATATTATATCATAATATATAAAAGTTTGACCTTGTAAATCTTTTAAAATATCGCACAGCATCCCAACCGTTATGCGGTTCAATCGCTTTACCAAATAGGGACAATTATTGTACCCAACAGTTTTTTACACATTATTTTTTTGATGATCTATTATTTATTATCTATTATATATATTTATTACTATTATAAATATGAGCTCCAATTATCATTAATTTAAATATCATTGTTTGGTATACACTATTTGAGTTGTAATTATGAATTTAAGTAAATATTCTTATTTTTTATTCACTGTTTTTCAATAAATTTTACAAAACAGTATATGGATAGTTAAATAAAAAAAGTTTCATGATTTACTACTTAAATGTCTATGTTTTTTTACACACCATTTTCTACTAATGTTAAAAATGATACTTGATCCAACTGCGATCGAAGAAAGTTTTTTTTCACACAAATAGTGATTTTGAGATTCATGTTTTTATAACTTGAAAATTTATGCATTTATTCTCAATTTTAAGTTTATATATTATTTAATTTATTAATTACTTGATATAATTAGAATTATAATAAAACTAAAAAAAATTCCATGCTAAATTTCGCATGAAGCTCGCTTAATTTTCTAATGCTTGAAGCTTTCGTGATGTTTCATCACAATTCATGTTTTTTATAACCTTGTTTTTAAGCCATTTGTATTAGTATAGTGAGAGGTTAACACATTTATTGTAAGTTTGGTCTGCTATAAGTTTTGACAAAAGGAAAAACAATAAATTTAATTAAGCGAATTCACAAATTCTGGGGCAAAAAAATTTGATTAAAAGAAATACTGCGTCATATAACAAGAAACTCTCTCCTCCTTGAATAATCATATAGTTGAAACGTTAACACATGTCTCGTTTATAAATAAAGACTCATATCATTTTTGTTCTATTATTTCTCATCCTTTTTTGCCTAAATTCAACTCTTGTCTTTTTCAGCTATTCAATATAGAGTTGACCGATTTATTTTTTTTAACATGTAATATAATTATTAATATATAATATCTGTTTCATTGTTTTTCCACGTGCAACGGACGTGCTTATGCCTAGTTTTATAAAAAGTCAGAGTTGAAGATGTCTATTAAAATTTCACAGGGGAGAAGTGTGCATTTTTAATATTTCACAGGGGTATTTGGTGCAAATAACTCCTTTGTAAATCGATGCTGAAGTTGTCTTGCTACTCCAAAAATGCTCCACCACTTGCTTAGCCTATACAAAGTACTTAAAAAAAAGTTTTCAAAGTTTGGTTTTGATAGAATAATTACTTTTAATTTTCGGTCATTTTGTTTTAATTGCTAGCTAACACCGAAAAATACTAACATGATGTTAAAAAATGTTGTGTATCTGATAAGTGCAATTTTTGCACTTATATTTTACATGAATTAGCTTGACTTTTGTTATGTTTTGAGAGATATTATGCATTTTTCTTGTTGTTAGTGTTGTTTTGTGGAATTGGAGTAGAAACTATTTTATTCGAATTAAAGGAGTCATAAAGTGCAAAAAGATGTGAAGAAAAGAGTGAAAAGAAAGGAAATAAAAATGCACAGATTGGCGCCCTAGCGTCGGTTACTTGCTCTCCAGTGCTATACAGACCTTCCGGGGAAATAAAAAAAGTCGAAGTTTAAGCGCTCCAGCGCCTTGTCTCTAGCGCTCCAGCGCTGTATTGGAAAACAACGGGCGCCCCAGCGCTGCACAGCATCAATTTTTGGAAAGTTTTTAGACGGATTTTTAAGGAGATTTCTTGACTTGATTGAGGAGTTACGAGGATTTAGAGACTTTTTCTGAGGAGAAGGACGACAATTGAGAGTTTTGGGAGTGCACAAGAGCTCAAGAACTCGGTACGAAGATGGAAGACAGCGGCATCCGGAGATGGAGAAGCTTCATTCTATTTCATTCTAGTTTCTCTTTAAAACTCTAATTTTCTAGTTTGATGGCTTGTTTGAAAAACATGTTTTATTTGATCTTTATGTTTATCATGAACTAATTTCTTAGTCTAGAGATAGACAGATCTTGACTGGAAACCATGATTTGGATATTTTGATTTATATATTTGAATTCTTTGCACAATTGTGTTTTTCTGATTTTAATGCTTTTAATTTACTGGTCATAGATTGAATGATATTTTATTTGGAATCTATCATTAGAGAAAGAGTATTTTGAATACGAGATAAAAAAAAATACATCTTTAGTGTTTATATTGTTCGAGAGACATATAACTCCATAGAAGTCGTTAGAAGAATCACTGAAATGTTTACCAGATTTAATAGTTGAACTTAGATAGAGATATTGAACTTGCTATTGAATACAAATTTTTGCTTAACACTTGAGAGAGGGAGTATAAAATAATAGGGGTTCTTGACTAATGAACTAGAAGAATTAGTAATTAAACAATCATTAGAAATAAATTGTGAGGATAGGCAAGTGAAATCAAACCTCTAGAATTCATCTCCTAATGAATTTTTGTCTTGCGAACTCGTCGTTAAATAAATTTTATTTCTTGCAAATTTTAGTTTTATTAAACTCAAACTATCTTCGTAGCTCTACATAGGATTAACATTTGATTAGTTGCAAATATTTAATATAATATCAATTTATTCATTCTCTGTGGGATCGAATTGGACTCATTTTCTGTATTAAAATTTGACATCGTACGCTTGCGAGCGAAAAACACGCAACAGTATCATTGAAAATGATTGAAATGTTAAATTCCACATTAGAAAATGGAACAAAAATAAATTAAAATTAAAATTTATCGCACTATCATATATCAAACTCTAACAACTTAATTATTGGACCAAAAATAAAACTTAGATAAATTAATGGACCAAAAAAAGTATTTTTCCTTATAAATATAGATATATATATAGAAAGATTCACGTGATTTTTTATATAATACATATGCATGTAGAGTTTTGCCAATTCACAATTTAAGAACTTCGAAATCATCGACACTTTTGCATGCAGATGTAGACATATGGATAGATATAGAGTGAATAATTTTTGTGAGGGAAAATAAATTTTTTTTTCCATTAACTACTTGTCTATTTTTTTCTTGGTCCATTAACTTTTTGATATTTGATTTTGGTACACTAACTTTTAGTTTTCGACGATTTTGGTCCAACTGTTGATGTGACACCGAAAAATACCGACATAACATCAAAAATGATTACATGACACTAGAATTGAAAGAGTGGGTGCCCGGTGAGCCAACTTGTGGCTAAGGGTTTTGATGACTCTTTGTATAAACAATCTTTTGTTTAATATAATTTACACTTTTATTAATGGCAATGACTTTATCTTTCTTCATATTGTTATATTGTGATATACTATTGTTGTTTTGATAAAGACCTTGAATATACTATAGTGTATGTAAGATGTGGTAGTACATGGGGATGTCTATCATGAAACACATCTTATAGTCACTGTATATTCTAAACTGTTCCTAGTCGATTGAGCCGTCCGATAATAAGGATAAGGATCGCTCGAGTTTGAGACTAGCATTTGCGATGCAGAGTACCACGTTTCATTGGTAAAGAACATAGAGATGTTCAAAGCATGCAAATGGATATTCATAACGATGAATGATCGAACTACCCTATCCGGACTTTCCAAGTGGTTATCACTTATCGAGTGGATAAAGTCCGCGGTTTTGGTTGTACACCATTAGTCCTTACTACTTGAAACATCATTGAGACTCTATATGCTAGTACTGTACTTTGACTCGTTTACCAACTCCATTGGGTCATCAGGTGTCGGGATTGGGTACAGTTACGACACATATAGGAGTCGATGCTTTGTTGTCAAGGATTCACCACATACTTGCGAGTATGGATATCCTATGCGATCTGAGGAGATATTAGTGTGACGAATCTCTGGCCAGAGTACATGATGTGTTTTAAGAAATGGTTTCTTAGTAGCACATGCGATGTCACTATTTGATCTTCAAGATGTATTGCATAGTTATCGAATCTCGAACGACTCTCGATTTACCAATGGTTGTTGATTCGATCGGGATATATGGATGAAGGGACCGTATTGTACGCTAACCAAAATCTATTGGTTCTTGCAGGCACTATCAGTGATACCTAGGGAATCATGGGGCGATGTTGCTAGGCGCTCATACCATGATTCGATGGGCAAGTCGGAAATTGTTGTTCCGAGTCACAAGGAGTTGTGAGCCCACGGCTAGCTGTATCCCTGAACCATTGAGGGTCACACAGAGTAATAGATTTTTAATCCCCGTTGAGATAGTTAAATTTAAAGAGTTAAATTTAATGAACAAAGAAGTGGGACTTCTTATTTAAGAGTAGAGGAGTAGGATTTCCTAAAATGACATAGGGATGGGCATTTTTGGAAATCACTGAATTCGGATTCAGAAAAATTTATCTTGACTTTAAAAGATGCAGAAATGGTTTCTGTGCACATTGGTAAAATCGGTTTATCAATCAGAGTCACGATGAATTTTATATTAATTTCTGAACATGCGGGCTTTGCTTGTCAGGCTTGAACTTATGACTAATGGGCCCTAAGCTGTTAGCAGCCCACATTATAAATAAGTTATTGCAGTACAGAAATTAGATAACAAGGGTCACAATTTTCGAAAACCTAGCTGATTTTCTCTCAAAGTGGCCGCCCCCCTTCCCTCTCTGCTCGAGAAAAATCTAGCCTGTGAATTTTGAATTACAGTCTGGTTTAACGGATCAAATTCGTTAATTCTCTTCGTAGAAACTTCTGATAGATTTTCTAGTGCAATCTATCAGAGGGATTAAATCTCTGTTCGTGGACCTGATTGAAGAACAGTTCGTCCATCAGTTCCAGGGATATACAACAAGAGCAGAGCAATCTGTTGGTGTCCATAATATCGATTCGAGATTAGAGGTAAAAATTTATAATTGTTATTTAATTTTTACACACACAATTTAATCGTAAAGTTTTGATACCCATTATGGAATCATTCCATATAAAATTTTTAAACTTCCGCTGCACCGGGTATCAATTCTGATTGATCTGATCGCCGTTCTCCAACAAGAATATGCTTATGTGTCAAGCTGTCACATCAACAATTGGATCAAAATCACTGAAAATTAAAATTTAATGTACCAAAACTAAACTCAAAAAAGTTAATGGACCAAAATTTTAAAAAAAATGGACAAGTTATTGAACAAAAAAAACATTTTCCCATTTTAATTTGTGACATAGATAGAGCACAAATCAGATTTGTATATGTTATAATTTAATGACCAGGAAAGTTATGAATGGAATATAAAATTGGCAAAATGTGATTTTTAGTCCTGTGTGTTTGGATTCTTGTCAAATTTAGTCCATTAACTTTACTAGAATCAATAATAGTCATGTAAGTTTCGTCCCATCGTCAACTTTGGTCCTTTACGCCATAAATCCGGTAATCAAGTAGCTAATGACAACATGAACTTTAATGAAGCAGATTTTTAACTACGCATGTCTATAATATGTTTTAAAACACTCGAACTTGAGAGAAAAAACCATAACCCCAAATTTGCATCAAATTCCTTATTTCTTCTATTATCAACCTCTGAGATGATCCTAGAAACTCTAAAATGGTGGGGGGGGGGGGGTGGTGGGTTTGACACTACCCCAAATATGCAGGGATAAAAATTATGACATTTTGCTTAGAAAATTTCCGTAAAACAAAGGGAATGAGAGGTTTATTTTCCTACGAGTCTGTTCAGAATACAAGTCTCGAAAGATTCACATTCGACATTACTTTTGTTTTTCTTTCTGCCTATTGGTAACTCTTTTACTGCTAGCTAGTGTGCTCACATGCTCTTAGGATTTATAAATGTATTTAAAAATGTATTGCCGACCTAGTCAGACATAACGATTTAGACTGGGGAAAGGCATTACAAAATCATTGTGGGAACTGCTCTGGGGCTTTTATTGCATGAATAATTTCCACTCAAGATAATTTACCAATATCTCATTAATTAAGCCGATAATATACTTCTAGACGAAGTCATGAATCCAAAAGTTGCAGAATTTGGGATGGAACTATTTGATGAAACTCAGAATAGTATCATAAAAAATAACCAAAAAATTGGTATGTTATGTGTGCAAGATAATTCAGCAGACATACCAACAATGACTTCAATTATTATGATGCTTAGCAACTTTAGCTTTTTTTTTTTTTTTTTGCCGATGCCTTCAGAGGCTCAGAGCCAACATTTATAACATCTAGTGATTAAAGTGTATTCAAAAAATGTACCTTTCTCTTTCGGCCAAAGAATAGAATCCACCGAGGAGAAATCTGTTGGATTCTTCGTAGTATGACGCGATTGCAAAACAATGCTATCATTTTTAAATTTAGGAATGTTTTGGGGCCATCCATTTTCACCGTTTGGGAAAAGAAGTGGATATTGTAAGGGATCGTAACATCCAAAATAATGTTTAATTATATGATTATGTCCCTGTCATATGGAATATTCGGATTATTTCCCTCAATCGAAATAGCATCAACTTGATCAGCTGTAGGATTGTTATAGCATCGTTGGCATCGCACTTCATGACCTCCCCCCTCCTGGCAGCACTTTAAGAATCTTTGTACTTATCCTGGAGGTACAGGGTTCAAGTGTTGGGGAGGGCATAAAACCCACTGCCAGGAGTGGGGAGGTCATGAAGTGCGATGCCCATCGAACCATGCGGTCCGAGCCCATGTGTAAGGCCCGAAAATATTCAATTATTAATTATGGAATTTGAGAATTAAATTCCATATTATGGGCTAATATTGATTTGAGAAATTATGAAAATGATAGATTTAATTTCCGAGCTGAAAATATTTAATTTGAGAATATGCGGATTTTGAGAATTAAATTCCGAAAATTCTTAAATTAAAAGAATAAATATTCGATTTGAATATTTATGGAAGTGAAGATTTAATTCCATGTTTCGGAAATTAAAGAAGATGAATTTGGAAGATATAACTCGATCAGGGACTGATTTGCACATACTGACATTTGAAGGGCTGAAGTGCAAACGGTCGGGATTATTTAATTAATCCGAGTATATTTAATTTGGGAATATTTAGAGTTTTGATTTAAATTCTAATATTCTTAAATTATTTTGGATTGAAATTGAATTAAAACGAAGGTCGAGGACTGAATTGCAATTACTGAAGATTTGAGGGACTATATTGCAAATATGTCAATACATATCTGATTTCTAAGCTATGAATCAGATTGTATACGTGTAATTGAGTGGAAATTCAGAATTAGGAAGAACAGGGCTCGAAACCATTTCCACTTCTTTGAATTCGATTGTTTCAAATCGCCGTAACTTTTGATCCGTTCGTCCGATTTCGATTCCGAAAGATGTTCTGGAATCCTTGCGACGAGTACTTCGATTTGATGTAAGTTTCTGAGTACTTTAAGTATGTTTTGTAGAACGAAATTGGCAGAGATCAGTACATGAGCATATGATCTTGTTCTTGACGTGTTGTCTTGTTTATATTCGAAACCGGATTGAAGATTTAGTTTTGAATGAATTGTATGGATTCTCCAGCATGTATTATCGAAATTTTAGCTGCTGGTATGTGGTTATTTGTCTGGTTTATGATCACATATGCTGATATGAGATTGAATTCGAAGTCGATATTTCGTCGGTTACCGATTTTCAGTCGTTATGCCGTCGATTGATGTTTTGAAACCGTTGTTGATAGTCTATGATTGAGCCAATGATCTGAAGATCATATACTGATTTTGTTAGAAGATGATCTTTACATTTCAAACATGTTATGAGCTCAATCAACTCAAGAGATCGAAGTTTGAACCGAGGAACTTTGCTTACGGTTTTGGATGAGTTGTTTGATAATAGATGGATGTTTTGATAGCTAATAATTGAACCGAGATGTTCATTGAAATGTTGCTGATGTTGCAGCATCTTTATTCTTCAATTTCAGATTATTGTGAAGTCTTATTGACTCGAGAACGGGACTTCGTTGAAGGAAGAAGAAGTGAAGGTTTGGAAATGAATGGATTGAAGATGTATTGATATTTTGATACAATTCTGATATGATAGAATTGATCAAAGTTTGATATATCTGTTTTGATGATTATGTTCAGAGTTGAAGCATTCAGAACAAACGAAATACGAAGGTAAAAGTGGACTACTATTTGATTGGGAATACAACTTGAGATGGTTTGTATCGAGTTCCCCTAAATCACATACTTGTTTGTTTAATTGCTCTTATGTGCTTTACTTTGAGTTATTGAATAAGTTCTTGATATAATGAATGCTTTGATTATGATATATGTTGCATTCATCTTGAAGACTTATTCCTTGATTTTGAAATGAACGGAAACGTTCGAATAGACGATTTGAGGAATCGTATATGTATGGCCTGGGTGGTTGATTTAGCCTAGCGTCTGATTTGCATATATGATTGCTTCAAAGTCTAGAGAAAAAAGATAAGTAACCCCACCTCGATCGGGAGAGTCGGTGGATTAGTTATGATATCTACTTCTCGGGATCCCAACCGATGAATGATGAAATGAACCTTGTTTTGAAAACATGCATTGTATTTACTTTTATATCATGATCTTGATATATGTTTGATATGCATGTTTAGTTGCTTTTACTGGGAAATATATTTCTCACCGGAGTTATCTGGCTATTGTTATGTTGTATGTGTCATGGCAATAGGAGGAAATGGAGCAGAATAAAGGCAATCTTGAAGAACAAGGGTTGAAGAGATATAGCGTGATGATCCGAGTTAGATGGTTGAGTGAGCTGTCATGTTGTAGAGTTGAATTCTAAACATGAGCATGTTTTAGATACTTGTATCAAGACTTGTAAATGATCCAGTTGTTGTCTTGTTGATGTTTATAGGATTTGAGATTTGATGTAAATCCTTAAAACACCATGAAGTATCTTGATCTTGTTATATAGCATTGTGTCTTGCATATTTTGGAAAGTCTTGATTAGTATGATTGAAAGGCTTGTTATGATCTAATGGTATCCATTGTATAGCATGTTAGAATGCATGTTAGATATTGCTATGGATTAGATCATGAATAAATCCTTGTTTGAGTTGATCTTGGATGGAAATACTTGAAGAACTATTTTGACAGCAGCTGAGCATTTTTTTTCTGGTGCCGTGGCCGGCGCACGGACGAGCTACTGCTCGCGCGCGCGCGAGCCAGCCCATGGAGCCTCGGGCTCGTTGAACTGCGCGCGCGCGAGGGGTGATGCCCGCGCGTGCGCAGGGCAATCCATTTTTAAAAAAAAATATTTTTTTTTATTCTTTTGTTTAGACATTGATACTTGTCTATTATTGTTGATTAATGTTTATTGAGAGATTAGAACTCGGGTCGTCACACCATGCTATAGGCTGGGGAGGGATGCGGTGGAAGGACATGAGTCGTTACAGAAAAAAAAAACAAAAACATTATAAGCAAAATGAGATAATTAGATTTTGAAAAAAAAAAAGAAAGTAAAAAAAAAAAAAAAAAGATGTCCAACAATTACATCAATCATTAACGATATTGACATACAAATAATAGAAGACGATTCATACCAGAATGCAGTTGGGAAAAAAATCATCAAAAAATTCTATTAAGATGATGTGCATATTGATGCTTTCATAAAGAAATAAAAAAACGGATGTTAAATGGAAAAAAAATTAAAGAGAGAAAAATGTAAAATATAAAAAAAATTAATTGTGCAATGATTTAAATTAAGGTTTAGAATGCATTATCTATATTACATTTGTTTTTCATAAATCAATAGTCACGTACAAAATAAATAATCAACACATAAGATAAGAAATTACATAATAAATATTTAATTTAATTAACTTATCTCACTTATTAACAAATACAGAATAAATAATATTGCTTGAAAGCATGCATGCATGAGATAGAAAATAAAACAAATTCATGATACGAAACAAACCATAATTGCTCAAGATTAATGAAAAAAAAAATACAAAACACTAGCTCAAATAATTGCAAGTTTCAATATCAATATTGTGACAATGTAAAATTATATTAGATATTATATTTATAAGCTTAAATGAGTTATTGATAATATTTATTTTAAATTGTTAGTGTAGATATAAAATAATGATGACCATAAATGATAAAAATATTGAAAATCAAGGTTTACATTTTTTAAAATATTATTGAAATTTTTTTTATTAGTTGCAATGTTAAAAATTATATTGATTCCATAACTAAGAATGCAATAGTTTTTCTTTTAAATAGTATATATTACCAATTATTATAAAATATACTTTATTTAAAGAACGACAACACATCAATATAGGGATGATATGGACCGAGTCTAAACTTAATCTTATATTAAACTCACCCCGTAGAGACAAGTTTAAACTAACCCAAATGGGTTCACAAACAGGTTCGGATGTATCTTTGCGTTTGGCCAGACCCACCATAGAAATTTCTATTAATAAAAATGATAAGAATATTGATATTTTCATAGAGAAAAAATAATACATGATAAATGAAAAAAAATCGTGAAATATATAAAAATTCAACATAGAGAGGAAAAAATATTTATTAATAATTTAAATTAAAGTTTAGAATGCATTATATATGTTGTTATTATTATTTTTACATAAATAAATACTCGTAAAACAAGCAATTAACACATAAATTAGAACATTATAAAATGAATATTTTATTTAATTTGATTAACATATCTTACTTATTAACAAATACATAATAAATTATATCGATTCAGAGCATACATACATAAGAAAGAAAATAAAACAAATTTATGGTACCAAGCATGTCATACTTGCTCAATATTAATCAACAAAATGATGAAAACTCGAGCTAATAATTGCATAAGAATCAATATCAATATTGTGTTAAATTAAAACTATATTAAACATTATATCTATATGCTAACATGAGTTATTGATAATGTATTATTTTAAACTGTTAATATATAAAGCTGTAGAATAACGATGACCGTAAGTGATGAACATTGAAACTGTAAACTTTTGGCAAAGTGACAAAT
Source organism: Henckelia pumila (assembly GCF_033568475.1). Taxonomy (NCBI): domain Eukaryota; kingdom Viridiplantae; phylum Streptophyta; class Magnoliopsida; order Lamiales; family Gesneriaceae; genus Henckelia; species Henckelia pumila. The sequence goes on from NC_133121.1 coordinate 54,954,427, forward strand.
GTTCGGTACTACAATTAGTATCAGAGCTAAGGTCATGAGTTCGATTCTCATTGATTACAAGGAGTGCACTGAAGATTGTTGAGAGCAATACTTGTCCTTGTTGGTTAAAACAATCGAACCATGACGTCTGGGCTGATAGATTATTTCGATTATAGTACTCCGGCTTTTTTGTACACATATTAAGAAAAAGAATTGGAAAAAAAAAAAATTCGTACAAACTTCAAATTTTATTCCTTTAAATGTTTTTAAAAATTATTGCACAATTTGCAAGGTTTAGTCAATAGAGGTATATTAGTAAAGAAGTGTAAAAATATTATTAAATACGACACATGACTATATATTTTGAGACAAAAATGTGAACTATATAATTGGGATGGAGGGAGTATTATCTAATTAATTTAATAATAATTTAATTTAATTCAATTATTATAAGTCATTTATATCAATAATAATTGTCTTAATTTTTAAGATAGCGTGTATTAAAATTGATGTCTTTTAATAGATTTTAGATTATGCATGATTCCAAGACAATAAAATAAAATTAATCATGGTACGAACATTTCTTATGATGATTATGATAACTATTGAACCAATTATAAATAAATTTTATGATATTAGAATAGAATGTTATTTTAAATTGAATAGTTTTATTTATAATTTTATTTGGTTATTATTATTGTTTTTTTTATTTTTTATATTTTAATTTGTATTTATTTTAATTTTCGATCTCATTTATGACTGATAAACATGATGGAGTATGGTAAAAAAAATCAAAATGAAAATAACATACAAGTTAACTGACAAAAAAATAAAAACAATATAGAAGCTACATGGGTACAAATGAAAATATACTGTAACGTACATGACCAAAAAAAAAAAGAGTTATAAGACTGAAAATACAAATTCATCATTAATAGAACAAAAAATGAAGCATAAATACAAATAAAAAGATCAAAATTGTAATTTTTCCCGTTATTTTTATATGATTTTTTTGTTGAAAAATGTATTTTTATTTATATTTTAATAATTTATAATAAAAATTATATTTAAAAAATATAATTAAAGAGTTAAAATAATAGATAACTTAATAGTTTAGTAATTTTTAAATATAATAGTTTAGTAATTTAATGATTAAGTTATTTATTTATCATTAATTTTAGTTTGAATCATTATATTTTCAAATATCAATAATAAGATGTACCTTTGAAAACTTGTTAATGATTATTTTATTATTTTAGTTGATTTTTATAATTAATAATTCAAACATGACTTTTATCACGAGGCCATGAAAATATACCTAAATATAATTATTATAAAAAATAATGAATATATATTATAAAAACAAAGTGACACCATGTGCATCGCACGTGCATTTTAATTACTAGTATGTATATATATATATATATATATATATATATATATATTGTTGTCACCTTAAATTTCATTTATGTTTCCCCGGAAATTCATCAAGTTTCTAACATACATCTAACGGTTAACATTTATGATTTATCAATAAATGTGGAGTTCATTATTTTTTAGGGGACCCCGCATATATTGATAAATGATGATCTTTAGATCTATCATGGAATAATGTCTGTAAAGGTAGTTGAAACGATCTCAAAATTAGTAATCTCCGTCTTGTAATATGGCATAAATTAATTGGATTTCGGTGATTCAACTTAATTGTACACTAGCTCAAACATCATGCTACATTTAAAATTGGAATCCATTAATAGACAAACAATTGTAGACTTTGTAGTACCAAAGAGCAGAGTCAACTGGACCAATTCTTTGAAGGAAACTAAAATATACAAAATACAAAATTAGCTAAAAAGAACAGATGAATTTTTCCAATACGCATATAAATAAAAATGTTATATAAGATATAAATATGCTGACATCAACTATTATTCTAAAACTTGACCACATGTTATATATGATATATCTATCTATACTGTATATAGTTAGAGATCAATTTATAAATTTTGACAAAAAATTAGGAATTTACAAAAGAACCTAGCTAGTTAATTATTTTGTTGAAAATTTTTCTACCTTTTCCTCTATTCGATTTGATTAATTACCAACTCCTAAACTCTAAAATTTTATGTCAACTCTAAAAAAAAAAAAATTATGTCAAATTGTTGTCTTTAAACACAAACTTCAATACGTAGTACATGACACACTGGTTGACCTCGGTACTTAATTTTCATTAACAACGAGTCAATCATATAATCACTCACACTAATTCAAAGGATGACTTTCTCTCAATTATATCATACATATTATCAAAATTTAAAATTTTATGTTTGTATAAAATAATTTTAAAATTATATTTTCGAGACATCTCTTTCTTTCTATTTTGACTTTGGATTTATTTAGGAGCCGTTTTAACAATTCAAAGGTAGTGTTCAGGAGAGCTTATAGGAAGCACTTCTCAGCTTCTCCTTAACAAAATTTCACAAATTTTCAAAATTTTGTTAAGGAAAAGTTGAGAAGTGATTCCTAGAAGCTATCCCAAACACTACAAAAATAGACTAGGAATATATCAATGAATGATGTCGCGTTTTAAATTCGTATATAAATGATCAGACCATCGGCAAATTCTATGAATTAAGCCAAACCAACAAAAAATTCAACTCGTGAGAAGTTTCTTGTAAGTTTCTCTATATTCTCTCTTACATACATTTTTTAAAAAGGCATCTGAGAAAAAGATTGTGAATAAAAAATATTTTGAAAAAACTATTATAATATGTTAAGAAATGACTTGGACCTAACTCACCTCAAAAGCTAGCTCGAGAGGTGAGGTTTGCCCTTGTTTATATAAAGGACTCCCAGGTTATTTAGCCAACCGATGTGGGACACAAATTAAGACATCAACACACCCCTCTCACGCCCAGGAATGAAACGACTGGAGCGTGGAGATATCAACGGGTGGCCAACTATGGGCCGTCCAACACATAACGGTGGAACCCGGGCTCTGATACCATGTTAAGAAATTAACTTGGACCTAACTCACCTCAAAAGCTAGCTCGAGAGGTGAGGTTTGCCCTTGTTCATATAAAGAGCTTCAGGTTATTTAGCCAACCTATGTGGGACATAAATCAATACACCAACATACCCCTCTCATGCTCAGGAATGAAACGACCCCTCTCATGCTCAGGAATGAAACGACTAGAGCGTGGATATATTAATGGGTGGCCAAAATATGGGACGGGTGAGGCCAACTATGGGTCGTCCAACACATAACGGTGGAACTCGGGCTCTGATACCATGTTAAGAAATTAACTTGGATCTAACTTACCTCAAAAGCTAGCATCGAGAGATGAGATTTGCCCTTGTTCATATAAAGAGTTTCAGGTTATTTAGCCAACCTATATGGGACATAAATCAATACACCAACATAATATATTTACTTGTCATAGTAAACTTCAATCTCATTCACTACATCACAATCTCGGGGGAGAAAAATTGTTATGCTGCGACCGTTTGTATTTTATTTTTTTTAAGTACAATTTGTACCTCTTGTACGTGTGTAGAGTACTTGTCGATTCACTTGGATCTATGGCCAAACCTTTTTCTTTTTTTTTTTTTTTTTTTATCAAAGCCAAACTTTTTTCTTATGATACCTTTTAATTTGTTTTGATTTTACATTTGTTAGAGCACGTACAAGACCGATTAAGATAATGAGTGTTGATTAAGGTAATATCTCATAGCAGTAACAAAAATAAAACCTACGATTTTGATAAGAAGAATGCATGCATGTATTTAAATTAACTAGTAAAAATCACGTGCGATGCACGTGGAAAACCTTTTATTGTCGATAAGAGTTGTTAAATAAATTAGTTGAAATGAGAAGATATTAACATGCAGTTAATTAATGATTTTTATAGTAATAATATATAATATTTGAAAGAAAAAATTATTAAATGTCTTAATGATGAAATCAATATAATCTTCAACATTGCAACTAATAAAAACATTTGCAACATTGTCGAACAATTCAACCCTTGCTATTTAAATGTTTGTATAATTTACAGTCATTTATTCTATATCTACAATAACAGTTTAGAATAAGACATAATCAATAACTAATGTGAGCATAAATATAGTGTTTAATGTAGTTTTACCTTGACAGTATTATATTGATATTGAAACTTATGCAATTATTACAGCTCGAGTTTTTCATTGTTTTGTTGATTTATCTTGAGCGATTATGATATGTTTCGTACTATGAATTCATCTTTTTTTTTTATCTCATGTATGTGTGCCTTGAAGCAATATGATTTATTTTTTATTTGTTAATAAGTGAGATGCGTTAATCAAATTAAATTAAATATTGATTTTGTAATTGTCTATCTTATGTGTTGATTACTTCTTTTGTGACTATTTATTTATGAAAAAAAATTGATATAGATAATAAATTCTAAACCTTAATTTAAATTATTGCGTAAAATATTTTTTCTTTTATATTTTGGATTATTTTCTCTTAGCTTTCACGATTTTTTCATCCCATGCGTTTTTTATTCTCTACGAAAGATTCAATATTATCATCATCGTTAATAACAATTTTTGATGATATCTACATCGATCATTTGCATTTTTATCGTTATTATTTTATTATTTTGTTAGACGGTCTTTCTTTATGTTAAAAATATTTACTTGCAATTTTAAATGCATTCTATTACGTATTTGTATGTCAATATCTTTAACGATCAATGTATTTGTTGGACATTCTCTTTTCTTCTTAATTTCTTATTTTTTGAAATCTATTGATCTCTTTTTACTTACAATGATTTCGTTGCTGAAATTTTTTGATTGAATTTTGAATGTATTTAATTACAAATTTTAATATTCCAATAAAACTTTTATTCAACCATTTTGTCTATTTGGAGAGTAAATACATATTCTTATTTATTTATTATTTTGGATCAAAACTTAACTCAATTTGAATTGATTTATTTCAACACCGATGTGTATTTTATTCAAATATATATTTTAACAACGTTTGAAAATCTGATATTTCTAATATATAATTATGAACTCATGATTTAATTATTTAACTCAATAGCTCCTTACACAAATTTTGCGACCGTTGTTGTTTTGAGCTGAACCTTTTTTTATTATTAGTCATAAGGAAAAGTGGTGAGTAATGCTAATGAATAACTTTTGTAAAGATTTATTTATAACAAATTAAAAAATTTACCTTCAAAACATGTAACTTTAACTTACAGAAAACTATAACCGGTTTATCCATCTCCAACGCTTGTAAAAATATTCTTTCGTTAGTTACAAGATCATCACATAAATATCTCATATTTTGTTATATTTATGAACTCATGATATAATTATTTAGCTAAATAGATCCTTACACAAATTAAAATACATCGTATTTTTTGTTGAAAAAATCTGTTTATTCAATCTACAAAAAAATAAAATTAAAGTATTTTGGTGTTTCAATCTTTTAGAAAACTGGACGAGTATTTAATTAAGATTTTTTTCGGAAAAAATCTATTTACTTTATCTACAAGAAAATAAAAACTAAAATATTTTGGTATTTCTTTCTTTTTGGAAACTGGAACCTTATCTATTATGCACACAATTTTTCAATTTTGACATTATCATAATAATTTATTTTACAAAAACATCCTCACAAAATTTATCAAGTGTGTATAAACCAAGGACAAAGTTGAAAATAGACAATGAAAAACTTTGACCTTGGCTCACACTTTTATAATTGGTACGTATAGATTAAAAATAAATCAGTATTCATCATCTGATCTCAGTATACATGACGTACTTTAGGATATCTTCTTAAAGAACATTATAAAACAAAGTCTAGCCTATATATATTGTCACGTCTTTAGGATATATTTTTAAAGCAACAACTTGAGTGTTTAATTATGCAAGGTATATTTGTTTCTGGATAAACGTCTAAATGACACCCATAACATCGAAAGTTTAACCTAGAGACGGAGTCAGAAGATTCATTTAGATCATGAGTGGGTGAAAATAATTTTTTTTAATAATTAATTATCAAAAAAAATCCGAAATCCTTCAAACAAAAGAATTTTTTTTTTTTGGGTAAATTGAGTCCCCAATTTCTCAATATTTTGTTTTAAAAATAATAATTATAAATTAGAAAAACATATAAAACGATAAAAAAAAAAAAAAAAAATCTACTAATGTATATAGTATTTGACTTTTCAGTTAAAGTTTTGCTCCAGAGGCTAGTAAGTAGTAATAGTGACCGTTCATCCAAATTCTCTCCTCAAAATTTGATTGTGTGAATGGAATATCCATCATGTGCTATTTAATTTCTACATTGTTTAAGAAAATTATGAGTAATGTGATAATAAAAAAAATTGGTAAAAGGTACTGCACTGATGTGAATGAAATAATCTTACATTTTCATCTCGTAATTTGTATATAAGGTGAAAACTATAAAATCAAAACTAAAGCCAAACATTTATCTTTACTTCTTTATTATAATTCAGCGCTCTAGAATACAATATTGTTTTTTTTTAATTATATAAATGAACATTTTTTCATTAATGAAATTAATATCTTGATTTTGTAATGTAAAATAATTTGTTGAAAAAGATATAATGTTTCGGGATATTTTTAAATTCAAAGTGAAAATAATATTACGGCATGTATTGAGGTTATAAACTTTGCTACATAATTTATATTGAAATATTTATACCATTAAAAATTGTTCGTCAAAATTAAGAGTTGTAAATTGATTTAATATGAAAAAATGCCCAATTAAATGATGTAATTAATAAAATTTAATGGTAATCTTACAATACATTTGGTGAAGCGTTAATTAATTTTACAAACATACCCTGCTCCTCAAGCTTATTTCAAAAAAATATCTCTTCACTTGTCCATTATTGTGTATCATATATTTTATCTATTATTTTTAGAATTTTTTAAATTACTAAATAATTTTTTATCTTAATCCAAACTTTTGAATATTTAATTTATAAATAATGTTGAATGTATCCAAAATTATTTTATGTATATGCGTGCATAATGTATAAGAGACGCTAGCTAGTAATAATAATAAATGTATAAAAGTTTAAATGATAAGTTTAGTAAGTTTTTATACTTTTGTGCATGGTTTTATAATATTTAGTTTTGTTGAGACAAGCAAGTCTAATAAAAATACATATAGTTATGAACCTCAAAACAGCCTCTCAAAAAAGATCATAGAGTTGAAGGTAGCTGGCAAGTAAAATTTAGAGATCAGCTATGATTTCACAGAGATGGCGGCTCGCCTCCATTTTCGTAACCCTTACAAACCTTTTAGCGTTCGCTGCAGCGCAATCTTACTGCATAGACAACGGCAATTACACCAGTTTTAGCACGTATAAGGCTAACATGGACACACTCTTCGCCTCCCTTCCAACAAAGGTCGATATCAATGGATTCTACAACGCCTCCGTGGGGCAGAGCCCGGATACAGTGTATGCCGCAGTGCTGTGCAGAGGGGACACACAGCCAGAAGAATGCCATAGCTGTATCCAAAATGCGACTGCTGAATTAGTAAAATCGTGTCCAAATTACAAGCAGGCCGTTCAGTGGAATGAGCTCTGCATGGTGCGGTACTCTAATGAATCTATGTTCGGGATTTTGAGGACTTCTCCATCGTGGTACTGGTGGAATACAAAGAACGTCACGAGTCCTGAACAGTTTGCGGCGGATGTTGGTAAACTACTTGACAATCTTCGCGGGAAAGCTGCCAGTGGTGGCCCTCTGAGGAAAGTGGCTGCTGGGAATAGAAGCTCTGCGGATTTTCAGTTTATTTTTTCCTTGGTTCAGTGTACCCCTGATTTGTCTCCGGACAATTGCACTAGTTGTTTAATTCGGGCTGCTTCGGATATTCCAATATATTGCAACAATTCCATAAGGTGTAGGGTACTATGGCCTAGCTGCAATCTTCGTTATCATGAAGTGCCGTTTTACAACGCAACCAGGCTTCAGGAATTACAGGCGCTTGCAACACTGCCACCACAACTGTGACCACCACCACCACCACCACGACTGCCACCACCACAACCAGGTCCGCAACAGCCGCCACCATCACCGTCACCGCCACCAGGTTTGTCACAGCAGCCCACACCGCCAGGTAAGAGATGATAATATGCATGTACTCTTGCTCCTTTTACATGTTGCCTGCCTAATTTGGATTTGTCTTCAATTAGGTAGTGCTTCGACATGCTTAAAAATGATTACAAACTTTTGTTTTAAAATTTTGAAAAGTTTTTAAACAAAAACTAATATTCATTTTTTGAGAAAATAATTTTTTTAATCTAGTAGCTCGTCTTCTTCTTCTGTTTTGCCAATAACTTTTCGATTTATGCTTTTAATACAATAACTTGTGCTCTTTTGGTCCATCGATTATGTCGGAAAACATCGATTAGACGGTGGCTAAAGCTAATGTTGCAAAAAAAATGTATTTTTATTTTATTTTAGAGGGAAATCGATCGATTTATTTGAAAACAACTTAACATAATCAAAGTCGAACAAATCTGTCAAACTTTACAAGTTTGACAAAAACTCCTATGAGACGGTCTCATGGGTCACTTTTATAAGACGGATCTCTTGTATGGGTTATCCATTAAAAAGTATTACAATTTATGCCAAAAGTATTACTTATTATTATAAATATGGGTAGGGTTGACCCGTCTCACGGATGAGATCGTCTCACAGGAGTATTACTCTACAAGTTTATGCATTTCATCATAAGTTAGAACCATTAATGGCTGTGACACCAAAAATATGTGCTTTAACCATCACCTAATCAGCATTATTCTGAGAAATAATCGAAATTCAAAAGTTATTGCACCAAGCCCCAAAATTTATAAGTTAACGAATTAAAACCGAAAAATGTCAAATTAATGGACTCAAAAAATTAGGTTCCTTCATTTTTTTATACTTATTTTACAATTTAGTCATTTTTTCACTGGAGTACCGACGTTGAGTTTGACATACCAACAATAAACGTCAACAACGATTTGGCGTCTCATAAAAATTGTGGTGAAAAACAAAATTGAAATTGCAAATATCCAAAGTTATAGTACTAAAATCAAAATTTGACGATGAAACATATCAAAATATAAATTAAAAGAGTTTAAATTTAACAATTTCCCAATATATGAAACAATAAAGTTCTTATTATTTTAAAAAAATCGATGTTTTTTTTTTAAAAAAAAAACACACGCACACACACACAATCACATATTCTATAATAAAAGAAATTATTATTTAAATAAATTTTCGTATTCAAATATAATACTCATAGAATTATTAAATAATAATGAAATTAAAATTTATGAAAAATAAATGAAATTAATAGTGAATACACACACACACACACACAAAATCAATCTTAATTATACTTTTAAGTCTCGAAATTAAATTTTTTTTATCCTATTGTGTATCTTTTTCTTTTCATTTCTGGTTATGTAATAGGATAATTAACAAGATTAGTCAACTAATTTGCACGCTTGTTTTTTTCAAACTTTAGAAATTGTCCAATGGAATGAGTGCTACGTAACTAATATGATATATATATATCAGAAAATGATGATGTGTCCAACGCCCAACGTCATGTCAGCGTCACGGTTGAAATGACTAAAATTGAAATTAAAAAAATTTATTTTGTTACGAGACCAAAAATGTATTCTCTCTTTAAATTTTATTGTTAGAATATCAAAATCTTGAATTATTTATACAATGTTTATTAGAATTCTTTATGATCACCTTATCCACTTCATGCCATTTGTAATTATTAAAAAAAAAATAACGTTACAACTAAAAAGGGGCGGATCCAGGACTCCATGTTCGGGGGGCCGCATTTGAATACAAAATGACGAAAATAATTATTAAATGTTTGTATAACTTTCAATAACATGAATAAAATTTTTTAAAAAATAAATATATATATAATAATACCTAAAGTTAATAATAATTTTTTTCCCAAAAAACGAAAGCCAAATGTTTCTTAAAAAATATTATCGATTATATATCAAAATCTATCATTGAACATAACAGAGTTTGTTGTCTTTCTATATTTTATAATTGATTTTTTCCATTTATAACCAATAAAAATATGTTAAGCGAGAGCCACAATCTCAATTCACAGAGATGTTTCATTCTATATATTAGCAAAATAACAATAATAAAAAAGTAAAATGTAAATATTCATTCAATGATGAGCTTTAATTTTTTCTTTTGCAGACACAAGTGAATATGACTTTGTTTTTTGTTCAAGTTGATGAATAAGTTTTTCAATTAAAAAGAAAACTATCGCAACTTGCAAGTAATTTAATAAGATTCAAAATCAAGATGATATAAATAATAAAAAACATCATAGAACAAAACAAAAATATAACGAAATAGATTAACGAAGTTACGAAACCAAATGAAAAAACAGAACCAAATTTTGATGTTAAGAGAATCGAAAATTACCAAACTTGGTTTAAAAACAATGAGATTACCAGCTATCAAAAATTCCAAAATTTCAAACCTTAAAATCACTTCAAATATGCGAAACATTGAGCAAGATGTGCATTAAAGCTGAGTAAAATAAAAAATTTAAGAAATTAAAAAATCAATTATATTTTATTGTCTTAGATAAGTGATGGTAATTTTTTAAATAACAAAAAAATAAAAATTTGTAAGATAGTTCAAAATAAAAAGTGCTAACTTTTCAAATTTAAAAACAAAAATAGTAAGAGAAAAAAATATTAAAGGTGCTAATTAAAGTGAGAATATATGATAAAAATAAAAATAAAACAAAAAGAATAAGATAAAAAAAATTTTAAAAGTGTTAATTAAAGTGAGAATATATAATAAAAATAAAAAGGAAAAGATGGCCTAAAGGGAATCGACCCCGGACCATTTGTTAAAACTTGGAAAGGCAACCACCAGGCCAATTCTTACATATAACATCTCGGGGGATAAATATTATATATATACATAAAACAAAAAAAATTAACTATATACTTATAAAATTTTCAAAAATCTTCGGGGGGGCCGTGGCCTCTCTTCGCCCTACAGTAAATCCGCCCCTGCAACTAAGTACATGATTTAAATATATTTCTTCTACACTAGATGTCAAATAAAAGAACCAATGTTCTAAAAAGCGTTAGGCGGTAGGCAAGCGGGCGAGGCCACCGCCTAGCGCCTAGTCGCCTAGGCAGTTTTTCTTTAACCTAAAACATTATAATCATGAAATATTTATGAGTTTTATTGTGAAAAATAATTTTTATGTCTTATATTTTTTCAGTTTTTTTGTATAAAATTATTTTAAAATTTTAATAATATAGTAAAATATATATACTAATATAGTCAATACTCAATAGTTGGGAAGACAACAAGAAGGTTGAACATTGAAGACAAGTTCATGACGGCTTTTCTTTGTTTTCTTCCATTTTTTGTTTTGTTTTGTTTTGTTTTGTTTTGTTTCTTCTCTCTTTTGATTGTGGGTTTCTGGTTTTTTTTCTTCTTTTTAAATTTTCTTTATTATTTAAAAAAATTTAAAGTTTTTTTTATTATATGGATAAACTGCCTAGGCAGTGCCCAGACCGCCTAGGCAGCTGAGGCGCCGCCTAGGCGACCAGTTAATCGGGCGATGCCTTCAGCCATAAATCCAGGCGGCAGGCCGCCGCCCAGCGCCTAGGCGGGGATTTTTAGAACACTGAAAAGAACTAATATTATACTTATCACAATCAATATCTAAATATAGCTAGAAATAAATAATAATTAATAGGTGAAGTTACCAATATATTTTGATGTATTCATTTATATTATTTGAACTCACGTAAAATATAATTTAGTTATTCTATACCTGTCAAATAATTTTAAATAACTAATGCCATGATTCTCCTAATAGATAACTATAACATAATCAATGAAAGGAAACTTTACAATGAATGCATGATTCATGCATCAATTACTCTTAAACTTCTTATTTTATTATCATTAATCACTTCGAGTACATTCGAAGCAAAAATTTTTATTAAAAAAAGGGAAAATTGCAAATTTAGTCCGGTATGTTTGTCACTTTGCATTTTTGGTCCTCTATGTTTTCACATTTCAATTTTAGTCCTGCATGTTTAGATTTTTGGCAATTTCGGTCCTTTTTATTCTAAAATGCTTACGTGGCACTGTACACGTCAGTTCCACATCAGCACTGAATTGGTGCCACGTCAGCGACACGTTGGAAAAAAGACTAAAATTGCCAAAAAAAATAAAGATTATGGACTAAAACTGAAATCTGAAAATATAACGGACTGAAATCGCAAAGTGACAAACATACAGGACCAAAAAAGTAATTTTTCCTTAATAAAATAGTCATGTAATGATTTTCAATTAAATTTCCATGACCAATTTGCTCATAATAAATACTTGAAATTAAATATATCTAGTGAAATAAGGTTTGACGATAAATTAATGAAATAATATATAATAATATAAATCATTTGGAATAGGGAAATATTAACGGTAAAGTATCATTCAGTACCTAAACCCAAACAAATATATATGTTCAGTCCCCCGTCAGAAAAATGTTTGTTTAAACTCTCTGGGCCCACATTTTTTTCTCGGATGAAAATCAGTACAAAACATTAAAAATAAGGTACGAATACATGATATTTCAGTACAAAACATTGAAACTCGGACTACCAGATTTTCAATGTTTTGTACTGGAATATCATATATTCGTACCTTAATTTTAATGTTTTGTACTCATTTTCATCCGAGAAAAAAATGTGGGCCCAGGGAGTTCAAACAAATATTTTTCTGACAAGGAACTGAACATGCATATGTGTTTGGGTTTAGGTACTGAATGCGAATTTACCCTTTTAATTGTAATCCGTTATGATATTGCACTTGCAGGGGGAGGAGGTGGTAACAGTACTCGGACTGCCATAATCGCTTCCGTTTCTGTTGGTGTGGGTCTAATAGTAGCTGTATTAATTGCTACTATCTCGCTGATAAAGAGAGCTAAAAAGAAGCCAAACCCAAAACAAGATCAACTTGATCAGTGTAATTTATTAATTGCAATTTTCAGGATTCAACTAGCTAGCAATTTCGCTAAATCAAATCTCATTCCTTTTTTTTAATTATTTTGAAGCTTCACGCGACATTAACGTAGATGAATCTCTACAATATGATTTTTCCGAAATCAAAGCTGCTACTGATAATTTCTCACTTGCTAGCAAGTTGGGACAAGGTGGATTTGGGGTCATTTATAAGGTAAATTTAAAACCTTTTGCACTGTGTTACAATATTGATAATATTTGTGATATATAATAATGATTTATTAATTGTAATATATATTTATTAGGGAAAACTTTCAAATGGACAAGACATTGCTGTAAAAAGACTATCCTTGGATTCTGGGCAAGGTGACGTGGAATTCAAGAATGAAGTCTTATTAGTAGCCAAGCTGCAACACAAGAATCTTGTAAGACTCTTGGGTTTTTCCATTGAAGGGAAGGAAAGACTTCTCGTCTATGAATTTGTCAAGAATAGAAGCCTCGACAAATTTCTATTCGGTAATAATATATATTTCAATGTCCTTTTCAATTCATTGTAATTATTTCACTATTTGCGTTTTATATATTCTTCATGTATGTACTTGATTATACTGCAGACCCCATCAAACAAAATGATTTGGATTGGAAGAACCGTTACAAGATCATATGGGGGATTTCTAAGGGACTTCTATATTTACACGAAGAATCTCGAATCAAAATAATTCATCGTGATCTTAAGTCTAGCAACATACTTTTGGATGGAGATATGAACCCCAAAATTGCGGACTTTGGCATGGCGAGGTTATTTGATGTTGATGAAACTCAAGCCAACACCAACAAAATTGTGGGAACTTAGTAAGCGTTCTTTCAATAGTAGCCCCAAGTGGCATTGATTGGATTTTGGAATTAATGAGCAACTTGACTTGATCAAATTCTGGTGCTTAGACTATGCTCAACAAGATTTAAGTTGCATATATAATAAGATTTAAATATTACACAAATTTCTAAATTTTTTATTTAGAAATGATCTTCTTCAAAAATCTGCAATGATTTCATTTGATATATGTAGGCTAAATGATTAGGCTTTGTAACTTTTGCTTGCTTCAACTACTAACAACTCGATTATTGTAGTGGATATATGTCACCGGAATATGCAATGCACGGACAATTTTCTGCTAAATCTGATGTATTTAGCTTCTGTGTGCTGGTCCTAGAAATTGTCAGCGGTCAGCAAAATAGAACATTTAAAAATGGAAAGGATATGGAAAATCTCTTAAGTATGGTAAGCAAGATGAATTCATTATGATTGTAAGCTGAAACCTGATAAAAGCCGAAATCTTGTCTAGTTCCCTGATCATATCGGTGATCGACTGGGCGGATTTTTGCTTAATATCCTGTGGTGAATGCTGGTTTTCCATAAAGAGATTATGATTATATATTTCATATTTATTATAGGCATGGAAACAGTGGCGCCAAGGAACAGCAGAGGATATCATTGATCCAGTATTGAGGGTTGGTTCAATTAACCTACATGATATGTTCAGATGCGTTCACATCGGTTTGCTATGCGTGCAAGAAAATCCTAATGATAGACCAACAATGGATTCTGTCGTTGTTATGCTTAGCAGCTCCAAAATATCTCCGCCGGCACCTTTCGAGCCAACATACTCTACGACCCATGGATCTAACTCGAGAATTCCAGACATTCGTGGGTATGGTTCAAGAGGATTTGATTCAAGTGGATCATCAGCCATTAATAGGTTAACTGATCTATATTCTGTGGATTCATTAAAAACCAACATGTCGATGGCTGGTTTTCGTCCAAGGTGATTTCGAAGAATATGGTTGAAGTTCATGGTGTGTGATATCTCTCTTGCTTTACTATATATCATAAGTTGTGAAGGGTAAAATATTTGAATGTTATAGCAATTGATCTAGCTAGCTAGCTTGCTTACGTGCTTAATTAAAAGTTTGTTTGATCAAGTTTATGTTTTGCTCAATAAAGTTGAACGATCTTATTTTGTGATGTCCATGTCTAGTGTAAATACCTGATTCTCTGCTTTATTTTACAATTATTTTTGGAACTGGTCGAAGCTTGAATCTTTTGGTTATTGGGCGGATTTCAGTCCGATTTATATTTAGATGGTATTTTATTTGGGGATCAAGATATTGTTGGGAGTGATTTTTACACTTCAAAAATTTATAATAATGCTCCACTTTATCATTTTTAATGTGTTTTCTTACAAAATTATATCACCTTAATTATTCCGTATTTTTTAAAGACAAATATACCCTTCTTTGTATATGTATGTCTTTGATTCTTTCCAGATGTGTTCACTATTTGTTGGGTTATGGAGCATCTTACCTTTCCTTGTCAAAATTATTTCTTGAGAAGAAATATTGCTATATGCATTTCCTTGTCAAAACTATTTCTTGAGAAGAAATGCAATAATTATACTCGCTGATTTCTTTAATTGTAAAATTTTATTGATACATCCGAAAATTTGCCTGAATTTGTGCATAAATAAAAAAAAGTATAAAAAGAAAATGAAGATTCCTTAAAAAAACAATAGAAGACAAAGAGCAATTTAACATGGTAGATGGGAAAATATTTAAAATTCTAATTAAAATTGCTTGCAAAATTTAAACACAAACAAAATTAATTAGAGTTACGGTAATGTTAATGGCAGTGAATTTACATTTTCTTGGATTTTTGATACAAACAAAAAAAAAATTATTCATTTAGGATTGAAAATTTATATCCCATTAATATAAAGTTTTTTTTTTATTACAAATCTTTGATGCTGAAGCATCTACTGTTGATTAAAAAAATCTACTCTAATATTAACATAAACTTTTCAATTAAAAATTTCAAAAAAATCTCAACTCTAAGATTTAAGTTTCAATCACAAGAAATTATTCAAAAAATACAAAAAAAATACTTGAAATGTAAGAAAATATATCAAATATCAAAATTGGAGTGCAATTATAAATTTTTAGATTATAAATATAATTCTCCTCTTGCTCGAATATGTGATTCTAAATTAAACTTTTTAGTGTTCTAAATAATTTTCACATTAAAGTTTTACACAAAAACTCCTAGCTATAAGACTGTCTTACGAATTTAATTTTATGAGATGATCATCTCCAACCTGACTCATGAAAATATATTATTTTTTATGTTCAAAATGTTACTTTTTATTGATGGTACGAACATAGTCGTCGATCAGTCTCACATAATATCACCTCAAAGTTTTTTTTTCTTTTTCTGTTCCGTCTTCTATAATAATTTTCAAAATGAATAAAATGACGACACGAGAAAGAAAAGGTCTACTAAACGTTTTATTTGTACTTTTTTTAGACGCGGTCATAAGGTCGATGAGTCAATGCTCGTCCACATGTATCACTTTTGGGGGTTTAGTTCAACTTTTGGATTGATGTGGAGAAACATACACATTTTTTCCAAAGAGCATTTATTTTCATTTTAAATTTTGTTACGTGCGTCTACCACACGTTTATGATATGATCGTATAAGTGTATAACATGGTTCGGGGATGTGGTATTTCTGTAATTCTTATGTCAGTATTTTTCGATATCACATTAAATATTTTGTCATGTGACAGTAAATCATAAGCACTACGCCCAATTTGGACTAGAAGCCAAAAAATTAAAATTTTGCACTAAAATTATACTTTAAATATTTAATTAGTGTACCACACGCCATGCGTGTGTCATACAACAAATGAATTCTCCGCCACTGGTCGCACGAGAGTCGTTATGAGTTGCAATCGATTTATAATATGAAAAAAAGTCACTCACTAATTAATAATATTTTTATTAATCATAATAAAAGTTGGAAAAACTGCAATTTTGGTCCTTTATGTTTGTCACTTTGCGATTTTGGTGTTCTATGTTTTCATATTTCAGTTTTAGTCATGTATGTTTTGATTTTTGGCAATTTCAGTCTTTTTTATTCGAAAATGCTTACGTGACACTATACACATCAGATCCGCATCAGCACTGCATTGGTGCCACATCAGCGCCACATCAGAAAAAGGACTAAAATTGCCAAAAAAATAAAGATAGCGGACTAAAACTGAAATCTGAGAATATAGAGGACCAAAATCGCAAAGTGGCAAACATACAGGATTAAAAAAGTAATTTTTTCATAAAAGTTTAACCGATAATTTTAGCAAATTAATTAGGGTAAATATTTTTTACTTTTTAGCATATTCTATTATGTACAATGAAAGTTCACGTTATCTTTAGAATTAATTACAAAATTATTTCAAATGCACTGGATAGTTTTATTCAAATATAACATATAACCATGTGTAATTTTCATGGTATATATAACAATTTTTCTGAGACAAGAGGCGTGTCAATTAAATACTTACAAAATATTTATGAACTTCAGCAGCCTCTCCTAATAATTATTATAGAGTTGAAGGAGGCAAGCAAATTTTAGAGAGCTATGATTTCACAGACTATGTAGTGACCCTGCATGGTATCACCTACTAACTGGCAACTAATAGCATGCATTAAACTTAATACAGCAAAATAACATAACAGAGTAAAACGTGCGGAAACATAACCATAATTTACATATCAGCTTAGTAATAAAATCCAGGCTTAAATCTGTAGTGATACAACCATATCGAAATTCTTAAAAGTAAACATTATACAGCTATATCGAATCCTGCTGCATAAAAAAAACTCCTCAAGGCTCCTGCTCCCTAGTCCTGCCTTGAACTACCAGCTCCGTCCATCCTACGACCTGCCCCAGGGAATAGGGTGTCCAAGATAACAACTAGGACGTGAGCGCTAACGCCCAGTAAATAGACATGAGTAAACATACGTATATAATGCATGCAACATGATGACTGGTAAAGGGTCATCCGAAAAGTCATGCTCAGTACCGGCGCCACATGAGTGCTGCCACCGCACGGATCAACCTCTGGGTACAACCACACTCGTCTAGTACACCAGAGTAGACAGACATAAATGCTCCCGCCGTCGCGGTACCCTCAGTGATAGACTATCGAGTATAGAGCTGAGCGGCTCTATAGTCAGGTATAACAAGGTATAGGCTCAACGTGTATATGCACATGACATATGAATATGAAAAACGGTAAATCATATATCATGCCACATAATAATGCCAAATAAATGCAACATATAAACATGTATACTCGCTGGCAATCTCAGTCAATGTGTACGTACTTAACACCGAAGTCTGAATAAGCTGGAAAAAGACAACCCCTACCTGTCCTAGGTCTCCCGACCTGACCTGGTCTCAAGCTTGACCCGAACTGGTCTCTTGGTCCGACCCCGAGCTCTTCCTTCCCGAGCTATTCCTTCCCGAGCTATTCCTTCCCGAATTCCCGAGCTACTCTTTCTCGTGCTAAGATATGAAGTGAGATGGAAGTGATGTGTAAAATAACTGAATCCCCAGCTCCTATTTATAGACAAATATTTGGGGTGATCGGGATTCTTGAGCTGACGTCGAGACGTCCGAGCTCCTATAAGCACGCCACGTATCAGATGCTTGAGCTGAGTCACTACCATTATTGACAGCTCATGCTTAGGCGCCAACTGTCATTCATGCAAGCGTCCACACACCTGCCTGCCTGTCCTGGAGGGTTTGGGCTTCCCTAATAGCAGTTCGGGATTCCCTAGCAGCAGGTCGGGATTCCTTAATAGCAGGTCGGGATTCCCTAGCAGCTTTTCAAACTTCCTTAGTAACGAAATTCCCTAACAGACTAACAGCAGAATTCCCTAGCCGTAGAATCCCTAGCTGTATAATTCCTAGCTGCTCATGTTTCCCTAGCTGCTCATATTCCTTAGCTGCTCATGTTTCCCTAGCTGCTCATATTCCCTAGCTGCTCATCAGTTCAGCAGTTTAGACTAGACCCTTAATCATGATTATCATATTATTATCTTAAAATGAATTCTGGGTTACTACATTCTCCCCACCTTTAGATATTTCGTCCGCGAAATAAAATCTAAAGACAAATTAAGATAACAATATGAAACAGAAAACCATGTTTTATTACAACAACGGTAATTACATCTTTACATGGTACTTAAAAGTACAAAGCAAACAACTCAGGATATTCTGCTCGCATATAGCTCTCGGTTTCCCAAGTTGCTTCCTCAACGCCTCGGCGTTGCCACTGTACCATCACAAGTGGTATAGTCTTGTTTCAAAGAACTTTCTCCTTCCTGTTTAGAATACGGAGTGGTCGTTCAACATACGACAGATCTGGCTCTAGCTGAACTTCAGAAGACTGAATCACATGTGATTCATCAGCTATGTACTGTCAAAGTAACGACACATGAAAAACATTATGTATACTGGAAAGAGATGGCGGTAACGCCAAACGATAAGCAACATCTCCGATCTTCTCCAGTATCTGGAAAGGTCCAATGAAACGAGGTGACAACTTGCCTTTCACACCGAATCTCATCACCTTCCTGAAAGGTGATACTCGCAAGAACACATATTCACCAGGTTCAAACTGCAATGGCCTGCGATGAATATTAGCATAACTGGCTTGTCTATCTTGAGCAGTTTTGATTCTCCGCTTGATCAAATCTACCTTGTCTACAATCTGCTGCACCAACTCAGGACCCTCGACTTGTCGTTCTCCTACTTCATTCCAAAATAACGGAGTACGACACCGTTGACCATACAATGCCTCGAAAGATGCCATATCAATACTACGATGATAACTATTATTGTAAGCAAATTCGATCAAGGTAACTGATCCTGCCAAGATAAACCAAAGTCCATGACAGAAGAACGTAGCATATCCTCCAACGTACGAATCGTCCGTTCTGACTGCCCGTCAGTCTCCGGATGATATGCAGTACTTAAACTCAGAGTGGTACCCAACGCCTGCTGAAAACTACCCCAGAAACGTGAGGTAAATCGTGGGTCTCTATCACTGACTATGCTCACTGGAATTCCATGCAATCGTACTATCTCCTGGACATATAAGCGTGCCATGCGATCATAAGAATACTCCTGGTTGTAAGGAATGAAATGTGCTGATTTTGTCATACGGTCAACAACGACCCAGATAGCATCACACTGACGTGACGTCATAGGCAAGTGGGTGACAAAATCCATAGTTACGTGCTCCCACTTCCATTCGGGAATCTCAAGATTCTGCAGTAATCCACCTGATCGTCGGTGTTCAGCCTTGACCTGTTGACAAACCAAACATCTTGAAACAAATTGATATACACTTCGCTTCATCCCTTTCCACCAGAATCTAGTTCGCAAGTCCTTATTCATTTTCATACTTCCAGGATGAACAGATAATCGACTCCTGTGAGCTTGAGAAAGAATATCATTCCTGAGCTCCGCAACATTAGGTACAACCACTCGATTAGATAGGCACAATAAACCATCTGCCTGAAAATGGAATCCAGATGTATTAACTCCATTGGCCATACGTGCCAAACGCTGAGTCTTAACATCAGATATATGAGCATCTCTGATCCGAGAATACAATGCTGGCTCAGATAGAATAGTATACAAACGAATCCCATTCCTCCCTTTCTTGTGCTTGAGCGTAAAACTCAATGAACAGCACTCTTGAATCATATGAGATATTTCATTAGTCTGAAGTGCAGAAAGTTTCACCTGCCGACTCAAGGCATCAGCAGTAAGATTGGCAGAACCTGGATGATATTTGATTTCACAATCATAATCCTTCAGAAGATCCATCCAGCGTCTCTGTCGCATATTCAACTCTGCCTGAGTGAATAAATACTTCAAACTCTTGTGATCCGTAAATATCTCAAATTTCTCACCATAAAGATAATGCCTCCAAATCTTGAGCGCAAATACAATGGCGGCCAACTCGAGATCATGCACTGGATAGTTAGTCTCATGCGTCTTCAACTGTCGAGAAGCATAGGCAATAACATGTCTATGCTGTGTCACAACACATCCTAACCCCTGACCAGAGGCATCGGCATAGACAACATAACCTCCTGATCCAGAAGGTAGAGCTAGCACAGGTGCAGTAGTAAGACGTCTACGCAGCTCGTGAAATGACTCCTCACAATCCGAGGACCATATGAAGGCAACATATTTCCGTGTAAGCTGTGTCAAAGGTCTGGCCAACTGTGCAAAATTCTCGATGAACCGACGGTAATATCCCGCTAGACCCAAGAAACTACGAATCTCAGCAACCGTCGTCGAACAAGACCAGTTCAGCACTGCCTCTATCTTACTAGGATCAACAGATATTCCTTCACTAGAAATCACATGACCGAGAAACACTACCCGATCAAGCCAAAATTCACACTTGCTCAATTTTGCATACAGCTGCTTATCTCGTAACGTCTGTAAAATAATCCTCAAATGCTGTGCATGCTCATCCTTGTCATGAGAATAGACAAGAATATCATCAATGAAGACGATGACAAATCTATCCAGATATTCTTGAAATACCTGATTCATCAGATTCATAAAGACTGCCGGTGCATTCGTCAAACCGAATGGCATCACCAGAAATTCATAATGTCCGTATCTGGTCCTAAAAGCAGTCATAGAAATATCTGAGTCTCGTACCCGCATCTGGTGGTATCCCGATCTCAGATCTATCTTAGAATAGATAGAAGTACCTTGTAGTTGATCGAACAGATCATCAATCCACGGCAAAGAATACTTATTCTTGATGGTGACACGATTCAACTGCCTGTAATCAATACACAGTCGCATCGATCCATCCTTCTTCTTGACAAATAACACAGGTGCTCCCCACGGAGAAACACTCGAACGAATATATCCCTTATCAAGCAGATCCTGTAACTGCTGTTTCAATTCCCTCATTTATGACGGTGCCAGACGATAAGGTGCTCGGGATATAGGTGTAGTTCCTGGTACTAGATCAATACCAAATTCAACCTCTCGAACCGGAGGAAAACCAGGAATCTCATCAGGGAATACGTCAGGAAACTCGCTGACAACCGGTAGCTGATCAATACCCGAACTACTCGCAGACATATCAAATACATAGATGAGGTAGCCCTCCCCACCTGACTCCAAGACATGACATGCCTTCAGAGCCGAAACAAGTGGCATCGGAGGTCGCGCACTCTCACCATAAAAGTACCAACTATCACCCTCAACAGGATGAAACTGTACCAGACGCTGATAACAATCCACAGTAGCGTGATACAAAGTCAGCATATCTATTCCCAAAATACAGTCAAAATCTGGCATCGCTAATATCATCAAATTAGCCGCTAACACATTACCCTCAAACTCCAGAAGGCAACCCATCACTAGACGCTTAGTTACTATCTCTTGCTCCAACGGAGTAGATACAACTAAATCCATATCTAATGATACATAAGGTAATCTATGTCTCTTAACAAAGCGACTAGAAATAAAGAAATGCGATGCTCTAGTATCAATTAATACAAGTACAGGAATACCACATAACAGAAAGGTACATGCCAACATGCGATCGCTTCCCTCAGTAGCCTGCTCCTGAGACAGAGCAAACACCTGCCCTTGAGTCTGGGGACGATAACCAGAAGAACTCTTTGGTGCTGGCTGCTGACGTGGAACAATAGAAGCCTGAGATCCAACCTGTGATCCCGATCCACTAGCAGAACCCATGCGCTGAGGACAATCTCTCCGCAGATGTCCCTACTGCCCACAAATATAACAAGCCCCAGTAGCCCTCCGACATGAAGCAGCAGGATGCTTCCCTCCACAATGGCTACAAAATTCGTCCTTCTTCTTCTTCTTCCCAAAACGGAACATACCTCGTGAACCACGAGATCCAGATGAAGTAGGAGTAGAAGAAGACGTAGGTCCAGATTGCACAACAGATTGAGCTCGAGGCTCAAAAGATCCACTAGGCTGTGCTGGCATCATCAACTGTGCTCGCCTGTTGCTAGTTTCCACAAGACGGCAACGGTTCACCAAAGTCTCAAAAGATACCGGGTCATCACAGACGACAACCTGAGAGTAGATATCTTGGTTCAAACCTTGTAGAAAGATATCATACTTCGACGCATCACTCTTATTGATATGAGGACTGAAAGGTAGCAGATCAAGAAATCGTTGCTGATATTGATCAATAGTCATTGATCCTTGCCTCAGAGTAAGCAACTTCATAGATCGTGCTTGGCGAACAGCCGGAGGAAAATACATTTTCTGGAACTGCTCACAAAAATCTCCCCAAGTCACCTGTCCTTTCTCAGTACGTGTCTGAGCAGCTTTGGCATCCCACCAAAAACGTGCTCGATCCTCTAGAACGAATTCTAGAACTTCCAGCTTCTGATCCTCAGTACAATCGAAAGCACGAAAAGTACTCTCGAGTTTAGACATCCAACTCCTCGCCTGTTCAGGATTCTCGCCTCCCACCAAGGGTTTTGGTCCTACCTGAATGAACTTATTAATAGTATAGCGACGTCTACCCTCATGAGAACGATGTCGATCATCCTGATGATGATGGCGACGATGATGATGACCACCTCCCTGGCCAACACTACCGTGACTCTCGTCAGCTATATCCTGAAAAGAATTGCACATTAAAATCCCAATGCGCAAGAATTACTAGACTAAATCCCAAGTACTAATCCTAAATTCTATGCATGCTCTGATACCAAAAATGTAGTGACCCTGCATGGTATCACCTACTAACTGGCAACTAATAGCATGCATTAAACTTAATACAGCAAAAGAACTTAACAGAGTAAAACGTGCGGAAACATAACCATAATTTACATATCAGCTTAGTAATAAAATCCAGGCTTAAATCTGTAGTGATATAACCATATCAAAATTCTTAAAAGTAAACATTATACAGCTATATCAAATCCTGCTGCATAAAAAAAACTCCTCAAGGCTCCTGCACCCTAGTCCTGCCTTGAACTACCAGTTTCGTCCATCCTGCGACCTGCCCCAGGGAATAGGGTGTCCAAGATAACAACTAGGACGTGAGCGCTAACGCCCAGTACATAGACATGAGTAAACATATGTATATAATGCATGCAACATGATGACTGGAAAAGGGTCATCCGAAAAGTCATGCTCAGTACCGGCGCCACATGAGTGCTGCCACCGCACGGATCAACCTCTGGGTGCAACCACACTCGTCTAGTACACCAGAGTAGACAGACATAAATGCCCCCGCCGTGGCATTACCCTCAGTGATAGACTATCGAGTATAGAGATGAGCGGCTCTATAGTCAGGTATAACAAGGTATAGGCTCAACGTGTATATGCACATGACATATGAATATGAAAAATGGTAAATCATATATCATGTCATATAATAATGCCAAATAAATGCAACATATAAACATGTATACTCGCTGGCAATCTCAGTCAATGTGTACGTACTTAACACCGAAGTCTGAATAAGCTGGAAAAAGACAACCCCTAGTTGTCCTAGGTCAACTCCCGAGCTGACCTGGTCTCAAGCTTGACCCAAACTGGTCTCTTGGTCCGACCCCGAGCTCTTCCTTCCCGAGCTATTCCTTCCCGAATTCCCGAGATACTCTTTCCCGAGCTAAGATATGAAGTGAGATGGAAGTGATGTCTAAAATAACTGAATCCCTAGCTCCTATTTATAGACAAATATTTGGGGTGATCGGGATTCTTGAACTGACGTCGAGACGTCCGAGCTCCTATAAGCACGCCACGTATCAGATGCTTGAGCTGAGTCACTACCATTATTGACAGCTCATGCTTAGGCGCCAACTGTCATTCATGCAAGCGTCCACACACCTGCCTGCCTGTCCTGGAGGGTTCGGGCTTCCCTAATAGCAGTTCGGGATTCCCTAGAAGCAGGTCAGGATTCCTTAATAGCAGGTCGGGATTCCCTAGCAGCTTTTCAAACTTCCTTAGTAACGAAATTCCCTAACAGACTAACAGCAGAATTCCCTAGCCGTAGAATCCCTAGCTGTATAATCCCTAGCTGCTCATGTTTCCCTAGCTGCTCATATTCCCTAGCTGCTCATGTTTCCCTAGCTGCTCATATTCCCTAGCTGCTCATGTTTCCCTAGCTGCTCATATTCCCTAGCTGCTCATCAGTTCAGCAGTTTAGACTAGACCCTTAATCATGATTATCATATTATTATCTTAAAATGAAATCTGGGTTACTACAGACTAGATGGCCGCTCTTGTTAAGAAGCGAATTTGAGATCTCTAATCTCCTCAAGAATGAAGATGGAAAGCAGAGAAGAAGAAGATTTCAGAGAGAGATATTGGTCATGTTTCTTATTGAATGCCCACAATTACAAGTCTTTTTCTATTTATACAGTCAAGCAATTAAATTTTGCTATAACCGTCTACCAACTACTCTAACAAACTAACTATTATAACAATCTCGTATCATTACATTCTCCCTTAGAAACACCTTGTCCTCAAGGTGGAAGTCGGAGTATATGCTTAGTCACAAGCTTCTGTCAATGATAAGTCATTGAACCAATATTTGAGTGATGCATATATGTCCTTTGGATTCTCTTCTCTTATGTCGGTACTCCTTGTCTTATTATTACCCACCCCATGAAAAAACACCTTGCCCTCAAGGGGGAACTGATCAAAAAGTCGTTGACTGCCGCCAAGAATCGATATCTTCCTTCCTTCTTTTTTTTTCATCTTACGACCACTGTATCTTCTAATTAAGTCGACTGTGAAGTGAACACTACTTCTATATGAAATTATCATTTTAATTGATTGAATTCTATGTATCCTTGAGTTCTGCTCTTGAATATGGGTATTTCTGAATCGATGAGCAGACCTTGTTCTATGAAATTCAAAAATAAAATCTGTCTTCACCAGCCACGTTACACCCTCCAATTTACCTTTTTTACCTGCTTCTGCAACTCTGACGTGATTCATGGCAAGCAAAATCGCAGCACTTCCTTCATCTTGCGGCCACTCCTGTGCAGCAACTTCCATTGTCACACTTTGCACCATGGATGACTTTTTCCCGCTGGTTGAATTTTTTCCAAAATCAATATATAGAAACAACATCATATATATGGAGGATAAAGTCCCGAGTTATCGCCAATTGAATGAATGTCGTCGAAGTCGAGTACCTTCACCACATCTCGAAACTCAATCTGACTCAGGATCTTCTGATGAGAATTAGTACCAAAAAAACAGTAGGATTCCCGCATGATTTCAGTACAACCCTATCCTTGTCAATCGTGCCCATTTCTCTTGGTGACTGAATTTTTGCAGGGATTGTAGGGGACGGTGGTGGAAGAGCAGAAAAGGGGAGGTTTCTCGGCTGCTTAACATCAATAAACTTGTTGGGCAATTCATCAAGCATATGGTGGAACTCTATTGATGAACCAGGTTGCATCACTTCACTTAATATACCAAAAGAATCCACATTGTCTGATACATCAAATTGCTTTTATAAAGCCAACAAAAAGCCATTTCAACAAAGGAAGAACTGAATTTTATGCATCTCTTCATACCAAACTAGTGCATCACCATCCAAATAAAAAAACAGCAATCATTAGGCGTTGTGGATTCGGAGTGTTATAAAAATCAAAATACCGTTGAATGGATGAAATCCATGCCCTAGAAATCTCGTCGGAGAATCGCGGTGCCACCAACCACATCGATTTGGGATGATTTGAAGAATCTGAATAGGAGTGATTCCACGGTGGGTGGGAATGAGGGCTGGCATACGCAGAAGATTGAATCGCCACTGGTTGCCGTGGTGGCCAGTGAGTAAATTGCTCAACCGGGATTTTCGATTTCTGTAACCCAATTTTGTAGTCCATCTTTGAAGTAGTGACCGATTCAATGCTCCTATGATGTTTTTGGATCAATAATTTGGAATTTTCATGTAGGATTGTGAGTTTGGATAGAATTTCATCTAATGTTGCACCCTCATCCATGATAATTCGCTCACGATTTTCACGGGAATGCAGCAACAATCTCAGAAGTATGAGATGAAAAGCCACGAGAGCACCAAATGTTAAGAAGAGAATTTGAGATCGCTAATCTCCTCAAGAATGAAGATTGAAAGCAGAGAAGAAGATATCAGGGAGAGATATTGGTCATGTTTCTTATTGAATGCCCACAATTACAAGTCTTTTTCTATTATACAATCAAGCAGTTAACTTTTGCTATAATTGTCTACCAACTACTCTAACAAACTAACTATTATAACAATCTAGTATCAGCTTGCCTCCATTTTCTTAACTCTTGCAAATCTTTTGGCCTCCGCCGCAGCACAATATAACTGCATAAACAACGGCAATTACACCAATTATAGCACGTACAAGGCTAATATGGAAACACTCTTCTCCTCCCTCCCTACAAACATCGATATCAATGGATTCTACAACGCCTCCCCGGATACAGTCTATGCAGAGGGGACATACAGCCAGAAGAATGCCATAGCTGTATCCAAAATGCGACTGCGGAATTAGTAAAATCGTGTCCAAATTACAAGCAAGCCGTCCGAGGAATGAACTCTACTTGGTGCGGTACTCTAATGAATCTATGTTCGGGATGTTGAATACGTTTTCGGCAGAGTACTGGTGGAGTGAAACGAATGCCTCGAGTTCTGGAAAGTTTTTGGCGAGCCTACTGGACGATCTTCACAGGCAAGCTGCTAATGGTGGTTCTCTGAGGAAAGTGGCTACTGGGAATAGAAGCTCTGTAAATTTTCTGATTATTTTCTCCTAGCTTGGTTAATTCAGTGTACCCCTGATTTGTCTCCGAATAATTGCACTAGTTGTTTAATTGTGGCTGCTTTGAATATTCCAACATATTGCAACAATTGCATAAGGTGTAGAGTACTGTGGCCTAGCTGCAATCTTCGTTATAAGATATGCCCTTTTACAATGAAACCAGGCTTCATGAATTATACAGGCGCTTGCAACGCTGCCAACGCCGCCACTGCGCCCGCCACAGATGCCACCACCAGGTTTAGCTGGCAACTCCAGGTAAGAGATGATATTATGTACTCTTGGGCCTTTATAGTACTAAATCAAGATTCTAGCTAGAATCATATTGATAATTTCTCTGTTTACTTCGATCTTTGATCTTTTGATCTATCGTTTCTACTAAGCACGTCAAGATGAATTACATATATATTTCTTCAGATTTAAAATTGTACATAAAAAACATGATTTGTGCAATGGATTGGCGAAAAGTTATGGTCTGATGTTTACTGAAAATGAAACGTAATCAAGAGTACGTATACAAGAAACAATTAACATATATTAAAAACTTCAATTATTTTGGAATAGGAAAATAATTCAAATCCGTGATGATATTTTGCAGGGAAAAAGATTCTGACAATCGAATTGTGATCTTCGTTTCTGTTTCTGCTGGTTTGGGTCTAATAGCATCTGTATTTGCTAGTATCCTGCTGATAAAGAGACATAAAAAGAATCCAACAGATGAACTTGATCATCAGCGTAAGTTATTATCGCATCTTTTGACCAACAAAATTTTCGGGCTTTAGCAGCAATTTCACTAAAACTTCCTCTTTTAATTTGAAGCTGAACGTGACATTAACGTAGCTGAATCTCTACAATATGATTTTTCCATAATCAAAGCTTCTACTGATGATTTCTCATTTGCTAGAAAGTTGGGGCTAGGTGGATTTGGTGTCATTTATAAGGTAACTCAGTATATTGGTTCCATTTAAAACGTTTTGTATTGTGTTACATATATAGATATATGAAATATTTGTGATAACATAGATAGGGAGTAGCTAGGGACTGATTAATGGTAATACTTGATAGGGGAAACTTTTGAATGGACTAGACATCGCTGTAAAAAGATTATCCTTGGATTCTGGGCAAGGTGACATGGAATTTAAAAATGAAGTCTTTTTAGCGTCCAAGCTACAACACAAGAATCTCGTCAGACTCTTGGGTTTTTCCATGGAAGGCAAGAAAAGGCTTCTCGTCTATGAACTCGTCAAGAATAGAAGCCTTGACAAATTTCTATTCCGTAATAATATTTCAATGTCCTTTTTACTTCAGTTCATGGTAATTATTGTTTGTGGCTATACATATAGCTCAAGAAATTTATGCATGTACTTGAGTATACAGACCCTATCGTCAAGATCATATGGGTGATTTCCAAGGGACTTCTATATCTGCACGAAAAATCCCGACTTAAAATAATTCATCGTGATCTCAAAGCTAGCAATATACTTTTAGATGAAGATATGAACCCCAAGATTGCAGACTTTGGCATGGCAAGGTTATTTGCTGTGGATGAAACTCAATCCAATACTAACAAAATTGTGGGAACTAGGTAAGCTTTCTATTTCAGTAGCCGTGGAAATAGCCAACCCCAACTGGCATTGAATGGATTTTGGAATCAGCAACTTGTCTTGATTCATGAAATGTGGAGCTTAGACTACTACACGTTCTATAAATTATCACAAGTTAATGTCCTTGGGGAATTTTTTTTTACCTATTAAAAATTACATCAATTTTTTGATTTAGAAATTATCTCCTTCCCAATCCCGAACATTAATGATTTAATTTACTTTATGGAGGCTCCATGATTATGCTTTGTAACTTTTTCCTTGCTTCAACTACTAATTAACATAATATAATTTTTTGAAACAGCAGTTACCTGAATTAACTTTAAGAAGACTTGAAATCTAAAAGTAATTAATATAATATAATTTTTTGAAAAAAAAATATTATTTTTAAAACCCAAATCCTATGAAATCCCACAAAATTCAACCAATTTCATAAGAATTTCATTCAGTTAAATGAAATCTCATCAAATATCAATCCCGTTTCGAAATCTCATTTTACCAAACACCAAAAAAGTATTTGTAATTTCAAATCCCACCAAATCCCATAAAAATCCTTGATAAGTCATAAAGATTGACTAATTAATATATAATTTTCAAATTAATTAAGATCTCGGAATTCCGAGAAAGAAACTAGAAAAGGAGCACCACATGAAAAGACATATTTATTACGGAAACATTGCGTGAAGACTCGGTTGTCTTCGTAGACTTGTAACAATATTTGCTTCGATTTGGTTAAATCGGTTTTAGTATAAATTTGATTCAGTTTTCTTAACTTCGAAACAAAATTTGGTTAATTCAATTCAATTGTTAATCAAATTAACTAAATGCTCACTTCTACTTGGCGATCATCATTAAAGGACCCGAAGATGGAGTCCAAACACATGCATGTTATTAAATTAAATCAATTTAAAATAAGTGAATGTTTTTTTTTTGCAAATAAAGATCATAAACTTGTATGATTCATTCTAAATGTATTTTTAGAGTACAAATACAATTTGGGAAAATTGCTTTTTTGGTCCTGTATGTTTGTCACTTTGCGATTTCAGTCTTTTATATTTTAAGATTTCAGTTTTAGTCCGCTAACTTTATTTTTTTGGCAATTTTAGTCCTTTTTCAGACATGGAGCTGATGTGCCACCAATTCAGTACTGATGTGGAGCTGACATGTACAGTGCCACGTAAGAATTTTTGAATAAAAAGGACCAAAATTGCCAAAAATCAGAACATGCAGGACTAAAACTGAAATGTGAAAACATATAGAACCAAAATCGCAAAGTGACAAACATATAGGACTAAATTTGCAATTTTTCCATACAATTTTGATCTAAATTACTCCATTTGTGCTGGCTTACTCCTGTCCTTCTCCTTAAGCCAAGTTGCCCAAGTCTTCGTCTCGAGTCAACCCTGAAATATAACAGTTTTTGTGATGAAATTGGTTAATAGCTAAGTGAATATATAAATTATATGATTCAATTCAAAGTATGAGAAAAAACCACAATTTTATAATGTTCAAGAAAGTACTCTTCCACCAAACAGAGTAGTCTCTTAATCATTATGATTTTCAAACTATTGTCTGCCATTTTCTTCCTTGTCACAAACCTTGAAACTACTGCAGATAAATTTTGATTCGACAAAGGTAATTACACAAGCAATAGCGTATACAAGTCCAATCTTGAAGCCCCCCCTTCTCTATCTTCAAGTGTAGATGATAATGGTTTCTACAATGCCTCCATGGGGAATGACCCCGATGCAGTCTATGCCAATGTGCTATGTAGAGGGGACATCCAACTTGATGCTTGTCGAAGCTGTATCGACAATGCCACCGTCGAGATAGTAAAATCGTGTCCAAATTACAAACATGCCGTCCAGTACGATGAACTCTGCATGTTGCGGTATTCTAGTGAATCCATGTTTAGGATACTGATGCCATCTGATACACAGGTGGCCGGGTGGAGTCTACAGAATATCTCCAGTCTGGAAAAGTTTATGGCGGGTTTTGACATTTTAGTAAACGATCTTCGTTCGCAGGCGTCAAATGGTGGTTCCCTGCGCAAGGTGGCGGCTGGGAATACAACTGCTGAAAAATTTCAGAATATTTTTTCACTGGTTCAATGTACCCCAGATTTGTCTTTGGCAGATTGCAGCAGTTGTTTGGTCGCGTCTATTAGGAACATTCCAACATATTGTGACAGGAGGAGAGGGTGTCGAATACAACAACCCAACTGCATTCTTCGTTATGAAGATGTTCCCTTTTACAACGAAGCCAGGCTTCAACAATTACAGACGACACTTAATGGAACAGTACCCCCCTCGACCTCGAGTACTCCACCAGGTAACTAATGATATATATATATATATATATATATATATATATATATATATATATATATATATATAGGTAGTAAAGCCCTTCTAAGCTTTACTCCCAAACACTATGAGAGTATGAACTATATATATATGGTTCGAACGTCCTTGTAATAGTAAATTGATATTCTTTTTTTGTCATGTTTATAGCTTATATTTGGTTTGGCCTAATTCTTTCATAGTTAAAAGTGCATATACGTACATTCAGAAATACAATTGAAATCCATTGCTAACTTACAGGAAAAAAGGACGCTAGTAAAACTCGAACCATCGTCATCATTGTTGTTTCAGTTAT
The DNA here is from genome assembly GCF_033568475.1 of Henckelia pumila. Lineage (NCBI taxonomy): Eukaryota > Viridiplantae > Streptophyta > Magnoliopsida > Lamiales > Gesneriaceae > Henckelia > Henckelia pumila. Next base: position 54,986,432 of record NC_133121.1, read on the forward strand.
TGTGTCTCTAATACTAGCTGTAGGTGCTGGATTCCTGTTGACAAAGAAGAAGCCAACAGAAAATCTTGAATAATATTGTAAGTTTTTTCCTCATCTTTCTCCAAACTTAACCTTCAAGCTTTGGTAGCAATTCCGCTGAAATATCGCTTTCTGAATTTGAAGCTGCTCAAGGGATTAATATATTTGAATCTCTGCAATATGATTTTTGCGAAATCAAAGCTGCAACTGATGATTTCTCAGATGCTAACAAGCTAGGACAAGGTGGATTTGGTGCCATTTACAAGGTAATTATCAAACATTATATATATAGATTCCATAAAACATGTTGTAGTATATATCTATTGCCTTATCCATATAATACACACACACATATATATATACAATTGGTTTTTGAATATGTTAGTATATTTGGTAATATATAGAGAATACTTTCGAATGGACTTGAAACCGGTGTAAAAAGGTTGTCCATGGATTCAAAACAAGGTGATGTAGAATTCAAGAATGAAGTCTTACTAGTGGCCAAGCTACAACATCGTAATCTTGTGAGACTCTTGGGTTTCTGCATTCTAGGCAAAGAGAGGCTTCTCATATATGAATTCATTAAGAATTTAAGCCTCGACAAATTCATATTTGGTGATATTCTAATGTTATTTCCATCTAAATTCCAATGACAATGATACGAGATTGTTATAATAGTTAGTTTGTTAAGAGTAGTTGGTAGATGGTTATAGCAAAAGTTAACTGCTTGATTGTATAAATAGAAAAAGACTTGTAATTGTGGGCATTCAATAAGAAACATGGCCAATATCTCTCCCTAAATTCTTCTTCTTCTCTGTTCTCAATCTTCATTCTTGAGGAGATTAGCGATCTCGAATTCGCTTCCTAACATTTGGTGCTCTCGTTTCTTTTCATCTCATATTTCTGAGATTGTTGCTGCATTCCGGTGAAAATCGTGAGCAAATTATCATGGATGAGGGTACAACATTAGATGCAATTCTATCCAAACTCACTGTTATACATGAAAATTCCAAATTATTGATCGAAAAACATCATAGGAGCATTGAATCGGTCACGACTTCGAAGATGGACTACAAAATTGGGTTACAGAAATCGAAAATCCCAGTTGAGAAGTTTTCCTCATCGGCCACCCCAGCAACCCGTGGCGATTCAATCTTCTGCGCATGCCAGCCCTCATTCCCACCCACCGTGGAATCACTCTTATTTAGATTCTTCAAATCATCCCAAATCGATGTGGTTAGTGGCACCGCGATTCTCTGGCGAGAATTCAAGGGCTTGGATTTCATCCATTCAACGGTATTTTGAATTTTATAACACTCCGGATCCACAACGCCTAATAACTGCTGCTTTTTATTTGGATGGTGATGCATTAGTTTGGTATGAAGAGATGCATAAAATTCAGTTCTTCCTTTGTTGGAAAGGCTTTTTGTTGGCTTTAGAAAAACAATTTGGTGTATCGGACAATGTGAATTCTTTTGGTATATTAAGTGAAGTGATGCAACCTGATTCATCAATAGAGTTCCACCATATGTTTGATGAATTGCCCAACAAGATTATTGATGTTAAGGGGCCGAGGAACCTCCCCTTTTCTTCTCTTCCACCAGTGTTCCCTACAATTCCTTCGAAAATTCAGTCAACAAGAGAAGTGAGCACGATTGACAAGGATAGGGTTGCACTGAAATCATGCGAGGATCCTACTGTTTTTTTTGGTACTAATTCTCATCAGAAGATCCTGGGTCAGATTGAGTTTCGAGATATGGTGAAGGTACTTGACTACGATGATATTCATTCAATTGGCGATAACTCGGCATGTTATCCTACATATGATGTTGTTTCTATTGATTCTGGAAAAAAATCAACCAGCGGGGAGAAGTCATCCATGGTGCAAAGCGTGACAATGAAATTTGCTGCACAGGAGCGGCCGCAAGATGAAAGGAGTGCTGCGATTTGGCTTGCCGTGAATCACGTCGGAGTTGCAAAAGCAGGTAAAAAAGGTAAATTGGAGGGTGTAACGTGGCTGGTGAAGACATATCCTATTTTTGAACTTCATGGAACAATGTCTGCTCATCGATTCAGAAATGCCCATATTCAAGAGCAAAACTCAAGGATACATAGAATTCAATCAATTAAAATGATAATTTCATATAGAAGCAGTGTTCACTTCACAGTCGAGTTAATTAGAAGATACAGTGGTCGTAATATGGAAAAAAAAAAAGAAGAAAAGGGAAGATATCGATTCTTGGCTACAGTCAATGCCTTTTTTATCGGTTCCCCCTTGAGGGCAAGGTGTTTCTTCATGGGGTGGGTAATGATACGACAAGGAGTACCGGCATAAGAGAAGAGAAGCCAAAGGACACATGCATCACTCAAATATTGGTTCAATGACTTATCATTGACAGAAACTTTTTGGGATGAGCTTGCGACTATTGGATCACATACTCCGACTTCCACCTTGAGGACAAGGTGTTTTTGAGGGAGAATGTAATGATACGAGATTGTTATAATAGTTAGTTTGTTAAGAGTAGTTGGTAGACGGTTATAGCAAAAGTTAACTGCTTGATTGTATAAATAGAAAAAGACTTGTAATTGTGGGCATTCAATAAGAAACATGGCCAATATCTCTCCCTAAATTCTTCTTCTTCTCTGTTCTCAATCTTCATTCTTGAGGAGATTAGCGATCTCGAATTCGCTTCCTAACATTTGTTTTCCACATTGAAATGTTAAACTAATAAAGAGTTAGTTATAAACTCATGAGGCAACCCCACCCAATAGGCAAGCCTTTTGGGATGGACACCTCAAGAGTTTATAACCTAACATTTGGTGCTCTTGTTGAGAGTCGACGTAGCGAAAGGGGAGACCTAGGAAAGGGCTACCATCGGATTAGTGTCGATAATTGAAAAAATTATAGGCCGGATTAAGGTGCATGCACTGAATACTGAAAGGTGAGTGAAAGTCGCTTAGAGTAGGCCGCCGCGGATATCGGCTTCTCAAGGGGTCGGCAATGTTATGATATCCCACATTGAAATGTTAAACTAATAAAGAGTTAGTTATAAACTCATGAGGCAACCCCACCCAATAGGCAAGCCTTTTGGGATGCACACCTCATGAGTTTATAACCTAACATTTGACAAAGAGTACCGGCATAAGAGAAGAGAAGCCAAAGGACACATGCATCACTCAAATATTGGTTCAATGACTTATCATTGATAGAAACTTTTTTGGGATGAGCTTGCGACTATTGGAGCACATACTCCGACTTCCACCTTGAGGCCAAGGTGTTTTTGAGGGAGAATGTAATGATACGAGATTGTTATAATAGTTAGTTTGTTAAGAGTAGTTGGTAGACGGTTATAGCAAAAGTTAACTGCTTGATTGTATAAATAGAAAAAGACTTGTAATTGTGGGCATTCAATAAGAAACATGGCCAATATCTCTCCCTAAATTCTTCTTCTTCTTTGTTCTCAATCTTCATTCTTGAGGAGATTAGCGATCTCGAATTCACTTTCTAACATTGACAATCAGTTCACTGAGCTAGTTGATCTAATGTTTTAGATTTCATCACTTACTGTAGACCCAAGAAAACGTTCGGATTTGGATTCTGAGATACGGTACAAGATCGTAGGGGGAATAGCTAAGGGACTTCTTTATTTGCACAAAGAATCTAGACTCAAAATAATTCATCGTGATCTGAAAGCAAGCAATATACTCTTAGATGCTGATATGAATCCCAAAATATCCGACTTTGGCACCGCAAGGTTGTTTCTCAGTGATGAAACTCAAGCTAATACCAACATGATTGTGGGAACTCGGTAAGTATATTCTCACGATATATAACAACAAAATAACTCAGAACCGCAAGTTGTATTTATATAGTGATTGCAACCTTTAAAAATAAACAAATTCCGAGTTCACCGTTGATTAGCAGCATAGCTCTTGTTTGTTTCAAGAAGGCTACATGCTTATGCATACTTAGTAAGATTTTTATGAGCTACTAATGATCAGATGATTATTGCAGTGGATACATGGCGCCAGAATATGCAATGTACGGAGATCTCTCGGTTAAATCCGATGTATTTAGCTTCGGCATTCTGGTCCTCAAAATTGTAAGTGGTCAAAGAAATCAATCGAATGGGGAGGATATGGAAAACCTCTTGAGTTTGGTAAGCACTTTGCTTCATTTATATCAATATTTTTATATGTTGGGTGCTCCACATGAAATGAATACAAAACCTTCTCTTTTATTTTCTATATGATTTTTCATAATTTTATATACTCTAAATATAAAATATTTTTTTTATTATATTAATAAATTTAGCTAACCAGGAGCGAGCCCGGTCTAATCTGGATCGGCTTCATGAATTTAGGGTCATCCACTTCATTCATACCTGTAGTTAATGTGCATACAAGTGCACATGTGTGCCTATGTATAATTGAGTGCATGTGGTCATAGCATAGTTAATTAATAAGTTGAATTTTTTCAACTTTCGGTCAGTGCCACAATACTAATATTTAGTGTCAAGTTAGCATTTGACGAAAAGTGACTAAAAGTGATAATTAAAAGGAAAAATATTAGCTTCTTGAATTAATACCAAATTTTAAGTATTCACAAGACCAAAAATAAGAATAGGCTTGATATCGTTGAATGATGCTTTACTAAAGAGGAATTTGCATGCTTTGTATTTCATAGGCATGGAAAAGTTGGCAGCAAAGAATGACTGAGAATGTGATTGATCCCGTGCTCAGAAATAGTTCGAGTACCCTACATGATATGCTGAGATGCATTCATATCGGTTTGTTATGCGTGCAAGACAATCCTGTTGATAGACCAACGATGGCTTCAGTTGTTGTTATGCTTAGCAGCTTCACTATATCTTTGCCGGTACCATTGGAGACAACACATTTTACTATCCATGGTTATAACTCGAGCAATGCAAACTTCCAAGGTTCTGATTTAAATGAAGCCCTGACAAGCAAATCGTCATCCTTAAACAGGTCAACTCAATCTTCTGAATCATCGAAAAATAAAGGATCGTCGAAAAATGATATGTCAATCACCGAGTTGTATCCTAGGTGATATATCATTCTGAAGAATATGGTTAAAATTTCTCCAATAATACGTCTTTATCGAATTCATCTGCTTAAGTGGTGTTTTTTAGTCCAATGGGGTGTATTCGTTGCAGAAATTTACTGACTTTTTAAATGACAGACTTTTTGTAAAATTGATGGATTTCTATAGACTTTTTATAAAATCTCACAAATTTTTAAAGATTGTCACAGAATCTTGCAGATTTGTTTTTCATGACTTTTATTGATATTTGTAAATTTTTTCTAGAATCTTATGAATTTTGTAATTCATGATTTTAATTTATTCTTAGAATTATTAATCGAGTGTTAATAACTTCTATTTATATTTCTTTAAAATAATTATATTTCTTTAAAATATTTTTATCTGTCAATGTAAATAATTTTTACTTATCAATTTGGTTTACAAAAATTGATAAGTATTATTAAATTTATTGTAATTAATAATTTAATTTAACTCTATAAATTTGAATATATTTAATTTTATGTAGTATCTTTATTTATATAATATATATATATATATATATATATATATGCTTGTTAATAAATTTTTAAAACTACGTTAATATATCAAGTCAATATATATCAATCATATACATCATATTATTATAAATATATATGTATATTCATATATATATATATATATATATATATATATATATATATATATATTCAAGTGAATAAAATCACTATCGAATATTTTGAGTTATAATAAAAATTAAGCTACAGATTAAAAAAATTATAGAAAATAATTAAACATCAAATTTTATATAATGAATTAACCATAAAAAATAATTATTGTTATTTTTAATTTATGATCAATAAAATATTATATTTTTTGTCGTGTATTATAATATTTATTTAAAATTTTTACTAAATATGATTTTAAATCTCGTGCGGTTTTGTAAAAATTCGAAAAATTATTAATAATAAAATTTTTTATTTTATTATAGAAAAAAAATATGTTTGTATATATATATATATATATTTGTTTTTGAAACTGTATATATATTATTTTTAATATAGTAAATATGTATGAGACTAGTATTATATATAGACTATTTTATAGAAATGAAAAAAACTGTGTGAGTTTGAAAATGTCAATCCAAATCTTTAGGTTGAACCAAAGACAATTATTGACTTGTTATTGTTGCACCTTAGACTTTAATTATTGTACTTGATTGAATTCTTTGAAGTTTTTAAAAGTCTATTGACATGTTGAATATCTCTAGACTTTTATAGAGTTTTTAAAATTCAAGTTAGAATACCACATGATTTTTTAAAACTCATCTTGAATGCCACTAAACTTTTATGGAGTATATAAAAGTCTAGATTGAATACCTCTAGACTTTTAAACTCCACAAAAGTCATTAAAAGTCTAGAACCTATACAACTTCTTTGTTCATCTTAATATTTCTCTAATAATTCCTCTTTATCAAATTCAAACTTGAAATGTATGACATATTTTTCGTCTTCATCTGCTACAAATTGATGGGCAAATATGTCAAATAATATTTTTTAAAAAATTAAAATAAAAAGTTATAAAAAATTAAAATAAAAAGTTCAAAAATTTTTAAAAGAGATGGATTTTTAATTAAATAGTAAATAAGAGTAAATCTAGACTTTGACCAGCTATTCAAACTTCTCAAGTGCGTGTCTTTCAAAGTTCACACCAGTGTTTAAAGAATAATACAAATGATTTCAACACAAATTAATGTGTACGCATTCCATTATTCTCATTGAGAGTCCTGAATTGTGTAGTGTTGAATTAATCCAGAGAGTTATGATTTCTAAACTCGCCTCCATTTTCTTGATTCTCACAAACATTTTAGCCTGTGCCACGGCGCAATATTCTTGGTGTTTCAACAACGGCAATTACACGAATAATAGCACGTATAGGAGTAACCTCGACACCCTCCTCTCTTCTCTATCTTCAAACGTCGATTACAATGGATTCTACAACGCCTCAATGGGGCAGAACCCGGATACCGTCTACGCCTCTGTTCTCTGTAGAGGGGACGTTCAGCTCCGTACTTGTCGCACTTGTATCCAAGATGCCACCACTGATATTGTAGAGTCGTGTCCAAGTTACAAACAAGCAGTTCAGTTCAGTGAATACTGCACGTTACGGTACTCCGATGAGCCCATGTTCGGGATCTTGGAGGCTAGTGTAGCGTGGTACTTGTGGAATACAGAGAATGCTTCGAGTCCCCACGAGTTTATGGCGGATGTTAGAACGCTATTGGACAATCTTGGTGACCAGGCTGCTAATGGTGGTAATTCTTTGAGGAAAGTGGCAGCCGGGAATAGAAGTTCGGTAGATTTTCAGATTGCTTTTTCTTTGGTTCAATGTACTCCGGATTTGTCTTCAGAGGATTGCGGTAGTTGTTTGATTGGGGCTACTGCGGATGTTCCGATATTTTGCAAAGACAAGAGAGGGTGTAGAGTTCTAAAGCCTAGCTGCATTCTTCGTTATGAAGTTTCGCCCTTTTACAATGAAACCGGGCTTCAAGAATTACAGGCGCTTACGACACCGCCGCCTGCAGGGGAAAAGGACGATAGTACTAAAGCTCCAATGATCATTATCATTGTGGTTTCAATTGGTGTATTTTTTGTGGCAGCTGTATGTGTTGGCATCTTGCTGATGAAGAGAAGAAAGAAGAAGTCGGAGGAAAAACTCGGATGTAAGTTTTCTTCCTCATGGTTTACGTATACCGAAAGTATAAGCTAGATCTTTGGCAGCAAACTTGCTAAAACATATAATATTTTCCCCTTTTAATTTGAAGTTGTGCATGACATTATGGTAGCTGAATCCCTACGATATGATTTTTGCGGAATTAAAGCTGCAACAAATGATTTCTTATATGCTAACAAACTAGGACAAGGTGGATTTGGGGTTGTTTATAAGGTAATTAATCAAACATATATTGATTGTATATTCATGGTCATATTCATATATATAGATTAAATTAAAGTAAGATTGGATTTTGGATATGTTAATATTTGGCAAGGGAAAACTTCCAAATGGACAAGAAATCGCCGTAAAAAGACTGTTCATGGATTTGGGCCAACGAGACGTGGAGTTCAAGAATGAAGTCTTGATAATGTCCAGGTTACAACACCGAACTGGTTAGACTCTTGGGATTCTCCATAGAAGGAAATGAGAGGCTTCTCGTCTATGAGTTCGTGAAGAATACGAGTCTTGAAAAATTCATATTCGGTAATATTGCAATATAATATCAAGCTAACAATATTTATCTCGCTATTTTATAGTGTGTACAGTGTGATTGAGTATATTGCAGACCCAATCAAGCCCAACTATTTGGATTGGGAGAGACGCTGCAAGATCATAGTTGGAATTTCGAGAGGACTTCTATATTTGCACGAAGAATCTCGACTCAAAATAATTCACCGTGATCTTAAAGCCAGCAATATACTTTTAGATGGTGAGCTGAATCCCAAAATTGCAGACTTTGGCATGGCATGGTTGTGCACCGCGGATGAAACTCAAGGAAATACCAACCGAATTGCGGGAACATAGTAAGTGTTGTTTCACTTCAAATACGGACATATTCATAATTCATAATCATCAGTAGGTTCATAAGGGTTAATTTGGGGTGAAACTTCAATTTTTTATTTTTATTTTTAACAATAAATAGATTTTGAGTGTGACGTACACATAGCTGGCAATTAGGATTAAATTAATGTAAATAACGAATATGTTAAAAAATATAGGGCCAAATGAATTTTTTTTACACGTTTTTTGTTGTTTAGGCTACTTAATCCTAATTGCATACTAAGTAAGTACTATTTTAATGTTTGGACTTTGGCCCACACATAGACAACGGTCAAAAAGGATAGGTCTACGATGTCAACTTTTTTAATTCATCAGATAAAAGGATTGAATTGATAATTTTTCAACCCTTTCAAATAACAAATATATTATAGGCCACCTTGTCAAAGCTAAAATACAAATGGCTAGGCCTGTCAAATAAGTAGGTTGGGTTAACAATTCATCAACCCGCCCAAATTAAAGGCCGGTCCACGCTACTATTTCGTTTGTCGACTGTATTGATTGGCAAACTTCTTCCCATACATGTACCTATATGATAGCAATTTGATTATGATTAGTGATTAGGTGATGGAATTCCTCACTTATATATAGATACTACTATCTTGCATATTATATAGTGGATATATGTCACCAGAATATGCAATGCATGGACAATTTTCTGTTAAATCCGACGTGTTTAGCCTTGGTGTACTAATCCTGGAAATCATAACCGGCCAAAGAAACCACTCGCTTCAAAATGGAGAGAACATGGAAGACCTTTTGAGTATGGTAAGTAAATGTTCATTCACAATTGCTCCCACCCTCTTTTTATTGTCTTTAATAATATTTCCACAATTTCATGTTTAACTGACAGTATTACATATTTTAGCATCATCAACTTTTATCATTCTAGCATCACCATCTTTAATTCAAGAATCGAAACTTTCCATATTTTTCATGATGCTAGCTATTAGAAAAAATTGTAATTTTGTCATTAATTTTGGAATTTTTGTTATTTTGGTCTTCTATTTTGTAAAAGTTAAGACTTAGTATACCATCTTCTTTTTTTTGACAATTTAATAATTTCGAAACGATGATATAACATCAACAATGTTGATGTAGTGCTAATGTGTAATATCACATCAGCATTGCAAACAAAAGAAAAGATTGACTAATTAAAGTTATTAAAAATTTAGAAGATAGCATGATTATTAGTACTGAAATTTAATAACATAAATAACAAAAGTCACGAAAATCAAGTATAGTGGACTAAAAATGCAATTTTACATGCTACTAAATGCTAGTTTATTTAAAAGAAAAATATCTCGCAGGCATGGAAATGTTGGCGTCAAGGGACCATTGAAGATATAATTGATCCTGTGTTAAGAGCTAGTTTAGGTTCGTTACATGATATGTTACGATATATTCACATTGGTCTGTTATGTGTGCAAGATAATCCAGTTGACAGACCAACAATGACTTCAATCATTTTGATGCTTAGCAGCTTTACCATATCAGTGTCACTTTCCTCCGAGCCAACATTTTTTACGACTAGGGGGTATGATCCGAAGGATGCATTATTTCGAGCATATGATTCAAAAGAGTTTGAGTTGGGAAAAACATCGTCTGATAATAAGTTACCTCTATTGAGTCATCTAAAAACATAACGTAATTCTCTGCATTTTATTCGACATGATTTTTGAAAACTATGGTTAATGCATTGAATGCTATTTATTTATCTTTACATTGAAGGATTGTATTTTAAGTATTGACAGAACTGTAATGCTATGTAAGGGTTCGATTAATTTTTTTGTTTGGATTTGAAAATTGTTTATATTAGAAAGAATGCGATTACCCTTTATCTTAGTTGTTTACAGGCCCCCGAAACTTGAGTATAATCAGAAGAAATGATTGTTTCATGACCCCATGTTACATTGGGCCAAAAAAAATTAATATATATATGGGAAAATTGCAAATTTAGTTTTGTATATTTGTCATTTTGCGATTTTGATCATTTATGTTTTCACATTTAGGTTTTAGTCTTGCATGTTCTCATTTTTGTCAATTTCGGACCTTTTTATTCGAAAATGCTTACGTGACACTGTACACGTCAGCTCCATATCAACACTGAATTGGTGTCACGTCAGCTCCACGTCGGAAAAAATGACTAAAATTGCCAAAAAAATAAAGATAGTGGACTAAAACTGAAATATGAAAATATAAAAGACTGAAATCGCAAAGTGACAAATATAAAAGACCAAAAAAACAATTTTTCCTATATATAAATATATAATTTACCGATAATATAATTGTTTGTTTTTATATATTTAACATTTCAAGCCCAAAAAATCAAATTAAGCCCATTGCCTTAATTTTTTTAATATTCTTACTTTAGATTTTGGTAATTGCCAATAAGATATTAGTAAAATTTTATTCTCATGTTTTTTATATACGATGAATCCTAAACGTTTGACTTGTTATAAAAAAAATGAAAAAAAAAAAACAAGAAGTTCAAGCATTAATTCAAACTAGCAACGTGCTAAATAATTTATTTTTATAATAAAATTATATTTCAATTAATTTTGTCAATTAAAATGATTGTATTATATATTAAATACAAAATTTAAGGTGAAAAGAAAATAAATGGTTAAATTAAATAAATAAATAAATCATAATGGAGGGGGGAAAAATTGAGATAGTGGAGGAAAAAGTTTTTTTTTTTTTAATTTTCAATTTATTGACAAGAAACCATAATACATAGAAGATATATAGATATAGATTAGACATATATAGATATAGATATAGATTAGACATATATAGATATAGATTAGACAGGAGATATTGATAAGGAATATGATGTGTAGTAATTGGTCCCGATGCAAATCTCACCTACCAAACCCAGTGTAAGTAAATGCCTAATTAATTCTCGGATTTTCCCATTCTTTTCTGGAACTTATTCCAAGCTTGAGTTGGGAAATTTGTCGTACTATCTTAATCTTTGCTCCCCCAAAACTTTATGTATCTCCTCGATCAAATGACATCATCAATCTCTAAGAACCACGGAGTATATATATGCAGCGGATGAATCAATGATTTATCTTGTGCATGCCATTGACACTTTTTCTTGATTCTAGAAAATGTAGATATTAATTTTAGTCTTCTACGCCTTCACAGTTTCTAAAATGATGATGCATTTTCTTTATAAAATTATTGGAATAGGGACCAAACTACACTCCTTTTTTTAGTTTTAATAATTACATACTTCCATGCAAAAGTGTTAACCGTGGGAAGACTTTCATGCATTAGTGGTGAATCAAGTTTAATGCTAACTTGGAACCTATGACACTAAAATGATGGTTTGGATTTATTAAAACATTTATTATTCATGAATACGTGATATATATTGTTAATTAAAAAAAATTGTGAATTATAATATTGAACATATTTTGAAACGGATAAATCTCAAAACCTTTCACAATCTCAATTTCATTTTCCTTTTTTTTTGTTTTTCCCTTCTTCTGTAATAAATCTGTTTTCCAAAGAAGCCCACAATGACAGGAGTAAGAAAAGGACTGCCATAATTTTCAAAAAAAAAAAGAAAGAAAAGGACTGCCATTGAAAAAATATATATTACTCACATCACATATTGAAACTTAGTTTGCCTCTATTGACTTTAGTCGCCGTCATAAAAGCAAAATTGACTTGGAGATAATTAATATTTTTTTTTGGGGGGGGGGTGGGTGGGGGGGTGGGGGGGGTTTATTTTATATATATGTTGCTACGTTCCCCACACGTTGTTTAAGGTGGCGCCATATCACTGGATCGGGCATGGGAAACGTTTGATTTTACATATGTGGTCTACTTCTTGGAAAGAAAAAGAAATTGAATGAGTTTATATATTATTTTGACCAATATACAGTACACGTATTTTCCATGTGAAGGAAGCATCCATTAACTTAAAATGAACAGTGTCAAATATATATTTTTTAGTGTACAAATATGATATTGATTTAGGTTATAAGATACAAAGTAATTGTTCGCACTACATACGAGATTTGAGCGTGTGGTACTCAAATATAATTAATACAAGCAATAGATTTTCTTTTTGGTTAAAAAGACAAGAAAACAGGATATATATAATTTTAAATTCAGGATTAATTCACCAAATGAAGTGAAAACCGCACTTTCTATTATAATAAAATACTAGAGATCGTGCACAAGATGGTTTGGGCAAACATCCAGCACCATACAAACACACATTAGTATTAGATAGTTTTTGCAACCTCTAAAAATAAAAAAAAATTAAATAAATTTGTGAAGAAAAAAATCCAAAATCACTTATTTTTAGAGGCAGCAAAGATTTTCTTAATTGTGAAAGAAAAATTTATAATCACTTATTTTTAAAAATTGCAAAAACTGATTTTATGAAACCACTACATATGTAAGAAGCAATAATAAATAGAAATCATGTCAACTTTGAAAGAAAAGGTGTTGAAAGTTATTTACATGAAAATAAGATAAAATAACGCGAATAGAACTTATAATTCTTACATAGGAATGAAATAATAAGATAAAATAACGCGAATAGAATTAATAATTCTTAGGATTGACAAAATTTCTCGAATTCTCTACTCATATATCATGAATTTTATATTATTTTCGTCCCGACCCAAATTTTGGGGATTTTTTTCATCGCGATTAAATGTTATTGGGATTCATCCTATACATCAGTTAATTGTGCTCTTATTCTGTATAATTGTTTATTAATGTTGAAATGATCCTATAATGGATAGGAAATGACTTATTCTTGTGTAGTTTTATAAAAATTAATTAATATTATTTAATTGATATTTATGATTATTTAATTACAAAAAAATATGTAGAATATATAAGAGATGCAATTTGCACATGTATTTAAAAAAATTATCTATTAATTTATATTTTGAGCATTCTATTAATAATTATTCACAATATGATGTTTTTCTCTTGACAAACCTTGAAGCATTGAATATTTTAATTATATGTTTTTAGTTGAAGATTTCTTTTTCTTTAAAAATACAAGTTCGTAGATTTTTTAAGGGAAATTTGTAATTTTTGTTTTTTATATTTGTCACTTTGCGATTTCGGTCATCTATGTTTTCATATTTTAGTTTTAGTCATGCATGTTTTGATTTTTGGTAATTTCAATCCTTTTTATTCAAAAATGAAATGCCACGTCATTTTCACATCAGCATTGTATTGGTGTCACATCAGAAAAATGACTAAAATTGCCAAAAAAAAAATAAAGATAGCGGACTAAATTTGAAATCTGAAAATATAAAGGACCGAAATCGCAAAGTGACAAACATACAAGACTAAAAAATCAATTTTCTCATTTTTTTAATTTAAAAAATAAAACAAGATTTTGTCTTTTTCAACAAAACCTTTAATATGAAAAAATTATTGGGATATCATCTTGAACAAATTCATATAACAGCTCTGTAGATGACAACAAGGATTGTAAAGACTGTCTGACTATTAGAACAGTGAAAACAGGCCGGCGAGACGAATCAATCCAATGAGCTCAATTCAATTTGACAACTCTAATTACTTTTGGCGTACACGGAACACTACAAAAAAAATGACATTTGCCACGCTTCTAGCGAGCCATAAACCGTGGCAAAATTGAATTTGTCACGGTTTTGTCACGGTTTACTCAAACCGTCAGAAAACGCATCGTGGCAAACGTTTGCTACGGTTAAATTTTACCTTAACCGTGACAAATTTTTCCACGGTTTAAAGAATACCATGGCAAATTATTGCCACGGTTTAAGAAAAAGTGTGGCAATATATTCCCACGGTTTAATAACAACCGTGGAAACAAAATTGTCACAGTTACAATAACCGTGGCAATATATTGCCACGCTTCATGTTAACCGTTAATTATATGTTATTATTAATAATGAATAATAATTTTGGAATATTAATAAAAATTAACAGCAAATAATTATAACAAAATGATGTGAATTTAATTAAATACTTGAATGGAGGCGGCGGAGGAGGAGGACCGGCACGACAGACGTCGGCAGCGGCGTGTCGGCAGGCGGGTGACACTTTTCAAACACAAAAAAAAAACACATTTAATTCATAAAGCATCAAACACAAACTAATAATTACAAGAATTTAAAACAAAATTTGATTACCAAATGCGGCGTTTGCGGGTAAGCGACGGCGGTCACGGAGTGAAGACCACGGCGGCAGACGGTGGCTCCATGGTGGGCGATGGTGTTGCGGCCGAAAAATGTAAAAACTACAAGAAAATGAAGCCTAAAAAACGTAGATCTGAAATATCATATTATTTAGAGTGATAGATGTACAGAAACAGGCGGCGACGGAGGGCGGCGGTAGGGTTTCGCAGAAGAAGGGAAAGAAGAAAAGGGAAGAGGAAGAAGAAAAGGGGATCGGGGAGAGAGAATATATTATTTATTGTCACGGTTTAATATTGTCACGGTTTAACTATAACCGTGACAATATAGTCACGGTTAAATTCAACCGTGACAACGTATAATGTATATTATTTAATTAGATTTGTCACGGTTATTAATAAACCGTGACAATATTGCCACGGTTTATTAATAATTGTGGCAATATAGTCACGATTAAAAATCTGTAGCAAACGTATAATGTATATTATTTAATTAGATTTGTCACGGTTTATTTTAAACCATGATAATTTAAATAATTAATTATTTCGAACACGTAGAATGAAGGTTTAGAAAAAACCGTAGCAATACTTTTGCCATGGTTTTAAATTAACGGTGGCAAATGGTGACGGTGAGAAAAACCGCGGTAATTTGCCACGGTTCAAGTTAAACGTGGCAAAGTTTGCCACGAATAAATAAAAACATTGGCAAATTGTCACGGTTTAAATTTCACCGTGACAAAAATATTGCAACGGTTAGAACAATCGTGACAAATTGCCACGGTTCCGTTTAACCGTTGAAATTTACCACGGGTTTGTTAAACCGTGGCAAATTTTGCCACAGTTTAATATAAACCGTGACAAATGCTGAAATTTTTTTGTAGTGGAAAAAATTGAAAGTTTCCATCACAATTGTCTTTTGCTCATGTGGCATGTATGTTGTTCTACATAAGCATAAAACCGAAAAATGGGTTCATTAGCATTATCTTTCGGAGGACAGGCACAGCTCAAATGAAGAGGAATGAAATTTTGACCCTGAACAACCGAATCAATATGAAAAATAAATCCTAAATACCGAAGATTTCATATCTGTATTCAATTTACAAAAAGTATTAATTCTAGTTGTTATAAAAGTTCATTATAGTATATTATTATAAATCAATATTAATTATTTTTTAACTAATGTAGGATTTGGACACCGCAACGATAAACATCTTTACATATCTCATATTTTGTTGAAGACATAGTATTTACACAATTCTAGAATGTGAACCTCAAAATACTTAGCCACAATTTATTTTCAACTTATCCTCGTTTCAACGGATGGTCGTATTGATGAAAATATCCCAAAATACATATGAAACTATGAAAGACAATGACGTAAAATTTTACTTTTATGATATTAAAATATTTTTATAAAATAGTTGTCTAAACAAATATTTATTTTTAAAACACCTTCTAATACCTTTTATAAAAAAAAATTTAAAAACACTTTTTTATAAAAACATTTTATAAATATAAATTCAAACGGAATCATAATCTCCTCGCCAATTGCCAACACCGTTATAACTTTGCAAGATCACTCTTTTTTTTTTTTTTTGCATTCAGCTTCGTTCGGGGACAAAATCCTCTTCTACACTTAGTGCTACAAACCGTACTACACTTTGTTAAAAAAATTCCATTTGCACAAATTATTAAAAATTAAATGTACTAAACAACATGGATGAACAAAATATAATTAATTATTGATAAAATTTTCGATTAACCTATTTTTTCAATTAAAATGGGCAATAAATTGTGTTTCAAGCACGATAAATGAGTAAAATATGTATTGATGATTTTTTTAATTGAAAAATAGACGAATCAAAAGTTTTATTAATAATTAATTATATTTTGTTTATCCATGTTGTTTAGTGCATTTAATTTTTAATAATTTTTGCAAACGAGTTTTTTTTAGTAAAATATAGCATGATTTGTAACATCAACGGGTCCTCTTGAGTTGTTGGTGTAAGTTGACTTATTCATGAATTCAAAAGATAATAATTCTTTCATTTGGTCAATAATAATAACGAGAACAACAACCTCTTATATATATAATTAATTCGAGAATACAAATTATTGTTTCGTCCGCAACTTTTCTTAGTCCAAACAATAATAACAGCATATTTCCCAATTTATTTTACATGCATGTGCGGGCACGCAAGCTTCATTGAATGTCAAAAAAAAAAAAAAATCAAACTAGTTTAAGTTGGAAAGGGAGAATCTAGTAATCTACCAACACAAAATGTATGGAGGAGTGATGAAGCTAGCTAAATTCAGAGTCATGGTGGCTTCCATTTTTTCTTGATTCTCACAAACCTTTTGGCCTCAGCCACAGCCACAGCCACAGCCACAGCCACAGCCCAATTCTATTAGTGGCCAGACATCGGCAACTACACGAGCAACAACACATACAAGTCTAATCTCGATTCCGTCCTCTCTTCTCTGCCACAAAGTATCCATGGCAATGGATTCAACAAAGCCACGATGGGGCAGGCCCCTGACACGGCATACGGAAGTGCTCTGTAGAGGGGACGTTCAGCTCGATACATGCCGTAGTTGTATGGAAAATGCCACCATTGATAGCAAACTGGTGTCCCAATCGCAAACAAGCCGTTCTGTGGAATGAATTCTGCATGTTACGTTACTCTAATGAGTCCATGGTGGGGATCCTGACGGCTGGTGATCTACCGGTGTACGTGTGGAGTATACCGAATGTCTCGAGTCCTGACCAGTTTATGGCGGATCTTACAACGTTGCTGGACAATCTTCGTGGGCAAGCAGCAGATGGTGGTTCTTTGATCAAGGTGGCGGCTAGGAATAAAACTAATGCCAATTTTCGGACAGTGTTTTCCCTGGTTCAGTGTACTCCAGATTTGTCTCCGGATGATTGCAGTAATTGTTTGACCAGGGCTGCGGCGAACATCCAAAGATTTTGTGACAAGAGGAGAGGATGTCGAGCGCTACATCCTAGCTGCAATATTCGTTATGAAGATGTACCCTTTTACAATGAAACCAGGCTACGAGAATTACAGGCGCTCGTAACGATAGCATGAACAGAGACTGGACCTTCATAATTCAAAATCATGCTTCTTGAATTATCATTTTTGATTACATCTTACAGGAAAAAAAGATGCTAGTAAAACTTGAATAGTCATCGCCGTTGTTGTTTCAATCGTTGTGTGTGTTACACTAGCTGTATGTGCTAGCGTCCTGTTGATAAAGAGAGCAAAATAACAGAACAAGGAAGAACTTGAGTGTAAGTTTTTCTATCTTTTTTCCCAACTTGTCATTCAGGTTTTAGCAGAAACTTCTCTAAAACGTTCCCTTCTTGATTTGAAGCTGCACATGACATTAATTTAGCTGAAGCTCTGCGATATGATTTTTGTGAGATCAAAGCTGTCATATATGGTTTCTCAGATACTATAATAGACTAGGACAAGGTGGATTTGGTGCTGTTTACAAGGTAATCAAACACAGATTCCATAAAAATCTTTTGTAGTTTGCTACATTCATCCAATATTCGTGGTGACATATATCGATATAGTGTAATAGAATTTATAGGGTCGCGCTTCCTTTTTATACGAGACACCCTTGAAGAATATCAGGCAACAACAAAGAACTTGTACCAATCGTTGGAATATATATATATATATATATATATATATATATATATATATATATCGATATAGTGTGGATGGGTTTTTGAATATGTTAGTGTTTGATAATAGGGTAAACTTTCGAATGGACGTGATATAGCTGTGGATGGGTTTTTGAATATGTTAGTGTTTGATAATAGGGTAAACTTTCGAATGGACATGATATAGCTGTAAAAAGATTGGCTATGGATTCGGGGCAAGGTGACATTGAATTCAAGAATGAAGTCTTACTAGTGGCCAAACTACAACACCGGAATCTTGTGAGACTCTTGGGTTTCTCCATTGAAGGCAGAGAGAGACTTCTTGTCTATGAGTTTGTTGAGAATGCCAACCTCGACCGATATATATACGGTAATGTTTCGATAATATTTCCATCTAGAATTAATAAGTTAAATACTATTGAGCACTCAGGCTTAGATTTTTTATTTATTTTTACATATAATTACAGATCCACTAGAACTTTTGAATTTGGACTCTGAGAGGCGATACAAGATCATAGGAGGAATAGAATAGCTAGGGGACTTCTCTATTTACACGAAGAATCTCGGCTCAAAATAATTCACCGTGATCTTAAAGCCAGCAACATACTTTTAGATGGTGAGCTGAATCCCAAAATATCAGACTTTGGCATGGAAAAGTTGTTTGTTGCTGATGAAACTCAAGCCATGCAATACCAATAGAATCGTGGGAACGTAGTAAGTATTCTCACCATAGTAGTAGGGCTGAGATCAAAAAAATGAATATCTGGTCGAAAATTGATTTGGGAAGTAATACTCATCCATACTCAATACATGGGATAAAACCTTAAAATATCCTTATAGTTCCGTTGTTTTCCCATTTATGTCCCTCAAAACATTTCGGTGCCATTCATGTCCCTTATTCTAACTTTGATTTCCAATATACATCCCTGCCGTCAACTGTGCTGTTAAGAGATAACGGATTAGTCACGTGCAAGGCACATGAGTCGGGAAACACCAATATACACCCAAATCGAAGACCTCAACACACCATTCTCTGAAATTGACAAACCCTAATCCCTAAGATTCACCTTTCCCTTTGCTCCAAACCCCATCGGACCACCGGCCATTGGTCGGCGACGGGAAGCGACAGGAACCCAGCAAATTCGAGAGTAGCAAATGTAAGTTTTTTTATGTTTCTTATTCTTTGTTACTTCTTTTTTATGCTACCGATCCCAATCTAGTGGTGAGATTTCATGGAATCCCGAGATTTCATTAGGTATGTTTTGTTTCTCTTTTTGTTGATTCAAAATAGATTCAGGGTATTTTGAGAAGCAATGTTTCATATTTTGCAGCAAGTTTTCTGATATGTGTACGAGTTGTATTTCTTACTCCAAGTGGTAGACATACTGATGCTTTTATGGGATTGTATCGTGTATATGTGTATATGCTGACGCTATTGTTTACATTATTGCAACAGTGTCGTAGCTTGCTTTCTGTACGATAATGGTTAGCGCTTTGATTCGATGTTCAGCTTCCTATTCGAATGTTGACAATCTATATTATTTGAGTATAATTTATGTTTTGAAATGTTTGTTTATTGAAATGTAGGGAAAAACATATGTGGTTTTTGAAGGATATATCCCCGGTATTTATAATAGTTAGGGAAGAATGTTGGGAGCAAGTTAATGGATATAATGGTTCATTGCACAGATCATTTCCCATTAGAGAGAATGCATTGAGAGCTTATGATGCATACCAAAAGAAAAAACATGCTTTCTCTGCCCCTACTGCCCAAAATCGTTCTAGTAGTTCGAGCTCAACTTCGGGTCCAAATGCAACTGCATCTTCAAGCTCTGGTGAAACAATGAGTCGGATTGAAGAACTAGGGAAGATGATAAAAATTCAACTGGATTTGGCTGATGCATACCGTCGTAATGCAGCTAAGATCGCTGAGCTTTATGAAGATGTTAAGAAGAAAATGGACTCTGCTCATAACAGTGATTAATTGATAGGGTTCCATCGTGTAGTGACTTTAGTTTTTTTTTATTTGGATGCATGCAAAATTTGATGATGGAAGAATGTAACAGACTTGAAATTTTATGTTATGTGTTGAATGAATGAACACTACTATTTTGTTTAATCTCTAATGATTAGTTATATGTTTTTAAAGCAAACATAGTTATAAAATAACCAAAATTCATGATAGAGTTTTCCCTTAAATATCATAAAACCTCAAAATCACAACAACAAATATTACCTAGCACAACAAATGTATCCATCAATTGACAGCAAATGTATCCGTCTAATGTAACAAAAATTACACATCACCATCTCCTCCAAAATGTACATATCCAAAAGCAAACATCACAATCTCCTCCAAAATAAATGTACATATCCAAAAGCAAACATCACCAAAAGCTTGGATACACTAAAGTCATATGCTGTGTTGCAAAATATAGTGCTAGATTCCGAGATTCATATGTCAGTTCTTTATCGAAGCATTTGAATTTGATCTTGTACTTCTTCTTGGTGCTGGAGTAGCCCTCATATCAACCTGGTCTGAAGTGTTCCTTGAATCTTCTCGGACTGGAACTGACTGGCTTTGATTCTTTTGATTAGAAACAAGTTCGATCTCTTAGTTTTGAAACAGTGGTGAAGTTTTTTCCCCCTTTCACGAACACAGGGTTCTGCATGACCTGCAAAAATAGATCATACATTCACTGGTTTAGGAGTAGACAAATAAAAAATATGGACATATAGCTACGTAATAGAAATGAAATTCATATTGACCTGTGAAGATGGCCTTCGAACCTGTGTTGATAGATTTAACAGAAATGAAATTCATATTAATAATGTCAATGTGTTGATAGATAATGTTAATTACTTATAGACATGTAGCTACTTACCTGAAGTTTCCTTGCAATTGGCTTTGAAGATACTATCAATGTTGATTGACTTTGTTGTGTTGGATGTTCATCCACACGCTCCCTTGTTTCTTTGCATGTCCTTTTGTTATGCCCATCTCCTCCGCAATTTTTGCACTTGGTAATTCTTTTAGCTCCACGCAGATGTGTTCCACTAGGCACTTCATCTCCTTCTCTTCTTCTCAGTTTACATGGTCTGCCAACTTTCTTTGTATACACTGGTGGTAGCGGAGGTACCAATTCACATTCTGGCCATAGATCAAGACCAGTGATGGGGAGAATAGCATGCTCATAACATCTATTATATCTATCGACTTCATAATATGGATTGACATAATCCATTGGATCTTGATGCTTACACCAGATGGCACACACCGCATGTTGGCAAGGGATGCCTGTCAAGTCCCATTTTCTACAGCTGCAAGAATTCGTACCGAAGTCGACAGTGTGTTGACCAGATGGTCCATTGACTTGAAATTGTGTATCATCGGCTTGTTGTGGGATATTTTGTGCCGCATCCATATATATCTTTGCCACCACATTTCGAATTTTAGGACAAATCTTGTTGTCCAATTTCTGAGCTTTCTCTCTGTTAAGTTGAAATCGGACCATCAACAAATTTCGTATATTTTCAAACATTGGAATTATCGGCTTGTCTCTTGCAGCCAAAATGAAACTGTTGAAGCACTCACACATGTTATTCAATAGCACATCACACTTGGGGGTATTGGCAAATGTGACCTCGACCATTGTTCCTTTGGTTTCTTATCCAACCACTCATATGTCTTCTCATCAATCTGTTTCATCTCCTCCATTCTCTGTCGAAATTCTGGTATTGTTGTTGATTTTGCAGCTGCCCAAAGTGCATTTTTAATTGACATACCTTTGAAACCATCATTTTTCATGTTGGTGTGTAAATGTCTCACACAAAAACGATTATCCGCAGCAGGAAACAAACTTTCAAATGCTGGAATTAGACCCTTTTGTTTGTCAGATATGAAGGTCCAACCAAATCCATCTCCAAAGCCTATGTCTGCATCTAGTAACTGTAAAAACCACATCCACGAATCTTTGGTCTCTCTTTCAACCATCGCATAACTGATAGGGAAGATGTTGTTGTTGGGATCTAGCCCAACAGCTGTTAACAACTGTCCACCAATTTCAGTCTTCAGGAAGCATCCATCAACACCAACCAGAGGTTTACACGCTTTCTTAAAACCTTCCTTGCACGCTGAAAAACAGATATACATGCGCTGAAATCTTGGCCCATCATCATCCTCAGTCAGTTTTAAGATAACCGACGCACTTGGATCGATACTTTTCAACTCAAGACAATAATTTCTGATCTTACTAAATTGTTGCGTGGTAGTTCCTTGTAGCAACTCAAGACTTTCCTCTTAGCCATATAAGATTTCTTCCTCGAAATACTTAATTTCAAGCTATTAAGAACCTGGTCTTGGAATTGTACGACGCCCAACTTTGAGTTCGACTTAAACTTTTTCACAAAAGTTTTTCCCAGCCAACTACAAGTAGCATTTTTATTCTTGCTATGCCAAAAACATCCCTTGTGTTCCGATTTGAAAGTCTTTATCTGCCAACAACTATCACGACCCATTGGTGACACATGAATCACCCAATCACAACCTTCAACCGTACACCGACCCCTAAGCCTCTGCTTATCAACTTTAACAAACTTCACAGACTTTCCCCGTCTAACACAATGACTTCCAATTGCAAATTTAGCCTCATCTCTTGAGCTAAAAATCATTCCAACTTTCAAGTCAGGATTCTTTGCATCCTTGATTGGGTCGAAAATTGGAAATTTCTTGGATTTACCATCACCATCATCAGAATCCAAATTACTATCTAAGTCATCACTGTCAACACAATTATCATCGCCTTCTTCATTCTGCATCACAACTAAAACATTATTAGGAATGTCTGGATTTACCATCACCACATCATTCAACATTCCCACATCATGATCGACATTACTGTCAAAAGCCCTATCATCTTCCTCAAACTCATAATCACTATCATGAAACTCATCTTCTTCGACGTAATCATCATCGTATTCTGATCCACTTTCTTCATTTTCTGAACTTGTTGCACTATTGCTATCAATCTCATCATCACATTCATATGCTAT
This sequence comes from Henckelia pumila, assembly GCF_033568475.1. Lineage (NCBI taxonomy): Eukaryota > Viridiplantae > Streptophyta > Magnoliopsida > Lamiales > Gesneriaceae > Henckelia > Henckelia pumila. Next base: position 55,009,997 of record NC_133121.1, read on the forward strand.
ATATATCTCGACTTGGTGGTTGGTTGGGATGTTATCTTTAATTGTCGATACCTCTGCATCATTCCCCAGATATCTACCATTACTCGTACTAGGACCTGTTTTATGCCAAAACACCGGAACCTCTGTGTCTTTGTAACATAATTCCTCAGCAAATCCATACAAATGAAGCATTTTCATTTTATTTGCATCCACCCGGTCATAATATTCAACACTTCCCCCAATATATTCTTTCAATGTACTTGTGCCCTTCATTTTTCCATTATAATTTAGTTTCAAACTAACGAATGTATCATCTCCAATGCTATCCAAAAAGCAATTTGATTTAAATAAAATAAGAAAATAAAATAAAAACTGCTTAAAAATAAGAATTAAAATAACTGAAGATAAAAATAATTAAAACAAAGACAACCAAGACACACGTAGGTACCGAAAAAATCATGTAACAAGTAGTCGATTCAGGGCTCAGATTTAATCTTAAATTACGGGAATTCTCCTATCTTGTTCAAAGGAATATTTCTAGAACAATCAAACCTATTCAAATATTGATGAACTAATCTTTCGTAATTCTAATCAAATTTGAATGCATTAAATATTTGTGAAAATTCAGTTTACACTCAAACCGCACACTGAAACCAAAATCTATTTCTAGTCGGTTTTACAATATGTTGATTATCAGAGTGATCAAAATCGAAACCTCCTCTGTCGACTTGGAATCAATTAACATGCAAGCAAACAGTTGATCAGACTATTCACAAGACAAATATAAATATGAAAATCAATAAAATAAAATAAACTCTGAAAAATCCCAAACAAACATCCAAGTTTTCTACATGAATTTGTTCGGCCCAATCACGCCGTCTTGGTTGAAAATAAACTACTCAATAATTAAAACTAGAATTAAACAAAAATTAAAAGAAAAAGAAAAGAGAAAGTGCAGAAATCTCTTCTCTTCTCCAGCCGCCTTGCTCTGGTTGTGCGTCCAAAAATCCCTGATAAATCCCCCGGTGTGCGGCTTTTATATCCTATTTATATGTTCTAAAAAGCCCAAGAAAAAAAGCCCGAAAAATAAGAGATTTTAATTTTGAAAATTCTAATTTTTTCGTGATCCCGACATCTCGTTCGAGCGAAAACAACCTCTCGCTCGAGCGAGAGACTCTCTGTTCCGAAGATTTCTGCTCCCGTATTTCTCGCTCGAGCGAGCACAAACTCTCGCTCGAGCGAGCATGTTTCTGCCCAAAAAACTAATCACAGTACAGCCCTTGCGCGATTGCGCTGCTTTAGGCGCTAAACTCTTTCTTCCATGCGCTAAAGATCAACTTGTTGCGCGTTAGCGCCTCTTCATGCTTGTTTGCACTACATTGTTGTGCGTTTGCACAACATGTAGTGCAAACAAATTCGTTTGCACAAATAGAACCCGGAGTTTAGCGCCTCTCTTTTTCTTTTCTCTTCTCTTCTCTTCTCCTCTCTTCAAAACTATTTTAAATTTCATTTTTCCTACAAATAGAACCCGAAGAATGAAATGCACACAAATGCAATAAAACACATAATACCACACAAAATAATATGAATACACACAAAATAAACATAAAAATGTCACGAACTAATGCATACAAAATGCACTTATCAACACCCCCATACTTAAACCTTGCTCGCCCTCGAGCAAGACATGCAAAAACAATATGCACACAACAACATAAGTAAGGATGATTCATAAATGTGCACAGCCTCCGAGAAGTTCAATCACAAAACAAAAAAAACACAGACATGCTCTCAACTTTTCATAATACACTTTCGGTTTAACGTGAACGTGTGTGTGTGAAATGTCATTCCGGTTTCATGTAACTTAGATCGAATTCGTCTCAAATCTGTTTAGGGACCTATGACAAATCAGTGCAACTATCACAATCTAGTGCAAATTTCTTCCAACGACCTCTAGACTAAACCCACCTCCCTTGAGATAATGAATTACACACCTCCGGATTTTGCACCCAGTATTGCTTTAGCCCCAATAATTACCCGCTGACTTAGCTATAACTTGCTAGGATACGAAAATCATTCTATTTTTTCTTTCTAATCCCCTCGTCTATAGCCCGGATGGAGCATCAATCCCATTTAACCCGCATACTTAGCCTTAAATTTAATCTTTTATAGGATTTTAATCCTTTCAAGGCCCGGATGGAATTGTAAATAAATATTTTTTTTTCTAGGTGCACCCAAGATCATAAGTGTAAACTAGAGCCTCATCAAAATTCATAAAACACAATCAAGATCCACAAACCACCTATTGTCGTGCAATGGTCAAACAGACAGAAACTTCATCAAATCTTTCGCTACAATTCACTGGTCTAACATTAGTGCTTAAAAATATTCACGGTTCAACCTACAGTTTCTCATGTCAAGTCAAGAGCAAAATTTTTTCAAAAATCTATTTTTTCAAATAAACTTCATCATCATTGGCTATTATGACTCATCCTACTCATAACAATGCAAACAACAACAAAAACAAACTAAATGCAAATAAACATAACAAACAATGCAATATACTAGTCTACCCCCCATACTTATCCAAAGCATTGCCCTCAATGCTTCATAACAATGAACATAATGCAACAAACACACAAATGCAGGACAAACAAAAACACAATGAAAACAAAAATAACACTCCCCTGGTTTTCGATTCTTTCTCTTCCTCCATCTGCAAACTCCATTGAAACTTCACTTATCGGGGCAATATACTGCACAAATAAAGGCGACGGGTAAGGCAGTGGATTACAAAATAAAATAATAAAAATAAATAAATAAATAAATAAAAAATGAAAAGAGAACACTGGGTTTCCTCCCAGTCAGCGCTAAAATTATAGTCTATAGCCCGACTATGCAGAAGCCACCATCAAAGAGCGGTTGCCGCCCATAGTAAGAATCATACGACTCTACGTATGGGTCTTGATTTCCTTCGCCCTCAAGCTTGGCGTGATATATACTTTGTAAGCTCGTCGGTCCAACAACACTTGGTCTGAAATTTTTCTTTTGGAAGGAGACTCCGAATCAAGGATGAAGCTCATAGAGGATGGAATATGCTGGAGGTGGCGTCAATGACAAGAAAGAATCTTCTAACGGTGTACATGGAACGACCATTGACGAGGTAAAATATGTAGCCTTGTATGTTTCTTCCTCCTCCAAGTCCACTATTGGCTCTTCTTCACAAGAAAATTCCTCAAAAATTATTTCTTCATGCGCTGGCTCAGTTACTTCACTCTCTTGGCAGATTTCCAAATTTGGTTCTCTAAGAAGCGCAATCTGTTCATCCAAAAGACCAAAGACTTGATACGGCTTTCTAAGAATTGATTTGTCTCTGTCTGTTGCCACAAAAGATTCTCCAACTGAGCCACATATTCTTCAGAACACCCTACACACTCTTCTTGAATCTCCGATGGTTGGTTTGCAAAATTTTTAGAGTTGATATCTGGAGGATATTTGTGACTCCAACCTTGCAATGAAGGATAACAATGCCAACGGTAGTCGAAATCTGCCATATCATTTAACAAGTGAATCGCACTGTCTTCATCTCTTCTAAACAATTGACTGCCAGTGGCCAAGGCTCCAGAATCTATCCAACTTCTTGTAATCTCATCAGAACCAATATAAAAATTTTTAGTGAGGGTGTAAGTCGAAAACTGATGGCATTGAAATCTGTTCGCCAAATCATTGAATCTCCCCCAAGCAGCATAGAAAGGCTCCAAGTATTGCTGGCCAAATCTTGTGAATACCTGTCGATGGTCCATCTCCAAGTACCTCACAAGCAAGAAAAAAATAAAATAAAAATTAAGAAATAAAAAAATGCAGGAAAAAAAATTGTCTAGTCTCAAAAAAATAATCTATCCTAATATTAACTAAACAGTCCCCGGCAACGACGCCAAAAACTTGACCGGCTAAATCGGTGTGATATAAATCTACTGGCAAGCGTACCAGGTCAAGTAATAGTAAAGTGGACTGAGAGTCCAAGTATCGATCCCACAAGGACTGTTGTCAATTTTCAAGAATTAATTATTTTACTTAATCTAGACAAAATAATAAAAAGCAATTTGATTTAAATAAAATAATAAAATAAAATAAAAACTGCTTAAAAATAAGAATTAAAATAACTAAAGATAAAAATAATTAAAACAAAGACAACCAAGACACACGTAGGTACCGAACAAATCATGTAACAAGTAGTCGATTCAGGACTCAGATTTAATCTTAAATTACGGGAATTCTCCTATCTTGTTCAAAGGACTATTTCTAGAACAATCAAACCTATTCAAATATTGATGAACTAATCTTTCGTAATTCTAATTAAATTTGAATGCATTAAATATTTGTGAAAATTCAGTTTACACCCAGACCGCACACTGAAATCAAATTCTATTTCTAGTCGGTTTTACAATATGTTGATTATCAGAGTTATCAAAATCGAAACCTCCTCTGTCGACTTGGAATCAATTAACATGCAAGCAAAAAGTTGATCAGACTATTCACAAGACAAATATAAATCTGACAATCAATAAAATAAAATAAACTCTGAAAAATCTCAACCAAACAAACATCCAAGTTTTCTATATGAATTTGTTCGGCCCAATCACGCCGTCTTGGTTGAAAATAAACTACTCAATAATTAAAACTAGAATTAAACAAAAATTAAAATAAAAAGAAAAGAGAAAGTGCAAAAATCTCTTATCTTCTCCAGCCGCCTTGCTCTGGTTGTGCATCCAAAAATCCCTGATGAATCCCCCGTTGTGCGGCTTTTATATCCTATTTATATGTTATAAAAAGCCCAAGAAAAAAAGCCCGAAAAATAAGAGATTTTAATTCTAAAAATTCTAATTTTTTCGTGATCCCGACGTCTCATTCGAGCGAGAACAACCTCTCGCTCGAGCGAGAGACTCTCTGTTCCGAAGATTTCTGCTCCCGTATTTCTCGCTCGAGCGAGCACAAACTCTTGCTCGAGCGAGCATGTTTCTGCCCGAAAAACTAATCACAGTACAGCCCTTGCGCGATTGCGCTGCTTTAGGCGCTAAACTCTTTCTTCCATGCGCTAAAGATCAAAGCGCCTCTTCATGCTTGTTTGCACTACATTGTTGTGCATTTGCAAAACATGTAATGCAAACAAATTCGTTTGCACAACATTGTTGTGCAAACGCGCTTTTTTTTATTTTTTATTCTTTTTCTTTTCTCTTCTCTTCTCTTCTCCTCTCTTTAAAACTATTTTAAATTTCATTTTTCCTACAAATAGAACCCGAAGAATAAAATGCACACAAATGCAATAAAACACATAATACCACACAAAATAATATGAATGTGTTGTGAAAATTCCTCGCAAGCGTACGAGTGTCAAGTTTTAATATAGTGATTAAATCAGATATCGATCCCTCAGGGAGTAAAATGAAAATATTTAGTGCTTGTAATTAAAATAGTCTAAACTTTATCTAGAAAATCAATATTTGAGAAATTTGCAATAAATAAAAATAATCAGGATGTTTTTGATAGCACGCACACAACTTGCATATATAATCAATCAGAGAAAATTGGTCTAGAGGTATAGATTTCACCTGGTTTCAACAACAGTCAATCCTAAATGATTAATCTTCATGAATTTCAGTCAATTAATAGCCAAGAACACTTAAGTTTATTATTTCCCTCTCCCGAGAAACAAATAATGTTTATCAACTACAATTCAATTCCAATATTCCTATTAAGAATTTATCGCAGTGATCTATCACAAAACAATGTTGTTTTTAAAAGCTCTGTTAAAATCATACACTCTCCCGAGCTGTATAAATAATTAACAATGTAGTTTCTAATGTCCTATTCAAAATCCCCTATCCCGAGCAATGATTTCAAATAAATATAACAAATCAATTATTGATCAGATAATTGAAAAGACAATCAATTCTAGAAAAAACAATTAATCTAAAACAAACTCAATTCAATAAAATCAAAAATTCATGAAAGCGTCTACACCAGGTTCCATCCGACCTCTAGACTCTAAAAATTTAGTTCATAATAAAATTATGAATAAAACAAAACATGTTCAAAAATCCAAACATATTCAGAATTAAATAAAAGATAAGAAACAAATCCGTCGTCGATGCCGTGTCCGGTCGATCAAACTCCGTCTTCGTTCTTCAATTAAGCTCCAGAAAATCCTCCAGAAAAATCACACGATCAACTCTGATATTCTGTAATTATGATTGTGGCGGCTCTTCATTTTTTGTCTGATAAAATTCCTTTTATACGACCACTCAAAAGCCCATGAATTTATTGCCTGAAATAATTAAAACTCAGATTTCCGATCGGGGCGAACTCTCCAAGTGAAGGCGCGGGCACGCCTTAGTCTCGATTTCAATTCTCTCAGAAACATAGCATTGCGCGATTGCTCTAGATTAAGCGCTAACAAGAAGCGCTAATCTTTGGCCCAATGAAAAGCCCAATAACTTTCTTTCTCCTTGTCTTATCGATTCTTTTCTTCTTTCTTTTCAATCTCTTCTTTTCTTTCACTTATTCTTTTCTTTTTCCTTTCTCTTCTAAATTCTTATTTGTCTTCTCTTCTCCAAATAAATTCCATAATTTCCTACAAACACAAAAACAACAAAACCCACACATAAATCTGCTCGAAACAAACAATTAATAATTAAAATCATATATAAATTAAGTGTATAAAATACACTTATCAAATACCCCCAAACTTAGACTTTTGCTAGTCCCGAGCAAAACAATTCAAAACAAATAACTTCAAAAAAACTCAAATCATCATAAACTCACAAGAATAGTCAAGAAATATTATGGAGCAATGGCCTCGACAATGATTTCAAAGAATTTTCAAATCCAATCTCATCCAACCTACTAACACTTAAAAGTTTCAGTCATAACAAAATAACCGCATAAACTCACAATCTCTGCAACTCACGTTCAAAACACCCTTATCCAAGTTCAATTCAAACATTTATAGATCATGAGGACTTTTCAAGGTAGCATAGGATCAAATAAAGGATAAAAAATCAAAAACACTCACAATTAGGTAAATGCAAAGAATAATAGTGTGTGCGTGTTTCGATCAAAATTCATAATCATTAAAAGCATCAATCAACAGTCCATAGGCTAAATTCTCGCAACTCTTCTCCACTAGTATATTGGGCAACTGAGAATCGGTCAATAGGACTTAATAAGCTTATAATGTCAGGCCTGGCTCATGGCTATAAATAAAGGATAAGAATTCAAATTAAGGAGTAATTTATATTCATGCTTAAACTCTAATTTCAACTCCTTTTCTTTCACACTTTCACACTTAATTCTTTCACCCTTATTGATTTGTTAACTTTTTCTCACAACTTCTTTCACAACTTTTTTCAACTCTCTTTTATAACTTTTCCAACCACATTTTTTTTTTCTTCTACTACCTCTTTTCATCTTTTCAATTCATCCACCACACCATTCCATTTTTCACAAATAAAACTAGGAGCATACAACATTTTAGCATTCAAATTACTCCCTTAAAGGTAGAAATTAGTGTTTAGGCTAATTAGGTAGTCAATGTAGGACCTTGAAATAATGACGAATGGGGGTTTATTCACACGTTTACACGCATGCCATTCGATTTTCAATAAAGCTCAAATAAGGTACTAGGGATAACATATATAATAGGTAGCTTGAAAGGCTCTGACGAATTCAGAAAAATCGCCTAAATCATTCCTAATCTCAGTTTTTCACGTATTGCGCCTCGAAGAGTGTCCGAACTAGTTCTAGACAAGTATCAATCCACAATTAAATCATACAAATTCAATCAGTGCAGAAAAAAACAATCATCAGCAGTAAACGATGATTTTCATAACAAATTTCAGATTTTCTCGTACGTCACTGTACTAATAAACGTGTAGGCTCAAATGGGCAACAAGGGATAAATTAATTCAATGAAAATCAGGCCCAAAAAATCCAAACAATGCCTCAATCATATCTATGTCTGTATGTCTCAAAAATCAGATTCAAGTATTAATCACATAGTATATAGGAAATTGTTTATACACTTGGTTCCATTTTTTCAAAATATTTGTCCGATAGACAGACAGTCATGGATTTCAGTTATAGCACAAAACAAAAAATTTTCAGCCATGCATCCAATTCTTTCTTGACTTCTTTTCAACTCAACTCAACTAACACAACAACTAAACTTCAACAAAAATTTTATCTATTAAGCACACAATAAAATTTAACTACTCAACTATCAACCAAACAACTAAATCAAACATTGATTCATCCCCCCAAAATTAATGTAATCATTGTCCCTAATGATTAAAAAAAAACAATAAAGAGAACAAGGGACACGTACCTTCGACACCGAGCATCAGTACTCAGCGTAATCAAAATGTCCAATAAAATAACTTGCAGCCGCAAAACCAAGGTGGAGGAGGTAGAGATACACGACTTAACATCCATTTTAACCTGAAAAGAGTACATGCACACGATAAGATAAAACACATAAAATTGAATCCTGAGCAAATAAACAATATAACTCGCTTAATGAATGGGAAAATAAGGAAGAGTGCGAGTCATGGTGAGCATGATCATATGTTTGATCTTGAATGGTTTGGATGCTTGGAGGTAAATCGTATGGGCAAGATGAGATAAGCTGCTGGAAGTTAAAGCTGTGCATGGATGTGTAGCTGCATGGAGGAGTGGCAGCTGGAGGCTCGAGCATGGTGCGCTGTTGAGGGTTGTTGGCGCATGGAGAAGCGCTATCACACATGGTGGGCCTGCGCAGATGGAGAATATTGGGGACGCGGGTTTGCGCTTAAGGGGTGGCGCATATGAGTTTTTTGCGCAGCTGAAGAATGTTGGGCAACTGGGAGCGCGATAGCACTTCAATAGGCGCAGCTGAGAATTGTTTGCGCAGAGTTTGGGCGTGTTGCGCGTTTGCTCAAGGTGGAGCGCAGATAATTGCTGGTATGCGCTTAAGGATGCTAGCGCGATTGCGCTTGGTGGGGCGCAATTGAGGAGATCATTTGCGCAAGATATTGTTGTTGAGGAGCTGCGCAGATGAGATGTTGTTTGCGCATGAGTTGCGCAGATGGGAGTTCTTGTTTGCGCCTGAGATTGCGCAGATGATACGCGCGATTGAGCTTTGGCTTGCGCGGTTCGTAAGTGTTCTTGCGATGGGGCTGTGCGGCCGCTCAAAAATATTGGCGCGAGCGCGCCGTTTGTCCGCATTTCAACATTATTTTCTTCCCAGGTGTAGCGCGGGCGCTCGGTTAATAGGGCGGGCGCCCCTCTTCCTCGAATTTGATATTTTTAGAGCCTGAAAATTTTTGAAAACTAAGAAAAAAATAAGCTCAAAAATTTAAAATAAAAATACTTAAAAACAACTAAATAACAAAAAATAAATAAACTGAAAATAAAAGCAAATAAAATAAAAGAAAATAAAATTCTTGGGTTGCCTCCCAAGTAGCGCTTGGTTTATAGTCGTCAGCCCGACTTTCACCGGTGTTAGTTGATTTTTTCCTTCACTCTCACACGCCAAATATATTCACTAAAACTGCAATGAAAACAAAAGAAACAAATTAGAAAATTAAAAATCACATAAATAAAAACTCTAAATTAAAATCTAGACTAATTGGTAACAAGATTAAAAAATAATCAAAATTTACTCCCCAGCAACTGCGCCAAAAACTTGTTGTGAAAATTCCTCGCAAGCGTACGAGTGTCAAGTTTTAATATAGTGATTAAATCAGATATCGATCCCTCAGGGAGTAAAATGAAAATATTTAGTGCTTGTAATTAAAATAGTCTAAACTTTATCTAGAAAATCAATATTTGAGAAATTTGCAATAAATAAAAATAATCAGGATGTTTTTGATAGCACGCACACAACTTGCATATATAATCAATCAGAGAAAATTGTTCTAGAGGTATAGATTTCACCTGGTTTCAACAACAGTCAATCCTAAATGATTAATCTTCATGAATTTCAGTCAATTAATAGCCAAGAACACTTAAGTTTATTATTTCCCTCTCCCGAGCAACAAATAATGTTTATCAACTACAATTCAATTCTAATATTCCTATTCAGAATTTATCGCAGTGATCTATCACAAAACAATGTTCTTTTTAAAAGCTCTGTTAAAATCATACACTCTCCCGAGCTGTATAAATAATTAACAGTGTAGTTTCTAATGTCCTATTCAAAATCCCCTCTCCCGAAAAATGATTTCAAATAAATATAACAAATCAATTATTGATCAGATAATTGAAAAGACAATCAATTCTAGAAAAAATAATTAATCTAGAAGAAACTCAATTCAATAAAATCAAAAATTCATAAAAGCGTCTGCACCAGGTTCCATCCGACCTCTAGACTCTAAAAATTTAGTTCATAATAAAATTATGAATAAAACAAAACATGTTCAAAAATCCAAACATATTCAGAATTAAATAAAAGATAAGAAACAAATCCGTCGTCGATGCCGTGTCCGGTCGATCAAACTCCGTCTTTGTTCTTCAATTAAGCTCCAGAAAATCCTCCAGAAAAATCACACGATCAACTCTGATATTCTGTAATTATGATTATGGCGGCTCTTCATTTTTTGTCTGATAAAATTCCTTTTATATGACCACTCAAAAGCCCACTCAAAAGCCCATGAATTTATTGCCCGAAATAATTAAAACTCAGATTTCCGATCGGGGCGGACGCTCCAAGTGAAGGCGCGGGCGCGCCTTAGTCTCGATTTCAATTCTCTCTGAAACATAGCATTGCGCGATTGCTCTAGATTAAGCGCTAACAAGAAGCGCTAATCTTTGGCCCAATGAAAAGCCCAATAACTTTCTTTCTCCTTGTCTTATCGATTCTTTTCTTCTTTCTTTTCAATCTCTTTTTTTCTTTCACTTATTCTTTTCTTTTTCCTTTCTCTTCTAAATTCTTATTTGTCTTCTCTTCTCCAAATAAATTCCATAATTCCCTACAAACACAAAAACAACAAAACCCACACATAAATCTGCTCGAAACAAACAATTAATAATTAAAATCATATATAAATTAAGTGTATAAAATATATTTATCAGAATGCACACAAAATAAACATAAAAATGTCACGAACTAATGCATACAAAATGCACTTATCAGTATGCAGTGGAGATCTTGTGCGTTACATGGTACTTTTTCAGCAGACTGGCCACAGTTCGGTTGCAGAAGTGCGTTCCTATATCACTGATGATGGCTCGTGGAATCCCAAACCTAGAGAAAAGATTGTGCTTGATATACTCTGCAACAACTTTAGAATCATCAGTATGGGTGGCCTTTGCTTCCACCTATTTCGATACATAGTCCACAACAAGTAATATATATATATATATATATATATATATATATATATATATATCCATGCGAACTTGAAAAAGGTCCCATGAATTCGAAACCCCAAACATAAAAAATTTCACAAACTTAAATAGGTTGTTGGGGCATCTCCTTACATTGTGATATATTACCTGTCTTCAGGCATTGAGCGCACGACTTACAGAACATGTAAGCGTCTCGAAATAAGGATGGCCAGAAAAATCCGCAATCCAACACCTTTCTTGCTGTCCTTTTTGCTCCAAAATAGCCACCATACGCATAAGAATGACAAAACGTGATAATAGGGATTACCTCGCTTGCAGGTACACATCGTCGTATGACTTGATCAGTGCAGTGTTTCCACAAATATGGATCATCCCACACAAAATACTTAGCATCACTTCTCACTTTGTCCTTTTGTGCCTTGGAAAATTCAGAGGAAAACCCTTTAGTAACTAAATAATTTACAATATTTGCATACCAGGGTAATTCTGTGCTTGCGGAAAATATTTGCTCATCAGGAAATTCTTCTCGCAAGCTCAGCTCCTCATCAATATGAACTAGACGGCTCAAGTGGTCTGCGACTCGATTCTCGGTTCCTCTTTTGTCCTTGATTTCCACATCGAATTCGCTCAAGAGTAGTATCCATCTTATTAGTCTTGGTTTTGCCTCCTTCTTCGCCATTAGAAAGCGAAGAGCTCCATGGTCAGAATAAACAATGACTTTAGCACCAAGTAAATAAGAGCGAATGTTTTCTAATGCAAAAAACAACAGCCAAGAGCTCCTTTTCAGTGGTGGAGTAGTTCCATTGGGAATCGTTCAGGATACGCGAAGCGTAGTAGATAGCATGCGATGCTTTTCCAACTTTTTGGCCCAAAACCGTGCCCACAGCATAGTTGTTGGCATCACACATGATCTCAAATGGTTTGATCCAGTCCGGTGGTTGGATTATTGTTGCAGATGTCAATGAGTCTTTGAGTTTGTCAAAAGATGTTTTGCATGGTTCATCAAACTCAAACGGGACATCTTTTTACAACAGTTTGCACATGGGAGATGCGATCTTGGAAAAGTCCTGAATGTATCTCTTGTAGAAACCTGCATGGCCAAGAAAAGAACGCACTTTCTGCACACATGTGGGGTAAGGGAGAGACTGAATAATATTAATTTTAGCCTTGTCTACCTCAATTCCCTTAGATGAGACGACATGACACAAAACACCACATTGCCCAACCATAAAATGACATTTTTCAGAATTTAGGACTAGGTTGGTTTCGACACACCTCTTAAGGACAAAATCAAGGTTAGACAGACAGTTTTCGAATGAATCACCATAGACAGTGAAATCATCCATAAAAACTTTTGAGATATGCTCAATGAAATCAGAAAAGATACTAACCATACACCGTTGGAAAGTAGCCGGTGCATTGCAAAGTCCAAAGGGCATCCGTCGATATGCAAAGGTGCCAAACGGGCAAGTAAACGTTGTCTTCTCTTGATCTTCTGGCGCAATAGCAATCTGAAAATGACCAGAATAGCCATCAAGAAAACAATAATAAGGATGACATGCTAAAAGTTCAATCATTTGATCAATAAAGGGTAAAGGGAAGTGGTTCTTTCGGGTTCAAGCATTTAATTTCCTATAATCTATACAAACCCTCCACCCATTTTGAATTCGGGTGAGAACCAATTCGTCATCCTTATTCTTCACCATAGTAATTCCGGTTTTCTTGGGTACCACTTGGACTGGGCTAACTCATTGACTGTCAGAAATCGGGTAGATGACTCCAACCTCAAGAAGTTTCAGAATTTCAGCCTTCACCACCTCCATCATAAGTGGGTTCAACTTTCTTTGCGGCTGACATGAGGGATTCGCTCCTTCCTCCATCAGAATCCTGTGCATGCATGTAGAAGGGCTAATTCCCTTGATGTCTGCTATGGTCCACCCAATAGCAGTCTTGTGCGCCTTTAGCACTTCGACTAATTGTTCCTCTTGTTCGACTTCCAAACTGTTGGAGATGTTGACTGGTAATGTTTCTCCTTCTCCAAGGAAAACATACTTAAGATGTTTGGGAAGCGTCTTTAGTTCAACCACTGGCTCCTGCAAAACAGATGGAAGGCGGCGAGTATTAGAGATTGGTAAAGATAAATAAGAGACATTACCTGACTGAGGTAGTTCAGGAGCATTGTTCAGAATTCTCTCAATCTCTTTCACTTCTTCAATATTGAATCCAACTCCATCATCCTGATGAATGGGTGCAACAATAGCCACCTCTAGCTCATCTCTTCCTGCATACTCACAACAATCTTGTGCCAAGTAATCCACAATATCAACACAATATACACAATCATCATTGTCAGGAAATTTCATGGCATCATAAATATTGAATTTCACAACTTCTCCATCAAATTCCATAGTGAGTGTGCCACTGTGAACATCAATTTTAGTCATGGAAGTTTTCAAGAATGGTCTGCCTAACAGAATAGGACTATTGTGATCACCGTTTTCCATGTCGAGCACATAAAAATCTGCAGGAAATACCAAGTTATTTACTTGCACTAACACATCTTCCACTATTCCCCTAGGGTATGCATTAGACCTATCAGCTACCTGAATAACAATTCCAGTTTTATTCAAAGGACCGAGTTTCAAGGATGCATAAATAGAATATGGCATAACATTGATCAATGATCCTAGATATAACATGGCCTTTTCAAGTCTAACATTCTCTATAGTTCATGGAATAGAAAACATATCTGGATCCTTGCATTTTGCGGGCAATTTTCGTTGGATCACAAAAGATACATTCTCACCTAGCTCCACTTTCTGACAACCCTTCAGTGTCTGTTTCCTCTTTGCTGTGCACAATTCTTTTAAAAACTTTGCGTATCGAGGTACCTACTTAATAGCATCTAGCAACAGGATATTCACCTCACATCTACGAGAAGTCTCATAAAGTTTCTTTATCCCTTCATCTTTTCTAGACTCCTTAAGTGCTAGGGGAAAAGGGGCAACAGACTTATATTCAGAAAGGGGAGGAAACTTACATCTTGGCGCTTCTTCCTTGGATGCTTCTCCATCATTCGCCTTCGGTTCTTCTTTTATCTTCTCCTTGGGTGAGCATCAACTTCTTTCTCCTCGATCTTCAACTCCTTCCCATTACTTAGAGTAATTGCACTTGCGTTTTCTCTTGGGTTTGGAATTGTTTGTGATGGTAAGACGTTGGAATGATGTGCTTCCAACTTGTTGATTGCAGTGGCGAGCTGCCCATTTGGGTGTTCAAGTTCTGGATGCTTGCTCGGGTTTCCTGTTGGAAAGACAGAGTATTAGTTGCAAGATCCTTAACTATGTTTTCAAGAAACTCACCTGGCGCTGGAATCTGTGGACGCTGCTGTGGTGGAGGATACGATGGCCTATACGCTTGATTGTGCGGTAGTGCTTGAGGTCCAGGTTGATTTGCCTGAGGGTTTCCGTATCTCAGATTTGGATGATCCTTACAAACAGGATTGTACGTGTTGGAATATGGATCACACTTCCGTTGTGGTGGTCCAGAAAATCCGCCAGTAGCATTAACATGTTCGACCGATTCCTCTTGAAGTGTAGGACACATGTCTGTGGCGTGTCCCATTGCCACGCAGATACCACATGCCTTTGCAATTTGTCCATTCCCTACAGACATCTGACGCAAAAGAGACGTCAATTCAATTAATTTTTGCTCAAGGGAAGAGAAATTTACCTCACTGTTCTTCTTTGGTACATGATCATTCCTGATGGTGCCAAATTGTTGAGAATTGGCAGTCATGTTATCTATCAGATTCCTCGCTTGTACCGGAGTTTTATCCACAAAAAATCCTCCACTGGCTGCGTCTAGCATAATCCTGTCATGAGGTAACAAACTTTCATAGCAAAATTGAATCAATTGATTTTTACTTATCTGATGTTGCGAACAGCTAGCACACATCTTTTTGAACCTCTCCCAGTATTCATGCAGTGATTCCCCTGAGATTGCTTGATTCCATAGATTTCTTTTCGGATGTTCGCGGCTCTAGAGGCTGGGAAATATTTTTCCAGAAAGATTCTTTTCATCTCCGTCCAAGTCATGATAGAACCAGAGGGTAAATAGTATAGACAATCCTTAGCAGCACTCTTCAAAGAGAAAGGGAAGGCTCTCAGTTGAATCTGGTCCTCTGTCACTCCATGGGATTTCATACTTGTGCAAACCACATGGAATTCCATCAAGTGTTTATTAGGGTCCTCACCTGCAAGACCATGAAAAGAAGGCAATAAGTGAATAAATCCAGATTTAAGCTCAAAAGTAGCATTATTTTCTAAGGTAGGAAAAGTAATGCATAAAGGTTGTTGATTGGGATCAGGAGTGCCCAATTGTCTAAGACTCAGATTAGCATTAGCAGCCATTTGTTCTTCTGTTCGAGTTTGGTCCTCTTCCTATTGCCTACGGAATTCTCTCCTTCGCCTGTGCAAAGTCCTTTCGATCTCTGGGTCGTAGGGGAATTCTTCGTCAGAAGAGTCACCTGAAAGCATGAACAACAGAGAGAACTAGAAACAAAGAAAAGAAAACCAGAGTGAGAATATAGAAGAAAAAATAATAATAAAAAAAAACAAAAAAAAACACAATAAAACAACACCGTTCCCCGACAACGACGCCAAAATTTGGTAGCGCTAAGTAGCGTCACGCCCAAATTACCCAACTCACTCAGATAACCAAGAATATGTATTCGCGTGAGTAGGGATCGTTCCCACGAGGAAAGGAAATTTTAATGTGTTCTAAATAAAATAAAGGGGGTTTTGAGTTTTGGAATTAACTACTGAAAATTTAAACAATTAAAAATAAATATTATCACTATCATGCAAGATTAAAAATTAACTGGAGAAATCAATAAGAAACAAGACTTGGTATTGATCGGCTACACCCTTGATATTCATTCATTCAATCATTGATTCCTAAAAATAATTAATCCTATCAATATTCATCATTGAAAATCAAATTCCATTTTTTTACCTTAATCTTAGTTAATTAGACACCAGCGTTCTAGATTAACCCTTACCAATAAATTAACCCGGATTCCAACGATCTATATTTAAATTTAAGGTAGCATTCAAACGAGTAAAACTGATGAATCTAGACAACATAAATACCAGCAATTGTATTTAATCTAGTCAAAAGTTTTTCCTACGATTTAACAAATTTAACAGCAGAAAATATTAAACGTAGTTGCTTCGCAAATTAGTTGATTCAAACAATTACGGATTTGAATTCTAATTTAGCTATAGATTGTATAGTGAAATCCTAAGATGGCCAATCCAAAAATCTCACATACAAGCATGAAATAAAACAGATCAACTGTTGAAACTCAATAAGGATTAAAGCATGAAAATCGAATCTCATGAATAAACAAAATCAAGGTCTTGTCTTCCTCAACCAAGTTCTAAGGTTTAGCTACAACGATTCATGAAACATTCAAGAAAATTAAAAGAAAAGGAAGAAATCTAGAGAGAAAATTGTAATACAAAACCTAGCCGCCAAAGAGAGTATCCAAGTCTGCCAAAAATCAGTCTGAAAAACGGAATAAAAATACTTAATAAAAACTAGAGTCCAGAATAAAAGAGTTTTCAAATCTGAAGATTCTTCCCGAACAGAGACGCTCGCTCGATCGGTAAACATTGGCCGATCGAGCGAGCACAAAAACATAACCCTACTGTTTTGCAAAATACAGCGGACGCTCGATCGGCATGATCTTGCAGATCGATCGGCCAAGAATTCCCGAGCCTACTATCTTATTTCCTCACATGCTCCGCTCGATCGGTTAAATGTTGCAGATCGATCAAGCGCTTCCCTTCAAAATAATTTTGTCATTCCCCTTCGCTCCATAGTTCGTCCATGCATTCGCTAAAACGCACAACCTAACCAACAAAACCAGGAATCAAATTATGCAGACACAACTATGAAATACGAACAAAACACATAATTAAAACACATAAAAAATTGCAAAACAACAAAAAAATGACATTAAAATATGCAACAAAAACATAACTATCAACAGCCAGCGAGTATGCATGTTTATATGTTGCATTTTATGTGCCATGATAAATGTTTTAATTCTTTGATATATTGTGATGCATGTGCATATATCATGTTGAGCATGTTTCTCCTTTGATATAAGCCTTTCCAGTAGGGCCGCTCAGCCCTTATTTTTGGACAGTTAGACACTGAGAGTCACAGTGGCCGACGGGTTGAGCGGACTCTAGTGCTCTTGGATTTTGTTTATCCACGTCCGGTTTGGAGTGATGCATGTGCATATATCATGTTGAACATGTTTCTCCTTCGAGATAAGCCTTTCTATTAGGGTCTCTCAGCCCTTATTTTTGGATGGTTAGACGCTGAGAGTCACAGTGGCCGACGGGTCAAGCAGACTCTAGTGCTCGTGGACTTTGTATATCCACATTCGGTTTGGAGTGAGGGAGTTACTCAGTGGTTTGAGTCCTCGATGGTATTACTCAAACCTTGGCGCCAGTCTGAGCAGGATCGATCAGTATACCCAGGCATTCATTTTGCATGCATCATATCAGTATATTTACTCGTGATTTACGTCCTGGGCGTAGTTCGCTCGCTTTCATGTTATTGTGTTTCTTGGACACCCCATTCGGTGGGGCAGTTGCAGGTGATTTACCATTAGACCTGGGTTTAGTTGGTGATCAAGGATGAAATGCAGAGTTAACTGCTAGGTTGCTGCTAATTTATGTAAGTGGATATTTCGATTGGGTTGTATTATTCTTCGGCTTTGGGTTTTACTTACCGGTTTTATTCTGCCCGTTTAGCATTTTGATTTATTTTTTGCAATATCTCTGATTATTGTATTGCATGCTTTTTAAGACTCTGTTTAGTAGGTGGTCTGGGTAGGGTCAATACATTATGCTTGTTAATGCGATTTTTTGAGCACACATTCATATTACGTCTAAAAAACCAAAATTTGAATAATATCACGTTGCATGCAAAAATAATCTTTTATTGATCTATAATATTTTCAAGGTCCACACAATGCATCCATCAGAATATAATTTTTCAAATCCACAAAGCAAGGTTAAAAAAGAAACCATGTAATCTTCGAGCAATATTTTATGTTTTTTTTGCATTGAAAATCTCAAATCAATGTTGGACTTCATATTGGTTTTTTAGCCGCAACACATGCACGTGCTCAGAAAAATTACTTTAACAAGAGTAGATCGTGCATATAAAATGTCAAGAGCTTAGACGACTTTTAATTTTCACAGAGATGAAATATTCATTTTTTATATTTCACATAAAGTTTTTATTCAAATATCTCTTCAAAAATATATACCATGATATGAGATCGTTGCAACAGAAGGCTTGGCCAGTTTTTTTTTTAATTTTTTTTTCACGATGGCCATTTTTTTTAATTATGAGAAAAGGGTCAGTGTAGTAGCCCGACTCCATTTTAGAAGATTAATTAAATAAAATTGGTTAAGCGTGGATTAAGGGCTTAATTTGGAATTAATTGGATAATTTTTGGAAATTTGACCAAGGTGGGTTCGGACCGTCCGAACCAGGATCGGAGGATCCGAACCACTTTCGAGTCATGACCATAGTTCGGAGTATGCGGAGAGATCGGACTGTTCGAACCCAAATCGGACTGTTCGAACTCAGTTAGGCCATGCAGCTGATGAGGTGTCGAGGTTGAATGGACAAGAGGCAGTTTGGAGCATCCGAAGGTAGGATCGGACCGTCCGAAGTGTGCATGCAGTGACATGTTACTCATGCAAGGTTCGGACCGTCCGAACTCCGCCTATAAATAGGCCATCCGAGGCTCACATTTTGGCACACCAAATCTCAGCTTTCTCTCTTGGTTTTAGGTGCTTTCTAGGTGTTTTGGAGTATTTCCATCCTTCTTAAGCTTGATCCAGAGGTTGGCGAGGCGGTCTGGGGTTGCTGCGGATTGGTGCCCAAGTTCTAGGGCAGTCGTCATCAGTGGGCTGACGACTGACGCAAGTATATCTCTTGCTCCTTATAGTAAATAAGGATTATGATATAGTCTAGTTAAGGCTTTTAGAATAAGGTTATAATGCATGAGTACTTTGCATTGTAGTACGGACGATAGGCTTGGACATAGAGCTGGTCTAGCTCGCCTTAGTTTTGAGGTACGGAAGTATTATTCGAGATATCCAGATTGAGTATGCATGTATTATGTGTTTGCATGGATTATATGATTGCATGTTTTATATGCCTTTATATACAGCATGTCATAAATGTATGTTGCATACATGAGCATATTGAGCCTTTACCTTAGAGGTATCCTGTAGTAGGGTGCTCACCTACGAGTTTGTGGATAGTTGGATACTTAAGTCTTGTGTCAGGTCACCGTGATGGTTGGACACATGTACTAGTATCAGGTCACCATTATCCACTGGGTATATGATTCACCTCCTGAGGCGACGGCGCAGCATGCTATATACCTTGGGCCCGATTTATGAGCTTGTTTCTTGACCTAAGTGTTTTGGTATCCAGTTCACTTGCATAAATGCACATATAATACCGTATACTCATACTCTTGTACTGAGCTTTTTATGCTCACGTCTCGTACTTTGTTGTATTCTGGACACCCTATTCCATGGGGCAGGTCTGCGGGTGGATGAGGCGGGTGGTTCCATGAGGGCTTAGGCAATGGATGGCCAGCAGGGTTATTGTCTAGGCTTTCGTTGTATTGATACAGATTTCGATATGGTTGTATCGGCTTTGTCTATGCTAGCACATGGGCAGTGCCCATATGCTGCATCCAAGGGTGCATGTTTTTTGAGATTTAATATAATCTTATTTGAAATGAGATCATATCAAATCTCAAAAAACATGGGTCGTTGGATCTCCATTCAGGCACTGCCCGAATGGGGTAGCATAGACAAAACCGGTTGTATCATAATTATTGTATTTGACATTTATTTATGCTTTTCCGCTGTTGTTTTTTGATGATTATTTAATTAAGTTAAATGTATGCTTAAGTTTTTGATTAGTAGGTGATCACGGTGCGGGTCACTATAGTCAGTCTAGAGAAGTAAGTGAATCGAGCTGGTTTGCCTCGAGTTTATTCGATAAATATTTGATTCATTTAAAATTACTTGAACTTAAGCAAAACTCAAAAATATTCAAAAAAAATTCGAGGTGAACTCAGGACAAAATTATTTTATTTGATATATAGTTCGCGAGCTGCTCATGAGCATTGATATATTTATTTATTTATTATCTCAAGCATTTCAAAAATTTATTTTCAAACCTTAATGTTCGATCAATATAATGGTTCTTGAATAGGTTCGAATATTTCGAATCAAATTTGAGAATATTTTTAAAAAATATTTTGAGGTTCGAATCGAGCTCGAACTCTAAGATTCAAATCTTAAACTTTTTGGAATATTCAACACAATTTAGCTTCCTTGATTTTTAGAATCCCCAAAAGGCCAAAACATCACTCTTTCTTTCTTTCTTTCTCTTTTTTCTATGAAAAAAAGCATCCCTATTTCTTCTTTTTTTTTTTTTTTTTGCCTTGCATGAAAAATAAAATTTATCTAAAAAGACCTAAAAAAAACTTATTGAAAATGTTTAAATTTTAATTTCAGCGTTTTATTTAATAAGAATAGTTATATAGATAATATAAAAAAAAATTGATTGTACATTAACGCATGTTAAATAGTTAAATAATAGAGAATCTAGTAAGTTAAAAAAAAAGTGAATATAGAAAATGTATGTTAAATTCAAACTAATCAATAAAATAAAATAAACCGTGGATATCATATCACTTTGTAAATTCTGAAACACAAATTCCTTTCAAACTAAATAAAATAAAACATTTTTATTTCTTTGCATGAAAAATCAATTTATGTAAAAAAATATAAAAAAAACTTATTAAAAATGTTTCAATTTTAATTTCAGTTTTTAATTAGAGTACATGTAAAAAAATAAAATTGATTGTGTATGAATGCAACACAAGTTAAATACTAGTTAAATAACGCTGAATCTAGCAAGTTGAAAGAAAGTGAATATAGCAAAGGTATGTTAAATTCAAACTAATCATTAGGCCACCCACGTTGGCATTAATGAGTGGGTATTATAACACTCAATTGGTATTAAAACTAAGAGCATCTGTAATGGAGATATATAAACCTCCCCTTAAAAACCCCACCCCCATTACTGGGGTGGGGTTTATAAAATATTTAAAAAACCGGTCCCAAGATTCTGGGACCGGGTTTAAATTTTTATTATTATTATTTTATACAATTGTGCTCATTTCCTCATTGAGATGCGCGCGACACGCCGCTGACTTTTTTTTTTAAAATTCTTTTTTATTTTTAATTCTTTTTTAAATTTATTATCTATACTAATTTAAATTTTAAATTGTATAAAGCAACAAGGTGTTTTTTTCAACCACGTTTTTTCAAATTTTGTTTTTTTTTTCAATAGAAATTTTATATTTTATTATTTTAATTTTATTCATAACGACTATTTTTTTATTAATGTTATGCATACTAATTTTATAGTTTTTTAGTATATCATAATTTTTTATTGAACATATCAATTAATAATATATACAAATTAAATTATTAATAAAAAATAAAATTTGGAATAAGTAAAGATAGTTGAAGATAGTTAGTTGATAGTGGGACCCATAAAAATATAGTTGAAGAGGTTTATGATAACGGAGAGAGGTTTTCAAAATATGTGAAATTTTTAACTTTTGATGTGGCAGTGACGTGGCAGAGCATAAACCCCTTATAGAGGTTTATGATTACGAATGCCCTAATATGAGTGAGTATTATATACCACTCATCTGCCACTCGGACGAACATGGCCAAAGTTTTGAACGCGTTCAACGAGTGTTTGTTTTTTCCAAAATCTCGGTCTGACACGTGCAAGAAATTAAAGGTTGGAAAAGTCGATGCCACCTCGAGGGCCTGCTGTGTAGGCTCACCCCACGCTTTCTGCCTTCCACTTTTTTTGTCTTTTTTTTAAATTTTTGAATTATTTAAATTGTAACTTTTATTATATTAAATTAATTTATTTTCATTAATTTATTTAAAAATCTTGAATTAATTTTAAAAAATGGATAAAATTTTCAACGGCTAATTAGTGTGTGTGTTTATAGTTTGTATCGAAGGGGTTACAACGATGAAGATATATTGATGTTTTGGTATGGAAAAATTTAATTTTAAATAAATGAAACTCGTAAAAGAAGAATAAAAATTTTTTTTGTAATAAATATAGTTAAATATAAAAATATTATTTTTTAAAAAATAAATAATCAATTATATATTGTAAATTAAATTGAAAATGTTTTTATTTAATATATAATAAAACTAAAGATAAATGGGTGGACGGTGAGACCCATATATAATAATTATTAATGTTAAAATGAAAGAAAGAGAATAAATGTGTTAATATAATGTGTATATGACAAGTAAACTTCATATGTTTTTTATAAGGTGATGGGTGTTACAGAAATCCATATATAAAACCCGCTAATGCTGACGCTCAAGAAAGTGAATATAGAACACATCAGGAAAAAAATCATTTTGGTCCTCTAACTTTATCTGTTTTCTTTTTTAGTCCTTTAACTAGTTAAAATTCTGTATTAGTTCTCTAATTTTTAAATTTTGGCTATATTGGTCATATTTTTATCAGAATATCTAATTTTTTCGGAAATTGATGACTAGACAATAAAATTCGATGATTTTCAATTTGAAAGATAATCATACTACTTGGAATGTCACCTAATTTTATAAATTTTGGTATGTTAATAGAATAAATATGTGTTCATAATATTTTTAAAAAAACAAACAAAATCAAAATTAAAAAACCGTGGACTTTAATTATAATTTTTTTAATTATATCAACTTTTGGAATGTTTCTTGTTTTTCTGTTTGAGAAAATGGTTTCCTCCACAACCCAAAAATTAAAAAAAATATTAATATTGACTCGATTGATTTATTTTTGAATTAGCTTTTTGAATAAAAAACGAGAAAGGTTAAAAAACATATATGATTATGAGAATTATAGCTCTTTTTTCTCATGAAATATGGAAAATTAATTTTTAAACTTAAATATAAATCTCTAATGATTGAATTTTTATTGCAATTTTTCCGGTGAGATTTGATATTTGTTTATGTGTAAATGATGTCTTTTCTCTAGAGGTTTTTAGGATCGCTTAATCTGGGCTGGTGTTATTAATTGAGGTAGAAAGTTACGAGAAACATATTTATTACATCGATTTTTTTTATTTGCTTATTATTATTATTATTATTATTATTATTATTTTTTACGGAAACTTGTAATTTTATTAAGAGATAGAAACATCATCATTTACAAGTTTTACAAGCCAAAACGGAAAATTCCCAAGCTCCCACACAAAGGAAGAGGGGGAAGAAATAGTAAAAGAAGCTAGTTTATGAGCAACTGAAGTTGCCGATCGGCGAAAATGCTTCAATTTGATATTACTACGACATTGTAGAATATTCTTTACTTCAGTAGCAATAGCTCCAATGTAGCTGTAATCCTCTTTCGGGCGAGCGACTGCTTGCGCCGCCAGAAAAGAATCTGTATAAACTTCGTTAATGTCCATTCCTCTTTTCACTATCAGCCGAAGAACCTCTCTCAAGGCCATAAGCTCCCCATACGTGACAGAAACAGGTTTTGGGATTTTCATGCCAAATGCCAAAATAAGATTACCAACATGATCTCGCACTACACCACCAACTGCATAATTATTAGTATGTGTATTTAATGCCGCATCCACATCCAAATGTAGCTGATTACTCGGAGGCTTTGACCAGCGAGCCTGTGGCATACTTGTGTGTTCCTTGCTACATATTAGGACCGATTCTCGCGCTCGATGAAACTCGCTAAGCATGGTTCCACTCCATTCAACACTAATGTTGGCATGAAGATGATCCGGTCCAAGAGAAATACGCATTCGTTCCTTCCATATAGCCCATGTTCTCATTGCGAATTTCTCCAAATCTTTTCGACATAGCATTTTCTCCATCCAAATAAACACATCAATGATGCCCAGGTTCTTAACTGTTTTAAGGAAAGGAAGAAACATTGTACCTTTCCAGCAGATCATTGCCTCATGGAACCAGAATAAAGCATGACAAGTAGAGTGGCATAGGCATTGTAGTAGCCCGTACCTAGAATAAGTGATTAAGGGATTAATCAACGCAAAATAAGAAATCGAGTCATGAGCATAACGAAAACTCCGTTGGCGATCGGAAGCTCCGGTGTGCAACGGAAGCTCCGATAGTATTACGTCATCCATGACATGTGGGACAACGGAAGCTCCAATCAGGAACGGAGGTTCCGATCTCCACTATCCGCAGCCAGCCAATGAAATTTTGCCACGTGGTAGATAAGAGAGAACGGAAGCTCCGACACTACAAGAAAAAAGGCTAAAGACAACGGTTAAAAACCGTTGTCGTAGGGAGTTTAAAACTGTTGTTGAAGGCCCTGTTGTTAAAAGTCACGCTCAAAGACAACAGTTAAAAACCATTGTCTTTGAAGGAAAGACAACGGTTTTTAACTGTTGTAAAACCGTTGTCTTTTCCTTCAAAGGCAACGGTTTTAAATTGTTGTCTTTGAACGTGACTTTTAAGAACAGGGTCTTCAACAACAGTTTTAAACCCCTACAACAACATTGAAAAACCGTTGTCTTTTCTAAACAAAAAAACAAAAAAAAAATTTAATACACAGATTTTCAATATTATAAATCACTCAAAATTCAAAAATAAAATTTAATATACAATCTTTCAGTATTATAAATTTTTCAAATATAAAAAAATAATTGAATTCTAACTCAATGAACACTAGGAAAAAAGAATCTATGCATCTCGATAAACTTGAAATCCTCCCTTCAGCACATATTTGCATCGCGAGCTAGTGTTGATTTCAAAACTACATTTTCTTGACTCGAGACTTTCATAAAGCCGCAACAATCTCTTTTCCATTAATTTGTATCTCCAAACTGTAAATTATTAAGAAAAAAACAAAAACCATAACTTAATCTCTTATCAGTGAGTATCACATCCTCAAGAAATTTAAACTAATCCTACTTCATCAACAAAATCAATGAAATAAATAACACGCTACACAAATAGAATATAGCCAAACGAATGTGACTTGCATTCATTATTGTCACATATTTATATTGGCAAAGACACAAAAAAAATTCCAATGTTTCTAAATTGTGAACCATCAGAAAGATCCAAAACAAACCTCAGCTTGCAAGTGGACACTCATCTGCATTGCATTAAAGACTTGACGGATCTGAAAGTAAGAGTAAAAAAAATGTAAAAAATTAAAAAATAATTAATAAATTCATTAATTAACCATGCGGAAAAGAACCTCTAACTGATTTGAGTTTATATAATCTTATTTGTTAAGATAAGATATATAATGATAATCAGACACGACATTGATTTACTATTATTGTGTTTATCATCATACAACTAAAACTAGCATAAACCGACTAGAATAGGTCATTTAAGCCATAAAATTGCTTCCTAATCAAATTTACTTTTTCTAAAACAATACCTACATTAACCAGAATGTATGCACTCATTGCATAACCAAGAAAAAAAAGGCTCTGCCTACCTTCAAAATAGCAACACGAAACAATTCTGGATGCATTTTTACAGCTGCTCCCACATGCCCACAGAAGAAAATCAAGAAGAAATATTAAGCAAGAGCAAGGATATAGCAGCATCTAATTTAAACACCCAACCACCTAATGTGGTAAACACAACCCTCTGTTTTTATGCCATATGGCTTCAATTCATGAAGGTTTTAGTTTCACATTTCAAAGTTGAGTTTTTAATCAAATTACCTTATTGATTCTTGAGCAATTGCAGCAACACTTTTAGGTTTATGATTAAGAAGCAAACCCTGTGAAAGATATCAACATGAGTAGATTGCCGATGCATTCCGTAATCCATATCAATATTTCAAAAGCACTATCAGGTTAGAACAGAGTCACGCTAAAGGGAAAAAAAACTAAACATAAAAACAAAATACTTTATAAATACATGAATGTGTCCATTCCGTATGATTCTAAAATGCAATCCAATCACCTAGATAATTTCAAACAAGTGATCTAGAACATATGAATACTGCATGTTTCATAGATTCTGATCTCCACCTCTCGATTTCCCATAAAGCCTCAGTATCTCCTGTAAAAAGGGAAAGCAAAGATGAGAACCGATGCAATTACAAGCCTTTCACATTATGTAAGATTCAGGTTATTAAGGAATTAACCGGATCTTGACATTTCTATATTAAATGCCAACAATCCAATCAAACATTATAAACAACAAAAATTTAAGATAACGAAAGAGTTTTGCAGTAGATATAAAACACAGGCACTTTACTTCACAAATCAAAGGAAGTCTGTCTATGGCTTACTCCTAGCTTCACAACCTTTTTCCCGTATTTAAGCCAATAAGAACCATATCCAACTCAATACAATGAAAATTTAGACTAGCGCTCATTCTTGTTTTGAAAATAAACTAAAATATATTTCTTGCAAGCTCAGCTGAAAATCAGAAACCATGCTTTGGAACCCGATCGGCGATCTCTATCCCTGCCGGTTAATGAAACAAAGATAGATATATCGGGAACCACCGAATCAATCCATAACTAAAGTACAACCATTTACAAACACAGTGACTAAAATGAAGCGAAATTAGTTACCTTTTTCTCGATTGACGTCGGGGATTGAGTGAGACTTCCATTGGGAAGAACCTCGCACTGCATCTTGAGAATATTATCTTCTCGCTTGTTCTTCCTGATTTCCACTAGATTATCCTCAATCCGTCGTCGAGCCTCCGCGTCGACTCCAATTTTTTAGGTCTTCTTCCACACATTTGCCCTGATACTCGGCTGCAACGACATTATCACTTATTTCTATACGTGTGTGTAAATTAGTATTCATGCGTATATAAGAAAACAAAGATGAAAGGGGGAAAATTGAAAGGGCCACAACTCCAATTCCTAAAGGAGTTGTTAAAGCATTAAAGGCTTATTTCTATACGTGTGTGTAAATTTCGCACATTTTAGTTTTTCTTGTAGTGAAATCAAAGTCTTACAAAACCCATGCTTTTGCATCTTGAACAAGAAACATAATCAGTTTCCAGCCATGACAATACAAGTATCAGATGAATCTGAGAATCAATGCCATCCCAAAAAACACACTTATTCAATAGATTTTCCAGCAAAAGAGACACAATAAACAAATAATTCCAACATGAGTCATAAAAAAATACTCCAAAATTTTGCATTTGGAAAGTGAAACACAATTAGCTGGCAAGTTACATAAAACAAAAAAGAAGAGGAAAATGGGATTCAATTACAGAAAAGTACTTAGGAAATGTTTAGCAACTATCGGATTCCTTTGTCCAAGCAATTCCTGTAAAGGTTTTTCAATTAATTAATAAACCTAAAGATGTCAATAATCCATTTATGCAAGGAAAAACCTATTAAACGCCACACGTAAATTAAGAGTTCACTAACATACCCTAATTAAACCAAGAATCAAGAATCACTTAAAGAATCTCCATTATACCACATCTACTTGTGTTCCGGGTGGTTTGAGACCAACGAGGCCATCAACCACATGTGAGGTCCACCACGAGGGATAGGGATTTCAGTTCTACATTCTTCTTCTAAGGCTTTGCCATCATTTACACCAATGATTCAATGTTCTACAACAGGTGTATGTCAGTTCTTTTTGCTGCCCCCCATCACATGGAGGCAGCCCCTCCAAATCTGTGTTGCAGGAAAGGTGCATACCTGAAAGCACCAAGTAAACAAATTTCAGAGACATTTGTACTGATATCTTGAATGCATTAATTATACTATATTTACTCAAATTTTAAAGAAAATTATGCATAATGCACTCATGAATAAGACTGGTAATTATGAAATGTTTGCAGACACTAAGACTATCAACAAAAACACCAATAGACAACATGCCATTAAGTCCTTGATTTCAGGTATACCGGATCCTGCAGCAGCTAGTGCAAAATTTATGATGATATATACAGAAGATAACACCAAAGCCAAGTTGATCAACATATAAACCAAGAATCCAGCAAAGTAAGACTTCTGAATTATATCAAACATCAACGAGTACTCCCATGAAATAACCCAGAACCAAAAGACAAAAGGCCTTGCATCAAAATGTAGATTAATGACGCATTCAAAATATTTCATCATAAAGTCACAACTTTGAAAATATATTCCAGCAAAAATCACTTAGAATGCATCCAATTCAAAGCTGTGCATGAAATTTAAAGAAGAATGACAACAAAAATAAGACCGAAAGCCAAGTACCAAAGCAAATTCCCATTCAAAAATTCAAACGACCTTATACACGAATTGATAACAATAAACAAGACCGAAAGCAGGCGGAGGTTTAGGGAGAATTTTATGGAAAATAGATTGGTCGGGTTCAACTTGTCTCCGTCCCTTCAAGTTTTCAATATGTATCCTCTTCCTCTCTTCCTCAAACGCCTAGTGCCCGCTGCGTTACTAGGTCCAGAGGATTTTTCTTCAAACCTGTGAGGAAATCACAATGACATAGAGGTTATGTGAAAGTCATTACATTCATCAAGATTCACAAAAATCTCACGACCTTGAACTCCCACGAACCGATTTGGGGGTGACTTCTTCATAAACACTTACAATTTTGGATTTAGGGCTTTTGGTCACGGCGGAGTGCTGTCCGTACGGTGGAGCACATGGGCCAGAAACGGGATGAATCCACGCAAGAGATAGAGAATAGTCACCGAAGAAAGAAGAGGTTGGAGTTGTGGCTGAAGAGTGAAAGCCTAGATCTGCGATTAAAGCATTGAGAGTTGTGGCTGAAGAGTCTGAGAGTTGAGTGAAAGGTTAAGTGTGGGAGTTGAGAAAAAGCGTGAGGTGAAAGCCCGTTTTTAAATTTGTACACTAGTTTAAATAAAAAAAATGACATATATCCTTTAAAAACAAATAAATAATAAATAAAAAACGCTCAAAATAAAACGGTTTTTTTAGTTGTCTTTTGTCAATAAAAAAACGCTCATAGACAACATTCTTCCAAAATCGTTGTTGTAGGCCCAAAATAAACGCTCATAGACAACAGTTTTAAATAACTATTGTCTTATATCCTAAAACGACAACGGTTTTAAATAAAATGTTGTCTTTTTTATTAAGACAATGCTAAAACACAACGGTTTTAACTAAAACCGTTGTTATAAAGTGAAAGACAACGGTTTTGACATAAAAACGTTGTCTATTGAGTGTTGTTGATGGGCATTTTTCTTGTAGTGCGATGGCGCATCGGAGGTTCCGATCGTGTCCTATAAATATAGGGCCGAGGCTTCAATTTTATTTGCCAATTCCTCAATTTCTTTTCCTTTCTCAGCTTATTTTAGTGGTTCTAGCCTTCCTAGGCTCGCTCCGGGGGTCGGTGAGGCGTTCGGGAGTCGCAGCAGAGTTGTGCCCAAGTTCTGGGGGTATCGACATCAAAGGACTGACGACGGACGCAGATATAGATTTTGCTTCCTAAAAATATTTAAGAGTATGCAATAGTTTAGTTAAGGCTTTTAGAGTTATATAATATTGATAGTAGTATCATTTTGATGTGTAGTGAGGATTATAGGCATGGACCTAGGCTGATAGAGCTACCTAGTAGTTGAGGTACGAAAGTACTATTCGAGATATCCTGACTGAGTATGTCTGCATTATGTGCTTGCATGATCGTATGTGCATATTTTATGACATGACTGTATGCTGCATGCATATTACATTTCAAGCTATATCTTGGGATATTATAGGGTTTTACCCTATCCTGTTAGTGGATGGACTTCAATCGATTTGGGTCCGGAGTGTCCACTGGTATTTGGTATAGAAGCCACCTCCTGAAGCGACGACACAGTGTGCTACATACCAGGGCCCGGTCTGTCTTTGTTATCTGATCTTTGGCCTCTAGTTTCAGTAGGCGGTACACTTGCATTCATGCATTTATATGACACAACATGCTCATACTCTCGTGCTGAGAATTTTATGCTCACGTCTCGTACTTTGTATATCTCGACACCCTATTCCATGGGACAGGTTTGCGATTGGATGAGGCGGGTGGATCCAGGAGGGATTAGGCAGTGGATGGCCAACGGGGATCTCGCCTAGGGATTTATTTTGATGTAGTTGGGATTCTGCACTGTTCAATTTGGTTGTATCACTATTTGGGGTATTTACAGATTCCTTTCCTTGTGATTGTATAATGTTTATTGCTTCTGCAGTTTATTTTGGCTTACTGTTTTAATTAAGTTAATTGCATGCTTAAGTTTCTGATTAGTAGGTGATCTCGGTAAGGGTCACTACAGGCATAGTGTCATTTGTAGAAAAATCCGGATACAGGAACATGGCAAGCCATCAGATTCATCGTCGTCGGGATAATGTCATGAAGGGCTCTCCACCAAAATATTCAAACCTTCGGCGGGAGTGACATAGCCCACAGATGTTTCCACCAGCTTTTAGATTGCGACTCCGAGCTATGAGAATGGGAGTCGAAGAAGCCAATCTCTAGCTTATATCCATTGCGAACAAGATATTTTATTTTTGGGTGATATTGCCAATATCTGGAATCCTCTGCCATTGAATGAGAAATTGGAATTGTCAAAATTTCCTGAGCAAGGAACGTAGGAAATAAACTACGCACCAGGGAGCTATTCCAAGATCCATTATGCAAGAAAGAAGAGACTGATTCATCACCACTCAAGGCATCAATCTGCCATGTAAGATGAAACGACCATTATATCTAATATAATTAATAATTAAATAAAATATGGATTTTTCAAAAAATTTCGGCATGACCCATCTGTTTATTTTTAAACTCACCTGACACAGACAGCAAACAACAAAAGCAACCTACAAGACCGATAAACTAGACCAGAATAAATAAAAGAGAAACTAGGGAAAAAGGCTCAACATCACAGACATCAAAATTTTGCAATTTAATCTTTAGAGACCAAGAAACAAATCTTAAAATTCATTTAATTTACATTTTCCAAATAAAAAAAGCAAATACTTCATAACATTTAAGTTTGAATAAACTTCTGCGGAATAATAGCAAAGGTCGGAGGGATGTGCCGTGCCCGCATCGCAGTCCACTCAAGAGTCAGGCCCCTTGATCTCAACAAAGTACAACCTGCACCAAGCATAGTAGTGAGACTAAAAGCCCAACAAGATATACATAATACAGCAAGGGTTCAAAATAATGCAGCATACTAAAAGTAGTACTCAGTATATCATGAAACTCACACGAAAGGAAAAATGTCATATCATGGCCGAAGTAGAAACGATAGCAATATGCAATGAAAAGTAACGTTCATGAGTCATTTATCCTTTTCATTTACTTGTGAATTTAGATCCTCGATTGTGACTATGATTTTGATCGATCAATGGCTATAGTATACAATTCCGGCAAGGATGCCGAGATTTCTCCCGTTAAACACCACATTGCCCCTCTGAATTTGGTAGGGATGCCGAGATTTCTCCCGTTAAACACCGTACTACACGTCTGAATTTGGTAGGGATGCCGGGATGTCTCCCGTTAAACACTGTACTACACGTCTCATTTGGCAAGTGAGTCAGGGCATCCCCCGACCCATCATTGCACATCTAAGTCACAACCAATTCACCTCATACTTTAACTTTTCATTCATTTAACTTTTTCTCATTTCAACATTTACCTTTACAAGCATTCTTTAATACAAGACATCGGGACTAGAATATTAAATAAATTTGAAGCCACACACGCGAATAAATGGCGTTGAATAATTTAAATGACATGAAACTCAAAGGATAGTGTGAAATTAAATTGGTGGATGAATCGAGTGTAGGTGAGCACCCTAGGCTTAAGGACTTTCTATTTATTACTTAGACTTATGCACAAAAAGATCTAACTCGAGCGGTTGGCCCGTACGACCCATAACTTAGCCTATTCTTATCCAAAAAACTTCCCGTTTGAACCGGCACCTCAAACACATCTTAAAATACACCTAGGATCAGTAGTAATCCTTTAATGATGGCCGGAACAACCCGAACGATTTAAATTCTTGGACAGCCCATAGATGATAGAAAAATCTACTCACGACACCCCAACTTAAAACACACCTAACTTATTTGATTCTTATCCGAAATAAGCCCAATTTGCACCGACACGACCCTAACATCACCTATAATCAGTACATCAAGGGTAGACCCTGCTCAGACCTCGCCAAGGATCCATTCAGACCTGATTCTTAGAGGTTAATTGCGTAGGCAAAAAAATTCTGTTTTGACACCCTTAATGCTAAGGCCTCCAAAACTCACTCCTCATGTTCTAACACCTCAAAAACCATCCAAGCAACTTATAAGCATACCTAAATGACCAGCTAGGGCCCTTGTGATATGAATCTTATGTATGAAAGGCAACACGATTTCAACGAATCACACCTCAATTCTATAACAAAAGAATTCAAAGATTTTGTCCCGACTTTGAAACAAGTAACAGATTTTGGAATCTCCATCTCTAGTTGAACCTGTAACTAGCAACAGAGAATTCACGATAGAAACAATCAAAGATTCAATTAGACCTTCAAAAAAACCTGTCTTTGACAACCCAATTGAAAATCGATTGACAAACGCCACAAAACTATGAAACTTTGATAAGTTTGATTTTGGGTAAAGCAAAAGCTTTGATAAAATTCTAGAGAGAATTTTGTATTGAATAATCAATAATCAAAGATCTTAATTATCATTAAAATAATGAATGTTGTAGTATTTATATTACAACCCAAAATATTGAAAGATAACGCAAAATAAATCAAAAAGATATCAAAGATATCTCCTAAAGTTTCCTAGTAGGAATAAAAGACCTAAAATAAACAAAGTAAATCCAAAATATTAAAAATCCCGAACACACACACAAACACCTTCGGTGCATGTAAAAGGACATGGCGCGGGCGCGCTAGAGAGAGGCGCGGGTGCATCGAAGTTGCGCAGCAATGGCGCGGGCGCGCGATAAGGTAGTGCGGGCGCGCCGAGAGCTCGCAAAACATCGTCAATTTGGCATCCGTAAGCGCGGGCGCGCTTCTTCTTTGCAAAATAATGGCGCGGGCGCGCAAGTCTGGGGCACGGGCGCGCCTTGGCTTCGAGCACGGTCTTCAATTTCTTCACTTTCTTGACCTGTTTTGACCTCAATAAGATTATAAATTCCTCTAAATTGAATATCAAGAAATCCAACGCCCTCTTGTGTCTTTAGCAACAAAGATTGAAATGCTTCCTTAAACTTCTGAGCTCGGCCTCTCGTAACCGGTCCTCGTGGTATCTCCAACGGATCCTTAGGCACTTGATTAGCATGCGAGCCATCCATGATCGCATCATCCTTCTCTTCTTGAAAAGGATTTGTCCTCAAATCTTGATCATCACCTACATCAAACGGAGATAAATCAGAAACATTAAAAGTAGCACTGACATTATACTCACCTGGCAAATCTAATTTGTAAGCGTTGTCGTTGATGCGCTCCAATACTTGAAATGGTCCATCGCCTCTAGGTAGAAGCTTTGAGCGCCGTTTTTCAGGAAACCGCTCTTTCCTCAAATGCAACCACACCCAATCTCCTGATTCAAACACAACTCTCTTCTTTCCCTTATTTGCTTGCTTTGTATACTGCAAATTCTTTTTCTCAATGTTCTCCTTCATTTTTTCATGCAAATTTCTCACAAATTCCGCCTTTTTCTTACCATCCATGTTAACCCTTTCACTCATAGGCAAAGACATCAAATCCAATGGGGTTAAAGGATTAAAACCATACACAATTTCAAATGGTGAAAAATTTGTAGTAGAATGCATACTACGATTATATGCAAACTCAACAAATGGCAAAAATTCTTCCCAACTCTTCAAATTCTTTTTAATTATAGCACGCAACAAAGTTCCTAACGTTCTATTAACAACTTCAGTTTGACCATCCGTTTGAGGATGACATGTAGTCGAAAACAGTAGTTTAGTACCAAGTTTGCACCATAATGTTTTCCCAAAAGTAGCTCAAGAAACGAGTATCTCTATCAGGCACAATACTCCTAGGCATGCCATGCAATCTAACAACTTCATTAAAGAACAATTCAGCAACATGAGAAGCATCATCAGATTTATGACAAGCAATAAAATGAGCCATCTTAGAAAATCTATCAACCACAACAAAAATTGAATCCCTCCCCTTCTTAGACCTCGGTAGTCCTAAAACAAAATCCATAGAAATATCTACCCACGGTTCACTATAAACGGGAAGTGGAGTATACAAACCATGTGGTTGTTGTCTAGACTTTGCTTTCCTACAAGTCACACATCTTTCGCAAATTTTCTCAACATCATGCTTCATATGTGGCCAATAAAAATGTTCATGCAAAGTTTCATAAGTTTTAGCCACTCCAAAATGCCCCATTAAACCACCCCCATGTGATTCTTTAACAAGTAATTCACGAATAGATGACTTAGGAACACACAACTTATCCTCCTTAAACAAATACCCATCATGCATGAAGAATTTATCTTTTGGACCATGCAAACATGACGCATACATCTCACCAAAATCAAGATCACTAGGATATAACTCTTTCACATACTCAAATCCTAAGAATTTAGAATCTAGAGTAGATAAAAATACATACCTTCGTGACAGAGCATCCGCTACCACATTTTCCTTCCCTTGCTTGTATTTGATAACGTAGGGAAAAGTTTCCACAAACGCCACCCACTTAGCATGCCTCTTGTTTAGCTTTTGTTGTCATTTGAGATGCTTTAATGATTCATGATCCGTATGAATCACAAATTCCTTTGGCCTCAAATAGTGTTTCCATGTCTCAAGTACCCTTACCAACGCATAAAACTCCTTGTCGTAGGTAGGATAATTCAAGGACGCCCCACTAAGCTTCTCACTGAAGTAAGCAATCGGTCGCCCACCTTGCATCAAGACACCTCCAATTCCTACACCTAACGCATCACATTCAATTTCAAAAGTGTTAGTAAAATCAGGTAATACAAGTAAAGAAGCATTAATTAATTTATGCTTGATAATATTAAAAGACTTCTCTTGCTCCTCGCCCCAATGGAATGGAACGTTCTTCTTGATCACTGCAGTCATAGGTGCCGCCAAAGTACTGAAATCTTTCACAAATCTCCTATAGAAACTCGCAAGACCATGAAAACTTTGAACTTGACCAATAGAAGTAGGCATTGGCCAATCTCGAATTGCACTTACCTTGTCCTCATCAACTCTGACACCTTGGGAACTCACAACAAAACCAAGAAACACAAGTTCTTTTGTACAAAACACACACTTCTTTAAGTTAGCATACAATTATTCAGCTTTTAGTGTGATTAGCACAATTCTCAAATGTTCGACATGCTCATCCAAATTTTTGCTATATACCAAGATATCATCAAAATATACCACAACAAATTTTCCAATATAAGCACGCAACACATGATTCATCAATCTCATAAAAGTGCTAGGTGCATTAGTTAGTCCAAAGGGCATAACCAACCACTCATACAAGCCGTATTTGGTTTTAAAAGCAGTTTTCCACTCATCACCTTCTCTCATCCTAATTTGATGGTAACCACTTTTTAAATCAATTTTACTAAAGACGCTAGAACCATGCAACTCATCCAACATATCATCTAGTCTAGGAATAGGATGCCTATACTTGATGGTAATGTTATTAATGGCTCTACAATCCACACACATTCTCCATGAACCGTCTTTCTTAGGAACTAACAAAACAGGCACAACACATGGTGACATGGACTCAAGCACAAAACCTTTATCTAAAAGTTCACTTACCTGTCTTTGCATCTCTTTTGTTTCCTCCGGGTTGCTCCTATACGCTGAATGGTTTGGCAACGCACTTCCGGGCACAAAATCAATTTGATGTTCAATCCCCCTCAAAGGTGGTAATCCTTGAGGCAAATCCTCCAGAAATAAATCTTCAAATTCCTGCAAAAGAGAAACAACATTGCTCGGAAGATTTTCGGCTATATCACTCGTGTTAAGGAGAAACTCCTTATAGAAAATCAACACAAGTGGAGTATGCTCATGTAAAATCTCTCGCAACTCACTCTTTTGGGCCATAAATATTTTTTTATCGGTCTCTTTCCTCTCAATTTTTTTTTCATCTTTTTTTCTCTCAATATTTTTTCCTAAGGCCATCTCACTTTTTTGTTCACCCTTTTTTTCGCCCTCTTCTTTCTTTTTATTTTTCAAATGGTCCTCCAACACTTGCTTTGGATTCATCGGTAACAATACAATAGGCTCCTTTTTCAAGGTAAAAGAATAACGATTTTTAAAACCGTCATGTATCACCTTTCTATCAAATTGCCACGGCCTACCTAACAAAATATGACAAGCTTGCATAGGCACCACATCACACAACACTTCATCTACATATTTACCAATGGAAAACGGTACTACCACCTGCTTATGCACTCTCACCTACGAGCTATCATTAAACCACTGCAATTTATAAGGTTGAGGATGCTTTATAACAGGCAAAATCAACTTTTCCACCAGCTCATAACTCGCTACATTAGTGAAACTCCCACTATCAATAATAACACTACATACTTTGTTATTCACAAAGCATCTAGTATGGAATAAATTCTCCCTTTGAGTTTCTTCCTCCTCCTTTTGTTGTACATTCAACACTCTCCTGGTCACTAACAATTCTCCAACCACCGCATCATATCCCTCTTCATCAGGATCCTCCAACGCAGGCATACTATCATATTTCTCATCCTCACTCTCCGACTCAATCTCACCACCAGCATTCATAATCATAGTTTTTTTATTAGGACACTGACTGGCAATATGACCAAGTTCTTGACATCTAAAACATTTAATATCCCTAGAACGAGTATTAGTAGTTTCAGGTGTACCTTTACCCACTTGTTTTGGTGCCTCCAATTTGGTGTCAAATTTTGGCTTGGACACCGACTTGTTGTCCTCCCATTTTGCAACGCTTGGACGCGAAGGAGTTGACGATCCTCCACCGGTAGGAAGTCGACCAGCTCCTCTCCTCTTGAGCTGCTGCTCCACCTTCATGGCTGTCTGCACCATCTCATCCAAATCAAAACAGTGGCGAAGCTCCACTTGATCTTGGATTTCTCTATTCAAACCGCACAAAAATCTGGCCATTGTAGCTTCATTATCCTCCTCAATGTTGGCCCGGATCATCGTGGTTTCCAACTCCTTGTAGTAATCCTCCACGCTTCTTGGACCTTGATTCAGAGTTTGTAATCACCTGTACATGTCACGATAATAATAGTTAGGAACAAACCGCTTCTTCATGACACGCTTCATCTCCTCCCACGTCTCAATAGGCGGCTCTCCACACCTTTTTCTAGTGGTCACTAATTGATCCCACCAGATTAACGCATAGTCTACAAACTCAACCACTGCCAACCTCACTTTCTTAAGGTCAGAATAGTGATGGCAATCAAACACAAACTCCACACGCTTCTTGTAGTATCCCAGTTCCAATTTACAAGATTAATGGTTATTTATGTTTAAATCTAATTAATATTTTATTACCAAGAGCACAAGTCAAGGTCAAAGAATACATGACATGAATGAGCAGCTCGGGTCGGTCATGGTTGATCATCAAGGGCTCGGGTATAGAGCTAGGGCTCGGGCATAGAGCAAGGGCTCGGGCATGGAGCAAGGGCTCGGGTATAGAGCTAGTGCTCGGGTATAGATCTAGGGCTCGGGCAAGGAGCTAGGGCTCGGTCATGTATGTGTGTGGAGTTTGGTTTGAGCTCGGGTCGGTCATGAGTGGCTCGGGTCGGGGCTTAGGGTGCTCAAGAAAGTGTTGTGCAAAGCCAAGGTAGTGTTCGGTCATGGGAAGAGCACATGGTAGGTAGGTCAGGAGTGAACACGTGGCTGAAGCAAAAGCACGATTAGTGTCCTCCCAGGTGTCACGCACTCGGTGGACAGCTGTCCCGGCTCATCCTCTATAAATAGAAGTCGAGGGTTCGGTCATTTTACACCATTTCACCTCACTTCTTAGTTCTGCTCGGACCAAGAGTAGCTCGGGAGTTCGGGAAGGAGTAGATCGGGGCTTGACCAGGTGCAGTTCAGGTCGGGGCTTGACCAGGTGCAGTTCAGGTCGGGGCTTGACCAGGAGCAGTTCAGGTCGGGGCTTGACCAGGAGCAGTTCAGGTCGGGTCAGTCTTGAGACCGGGTCGGGTCGGGCTTGGACCTAAGGCAGTTAGGGGTTGTCTTCTTTCAGCTTAGTTCAAACTACGGTGTTAGGTACGAAAGTACTGTTCGAGATATCCTGACTTAGTATGCATGTATTATGTGACTGCATGATTTATATGTCATGATATTATGCTGCATTCATTTGCATATTGCTGTTATCTCCTTCGAGATGTCTATTAGTAGGGTTATACCCTATCCTGTTAGTGGATGGACTTCCATCGATTTGGGTCCGGTGTATCCACATGTACTCGGTATGGGAGCCACCTCCTGAAGCGACGACACAGCGTGCTACATACCAGGGCCCGGTCTGTCTCTGTTATCTGATCCTTGACCTCGAGTTATAGGGAGTTCACTTTGCATGCATGTATACTCATACTCTCGTACTGAGCGTTCTATGCTCACGTCTCGTACTCTGTATTTTCTGGACACCCTATTCCATGGGGCAGGTTTGCGATTGGACGAGGAGGGTGGATCCAGGAGGGGCTAGTCAGTGGTTGGCCAGCTGGAGCTTCGTCTAGGTTTTATTACTGTTGTTTGGGTTTATACAGCTATACGATTTGGTTGTATATTATTTGGATAAATTACAGATTCCTTTACTTGGGATTGTATAACGTTTATCGTTTCCGCAGTTTATTCTGATATCTGTTTTATTAAGTTAATTGCATGCATAAGTTCTATTTAGTAGGTGATCCAGGTAAGGGTCACTACACTTCTCCCATTCCAAATACGCCTCCGGGTCAGACTTCCCATGAAACGCTGGAATTTTCATCTTAATACAACTAATATTTCCATCCTCCTTACTGCACTCCGTATGTTTTCCTCGTACTGCTTCTCGCCTATGTCTAACCTCATGTACTCTTCTCGCTCCATCCCAATTCTCATCAAAACTCTCCTCATCTCCTTCAAAATTATTTCCCTTCCTATCTTTATTTTTTTTTCCACTACCACTACTCTCCTCCAATCTACTCATCCGCTCATGAAGAGGTTCTAACTCCGACCTCATCACCCTAGTAAATTGACCCATCAACGCATCCATTTGAACCTTGGAAATTCCTTGGTTCACACTTTCACTAGCATCTTTATTAGGATTTATGGTACCTGCAAGAAAAAGGTTAGTAGTAAAATTCCTCACACAAGTTCTCACAGATCACTTCAAACAAATCACTCCAACACTCTTTTTCTTTCCACTCAAAATTTATGTAGGTTTTTGTTTTGTGTAAAAGTGAATCAAACTCTCAAGTTCACAACTTCTAGACGCTTGAAGATCGACTCTCGAAGATTGACAAAAACACGAAGAAGAAATTTAGGGATGCTCGAATTTTGACTTGCACCCAAGGATGAACAAGAACGAAAATTGTTCACAAGTTATCTTGCTTATTCTATTATTTTTTTTTTGTAGCTTTTTCGGTCTCTACTTTTTTTTTTGACCGATTTCAACTCTCTATTTTTTTTATTTTTATTTATTTTTTTTTTTGAATTTTTCGAGATAACTTAAGTAGGACGAAGAACGCGAAGAACACGAAGAACAGATAGTCACAAAGATGTGAAAACTTACTTGTTTCAAACCTTTGCTTTGATACCAAATGATATGAATCTTATGTATGAAAGGCAACACGATTTCAACGAATCGCACCTCAATTCTATAACAAAAGAATTCAAAGATTTTGTCCCGACTTTGAAACAAGAAACAGATTTTGGAATCTCCACCTCTAGTTGAACCTGTAACTAGCAACAGAGAATTCACGATAGAAACAATCAAAGATTCAATTAGACCTTCAAAGAAACCTGTCTTTGACAACCCAATTGAAAATCGATTGACAAACGCCACAAAGCTATGAAACTTTGATAAGTTTGATTTTGTGTAAAGCAAAAGCTTTGATAAAATTCTAGAGAGAATTTTGTATTGAATAATCAATAATTAGAGATCTTAATTATCATTAAAATAATGAATGTTGTAGTATTTATATTACAACCCAAAATATTGAAAGATAACGCAAAATAAATCAAAAAGATATCAAAGATATCTCCTAAAGTTTCCTAGTAGGAATAAAAGATCTAAAATAAACAAAGTAAATCCAAAATATTAAAAATCCCAAACACACACACAAACACCTTCGGTGCATGTAAAAGGACATGGCGCGGGCGCGCTAGAGAGAGGCGCGGGCGCGCCGAAGTTGCGCAGACAATGGCGTGGGCGCACGATAAGGTAGCGCGGGCGCGCCGAGAGCTCGCAAAACATCGTCAATTTGGCATCCGTAAGCGCGGGCACGCGATCATGAGGCGCGGGCGCGCTTCTTCTTCGCAAAATAATGGCGCAGGCGCGCAAGTCTGGGGCGCGGGTGCGCCTTGGCTTCGAGCAGGGTCTTCAATTTCTTCACTTTCTTGACCTCTTTTGACCTCAATAAGATTATAACTTCCTCCAAATTGAATATCAAGAAATCCAACGCCCTCTTGTGTCTTCAGCAACAAAGATTGAAATGCTTCTTTAAACTTCTGAGCTCGGCCTCTCGTAACCGGTCCTCGTGGTATCTCCAACGGATCCTTAGGCACTTGATCAGCATGCGAGCCATCCATGATCGCATCACCTTGACCTAGTCACTTGCCCGGTGCTAGCTCATTTAAATCGTTTCACCCAAAATGTTAGTCCGGCGCCTTCAAATTCCACTAATTAGCCTTCCAAATAGATTACCACATAACCAGCCCTTATAGCCCACCTAATACTCATTCAATATCACATTTTTGTCCTATACATACCACATGGGTAGCCCCTCCACTCCTTTCATCTATTTCAATCAAAATTTCAATTCAAACGCCACCAACTCAATACAATTTGCAACATATCAAAGCGTATATATAATGTGACTGGCATAACACCATGAGAGTCTTAAAACCCTTCAAACACACATAAAAATGGGCTGCAATCAACATGTTCATTCTGATTTTTCAATTTATACATCGAAATTTCAATTTAAATGCATGAAACTCACCCATTCAAGAACCAAGAGCATGCTAGAATTGAAAGATGAACAAAATAAATCCTCCAAGCCTTAAACACTGAAATTTCAAACCAACACACATTTCATACTAAAAACTTTCTAAAAAATTCGAATTTAAAGAAAAGAGCCAAGGACAAATATATTCTATGCTTGAGTTTTAAAAAGAGAAGGAGTTTCTTGCCTCAACTTGCAACCAAGAGAAAATGGAGCTGAAACTCAGCTCAAACCCACGTCCAGCAGCTGGAGCATCCTACTAAGATGACCTCCAAGGCGGCATGGCAGCGGTAGGCGGCTGGAAATGGCCGGAAAAGTGGATGGGAGCAAGGTTGGAGGCGGCCGATTGAGATTCTTGGGAGGGAACGGAGAGAGCCGTTAGTTTGGGGGCTAGGGTTAAAAGATTGAAGTTTAATTGGGTGTGAGAGGAGTGTTCTAGATCCCTATTAATTATATGTATTAGTGTGTGTATGTATAGGTAGATGGTGTGAGTGTAGTGTGTGCACAAAAGTGTTTTTTCACTAATAAAAGTGCTACTTTTATTATTACAACTTTAGGTTATAGGATTTTGCACTCATTTTTAATTTCTAAGTCTAAAATTTTTAAATTTAAATATTAAGAATATAATTTAACTAGTCCAGGTCCAAAAAGGCAAATTTTGAGAAATATTGGGAATTACGCGCAAAGAAGCACTTACGCGATTTTCTTTACTCGAAAAATTTAAAAATAAAATTTTCTTTTTATTTCCTTCAACTTTTAAGAATTTTAGGCCATAAAAATTTAGAATATGAGATTTTCCCACCGTGTACACCTTAACCGCGTGCCGGAGCCAAAGGTCACAAATCTCAAGTATCTCAAGCAATTAAATTTAAATATTGACGCAATTAAATTCTAAGGAAATTTAAATCATTTAAATCATCATGAATTTTAGAAATTTAAATATCAAAACTAATTTAGGCATGGAATTTAATTTATGAATTTAGGCGTCACAATAACAAATAAACATTTTAAAGAATTTAAACACTTACTTAGAAATTAAAATAAAAAACTTAAATATTTTAATGTCACAACAATGATTAAAATATTTAAACAAAAAAACAGAGCATTTTAAAATAATTTAAATAACCCAAATGATTGTTTAAAAGTTATTTAAATAAAGAAACAAGGGAATAAAAATCTTTAAAACGACTTGGACAATTGAAAGCATTTAAATAAATAAGCTTGAGATTTAAAATGATTTAAAATAACTAACCGCTAAACTTATGTTATTTAAAACAAATAAGTTAGACAATCCAAAAAAAATATTTCAATAAATAAGCTTAACAGATAAAATAATTTAAATAAATATCCGATAAACTTAAATTATTTTAAATAAATAAGTGGGACAGTTAGGATCATTTAAACAAATAAACTAAATAATTAAAATCATTTAATTAAGCAAACTTAAACTTTTAAAATATTTAAATATTTAAAACATATAAGTTGCATAATAAAAATCATTTTGGCAATTATACTTAAGCAATTAAAAGTATTAATAAAATAGTTAGTACAATAAAACATTTAAATAAATAATTAATATTTTATTAACAAATAATTAAGATAAAGAATTTTAAATCGATTAAACTTAAAAATAATAATCATAATATTTATTGAATTTAATGCATGCGATTTAATAGATTGGATTTTAAGTGCTACAATTCCTTCTCCCTTAAATGTAATTTCGTCCTCGAAATTCAAAACTTACTAGCCAGGTTCGAATACCTTAGGCCAAAATAACACTAAGTCTTCTTACCTCGCACACTCAAGAGTTGACGCTAATTAGCTTTCGCTGTTCACTTTGATACTTATTAATATTTATATATCACCAAGGGTCCAACTAACTCTTACTGTCCTATAAATTCCTAGTTCTTATTTGTTCCCGAGTGATTTATTCAAAATTAAATTTTATCACTGCACCAAATTACCTTTGGTCTAAATTTTAAACCTACGAACGTCATTCTATTGCAACTCATAAGTTCCACAACCTACAAATTCTTAGACCTTTAAGTTATTGCACAACTTACATTTTTCTAATCTTATATCCTTTGTTATTGATCAATTATGCTCCATATAAAGTCCTACAAGGCCTTATAATTCCCTTAATTTGATAACTTTAGATCCCTAATAACAACTTCAAGCATTAGAGTCCGTGAAATCAATAAATAATTTATGTCGGTCTCAACCATATATTAAAAGCTTTCTCGCAAGAGACGATGCTTAATATCTACTTACCGATCAAACTCTATAGGACTCGAGCTCCTATGAAATTCCCAAGTTCCCAAAATATTTAACAACCAACCACTCACCTTCCTAAACAGATAGCTTCAATAAAATGGTTTTCTCAAAATTTTTCACGAAGTGCAGTTCAAAATTTTCTACATCATTAGTCGAAGTCAAAGCTTGTTACACCTTAAACGCATATAAATCTCGAATTATGAGATTAATGTTTTTAATGCATTAACAAGTCTTATTTCTCTATGTTTTGATGATTAACAAAACTAGGTTAAAATGTTACTAATATTTACATTGAGCTTATTACAGAGTTAAAATTTTCAAGATGAATTAAGACTAAATTCATACTCAAGATCAGAAACAAAATTCGAAGAAGTATACTGCTACGGGATCGGAAGCTCCGATTGGAGATCGGAACCTCCGATCATGATCAGAAGCATCTTCGGAAGCTAAGGGTAGATCGGAAGCTCCGATCATGGTTCGGAAGCTCCGATCTATTTCAGGGAATTTTATATTGTTCGGAATGAAGAACGGAACCTACGAAGAACAGGTTCGGAAGCTCCGATCTATGATCGGAAGGTCCGATCATTTTCTAAGGAATATTATATTGTTCGGAAGCAGATCGGAGGCAACAAAGTGAAGTAAAATGGAATCACCGAACGTGATCGGACATTTCGATCTTGAACGGCCGCCTGATAATCTTGTCCGGAAGACTTTTGCCCGACACCACATTTATTGCGCCGATCGGAAGCTCCGAAGTGGATCGGACGTTCCGATCCAGTACACCCGCGTGTCTCATAATTCAAATTTCGGAAGCTCCGATGCAGGGATCGGAAGTTCCGATCGATGCCGAATTTTCAGCTATAAAAGGAGGCATTCTGAGGCCATTCAATTCATCCCAACATCTTCAAGTCTCTCAATCCTCTCAAGCATTATTCAAGCCATTTGTTGAGCAATTTGTAGCCCCTTTTGAGTGTTCAAAA
The DNA here is from genome assembly GCF_033568475.1 of Henckelia pumila. Classification (NCBI taxonomy): domain Eukaryota; kingdom Viridiplantae; phylum Streptophyta; class Magnoliopsida; order Lamiales; family Gesneriaceae; genus Henckelia; species Henckelia pumila. The sequence goes on from NC_133121.1 coordinate 55,054,952, forward strand.
TATATTCACATATCGAGTTGTATACGGGGTTGTAAAATCGAGGGTTGTTAGTTTGTGAGTTGGTTGCTCGGTTTTGTAAACACTTGTGTGTGAAGCCAAGTGTATTTTACGAGTGTTGAGGCTATCCTTGGAGTCCTTAAGGCCAAGAGTGTTGAGTTGTATCGGCGCGGTGATCGTGTCAAGTTGTAAGGCTATCCTTGGAGCCATCAAGGCCAAGACGTTCGAAGTGCTAGTGGATCCTTGGTTAATCGACTTAACCAAGAAGGGGAGACGTAGACGATTTATCGTCGAACTTCCATAAACATCTCTTATCCCTTTTACTGCTTTATTTACATTACGCATTTATTTACCGCACTTATTATTTGATTGCTTAAGTCTTCCGCTTAAGTCTTCCGCTTGCATAATCGCTTTAAATTGCTAAAGTTGCCAATAGAACCTAAATCCCTCACCCCCCCATTAGGTTCTAACAAGTGGTATCAGAGCCACCTTTTTACAAAATATTTTCAAAAAAGGCTCTATGAAAAATCTAGCAAGCGACTATGCTCAAGGGCAATCAACAAATCGTCCTCCTCTTTTCAATGGCATAAACTACGGATATTGGAAATACCGAATGTCCCTATATATCCAATCCGTAGATTATGATCTTTGAAAAGTTACTGTGAAAGGTCCCTACATACCTACTAAAGAGGTTGAGGGTGTCAAAATTCCCAAGGGAATGGACGACTTTTCCAAGGAGGACATGCGATTAATTTCTCAAAATGCTAAAGCCATGAATATTCTTCATTGTTCCTTAGATATGAATGAGTACAACCGGATCTCAATGTGCTCATCCGCTAAAGAGATATGGGACAAGTTGGAGATATGCCATGAAGGGACTAATCAAGTCAAAGAGACGAAGATCGATCTACTCCAACTCAAATATGAAACATTCGAGATGGAATCAAACGAAGATGTAGATACTATGTTCCGAAGGCTTACTCAAATTATCAATGAGCTAGCCCAACTCGGGGAACAATATCCAACCAAACAAGTGTGGAGGAGAGCTCTACGCGCCTTACCCAAGGAGTGGGATGCCAAGAGGACGGCCATCATCGAGTCAAACAAAGGCGACACTGCATCCTACGATCTTGATCAACTACATGGGACTCTAAAAACCCATGAGCTGGAATTATCAACAAGGAAGGAATTAATGAAAGAAGATACCAAGGCAAAGGGGATTGCTCTATCTAGCCAATCCAAAGAAGATGATGACGATGATGATATGGCGCTCTTCGCAAGAAAGTTCAAACGATTTATGCGAGGAAACAAATTCCAAAAGAAGCCGGATAAGGAAGTTACTTGCTACAACTGTCAACAACAAGGCCACTATGCAAATGAGTGTCCTCTTAAGAAGAAAGTTGACAAGGGAAAGAAGAAAGCACTTCTAGCCACTTGGACGATTGTGACGATGACGAGGAGGAAGCCAACATCTGCCTCATGGCTAAAAGTGATGACATCGTCTCCGACGACGATGATGAGGTACCTTCCTATGACGAACTACTACATGCATATAAAAACATGTTTGATATGGCTAAATCTCTTAGAAAAGAAAATAGAAAGCTCAAACATGAATTAGAAACTAAGGAGCATGAAAATCTAAGATTAAAGGATGACATAGCTCACTTAGAGAAATCTTTTGATAAATTCAATGTAAGTAGTAATAACTTGAATAATTTACTAAGTATGCAAAAATGTAGTTTTGATAAGGGTGGAATAGGGTATGGAAAGAAATCTATAGATTTCACTAGTCTAATTGCTAAAGCAAAAATGAGATCACCCTCTGCATGTTCTTACTGTTGTAAAATAGGACATGCTAGACATAAGTGTAGATCTTTAAAATATCAATATGATAAAAAGAGCTATATGAAATGGAGGCCTAAGAGTACTTAACAACTCATCAGTTGGCATTATGAGATCATGATCTAAGGGAGTTCATCATAGACCGGTTTAAATTGCCTTGATGCGACTGGTCTTCCTGATGAACGCTGCTCTGTCCAAGAAAATAGGTTTTTAAAGAGGCATAGCCCTACCTACTACTGGGATCACTCTTAGAAAGTGGCGATGATGTCGCTATGAGAGACTGAACTCTTGAAAATCTGTTTTGTATTTTTCTTTTCTAACACTGTGGACCCAAAAGAACTAAAGGGTACCAAAATCTCTTCTTGTAGGGAAATAGGAAAATTGTTCTCCCTAGCATATGGTATCTAGACAGTGGATGTTCTAGACATATGACGGGGAACAAGGAGCTACTTCAATCAGTCAAACCAAAGGAGAAGGGAACTGTAACCTTTGGAGACAACAACAAAGGAATCATTGAAGGAATCGGCTCAATAGGTATATCTGAATCTTGCCTGATTGATGATGTACTCCTAGTGAAAGGGCTTAAGCATAATCTATTAAGCATAAGTCAATTGTGCGATAGAGGTTATGAAGTCAAATTCACTCCCCAACACTGCACTATATCACTCACGACTGACAAATCCATAAATTTCAAAGGATATAGAAGTGAAAATGTTTAAAAGGTTTCTTTAAACAATTTATCTTTATCAAATATTAAAAGCCTTGTATCCTTGAATGTTGAAGACAACATTCTTTGGCATAGACGACTAGGTCATGTTGGTCCTAGTACCATAGAAAAACTTTTTAAACTTGATTTAGTTGTTGGTATGCCAAAACTCAATTTAAAATTAGATTCTATTTGTGATGCATGTCAACTTGGCAAACATACAAGAGAATCTTTTAAAAGCAAAAATTTTATATCAACTTCTATGCCCCTTGAACTTCTTCACCTAGATCTATGTGGTCCCTCGAGGAACGCTAGCCTAGGAGGGAAGCTTTATGCATTTGTCATTATGGATGATTTCTCACGATTCACGTGGACATTGTTTTTAGCCCACAAAAATGATGTCTTTGATTATTTTAAAACTTTTGTGAAACGTGTTGAGAATGAGAAAAATCTTTCAATAAAGCAAATCCATAGTGACCATGGAACTGAATTTCAAAATGAGAGTTTTTCAAACTTTTGTGAAGAGAAAGGCATCGGTCATAATTTTTCTTGTCCTAGGACTCCTCAACAAAACGGGGTCGTTGAGAGGAAAAATAGGACACTTGTGGAGATTGCGAGGACCATGATATGTGAGCATTCTCAACCAAAATATTTTTGGGCTGAAGCAATGAACACTGCCTGTTACATTATCAATCGTGTATCAATAAGGCCAATTCTCAAGAAAACTCCATATGAATTATGGAGAGGGAGAAAGCCTAACATTTCTTACTTTCGAGCTTTCGGTTCCAAATGCTACATACATAATAATGGTAAGGACAACCTTGACAAATTTGATGCCAAATCCGACAAAGGTATCTTTCTCGGATATTCTACCTCAAGTAAGGCCTTTAGAGTTTTTAATAAACACACTTTACTTGTTGAAGAATCTATGCATGTTATTTTTGATGAATCTATGTCTACTATTGTTCGCACTAACATTGATGATGTAGAATTACTCGAAGAAGAGTTGGCTTCCTCAAGCCTAAATGATATAGATGTTTCCGTTGAGGAAACACCATTTCCGAAGGATTGGACGCTTCACAAAGATCACCCAATGGATCTTATCATCGGAAGTCCTTCGAAGGGAATAGCCACTCGATCCTCTCTTAATAATATTTGTAATCATCTTGCCTTTGTTTCGCATGTTGAACCTAAATGCATAGATGATGCTTTGTTAGATGATGCATGGATAATTGCGATGCAAGATGAGTTGAATGAGTTTAAACGCAATGATGTTTGGATTCTTGTTCCTAGGCCGCATGATAGATCTATCATTGGTACTAAATGGGTGTTTAGGAATAAACTTGATGAGCATGGAACTATCACTAGAAATAAAGCTAGGCTTGTTGCTAAAGGATATAGTCAAGAAGAAGGCATAGATTATGATGAAACTTATGCGCCTGTTGCTAGACTAGAATCTATTCGCATGCTACTTGCTTTTGCTTGCTCTAGAAATTTTAAGTTATTTCAAATGGATGTCAAAAGTGCCTTTCTTAATGGTGAATTGAAAGAATAGGTTTATATTGAGCAACCTGATGTCTTTGTTGATCTTTCTTTGCCTGATCATGTGTTTAGACTAAACAAAGCATTGCATGGTTTGAAACAAGCTCCTCGAGCTTGGTATGATAAACTGTCTACTTTCTTGCTTTCAAATGGTTTTTCAAGAGAAAAGATCGACATTACCTTATTTACCAAGAATGTCAAAAATGATCTTTTTATTGTGCAAATTTATGTTGATGATATAATTTTTGGTTCTACTGACGAAACTCTTTGTCAAGATTTCTCCAAACTTATGCAGGAACACTTTGAGATGAGCATAAATAAGTGGGACAGTTAGGATCATTTAAACAAATAAACTAAATAATTAAAATCATTTAATTAAGCAAACTTAAACTTTTAAAATATTTAAATATTTAAAACATATAAGCTGCATAATAAAAATCATTTTGGCAATTATACTTAAGCAATTAAAAGTATTAATAAAATAGTTAGTACAATAAAACATTTAAATAAATAATTAATATTTTATTAACAAATAATTAAGATAAAGAATTTTAAATCGATTAAACTTAAAAATAATAATCATAATATTTATTGAATTTAATGCATGCGATTTAATAGATTGGATTTTAGGTGCTACAATTCCTTCCCCCTTAAATGGAATTTCGTCCTCGAAATTCAAAACTTACTAGCCAGGTTCGAATACCTTAGACCAAAATAACACTAAGTCTTCTTACCTCGCACACTCAAGAGTTGACGCTAATTAGCTTTCGCTGTGCACTTTGATACTTATTAATATTTATATATCACCAAGGGTCCAACTAACTCTTACTGTCCTATAAATTCCTAGTTCTTATTTGTTCCCGAGTGATTTATTCAAAATTAAATTTTATCACTGCACCAAATTACATTTGGTCTAAATTTTAAACCTACGAACGTCATCTTATTGCAACTCATAAGTTCCACAACCTACAAATTCTTAGACCTTTAAGTTATTGCACAACTTACATTTTTTTAATCTTATATCCTTTGTTATTGATCAATTATGCTCCATATTTAGTCCTACAAGGCCTTATAATTCCCTTAATTTGATAACTTTAGATCCCTAATAACAACTTCAAGCATTAGAGTCCGTGAAATCAATAAATAATTTATGTCGGTCTCAACCATATATTAAAAGCTTTCTCGCAAGAGACGACGCTTAATATCTACTTACCGATCAAACTCTATAGGACTCGAGCTCCTATGAAATTCCCAAGTTCTCAAGATATTTAACAACCAACCACTTACCTTCCTAAACAGATAGCTTCAATAAAATGGTTTTCTCAAAATTTTTCATTAAGTGCAGTTCAAAATTTTCTACATCATTAGTCGAAGTCAAAGCTTGTTACGCCTTAAACGCATATAAATCTCGAATTATGAGATTAATGTTTTTAATGCATTAACAAGTCTTATTTCTCTATGTTTTGATGATTAACAAAACTAGGTTAAAATGTTACTAATATTTACATTGAGCTTATTACAGAGTTAAAATTTTCAAGATGAATTAGACTAAATTCATACTCAAGATCAGAAACAAAATTCGAAGAAGTATACTGCTACGGGATCGGAAGCTCCGATTGGAGATCGGAACCTCCAATCATGATCAGAAGCATCTTCGGAAGCTAAGGGTAGATCGGAAGCTCCGATCATGGTTCGGAAGCTCCGATCTATTTCAGGAAATTTTATATTGTTCGGAATGAAGAACGGAACCTACGAAGAACAGGTTCGGAAGCTCCGATCTATGATCAGAAGGTCCGATCATTTTCTAAGGAATATTATATTACTCGGAAGCAGATCGGAGGCAACAAAGTGAAGCAGAACGGAAGCACCGAACGTGATCGGACGTTCCGATCTTGAACGGCCGCCTGATAATCTTGTCCGGAAGACTTTTGCCCGACACTACATTTATTGCGCCGATCGGAAGCTCCGAAGTGGATCGGACGTTCCGATCCAGTACACCCGCGTGTCTCATAATTCAAATTTCGGAAGCTCCGATGCAGGGATCGGAAGTTCCGATCGATGCCGAATTTTCAGCTATAAAAGGAGGAATTCCGAGGCCATTCAATTCATCCCAACATCTTCAAGTCTCTCAATCCTCTCAAGCATTATTCAAGCCATTTGTTGAGCAATTTGTAGCCCCTTTTGAGTGTTCAAAATATATTCACATATCGAGTTGTATACGGGGTTGTAAAATCGAGGGTTGTTAGTTTGTGAGTTGGTTGCTCGGTTTTGTAAACACTTGTGTGTGAAGCCAAGTATATTTTACGAGTGTTGAGGCTATCCTTGGAGCCCTTAAGGCCAAGAGTGTTGAGTTGTATCGGCGCGGTGATCGTGTCAAGTTGTAAGGCTATCCTTGGAGCCATCAAGGCCAAGACGTTCGAAGTGCTAGTGGATCCTTGGTTAATCGACTTAACCAAGAAGGGGAGACGTAGACGATTTATCGTCGAACTTCCATAAACATCTCTTATCCCTTTTACTGCTTTATTTACATTACGCATTTATTTACCGCACTTATTATTTGATTGCTTAAGTCTTCCGCTTGCGTACTTGCATAATCGCTTTAAATTGTTAAAGTTGCCAATATAACCTAAATCCCCCACCCCCACCCATTAGGTTCTAATAAAGCTCCGTGAAAAATCATTGAAAGATATGTTTAAAAGTTTTAAATAAATAATTTATGCACGAAAGCTATCAAAGTCCATGCTTTCAAAAATTATATTTTCGTTGCCAAAACATTTTCTAAAAATCTTTCTCACAAGTCAACGCATTCTTCAAAATTATTTTTCTATGCAAAAAAATAATTTCAGATATCATTTTAGAAATAAAAATTTCAATGGAAGTTTGCTGCCCACAAAAGTCCTAAAATCCTTATTCGTCTCGCTGGACTTGTTCAAGCTTCTAAAATCATTTAAAACTTCTTCCGAAATTTCTTATGGTCGATTCTCTTATCAACACTCCTCTACGCGTTCCAAACTCTGACTCATACCCAAAAATAAAATTTCAGACCTTAAACTTGATAAGGGCAGAAACTTAAAATCGCTAATACCTCAATTTATAGACAACCTACTCATCTAGACTAGCTGCATCCTTTAATCATGTAGTAGAAACTTAAAGTAACAAAACTTAAATGTTCAGCAGCCACTAGAAAAAAATCCACAATAATCCCAAGATTGGACAACAATAATTTCTTACTGTTAGCAGCCTAGCAGAACAAATTAATAATTTTGTATACTGTTCATAGAAAGAACCCACTTCTCAATTCTTACCTGTTACACAAGCATGCATCATAAACACTAAAGTCAAGTCCTGACTACACTACCGTCTCAAAATATATCCCAAATTCAGAAGAACATAACACTAAGTGAAAGATTCCAAGAAAATGGTACTATAACTTTCTTAGTCTAACGACTTGCTTATCTCGACTTTTAGAGTCTTCTATACCCAAACCGATGCTTCTCCAACATTCTAACTTATCTCCCAAATCACCACTCGCAATTCTTTTCTTCTCATAATATACAATCAGTCCTAACAACGCCAGAACACATTCACCAGTTACAACCAACGACCTGAATCCTCAATCGACCCAACTTCTTAACAAAAGAACTTATTTCCAACAACCCATAACATAACTGGTAAAATTCTCAACACAACATCAACAACCATCAAAACAAGATTAAGAAAAAAAATAAACAATTCTCATCGGCGTCAAAACAATAAAAATATGGAAAAATAACTAAATAAATAAATAAAATATCAAGAAAATGTTTAAAATCCTATAAAACTTGATTGATTTTTTATATATATATACACGCAAATCATCAACAAAGATATGACCTCCTGTTATTGTACAGAAATGTGGAGGCATGTCGTTTTAAATTGGTTTTGAAGCTATCAATTGGGACTCTAACTATATTCTAAATCATTCACTTTAATTCTAGCGCGCAACATTCTTCAATTCAGTGTTCACACAAAAATAGTAATGATTCCTTAAGTTTATCCCAAGTCCTCGCACGAGTTTTGATTCATTAACTTAACTGACAAAACTTACTCTTATCATTCTCTAAACAACTATGCACTTAGTTATATCTGCCTAAAATTCATTCATAAAAGAATAAATTACAATAACAACACAACAATTAATAATTCCTAATGCGCAAGTCTAATATTTTCAACAAACTCCTACAATCCCATAAAAATTATTAACACTTCCTAATAACTCAAACAACTTCCATGTGCTGCCTAAAACTCGAAGAAATATTAGTACACCAACTCTGTTTAACTAGAAGACGCATGCTATAAAATAATCATTTAAATGGCACATTTAATCTACTAAAAGAAATTTTTAAACAAAATAAACTCTGAGCTACTCATTTAAATAAATTAAACACCTAATTTTATAAAAATATTTTAAAAGGAAGGATATCAAAACATTTAAAGTATTAATTCAAGAATGACTAGCATATGAAATTCTTTAAAACTTACAGACTTTGAGGCGAGACTTCTCGACTTTCTTGCAACCGGCAGTAGGCACAACCCACACCAGAACCATGCTCTGATACCAACTGAAACGACCACTATCTCTACTATAATTAATAGTTAAATAAAATATTGATTTTTCAAAAATTTTTGGCATGACCCATCTGTTTATTTTAAAACTCACCTGACACAGACAGCAAACAACAAAAGCAACCTACAACACCAATAAACTAGACCAGAATAAATAAAAGAGAAACTAGGGAAAAAGGCTCAACATCACAAACATCAAAATTTTGCAATTTAATCCTTATAGACCAAGAAACAAATCTTAAAAATCATTTCATTTACATTTGCCAAATAAAAAAAAGCAAATAATTCATAACATTTAAGTTTGAATAAACTTTTGCGGAAGAATAGCATAGGTCGGAGGGATGTGCCGTGCCCGCATCGCAGTCCACTCGAGAGTCACGCCCCTTGATCTCAACAAAGTACAACCTGCACCAAGCATAGTAGTGAGCCTAAAAACCCAACAAGATATACATAATACTGGGGGAAAATCCCGGTTCAGTCCTAAATGTTTGGACATATTTTCGGTTCAGTCCTAAATGTTTGAATGTTCCCGGTTTAGTCCGAAATATTTTTCAAAAATTTTCGATTCAGTCTTAAATTTTTTTATGTTCCCGGTTTGGTCCCAAATGTTTTAAAAAGTTGCCGGTTCAGTCCTAAATGTTTTACGTTCCAGATTTCGTCCTAAATATTTTCCAAAAGTTCTCGATTTGGTACTTCCATCAACAAACAAAGCGTGATAAAAAAAACTTACAAACAAAAGACAAAGTTAAATAAAATAGAATCTAATAATAATAATAATAATAATAATAATAATAATAATAATAATAATAATAATAATAATAATAAATGAACAAGAATTTCTTTCAAATGAAAATATAATATAGATTATGCAAAATAAAATTATAGAATAAAAAATAATTGAACCGTGCAATCTTATAGTTAAAAACATTATCAATCACAAACAAATAAAAAAATATTTTAGCAAATAACTAGTATTACTTATTTCACAAAATATTTGAAATTTTCATCAAATTTTTCAAGAGAAGAATACTTATGGTTAACAATTAAGAAAATATAATGAAATATTTGACCACCATTGAAATAATGATATGAAATTAAGTTTTATTTAATAATAAATTTTTTTCAAATAGTATTTTTTAAATTATAAAAAGAGTTTTAAAAATATATGTATCTTTTTCCAACTTTAAATGTTTTCTTAAATGTGCAAGCATCATAAATGAGAATATAATAAAATTAATAGAAATGTGAAATAACATCATTAAATTTTAATTCCTCAAGTTTCGTTTATTTTATTTAAGTTTTTATTTTATAGCATCATGAATTTAATATTTTTATTTTGAACATTGTGTAAAATTGGTTTAAATTTGGATAAAAACTCCAATAAATTTGTGTTTTATTTACAACTTGTTTAATGTTAAATATATAATAAATAATATAAAACTTAATTATAAATGATATAACACTACGCGATGTTAATTTTAGCACACGAGTAGATGGAAGGATCAAACTGGGAACTTTTGAGAAATATTTGGCACGAAATCGGCAATGTAAAAATATTTAGGACTGAACCGAAAACTTTTGGGAAATATTTAGGACCAAACCGGGAATGTATAAACATTTAGGACTGAAACGGGAACTTTTGGAAAAGATTTAGGACCAAACCGGTAACATCCAAACATTTAGGACTGAACCAAAAATGTGTCCAAAAATTTAGGACTGAACCGGGAATTTGCCCCATAATACTGCAAGGGTTCAAAATAATGCAGCATACTAAAAGTAGTACTCAGTATATCATGAAACTCACACGAAAGGAAAAAACGTCATATCATGCCCGAAGTAGAAACGATAGCAATATGCAATGAAAAGTAACGTTCATGAGTCATTTATCCTTTTCATTTACTTGTGAATTTAGATCCTCGATTGTGACTATGATTTTGATCGATCAATGACTATAGTATACAATGCCGGCAAGGATGCCGAGATTTCTCCTGTTAAACACCACATTGCCCCTTTGAATTTGGTAGGGATGCCAAGATTTCTCCCGTTAACACGTCTGAATTTGGTAGGGATGCCGAGATTTCTCCCGTTAAATACCGTACTACACGTCTGAATTTGGTAGGGATGCTGGGATGTCTCCCGTTAAACACTGTACTACACGTCTCATTTGGCAAGTGAGTCAGGGCATCCCCCGACCCATCATTGCACGTTTAAGTCACAACCAATTCACCTCATACTTCAACTTTTCATTCATTTAACTTTTTCTCATTTCAATATTTACCTTTACAAGCATACTTTAAAACAAGACTTCGGGACTAGAATATTAAATAAATTTGAAGCCACACACGCGAATAAATGGCGTTGAATAATTTAAATGACATGAAACTCAAAGGATAGTGTGAAATTAAATTGGTGGATGAATCGAGTGTAGGTGAGCACCCTAGGCTTAAGGACTTTCTATTTATTACTTAGACTTACGCCCAAAAAGATCTAACTCGAGCGGTTGGCCCGTACGACCCATAACTTAGCCTATTCTTATCCAAAAAGCTTTCCGTTTGAACCGACACCTCAAACACATCTTAAAATACACCTAGGATCAGTAGTAATCCTTTAATCACGGCCTGAACAACCCGAATGATTTAAATTCCCGGACAGCCCATAGATAATAAAAAAATCTACTCACAATACCCCAACTTAAAACACACCTAACTTATTTGATTCTTATCCAAAATAAGCCCAATTCGCACCGAAACGACCCTAACATAACCTTTAATCAGTACATCAAGGGTAGACCCTGCCCAGACCTCGCCAAGGATCCATTCAGACCTGATTCTTAGAGGTTAATTGCGTAGGCAAAAAAATTCTGTTTTGACACCCTTAATGCTAAGGCCTCCAAAACTCACTCCTCATGTTCTAACACCTCAATAACAATCCAAGCAACTTATAAGCCTCTCTAAATGACCATCTAGGGCCCTTGACCTAGTCACTTGCCCGGTGCTAGCTCATTTCAATCGTTTCACCTAAAATGTTAGTCTGGCGCCTTCAAATTCCACTAATTAGCCTTCCAAATAGATTACCACATAACCAGCCCTTATACCCCACCTAATACTCATTAAATATCACATTTTTATCCGATACACACCACATGGGTAGCCCCTCCATTCCTTTCATCCATTTCAATCAAAATTTCAATTTAAACGCCACCAACTCAATACAATTTGTAACATATCAAAGCATATATATAATGTGACTGGCATAACACCATGAGAGTCTTAAAACCCTTCAAACACACATAAAAATGGGATGCAATCAACATGTTCATTCTGATTTTTCAATTTATACACCGAAATTTCCATTTAAATGCATGAAACTCACCCATTCAAGCACCAAGAGCATGCTAGAATTGAAAGATGAACAAAATAAATCCTCCAAGCCTTAAACACTGAAATTTCGAACCAACATACACATTTCATACTAAAAACTTTCTGAAAAATTCGAATTTAAAGAAAAGAGCCAAGGACAAATATATTCTATGCTTGGGTTTTAAAAAGAGAAGGAGTTTCTTCCCTCAACTTGCAACCAAGAGAAAATGGAGCTGAAACTCAGCTCAAACCCACGTCCAGCAGCTGGAGCATCCTACTAAGGTGACCTCCAAGGAGGAACGGGGGCGGTAGGCAGCTGGAAATGGCCGGCAAAGTGGATGGGAGCAAGGTTGGAGGCGGCCGATTGAGATTCTTGGGAGGGAAAGGAGAGAGCCGTGAGTTTGGGGGCTAGGGTTGAAAGATTGAAGTTTAATTGGGTCTCAGAGGAGTGTTCTAGATCCCTATTAATTATATGTATTAGTGTGTGTATGATAGGTAGGTGGTGTGAGTGTAGGGTATGCACAAAAGTGCTTTTTCACTAATAAAAGTGCTACTTTTATTATTACAACTTTTGGTTATAGGATTTTGCACTCATTTTTAATTTCTAAGTCTAAAATATTTAAATTTAAATATTAAGAATATAATTTCACTAGTTCAGCTCCAAAAAGACAAATTTTGAGAAATATTGGGAATTACGCGCAAAGAAGCACTTACGCGATTTTCTTTACTCGGAAAATTTAAAAATAAAATTTTCTTTTTATTTCCTTCAAATTTTAAGAATTTTAGGCCATAAAAATTTAGAATATGAGATTTTCCCGCCGTGTACACCTTAACCGCGTGCCGGAGCCGAATGTCAAAAATCTCAAGTATCTCAAGTAATTAAATTTAAATATTGACGCAATTAAATTATAAGAAAATTTAAATCATTTAAATCATCATGAATTTTAGAAATTTAAATATCAAAACTAATTTAGGAATGGAATTTAATTTATGAATTTAGGCGTCACAATAACAAATAAACTTTTTAAAGAATTTAAACACTAACTTAGAAATTAAAATCAAAACTTTAAATATTTTGATGTCACAACAATGATTAAAATATTTAAAAAAATAAAACAGAGAATTTTAAAATAATTTAAATAACCCAAATGATTGTTTAAAAGTCATTTAAATAAATAAACAAGGGAATAAAAATCTTTAAAATGACTTGGACAATTGAAAGCATTTAAATAAATAAGCTAGAGATTTAAAATGATTTAAAATAACTAACCGCTAAACTTATGTTATTTAAAACAAATAAGTTAGACAATCCAAAAAAAAATATTTCAATAAATAAGCTTAACAGATAAAATCATTTAAATAAATATCCGATAAATTTAAATTATTTTAAATAAATAAGTGAGACAGTTAGGATCATTCACACAAATAAAATAAATAATTAAAATCATTTAATTAAGCAAACATAAACTTTTAAAATATTTAAATATTTTAAAAAGATAAGTTGCATAATAAAAATTATTTTGGCAATTACACTTAAGCAATTAAAAGTATTAATAAAATAGTTAGTACAATAAAACATTTAAATAAATAATTAATATTTTATTAACAAATAATTAAGATAAAGAATTTAAATCGATTAAATTTAAAAATAATAATCATAATATTTATTTAATTTAATGCATGCGATTTAATAGATTGGATTTTAGGTGCTCTATAAGAGGCGGCACGTCCAGGGATCCAAGGATCTCGGGTTATTGATATTTTCGTTCCATTGCAAATCCTCCAGCTGAGTCCTTTTCGTATCAGATTCCGACTCCACACAATTGACCGCCATATAAAATGATGGGTTGCTGCCCAAAGTTTCATGCATGATGTCATTGTGCTTAAAATATCGACCTTTGAGAATTCGAGCAACCAAAGATTTCGGGTTCGCAATTATTCTCCAAATCTGCTTTGCCAAAAGTGCTTTGTTAAAAGGCTCCAATTCCTAAAAGCCCAAACCTCCCATACATTTCGGCCTGCAAAGTTATTTTCATTTATTCCAGTGCAACTGCTGATGCCCATTGTTTGACTCCCACCAAAAGTTAGTGCATTCCCTTTCGATAGCATGGATGATCGACTTTGGCAATCGAAAACAGGACATGGCATACGTGGGTATTGATTGTAGAACCGATTTGATCAAAGTTTCTTTTCCTCCTGCTGAAAAAACTTTATTACCCCAGCCTTGCATTCTAGCTATCACACGCTCAATGAGATACCGGAATTGGATCTTCTTTCTTCTCAAGGAAAAGGTTGGGAGCCCCAGATAAATTTCATGTCCCTGAGTCACTGAGATATATAGCATTAATTTGATACTATTTGTGATTTCTACAGAAGTATTTGGGTTGAAAGATAAGGAGAATTTGGCAAAATTTATAAGTTGGCCCGAAGCTCCTTCATATAAAGAAAAACACTGGCGCACTAAAAAACAATCAACAGTAGTCGCCTTGAAAAATATAAGGCTATCATCAGCAAAAAAACAAGTGTGTAATTGATGGGCAGGAGTTTGCGATACGGACACCTGTGAACAGATTTTGAGCTTCATAAGAAATCAGGAGTGATGATAGGCCTTGCTCGCATAATACAAACAAATACGGGGAGAGAGGATCTCCCTGTCTTATACCTCGTTCGGGGTCACCTTCCCAACCAACTCCCCATTGAGAGAAAATGAGTATTTTACGGTGCGTACACATCTCATCACCTTTTCTATCCATAGTGCAGAAAAACCCAATCTTTCCATAATCCTCTCCAAAAAACTTCATTCCACACTATCGTAAGCCTTGCTCATATCAATCTTCAAAGCATCATAACCCTTCTTGCCCAGATTTCTACTTCTGATCCAGTGTAATGCTTCAAAACCCAAGATAATATTATCTGTTATCAGCCTTCCTGGGATAAAGGCACTCTGGGACTCATGTACTGTTTTTTCTAATATAAGACGCAACCTGTTTGTGAGGGCACGAGCAACAATTTTATAACACACATTGCATAGGCTTATAGGTCTGAAGTCCTTCATTGTCGTTGGATTTTTTTTTAATTTTCGGGATAAGAGTTACTATAGTTTCATTCCACTCATCAATCGAGGCCCCATCATTTAAAATTGCGAGTACCGCAGAAATCACCTCTTTATCAATAACATTCCAAAATTTCTGAAAAAAATAAAGGAGACATACCATCCGGACCAGGGGATTTGTCTGGGTGCATATAAAAAACCGCTATCCGGACGTCTTTAGCTGTGAATGGAGCACAAAGGAGCTGGTTCATTCTATCATCAACCCTTGGCAGAACACAATCCAACACCTGAGTTTGAACACTTTCCAAAGGGTTGACTGAAATTATTATTATTATTATTATTATTATTATTATTATTATTATTTTATAGTTCGGTTTAATAATGTGAAATTTAAGTGTCATTCCAAATATGATGGTATCCTTTCAAATTAAAAAAAATCCGAAAATTTCTTGAAAAATTAAACATTCCGGTAAAAATCGGATCAAAATAGCCAAAATTTAAAAGTTAGAGGACCAATATAGAATTTTGACTAGTTAGAGGATTAAAAAAGAAAACAGGTAAAGATAAAAGACTAATACAGAACTTTGACTAGTTAGAAAACTAAAAGAAAAAACAAGTAAAAATAGAAAACCAAAGTAGCTTTTTACTCTAGAAAACGAATGTTAAATTTAAACTAATTAATTAAATAAAATAAAATAAAATAAAAATAAATTTGTAAAGATGAGATATCAATTATCATCTCACTTATTTTATGTAAATTCCTTTAACAACAAATAAATAAAATTCTGAAACCTAAATCCGACAACATTTGCAGCACCTAATCGTCTCCGTTGCGCTACTAGCTCCAACGCCTACACCAGTATATTCCTCCATCACAGCAGAGGAAGGTCTGTTGCAATTGAAGCCTTTCTTGATTCAGGTATGCCATTTATCATGGAAGAGCGAAGAAATAGGCGAAGGGTTTTTACATAAATTGTTTGGTATCTATTCATAATTGGGATTAGGGATTTTATGTATGAGTAAAATGGAGCAAGTTCTTTTTGGATATTAGACTAGGTGCTGCAGTTTGGTCGCAAGATTAGTTGATTGAGTTGGGGACAGAATTTGTGAAGTAGCGAAATATGCCTGGGATGAGCTAACCCTTCCAAACTTGAAATTACTCATTTGAAGTTGGATTTTTAATTGTTGATGGTTGAATCTGTGAATGTGTGGGCTAGGATATCACTGATCAAGGAGGTCAAATTTTCATTTCGTTTTCTAAACTTGCTTTTGCTTCCTTCAGCTGACAATGGACCAGCAGCCGCATGATTATGGTGCTCCAGTTACATTTCCTCAACAGCAGAGACCGAGTCATGTTCAGCAGCAGCAACAGTACGGTTTTCACCCACAGCATCAGCAATTTCCTCCGTCTGTTCATGGTGCACCTTTTCTGCCCCCTCATCCTTCTCTCCAACAGTTTCCTTACCCTCGGCCTCTGCAGCAACCACAACTTTATCCTCATCTGCCTCCACACCCTCACCTTCATCAACAGCCACCACCTACTTTTCCACCACATATGCCTCCTCATTCTCTTCCTCTGTCTTTCCATGGACCATATGATTCTGCGCCTCCCCCTGTTCCACCTCCATCTGATCTTGAGCTGCAAAAGAGAATTGACAAATTGGTTGAGTATGCTGTCAAAAATGGCCCTGAATTTGAATCCGTTGTTCGCGAAAGAGAGCATGATAATCCTGCCTATGGTTTCCTCTTTGGTGGTGAAGGCCATAATTACTACCGACATAAGCTCTGGGTCGCAACAAGACTTCCTAGCGGCCCTTTCAACCCCCCTTTCCAATCTTCTATGCCAGTGATGCATCCTCCAAATCCCATGATGAGTTCATCGCCTATGAATGCTCCAAATGCTGGAGCGGTCTCTGCTTCAACGTTTGGTGCAAATCACATACAGCAACCTCCTTTTCCTCCATTCTATGAACAACAACATCCTCACCAGCCTTTTGTTGGTCATGGTCGTCCTGAATATGATCAGCCTTACCGGCCTTTTAAAGGTCTATCCAGACCCCTTCCCTCTGATGTTGAGATTGAGCTGAATGGTGTTCTTAACAATCTTTCTGGGACTAAAGAGTCAATAAAGAGTGCAAAGACTTGGTTTATGCAGAGATCTGCTTTTGCAGCAGCCCTAGCCGAGGCACTCCGTGATAGGTTGTTTACCTTGGATGATTCTGAGGGACAATTGCATATAGTTTACCTTGCGAATGACATTCTCTTTGATAGGTAAGCGTTCATTGTTTAAAAGCTTTCAACTTCTGAGTCATTTTCTATTTTAGATTTCAAGGTTGAGATGCTCGACTTCAATTTTTAGAAATGTTTATCCATTTTTTTGTTTTTATTCTTGCACACCGCCACATCATCCACAGTTTCTATTAGCATGTCATGCATCTCATCTTGAATGCTAAGGTGAATTAGAGTTACCAAAAATGGTGATCAAAACATGAGTTACTAAGAACACTTCAATTAGATATGGCTGTGCCAATGGGTCAATGGCTCTATCTTACTTTTCAATGTGGAAGAAGGTCTAACCACGGTTTTGAAACCACTGGGTTGGTTCCAGTAGATTGTGGAACTGGATGAGTGATTAAGTTCCAGTTTTTTGTGTTTTTTCCCAAATTCTGTTACGGTTTGAATATATTTTATTTAAAGTCACTCCAATTTCGACTAGCCTAAATTATCCAATTGTTTTAGTTTAATTATTCAATAATGATATTGTGAAATATCATAAATATCTCATGATTATCTCTATATGTAGACTACCAAAGCATTACCTAAGCATGGCAATAATGAGAACTCTGGAATGTGCAATCAAAACGCTTCTGGGCTTGGAAAATTAGATGTGCACGTGGAATGTCAGTTAATTTCTATAGTTCTAATATGGAAAGGTGGCCACAAAAATGATCAAGAAGGCTGATGGTGAGGTAGTCTACCCTAGGAATGTTGTATTTATGGTGTAGTTGTGTTAAAGAAGCACATATGGGCACGGCACAAAATGGAGTAATATTGGCTTATACTCATGCTTAGGTAACCATTTTAAGAGTATGGTGGTTGTGTAGTATGTTGCTCTAGAGGACTGTAGGAACTTTTAGTAATAAATTAATAAATTTTTTTTAATGCTTACGAGAGATTGAAGTCATGAACCATACAATTGCTTGCCATATGTTTACTTTAATTTTGATTATATTGTTCCATTCTATTGTGGAATAGTGGCTAAATTCTCCTGTAATGGAACTAGCATTTCTAAATAGTAGAGCAATTTGACAGGAGAGGGTTCCAGTATCCATTTTGAGTTTGTTTAGAATTTTTGCATTCCAGGAAATTTGAACACAGTATAGTTTGTTGCTAAAAAAAATGGATATTTGAACATCTGGAATTTTGCCCCTCGTTCAAGAACTCTCTTTCTACTAACACATTTACTTGTGGATATATCGTACAGCTTGCAGAGGCGGGCTAATCCTCATGAGCTCGATAATGAGGCCTTTGCATTTAAGCCGGTTTTGGGCTCTATGTTGGCGAGGATATACCACAACCCACAGAACAAGGAGGAAAACCAGTCGCGACTTCAGAAAATTTTACACTTCTGGGCCTCCAAAGAAGTTTATGATCAAGATACTATCCGTGGGTTAGAAAATGAGATGACAAATGGGTTGCCAATGAGTTCTTTTCCAGGTTCTCACAGAGACATATCTGCTATTGCAGGAGGATCGGCCGCTGCCCCAGGTAGCTTTATGCATCCCCTTTTTTTGGGAGGGAAAAAACAAACTAGATTATATGAGTGAAAATCTTTTTATAAAGGTTATAGCTTCGACTCTTTAACCAACATGTTGGTGTATCGACTTGATTTCATACATTTACAACATACTCCATCTCCTTAGCTAATGGTTTTGTTTCTGTAACAGGCCTACACCAAGTGGCAAACCATAATTCATCACAGTGGCAACCTGATATGCACAGCTCCATTCCCAATATATCAAATCAAGAATATGCAAATAAACAAGTTCCTCCGGTACCCTCGGTACCACCTCAACAATTTCATACCACTTCAGTCCCTTCCAGTGGGTTTGCAGGATCTACCCCTGTCCCACCATCTGTTCTACAGTCAAGTCAACCTGCTCCCCAGCTACCTACTCCTGGCATAGTTGGGGAAAAACCGCCAGCATATCCTTTGTTCCCTCCAGGACTTATTCCAGGCATGGTAAGAAAGATGCAGATTGGTAGTGGGGTGCCTTACTCTCCGATGAGCCCTCTAGATATTCCAACCGTCATTCCACCATCAAATGTTTCGCCATCAGAAATTCTCGAGCAAGTGTCAAAGTTCTTCAGAGACATCGGAGAGGTTAACCCCTCAGAGGGACTGATGAAGGCATCAGAATCAATAGATTACCAGGAATACGAATCTGATAGAGAGCTTCATGTTCGTAAGGGTGGAGCTTGCATTCCTCCACCTCCTAGCCTTGGGGTTGACCCTGATACTGGGAATCTTGCTGATGGAAGTGTTGAGCGAAAGCCTGGATCAAGTAGTTCTGGCAGATTGGGACTTGGGGCAACAGCTGATCCCAATGAGCCAAGTCAATATGACGATGTCTACTCCTCTTATAGAAAACAGAGAAGCACCAATTACCATTCATCCATGAGTGCACGAGCTTCAGCAAGGTGATGCTCCTTTGATGCAACACAATATGTGGTCATGAGATATCACAAAAATGTACCTGAATTTTGTGCGGAGTTGACTTCATTTTGTGATATGAGATGTGTTTTCTTAATTGACTAATTGTTTGATGAATGTTCAAAGATTTAGTGGAGATGGTCTGCCACATTGATCGGGCTGAATTGACCAGTCGCTCTTTCCTTTTGCGTGTGCGCGCGTGCGCGCTTTTTTACTTAAATTTGGAATGATATACGTTTTACGATATATAAATGTATATGGTATGAATAACCTATATTTTCATTGATTGTTGTATGATATATATATATTTTTGTCATAAAAATATAAAACAAAATAGAGCTAATGATTTCGTTCCAACTTTTAGAAGTTTTCGAGAGTGTACAACATGTTTGTACAAGATTAATGTATTTTACTTAGTCTAATCATTTAGGTTGTGTGTTTTTATACAGATTAAAAATATATTTGGAAAAGTAATTTTATATTTTATCTTTATTTAATGAATATTTTAAGGAAAAATTGTAGATAAATCCCCAACAAGAAACCCAACTTGTTCTTCAGTCCCTGTGCAAGACGTTTTATGTTCCAAGTCTCTGACAAATTGCTTGTACATTGCTTGAACTCCTTATTTGTGACCAATCTACCAAACTACCCCCAATTTGTTTGGAAACCCCACAATACACTTTCTCCATTTTTGAAATACTTAATATTATCGAGACGTTTATTTCCCTCGCTCATCAACCGATTCTTCTTCGACGACGACAGACAGCAGTGATCTCTCGCGACAAGCTTGTTAGTCCAGACGATGGCACCGATGACGAGGCGAAGCAAACATTCAAAAGAAAAGCCAAGTGCAGGTGCAACTATAGTGAGGAAGGGAAAGAAATCGCCTAAAATGATAAAGGAGAAGAAATCGAAAACAGGTTAAATCTGTATTCCATTATTGAAATCGACCACAATATATTATTTTTATCGAGTAACTCAGAATTTTAGCGTTTTGATGAATAATTTTGGTCTCTTTTTTTAAATATTTGATAGTTTCGTTTTGTCCCAATTTTTTGGGTTTTATTGTCACATTTGTTGCTACTTTTCCTGTTTATATAATTTGTTATGTTTTGATTGATATTTTTGTCAAAAATTTGAAGCATTATTCTGAAGTCATATTTATTTGTTACATTTCTTCATTATAAATATTTTATCCCCAATTGTTAGAATTTTGTTCTTGAAAATGTTTGTTAAAGTATATCTTGGTTTAGTAGGATCAATCTTTGTAAATGAATGACATATTGTTATGAAATTTGACGGTTTTGTTGTTGTGAATATATATTGGATAATGTTATATTGCTAACTTGACGAATGGCCAATTTTTGTAAATACATACCAAATTGTTCCCAAATATGATTGTTTTGTTCTTTACCATTCCATATTTTATTATTTGATAATGATAATATTATTTACTAATTTTTAAATATTAGAAATTGCTGAGGAAGATGAAATAAGTGATGATTTTGAGTTGATGAATAGTGGGAAGATAATATTTACACGATGTTTCCCTGCTTATTATAAAAAAATTATGGAAGAGTTGAAGCCAATTATATGGAATGAACAACTGAGTAGGATAAAAGATACTCCAGTTGGTAAATGGATAGACATGCCAGTTCTTCTTGTGAGTAGTGACAGAGTAGACTATATTTTTAAAAGATTCGATAGCCCTTCATGTTCGTTCATTGTTGGTGGTGATATTTTTATTCTTTTTACTACAAGAGACTTATCCATCGTTCTTGATTTGCATCATGGAGGGAAACAAGTTGATCTGGACCTTAAGTTGGAATCAAGATTCTTGTCTCGACACTTTGGAGGAAAAATAAGCAATGCTCACAAGATTGTTATTAAAGAGAAGTTGTTTTACTTGCGAGGAGTAATGTTCATGCTGACATTGATGATTTTGTTAGAATGTTTATTTTGTTTATATTCAATTGTGTAATATTCTCCACCGGTAATTATATCGCTCCTGGTTTTATCTTTCCTTATATGGATGATTTGAGAACATTTTTTATGTTTGCTTGGGGAGATGCTGCGTTTCGGTTTCTTTACCGAGAATTAGATAATCAAGGAAGTAAACTTTACTTGGATGGTTGCACATTTTCATTGATGGTGAGTAATTAGTTATATCAGTTATCGTGCTATAAATTTTTTGAATTTTTTTACCTATATAATTTTTGGCTTAGGCTTGGTTGTATGAGAGAGTGTCATCATTAGCTGTACCACATGGTGTCCATATATTCCCTCGTTTGTTTTGTTTTGGAAAAAGCAAGATCCATTTGAATGCTGTTGAAGCTGAATCGATTTTCGATGTCATATCTTCAACCAAGGTATCTTTCATATGAATTATCCTATTTTGAATGCAGAAGAATTATATATATTTGTTTTTGGATCAGGTTTTGTCAATATATCCCTTCCCGGAGAAGGAAACGTTATTGGACATCAAGGTAATTATAGTAGCATCCTTTATTTCATGTTTTAGAAATAATAAATCATACTTTATTAATTTCTTTATTATTGTAGTTGGTGCTGCCGGCCTTGAAGGAACAAGGAGTCGGTTCAGATAGTTGTGAACTTGAGAAAACGGTGAAAAAACAAATGGCTGAGATAAAAATGTTGAAACGAATTTGTTCACAGTTTAAACGTGAGAGAGTTGGTGCGAAGAGAAAGTTGGTTGATGCGAAATAAAATGTGGTGTTGGAGAAAGAAGTTGCTAGAAAGCGCAAAGAAAAGGATGTTGTAATTGACAATGATCCGAGTTCTGATGACGGTGTTGATGGGGTCGATAAGACAATTGAAGAAGAAGAGTTGATTTTGAGACATGACCAAGGTGGTAATTTTTTTTTTATTTTTTTGATGTGCTTTTCCATAATTCTGTTGATCACTTGTTGAAGGAAAAAAAGTGCAGATGGTGACCAAATGGTTACCAGTAATAGTGTTGGTTTTTCTGAAAATTTGAATATAGAAGGTGTGGGTGGTCAAGAATTGGTGAAGACCACAATTCCAGATGTTGATGAATTGAAGAAGAGTGAAGATGTATGTAGCAGCCCAGTTTCATTTTATAAGATTAAGTGGTTAATCATGTTTAGATTTAAGTAAAACATGATTAAGAAATTTTAATATGATCAATCAGACTAAGAAATAGGATCCAGATCATTCAAAAAAGTGGTTAGTGGGCTTAATTGGGCTCGGAGAGTTCGGATGGTCCGAATTTAAGCCCATGACAGATCAGATGATCCGATGGAGATCGGACGCTCCGAACTCAAGTGGACAGATGTCCAAATACAGTCAGATGGGTGACATCATGGCTCACGTCACTAAACCGATCAGACGATACGAAGAAGGATCGGAATGTTCGAACTTTGCATGCAGGCGACGTGGCCCTCATGCAGGATCGAACGCTCCGATCTCCGCCTATAAATAGGGGGTCCGAACTTCAGATTTTCACACCAATTCCAAACCTTTTCTCTTGTGTTGTGTGATGTTTTGAGGATTTTCAGCCTTCCTAGTCTTGGTCCGGGAGTTGGAAAGGTGCTCCGGAGTCGCAGCAGAGTGGTGCCCAAGTTCTGGGGCAGTCGTCATCAGCGGACTGACGACGGACGAAAGTATAGCTCTAGCTCTTTATAGAAAATAGGGAGTATGCTATAGCTTAGTTAAGGCTTTTAGAATAAGATTATGATGTATGATTATTTTGCATTGTAGTGTGGACTATAGGCTTGGACATAGAGCTGGTGTAGCTTGCCTAGTAGAATTAAGATTACGAAGTACTGTTCAAAAAACCCTGATTGAGTATGCATGTATTATATGTTGAATTGATTATATGGCATGATTTTTATCTTCATATATTATGACATGTTATTATGCTGCATTCCATGAGCATATTGAGCTATATCCTTGTGATATCTGGAATTAGGGTTTTGACCCTATCTTGTTAATGGATGGTTGGACATGTTGATCAGTGTCAGGTCACCGGTATTTCGATTGGACACATATAATCATGTCAGGACACCGGAATTATTTCCACTGTCGGGTATGTAAGCCACCTCCTGGGACAACGACGCAGAGTGCTACATTACCCAGGGCCCATGTTTGATCTTGATATTCTTGACCTCGAGTCTTGGTAACCCGTACTCTTGCATACATGCACATATAATATTATATACTCATAATCTCGTACTGAGCGTTTTATGCTCACGTCCTCGTACTATTTTTGTACA
Source organism: Henckelia pumila (assembly GCF_033568475.1). NCBI lineage: Eukaryota > Viridiplantae > Streptophyta > Magnoliopsida > Lamiales > Gesneriaceae > Henckelia > Henckelia pumila. The sequence continues at coordinate 55,079,025 of NC_133121.1, forward strand.
CCCTATTCCACGGGGCAGGTCTTAGACTGGATGAAGAAGAAGGCTCTGGGAGACCATAGTTGCTGGATGGTAGCAGTGGGAGAGTTAGGTTCCAGTGGGGTTTTCAGTATTTTGTTTTGATAACAGTATTTTGATTTGGCTGTATAACTTGAGTATTTACAAATTCCTTTCCTTGGAATTGTTTTTCGTTATGATTTCCGCTGTTTATTTCAAATTATTGTTTAAATAAGTTAAATTCATGCGTAAGATCTTGATTATTAGGTGATCACGGTGCGGGTCACTGCAATTTATGTAGTGACGAACCAGATAAAGGAAAGGGTGTGGATAGTGCTGAGTTTGAGATGGAAAAAAGTGTAGGTGTTGACGACTTGGGAGTTGGAAAAGTTGTCGTTGGTGCTGAGTTTGAGAGTGAAAAAATTGAATAAATTAGTGACATGAGAACGAAAAAAAGCAAAGCTGATGGAGAGAATTCTCGTAATGGGTCATGTGACGGTAGTAAGGATCTTAATGACATTGATCTATTAATGGATAATCTTGTAAGGAAAGTGGTGAAAGAAAATAATGTTTCTACGGGTGATATTTCAACGAATGCAGTATCCAATGTGTTTGAAAGTGCTATTGATGATGATACTTCTGAAAAAAGTGGTGGGGTGGGCGAGACTGATGATAATTCTGAGAAGGTTGAGAAAATCATTAATTTCCAATCTTCTATCATCGATAATGTCAGAACGAAGGGTGATCGAGTAAAGAAAAGAAAATCGTCAATGTTTGTGACTCCACCCAGTACCACTCCAAAGAGGAAGGGCAGAAAAAAGGTTTGAATTTTATCGGAACCTACTTTAACCTTGATTATTTGATTTTGAAGTCCTATATTTTAATTCGTGGAAATCTTTATTGTTTTTTTACCATGTTTGTGTATTCTCACGTAGACAAAGAAAGTAATTGATGTTGAGAAGCTATCTGATAAAAATTTGAGTAAGGATTGGGCTGGTGAATATCAAGGTAGAACAGATTTCTGTGGACATGAAGAGGCCATTGACGAAGAGAAAAAGTTGTTAACAAAATATCTTTCAAGTGATGACATAGAGTATGATTTTCTATCTGAAAGCTTGTTGTTTTTTCTTATCCCTTTTTTTGGGATCTTTTTTAATACAAAATAATTCTTATTTTGTTGTAGTGTTGATGTTTGGCAAGACGAAATTGTCCATTTACTAGGGTCTGTGTTATGTGGTTTCTTGTTTGGTAAGCTTGTTAGTCATGAAATTATCAATGTTCAAATACGCATGATGGAAAAATACAGCGTGGATAATGGAAATGAAATATTTTGCATGGACACTTTGGTGCAGGTTAGTAAAATTTAAATGTTTTACGTTTGATTTACTATACATTTGAGTTAGTTTTTCATTTTTCCCGTTCTCTTTTTTTGCAGGAAGAATTTTTTGAGAACCTCAAAAGATTTGGGAAAAAATGAAGGTTCAAAACAATGACTATGACTTCTTTTTTGCGCGACTCTCTTCTGCCTCAAAGTTATTTTTGCAGAAAATGAATGGAGATTTGTTTAAGAGATGCAAATGCCTCATTTTTCCAATCAATAGCATAGTGCATTGGTTTCTGATAGTATTTCACGCAAAAGAAGAAATATTCAAAATGTGGAATTCACTTCCCGATTCGGTCAGCCTAGGGGCATGTAGAACTTTGGTGAGTCTTTATTGTGTCATGTTATGTGATTTGTACAAATGTGTTTTGATAATGTTTATCTTTGAAGTCACGTTGTTTGGTTGTTTTGGTTCATCATCATTCAACTTTCATCATACCCGACTCTGATGTGTTGAGAGAACGTACGCATCATCAAGGTGAATCACTTGATTGTGGTGTTTATGCATGCATGTGGGTAGAGTGTCTAGCTCGTGACTCATATAAAATGTGGACATATCAGAATACAGTGAAGATGGACACCTACCGTGCAAGACTGGCTACAAATATTTTATCTTACGAAAGGGGAATGCTGAAAAACAACTTTGATTAACATGTATAGTCTTTGTATGTTTTTATGGTTGATGGAAATACAGTAGTACGTATGTTTAAATTATTTTGTAAAACTCTATTTGGGATGAAACAAGTTCGATTAACCTTGTAGTGACCCGTATCCGTAATTAGCAATTAATGAGTATGTTAATCATGTGATCATGTTTTGACTTATTAATACATGATTAAGAAAATTCCATATGGATTAAAGGACTTCGAGAATGGACTCAGAAGGATCGGAAATGGCCCGAAGGGTGACCAAGAATGGAAGCTCCGTTGTGACAATCGGAAGCTCCGATGTGTAACGGCAACTCCGGTAATATTACGTCAGCCATGACGCAAGCAGATCGAGAACGGAGGTTCCGATTTCCCCTATTCGCGGCCAGACAATGAGAGAACAACACGTGGCAGATAAGGGCTATCGGAAGCTCCGATGCCGCAGCGGAGGTTCTGATCGTGTCCTATAAATATAAGGTCCAAGGATTTCATTTCTTGCCAATTCCATATCCTCTCCTTTGCCCGTATGACTCTATTTTAGGGCTTTGGGTACTCTTAATTTAGATTTGGAGTAGGAAATATATTTTAGCCTAGTCAGACAGTGTCTGACATAGTAGCGGAGCAGTGCTCGTGTAGTAGAGCCGTGCTCGAGGCTGTGGAGCTACAACAGGGGTGTGCCCCTAGTTGCGGGATATTTTCCATCAGCCGGCTGATGACAGACGTAGGTATAGCTATGGTCTCCTTAAATTATTTAGGAGTATCTGTTAGCTTAGTTAAGGCTTTTAGAGCTTATTGAATAATGCATGGGTATTTGAATTGTAGAGTTGATGATAGGCTTGGAACCTAGAGTGGGACTGCTAGGGCTACCTGTAGTAAGGTACGTAAGTACTGACTGAGATTCTTAGCGGATATGCATGCTTATATGTTGCATTTATATGTTTGCATGTTATTATTGTTATGTGGCATGTGCATATCATCTTGTGCTTGTACATCTTTTGAGATGAGCCAGTTATGGTTGCTCAACCCTGTTTGGACGTTTTAATATCGAGTACCCTTAGGTACTGGCACCTAGAGGACTCCGTGGTCCGTGTCCAAGATTCGGGAGTGAGTGGTTGCACACACTGGTTAGCTACCCTGATGTGACGAGCTCATATCCAAGGCGCCAGTCTGAGAAGTTTGTATACAGTTATCCCTGATATGGATACCCTGTCATTTGCATGCATCATATTTTTATGTTTATCCGTGCTTTCGTATTGAGCTTAGAGCTCATGTCCAGTCTTTTCTATGTATCTGAACACCCCATTCGACGGGGCAGGTGTAGGTGCAGGATTGAGCACCAGGAGCTTGGAGAGGCCAGTGACCCTTGAAGACAGCAAGATTTGCTGTAGGTTTTATTTAAGTTTATTCCATTGGATTGTATAATCGAATTTGTTTAACCGGTTGTATTCCACCAGTCTGCTTGTATTTAAGTCTTCCGCATCAATTTATTTAATGCATGATTAATTATGCTCTAAACTCTAATTAGATAGTGGATCCGAGATGGGTCGCTACATTTATTTGTATCAGAGCTGCATGCAAAAGACTTGAGATATAGTACTGAGACTTTGGATTATCCTTGTAGGATTGATGAGACCTAACGAAAGATGATTTGGTTCTTCATTGCCGAGGTTTGAGGCAGAAGTCTTTACTATAAGGAATGCAACAGTGATGAGAAAACCAGTAGTAGTATATCGATAGATAGGTTGACTGTTGTGGACGGTTCATCATTCGATGCATTGGGATGCTGATCGAAGAACATATAGACTCCAGCCGGGAAAGACTAGAAGAGAAAAATGAGTATATCGCGTCAGATACCTCTGAGGACTTTTTGGAACGAATGGTGTGTAATAACCCATGGAACAACGAATGGTGTGTAATAACCCATGTGGTTCCAGTCCGAAGAGATTCTCCACTCGTAGTTGGAGAGACTGTCATAAAGACCTTTACCAGGGAATGCCTCGAGTGGCTAAGGTATGACTGGTTTCGTAGGTAAGGTCTTTAAACTCATGCAGAACATGATTTTGCCGATATGCATGTATCGATGATTTTGGTAGACATACGGAAAACTTCATGTTCAAAAGCATGATATGAATACAAAAGAACACTGATGGTAGATCGTGAGCAGAAGAGGTCAACTGATAGGCATTGATGCAGAGCATAGGTGGTTAGCGAGCGCGGATCATATCTCCGGATGTCTTTGCAGGAGGATGGGTAGAGAGATTTGGTCAGGAGTACGCTAGCATTGATGCGCGTGTCTATTAGAAGCTTCATGCTCAAGGAACGAAGATGAGTACAATGATTTTAAATACTGTATTGATGTAATTGTAAACAGTATTTCAATTGTAATGAATCATCAGAATCTGGTTGTATCATTTTAAGTTATTGGTGTTACATTTTCGTTGTATTTTTGGAAATACTGTAATTGTATTACATGGGATTGTAATAAAGAATTTTACATAACTTGAAATAATGATACATGTATTAATTATCTAGCAAATCGTGAATGATTACAAGTGATTTTGCTAAGCTTGGTTTGGTTCTAGTTGATTAGTGATCAACTATGTTAGCTCATGGGTTTTGAGTAAGCCAACTGTAACTGATTAACATGGGGTTAAGTCTAGGTGTTTTCCTAGGATTGACCTAATTAGTCATTTGACTGGGTTAGTGCCAGTGATGAGGTGATTCATCTGAAGGCATGGAAATATTGTTCGGTTTGGAACATTGGGTTTTGATCTAGGTTGTTTCCTTAGAACAGTGATCTGTGTGAACTTCGTAGGTTGATATTCGTAATGATGGGATTTCATCAGGAACGAGGTCCAGTATATGGCGAGAGTTGTGGACTATGACCATGAATAGACATGATGGGACGCGACCCTATGCCAGTATTACTCTGGGAGTCTTTGTACTTTGGAGGTTGCCTGGGAGACTTTGTGCTTCAGGGGATGGCGGTGGGAAGGCTACTCAGTCTAGGGATTTGGTGACAGTCACGACGAGGTATGACCTTGGATTAGATACCCAGTTTGGTATCAGGATTTAGATATCATCTAGCTTTTGTCAGAGATATTAGTTTGAGTTTCCTTGTGATAGGAGTCATCCAAGATACTGGATGGGGTGCTATTTCGAGACTTCGACTCGAATAGGAGAAATTGCTTCACGGTGATTGACTTCATGATCAGTAATGGATTATATTAGATGCTAAGGATTGTGCAGGACTATTTGAGATGTGAGGGAAGCATGACTTATGTCAGTATACACTTGGTGGTGATTCCAGGTGGGACATCGTGGTGGGTTACCTCATTCTTGAATTGTTTCAGTCTTAGCGAGGGATATAATTATCAGGGGCACGTTCAGCGATAGTTGGAATCTTTCAAACTTGTATTACGTCTTGGGTTTGACAAGCCCTAATGATCATCTTGAATGAATATAGACAGTGGATAATATGTCTAAACTGGTGCAGGCTTGGCACTAATGACTACTCGTAGCTGTTGTTTGATTTTGTCAGAGATAGATAATTGAATCAGGTGTGATTCTTTTGATTTCCAGTATTTGTGATTAGCGGACGTGTGGCAGTGAGATCAACGATATTGATCGAGCCATGAGAGTTTTTCATTGATCAGTGATTTTTTGATTAGGGTTGATGCCTTCGGGCAGAGCGAGAGCCACAATAGATTGACTTGATCAATCGGATTATTCCAACCGGTGCTGAGTTGGGATATAGTGAATCAGGAAGTACTGGGGGTATTACTATAAGTATGTTATGCTTTAATATAGCGATTCAAGTGCATTTAGGGAATTCTTTAGTCGTTAAGGATCTCCAGGAATGCGGGAATCGGGGCTATAGGATTCTGCAGATCACGAAAGTGGTAATAGGTTGACTCTTGTGATCATAGTTCGTTGGTAGCATGCTGAGGTTACCATTAACGGATTTTGGTCTGAGCATTGCTTGTGTTAGCAATGATTGACCCAGTTTGCGAAAATGGATTTAGTGATTGTTCTAGGATTGTCAGTGGACAAATTTTGGGGACTGTTAGTCGAAGTGTTTTTGTTGGGTGCTTCCAGCAGATTTCTCAAGAGTTTTTCTTGAGAGGAGATTTGACAAGTGCTTATGGATTTCAATGAGCATTAGCAGGTTAGCATTAGTTGTTTCATGGGATGATAAAACAACTGAGACTTGTGTTTCTGAGTCTGACGGGATTGTTGTCGCTTATATCCCAGTGCGTTCTGATATGCTGTGTCATTGAGAGGTTGAGATAGCGGGATTGCCGCTAGTATTGATAGATTATGTGTGGGAATCAAAGTGAACCAGTTTGGTTATCCCAGTTAGTGAGTCAAGGATTTTCCGTTATCTAGGGCAGGATAACTGGAATCGTTTTTGTCGATACTATCTCTAGTGACAAGATAGAGGTAAGCGTTTGATATAAACTACTAATGCTGAGGATGGTGTTAGTCCATCTAAGGGCTTCAACAAGATGGTAGTGTATTTCGAGACGACGACCTCAAAGTGTGCATTAAGACAATAAATTGTGTACAATGATGTTGTCATAATTGGGGTTAGTATAGAGAGAAAGTTGTCAACTGTTTACTTAGTTGGTGTTCTTAGGGAACATTCGTCAGCATCAGGCAGGGTAAGTACTGAAGGTACGTACTATGATGCCAGGAATTGTCAAGATTTGGTTGTTATCCATGGCAGGGTGACTAGTGTGATCGAGTAGATGCTATCTACGATAGCGAGGTTCAGATCAAGGTTAATCGCAATCAGTTTGAGAATTTCATATGGTAAGAGTGGAATCTAGGTTGATTGTTTAGCGCTTTGCAATAACATCAAGGGACGCGATGTTAGTGTTAGAACAGTGAGATAAAATGTATTGTATCTTGTTTTTCTCGTTGGGCAGTGATGGAGTTCGCGCGTGTCTAGAGATAGCTGATGACTAGTTAAAACCCTAGCAAGAGTGTCAACGCTAAAGAATGGTAGTCAGTGTGGCTGATACAGTCGACAATAGGATCGAATTTGCCATGTAGTTTGCGGATAGCAATGGATAACTGACGATAGTCAGTAGTGTTAGGAAATTCTAGCAGGATTGCGGGTAAAAAGGCAGTGAATTCCAGAGTGATCGTTAAGGCGTACGAGTTTAGAATCAGCGCTGATTCTAAACGGAGTATAAATTCTGATATGGTTTAGTGTTTAAACAAACCCTGTAGGTTAAGCGAGGTTTGGGGCTGTCAAAGGTTATTCGACCAGATGATTAGAACCGGAACTATTGGCGGATTAGACAAGTGGTCTATGTTACATTCTCGAGGTTTACCCTAGATTTTGAGGACGAAATCCTTTTAAGGAGGGGAAAATGTAGTGACCCGTATCCGTAATTAGCGATTAATGAGTATGTTAATCATGTGATCATGTTTTGACTTATTAATACATGATTAAGGAAATTACAGATGGATTAAAGGAATTCGAGAATGGACTCAGAAGGATCGGAAATGGCCCAAAGGGTGACCAAGAACGGAAGCTCTGTTGTGACAATCGGAAGCTCCGATGGTGATTGGAAGCTCAGATGTGTAACGGCAACTCCAGTAATATTACGTCAGCCATGACGCAAGCAACAACGGATGCTCCGATCGAGAACGGAGGTTCCGATTTCCCCTATTTGCGGCCAGACAATGAGAGAACGACATGTGGCATATAAGGGCTATCGGAAGCTCCGATGCTGCAGCGGAGGTTCCGATCGTGTCCTATAAATATAAGGTCCAAGGATTTCATTTCTTGCCAATTCCGAATCCTCTCATTCGCCCGTATGGATTTATTTTAGGGTTTTGGGTACTCTTATTTTAGAGTTGGAGTAGTATTTTAGCCTAATCAGATAGTGTCTGACATAATAGCGGAGCATTGCTTGTGTAGTAGAGTCGTGCTCGAGGCTGTGGAGCTGCAGCAGGGGTGTGCCTGCCATTAGCGGGCTGACGACGTATGCAGGTATAGCTATGGTCTCCTTAAATTATTTAGGAGTATCTGTTAGCTTAATTAAGGATTTTAGAGCTATTGAATAATGCATAGGTATTTGCATTGTAGAGTTGATGATAGGCTTGGAACCTAGAGTGGGACTGCTAGGGCTGCCTGTAGTAAGGTACGTAAGTACTGACTGAGATTGCCAGCGGATATGCATGCTTATATGTTGCATTTATGTGTTTGCATGTTATTATTGTTATGTGGCATGTGCATATCATCTTGTGCCTGTAAATCTTTTAAAATGAGCAATTTAGGGTTGCTCAGCCCTGTTTGGACGTTTTGATATCGAGTACCCTTAGGTACTTGTACCTAGAGAACTCCATGGTCCATTTCCAAGATTCGGGAGTGAGTGGTCGCACACAGTGGTTAGCTACCCCGATGTGACGAGCTCATATCCCATGCTTCAGTCTGAGAAGTTTTTATACAGTTATCCCTGATATGGATACCCTGTCATTTGCATGCATCATATTTGTATGTTTATCCGTGCTTTTGTATTGAGCTTAGAGCTCACGTCCAGTCTTTTCTATGTATCTGGACACCCCATTCGACGGGGCAGGTGTAGGTGCAGGATTGAGCACCAGGAGCTTGGAGAGGCCAGTGATCCTTGAAGACAGCAAGATTTGCTGTAGGTTTTATTTAAGTTTATTTGATTGGGTTGTATAATCGAATTTGTTTAACCGGTTGTATTTCGCCGGTCTGCTTGTATTTAAGTCTTCCACATCAATTTATTTAATGCATGCTTAATTATGCTCTAAACTCTGATTAGGTAGTGGATCCGGGATGGGTCGCTACAAACCTCATATTTTGTACAATTCAATTTAGGATGAAATTATCGCAGATTTAGAATAATATTTTGTCATTGGAATAATCTCTTGTTTGGTTTGAAAATGATATTTACAGATCGTCAGTTGAATATGTGAAGATAAATTAAGAACGAATGGTAAATAACTCAAAATAATTTCTACATCAATTTGTAAGACGACACATGTACTTGAACTTTACTAATCATATAGAACATGTGACTGTGATATCGGGCACAACACGTACGCAGTATCGAATATATTAGACTTAATCGAGCATACTTTGTCCCAACTTTGAGGACTATCATCTGGGCTATCAAGATCACTCTATCATAGTGAAATTGATATCGGCTCGAAATGTCAGGTATTTGGAACAATCCCAGCAAAAGAAGGAATTATCTGTTTTATTTGCGGCACAATATGACATGTCATTGTGAACTTGAGAATCATCATTTGCACATGCACCAAGATGCTACAATATGTCTAATAACAAACGTTATGAGGAGTTTTCAAGATCTCAAGATGGGTAGAACAATTACCCAAGTTTTTGTCATGTAATGTCTTGTGCACTACTTTGTCTAAGGTATAGGAGGGACACAATGATCATTACTCAATGAAATCACAATTGTTGATGTAAATTGTCTCCCAATGGATAAAATTGTGTAACAATTCAAACTTTCAATCTCATAAATTTTTGAATACGAGTTTTTATCATCTTTTACATCAATTTTTAGGACGATGCATGTACTTCAACTCCACTAATCATATAAAACATGTGACTGTGAGATCGGGCACAATACGTACGCAATAATATGATACATTAGATTTAATCAAGCACACCTTGTCCCCACTTTTAGGACTATCATCTGGGCCATCAAGATCACTCTCTACTAGTGAAATTGATATCGGGTCGAAATGTCAGGTATTTGGAACAATCCCATAAAAATTTGGAATAATCTGTTTGATTCGCGGCACAAGATAACATGTCATTGTGAACTTGAGATTCATCGTTTGCACATGCATCAAGATCACATGTATTATGTTTCATGACACCCATTAAGACGAGTTTTCAATACCTCAAGATTGGTAGAACCATTACCCAAGTGTTTGTCATGTAATGTCTTGTTCACTACTTTGTCGAAGGTAGTGGATGAATACATTACTCATCACTCAATGTCGGGTATTGGGAACAATACCAGAAAGATTAGGTATAACTTGTTTGATATCTGGCACAAGAGGGCATTGAAAAATGTTCTTGAAATCACTCTTTTGACCCTAACAATAAAACAAAAATTAATAGTTGTATGACAGTGACCAATCAAAGGCTTTGACGGCCACCTACCTCTCATTATTGAGTCTGTTGGTACACTACATCTATCATTCACTCATTCTTCCAAGTTTTTCCTTGTAAAAAAAATTTCATTTTGCATAATGGAATTGAAATTTGCCCCACAATGTCTATGTGATTTCGGAGAAATGATATTACAAAGAGCTGGGGAGAATCAAGAAGAACAAGGGAGGGAACGTGTCGATCGTTCTTACTCCAAACGTTCTTCTTAGCTTTTTGTTACTTTTCTTTATTTGAAAATTAATAGTAGAGGGTATTGTGGGGTTTCCAAGCAAATTTAGGGTATTTTGGTAAATTGGTCACAAATATGGAGCTCAAACAATGTACAGGAAATTGTCATGGACTTGGAAAATAAAAAGTCTTACACAGGGACTGATGAACAAGTTGGGTTTCTTGTTGGGGATTTATCTACAATTTCCACATATTTTAATAGAATAAAATAATTATACAAATAATTAATGATATTTATTTAATAGTGGTTAATTGGTGAAATAATAGGAAATATAACATTAAATATGGACATTATAATATATAATTGAGACGGATGAAAAAAGAATGTAGCCTAAATGAGTGAGACTGATCATGACCCAAATTCTTATTTTGCGCTGATTAATCCCTTAATCACCTATTCTGGGTACGGGCTACTACATTCTCCCTCACTTAAGATATTTCATCCTCGAAATCAGATCTTAAGTATAAAAAGTGCAAACAACATGCAAAACATTCTTTATCCAGATTAAGCATTTTACAAATGAATACAACACTGAAACAAAATCAAAATAATTCAGGATGTTCTGAACGCATCCTGCTTTCAAGCTCCCAAGTGGTTTCTTCAGTTCCTCGGTGCTGCCACTGAACTAGAACCAAAAGGATAACTTTGTTTCGCAATACCTTATCCTTTTGATCCAGGATACGAATCGGTCTCTCTGCATAAGTCAAATCAGTATCCACTTGAACTTCAGACGGCTGCAAAATATGAGACTGATCTGCCACATACCGTCGCAATAGGGATACGTGGAACACGTCATGGATATTGGACAAATACGGTGACAAGGCTAACCGATAAGCCAATTCACCGATGCTCTCTAAGAATTCAAACGGAACAATGTATTTGGGAGACAGCTTACCCTTGAGACCAAATATGAGAATCTTGCGGAAAGGTAAAACTCTCAGAAATACTTTCTCCCCAACGTCGAACTGCAGAGGTCTACGCTTGGTATTAGCATAGCTGGCCTGACGATCCTGTGCAGTCTTAATCCGTTTATTGATCTGATCAACAATATCTGCAGCCTGCTGAACTAACTCTGGTCCCTCGGCCTGTCTCTCCCCCATTTCTTCCCAGAAGAGTGGAGTACGACAACCTCATCCGTACAACGCCTCAAAAGGTTCCATCTCAATGCTACGATGGTAACTGTTGTTGTACGTAAACTCAATCAATGGCAAATGATCTTGCCAGACTGAACCAAAATCCATAGCACACGCCCGAAGCATATCGTCTAAGGTACGGATAGTGCGCTCTGACTGTCCATCAGTCTCTGGGTGATAGGCAGTACTCAAACTGAGAGTAGTGCCCATCGCACGCTGAACACTCCCCCAGAACCTGGAAGTAAACCTGGGGTCTCGATCGCTGAAAATGCTCACCGGCACTCCATGAAGTCAAACGATCTCCTGAATGTACAACCGTTCCATACGATCAACGGTGTACTCTCGACTATAGGGAATGAAATGCGCTGACTTGGTGAGTCGGTCCACCACAACCAGATAGCGTCACAATTCCTCGAAGATACCGGCAAATGGGTCACGAAGTCCATCGTGATAAGCTCCCATTTCCAATCTGGAATAGGCAAACTGTGAAGCAAACCTCCCGGTCTTCGGTGCTCTGCCTTGACCTGCTGACAAACCAACCATTTTGAAACATACTGATACACGCTGCATTTCATCCCTTTCCACCAAAACCGAGTACGCAAATCCTTATACATATTGTTGCTCCCCAGATGGATACTCAACTTAGTGCGATGCGCCTGAGACAAGATCTCCCCCCGTAGATCCTCATCCTCCGGAATCACAAGCCGACCCAATAAACACAGAAAACCATCTAACTGATAGTGAAATCCAGACGTATTACCATCGTTGGCTAGACGAGCCAAACGCTGGGTCTTTGAATCAGACATCTTAGCATCCCGAATCCGCAAATACAAAGCTGGCTCAGATAATATTGCAAATATCTGGATTCCCTGCATACCTTTCTTGTGCTTGAAGGTATACCCTGAAGAGCAACAATCCTTGATTGCTTGAGACATCGAACATGTCTGAAGTGCGGATAATCGCACCTTGCGACTCAAGGCATCAGCAGTGAGATTAGCAGATACCGGATGGTACTTAATCTCATAATCATAGTCCTTTAGCATGTCCATCCAACTCCTCTGCCTCATGTTCAACTCCGCCTGAGTGAACAAATACTTGAGACTCTTGTGGTCGGTGAAGGTCTCAAATATCTCGCCATACAAATAATGACGCCATATCTTCAAAGAGAACACAATAGCTGCCAACTCCAAATCGTGAACCGGATAATTGTCTTCGTGTAACTTCAACTGTCTAGAGGCGTATGCGATCACATTTCCATTCTGAGTCAGGACACAACCTAACCCCTAAAGAGAAGCATCTGTGTAAACCACATACCCTCCAGATCCCGACGGTAATGTCAACACAGGCGCAGAGGTCAACCGTCATCGAAGCTCACAAAAGCTCTCTTCGCACTCCGAGGACCACTCGAAATCAACACCCTTGCAAGTAAGATGAGTCATAGGTCGAGCTAGCTGAGAGAAATTCGCAATGAAGCAACGATAATATCCTGCTAGACCCAAAAACTGCGGATCTCAGCAACCGTCGTCGGATGCGACCAGTTCAACACAACCTCAATCTTGCTCGGATCAACAGAAATAACATCCCTAGATATGATATGGCCAAGAAAGACCAATCTATCCATCCAAAACTCGCACTTACTCAATTTGGTGTACAACCGCTCATCCCGAAGAGTCTGTAGCACCAACCACAGATGAGAAACATGTTCATCCACATCACGCAAATACACCAGAATTTCGTCAATGAAAACCACGACAAACTTATCCAAAAACTCCCTGAAGACACGGTTCATCAGATCCATAAATATAGCCGGTGCATTAGTCAATCCGAAAGGCATCACTAGAAACTCGTAATGCCCATAGCGAGTACGGAATGCAGTCTTGGCTACATCTTGATCTCGAACCCTCATCTGGTGATAACCAGATCTCAAATCAATCTTGGAGTAAACCGAAGTACCCTGCAACTGATCAAACATATCATCAATACGAGGCAAAGGATACTTGTTCTTCACAGTAACTCGATTAAGCTGCCGATAGTCAATGCACAACTGCATAGACCCATCCTTCTTCTTTACAAAGAGAATAGGAGCTCCCCAAGGAGATACACTAGGACGAATGTACCCCTTATCCAAAAGATCCTGTAATTGATTCTTCAATTCACGCATCTCTGACGGAGCCAGACGATACGGTGCTCGAGAAATAGGCGAAGTACCCGGCATCAACTCTATGCCAAACTCGACTTTCCTAGCAGGCGGAAAACCAGGAATCTCATCAGGAAATACATAAGAGAATTAATTCACAACTGGAATACTTTCTATACCCACATTCTCAGCGGAAAAATCAACTGCATAGATGAGGTAGAATTCCCCGCCAGACTCTAGAGATCGACAGGCTCTCAAAGCTGACACCAACGGCATCGGAGGTCGCGCTCCCTCACCATAGAAAAAATAGCTATCACCCTCAATCGGATGAAAGCGGACCAACCTCTGATAGCAGTCCACTGAAGCTCGGTAGGTAATCAATACATCGATCCCTAGAATACAATCAAAATCCTCCATCGCAAGAACCATGAGATATCAGAATGTTCCCTTCAAACTCTAAAGGGCAACCGATCACTAGAAGTTTAGCCAACGCAGATTGGCCCGTCGGAGTAGAAACAGAAATCACTACGTCTAGTGCAATGCATGGCAACTTATGCTTCTTAACAAAATGTGCAGAAATGAAGGAATGAGATGCACCCGTGTCATTGAGTACAAAAGCAGGCATGCCATATAACAGAAATGTACCTGCGATGACCCTCTCATTCTCCTCCACTACCTGATCATGCTTCAAGGAAAACACCTGACTAGATGTCCGCGGCTTCAGATTAGAACTCCCAGCAGACTGTCCCTGCGATCTCTGCTGAACGGTGGTATGAGAACCCGATCCTGAAACAGAACCAGAACCACCTCCTCCAGCAAGTGGACAATCCCTCCGAAGATGACCAACCTCTCCACATTGAAAGCACGCTCCAGAAGCTTTATGGCATTTGTCCGTTGGATGATTCTTCCCGCAATGGTCGCACATCTCTTTCTTCGAAAAATGGGTGACGCCAACAGAACCAGAGGAAGAAGAGGATCCAGAATTCTTAAAAGACTGTGCACGGGGACCCAAGGAACTCGCAGGCCTAGACTGAGAGAAAGACCTGTTGCGATGAATGCTATCCTGCACCTGGTGACATCGACTCACCGGCCCCTCATAAGTCATGTCATCACAAACCGCCACTCGATCAAGAATCTTTGGGTTAAGGCCTTGAAGAAACAAATTATACTTCATCTCTGAGCGGTCAGAAATCTCAGGGCAATAGGACAACAAGTCAAAGAACGTCTGCTGGTATTCGTCAATCGACATAGCTCCCTGACGTAGACTCAACAACTCACTCGCTTTCGTCTGACGAAGTGCAGAAGGAAAATATAGCTTCTGAAAAGCTGTGCGGAACTCGATCCAAGTAGCAACTCATCTCGCAGCAATGAACAGTGCAGAAGTGGACCTCCACCACTTACGGGCTCGCCCCTCCAAGAGAGACCCAAGCATCTCCATCTTCTGCTCTTCGGTACAATGGTATGTCTGAAAACAACTCTCTATGCGCTCTAGCCAGCTCTCAGCATCCTCGCGAGTTTCGCCTCAAACCAAGGGCTTAGGACCCATATGTATGAATCGATGCATACTAAAACGACGATGATCATCACGATGACGATGATGGTGCTCCAGACGACGATCATGATCATCATCTCCCCAGTGTTCACCTCCACTACCATGGCTACTCTGGTCATCGTAATTTGCCATCTATAAATTATCTTATGCAGAATCTAAATCCCAAGATTACTATGCATGCTCTGATACCATAAATGTAGTGACCCTTACGGAGATCACCTACTGATCAGAAACTTAAGCATGCAATTAAATTAATTAAAACAGTAAGCCAGAATAAACTGAGGAAGCAATAAACATTATACAATCCCAAGGAAAGGAATATGTAAATACTCCAAATAGTTATACAACCAAATCGAAGAGTGTATAATCCCAACTACATCAGAATAAAATCCCTAGGTAAAATCACAGTTGGCCATCCACTGCCTAATCCCTCTTGGATCCACCCGCCTCATCCAATCGCAAACCTGCCCCATGGAATAGGGTGTCCAAATATACAAAGTACGAGACGTGAGCATAAAATTCTCAGCACGAGAGTATAAGCATGATGTGCCATATAAATGCATGAATGCAAGTGTACCGCCTATTGAAACTAGAGGCCAAAGATCAGATAACAAAGACAGATCGGGCCCTGGTATGTAGCAAGCTGTGCCGTTGCTTCAGGAGGTGGCTCCCATACCGAATACCAGTGGACACTCCGGACCAAAATCGATGGAAGTCCATCCACTAACAGGATAGGGTAAAACCCTATAATATCCCAAGATATAGCTCGAAATATAATATGCATGCAGCATAAAAACATGTCATAAAATATGCACATAAAATCATGCAAGCACATAATACATGCATACTCAGTCAGGATATCTCGAACAGTGCTTTCGTACCTCAACTACTAGGCAAACTCTACTAGCTCTAGGTCCACGCCTATAGTCCGCACTATACTGCGAAATGATACTACTATCATTATATTATTCTAAAAGCCTTAACTAAGCTATTGCATACTCCTAAATATTTTTAGGAAGAAAAAGCTATACATGCATCCGTCGTCAGTCCTTTGATGTCGATGCCCCCATGACTTGGGCACAACTCCGCTGCGACTCCCGAATGACTCACCGACCCCCGGACCGAGCCTAGGGAGGCTAGAACCACTAAAAAAAGCTGAGAAGGGAAAATATCTAGAGAAATTGGAAAAGAAAAGTGAAGCCTCGGCCCTATATTTATAGTACACAATCGGAACCTCCGAGCAGCATCGGAGCTTCCGTTCTTGCTTATCCACCACATGGCAAAATCTCATTGGCTGGCTGTGAATAGGGGAGATCGGAACCTCCGTTCCAGATCGGAGCTTCCGTTGTCTCGCACGTCATGGCTGACATAATCTCATCGGAGCTTCCGTTGCACACCGGAGCTTCCGATCACCATCAGAGCTTCCATTCCCTACAACGGAGCTTCCGTTCTGATCATGACCCAAATTCTTATTTTGCGTTGATTAATCCCTTAATCACCTATTCTGGGTACGGGCTACTACAACGCCGGTAAATTCTTCTGACCTCTCACTAACCCTTTCTTGTTCGAGTGTATGTAGATCTCGGAAAGACTGGGCATTGATTACCTGACCGCTTCATCCCAGCTGGTTAGAGTTTTTACCCATTACCGAAAAAATCGCCCACTCCGACTGTTCGATTTTCTCGGGTGACATCAATAGAAATAAGCTCTCTTGACAAAAGAAGAAATAACTTATTCAAACTGGAAAAAAGATAAAATTTAATATGTTTGTATGCTATTTTTAAAAAAATCTTTTTTGTGATGATTTGTGCTCTTTTTTAGGTTTGATTTTTCAAATTGAAACTGTTTTAGTGGGTTAGAGCTTCGGCATCTGTGCTCCAATATTTCCTAAATAGTGTAGATTGTTTTTATAAAAATTTTCGAAATAGTATTTAATTGTATTTGATGCCTAATTTTTAGATTCTCTTGCTTGAAATATGTGTTGATTTTGCCTTGAAATTTAACCCGGATTTCACTATTTGTTGATGTTCAAAAAAAGACTTTCTGGGTGATGTATCCAAAAATTGATATTACCTAATTGGAGAAAATCTGTGTAATCCATGGAGATCCGGATGGTCAGATTAGTACTTGCACGGGTCCAGAGAATGAACTTCTTGGGTTGTTAATTGCAACACAAAAAAAGTGAGTAGCACTGGAGATTGCCCGATGAAGACATCTAACGCTCAAGTCACTATTGGCCCAATAAATGTTCTAGAAAGATGAGCTCACAACGAAATCCTTCACACTAAACCCAGTTTATAGAACACTCTTCCAAGTTTAATATCGTTGTATATTAGTTGAAGAGAGCTCACTCACACACATATGAGATATTTGCTTTTAAAGATTAGTTGAGTGAGAGTCATTACACAAAGACATTAAACATTATGTTTGTAGTCTTGGCATAAGAGAAGTTAAACATTATGCAGATTGTGAGATTGCGGCCTACAATTGATTGTGCTAGGAGTTTCAATCTAGGCAAGGGATAAGTCCTGCGATTGGAGTGAGTTATGTACAAAGGATTGTATAAACCAAAGAGTGGATCCTTCCCGTGAGGAAGAGGGGGTGACGTAGAAGTTTTGTCTCCGAACATCTATAAAAAAATTCGTGCCTCTTTACTTTATCGCATTTACTTATTTTTGTTGTTTTGGATGGTTTGTTGAAACCTTTTATGTGTTCTTTCAAATACCAAAATATTGAATAAAAAGTGTTTGATAAAATGCTTCAACCAAATTTTTTTAAACATTCAACTTGAATATATTTTAAAATGATTTACAAATAGATTAATCGGTTTCTATGAAAGATTATTTTGAGTGTCTTCCGCTTGGTTTGAAAACCAAACTCGATTTAATCTCTCGATGCTTGGTTCATCTTTGAACATTTAAATAACGAGTATTGTAGCTCAAAGAATCTCCCCAAATAGATCCTATCAGACCGCTACCTCTCGGTCCATCCAAACTAAGCTCTGCCCCGTAGAATGGGGTGTTCAGAACCAAAAAACTGAGGATGTGAGCTAATAGCGCTCAGAACGAAAGTATGAGTATACACATGTCATGAATGCTAATGCAAATGAAAGGGTACCGGAAACTTATCACCGTAGAAACTCTTGCTCAAACAATAGGCGCCATGGTATGTAGCACACTGGACCGACGCATCAGGAGGTACTCCCATACCATAAGAATAAGTGGACAAAAGTAACCAGACACGAATCCACGGAATCCATCCACAAATAACTCGGGGCAGAGCAATCCCTCTACTGGTAATATCAAGGTATAAGGTCAACATGATAATGCTTGTAGCAGTAATAACTGTGACAAAATAAATGCACATAAGATATGCCATATAAACCATGCAAACATAAACCAAGGATATTCAACCAAGATATCTCGGATAGTACGTTTGTACCTCTATTAAGCAACTCAAGCAATCTAGCAACACTGACTCTCTAGTCCAAGCCTATAAGCATATAATCATCATATATGTTATTGCCTACTACAAACCTAAAATAAACTAATAGCGTCTCAGAGAAGCTAATCAGAGTATAGACTTATACATGCGTACGTCTTTATCCCTTTGATGCAATGACCTCAAAACCTAGGCACAACTTCTCTACGATACCGATAGCGCCTTGCAATCGTTCGACCTTTGAACGGACGCCTAAAATTTCCCAAAATCCAACTAGAAGTTAGAGAGAGAAGCCAAGAAATGAGCAAGGAAAGTGAATCTCTCGGCCCCTATTTATAGACCACAAATGGAACGTCCGATCTCTCGTTCAGAGCTTCCGAACGCTCTTTAGAACTTCCGATCATCCTTCCGATCTCCCACTAACGAACGCATTTCCATGATTGGACAATACACTGGTGCCAACGGAGTTTGGACCATCCGAACTGGAGTTCGGAGCTTCCAATCTATGTCAAGTCAAGTCACCAATTAGAAAGACCATACTTTCTTATCCAAAGGCGATCGGAACCCCAACAGTCGAGTTGCAAAAATGAAAATAGAGGTGTGCAGAAACGAAGTGAAGAAGAAACGTGTAAGGCCCGAAAATATTCAATTATTAATTATGGAATTTGAGAATTAAATTCCATATTATGGGCTAATATTGATTTGAGAAGTTATGAAAATGATAGATTTAATTTCCGAGCTGAAAATATTTAATTTGAGAATATGCGGATTTTGAGAATTAAATTCCGAGAATTCTTAAATTAAAAGAATAAATATTCGATTTGAATATTTATGGAATTGAAGATTTAATTCCATGTTTCGGAAATTAAAGAAGATGAATTTAGAAGATATAACTTGATCAGGGACTGATTTGCACATACTGACATTTGAAGGACTAGAATGCAAACGGTCGGGATTATTTAATTAATCCGAGTTTAATTTATTTTAATCCGAGAATATTTAATTTGGGAATATTTAGAGTTTTGATTTAAATTCTAATATTCTTAAATTATTTAGGATTGAAATGGAATTAAAACGAAGGCCGAGGACTGAAGTGCAATTACTGAAGACTTCAGGGACTAAATTGCAAATTATGCAATAGCTATCCAATTTAATCAGATTATTCAGTCTATTCACGTGTAAGAAGGAAGAGGAAAGTCAGAAGTCTGAACAGAGAGCCGAGAGCTCAATTTTTTTTCTTTGAATTCGATTGTTTCAAATCGCCGTAACTTTTGATTCGTTCGTTCGATTTCGATTCCGAAAGATGTTCTGGAATCCTTGAGACGAGTACTTCGATTTGATGTAAGTTTCTTCTTTGTTCATTAAGGTTTGAGAATTCGAAATGGACAGATATCAGAAACTTGTGTGGAAGTGTTGTTGTTGAGCTTCTAAACTTGTGTTCTTGAGGATTGGATTGAAGATTGATTTGTATATCATGTTCTTATGCATTTCCAACTATGATTAAATCCATATACCTGCTGATATGTTAATTTTGAAGCTTCAACAGCCGATATATAGGTGAGAATTGTTAATGATATGTTCGGAATCGCCGAAGTAATACCGATATGCCGTCGAACTCTTGAATTGAAATGATTTGCTATTGTTTTTGGATTCTGAAGTTGCTGAACTATTGGCTGATGATTCCTTGTTATGTTTATGATAATAGCTGTTGGTTTGAAGAGTTGAATGACAATGAACGGATATGAAAAACCGTAAGAATGGAGTTGAAAGTAGAAATGAATTCGATACCGTAACGATTCCCGATTGTCAATCGTTACGATAATTGGTTATGTTTTGAAACCATAATTGAAACGACCCTAACTCTATAATTAATAAATAAATATGCGGAAATTTTTTTTTTTATTTACTTACTAAATAAAATATGTACATATATGCCCATACATATATGCACAGAATAAAAAGATTTAAAAATAACTAAATAAATAAATAATTAAATACTTAAATAAAAATTGCATTCTTTAAAATAAAAATAAATATCTGAGTCAAACATTTAATTAAAAATACTGCATAAATAAAATGATTAAGATTTGCATGCACTGACAATATTCCATAAAATATTCAAAATTCACCACCACTGAAAGAATAATATAAAATGTAACATGCTGACATAAATAAAACATGCACGTGACTCAGACATCTATCACGGTCACGGGGTCACTGCATGTCCGCTCATACATCCTCGCCTCCGGTGGGTACAACATCATCCTCAACGTACTCACCTGCACCATACCAGTGTAGTGAGCCTAGAGGCCCAACATGCTAACATAACAAGGGTTTAAAATAATTTAAAACAATTAAATACTAATACATACATATACATGAATGAGCATGCTTTAAAATTACATAACATAACATAACTTAACTTAAATAAACTTAAATAACATAATACATAACATTGTTGAGAAATTAATTTTCTAACATCGCATGGTTGTATCCGTAGTGTAACCTTAAATCATACATTAAATACTGATCAGCGTGGAAACCAACGTACGTGGCGGTGACGAATCACCTCTTAAATTGGCAGTAAACTGCCCTTCAATAGTTCACATATGGGGACGAATCCCCCTTAAATTGTCACACTACTTCAACTTCCAACATTAAATATTTTATTATTGCTCAACCTTAAACATTCAATTATGCATAAAATTATTTCATGAATGCATGAACTTAATTAAAATGTGTGTCCTTCATATATATTTAATTTAATTTCATACTAACATATAAATATTAAAAATAACTTCAATGCATAAAAAAAATAATTAAATATATATTCAGGACACATGCAATTTCTCATGGGTTGTCCTGAACTGCTGGCCCTAACACTCAAGCCCATTTTTCTTAAATCTGGCCCATTAACACTGAAAATGGCCCAATAACATACTTAAGCCCAAAAATACAATTCTAAGCCCAAATAATTAATTTAAGCCCATTAACACTCTATTCTGGCCCAATGGGCCCAAAAGCCCAAAGACTGGCCCAATAATTTCCATGGGCCCCCAAGGCCCATAAAATTAATGGACTTACTTAATTAAATTAATTAAGCCCAAAATAAATAAATTTGACTCAAAATAATTAAATGGAGCCCAATTAAATTTTTGGATTTAATTAGGCCCATTAAATACTTAATTAAACTTAAAACTTAAAAATAAAAATACCCGAGCTCGACTCACTTAACCCGGACCCGGACCCAAATAACATAACCCATGACCCACTGACCCGACCCGAAACCCACAGCCCGACCCGGACCAGCTAGAAACCCTAGAACCCGAACCCCTCTCTTATCCTTCTCCTCGGCCGCGAGCAGCAGCTTTCCGGGGCTGCTGCCGCCATGCTCCGGCCGTCCCCTGGCTGGAGAACCACCACCTACCTCTAGCCCTCTTCAAGACGTTTCCAAAAAGCTAAAAACCAGCCCAAACCGAGCCCTAACGAAGGAGAACGAACCAAAACAAACTAGCCCTTATTCTGCTCGCCTCCTGCGCGCGACAGCAGAGTTCCGGCCGATCTGCCGGCCATCTCCGGCCATCACTGGCCAGGAACTCACTGGAAAAACCTACCCCTATGTCGTAGGGTTCTAACCCAACTGGAATCACCCTAAAACATGCTCTGTGGACCGAGAACGAGCAAATCTCCGGACGTTGCGCAATCTGCGCGAACTGTTGCACCAGCTACTATGGCTTCGGTTTCGGCCCTTCTTGGCTCAAACCACTCGACCCCACTGACCCTAGGGACCCTAAGGTAACCCCATGAACCATGAACCAGCAGCTGGAACAACCATGGCTAAGAAAACGTGAGCAAGGTGGATACAAATGCATGAACAAGATACAAACATCAAACCCGAAACCATTTTCTAAAAATTATTTGAACCAAACTGTGCATACACGACACACACATATATATTCACTGACATGGTGCGAAAAAGAGGAAGAAAACATGTCTTTCACCGATGCAAATAAAGAGCTAAGTGCGTAGGACGTTTCCGGGACGACGATTGGACGAAAACTTGACAAAATGTTCGAAAGTTGGCTATGGAGGCTTGAAGGTTTCTGCTGAAAACGTGAGAATGGGGTGGAAGGAGAAGGTGTCGGCTGATGGAGTTAGAGTAGGATAGGTTTTTGTTTTAAATTTTGATAATTAGGAATAATCTAGGATAATAACTAACATAAAATAATTAGGTAGATAATATAACATAAATATAAGATTTTAAACTTTTAAAAATACAAAA
This sequence comes from Henckelia pumila, assembly GCF_033568475.1. NCBI lineage: Eukaryota > Viridiplantae > Streptophyta > Magnoliopsida > Lamiales > Gesneriaceae > Henckelia > Henckelia pumila. The sequence continues at coordinate 55,102,012 of NC_133121.1, forward strand.
TAATCTGATATAAAAGATAAATCCCGAAATATAAATTTAAGGGATTTTTAAACATTAATAAAAGTCATTAAAATGACTTATTTTGGCTAAAAATAAACTCCTAAATAAATATATAATTAAATACTATAATTTTCTTGACAAAACACCTTAAAATATTATTTTGAGGCTCATAAAACTCATAAAATATTTTTGGCTAAAAATATTTTGGTATCTCGTCCGTCCACGTTCCCGTCTACGCGATCAAAACAATTAATTAAAATACTAAAAATCATAAAAATCACTAATTATGGGTTAAATGCTTAAAAATAAATTAAATCATGCACAAATAATTCACATAATTATTTAACCCATAAATCTAAAATTTAAATAATTAAATATCCTAATTATGCATGCGGATTTACGTATTTAAAAATACCGGGTGTTACAATAATGATAGTCTACGATTGAGCTAATGATCTTGAGATTGTATACTGATTTTGTTACATGATAATCTTTACATGTCAGACGTGTTACGAGCTCAATCAACTCCAGAGGTCGAATTTTGAACCAAGGAAGTTCGCTTGAGAGTTGCAATGATTGATTGAAGATGTGCTGATGATTTCGACTCGATTCTGAAAGGATTGAATTGAACGAAGATGGATGTACATGTTTGAGGTTGAAGAATTCAGAACGGACAATATACGAAGGTAAAAGTGGACTACGATTTGATTGAGATTATAACTCGAGATGGTTTGTATCGAGTTCCCCTAAATCACATACTTGTTTGCTTAAGTGCTCTTATGTGCTTTCATTTGAGTTGTTGAATAAGTTTTTGATGTTATGAATGCCTTGATGATGATATATGTTGCATTCATCTTGAAAACTTATTCCTTGATTTTGAAATGAACGGAAACGTTCGAATAGACGATTTGAGAAATCTTATATGTATGGCCTGGGTGGTTGATTTAGCCTAGCGTCTGATTTGCATATATGATTGTTTCGAAGTCTAGAGAAGAAAGATAAGTAACCCCACCTCGAGCGAGAGAGTCGGTGGATTAGTTATGATATCTACTTCTCGGGATCCCAACCGACGAATGATGAAATGAACCTTGTTTTGAAAACATGCATTGTATTTACTGTTATATCATGATCTTGATATATGTTTGATATGCATGTTTAGTTGCTTTTACTGGGAAATATATTTCTCACCGAAGTTATCCGGCTATTGTTTTGTTGTATGTGTCATTGCAATAGGGGGATTGGAACAGGGCAAAAGCAATCATGAAGAACAAGGATTGAAGAGATATAGTGTGAGGATCCGAGTTAGGAGTTGTTTGAACTGTCATGAAGTTTATTGAGTCGTAAACATGATCATTTTAGAAGTTCCTTGTATCAAGACTTGTTAAGGATGATCTAAAGGTCTTGTTATTATATTTGAAATTTGAGTAATGTTTCAAATATTTGACTCCAACATGTTCTATCTTGAACTAGTTTTTATATGACAAGATTATTGCATGTTTATGAGATTTTGATTATGTTGTAAAGCCTTGGAATGGTTTATTCCTAACAATTATAGCATGTTAGAATGCATGTTAGATGTTATGATTGATTAAACCATGTCTAGACTTTTGTAGGAGATGATCTTGAATCAATTGTAGGCTTGATTTCATTTTTGACAGCAGCTGAGCCAACATTTTTTTCTGGTGCCGTGGCCGGCGCACGGGCGAGCTACTGCTCGCGCGCGCGCGTGCCAGCCCATGGAGCCTCGGGCTCGTTGAACTGCGCGCGCGCGAGGGGTGATGCCCGCGCGTGCGCAGGGCAATCCATTTTAAAAATTTTTTTTTTTTTATTCTTTTGTTTAGACATTGATACTTGTCTATTATTGTTGATTAATGTTTATTGAGAGATTAGAACTCGGGTCGTCACAACAGGTGGTATCAGAGCATAAGTTCTTGGACTGAGATAGAAGCTGAGCGGGGTAGATTGAGTCACATGCATGAATTGTATTGCATGATTATGCATTACGTGATTTGATAATTCGATGATTTGATCAATTGCATGTGAGCATGATCTATATTTGAAATTCAATTGCCTGATTTACTGATTTGTAAATTTTTGAAATTTTTACCGTTTTGTTATAAGATTTTTACCGGGTGATGTAAGCACCCATAATTGAATAGAACAGTGTTCTTTGGGTGACGTAAGCACCCCAGACTGACAGAATCATATGGCCAGACTGAATAGAATGTTATGGTCAGATTGAACAGAACAGAACGGTATTACTCAGCTGAATGAAGTATCTCTGATTGAACAGAACAGAATATCAACGAATGAATAGATGATGTTGTAGGTAACAGTTGGCTTGAAGAACTTGACTAGTTGTTCAAATACCGGAAAGATTCAGATAAATATCGGATCAGATTGATTGAATACCAACTTCGAAACCTAGCAACCAGCTGGTGGATTTTGATAAAGAAATGATAAGAAGGCAGAGGTATGTTGATTGTTGGTAAGTGCTTAGAACAGTATTTTGTTTATAGTTCTTTGCCACAACAGATAGAAATGATGAGAAAGAAAATATGCCATGTAGAAGTTGCATCTTTTTGAATGTGAGGAATGCTTTAGTAGAATTTTCAAGTCTATTACAATTCTTTGAATTGTAGATGAGGAAAAGCTCAAGATTGAGTGAATTATTTCATGGCTTGAATCTGCAGATTATGTCTGAATAGATGTTAACGACTGAAACATTTTGTTTAAAGACATAGACCTATCTAGGAAAATAGAAGTTGAATGATGAGTTAGGAGAATGAAATTGTAGACATGAAAGAGTATGTGAGATACTCACAACTTTATCTACAATTTTTATTTTAGAACAGATATGAGGTGAATGATATGAGAAGAAATCTCTAACTCTAGCGAATCGAGATGAATTAGTCTGATTCTGAATGCAGAGTATATTAGAAATTATTACACTTTTTGTGGAAGAAGATATCTGAACAAACAGTGTAAGGACAAGTCAGACAGATGTGCTAAAATTTATTCAATGAATAAATTCCAGAAGTATACAGAGGATCAGAGTGAAATTGCACCTGAGAATGAAATTTCAGGTGACAGATTTATTTTGTTTTGACCTGTTTATTATTGGTGCAATAGATATATAATAGCTGGAAGCTTATTATATGATTACCTCTGTATCAGAAAAGAGATTTTGTGAATTGAACTGAAGAATAGAACTATTGCTTCGATGAACTGAAACTGAACATGATAGTGTTCATGTGAGAATTTACCTAAGTATTGATTAGTGATAGTTGCAGATTATTGAATCACTGGATTTTGTGATTTACCCAATCAGTATGATGATAAGAAGCGATAAAATTAGATCAACAGGAACATGATATGCATATGAATATGATGATATGATATAGAATCTCGAATTAAGATTCTGTGATTTCGGTTTGATATATGATGTTTGATTACAGAAATATTCCGAAATCAGTATATTTGATGCACGAGATATGTTCACGATCTAAATTAGCATTGATAAGTATGCTACTGAATAGAGATTACAAATATGTTTTAGTAAGATTTTTGATTTTAGTTTAAGTTGTGAACTGGAATTCAATAGAGAAGTGATGAATTGAAGAATTTATGAATTACCGACTTGATGAGATTATGAATTTGATATTAATCTTAAGGTTTAAAATATAGATGATGATATAACAATCAGCTACAGATGAGTCTTTTCTTTGATTATGCTGAATCGATTACATCAACTGGAGATATAATTCTTGAATGATTTAATATTGATTGGCTCTCATGGCACATTGCTTTCGTTTAGAGCCTGTGTTGATTTACTCATTCTGAGTTATGTGTTGCAAGTGAGTTGTTTTCACTTTGCAGAGTTTGTTATCCAGAAGATTTGATTTTGGATGACCTTGATTGAGGGATTTTCTCAATCTTGATTTATTTCTTTTGATTTTGAGAATTATTGATCCTTTGATGATAATTCAGCGTATTTTAAGATAGTGACTCGTAACTGATAGAAGAATTTGAATATGATCCATGATTTTTGGGTTAGATGATATGATTTGTCGGTATATGGAGATAGGAATAAGGAATAAAATAGGCATCCGATGAATTGATTTTAGATTTCTGTGTATTCTGATTTGAATATTCAGATGAATATAACACCAATCAGAATGATTTTTTCGATTGGAAGTAAGGAAGAATTGTTCAAAAGATGAAAACAACACAGAAAGTAAACTGAAGTGATTAGAATTCAGTACAGAATGCCAGATTGAGATATGAATTGAAGCCTCATATCCGAATGAATGAATTATATTATGATTGATTATTTGATTGTGCCTGATATTTCCGGAAAGAGATATCAGAATTTGAGGAAATGCACAACAATGAATTCAATATTCATTCGATAATTGGTTTATCAGAAGATAAAGCAAATAGAAGTAAGAGAATTAGTACGTTTTTGAAAGTTAAACGTACAGCGAATTTCTGATGAAGTTGAAAATCGTTGATCAGATGAGTTCAATATTAGTTTGGAAACTCCAAACATTGAACCAAGATTATAATTTGAAAGAATATTTTGCAACAACTACCGTGATGAAATAGTATAGATGAGGTAAACAAGTGGTAGATATGAACTGATTCATGAACATTACTGTATACGATGATCTGTCTGTATGATCAAATCATTGAATTGTGATTAGATTCATTGCAAAATGAACAGTAAGCCAGGAAATAATGTTTTAGATTGAAACATTGGGTTTACTATTAATTTTAATACAGAAGATCCGAAGACTTTGAGTACTTTTTGAGGAAAAGGTACAATATATTATCCTTGAATAGGAAGATTATTCAGAGATGATGAATCGAATTTGTGAGAATGAACCTTTTTATCTGATATGATACCGATTATCAATAGTTCTGAATACTTTGAAATCTGTGACTACAACATATTATACTCTGATTAATTGATAGTCTCAATAGACTAATCAGAATTTGGCCGAATACTCTGTATGAGATGTGACGAACAGCTATCCATTCAGATTTGTGAAGAAGATAGAAATATGATGAAAGTACAGGAATGATTAAAATCTATTGTCCGAATTAAGACTTTAGATTTAGTTGACAGAAGGTGGCATCGATTGATTGACTGATGTTCTGAGAGTTGAATTCGTTTAATGGATTATCTGAGTCGATTTTCCAAATATTGAGGATATTCTCAGAACTTTAATACCTGATTCGGTATTATTTGATTTGATATGTTGCCACTTGAGGGTTATAATTCCTGTAATAGCTATTGAGCCAATTTTGAGTTAATGATATGATTATATAATGAAAAGAACTCCGATTTCTTGTGTTGTAATGATATTACCGAGGTATATGACATCAGATCAGACATGATTTGTCGATATCCGATCGGAGTTGATTCGAAATACACAACGAATTTGACGATGAATTTGTATGAAATGAAAACAGAAAAGAAGAACCAGAATTAGTAATTGAATGATAGATATAACTTTGGAAGCTGAAACGGATTAGTTAAGTGACAAAGTTATTCTTGAAACATCATTCAATTCAGAATAGAGAAAAAGCAGAATTTCATTTACAGATTCAGAATATGATGTTGAATATTGAACTTCATTGAATAAGATGTCAGATGGAATTGACGATGGGAAAGATTTATTCTTTTCAGTTTGATACAATGAATCTGAATTGTTTCACGTATCTACAGTAAGGAAATATTGATAGATTCCTTCTGTGTACTTGAATCAGACAAAAGGAATACTGAGAGAATTATATTCAGTACTTAGAGTACAACTGAACAGATTCGAGTTGAATGATTGAAGTGAAAATAACTTCAGATAATCATTCAGTCTATCAGACTTGATATTTGGCTTGACTACGATTTCGAGGACGAAATCATTTCTTAGAGGGGAGGAATTGTAAGGCCCGAAAATATTCAATTATTAATTATGGAATTTGAGAATTAAATTCCATATTATGGGCTAATATTGATTTGAGAAGTTATGAAAATGATAGATTTAATTTCCGAGCTGAAAATATTTAATTTGAGAATATGCGGATTTTGAGAATTAAATTCCGAGAATTATTAAATTAAAAGAATAAATATTCGATTTGAATATTTATGGAATTGAAGATTTAATTCCATGTTTCGGAAATTAAAGAAGATGAATTTAGAAGATATAACTTGATCAGAGACTGATTTGCACATACTGACATTTGAAGGACTAGAATGCAAACGGTCGGGATTATTTAATTAATCCGAGTTTAATTTATTTTAATCCGAGAATATTTAATTTGGGAATATTTAGAGTTTTGATTTAAATTCTAATATTCTTAAATTATTTAGGATTGAAATTGAATTAAAACGAAGGTCGAGGACTGAAGTGCAATTACTGAAAACTTCAGGGACTAAATTGCAAATTATGCAATAGCTATCCAATTTAATCAGATTATTCAGTCTATTCACGTGTAAGAAGGAAGAGGAAAGTCAGAAGTCTGAACAGAGAGCCGAGAGCTCAATTTTTTTTCTTTGAATTCGATTGTTTCAAATCGCCGTAACTTTTGATTCGTTCGTCCGATTTCGATTCCGAAAGATGTTCTGGAATCCTTGAGACGAGTACTTCGATTTGATGTAAGTTTCTTCTTTGTTCATTAAGGTTTGAGAATTCGAAATGGACAGATATCAGAAACTTGTGTGGAAGTGTTGTTGTTGAGCTTCTAAACTTGTGTTCTTGAGGATTGGATTGAAGATTGATTTGTATATCATGTTCTTATGCATTTCCAACTATGATTCAATCCATATACCTGCTGATATGTTAATTTTGAAGCTTCAACAGCCGATATATAGGTGAGAATTGTTAATGATATGTTCGGAATCGCCGAAGTAATACCGATATGCCGTCGAACTCTTGAATTGAAATGATTTGCTATTGTTTTTGGATTCTGAAGTTGCTGAACTATTGGCTGATGATTCCTTGTTATGTTTATGATAATAGCTGTTGGTTTGAAGAGTTGAATGACAATGAACGGATATGAAAAACCGTAAGAATGGAGTTGAAAGTAGAAATGAATTCGATACCGTAACGATTCCCGATTGTCAATCGTTACGATAATTGGTTATGTTTTGAAACCATAATGATAGTCTAAGATTGAGCTAATGATCTTGAGATTGTATACTGATTTTGTTACATGATAAACTTTACATGTCAGACGTGTTACGAGCTCAATCAACTCCAGAGGTCGAATTGTGAACCGAGGAAGTTCGCTTGAGAGTTGTAATGATTGATTGAAGATGTGCTGATGATTTCGACTCGATTCTGAAAGGATTGAATTGAACGAAGATGGATGTACATGTTTGAGGTTGAAGAATTCAGAACGGACAATATACGAAGGTAAAAGTGGACTACGATTTGATTGGGATTATAACTCGAGATGGTTTGTATCGAGTTCCCCTAAATCACATACTTGTTTGCTTAAGTGCTCTTATGTGCTTTCATTTGAGTTGTTGAATAAGTTTTTGATGTTATGAATGCCTTGATGATGATATATGTTGCATTCATCTTGAAGACTTATTCCTTGATTTTGAAATGAACGGAAACGTTCGAATAGACGATTTGAGGAATCTTATATGTATGGCCTGGGTGGTTGATTTAGCCTAGCGTCTGATTTGCATATATGATTGTTTCGAAGTCTAGAGAAGAAAGATAAGTAACCCCACCTCGAGCGGGAGAGTCGGTGGATTAGTTATGATATCTACTTCTCGGGATCCCAACCGACGAATGATGAAATGAACCTTGTTTTGAAAACATGCATTGTATTTACTGTTATATCATGATCTTGATATATGTTTGATATGCATGTTTAGTTGCTTTTACTGGGAAATATATTTCTCACCGGAGTTATCCGGCTATTGTTTTGTTGTATGTGTCATTGCAATAGGGGGATTGGAACAGGGCAAAAGCAATCATGAAGAACAAGGATTGAAGAGATATAGTGTGAGGATCCGAGTTAGGAGTTGTTTGAACTGTCATGAAGTTTATTGAGTCGTAAACATGATCATTTTAGAAGTTGATACTTGTCTATTATTGTTGATTAATGTTTATTGAGAGATTAGAACTCGGGTCGTCACAAAACGAGAAGATGAAAGGTTAGGAGATAGGAATGGCTCGAAAATAGGAATAAATGATGGCAAAACCGTGATTGATGTTATTGAAGAGTGCAAGGATCAAGGAACGAGAAGGGTGGAAGCCAGATTTTGGTTTCCGGTACTCAAAGGCACAATACACCACAACACTGGTCCAACACAAACAAGGCTTTTAATCCAAAATTGAAAATCTATTTTTGGCCCAAATCATGAAAAATCTGCTCAGCCTAGTTTTTGAAAATGGCGGAGTAAAATTGTTGAAGCCCATCAAGAGAAAAAGGGAGCCCGAGCCTTATGAGTGTAGTGGCAAAATTTAGTTCAAAAAATTAGGACCAAGTCAAAACAGGTAATGGAAAGGAAAATGGGTGATATGATCGATTAAGTTATAGAAGGGGGGGGGGGGGGGGACACCTCAAAAAAACATTTCTTCAACAAAAACTAGAATCCAATCGGGTTGGCAATTGAATCCACTCTTTCTTGACTGTCGATGCTAATTGACGAAAAAATGTATTTTGCGGAAAAATTCCTACTAACAGATCTGAACACTAAGTATCTAAATGAAATGCTAGACTGAAACGAAGAACACGAACAAATGTTCCTGGATGTTCGGAGAACTAAATACTCATATGTCACCCTTTCTTCCTTGGCAGGAAATTTTCCACTAGAAGACTTTGAACTTTACAACTATTTGCAAAATCACAATCCAAGACTAGGACTTACACCACTGCCTATCTCAGAACTACTAGTAACTAAACTCAATAAGAAAATCCCAGACTGAATGTATTAAAAAGTGTTTACAAATCGATAAACTAGAAATAAATGACCCTTCAAAGATCAGATAATTTCTTCAAATGTGTGCTTCGTGTTCTTGATCAGTTTTGCTAAGTAGAGTGTGGAAGATTGAGGTAGACTGATATATCGAGAAAGTAACTTCATGCCAGAGAGCCTCCAAAACTGATCATGTTGCCAATTTACATGGTTTGGTGCCAACGGTAATAATATTTAAATAATGTAAGTTACTCTAATGATTTGCCTGTTGCATTGTTTGTATTGCCACGCCAAAATTCTCTGCTGAAATAGTACAATTTTGCACGTATGCAATTGTAATGTATCACTGTACGTAAAACTTTATCCAATGAGGTATACTGACACCAACCGATTATTCCGAGAATGTTGGTAGAATGGCTTCATCAAATGCTTCTGTGTGAGATGCTTCAGTCTAGATAAGATTCAGTTTAGGTCATCTTCAGTTTGGGTAAGCAGTCTGGGTAGGTAAAATGTTTGGTCCATATAGTAGTTTGGGTCGAGAACCGTTTACTCATCCAGTTTTGGTTTGTATTGTCCAGTTCAGTTTGGTGATACAGTTTAGCTTTGCATTTGACTTAAAACGCTGAAACTTAATATCTCCAACAATTTTCCCATTTTTGGTGTGTAGTAACCCGATTTACATTATAGTAATAATAAGTACTAAGCATGTTTAGAATGGTTAAAACATGATTACGGGATTCTCTAATGGGTTAAAAGAGTGGAAAATCGTATTCAGGACATTCAAAATGGTCTAGGAGAAGTTCCAAGTTCTTGGGAGTTCGGACGATCCGAACCAAGCAAGCCCAGGGATCGAACCATCCGAATACTTCATAAGCTAAGTTTAATATCGAAAGCTCCGAAGAGATCGGATGATCCAAAGGTAAGGATCGGATGATTTGATCTCGTTCCGATAAGAGATTTGATTCGACAACATCAGGAGATCGGACGATCCGAAGCAAGGATCGAAGGATCCGAACTCTATCAACAACCAGTTTTCGGATAAGAAGACACGTGTTCGGAGGGTGTTGATTGGAGGAGATCGGACGATCCGATCTCAGGGATCGGACGATCCGATCTATGTCTATAAATAGGAGGTCTGAGAGCCTCATTTATGCACCTTCCAAAATTCTTTCCTCTCCTTTCTAGTTATAGTTTAGGGGCTTTTAGGTGTTCTTCTCGAGGGCCAAGAGGCCACGGAGTCTTGCTGGTGTTGTAGCGGAGTTGGGCCCGAGTTTTGGGTCTATCGTCATCAGTGGGCTAACTACGAACACATGTATTATACAAGACTCAAATTAGTTTAAGTGAGTATCTGTTAGTCTAGTTAATACTTTTAGCAAGATATAAGTGATATGGTGATTATATACTTATAGGCTTGGACTTGAGTACCCGAAATACTAGGATGCTTGAGTTGCATGATTTGAGGAACGGATGTACTATCCGAGATATCCTGGTTGAGTATGCTTATTCTATGATTAAATGTTTTATGTGGCATTGATTATATGTGCATTTATTATGTCAAGGATATTATGCTGCATGCATTGGCACATTGAGCATGTACTTTTCACTGAGATAACCAGTAAAGGGGTCGCTCAGCCCCAAGATATGTTGTGGATGGATACCATAGTTTTGGATCCGGATAGTCCACAGTTTTATGGTATGGGAGCCACCTCCTGATGCAACGGCCCAGCGTGTTACATACCATGGCGCCATTGACTGATTAGTGTTCTATCTTTGATTGGTTCTCGGTACCCATTCATATGCAGTTGTATTTGCATTCATAAAATGTGTATACTTATACCTCGATGCTGAGCATTATTTGCTCATGTCCGTGTGTTTTATTGGACACCCCATTCGAGGGGGCAGTTGCAGGTTTCCCTGGTTCGAGGACCAGTGAGTAGTTGGCAACCGAAGAGTTGGGAACTCAGTTGGTGCCAGCGGTATTAGTTAGGTTTCACCCTTTTGTATTGGATTTTCGATTGAGTTGTATTATTATTTTGGGTTTCAGTGTATTCTATCGGGTTAGTATTTGATTTAAGTTTCCGCAATTTTCTCTGATTTGGTTATTTAAGTTCTAATTGCATGCTTAAGATTTGGTTACTTAGTGATTTCTGGACGGGTCACTACATTTATAGTATCAGAGCATGGAATATGAGTCTTTGGGACATAGTGCTTGAATTATTTGGTTTTCCTTGTAGAGTGACAATTGGATCATCAGATGTGGTGATGAAGAGACACCTAGGTTTTCTCAAGGTTATCATCATCAGAATGATCGTCAGAGACTCGAAATATGTAGGTTCCAGCAGGATGAGACATGAGAGAAGGATCATGTCCGAGATGCTAGGAGTAGTAGAGGATTGGTTGGAACGCATGGGATACTACTTTCCATTCTACTTTGACTTGGAAGGGCATTTATAAAGATTCTCCACACGTTGGAGAGATTATCATAAAGATATTGTCTCATCTACCAGATAATGGACCCAACAATATTGAAAGGATCCGATAGATTAGTAAGGTCTTGTAGATTTTGGGAGGAAGAGGTTCTGCCAGTAGTCTGCACTGATGTTTGGAAGAGGCAGACGGGAAACCGCACGTTCAAGATCATGATTCATACGATAGTGAGTCATATGGGGTTTATTAGACCGAATGTAAATTTTTGCGTTTAATCAGATTGGAAGTACTGTATTAACATTTGTTGAAATAAGTACTTCTGTTGTAAGCATTTGAATCATTGTATTATTGATTTCAGACTTTTGGAAATTTCTTAGTGGTTGTAACTAAGTATTTGTAATAAGAATTGTATTAAACTGGATTCAATGGTTTAATGTTGATTATCAGTGTTGGAACATTCGGGTAATCTACTTGTTATTAGTTGATTAGTGTTCAACTATTGTGATTCATTGATTGTTTGAGTAAATCAATTGTGAGTACTTACCATGTAATTAGTTCTAGGCGTTTTTCCTAGAATGGTGGTGTAAGTATGTGATTGTTTTTAGGTTGTTGCCAGGGATGATGTGTTTCATTAGGGACATGATTCATACTAGTTGCTGTATGATTTGATCTGGGTAGTTTCTTAGACCAGTTGTTTTAAATTGAGGCCTTGAATGGTTGTTGCCATGGATGCTGGGTTTCATCAGGGGCATAGTGGTGGTTTGTACCAGGTATTGTGGACTGTGTTAATTTTGATTGAGACGGGTGAGGAGGCGCGACCCTATGCCGTTGTTTCTGGGAGGATTTTTCCAGATGGGCTTGTAGGGAAGGCTACCTTAGTCTCGATGTTTTACTTAGTCGTAGCAATGGGTATGACTACCAAGAAGATTTCAGTGATAGCTGAATTCTTTTGATTTAGTTTTGGTACTGGGTTAGTACCGAGGGATTTAGTGTACGTATTATCTGATTTGGTCAGAGATTCAGGAAAAAGGTTGTTTTTGACAGGATTTTCTAAGACAGGAGATTATTATTTGACTAGAATAAGTCCATAACAAAGTGTGCAATGCAGTACCTATCGTAGATGGGACTGGGATAGTTTTGGTGATTAGATTCAGTATGGTACAAGATTCGTGTCAGTGGTCACTTGTGATTATCGTCTGACTTTTTGCAGGAATAGGTGTGAGACCTCGGTTCTAATCCTCTAAGATTAATATAATGTAAACCAACATCAATCAATTTACAAAAGTTAAGGCAAGACAATAATTTTTTTTTTTTTAAAACAGGGCTGCGCTCGATCGCATGAACTCGTGCGATCGAGCGCACTAAAAATGCCTCAAGTTCTGCCGGAGGAACACAAACCTTGCGCTCGATCCTATGAACTCGTAGGATCGAGCACACAAAAAATATGGAATTCTCTGCCTCAACAAAATGAAGGGCCGCGCTCGATCCTACGAACTCGTGCGATCGAGCGCGCCCTCTGCCCAGAAAAATAAAACAGAAAACAGAACAAGGCTACCCAATTCCATTCAAGCCATTCAATACTTCAAAACATAAATATGCATTACAAACTAAATTCCTTCAACTAGTGTAAGAAGTTCTAGAGTTTAACAACTGCTCAAAGTATAGAACATGCAACAACAACATTCAACCAAAAGGCTCGCATAATCAATACAACAAACCAACGAAGTTCGATATCTAAACATGTTCCAACATAACTAGGTAGACATGCTGACACGACTTCTAAACCGAGTCCCACCACTAACTCTCCCTCTTGTTGTTAACCGGGTCTTTGCTGACTTGATCCTGCCCCACCTGTTGCCAAGTACACATAAAAAACAAAGCAACAGCCGGATAACTCCGGTGAGAAAGATATTCCCAGTAAAAACAACATAACAAGTAATATGACAAAAAACATGCTTTCAAGGCAACAACGTAAACAATATCAACGTAATGAAATGCATGTCTTTAAATCGGGATATCAATTCTGATAAACGAGGGAATGCTGCTGTGCTTTTGGGATCCCGAGGATGAGATCACATAACGACTCACCGACTCTCCCAATTGAGGTGGTGCCACGTATCCCACTCCCCTAGACTTTGGTGCGTCTATAAGGAGTATGCTGACACTAGGTGAACCTCTACACCCAGGTCACTCATAGTATAGCCCCCAAAACGTCTAAACAAAAAGGGTTGTTCTGCCCGCTGAAATCAAATTTGGCTCAAGATGAATGCATAAGAAACATAAGACATAAGCCATATAACAAAAGCTCAATCAATCAACCAAATACGAGTTCCACATGCTAGAACAAGTATTGATGCAAGTATGTGATTTTTAAGGGAAACTCGAAAACCAACTGTCCCAAGTATGCTATCCCGCTACGATGACTGCTTTTACCTTTCAATGCAATAGTTCCAACTCTGGATAAGATACAACAAAAGATTGTATCAAAAACCATACAATCTAAACAACAACAAAAACGGCTCAAGGTAATCTCTATACCGATCTTCGTCCAACTCTTGACGATCAACAGCTGTTAACTCCGGGCTTGAAAACTCCAAAAGAAACTGTTCAGATACAAAAAGATGATCAACAACAAAGATCAATTCACAAGCCAAAGATCAACAACTCAAAAACGGTTCGACATCCCAAAAACTCAAACCGGCGGCATAACGGCTATAAACTGAACAAACCGGAAACACAGACAGCAGTTCAACAACTATACTAACTCATAACAATGCTATATCAACAATAACAAGGCAATTCCAAAAAATCTCAAAACCTCTTTTTTGAAAATGGCTTTCAAAAATCATAACAATTCCGAAAGTCGCTCTATTTCAAAACCGACAGATAATAAACGATCAGAACTCTGCCAAGAACAACATACTCGAATCTCGAACGATTCTAACAACATTCAAAAAATAGAATGTATCTGATCGTATAAAAACTTACTATATAACGAAGCTCTCGCTGCAGTGATCGCTAAACTGCCTTCAGAAATAAATTCCAACGGTCGGATCGATCTCGGACTGGAATCTGGAAGCTTGGAAGTTCAAAGGGGTGGCCAACAATGGAGAAGGCGTGCTTGGGGAAGGAGATGAAGTGGTGGAGAAATTCAACAAGTGCAAGATAATATATAAAATCCAATATTTGCATTTTAGTCCCTGAAATTTCCAAAATTTGCAAAATAAACCTTGATTAAAATAAAGTCGGATCTTGAACTCTGGAATCTCCGATTAACTCAAATAAACTCATTTAAGATAAAATCAGGGCGTTATAATTCTCCCCCTCTAAGAAGAGATTTTGTCCTCGAAATCAATAAGAATCACAACTCATAAGATAGAATAAAGAACTAAAGACAGGAAGAAGAACTCACGTCATCTGAATAACTAAGGAAAACGCTGTCTCATGTCGGATTCTGTCTCCCAAGTTGCTTCCTCGATTCCGTGACGGGTCCACTGCACTTTCACCAACGGAATCAACTTGGTTCTGAGTTGCTTCTCTTTCCGATCAAGGATCTGAATCTATCGCTCAAAGTAGCTCAGAGTCTCATCTAACTCGGCTTCGTCAAGATGAAGGATATGAGAAGGATTTGGATGATACTTCCGCAGCATAGAGACGTGAAAAACGTCGTGAATACTAGATAAAGATGGAGGAAGTGCAAGTCTGTAGGCAAGATCACCTATCTTGTCGAGAATCTCGTACGGACCAATGAATCTCGGAGATAACTTCACTCTCTTCCCAATTCTGACAGTACCTCTGAAAGGCAAAATCTTAAGGAATACACGGTCTCCCTGCTCAAAACTCAGAGGTCTACGTCTGAAATTCGCATACTTTGCCTGTCTATCTTGAGCTGAATTCATTCTAGACTGGATGATCTTTACTTGCTATGCCATATCTCGAAGCATATCCGGCCCCAAATCAGGTGACTCGGAAAATTCGTCCCAAAACAACGGAGATCGGAACTTCTTACCGTAAAAAGCCTCAAAAGGCGCCATACCGATACTCGCTTGTAAGCTGTTGTTGTAAGAAAACTTGACAATGGGCAAAGAATATTGCCAACTAGTGCCAAAATCTAGCACTACCGCTCGAAGAATATCCTCTAACGTCTGGATAGTCCACTCTGACTGTCCATCGGTCTGAGGATGATAAGTTGTACTCAGATGCAAACGAGTACCAAGTGCTTCCTGAAGATTGTGCCACAAGTGCGTAGTAAATCTAGGGTCTTGGTCTGAAATGATCGACTTCGGCACACCATGCAGTCTCACAACATTGCTAACATATAACTCATCCATCTGATCATGACGATACGTATCCTGTACGGAATAAAACAAGCAGACTTCGTCAATCGGTCGATCACTACCCAAATTGCATCGCATCCTCGAACGGATCGTGGTAGTTTTGTGACGAAATCCATAAAAATGTGATCCCATTTCCATTCAGGAACTGATAGATTGTGCAATAGACCACCCGGTCGCTTCCTCTCTGCTTTTACTTGCTGATAGTTCAAACATTGAGATACAAACCTCGCAACGTCACTCTTCATTCTCTTCCACCAGAACTGGTTCTTCATATCGTTGTACATCTTACGACCTCCAGGATGAACACTAAACCGACTGAAATGAGCCTCTCAGAGAATACGCTGCCTTAACTCCGAAATATCAGGCACAACAATACAGTTATTCGCAAACAAAACGTCATCTCTAACCTGGAATTCAGACTGATGCCCAGATCTGACTTTCTCTACTGAAACCTGAATGCTCGGATCAGACTTCTGTGCTTCTTTGATCAATTCTAACAGCTCTGGCTCGGCTTGAATAGCGCATACTCTGATAGTATTCCTATCTTATTCAAACTCCAGACCAAAATTGAAACAATCATCGATCAACTGAGAAACACCAATAGTAGAAAGAGATAATGAACAAAGATTTCGGCTCAAGGCATCTGCAACTGCATTAGATTTTCCCGGATAATACTTGATTTCGCAGTCAAAATCCTTCAATAGATCTAACCATCTTCTCTGTCTCATATTCAGCTCTGCCCGTGAAAACAAGTACTTAAGACTCTTATGATCAGAAAAGATTTCGAAAGACTCACCATAAAGATAGTGATGCCTTATATTCAGAGCAAAAACGATCGCAGCTAGTTCAAGATCATGAACCGGATAAAGAGTCTCATGCGGCTTCAGCTGCCTCGATGCATACGCTATTACATGCTTATGCTGCATAAGAACACAACCCAAGCCTCGGTTAGAAGCATCACAATAGACTGTGAAACCTCCAGTACCTTTTGGAATAGAAAGAATCGGAGCACTAGTCAGTCTCCTCTTCAGATCAACAAAGCTAGCCTCACAATCCCCAGTCTAGATAAAAGGCACATTCTTCTGAGTCAGCTGGGAATAGGCTTGGTAATAGACGAGAAACCCTCGATGAATCAGCGATAGTAACCCGCTAAACCCATAAAGCATCGGATCTCAGGTACTGATGTCGGTCTAGGCCAATTCATAACCGCTTCAATCTTGCTGGGATCGACAGAAATCCCATCTCCAGAAATAATATGACCGAGAAAGACAGCTCGATCCAACCAGAATTCACATTTCGACAGCTTGGCAAACAACTGCTCAACTCGCAAAATCTGCAAGACGATTCTCAAGTGCTCTACATGGTCAGTACGGTTCCTTGAGTAGATAAGAATGTCATCGATGAAGATAATGACAAACTCATCTAAATAATGCTGAAAGATACGGTTCATCAAACCCATAAAAACCGCTAGAGCGTTAGTCAAACCAAACGGCATGACTATAAACTCAAAATGACCATACCTCGTTCTGAATGTGGTCTTAGGAACATCTTTCTCTCGCACTCTAAGCTGGTGATAACCTGATCTCAGATCAATATAGTCAAAATCTGACAGCCCAAGTACAATACAGTCGAACTCTAGAATATTTCCCTCAAAACATAGTTCACAGTTCCTGAATAATATGACAAAAACAATTCCTCCACCCAAAGGTGAAGTAACAGCTACTACAGTAGGCAACAACTCAGTAGGAAAAACATGCAATAACACAAATTTCTTAGAGATAAAGGAATGGGAAGCACCTGTATCTATCAAAACATGAACAGAATAACCAAAAATCGAATAGTTACCTGCTATAACATCATCAGGTGCTGCCTGATCCTCCGTCAAAACAAAGACTCGTGCCTGCTGTCTCAGAGGCTGGTTCGCACTAGGATTACCTCCCTGTCTATTCTGCTGCTGAGGCTGGAAGGAGTGAACTGCAGAAGACTGCCTCTCAGGCTGAGCTGTAGGTCTAGATGAACTCCCACTCTGAGCTCGATCTCTACTACGCTGGTGACACACCTTAGAAAAGTGTCCCGGTTGCTGATAGGTATTGCAGTTCCCTAAGACTCCCACACACTGATCCGGTGAGTGTATACCCCCACAATTGCTGCAGTACATGTGTAGTGACCCTTACCCGTATCACCTACTAACAGAACTTAGGCATGCAATTAACTTAGTAAAACAGATATCAGAATAATCTTGCGGAAACCATAAATAAATACAATCCCAAGGAAAGGAATCTGTAATTTATCCAAATATTATACAACCAAATCGAATAGCTGTATCAACCCAAAACAACAGAAATAAAACCTAGACGAAGCTCCAGCTGGCCAACCACTGCCTAGCCTCTCTTGGATCCCCCAGCCTCATCCAATCGCAAACCTGCCCCATGGAATAGGGTGTCCAGAAACACAGAGTACGAGACGTGAGCATAAAACGCTCAGTACGAGAGTATGAGTATACATGCATGCAAAGTGAACTCCCTATAACTCGAGGTCAAGGATCAGATAACAGAGACAGACCGGGCCCTGGTATGTCACACGCTGTGCCGTCGCTTCAGTAGGTGGCTCCCATACCATAATACCAGTGGATATGCCGGACCCAAATCGATGGAAGTCCAACCACTAACAGGATAGGGAAAAACCATACTAACAGACATCTCGAAGGAGATAGCTCAGTATGCAAATGAATGCAGCATAAATCAATGACATATAAAACATGCAGTCACATAATACATGCATACTCAGTCAGGATATCTCGAACAGTACTTCCGTACCTCAAATCAGTGCAAGCTCTACCAACTCTAGGTCCATGCCTATAGTCTTCTCTACACTGCCAAATGATACTACTATCATTAAAGTGCTCTAAAAGCCTTAACTAAGCTATTGCATACTCCTAAATATTTATGGGAAGCAAAAGCTATACCTTCGTCCATTGTTAGCCCTTTGATGTCGATGCCTCCAGAACTTGGGCACAACTCCGCTACGACTACCGAACACCTCGCCGACCGTCAGGTCAAGCCTAGGAAGGCTAGAACAACTCGAATAGACTAGAAAGGAGAAGGAAATACTCGGAATTGGCAATTGGAAATGAAGCCTCGGCCCTCTATTTATAGACAACGATCGGAACTTTCGATCCTCGTTTGGAACGTCCGAACCTCGATCGGAACGTCCGAACCTCGATCGGAACGTCCGATCCTGACATCGGAGCTTCCGAAGATCCTGATCTGCCACGTGTCAAAATATCACTTGTTGACTTCGGATAGGGGTGATCGGAGCTTCCGATCCTGATCGGAGCTTCCGATCTAACCACACGTCATGGATGACGTAATATCATCGGTGCCTCCGATCGCTCATCGGAGCTTCCGATCCTGTTCGGAGCTTCCGATCGTGCCTTCAGAGCTTCCGATCCGTCCGATACCCAATTTATTTAATTAGCATTAATCCTTTTTAATTACTCAATTAGGGTACGGGCTACTACATTCTCCCCCACTTAAGATATTTCATCCTCGAAATCAGATCTTAAGTACTGAATGCAATACAGAAATCAGAAACATTCTTTATTTAAATCAAACGTTTACAGAGTTTGAAACTGAATACAACTTAAGAATGAAATCAAAACAACTCAGGATGGTCTTCACGCATCCTGTCCTCAAGCTCCCAAGTAGCTTCCTCAGTGCCTCGGCGCTGCCACTGAACTAAAACCAAATGAATGACTTTGTTCCGTAAAACCTTATCCTTATAATCCAGGATACGAATAGGTTTCTCAACATAGGTCAAATCCTTGTTCACCTGAACCTCAGACCGCTGCAGAATATGAGATTCATCCGCCACATACCGTCGCAACAGAGATATGTGGAACACGTCGTGAATACTGGATAGATGCGGTGGTAAAGCTAGTCGATAAGCCAAATCGCCAATTCTCTCCAAGATCTCAAACGGACCGATAAACCTGGGAGATAACTTTCCCTTAAGGCCAAATCTGAGAATTTTGCGGAAAGGTGACACTCTCAGAAACACTTTCTCCCCGACATCGAACTGCAATGGCCTACGCTTGGTATTAGCATAGCTGGCCTGACGATCCTGTGCATTCTTAATCCGTTTCTTGATCTGATCAACAATGTCTATCGCCTGCTGGATAAACTCCGGTCCCTCAGCCTGTCTCTCCCCCACTTCTTCCCAGAAGAGTGGAGTACGACAACGTCGCCCGTACAATGCCTCAAAAGGTGCCATCCCAATACTAGTATGATAGCTGTTGTTGTACGCGAACTCGATCAATGGCAAATGATCCTGCCAGGCTGAACCAAAATCCATGACGCACGCTCTAAGCATATCCACCAAAGTACGGATAGTGCGCTCCGACTGACCATCAGTCTCCGGATGATAGACAGTACTCAAACTGAGAGTAGTACCCATCGCATGTTGAACACTCCCCCAGAACCTAGAAGTGAACCTAGGGTCCCGATCGCTGACAATGCTCGCAGGCATTCCATGAAGTCGAACGATCTCCTGAATATACAACCGTGCCATACGATCCACATTGTACTCACGGCTATAGGCAATGAAATGCGCTGACTCGGTGAGTCGGTCCACCACAACCCAGTTAGCATCACAGTTCCTCGGGGATAACGACAAATGGGTCACAAAGTCCATTGTGATAAACTCCCATTTCCATTCAGGAATAGGCAGACTGTGAAGCAATCCTCCAGGTCGTCGGTTCTCTGCCTTGACCTGTTGACACACCAAACATCTCGAAACAAACTGATAAACACTGCGTTTCATTCCCTTCCACTAGAAATGAGTACGTAGATCCTTGTACATCTTGTTGCTCCCAGGATGAATACTCAACTTAGTGCGATGTGCCTGAGACAAAATCTCCTCTCGCAACTCTTCATCCTGTGGAATCACAAGCGTACCAGACAAACACAGAAAGCCATCTGACTGATAATGAAATCCAGACGAGCTACCCTCGTTAGCTAGACGAGCTAAATGCTGGGTCTTCGAATCAGACATCTGAGCATCTCGAATCCGCGAATACAAAGCTGGCTCAGATAATATCGCAAACATCTGGATACTCTGCATACCTTTTTTATGCTTGAAGGTATAACCTGAAGTACAACAGTCACTGATCGCACTAGACATCGAACAAGTCTGGAGTGCGGATAGTCGCACCTTGCGACTCAAGGCATCAGCGGTGAGATTAGCAGCTCCCGGATGGTACTTTATCTCACAATCATAGTCCTTAAGCAAGTCCATCCAACGTCTCTGCCTCATGTTCAACTCCGCCTGAGTGAACAAATACTTGAGACTCTTATGGTCGGTGAAGATCTCAAATTTCTCGCCATATAGATAATGACGCCAGATCTTCAAAGCGAACACAATGGCTGCTAACTCCAAATCATGGACTGGATAGTTGTCCTCATGAAGCTTCAGCTGTCTAGAAGCGTATGCGATCACATGCCCATTCTGAGTCAGAACACAACCTAACCCCTGAAGAGAAGCATCAGTGTATACCACATACCCTCCAGATCCTGAAGGTAATGCCAACACCGGTGCAGAAGTCAACCGCCGTCGAAGCTCACAGAAATTCTCCTCACACTCGGAGGACCACTCGAAATCCACACCCTTGCGGGTAAGCTGCGTCAACGGTCGAGCTAACTGAGAAAAGTTCAGAATGAAGCGACGATAATACCCTGCTAGACCCAGAAAACTACGGATCTCAGCAACTGTCATCGGACGCGACCAATTAAGTACCGCTTCAATCTTTCTTGGATCAACAGAAATCCCCTCCCTGGATATGATATGGCCAAGAAAGACCACTCTATCCATCCAGAACTCACACTTGCTCAGCTTGGCGTACAACTGCTCATCTCGAAGAGTCTGCAGTACCAATCGCAAGTGAGAAACATGCTCTTCCGTGTTACGCGAATACACCAAGATGTCGTCAATGAAGACCACGAAAAACTTGTCCAAATACTCCCTGAAGACACGGTTCATCAGATCCATGAATATAGCCGGCGCATTAGTCAAACCAAATGGCATAACTAGGAACTCATAATGCCCATAGCGAGTACGAAATGCAGTATTGGCTACGTCCTGATCACGGACTCTCAACTGATGATACCCAGATCTCAAGTCAATCTTGGAGTAAACTGACGTGCCCTCCAGCTGATCAGACAAGTCATCAATATGAGGCAACGAATACTTGTTCTTCACAGTGACTCGATTCAGCTACCGATAGTCAATGCACAACCGCATCGACCCATCCTTCTTCTTCACAAAGAGAACAGGAGCTCCCCAAGGAGATACACTAGGACGAATGTATCCCTTGTCCAAAAGATCCTGTAGCTGATTCTTCAACTCACGCATCTCTGACGGAGCCAGACGATACGGTGCTCGAGAAATAGGTGAAGTACCCGGCATCAACTCTATGCCAAACTCGACTTCCCTAGCAGGAGGAAAACCCGGAATCTCATCAGGAAATACATCTGGAAATTCATCCACAACAGGAATGCTCTCTATCCCAATACTCTCAGCAGACAAATCAACTGCATAGATAAGGTAGCCTTCCCCGCCAGACTCTAGAGCTCGACAGGCTCTCAAAGCTGATACCAAAGGCATCGGGGGTCGCGCTCCCTCACCATAGAAAAACCAGCTCTCACTCCCCTCCGGATGAAAGCGTACTAATCTTTGATAGCAGTCCACTGAAGCTCGATAGGTAATCAACATATCTATTCCCTGAATGCAATCAAAGTAGTCCATCGCCAGGACCATGAGATTCGAAATCAAAATGTTACCCTCGAACTTTAAAAGGCAACTCATCACTAGACGCTTAGCCAAAGCAGATTGGCCCGTCGGAGTAGAAACAGACATCACTACGTCTAGTGCAATGCATGGTAACTTATGCCTCTTAACAAAACGTGCAGAAATGAAGGAATGGGATGCACCAGTGTCAATAAGTACAAGAGCAGGTATACCATAAAGCAGAAATGTACCTGCGATGACTTTCTCATTATCCTCCACAGCCTGATCATGCCTCAAGGCAAACACCTGGCCAGAAGCTCGTGGCCTCAAATGAGAACTCCCAGCAGGCTGTCCCTGCGACCTCTGCTGAACGGTGGCCTGAGAACCAGATCCTGAACCAGAACCAGAACCTCCTCCCCCAGATAGTGGACAATCCCTCCGGATATGACCAGTCTCTCCACAACGGAAACAAGCTCCAGAAGCTCTGCGGCACTTGTCGGATGGATGGTTCTTCCCACAGTGATCACACTTGTCCTTCTTACCGAAACGGACAACACCTCCAGAACCAGAGGAAGAAGTAGATCCAGACTTCTTAAAAGTTTGGGCACGGGGACCCAAAGAACTAGCAGGCCTCGACTGAGGGAAAGACCTGTTCCGCCGAATGCTGTCCTCCGCCTGGTGACAATGGCTCACCAAACCCTCGTAGGACATGTCGTCGCCAACCGCCACACGGTCATGGATCTCAGGGTTAAGGCCCTGAAGGAACAGATTATACTTCATCTCTGAGCTATCAGCAATCTCGGGGCAATAGGATAGCAGATCAAAGAACCTCTGCTGATACTCATCGATAGACATGGCCCCCTGTCGCAGACTCAGTAACTCGCCTGCCTTCGACTGACGGAGTGTAGGAGGAAAATACCGCTTTTGGAAAGCTGTGCGAAACTAGGCCCAGGTGGCCACTCCTCTCGCCGCAATAAAAGGTGCAAAAGTAAACCTCCACCACCTACGGGCTCGCCCATCCAGAAGATAGCCAAGGGTCTCCATCTTCTGCTCCTCGGTGCAGTGGAAAGTCTTAAAAGTCATCTCCATGCGGTCTAACCAATTCTCCGCATCCTCCGGAGACTCACCTCTAACTAAAGGCTTAGGACCCATAGCTAAGAATTGACGCACAGTGAAACGCTCGTCGTCATGATGACGATGACGCCGTTCTCGAAGATGCTCTCGGTCGGCATCACCCCAACGCCCACCAATACTGCCATGAGAACTCTGGTCATCACGATTTGCCATCTACAAAAATACCTCATGATGAGACTAAATCCCAAGAATACTTTTGCATGCTCTGATACCATAAATGTAGTGACCCTTACCCGGATCACCTACTAACAGAACTTAGGCATGCAATTAACTTAGTAAAACAGATATCAGAATAATCTTGCGAAAACCATAAATAAATACAATCCCAAGGAAAGGAATCTGTAATTTATCCAAATATTATACAACCAAATCGAATAGCTGTATCAACCCAAAACAACAAAAATAAAACCTAGACGAAGCTCCAGCTGGCCAACCACTGCCTAGCCTCTCTTGGATCCCCCAGCCTCATCCAATCGCAAACCTGCCCCATGGAATAGGGTGTCCAGAATCACAGAGTACGAGACGTGAGCATAAAATGCTCAGTACGAGAGTATGAGTATACATGCATGCAAAGTGAATTCCCTATAACTCGAGGTCAAGGATTAGATAACAGAGACAGACCGGGCCCTGGTATGTAGCACGTTGTGCCGTCGCTTCAGGAGGTGGCTCCCATACCATAATACCAGCGGATATGCCGGACCCAAATCGATGGAAGTCCAACCACTAACAGGATAGGGAAAAACCCTACTAACAGACATCTCAAAGGAGATAGCTCAGTATGCAAATGAATGCAGCATAAATCAATGACATATAAACCATGCAGTCACATAATACATGCATACTCAGTCAGGATATCTCGAACAGTACTTCCGTACCTCAAATCAGTGCAAGCTCTACCAACTCTAGGTCCACGCCTATAGTCTGCTTTACACTGCCAAATGATACTACTATCATTAAAGTGCTCTAAAAGCCTTAACTAAGCTATTGCATACTCCTAAACATTTATGGGAAGCAAAAGCTATACCTTCGTCCGTCGTTAGCCCTTTGATGTCGATGCCTCCAGAACTTGGGCACAACTCCGCTACGACTACCGAACGCCTCGCCGACCGCCGGGTCAAGCCTAGGAAGGCTAGAACAACTCGAATAGACTAGAAAGGAGAAGGAAATACTCGGAATTGGCAATTGGAAATGAAGCCTTGACCCTCTATTTATAGACAACGATCGGAACTTCCGATCCTCGTTCGGAACGTCCGAACCTCGATCGGAACGTCCGATCCTGACATCGGAGCTTCCGAAGATTCTGATCTGCCACGTGTCAAAATATCACTTGTTGACTTCGGATAGGGGTGATCGGAGCTTCCGATCTAACCACACGTCATGGATGACGTAATATCATCGGTGCCTCCGATCGCTCATCGGAGCTTCCGATCCTGTTCGGAGCTTCCGATCGTGCCTTCGGAGCTTCCGATCCGTCCGATACCCAATTTATTTAATTAGCATTAATCCTTTTTAATTACTCAATTAGGGTACGGGCTACTACAACATGGATGAAGATCCATGTACTGCAGCAATTGTTCCCACACACTGATCTGGTGAGTGTCTACCCCAAAAATTGCTGCAGTACATGGATGAAGATCCAGAACTCTGTCCTGAACCGAATTGCTTGGAACCACTGAAACTAGAAGAATTGTTCCTATGCCTCTTGAACTGTTTCCGTCTTGCTTTGTACTGATCCCTTCTGTTTCCCCCACTGCTTCCACCTTCATACCTCTGCTGCTGGTTCTGATACTGAGGTGGCTGATTTTGATACTGAGGCGGTTGGTTCTGAGACTTCCTCTGCAGCTGAGGAACCATCTGGTTTCCTCGCTCTCTCCACAAACCCACTTCAGCTCCCTTTTCATGATTCATGGCATACACAAAGTTATCAGGTCTAGCAGTGTTTACCAACGTGGAAATGTCGGAATTCAAGCCGTTGATGAACTGATCGGCTTTGGCTTCTTCACTGTCGGCAATGTGCGGTGCAAAACGCAACAAGCTGTCAAACTTGGTTACGTACTCCTCAATGTTCAGATTCCCTTGCCTCAGATTGGCAAATTTGGCTTCCTTGTCCTTTCGGTACGAAACAGGGAAAAAACGCTAATAAAACTCAGTTTTAAAAAGAGACCAATTAACCACTGTACCTCTGTTCTCCATGGACCTCTTTGTCGTGATCCACCATTTCTTGGCAACACCACGAAGCTGATGAATGACTAACCTGGTTCGGCAGTCATCTGTATAATCAATGGAATCGAACAACTGATCAATGTCATCCAACCTGCTTTCACAATCAATCGGATTCTCAGTACCCATCAAGTACGACGGATTAAACGACTGAAACCACTTCAGCAAGGTTTCCATAGGAGTCGCTGCAACATCCAATTGATCAACTTCAGTACTAGCTTGCTCAGTTGTAGGAATAACTGGAAGTGGGTTTCTGTTAATCACTCGACGAGGAACCATCTGATAATAAAAGGTTAGGACACAAGATATCTCAATCGCTATAATTCGGTGCCCTTAAAACCGCTCAGAATACCGGATACCCGCCGATAACAAAAATAGTTATATCTCAAGTAGTCCATGCTTTATAAATTAAATCACATAATCATGTAATTCAAATACTTCTCAATTAATAAAGCATGCTCGCATGGAATTAAATAAACAATTAAATAACTCAAACACATGCAAGGAGCCAATACATGCGGACTCGAACTACCGCGCTCACTCTAGTTCAACCAAGAATCTTAACTCTCTGATACCACTTAATGTGAGACCTCGGTTCTAATCCTCTATGATTAATATAATGTAAACCAACATCAATCAATTTACAAAAGTTAAGGCAAGACAATAATTTTTTTTTAAAAACAGGGCTGCGCTCGATCGCATGAACTCGTGCAATCGAGCGCACTAAAAATGCCTCAAGTTCTGCCGGAGGAACACAAGCCTTGCGCTCGATCCTATGAACTCGTAGGATTGAGCGCACAAAAAATATGGAATTCTCTGCCTCAACAAAATGAAGGGCCGCACTCGATCCTACGAACTCGTGCGATCGAGCGCGCCCTCTGCCCAGAAAAATAAAATAGAAAACAGAACAAGGCTAACCAATTCCATTCAAGCCATTCAATACTTCAAAACATAAATATGCATTACAAACTAAATTCCTTCAACTAGTGTAAGAAGTTCTAGAGTTTAACAACTGCTCAAAGTATAGAACATGCAACAACAATATTCAACCAAAAGGCTCGCATAATCAATACAAAAAACCAGCGAAGTTCGATATCTAAACATGTTCCAACATAACTAGGTGGACATGCTGACACGACTTCTAAACCGAGTCCCACCACTAACTCTCCCTCTTGTTGTTAACCGGGTCTTCGCTGACTTGATCTTGCCCCACCTGTTGCCAAGTACACATACAAAACAAAGCAATAGCCGTATAACTCCGGTGAGAAAGATATTCCCAGTAAAAACAATATAACAAGTAATGCGACAAAAAACATGCTTTCAAGGCAACAACATAGTCAATATCAACGTAATGAAATACATGTCTTTAAATCGGGATATCAATTCTGATAAACGAGGGATTGCCGCTGTGCTTTTGGGATCTCGAGGATGAGATCACGTAATGACTCACCGACTCTCCCAATCGAGGTGGTGCCACGCATCCCACTCCCCTAGACTTTGGTGCGACTATAAGGAGTATACTGACACTAGGTGAACCTCTACACCCAGGCCACTCACAGTATAGCCCCCAAAACGTCTAAACAAAAAGGGTTGTTCTGCCCGCTGAAATCAAATTTGGCTCAAGATGAATGCATAAGAAACATAAGACATAAGCCACATAACAAAAGCTCAATCAATCAACCAAATACGAGTTCCACATGCTACAACAAATATTGATGCAAGTATGTGATTTTTAAGGGAAACTCGAGAACCAACTATCCCGAGTATTCTATCCCGCTACGATGATTGCTTTTACCTTTCAATGCAGTAGTTCCAACTCTGGATAAGCTACAAGAAAAGATTGTATCAAAAACCATACAATCTAAACAACAACAACAGATCAAGGTAATCTCTATACCGATCTTCGTCCAACTCTTGACGATCAACAACTGTTAACTCCAGGCTTGACAACTCCAAACGAAACTGTTCAGATACAAAAAGATGATCAACAACGACGATCAATTCACAAGCCAAAGATCAACAACTCAAAAATGGTTCGACATCCCAAAAACTCAAACCGGCGGCATAACGGCTATAAACTGAACAAACCGGAAACGCAGACAGCAGTTCAACAACGATACTAACTCATAACAATGCTAATACAACAATAACAAGGAAATTACAACAAATCTCAAAACCTCTTTTTCGAAAATGGCTTCCAAAAATCATAACAATTCCGAGCGTCGCTCTATTTCAAAACCGACAGATAATAAACGATCAGAACTCTGCCAAGAACAGCATACTCGAATCTCGAACGATTCTAACAACATCCGAAAAATAGAATGTATCTGATCGCAGAAAAACTTACGATATAACGAAGCTCTCGCGGCAGTGATCGATAAACTGCCTTCAGAAATAAATTCCAACGGTCGGATCGAGCTCGGACTGGAATCTGGAAGCTTGGAAGTTCAAAGGGGCGGCCAACAATGGAGAAGACGTGCTTGGGGAAGGAGATGAAGTGGTGGCGAAAGTCAACAAGTGCAAGATAATATATAAAATCCACTATTTGCGTTTTAGTCCCTGAAATTTCCAAAATTTGCAAAATAGACCCTGATCAAAATCAAGTCAGCTCTTGAACTCTGGAATCTCCGATTAACTCAAATAAACTCATTTAAGATAAAATCGGGGCGTTACAATAGGAAATGTGAATCTTACTATAAGATTTCTGTGATTTTTGATTGAACTGTGATTCCATGAACTGATTGAGAGAAACTCTAAGTTCAAAGTATATCGATCTATAGTGTTAGATTCCAGAAGGTATCAGAGACTGGAAGTGGTTGGCATAACTTAACCAATGTATTTAGGTTGAGTGTTCCCCGCAGTTATTTGTTATCAGTAGATGATATAGTTGCATTTAAATGACTTGCAGTTCTATCGTAGTGAGATGTGTATATACTAATGATGATTGGATAGAGTTCTGGGAGCCGGTTGTTCTTTAGGACATGACAAGGAAAGATTACCCTTGGGAGATCGTGAAAGAATATCGTTGGAGTATTTACACTCAAGAGATTTCAGTAGTTCTTATAATTGAAAGAATGTGAATATCCTTGTCACGGATAAAGGAAGAGTTGTTTTGATCGTATGAACTTTAGTACGATCAGATTAGATAATTAGAGATGCATTCTGTTCGAGGTGAGACTCTTTGAATTGCAGTGGTATCAGTTGTTTTGACAGTAATTCAGATCATTACACTGTTGAAGGAGCTGAGTCCTTTCAAGACTAGCCATGAGAAATTTATTAATTCATTCGAGAAAGGAATTGCTCTGGGAAGAAAGTAAGTTCTTGAAGTCTCCTCGAGGGAATGTGAGCTATGGTATTATTAGAGCAAGGGTAAGTGTTTCCAATGGAATCTAGCAGGAAGACATTAAGTAATCAGACCGGGGGGGGGGGGGGGAGGGGGGGAATGACAGTAGCTGAAACCTACAGTTTTGGGTCCGGTGGGATAATTGTCACTGATTTCCCGAGTGTCTTTTGATGCACTAGACCGCTGACGCGACTATTTCGACAGAGTCGAGTTGGGAAGTAATTAGATTTTGACAAAGTATTGGAGATTTTGCAAGTATTGGATGTCTCGGTTTGCGGGTATCAAGACGAGTAGTCTGAATTTGATAAGACTAACTTCTGCTAGTAAGAGAATTTCTGTATTCTCGTTTTGAATAATGGGACTGCTGTCGTAAGTCATGAGACATGTGTGATCATTCGATTCAGATTATTAGTACCAAAGAATTGTACTAACCGTCATGAGTATCTAAGAGTACTATAGATTGTATTTCAGCGTAGAAGCAGAATGTTTCTGTCAGAAGAGACAGGTTATTTGATGGACAACGACGTCGTCATGATGCGGGTAATTTGGCTGAGACTTTTCCATTTTCAAATTGATGGTACCTTTTGGAGATATAATATAATGATTTATCCTACAGTAGTAGCGGTAACTTGGTTCTATTTATAGGAAATAGTTTTCTCAGAGGTCTTGACTTTGGGATATGGACTTTTCGGCACAGTTAGCCTATAGAAAAGATTGCAGACGATTGTCAATCGTAGATTAACATTGGGGATATCAGGACTAGTTACAGATCATAAAAAAGTGATACAGTGCAGTTGTATCGAGTCCATATATTTGGTATTAATAGATGATAGTTTAACATAGATTACCTAATAGATTTTGAAGGAAGCCGTGTGTTTCCAGGTATGAACAGTGATTAGTTGCAATGGAAGATTGCAATTTCACAAGGTGTTTGTGGCTAGCTAAGTTACAGTAACTCAGATTTTCAAGTCAGTACAGTTTCCTTCGGTATGAGACGGAACCAATGGAGTAGTTAAAAAGACTACTCGTACTATCTCATGATGGTGCTATTTGACGGTGTTGATAGTCATAAGATTTCAAGAAACGATGAGATGATTTTGGCACAGTCTAATAGGGAACACCACCATTGATTACTTGGGGTATAAATTAGATATCAGAGGAATTTTGATATAGTGTGGTATCAGTTATCTTGATCAACTGTGGATGAGTTGGGATCGACGAGGATGCAAGGTATTTCTTGATGATGCAATAAAATTTCAGAATCTTTAGCGAGATTCATTTGGGATTTCAAGATTTTGCTTAGTGTGATTTGATGGAAGTATTTCATGTGAGTTATGAGGATTCAAGGATAAAACTTGTAGTGACCCTAATCCAAATCCACTATTAATCAGAGATTTAGGCTTTAAATAAGCATGAAATAAACAATAATTAGAGGTAAACTTTGGAAAACTTAAATAAATGCTAAACTGGTAAAATACAACCGGGTAAATAAAAAAAACCAATATACAACCCAATTGAAATAATTCAATATCCGAGCAACTACTTCTGCAGCTCTGTTTGGTCACCACCTAATCCCAAGTCCTGGTGAAACACCTGCAACTGCCCTGTCGATTGGGATGTCCAGAAAACATTGGACGTGAGCATTAAATCTCAGTACGAGAGTACGAATATACACGTGCTATGAATGCAAATGCAAGTGTAGGGTACTGGAAACCTATCCAGAAAACTGCTCAGTCAAGGCTCCATGATACGTAGTACGCTGGGCCGTCGCATCAGGAGGCCCACTACATGAAAAACGAAAAATGACAACGGATAAAATCCATTTTCGTTAGGGGGGTTAAAACCGTTGTAATTATTGGTGTTGTAAAAAGCATGCCCAACGACAATAGTTTATATTCGTAGTCTTTGGAGGCATACCACAACGGTTTTGCAACTTTTTATATCCGCTGTCTTTGGAGGCATACGACAACGGTTCTGCAACAGTTTAAATCCGTTGTCTTTTGAGGCTTACGACAATGGTTTTACAACAGTTTAAATCCGTTGTTGTTTCTCAAATAAAAAACAAAAAAAATTAATATACAAATTTTCAATATTATAAATCAATCAAAATTCTAAATTTCAAAAATAAAATTTAATATACAATTTTACAGTATTACAAATCACTCAAAATTCTAATTCTAATTCAATGCATACTAGAAAATAGAGCTATGAACTAATCTTGATAAACTTGGAACCTCCTTTCACAATCTTTAATCTTGCAACCTTGCTGGACAATACAAATGTAGCAACCTCAATTATAAGAATATATTTTTCGAATCATTCAATATACAGGCAAGCAATCTCAATTATAAGAGCAATACAAATGCCGCAAAACAACATGATAATATCAATGCATCCCATCAAAATATCTAACTAAATAAATCATGAAAGTAGAGATGCGAGAAACTTACAATTTATTTAGGAGTGTCCAACCACGGGTTCCAGCTGTGAGATGATTTTGTACCATACCAAGAGCTGTTGTTCCAAGAAGCAATAGGTACACCTTCCCCGAGGAAAAAAATATTTTCACAGATACATCCTGTGAGCCTAAAATCAAATCTATTAAGTCGCATGCATTAAAATAAATAAATATTATGATTATTATTTTTAAGTTTAATCGATTTAAACTCTTTATTTGAATTATGTGCTAATAAAATAATTATTTTTTATTTAAATTATTTTTAATTTTACTAACTATTTAATTAATGCTTTTAATTGTTTAAGTTTATTTATTTAAATGATTTTTATGGTGCAACTTAATTGTTTTAATGATTTTAAATGTTTAAGATTGCTTATTTAAATGATTTTAATTGTCTAGCTTATTTATTTTAAAAAAAACTTAAGTTTATCGGTTAGTTATTTAAATTATTTTAAATGTCTAGATTATTTATTTAAATACTTTTGATTGCCCAATTTGTTGTAAATATTTTTATTCCACTTGTGTATTTATTTAAATGATATTTAAATGTTTATTTAGTTTATTTAAATTATTTTAATCGCTTCGTTTATTATTTAAATATTTTATTATCATTGTGGCATCAAAATGTTTAAATATTGATTTAAATAGAATCCTTGAGTTTTTAAGTTCAGTGGTTCCGGGCCTGGTACGAGGAGACGGTGGATTCTTGGTGGTAACCTTTATTTTCGCAGATTTGGAATTTATGAGTAAGTGAGGGGAATAGATAAAATTCTATTTTTAAGATTTTTCCGGGTGATCATAATTATTTTACGAAATTTTAGAGTTAATCTTAGAAATTTTCAAATTTAGCATTTTAGAACCCGAGACAAGTGAAATTTAATTATTTCCTTCAGTTCTTGAATTTTCAAACATATGAATTTTAAGAGATTAAGTGTGAGTAGTGTTAAAGTTGTAAAACAACTAGTAGTACTTTACAAGTTAATAGAGTAGCACTTTTAAGGCTTTTACACACACACAATTAAATACTCACACTTTTAATTCCCAACCCCTAATACACAAAAATTAGAAATATTTCATCCCCCATTCCCTCTCCAAGCGCCGCCCCTCTCCCCCTTTTCTCACCCAAACCCATCGGCTTCAGCTCTCCTCCACAAGAGGAGGTCGCCTCCGTTGCTTCTCCTCTCCCTTGGCTGGCCGGAAACTCTTCAAGGCATTAAAGGAAGCTTCTCTCCATACTCTCCCTTCTCCAGCCGAGTTTTTGGTAATTTTTGGGTGTTTGAGGCAAGTAAAA
Organism: Henckelia pumila; assembly: GCF_033568475.1. Taxonomy (NCBI): domain Eukaryota; kingdom Viridiplantae; phylum Streptophyta; class Magnoliopsida; order Lamiales; family Gesneriaceae; genus Henckelia; species Henckelia pumila. The sequence continues at coordinate 55,134,943 of NC_133121.1, forward strand.
TCTTCATTTTTGTTGTGCCATATAAGATATTATGTGTGCTTGTGTTGTTATTGTTGTAGGATGAGTTTTTGCTAACCTTTGGGCTAGGGTTCAAAATTTCAGCTAGTATTTGGCCATGTTTTTGAAATATTTCGAAATTCCTTGTTATATTATGTTGAAAGTGAGATATATTATGAGCCATGTAAAGATCTACCCTTGTCATTCTTGGTGGTCGATAGTTTCAAGAAATTTTGTGGGTAATTTTAATCAAATTCAAAAATTTAAGTGATGATGATCTAGGGGCTGCCCTAGCTACGAATTTAACCTTGTTCTTGGTGTTTTTCATTGGTGCATTGGTGGTGGCTGAGGTGTTTCTAGGGCTGGTTTTAGGCTAGTTGTAGTTGGGTGATCATTGGTCGTGTAGCCCAAAGGTGAGAGGGCTCTCAGGCGAAGGGCTGGTGTGCCTAGGATCCTTGGGCTAGGTCCTGGGCTGGTTCGAGTTTAAGGGCAGGTCTAGAGGTGGGTAACGGTGAGGGTGAAAGGCTGGAATGGTCTAGGTTTGGGTTGAGAGGATCAAAGGGTTGAAGATGGAGGTATAGGTTGGGTGTGCTAGATGGTGACTTTTGTTGGTGGCTGCTGGTGTTTGGTTCAGGTGGCTGGTTCGAGAGGTCTGGGCAGAGAATGACTTGAACCTAAGTCAAGCCTAGGATGTGAGGGTCGTGTCGGTTCAATTTGGAGTCGTTTCGGATAGAGGATGGTCAAGTTAAGGACATATTAGTGTCGAGTGGTCGGTGCAAGAATTTTACGGGTTTTCGGGGGCTGTCCTAGTGCTATGGATTAGGGGCTGGTCTAGTAAAATTTTGGGGGTTAAGGGCTGGACACTGGGTTAGTACAGGGTGTGTAAGAGATGTCGGTTCAAGCGGGAGTTATTTTGGTTAAGGAAATGTCAAGTTAGAGATTTTACGGGTTGAACGCTCATAATAAGCCTTGTTTGAGAAGAATGGGAAATTGTGGATGGTTTAGCTTAGCTTGGGGAAGCCACTTAATCATTTCTCCTTGATCTAAAACATGCTTTCTTCATCTGAAAGTTGAGTATTTAAATTGTGTTATTTTCTTGGTGTCATGTTTTTAAAGGCGTTATTGTATTTAAAGAAAGTTGATGCATGAGTTAGTTAAAGTAAAAGTTTGAGGTTGAGTTAAACTAAAGTTTTTGAATGAAGTGAGTTGATTGTGACGAGACGTGCAATGTTGGTCGGGGGATGCCTCGACTCACTTTCCAATCAGACGTGTAGTGTGCGGCCGAGAGACATCTCGGCTCTCCTACCAAATTAGACGTGTAGTGTGCGGCTGGAAGACATCTCAGCTCCCCTACCAATTCAGACTTGTAGTGTGCGGTCGGGAAACATCTCGGCTCCCCTACCAAATCAGAGTAAAGGGGAAATGTGGCATCGGGAGAGATCTCGGCGTCCTTGCCAGCATAGTACTGTAGTCACTGATCGTTCAAAACAAAGAGGATCACAATCGAGGATCTAAATTCACAGAGGAAATTTCAAAATTTAAAGTTTATGAAAGTTCATGTTTAAAGGCGTGAGTTAAGTTTATATTTAAAGACATGAGTAAAATTAAAGTTTCAATCATGAGTTTAAGTTTAAGTTGAGTGAGTTGAATACATGCGATCTCTTTAAAAGTTTCAAGTCTTATTGCACTTTATTTCAAAGAATTTTTGGGAAAAATTTCAAAGTATATTACAACAACTATGTTAAAGGTATGCGCATGTATTTAGTAGTATTTGCTTTCAAGGATTTTACTTGTTGAGTCTTTAGACTCACTACGCTTATATGGTGCAGTTGAGCAGGTTAGATTTTCATTGAGATCGAGGGGAATGACTCTCGAGTGGAATGCGATGTGGGTACGGCACAATCCCTCCGACCTATGCTAGTCTTCCGCAGAAATTATTTAAAATTAAATGTTTTGAAGTCTTCTATTTTGTTTATTGGGTAAATGTAAATGTAAGAACTTATAGATTTGATTTGTTGGCATGTAAACTATTCAAACGTTACATTTTGAATGTTTGAAATGTCGGACTTCTTTCCTTAGGTTCTTGTCCATTCTCGGTTTAAATTTTCTGTATTGTTGGGGTTGTATTCGTAGTGTGTTGTTTGAGACAGGTGGGTTTTCAACAGTTATAGAAAGGTCATGCCAATTTTTTTGAAAAATCCGCATTTTTTATTTATTTTAAAGTAGAGGTTATGGTCGTTTAACTTGGTATCAGAGCATGGTCTTGGTTTGGGTTTGGGCCTACTGCCGGTTGCAAGAAGCTCGAGAAGTCTCGCCTCAAAGTCTGTAAGTTTTAATTAATTTTATATGGTAGTCGTAATTGAATTATTAATTTAAATGTTTTGATCTCATCCTTTTAAAAATATTTTCAAAATTAGATGTTTAATTTATTTAAGTGTGTAGTTCAGTGTTTATTTTTGTTTAACATTTTTTTAGTAGTTTAAAGTGTATCATTTAAATGTTTATTTTTAAAGCATGGGACTTCAAGTTAAGCGGTGTTGGCATACCAATATTCCTTCCATTTTTACTCAGTACGTGGTAGTTATTTGAGTTATTAGGTAGTGTTAAAAATTTTTGAGGAGATTGCTGGAGTTTGTCAAAAAATATTAAACTTGGGCATTAGGAGATATTAATTGTTGTGTCATTGTTGTAATTTATTCTCTTATGAATGGATTTTAGTCGGATACATCTAAGTGAATAGTTTATTTAGAAATCGATAGACGTATGTTTTGTCAATTAAGTTAATGAATTGAAGCTCGTACGAAGACTTGAGATACATACTTTGTATTATATTTTGGATAGCCTGAGTTTTACTCTTGTTACAGGGACAAATAAGATTTTGAACAATAGTGAATCGGTTAAAAATGAGCCTTTCGATTATAAGAACTATTATTCCGATAATTATTTCTTTTTTCCTCTTTGTTGCTCATATCCATTGCAGCATATACTTTTGAATATCCGAAATATATTTGCGCGTCCTGTGTGCATTTATGGATTTGTATGACGTCAATCAACGTTGTATTCTGGTACTTTGACATCGGTTGAACTTTTAATAAGATCTTGTTTGTATTTCACATTCCTTGAATTTTTTTTTCTCCGGTTCTACAGCCACATGATGTGAGTGAGTCTCACTTTGTATTTTAATGGTGATCTACTTATGTTGTGTGGTTGACATCTGAATATGTCTTGGGACCGTTGTTTCTGATTATTGACTTGTGTGGATTTTTCTCGATTTAAGTCACACTGATTGCCCTTGATTGTCTTTGATAGTTTGGGCATGATGTCAATACACATGGATGGGTGATCACGAGATTTGTTATCTTGCTGGCTCATATTCATTGTTCTTGGAGCTTCCATTTTAATTCACTCACCCCTAGAATCTAATTATGAGTGAGTTGTCTTCACTTATCTAGATTTCTATCTCCAACTCGTTTGTTTGTAATGCTTGAACTATTTCATTTCATATTGAGAAGCATTAATTGTATGTTTGTTTCCTTTCATGATCCATCATGATAAGGATTTGGGTGGATTATAGTTTCAATTATCATTTCGATTTCTTGTGTAGAGAATTGACTTGTAACCGCATAGTAAGTGTTTAGACCTTTGAGATTTAGTATTAATACTAGATAAAATCCTAAGTTACCGTTGTGTTCCGAGGAATGAAGACTATCAATTATATCTAGTTCTAGCGAGAAGACTGCTAGTTAGTGAATTAGTTGAATGAGTTGTTTCATTTTAAATAGGATCGTTAAGAGTAAACAGACAACTTTGGTAAGATGATGGATTGTGTTAATGATCGGATTAGGATTTGGAGAAATTTCAGGAGTGAATATTTCCAGTTTAGAATCGATAATTTGGGTGATAAGTCGTGAGATAGGGAAATGGAGCTGTCCCTAGAGCACTGTTGGGTACTTTACATTTGCATTCCAAGATTTTCTGCATGTCAACCGGTAAGACTAATGCACCAACTATGGGTACATAATGATGAATAGAATATTCAGGTAGTTTTTCTAGATAAGCTGTAGATTTATTTATCAGTGAAATACTAATGTACTGGAGGATCAATGAGGAAGCATTTACGATCGGGTTACAAACTCTTCGAGGTGTCTAATTGTATACTAAGTTCTTGAAATATGAATTCATGTTGTACCATATGATAATTTGGGAATTTTTGGATTTCCATACCTTTTGTCGAGTTGAATTTGAGGTTCGAGATATGTCTTCATGAGATATGTAAGAATTATTTGGTAGTTAGAGATGATCTAATCCAATAAATGGGTAGTAGCTCATGGTATATTTTTACTTCAAGAGTAAATATGAATTATTTATTCGTTGCGTCGGAGATAGAAAAGGTTGGTAAATCCGTTGGAAAATTTTAACTTTGAAGTGCAATACCACCGATGAAAAGTAAGTCGTTTGACAAATTGGATGAACCAAAATTTCGAGATCTCGTGACCGTATTATTGAAAATTTGGTAGAATCAAGATTGACCAAGAGGCGAAAGTATAAATTGGTGAATGGATGAATTGGATCTGTTAAGTTACCCATTTGGATTCCATATATTATCGGATAATATCTTGGAACTATACACTAATGGATTTTATGGTTATGTTTTCTTTTCAAGGATTAGATTTATTTATAGAAATGGGTCAATCAATCCTAAGTTGAGAGGAGCCATTCGTCCCACTTGAAGGTTAGCTAAACTAGAGTCGTTGCTTAAGAAAATTTTTAATTATCCTTAGAAGTGTTGTGAGTTGTAGAAACTAATAAGGGGATTAGCACGGTCCAGGATCATTAAGCAAAGCTATGCTAATAAGTGGCGTAGGCCTTAGAACTTCAAATTGGTTGTTGTGTTGATTTGAAGGTGTCATCATTCCGTAATACTATTGATTTCGGTATAAAGGGAAATTAACTCATTTTGTCAGTCCAGATGCGATTGTTGAATAGATGGGTATTTAGGCTTATCGTTTGGGCTTGTCGCAGAGTTTGTTTGCGATACATGATGTATTCCATGTGTCTATGTTGCGGAAGTGTCAGCCAGATCCATCTCATATCTTGAGGGCCGATGAGGTAGAATTTTATAGTTCCCTTAACTATCTTATTTAGGAAAATGAGTGATTGAGTTGTTAAGTATTTTGGAAACTTGTGGACTTTTCACGTGCTCGAGTGCTATATTATACGTTTTAAGCTTAATTGGTAAATATACATTAAGCGCAGTCTATTGGTTACAAAATTTTTAATTTATGGTTGAGGTCGACATAAAGTATTTATTGGATTTACGGACCCTTTATTGTTTGAAGTGGTGACTTAGAATTTAAAGTTATTGAATTAAGGAAAGTAAAAGATACCGTAGGGCTTTATGTGGTGAGTGAAAACACTTAAAGTCAAATGGGAAAAGTGATTTAAAACTATTTTAGGATACAATCACTTGGGAACAGATAAGAACTGTGACTCTATAGGAAAGTATGAGTTATTCAGATCCTTGGTAGTACAAATGCCAATAAGCCATCAGAGTGCGCAGCGAAAGCTAATTAGCGTCAACTCATGTGGGTGCAAAGTAAGAAAATTTAGTATTGTTATGGTCTAAGGTATTCAGACCTAGTTAGTAAGTCTTGAATTCCGAGAACGAAATTCCATTTAAGGGGGAAGGAATTATAGCGCCTAAAATCTAATCTACTAAGTCGCATGCATTAAATTAAATAAATATTATGATTATTATTTTTAAGTTTAATCGATCTAACTCTTTATTTGAATTATGTGCTAATAAAATAATAATTATTTATTTAAATGATTTTTAATTGTACTAACTATTTAATTGATGCTTTTAATTGTTTAAGTTTATTTATTTAAATGATTTTTATGGTGCAACTTAAGTGTTTTAATGATTTTATAAAGGTTTAAGCTTGCTTATTTAAATGATTTTAATTATCCATCTTATTTATTTAAAAAAAACTTAAGTTTATCGGTTAGTTATTTAAATTATTTTAAATAACTAGATTATTTATTTAAATGCTTTTGATTGCCCAATTTATTTTTAAGATTTTTAATCCACTTGTGTATTTATTTAAATGACTTTTAAACGTTCATTTATTTTATTTAAATTATTTTAATCACTCAGTTTAATATTTAAATATTTTATTATCGTTGTGACATCAAAACGTTTAATTATTGATTTAAATAGAATCCTTGAGTTTTTAAGTTCAGTGGTTCCGGGTCTGACACGAGGAGACGGTGGATTCTTGTTGGTAACCTTTATTTTCACAGACTTGAAATTTATGAGTAAGTGAGGGGAATAGATAAAATTCTATTTTTATGATTTTTCCAGGTGATCATAATTATTTTACGTCATTTTAGAGTTAATCTTAAAAATTTTCAAATTTAGCATTTTATAACCCGGGACAAGTGAAATTTAATTATTTCCTTCAATTCTTGAATTTTCAAACATAGGGATTTTAAGAGATTAAGTGTGAGTAGTGTTAAAGTTGTAAAACAACTAGTAGCACTTTTACAAGTTAATAGAGTAGCACTTTTAAGACTTTTTACACACACACAATTAAATACTCACACTTTTAATTCCCAAACCCTAATACACAAAAATTAGAAATATTTCCTCCCTCATTCCCTCTCCAAGCGCCGCCCCTCTCCCTCTTTTCTCACCCAAACCCATCGGCTTCAGCCCTCCTTCACAAGAGGCCGCCGCCTGGTCGCGCTTATCGTGTATGCCCAAATTACCCAACTCAATCAGATAATTAATAAAAATGTAGTAGTGTGAGTAGGGATCGTTTCCACGAGGAAGGGTAAATTTAAAAGTGTTCTAAATAAATAAAATAGGGGGGTTTTCAAGTTTGGATTAACTACTAAGAAATTTAAGCAACTAAAATTCACTAGCATGCAAAATTAAATAAAGATTGAAGAAATTCAATAGGAGACGAGACTTGGTTTCGGTCAACTACACCCTTGATTTCATTCGTTCGATCATCGATTATCTAAAAATCTTTAATCACGTTGAATATTCATCATTGGAAATTAAATTCCTGTTTTACCTTAATCTTAGTTAACTAGACACAAGCGTTCTAAGATAACCCTTATCAATGAATCTACCCAATACAAGCGATTAGATTTAAACTCACGATAGCATGCAAACTAGTAAAACTGATAAATCTAGACAACTCATACACAAGCGGATGAATTTAGCCTAGTCAATTATTATCCCTACAATTCCTAATCTCACAAGCGGACGATTATTAATTGTAGTTGCTTCGCAAATCAGATAATTCGAACAATTACGGATTCAAACTCCAATTTAGCATTAGATTATATATAAGAATTATCAGGTGATCAATCTAATAATCAAACATACAATCATGAAATAAATCAGAATAATACTTGATACTCAAGAATAATCAAACTCTGTAAAACAAAAATCTCACGAGTAAATTAATCAAGGGCTTCGTCTTCCTTAACCAAGTATTAAAAACTAGCCAACACAATTCATAATAAAATTCATAAAAATTCAAAGAAAAGAAGAAAACTTAGGAATTAATCTTCAAGAACCAACCCTAGCCTCCAATCCTCCCAAAAAAACGTCTGATCAAAATTAATAAAAACAGAATAAAAGTCTAATAAAGGCTAGGAACTAAATTAATAAAGTTGCCAAAAATAAAAAAAATTTTCCGAAACACGGCTCTCGCTCGATCTACAACATTCTGCGGATCGAGCGAGAGAAATATGCAGATGCTACTGTCTTGCGGAAAATGGGTCTCGCTCGATCGGTAAACTCCTGCGGATCGAGCGAGACCAACTTCATCATCCTACTGTCTTCATAATGTGTGCGCTCGCTCGATCCGCATACTTCTGCAGATCGAGCGAGAGATGCTTCCCAGAAAATTCCACTTTTTCTTTTGCTTCAAACTTCCGTTCCTCCGGGGTTCCTTCTTAGTCCGCAAAATAAGAGACCTAACCATAAAAACAAGAATCCCATCATGCAAACACTGAAAATGCAAAATGAACAAAATGCTAAAATAAAGCATATAAATGCATGCTAAACGACATTAAAATGATACTAACAAATGCAACAAAACACAACTATCAAATACCCCCACACTTGAAATTTGCTCGCCCTCGAGCAAGTTATGCAAAACAAAATGAAATAGAACAAAAACACAAGCAAGGATGAATCATGCAAAGCATAGCCTCAGAGAAAACCGCTCAACTAAAAATAAGTTCGTAGCAACTCTCAATTATCAATGATACACCTTCAGTCGAATGCGAATGCGTGTGTGTGCCATGTTACCCCAGTTACATGCAACTTCAAAAGACAAAGTTTCAAGACTGTTCGCCGACCTATTAACAATTCAGTGTAAGCTACACTGTCAAGAACTCTCCTCCTAACAATCCTTCAACACAACACAACATTCTTGAGAATAATTACGCACCTCCGGATTTTGCACCCGGTATTGCAATAGCCCTAATAATTACCCGCAACTTAGCTACAACAAAGACAGGACTAGAATTTCAATCCCCTCGTCTATAGCCAGGATGGAGCATCAACCCCATTTTATCCGCATACTTAGCCTTGATCTTGCTCTTTTAAGATTTAAATCCTGTCAAGGCCCGGATGGAGTTGTACATTTATTATATAAATTTTTTTTTTAGGTGCGCCCAAGATCGTCGGTGTCACATCAAAAAAAATCATCAAGGTTCAAGAAACTATCAAGTTTCACAAATACCTATTGTCGTGCAATGGTCCAACAGACATCCACGATATCTAATACATCGCTACACTTCACTGGTTAAACATGCGTGCTTAAGATTATTCAACAAACAACCTACGGTTTCTCAAATCCAATCAAGAGTTAAATTTTTTCAAAAAAAAATCCATTTTTTTCAACTAACTCGTCATAGGCTAAAAAGACTAGAAATCATCCTTAACTCATGTAATTGAACAATACAAACGAACATAACAAAAATACGATTCATAACAACAAAACAGAATGTAACAACGAAACAAAATAAAAAAAATGCATGTAATGCAACCCCCCCACACTTAAACAATACATTGTCCTCAATGCAAAAACAAAAGAACACAACCAAATAACTAAACAGAATGAAATGAAAAAACACAAAACGGGACTCCCCTGGTCTATTGGTCTGCGGCATCTTCCTCTTCAGCCTCCGGAGGAAGGACAGGGGCAGCGTATTGAAATGGGATGGGTGGCGGGTACGGCATAGCGGCTGGCACGGCATTTGGATCAAGACCATGATGGATCGTCAGATTACGCAACAAAGAATCCAAACCCTACGCATTATGCGCCGCTACCGTATTGTAGGCATTCTGATGTTGGGCAAAAGCTGTAAGCTCGCGGATGGCGTCAGCTTGAGATCGTCGAGAAGGGGGTGGTGGTCTTAGCGGAGCTTGCGGTGGCTGGAAGTGGCCGTCCCTCATAAAGTGCTTAGCACGGTGTGCCCTCTTTGCTTCGATGAAAGCGGAGTCGAGTGGTCGCTGAGGTGACAACCACTCTTCATCATTCATAACTGCAACACCGACGTTCAAGCATATACAGGAGATGATCGTGGGGAAGTAGAGACCCAGTGTGATATTATGGATGGACCGATGGATCTCACTATGCAAAATCTGTCCCACGTTAATAGGTGCGCCGACTTCCAGTGCATAAAGAATGGTGGCGCGTTCTAGACTGATTTCGCTAGAATGCAAGATCGGCATCAGATGCCGAATCACAAAGCCATACCATGTAGCAGGTATCACACGCAAGAACCGCTCCTTGAAGCTCAGTATAGAAGCGGGGCCGACCCATGTAGCACCGGGGAACGCCAACTGGTCAAGTAATTCGGTCAAAAGCGGACCGTTTTGTAGGCTTTGGTAGAGCGAGTCGTCTACCTCTGGTATTTCTAATAAGGCATTGAGCTCATGGGGGTGAAAAGAGATCAATTTCCCCTGTACAAATGCCTTGCTATCAGTGCGCTCAGCTGCATTGGCATATAATTCCCGTACAAGCGGCACCACAGCTGGTGCAGGGTCCTCGCAAAATTTCGTCCACCCACGGTCATGAATAGGATGGACAATCTCGGGGTAGGCCAAATTTGCCTCAAAGCCACGTTCAGGGATGGGTGAACGACTCACCTTGGCTTCGAAGTATCTATTACGAGCGGCCTCACTAACAAAGTGGCCCACAAACTCTTGATAAACACGATCAGCGGCTCGCTCAGCGGCTCGAGAAGAAGATTCACCCTTTTGTCGTGCGGGTTTAGGACCCATGAAGAGTAGTAAGATGAGAGTACTAGTGGTAGGGCAATTTGTCGAACACCTTGTGGGCGAAAGAATAATCCGGCACTCCTTGAAAAATATAAGATCAACAATGATGAACTAGTGTAGGAGATGCCAACGGAGAAGTGAAACCCGACGAAAAACAACCCACGACGAGAAAATAATTCGAACGGGGCCCGGTGACTGAGCAAAGTTCCGACGATAGAGATGTCGAAGAAGGTAACCGGAGAAGATTGTTCCGATGATATAGAGCAGTGCTTCCGAGAGATCCCTGTGAGAGAAATTGAATCAAGAAGTAAATTAGAGAAAATATGGAGGCACGAATTTAGGGGTGTAGGGATGAAGAACGAGAGAGAAGGGAAGGAAATAAGAAAAGATAGAAAAGAAAGAAAGAAATCTGCGATATTTAAAGCAAAAAGAGCTCTCGCTCGATCCGCAAGATAATAGAAAAGAAAGAAAGAAATCTGCGATATTTAAAGCAAAAAGAGCTCTCGCTCGATCCGCAATATCTTGCGGATCGAGCGAGACAAAATTTCCAAACATACTGTCCCGACTTAAAGTGTGCTCGCTCGATCCGCAAGATCATGCGGATCGAGCGAGACCAAAATGCATACCCTACTGTCCCGAGCAAAAACACGATCGCTCGATCCGTAAACTCCTGCGGATCGAGCGAGACACAAAAAAAATAAAATTTTTGGATTTTTCAAAATTTCGAAAACAACAAAACAAGAAGCAACAAAAACATAAAATTAAGACTAAATAAAGCAGAAGAAATAAAAAAATGAGCATAAGTAAAAAGGCAAGAAACACTAGGTTGCCTCCCAATCAGCGCTAAATTTGCAGTTAGTCTATAGCTCGACTGCATGCCGTGATTTCAATCAATTTGTGGCGGATCATCAAGTTGAAGATCATGCGCATCCTCTTCTTCATTTGCTTTGGCCCCTTCAAAATAATGTTTCAAACGTTGTCCATTCACCTTGAATGTTTTTGCCGTCTCTAAGCTTTTTATTTCCACTGCACCATCAGAAAAGACATCAGTGATAACAAACGGGCCAATCCATCTAGAACGCAACTTACCTGGGAATAATCAAAGTCGTGAGTGATATAGCAAAACTTTTTGACCGACTTCAAACACCCATCTAGATATCATCTTATCATGGAAGGCCTTTGTATTTTCCTTATAAATATTTGAGCTCGCATATGCATCATTGCGTATCTCTTCTAGTTCTTGCAACTGCAGCTTCCTGTGTGCTCCACTCTCATCCATCCGCATGTTGAAATTTTTAATAGCCCAGTAGGCTCGATGCTCCAATTCGACAGGCAGATGGAATGGTTTCCCAAATATCAAGCGATATGGGTACATCCCAATCGGTGTCTTGAACGCGGTTCTGTATGCCCACAGTGCATCATCCAAACGCAAACTCCAGTCTTTCCTAGTAGGATTCACTGTCTTCTCCAAAATGGATTTGATTTCTTGATTTGAGACCTCCGCTTGGCCATTCGATTGCGGGTGATACGCAGTGGAGAGTTTGTGCGTCACATGATATCTCTTCAATAAACTAGCCACAGTCCGGTTGCAGAAGTGCGTTCCTCTATCACTAATGAGGGCTCTTGGGATTCCAAATCGAGAGAAAATATTATGCTGAATGAACTCTGCAACTACTTTGGAATCGTCAGTACGGGTGGCCTTGGCTTCCACCCATTTCGAGACATAATCCACAGCAAGTAATATATAGTTAAAACCATATGAGCTAGGAAAAGGCCCCATGAAGTCGATGCCCCATACATCAAAGATTTCACATATTAAAATGGGTTGCTGAGGCATCTCCTTACGCTGGGATATATTACCTGTCTTTTGGCATTGAGCGCAGGACTTACAAAACATGTAAGCGTCTCGAAATATGGATGGCCAGAAAAATCCACATTCTAATACCTTCCTAGCTGTTCTCTGTGCTCCAAAATGGCCACCACAAGCATATGAGTGACAAAATGTGATAATTGGGATTACCTTGCTAGCAGATACACATCGTCGTATGACTTGATCAGCGCAGTGCTTCCAAGAGTATGGATCATCCCACACATAATATTTAGCGTCACTTCGGACCTTATCTTTTTGTTCCTTAGAGAATTCAGACGGAAATCCATTAGTAACTAAATAATTCACAATATTTGCATACCATGGTAATTCCGTGCTGGTTGAAAATAGCTGCTCATCGGGAAATTCTTCTCGCAACTTCAGCTCTTCGTCAACATGAACTAGCCGACTCAAGTGGTCAGCCACTTGATTTTCAGTCCCCCTCTTGTCCTTAATCTCCACATCAAATTCGCTCAGCAGTAGTATCCATCTTATTAGTCTTGGTTTTGCGTCCTTCTTCGCCATCAGAAAACGAAGAGCTGCATGATCAGAATAGACAATAACTTTAGCACCAAGTAAATATGAACGAAATTTTTCTAAAGCAAACACTACTGCTAAAAGCTCCTTTTCAGTAGTGGAGTAGTTTCATTGGGCATCGTTCAGAATGCGCGAAGCATAGTAGATAGCGTGCGATGCCTTCCCAATTTTTTGTCCCAATACCGCTCTTACGGCATAATTACTGGCGTCACACATGATTTCAAATGGCTTGGTCCAGTCCGGTGGTTGGATGATTGGTGCTGAAGTCAATGAGTCCTTGAGTTTATCAAAAGCAGTTTTGCATGGCTCATTGAATTCAAACGACACATCCTTCTGCAGCAGTTTGCACATAGGGGATGCAATCTTGGCAAAATCCTGAATATACCTCCTGTAAAAACCTGCATGACCAAAAAAAGAGCGCACCTCCCGCACACTTACGGGGTAAGGTAGAGACTGAATAATATCAATTTTTTCTTTATCTACCTCTATCCCCTTAGATGAGACAACATGACCCAATACTATACCTTGTCCAACCATAAAATGACATTTTTCAGAATTAAGAACCAGGTTGGTCTCGACACACCTCTTAAGAACTAGAGCAATATTAGCCAGAGAGTCTTCAAACGAGTTACCATAGACAGTAAAATCATCAATAAAGACTTCTAATATATGCTCCACAAAGTCAAAAAATATACTAACCATACACCGTTGGAAAGTAGCCGGTGCATTGCATAGACCAAAGGACATGCGTCGATATGCGAAAGTTCCGAATGGGCATGTGAATATAATTTTCTCCTGATCTTCCGGTGCAATCGCAATCTGAAAATAACCAGAATAACCATCAAGAAAACAATAGTAAGGATGACATGCTAACCTCTCAATCATTTGATCAATAAAGGGGAGAGGGAAGTGGTCCTTTCGGGTTCCTGCATTAAGCTTCCTATAATCAATACAAACCCTCCACCCATTTTGAATGCGGGTGGGAACCAATTCGTCTTCCTTATTTTTCACCACTGTAATTCCAGTTTTCTTGGGTACCACCTGTACCGGACTGACCCACTGACTGTCAGAAATTGGGTAGATGACCCCAACTTCAAGTAGCTTCAGAATTTCAGCTTTTACCACCTCCATCATAGGTGGATTCAACTTCCTCTGCGGTTGCCGTGAGGGACTTGCACCATCTTCCATCAGAATTCGGTGCATGCATGTGGAAGGGCTAATTCCCTTGATATCTACTATGGTCCACCTAATAGCAGTTTTATTTTCTTTTAGAACCTTGACCAGTTGTTCCTCTTGCTCGGCTTCCAAGCTGCTGGAGATGATAACAGGTAGCGTTTCTCCTTCTCCAAGGAAAACATACTTAAGGTGGGTTGGAAGCGTTTTTAGCTCAACCACTGGTGCCTGCAAAACAGATGGAAGGCGCCGAGTGTTAGAGATCAGTAAAGACAAATAAGATACATCACCTGACTGTGGTAGCTCAGGAGCACTGTTCAGAATATCCTCAATCTCATCCACTTCTCGTCTGCATCTAATTCCTTCTTCTGTCTTCATAGTGGGTGCTGTAATAGCCACCTCTAGCTCATATTTTCCAGCATGCTCAAAAACATCTTGGGCCAAGAAATCCACAATGTCAACAGAAAACACACAATCATCACTATCAGGAAATTTCATAGCATCATAGATATTAAATTTCACAACCTCGCCATCAAATTCCATAGTGAGTGTGCCACTGTGAACATCAATTTTAGTCATGGATGTTTTCAAAAATGGTCTGCCTAACAAAATAGGACTATTATGATCACCGTTTTCCATGTCTAGCACATAAAAGTCTGCAGGAAAAACTAACTCATTCACTTGCACTAGCACATCTTCGACCACGCCCCTAGGATATGCATTAGACCTATCAGCTAATTGTATGACAATTCCAGTCTTATTCAGTGGGCCAAGTTTCAAGGATGCATAAATAGAGTATGGCATGACATTGATTGATGCTCCTAGATCTAACATGGCCTTTTCAAGTCTAATATTTCCTATAGTGCATGGGATGGAGAACATACCTGGATCCTTGCATTTGGCGGGTATTTTTCTTTGGATCACTGCAGAGACATTCTCACCTAACTCCACTTTCTGACAACCCTTCAAAGTTTGTTTCCTCTTTGCGGTGCATAACTCTTTCAAAAACTTTGCGTATCGAGGTACCTGCTTGATGGCATCTAGCAATGGAATGTTAACCTCACATCTACGAAAAGTTTCATATAGCTATTTAATTCCCTCATCTTTCCTAGAGTCCTTAAGAGCTAAGGGGAAAGGGGCAACAGGTTTATATTCAGATAGAGGAGAAAACTTACCTCTTGACGAATCATCCTTGGATGATTTTTCTTCACTCACCTTTTTCTCTTCTTCTTCCTTAAGCTTCTCTTGGGGCTCAACCTCAACTTCTTTCCCTTTCACCTTCAATTCTTTCCCAGTTCTTAGAGTTATTGCGCTTGCATTCTCTCTTGGGTTCACCACAGTTTGGGAAGGCAAACTGCCGGAATTTTGTGATTCCAGCTTGTTGATTGCGGTAGCGAGCTGTCCCAATTGAGTAGTTAAGTTTTGGATACTTGTCTGGGTGTCCTGTTGGAAAGCCAAAGTGTTAGTTGCAAGATCCTTAACTATATTTTCAAGAAACTCACCTGGTGCAGGAATCTGAGGGCGCTGCTGTTGTGGTTGAAATGGTGGCCTAAAAGATTGATTCTGCGGTGGAGCCTGAGGTCCAGGTTGAATTGTTTGTTGATTCTCGTATCTAAAATTAGGATGATCCTTCCAACTAGGATTGTACGTGTTGGAATACGGATCATACTTCCGTTGTGGTGGTCCAGAAAATCTGCCAGTAGCGTTTACCTGTTCAACTGAGTCCTCTTGAAGTGTAGGACACATATCAGTGGTGTGTCCTATTGCAGCGCAGATGCCACATGCTTTCGCAGTCTGTCCATTCCCTACAGCCATCTGACACACAAGAGTGGTTAATTCAATTAATTGCTGTTCAAGGGAAGAGACATTTACCTCATTGTTTCTCCTCGGTGCATGATCAGTTCTGTTGGTGCCAAATTGCTGAGAATTGACAGTCATATTCTCTATTAAGTTCCTTGCTTGCACCGGAGTTTTATCCATAAAAACTACTCCACTAGCAGCATCTAGCATACTCCTGTCCTGAGGTAGCAAACCTTCATAGCAATATTGAATTAAGAGGTTTTCACTTATCTGATGTTGCGGGCAACTAGCGCATAGATTTTTGAACCGCTCCCAATATTCGTGAAGTGATTCCCCCGTCATCTGTTTGATTCCATAGATCTCTTTCCTGATGTTTGCTGCTCTCGATGCTGGAAAATATTTTTCAAGAAAAATTCTTTTCATGTCAGTCCAGGTTGTAATCGATCCAGAGGGCAAGTAGTATAGCCAATCCTTAGCAGCACTCTTCAAAGAGAAAGGAAAGGCTCGAAGCTGGATTTGCTCCTCTGTTACTCCATGTGGCTTCATGCTAATGCACACTACATGGAACTCCATCAGATGCTTATGAGGATCTTCACCTGCAAGACCAAGTAAATAAGGCAACAAGTGAATTAATCCAGATTTTAATTCGAATGTAGCATTATTTTCTAATGGGGGAAAAGTAATGCATAAGGGTTGTTGATTCAAATCTGGAGTGCCTAATTGTCTGAGGCTCAGGTTCGCATTATCAGCCATCTCTTCTTCTTCAGGAAAAGCAGCTCGAGCAGCGGCTTCTTGTTGTTGCCTACGAAGTTCTCTCCTTCATGTATGCAAGGTTATTTCAATTTCCGGATCATAGAGAAAGTCTTCCTCAGTAAAATCACCTGAAAGCATGAACTAGCAAGAACTAGTGACAAAGAAAAGACAAGAGAGTGAGCTTAATGCAAATAAAAACAAAAAGAAAAAGAACACAATAAATTAACACCGTTCCCCGGCAACGGCGCCAAAATTTGGTCGCGCTTATCGTGTACGCCCAAATTACCCAACTCAATCAGATAATCACTAAAAATGTAGTAGTGTGAGTAGGGATCGTTTCCACCAGGAATGGTAAATTTAAAAGTGTTCTAAATAAATAAAATAGGGGGGTTTTCAAGTTTGGATTAACTACTAAGAAATTTAAGCAACTAAAATTCACTAGCATGCAAAATTAAATAAAGATTGAAGAAATTCAATAGGAGATCACGAGACTTGGTTTCGGTCAACTACACCCTTGATTTCATTCGTTCGATCATCGATTATCTAAAAATCTTTAATCAAGTTGAATATTCATCATTGGAAATAAAATTCCTGTTTTACCTTAATCTTAGTTAACTAGACACAAGCGTTCTGAGATAACCCTTATCAATGAATCAACCCAATACAAGCGATTAGATTTAAACTCACGATGACATGCAAACTAGTAAAACTGATAAATCTAAACAACTCATACCCAAGCGGATTAATTTAGCCTAGTCAATTATTATCCCTACAATTCCTAATCTCACAAGCGGACGATTATTAATTGTAGTTTCTTCGCAAATCAGATAATTCGAACAATTACGGATTCAAACTCCAATTTAGCATTAGATTATATATAAGAATTATCAGGTGATCAATCTAATAATCAAACATACAATCATGAAATAAATCAGAATAATACTTGATACTCAACAAAATCAAACTCTGTAAAACAAAAATCTCACGAGTAAATTAATCAAGGGCTTCATCTTCCTTAACCAAGTATTAAAAACTAGCCAACACAATTCATAATAAAATTCATAAAAATTCAAAGAAAAGAAGAAAACTTAGGAATTAATCTTCAAGAACCAACCCTAGCCTCCAATCCTCCCAAAAAACGTCTGATCAAAATTAATAAAAACAGAATAAAAGTCTAATAAAGGCTAGGAACTAAATTAACAAAGTTGCCAAAAATAAAATTTTTTTCCCGAAACACGGCTCTCGCTTGATCTGCAACATTCTGCGGATCGAGCGAGAGAAATATGCAGATGCTACTGTCTTGCGGAAAATGGGTCTCGCTCGATCGGTAAACTCCTACGGATCGAGCGAGACCAACTTCATCATCCTACTGTCTTCATAATGTGTGTGCTCGCTCGATCCGCATACTTCTGCAGATCGAGCGAGAGATGCTTCCCAGAAAATTCCCGGCCCTTTTCTTTTGCTTCAAACTTCCGTTCCTCCGGGGTTCCTTCTTAGTCCGCAAAATAAGCGACCTAACCATAAAAACAAGAATCCCATCATGCAAACACTGAAAATGAAAAATGAACAAAATGCTAAAATAAAACATATAAATGCATGCTAAACGACACTAAAATGATACTAACAAATGCAACGAAAACGCAACTATCACCGCCGCTCCTCCTCTCCCTTGGCCGGACGAACTTCTCTCCATCCTCTCCCTTCTCCAGCCGAGTTTTTGGTAATTTTTGGGTGTTTGAGGCAATTAAAATCTTCATTTTTGTTGTGCCATATAAGCTATTATGTGTGCTTGTGTTTTTTTTGTTTTAGGATGAGTTTTTGCTAACCTTTGGGCTAGGGTTCAAAATTTCAGCTAGTATTTGTCCTTGTTTTTGTAATATTTCAAAATTACTTGTTATATTATGTTGAAAGTGAGATATATTATCAGCCATGTAATGATCTACCCTTGTCATGCTTGGTGGTCTATAGTTTCAAGACATTTTGTGGGTATTTTTAATCAAATTCGAAAATTTAAGTGATGATGATCTAGGGGCTGCCCTAGCTATGAATTTAACCTTCTTCTTGGTGTTTTTCATTGGTTTATTGGTGGCGGTTGAGGTGTTTCGAGGGATGGTTGTAGGCTAGTTGTAGTTGGGTGATCATTGGTTGTGTAGGCCAAAGGTGAGAGGGCTCTCGGGCGAAGGGCTGGTGTGGCTAGGATCCTTGGGCTGGTTCAAGATTAAGGGCAGTTCTAGAGGTGGGTCAAGGTAAGGGTGAAGGGCTGGAATGGTCTAGGTTTGGGTTGAGAGGATCAAAGTGTTGAAGATGGAGGTATAGGTTAGGTGTGCTAGATGGTTACTTTTGTTGGTGGCTACTGGTGTTTGGTTCAGGTAGCTGGTTTGAGAGGTCTGGACAGGGGGTATGATAAGTGCATTGTGTATGCATATTTTGGTGTTGTTTTTAGGTTCATTTGTCATGCATTCATTTGGTTTCATGTGTGTTTTTATGTGTTTTATTTATAATTTATCTCATGCATGTGAATTTCACTCTCCGGGTTGATTTATGTAGGAATTTGTGAAGAAATCAAGAATCTGGATCAAGAGAAGAGCCGCAAGAATGAACTACGGAGCAGCAATGGTCAAAATTTCATTTTAATGATTGAAAGATCCAAATCCAATCTTCACCATTCAAAATGAATTTAAAGATGTTTTGAAGCTTCTGTTCAAATTTCAGCTTGATCCGACGGCTAGAACTGAAGATATGATTTTTTCAGGAAACCTGCGCGCTGAAAAGTGGGTATGCACGGACCAAGGCACGCACCTGGAACGGGGTCCGTGCATATCGCAGAATTTTAAGAATTGGGACAGAAAGTTGCTTGCTCGAGCGGTATTTTCTTCCGTTCGAGCGAGAGATCGCGGATCAGAAAAAATTTGATTTTTGGGAATTAAAAACTATATATTTCCGAGCTTTATTTTATGGGATTTCAAAGACATATAAATAAGAGATTGTCAGACGTGAAAAGGGGTTTTAAAACGCAGAGATCGTGAGGCGGCTAGGAGGCTTGGAGATTGGAGATCTGCTCCATCCTTCAAAGTTTTTCTTTCTTTTCTTCTTCTTCTTCTTTTTATTTTGAATTATTGTTTCGAATTATTGAGTAGATTTTATTCAACAAAGACGACGTGATTGAGCCGAACAAATTTATGTAGAAAACTTGGATGTTTGTTTGGGATTTTTCAGATTTGGTTTTATATTATTGATTGTTAGATTTATATTTGTTTTGTGAATGATCTGTCCAATTATTTTCTTGCATGTTAATCGATTCCAAGTCGACAGAGGAAGAATTGATTTCGATCACTCTAATAATTAACACATGGTAAAACCGACTAGAAATAAAATTCGGTTTCAGTGTGCGATTTTAGGTGAAAACTGAATTCTCACAGTTCTTCATGCATTTGAATTTTATTAGAATTACAAAAAATTAATCCGTCAATATTTGAATAGGTTTGATTGTTATAGAAATAGACCTTTGAACAAGTTAGGAGAATTCACCGTAATTTAAGATTAAATTCGAGTCCTGAATCGTCTACATGTTACATGATTTGTTCAATACCTGCGTGTGTCTTGGTTGTCTCGTTTTAATAAAATTTTCCTTTCAACTATTTTAATTCTTATTTTTAAGCCGTTTTTTATTTTAAATTCATATTTTATTTAAATCAAATCGATATTTATTATTTTGTCTAGATTAGTTATAATAATCAAATCTTGATAATTGACAACAGTCCCTGTCAGATCGATACTTGGACTCTCTGTCCAATTTACTATTACTTGACCTAGTGCACTTGCTAGTAGACACCGAATTAAGCGGTCAAGTTTTTGGCGCCGTTGCCGGGGACTGTTTAGTTAATATTAGGATATATTATTTGCTTGAGAATATATATATTTTTTTCTATCTTTTCGTTCCTTTGCTTAATTTTTAATTTTAATTTTATTCTCTTTTGTTTTAGAGGTTCTTGGAGATGGATCATCGACGGGTATTCACAAGTTTTGGCCAACAATACTCGAAGTCATTCTATGTTGCTTGGGGGAGATTTAATTATTTGGCAGACAGATTTCGGTACCATGATTTTTCAAACTATACACTAACTCAGATTTTTTATGGTGGTTTGGATGCGCCAACAAGACATTGGGTAGATTATGGAGCTTTGGCCACTGGAAGTCACTTGTTTCACAGAGATTACGAAAGTGCTATGCATTTGTTAAATGATATGGAGGATTTCGACTACCATTGGCATTGTGATCCTTCAGTGCAGGGTTGGAGTCACCAATATCCTCCAGATATCAACTCTAAAAATTTTGCGAACCAACCACCTGAGCATCAAGAAGAGTGTATAGGGCGTTCTGAAGATTATGTGGCTCAGTTGGAAAACACTGGGCAGAGATAAATAAGTTCTTCGAAAGCCGCATCAACTTTTTGAGATTCTTAGATGAGCAGATTGAGTGTTTTATAGAACCACTTTATGAGATCTGTTCAGAGAATGAAGTAATTGCGCCAAATCATGAAGAAATAATTTTTGAAGAATTTTTAATTGAAGATGAGTCAAACGTGACAGTGGAGGAGGAAGATATACAAGGTGACAGATTTGACCTCGTCAATGATCTTTACATGCACACCATTAGAAGATTCTTTCTTGCCATTGACGCCAACTCCACAGTATTCCATCCTTTATGAGCTTCAGCCAATATTTTGAGACTCTTCCATAACTAATCAGTTCATGAAGAGTATTGTTGGACCGACGAGCTTATCATGTCAATATCACGCCAAGCTTGAGGGCGTAGGACATCAAAAATCATACGTAGAGTCGTATGATTCTTACTGTGGGCGGCAGCCGCTCTTTGATGATTGATTCTGCATAGTCGGGTTGTAGACTATAAACTTAGCGCCAACTGGGAGGCAACCTAGTGTTTTCTTTCCTTTAATTTTTTATTATTGTTCTTTTTTTGTTTTTTTATTATTTTTTGCAATCCAATGCCTTACCCGTCTTTTTTATATGTGCACTATGTGGCCCCGCTAAGGAAAAATGGAGGAAGAGGACGCATCATAAACCAGGGGAGTGTTATTTTTTTTTTCATAGTGTTTTTGTTCATACTGTTTGCATTTATTCGTTTTGCATTTTGTTAATTGTTCTGAATCATTGAGGATAATGCTTTGGATAAGTATGGGGGGGGGGGGGGGTAGACTGGTTTATTTCAGTGTTTGTCATTCTTGTGTTGCATTTGTCATATTTTAGTTGTTTGCATATAGTTCGTGTTTGTTTTGTTGTTGTTTTCATGTGTGTTGAGTAGGATAATGAATGAGAGACGATGATGATAGAAAGATATGATTTTTGTGAAAAAAAATTTGTTTTTGCTCTTGACTTGACATGTGAAAGCTTAGGTTGAACCGTGAATATTTTTAAGCACTCATGTTAGACCAGTGAATTGTAGCGATAAAATTGATGAAGTTTGTGTCTTTTTTACCATTGCACGTCACTAGGTGTTTAGTGATCTTAATTGTGTCCTGTGAATTCTATGATCCTCTAACAATTGCACGTATGATCTTGGGCGCACCACAATTTTTAAATTTTTTTTTGAAATTGATAAATGTTTTGGAAAAATTCAAATCCATCCAGGTCATGAAAAAGGAATTGAAATCCTAATTACCTTGTCCTTGGCTAAGTTTGCATATTAAATGGGGTTACTTTTCTTAAAAAAAATAATTTGGGTTTTGAAAATTAATAACAATTCCATCCGGGTTTCTGACAAGGGATTGAAATCCTAATCGCCTGGTTAGAAGCTAATTTTGCGGGTGAAATAGGATTGTCGCTCCATCCGGGCTATAGACGAGGGGATTGAAATTTGAATCCTATCACAGTTATAGCTAAGTTTGCGGGTAATTATTGGGGCTTTAAAATTGTCGGGTGCAAAATCCGGCGGTGCATAATAATTTATCTCAAGGAAGGTGTGTTTTGTTAGAGGTAATTGGGAGGAATGGATGCATGCGAGTGACCTTTGTACTGGTGTGTTAATAGATTGCTAAGCAGTCTTAAAACGGATTGTTTAAAAGTTGCATGAAACTGGAATAACAGTTCACACACACACACTAAACCGATGGTGTAATGTAGAGATTCGAGGGTGTTTTAATTTGGCATGTGACTTATCTGAGGCAAATTCCCATGAATTTTTCCTAATTTGTTGTTTGTTGCCTTGTATGTCATGCTCAAGGGAGAGCAAGATTTAAGTATGGGGGTGTTGATAAGTGCATTGTGTGTGCATATTTTGGTGTTGTTTTTAGGTTTATTTTTCATGCATTCATTTGGTTTCATGTGTGTTTTATGTGTTTTATTTATAATTTATCTCATGCATATGAATTTCACTCTCCGGGTTGATTTATGTAGGAATTTGTGAAGAAATCAAGAATGGATCAAGAGAAGAGAAGCAAGAATGAACTACGGAGCAGCAATGGTCAAAAATTCATTTTTAATGATAGAGAGATCCAGATCCGATCTTCACCGTTCAAAATGAAGTTCAAGATTTTTGAATCTTTTGCCCAAA
Source organism: Henckelia pumila (assembly GCF_033568475.1). Classification (NCBI taxonomy): domain Eukaryota; kingdom Viridiplantae; phylum Streptophyta; class Magnoliopsida; order Lamiales; family Gesneriaceae; genus Henckelia; species Henckelia pumila. The sequence continues at coordinate 55,157,952 of NC_133121.1, forward strand.
TTTCAGCTCGATCCGACGGCTAGAACTCAAGATATGATTTTTTTCAAGAAAACTGCGCGCTGAAAAGTGGGTATGCACGGACCTAGGCACGAACCTGGAACGGGGTCCGTGCATATCGCAGAATTTTAAGAATTGGGACAGAAAGTTGCTCGCTAGAGCGGGATTTTATTCCTCTCGAGCGAGCGATCGCGGATAAGAAAAAATTAGATTTTCGTGAATTAAAACCATATATTTCCGGGCTTTATTTTATGGGCTTTCAAAGACATATAAATAGGAGATTTTCAGACGTGAAAAGGGGTTTCAAAACGCAGAGATCGTGAGGTGGCTAGAAGTCTTGGAGATTGGAGATCTGCTCCATCCTTCAGAGTTTTTCCTTCTTTTCTTCTTATTCTTTTTATTTTTGAATTATTGTTTCCAATTATTGAGTAGATTTTCTTCAACCAAGACGGCGTGATTGGGCCGAACAAATTTATGTAGAAAACTTGGATGTTTGTTTGGGATTTTTCAGATTTAGTTTTATATTATTGATTGTTAGATTTATATTTGTCTTTTTGAATGATCTGGCCAATTTTTTTTCTTGCATGTTAATCAATTCCAAGTCGACAGAGGAAGAGTTGATTTTGATCACTCTAATAATTAACACATGGTAAAACCGACTAGAAATAGAATTCGGTTTCAGTGTGCGGTTTTAGGTAAAAACTGAATTCTCACAGTTCTTCAAGCATTTGAATTTGATTAGAATTACGAAAAATTGATCCGTCAATATTTGAATATGTTTTATTGTTCTAAAAAAAGACCTTTGAACAAGTTAGAAGAATTCACCGTAATTTAAGATTAAATCTGAGTCCTGAATCGACTACAAGTTACATGATTTGTTCGGTACCCGCGGGTGTCTTGGTTGTCTCGTTTTAATTAAATTTTCCTTTCAACTATTTTAATTCTTTTTTTTAAGCAGTTTTTATTTTAAATTCATATTTTATTTAAATCAAATAGCTTTTATTATTTTGTCTAGATTAAGTACAATAATCAAATCTTGAGAATTAACAACAGTCCCTGTGGGATCGATACTTGGACTCTCTGTCCAATTTACTATTACTTGACCTAGTGCACTTGCTATTAGACATCGAATTAAGCGGTCAGGGTGACTTGAACCTAAGTCAAGACTAGGTTGTGAGGGTTGTGCCGGTTCGATTTGTAGTTGTTTCGGATAGAGGATGGTCAAGTTAAGGACATATTAGTGTCGAGTGGTCGGTGCAGAGATTTTACGGGTTTTTGGGGGCTGTCCTAGTGCTATGGATTAGGGGCTGGTCTAGTAAAATTTTGGGGATTAATGGTGTAGTGACCCAACCCGGATCCACTACCTAATCAGAGTTATAGTAAAAGCGCACGCAAATAAAGCTTAAAGCGTAAAGTGCGGATAATTAAAATACAAAAAATCCAATCGGCAGAATACAACCGACGCTATCACAAGTGTATAAATACTGTTATACAACCAAATCGAAGGTTCAAGGTAAATAAATCCCTACCCTCTACAACCTTGCACTCCCCAAGCTCAATCCTGCTGAGAGCCGCCGGACCATCCAGCCTCAAACCTGCCCCACCACAAGGTACACAATACCCAAACACAGGGGCGTGAGCTAGAACGCTCAATACAAAGCAATGATATAAAATACAAATATGCGCACACAAATGATTTAAAACTCAAGTGAAAACACTTGCTCATGGCGCCGGGAATATACAGCACCGGTTAGAGAGCTACTCCGCGGGGTACTCGTATATTCCATATCAGGGCTGAGCCAACCCCATCCTGACCCGAATCCAAAACAGGATACAAGTCCCATATGGAAACTGTCATACCTGACTCGAGTTCAAAATAAGATCATCGTTCCCTATGGAGACTGTCAATGACTCACATCTCTCCGGATGCAGTCACACGTAAAATCATGTATGTGCTAAGACGGTAAAACATGCTAAAACATGATAAAACATATAGCACATACTCATGCAACATATAAGCAAATATATCATGCCGGCTATATCGGTCAGTACTTACGTACCTCTAACACTGCTGGTCAAACCTAGCTCTGCTGGCCTAGACTCCAAGCCTACAAGTCCAGTCTACTAGCTACTACAATGCAAATATCCATGCATCAACAATTAAGCTCTAAAAGACTTAACTAAACTATTGCATACTCCTAAATATTTTTAGGATGCCAAAGCTATACCTGCGTCCGTCGTTAGCCCTTTGCTGAAGATAGCCTCAAAAATAGGCCGTAGCTCCGCGACGACGTCTAGATCACTAGGCCACTTCTGGATTCCCTGTAGGATGCCTAGATCTCCCTAGATCTGAGTTAGAAGGCTTAGGAATCGAGAGAGAAGAGAGAAAATTGGTGTGAGAAAATGAATTCTCGGACCCTCTATTTATAGGCATCGTTCGGAGCCTCCGAACCCAGTTCGAACCATCCGAACTCGATCGGAACCTCCGATCGCACCTTCGGAGCGTCCGATCGCTCAATATTACGTCAGCCATGATGTCACCTTGCTGATGTAAGCGATGACGTGTGCCCTGGTCCAGATCGGAGCTTTCGATCTTGCCGACGGAGCATCCGATCTCGTTCGGAGCCTCCAATCCTGGCACGGAGCTTCCGATCCCCTTCGGATCGTTCGAACTCCTCTTCGGACCGTCCGATCCTGCTGAACCAATTCAACTAATTCGAGTGCTCTGAATCCATTTCTGAAGTCCGTTATCCCAACAGGAACTTACTTAATCATGTTTTACTTAATCTAGACATGATCATGTGATTAACTACTCATTAATCACTTAATTAGAAATGCGGGTTACTACAAATGGATGGACATTGGGTTAGTACATGGTGTGTAGGAGATGTAGGTTAAAGCGGGAGTCGTTATGGTTAAGGAAAGGTCGTTTGAGGAGAATGGGAAATTGTTGATGGTCTAGCTTAGGTTGGGGCAGCCACTTAATCATTTCTCCTTGATCTGAAACATGCTTTCTTCATCTGAAAATCGAGTATTTAAATTGTGTTATTTTCTCGGTATCAATTTTTTAAAGGCGTTATTGTCTTTAAAGAAAGTTGATGCATGAGTTAGTTAAAGTAAAAGTTTTATGTTAAGTTAAATTAATGTTTTTGAATAAAGTGAGTTGATTTTGACAATACGTGCAATGTCGGTCGGGAGATGCCTTGATTCACTTGCCAATCAGATGTGTAGTGTACGGCCGGGAGACATTTCGGCTCCCCTACCAAATTAGACGTGTAGTGTGTGGCTGGGAGACATCTCAGCTCCCCTACTAGCTAATTCATACCTGCAGTGTGCGTCCGGGAAACATCTTGGCTCCCCTACCAAATCAGAGTAAAGGGGCAATGTGGCGTTGGGAGAGATTGATAAGTGCATTTTGTGGGAATTATTTTATGTAATTTTTATGTCTATTTTGCATGCATTCGTATTGTCTCATTGTGTTTTTATGTTTTTTTATTGTGATTTATTTCATATGTGTGCGTTTCACTCTCCAGGTTGATTTTTGTAGGAAGTTGTGAAGAAATCGTGATTTTTGGGCAAGAGAAGAGCCGCAAGAATGAATTACGGAATAGCAATGGTCAAAAATTTATTTTTGATTATAGAGACATCCAATTCCGATCCTCACCGTTCAAAATCAAGTTCAAGATTATTAAAGCTGCTGTCAAAATTTCAGTTCGATCCGACGGCTAGAACTCGAGATATGATTTTTTCAAGAAAACTGCGCACTGGAGAGGACACATGCACGGACCCATGCACAGACCTAGGCACGGGGTCCGTGCATGTCGCAAAATTGATAGATTTTGGGCAGAACTTTTTCCTCCTAGGCGGTAAGTTTAAAAGTTAGATTTTTTGACATTTTAAAAGTCTTGATTCGCGGGCTTTATTTGATGGGCTTTCAACCACATGTAAAAAGGAGATATCAGACGTGAGAACGAGGTAGATAGATTGAGGAGAGGAGGTGGCCATCAAGAGTGCAGAAATGGAGAAGATCGTGAAAAACTCAAGGAGGAACAACAACCGCAGAGAAGAGATTTCTTTCTTTTCATCCTAGATTACTTTTGTTTGTTGGGAATGAGGGGATCCTACCCCCAAAACTTTGTTCTGATTTCTTCTTGAAGATTGTATTTAGTTTTTATGCCTTCTTGATTATATTATTGTGTTTATTGATTATTTGGAGATTAATCAACTTCAAATTGATTTTATGTGTTATAATTGATACAAAAAGGAGATTTTATAACATGATAGAGTAATATAATCCATGGATCTACAACTTGCATAGACATATGAGGTTGGATACATGTTGATAGTCATAGTCCAATAGGTCGAAAGCTAGAGGATTCCACACTTGGTTATTGCAATTTGTTAATTAGATTAATATAGCTCGACAAAGTATATTGATAGATTAGGGAATTTCATCAAAATCATGACTTGAGAACTGAATTTCAATCGTTAGAAAAGAAAAATGGGTAGGTGAACCGAGATCCTAAAAACTGTTAATTTATTTTCTGAGTTTAATTTATTTTTGCTTCATTCTTTTATTTTAGTTTATTAATTTATTCTCATTTTATTTGTATTAACTAAAGAATAATACTTGAGTAATTTTGTCACAAATCAATCTCTGTGGGACGATACTCGTACTCATGTACACTATATTATTACTTGACTCGTACACTTGCGATATATTCGAGCTTAATTGATATATATATTTAGGTTGATTTTCAGTTGTAGTATTTGCTCGATCAAGTTTTTGGCGCCGTTGTCGGGGATTGAAATAGAGAAATTTTGCTTTTCGTTAGTTTCTTTAGTTAATTTTCTAATTTTTTTTTATAGTGATTTATTCCTGCGTGATCTATCGTTTTATATTCTATTCTTGCAGGAATTCATCTGGCGTAATACTTTGAGATGATCCATCGACAAGTATTCTTGAGTTTTACCCAGCAACATGGAGATCCATTCTATGCAGCATGGGAGAGATTCAATAATTTGTCGAGCACTTTTCGGTATCATGATTTCTCTAATTATTCTCTTCATAAAATTTTCCTTAATGGTTTGGATGCAGTGACAAGGAGATGGGTAATTAATGAAGCTTTGCAAACTGGTTGTCCACTATTTTGCCGAGATGATGACAGTGCGATACACATATTAGATGATATGACAGAATTTGACTACCATCGGTATTGGGATCTATCACCACAGATTTGGAGCCACCAATACCCACAAGATACTCATGATTACCCAGATTTTACAAACCAACCATTCGAGTTTCAAACGGAGGAGGTAAGTTGTTCTAAATTGATCTTACTTTCATTAGAGGATATGGTGGACAAGTATGTGGCATTGACTGAGACATCGATAGAAGATCAAATCAATTCAAGATGTCACCTTGTCGAGCAGATAGAGAATTTGAAGAGATCAATGTACCATGAACACCGAGAACTTGAAGTGAATTAAGATACTCAAACAGTGATCCCCCAAATTTGGTTCGATGATGATGACTCAGAGAACCATGATTTGGAGTGCGAATCAGTTCATGCTGAAGATCCTGAGGTGTTTGAGTCTTCTCTTCCCATTGAAACTCAACCGGAAGGAGTTGTGGAGGAGAAAATATATGCAGAATCACCGCCAACACAAATTTCACAAGAATTTGTTCTCCGAGGACCTACAGAGATGTTCTCTTCCCATGTTTATCACCTGCTACGAAGTTTTGTTGAGGTGACGAGCTTAAACTGTATGCATCTGGCCAAGCTTGAGGGCACTTGGAACAAAGACCCATTGGTGGTGTCATATGACACTTACTTTGGGCATCAACCGCTCTTTGATGAGTTCTTCTGAGAAGAATATAGTCGGGCTATAGACTATAAATTTAGCGCTGACTGGGAGGCAACCCAGTGTTCTTTCCCTTTCTCTTTATTTTAATTTTGGTTTATTTTTATTTTTATTTGATTTTTGCTTTTTTCCCATGCCAGTTTGCAATGCATACCATTTTACTCAGTCTGCTGCTATCACCCCAACTAATACTGCAGAGAAGAAAGCGGGCGAATTTATAACCAGGGAAGTGTTGTTTTTGTTTTCATTGTGTTTATGTTTGTTTTGCATTTGTTCGTTTTGCATTCTGTTCATTATTCTGAAGCATTGAGGGCAATGCTTTGGATAAGTATGGGGGGGTAGACTAGTTTATTTTGGTGTTTTGTTAAGTTTGTGTTGCATTTGTAATCGTTTAGTTTGTTGTGACTTGTCAGTTTTGTAGTTGTTTGCATATGTGTTAAGTAGGATAATGAATGAGAGCCAATGATAATATGAAGTTATGATTTTTGTGAAATTTTTTTGTTTTTGCTCTTGACTTGACATGAGAAACGGTAGGTTGAGCCGTGAATATTTTTAAGCACTCATGTTAAACCAGTGAATTGTAGCGAAAAAATTGATGATGTTTGTGTCTGTTTGACCATTGCATGACACTAGGTGTTTAGTGATCTTAATTGTGTCCTGTGAATTCTAATGATCCTCTACCAATTGCACTTATGATCTTGGGCGCACCAAAATTTTTGAAAAATGTAAAATTGATGCGATGTTTTGAGAAATTCAACTCCATCCGGGTCATTGATGAGGAATTGAAATCCTAATTACCTTGTTCTTGGCTAAGTTTGCGGAATAAATGGGGTTGTAAATTTATAAAAATTAAAAAAGTTCATTTTTGAGAAACTAATAAAAACTCCATCCGGGTTTTGGGCTAGGGATTGAAATCCTAATTGCCTAGTCTGAAACTAAGTCTGCGGATTCAATGGGGTTTATGCTCCATCGGGGCTATAGACGAGGGGATTGAAATTCAAGGAAGGTGCGTAATAATTGTCGGGTGCAAAATCCGGCGGTGCGTAATAATTTATCTCAAGGAAGGTGTGTTTGTTAAATGTAATTGGAAGGAATGGATGCATGTGAGTGACTCTTAAATTGATGTGTTATTAGGTCGCTAAGCAGTCTTAAAATGGATTATTTAAAAGTTGCATGAAACTAGAATGACAGTTCACACACACATGTTCACACTAAACCGATGGTGTATTGTGGAGAGTCGAGGATGTTTTAATTCGACATGTGACTTCTCTGAGGCAACCATGAACTACTCCCACTTTGTTGTTTGTTGCATTGTTTGTCTTGCTTGAGGGCGAGCAAGATTTAAGTATGGGGGTGTTTATTAGTGCATTTTGTGTAAATTATTTTATGTAATTTTTATGTCTATTTTGCATGCATTCGCATTGTCTCATTGTGTTTTTATGTTTTTTATTGTGATTTATTTCATATGTGTGAATTTCACTCTCCGAGTTGATTTTTGTAGGAAGTTGTGAAGAAATCATGATTTTTGGGCAAGAGAAGTGCCACAAGAATGAATTACGGAGCAGCAATGGTCAAAAATTTAGTTTTGATTATAGAGACATCCAATTCCGATCTTCACCGTTCAAAATCAAGTTCAAGACATTCAATTCTAGAAACACAATTAATCTACAGGAACTCAATTCAATAAAATCAAACATTCATGAAAGTTTCTACACCAGGTTCCATCCGACTTCTAGACTCTAAAAATTTAGTTCATAATCGAATTTAAATAAACAGAAAACATGTTTATAAATCCCAACATCAAATCAATAAATATATAATTCAAAGGAAGAAAACAAATTTGTAGTCGGTCTTCTGTGTCTAGTCGATCGACTTCCATCTTTGTTCTTCAAGTTAAGCACAGATTCCTCCTTCAAAATTGAAAGAGTGGGTGCCCAGTGAGCCAACTTGTGGCTAAGGGTTTTGATGACTCTTTGTTTAAACAATCTTTTGTTTAATATAATTTACAATTTTATTAATGGCAATGACTTTATCTTTCTTCATATTGTTATATTGTGATATACTATTGTTGTTTTGATAAAGACCTTGAATATACTATAGTGTATGTAAGATGTGGTAGCACATGGGGATGGCTATCATGAAACACATCTTATAGTCACTGTATATTCTAAACTGTTCCTAGTCGATTGAGCCGTCCGATAATAAGGATAAGGATCGCTCGAGTTTGAGACTAGCATTTGCGATGCAGAGTACCACGTTTCATTGGTAAGGAACATAGAGATGTTCGAAGCATGCAAATGGATATTCATACGATGAATGATCGAACTACCCTATCCGGACTTTCCAAGTGGTTATCACTTATCGAGTGGATAAAGTCCGCGGTTTTGGTTGTACACCATTAGTCCTTACTACTTGAAACATCATTGAGACTCTATATGCTAGTACTGTGCTTTGACTCGTTTACCGACTCTATTGGGGTCATCAGGTGTCGGGATTGGGTACAGTTACAACACATATAGGAGTCGATGCTTTGTTGTCAAGGATTCACCACATACTTGCGAGTGTGGATATCCTATGCGATCTGAGGAGATATTAGTGTGACGAATCTCTGGCCAGAGTACATGATGTGTTTTAAGAAATGGTTTCTTAGTAGCACATGCGATGTCACTATTTGATCTTCAAGATGTATTGCATAGTTATCGAATCTCGAACGACTCTCGATTTACCAATGGTTGTTGATTCGATCGGGATATTTGGATGAAGGGACCGTACTGTACGCTAACCAAAATCTATTGGTTCTTGCAGGCACTATCAGTGATACCTAGGGAATCATGGGGCGATGTTGCTAGGCGCTCTTACCATGATTCGATGGGCAAGTCGGAAATTGTTGTTCCGAGTCACAAGGAGTTGTGAGCCCACGGCTAGCTGTATCCCTGAACCATTGAGGGTCACACAGAGTAATGGATTTTTAATCCCCGTTGAGATAGTTAAATTTAAAGAGTTAAATTTAATGAACAAAGAAGTGGGACTTCTTATTTAAGAGTGGAGGAGTAAGATTTCCTAAAATGACATAGGGATGGGCATTTTTGAAAATCACTGAATTCGGATTCAGAAAAATTTATCTTGACTTTAAAAGGTGCAGAAATGGTTTCTGTGAATATTGGTAAAATCAGTTTGTCAATCAGAGTCACGATGAATTTTATATTAATTTCTGAACATGCGGGCTTTGCTTGTCAGACTTGAACTTATGACTAATGGGCCCTAAGCTGTTAGCGGCCTACATTATAAATAAGTTATTGCAGTACAGAAATTATACACAAAACATGTCACAATTTTCGAAAACCCTAGCTAGTTTTCTCTCTAAAAGTGGCCGCCCCCCTCCCCTCTGCTCGGGAAAAATCCAGCCTGTGAATTTTGAATTACAGTCTGGTTTAACGGATCAAATTCATTAATTCTCTTCGTAGAAACTTCTGATAGATTTTCTAGTGCAATCTATCAGAGGGATTAAATCTCTGATACCACTGTTGGAGAACGGCGATCAGATCAATCAGAATTGATACCCGGTGCAGCGGAAGTTTAAAAATTTTATATGGAACGATTCCATAATGGGTATCAAAACTTTACGATTAGGCAGCGATCACGTCGCTGCCCATGGGGACAGCCGGGCTGCCCGGGCCGAGCCCTTTTGGGGCACGGGCAGCCCGGGAGCGTCCCGGGCGGCCCGCGAAAAATTAATTTTTAATTTTAAAATTAAAATTTTAATATGTTAAAATTCTATTTTTGGTCCGATCGAAAATTTTTTTGATTGGTCCACGAGGCATTGGATCGAATTGTTCGAGTCCGAAAATTTTAAAATTGATTTTTGGATAAATTTAAATTTTTGGAAAATTTATAGATTTTATCCGTTAAATCAGATTTTATGAAATTAATTATTTTTGGTACAATTGATGATAAGATATGATCTTATGGAAATATTGAGTAAAATATGATTTTATGTATAAAATTGGATTTTATATGTAAAATATGATTTTATTTGATAAAAATATAAAATATGATTTTGTATGTAAAATAAGATTTTATATATGAAATATGATTTTATCCTTTTAATTTAAATTGCCATTACATGTTATCTAATAAATTAATTTTGAATTAAATGTTATTGGATAAGAATGATCGATTGCCATGACCAATTTTGTAGGTGTATGTTAGGAATTTACATTTGTTTTTATTGTTGTTGGATTTATTAATGGGCCTGGTTTATGGCCCAATATGAATTGTCATATGTAATAAAAGTGGGCCTGGTTTATGGCCCGTTCCCACCCCTTAAAATGTATCCCCTACTTGTCATGGTTATTTATTGTAAATACATTAGACTTAGTGGGAGATGATGATTTGAAGACGGAGGTGGGCCCAGCAGACAATAAAGACAGAAGAAATGTAAATTGAAAGCACAATGTAATAGGATTGCATTGCATACCTGCATATTACCTAGGATTGGACTAAGACTCGTGATTGGCAACCACGGGTCGATTAGAAATGGAATCGATCATCCTATATAATATATGATATTATTGTTGTATGCATGTTTTAGACAAAATTGTGTGAATCCGGCAAGCATACAAAATTTTAAAAATGTTGAGACAAATTTTTAAAATTAAAATCCCTCATTTTAAATATGATTTAAAATTGATATCAAGATAAATAAAGGAAATTTAAAATTGTTTAAATGTTCCTACCTTCCATCAACGATCAATGTATGAGATGCTACCCGCGGATACGGTCCGGCTCATATTATTGGGGGGGCCCGTTCGTCGGAAAGTTGTACATTGGATCGACACATGTTGTTAGTTGGGTGGAACTCCCATGGGATCGGCTCATATTATTGGGGGATCCACATGGCGACCGTCCATCACAACTTAATATTGATGGGTCATCTTGACATGTCACAATAAACGGCGTCATATTATTGGGCCCTTATTGGACATGAGGTAAAAACGTGGAGGTTTCTTTGGAAGCAATTGGGCTCTACCTTTTGAAAATTATGGTTGGCTGATATTATTCAGGACCATATTTTGTCAATTGGACTCCATGTTCTCACTAAGGAAAACAGTTTCCCATTTTCACTAGAGGGTAGTGAAATCGTTAAAATAGTGGGAGTGAGATTCATAAAATAAATTTCGCCTATTTTATGTCTTAGGAAATTAATTAAACAATCACTGATTATTGTCTGTTTCTTTTCAGTATTTCATAAAGATGAATTCGCGTAATCCACTATTCTCTATCCTCGAACAAAATAAATTGACTGGCGCAAACTATACGAAATGGTTCCGTAAGTTGAAGATTGTCTTGACTTCGGAGAAGATGCTCTACGTGTTAGAAAAATATCCTCCGAAGGAAACACCAGCTGATGTAAGTCCAGAAGAGTTGGCCAAACATGATACATGGTGGGACCATGATATCAAGGCCAAATGCTATATGCAAGCCTCGATGTCTGATGAACTCCAGAGGCGATTTGAGGACACCGTGAATGCTGCTGACATTCACGTACAACTCAAGGAACTTTTTGGGGCTCAATCGAGGGCTAAAAGGTTCGCTACTGTAAGAGAGCTAATGACGTGTCGCATGCGTGAAGGGACTTCGGTCCGTGATCATGGGGTACGAGTGATTTGGCTCATACAGAAGTTGGTAACGCTTGATTTGGTGTTGGAGCATGAACTCAACGTGGACTTACTACTTCTATCTCTTCCTTCTTCGTTTGACGGATTTGTGGTGAATTTCAATATGAACAAGATAGAGGCCTCCCTTGAAGAGATGGTCAATATTCTTGTAACATATGAATCCACTTTAAAGAAGGATAAACCGGCTTTCTTGGTGGGCTCCTCTTCTTCTGCTAAGAAGGGGCCAAGTACAAAGGGTAAGAAACGTTCTGCCCCACCCAAGAAAACCGAACCCGAGAAGAAGTACAAGACAAAGGCTTCAAACATGGAAAAGTCCAAGGATGTTTGCCATTACTGCAAGAAGCCCGGTCATTGGAAACGTAACTGTAAGGAATATCTAGAGCAGTTCCGAACTGCGAAGGGTATGTTCTATATTGAAATAAATGTTTCACTTAATACTACTTCTTGGGTATTGGATACCGGATGTGGATCTCACATTTTCAATGATTTGCAGGTGATGACAAGAAGTCGCAGGCTTAGAATGGGTGAGACCCAGCTGAGGCTCGAAAATGGTTCCAGAGTTGAAGCTAAAGCTGTGGGAGATGTTTATTTAATTTTGCAGAACAATTTTAAGTTACTTTTGAGAGACGTTTTATTTGTTCCAGATTTAATTAAAAACATTATTTCTGTTTCTATGCTTGATAGAGATGGTTTTTCTTGCAATTTTGTGAATGGGATTTGCAATATTTACAAGAATGAATGTTTGATTGGAAATGGACAACTTGAAAACGATCTATATAACTTAAAATTAAAAGACGTTCCAATAAATTATGTTGATAAACCGGTAACAACAAACAAAAGAAAAATCGATAGTCAAAACCCGGCAAACCTTTGGCATGCTAGGCTAGGTCATATTTCCTCAAGGAGGATGAACAAGCTAGTGGGAGAGGGCATGTTTGATATGTCTGATATTAACTCTCTACCTACTTGTGAATCCTGCCTGAAAGGAAAAATGACTAAATCTCCTTTTAAGGGGAAACCTGAGCGTAGTCAAAATCTGTTGGATTTGATCCATACAGACGTTTGTGGTCCATTTAGAATTGGTACTCAATATGTCCACACCTACTTCATTACCTTTACTGATGATTATTCAAGGCATGGGTATTTATATTTAATGAAATATAAGTCTGAAGCATTTGAAAAGTTCAAAGAATTCAAGGCTGAAGTAGAAAACAAGCTAGGTAAAAGTATTAAAGCACTTTGATCGGATCGAGGTGGAGAATACTTAAGTACCGAGTTTTTGTACTATCTGAAAGAGAATGGGATTCTCTCTCAGTGGACTCCTCCTATGACACCACAGCTAAATGGTGTATCGGAGCGTCGTAATCGAACTTTGTTGGACATGGTTCGATCCATGATGAGCTTCACTGAGCTTCCACTTTCGTTTTGGGGCTATGCGCTTGAAACGGCGGTATTGTTGTTGAACAACGTCCACACCAAAGCAGTGAACAAAACACCATACGAGTTATGGAATGGCAAAGCTCCTAAGTATTCGTACTTAAGGATTTGGGGATGTCCTGCTTACGTGAAGCAGACAGTGGGAGATAAGTTGGATAGTCGATCCACCTTATGTTATTTTGTAGGGTATCCGAAGAATTCAATCGGATATTATTTCTATCATCCTGCTGAAACAAAGGTGTTTGTTTCAAGGAATGCCACCTTCTTGGAGAAGGAGTTCTTATTGGATAAGAAAGGCGAGATGATGGAACTCGAAGAAATTCGAGAAGAACCCGAAATACAAAATAATGATCCTACACCTCAGGAACCATTGATAGACACGCCTATACCTATAAGATCCGAGAGGACTTCTAGACCTCCTATTCGATATGGTATTCTTCTTGAAGGGGATCAAGATGAACCCGATGTTGGATGTGATCCAAGAAACTTCAAGGAAGAAATTTCTGATTCGGATTCAAATTTATGGCTTGAAGCTATGCAGTCGGAAATAGATTTGATGCATACAAACCAAGTTTGGTCTTTAGTAGATCCTCCCGATGGAATTGTTCCAATAGGGTGTAAATGGATCTACAAGAGAAAGCTTGGGCCTGATGGTAAGGTATTGACCTACAAGGCTCGATTGGTGGCAAAAGGTTATACTCAAAGACAAGGAGTTGACTATGATGAAACCTTTTCACCAGTTGCAATGTTCAAGTCCATAAGAATCCTTATTGCCATAGCTGCTTGGTATGACTATGAGATATGGTAAATGGATGTGAAGACTGCATTTCTTAATGGAAACATTAAGGAAGAGATCTATATGACGCAGCCTGAGGGATACACATCCATGGAAAGCGAGCATAAGGTATGCAAGCTTCAGAGATCAATCTATGGTCTAAAACAAGCATCAAGAAGTTGGAACCAGAAATTTGATGAAACAATAAAGGATTTTGGTTTCATCAAAATCCCGGAGGAACCATGCGTGTACAAGAAAGTAGTTAAGGATGCTGTGACATTCTTAGTACTTTATGTTGATGACATCCTACTCATTGGGAATGATGTAGGGATGTTGCAGTCAACAAAGATATGGTTATCAGGTAGATTCTCGATGAAGGATTTGGGTGAGGCATCCTATATTCTAGGGATACAGATCTATAGAGATAGATCTAAGAGAATGATAGGACTCACTCAAGCAACCTACATCGACACCATATTGAAACGGTTTTCAATGGATGGGTCCAAGAGAGGACATCTACCTATGTGTCATGGAGTTTCTCTATCCAAGTCTATGTGTCCCAAGACTGATGAAGAGATAGAGAAAATGACACATGTACCATATGCATCAGCCATTGGTAGTATCATGTATGGGATGATATCTACCAGACCGGATGTAGCATTTGCTCTGAGTGTCACGAGCAGATATCAAGCTAATCCCGGTCAAATGCATTGGAAAGCCGTGAAGGACATTCTTAAGTACTTACGAAGGACTAAGAATATGTTCATGGTATATGAAGGAAGAGAACTAAAATTGGAAGGCTATACCGACTCTAGCTTCCAAAGTGACGTGGATGACTCGAAGTCAACCTCTGGATTTGTGTTCATGCTCAATGGCGGTGTTGTCTCTTGGAAGAGTTCCAAGCAGGACACCACAGCGGATTCCACCACTGAGGCAGAATACATTGCAGCATCAGCTGCTGCTAAAGAGGCCGTTTGGATGAGGAATTTCGTCCAAGAGTTGGGCGTTATTCCGGAAGTTGTTGGTCCAGTCCCGGTGTACTGTGACAACACGGGTGCCGTTTCTCAGGCAAAGGAACCAAGGTCTCATCAAAGATCCAAATACGTACTGAGGAAATACCACATCATCCGGGAGATTGTGGAAAGAGGAGACATCACTGTCGAAAGAGTGGCCTCTGCAGAAAATATCGCTGATCCACTTACTAAGCCCTTGCCAAGACCATTATTTGACAAACATCGCGAAGCAATGGGTCTACGTAGTATGACTAGTTGGCTATAGGGCAAGTGGGAGATTGAAAGAGTGGGTGCCCAGTGAGCCAACTTGTGGCTAAGGGTTTTGATGACTCTTTGTATAAACAATCTTTTGTTTAATATAATTTACACTTTTATTAATGGCAATGACTTTATCTTTCTTCATATTGTTATATTGTGATATACTATTGTTGTTTTGATAAAGACCTTGAATATACTATAGTGTATGTAAGATGTGGTAGCACATGGGGATGACTATCATGAAACACATCTTATAGTCACTGTATATTCTAAACTGTTCCTAGTCGATTGAGCCGTCCGATAATAAGGATAAGGATCGCTCGAGTTTGAGACTTGCATTTGCGATGCAGAGTACCACGTTTCATTGGTAAGGAACATAGAGATGTTCGAAGCATGCAAATGGATATTCATACGATGAATGATCGAACTACCCTATCCGGACTTTCCAAGTGGTTATCACTTATCGAGTGGATAAAGTCCGCGGTTTTGGTTGTACACCATTAGTCCTTACTACTTGAAACATCATTGAGACTCTATATGCTAGTACTGTGCTTTGACTCGTTTACCGACTCTATTGGGGTCATCAGGTGTCGGGATTGGGTACAGTTACAACACATATAGGAGTCGATGCTTTGTTGTCAAGGATTCACCACATACTTGCGAGTGTGGATATCCTATGCGGTCTGAGGAGATATTAGTGTGACGAATCTCTGGCCAGAGTACATGATGTGTTTTAAGAAATGGTTTCTTAGTAGCACATGCGATGTCACTATTTGATCTTCAAGATGTATTGCATAGTTATCGAATCTCGAACGACTCTCGATTTACCAATGGTTGTTGATTCGATCGGGATATTTGGATGAAGGGACCGTACTGTACGCTAACCAAAATCTATTGGTTCTTGCAGGCACTATCAATGATACCTAGAGAATCATGGGACGATGTTGCTAGGCGCTCTTACCATGATTCGATGGGCAAGTCGGAAATTGTTGTTCCGAGTCACAAGGAGTTGTGAGCCCACGGCTAGCTGTATCCCTGAACCATTGAGGGTCACACAGAGTAATGGATTTTTAATCCCCGTTGAGATAGTTAAATTTAAAGAGTTAAATTTAATGAACAAAGAAGTGGGACTTCTTATTTAAGAGTAGAGGAGTAAGATTTCCTAAAATGACATAGAGATGAGCATTTTTGGAAATCACTGAATTCGAATTCAGAAAAATTTATCTTGACTTTAAAAGGTGCAGAAATGGTTTCTGTGAATATTGGTAAAATCAGTTTATCAATCAGAGTCACGATGAATTTTATATTAATTTCTGAACATGCGGGCTTTGCTTGTCAGGTTTGAACTTATGACTAATGGGCCCTAAGCTGTTAGCGGCCTACATTATAAATAAGTTATTGCAGTACAGAAACTATACACAAAACATGTCACAATTTTCGAAAACCCTAGCTAGTTTTCTCTCTAAAAGTGGCCGCCCCCCTCCCCTCTGCTTGGGAAAAATCCAGCCTGTGAATTTTGAATTACAGTCTGGTTTAACGGATCAAATTCGCTAATTCTCTTCGTAGAAACTTCTGATAGATTTTCTAGTGCAATCTATCAGAGGGATTAAATCTCTGTTCGTGGACCTGATTGAAGAACAGTTCGTCCATCAGTTCCTGGGAGATACAACAAGAGCAGAGCAATCTGTTGGTGTCCATAATCTCGATTCGAGATTGGAGGTAAAAATTTATAATTGTTATTTAATTTTTACACACACAATTTAATCGTAAAGTTTTGATACCCATTATGGAATCGTTCCATATAAAATTTTTAAACTTCCGCTGCACCGGGTATCAATTCTGATTGATCTGATCGCTGTTCTCCAACAAAAATCACGTTCAAAATCCTCTCCAAATTTCTGAAGTATTGTGACGGCTGATGATCCTAATCTAGGGTAAAAAAAACTCTCTTTTATATGGCCTCCAAATCGTCCAAGAAAAAGCCCACGAAAATAATCGAGTTTCCTTACGGAATAAAATTCTCACGTCTGAATTTCCCGTCGCACGGGCGCGCTACTTATATGGCGCGGGCGTGCTGCACTCACGCATTTCAAATCGTTCAATCATTCTTCGCCATGCGGGCGTGCCTCTAGTTCTAATTTCAGCATTTTTCCCCATTCGTTCAAGTCTTGATTTCCACTTTTTCTCCAATCTTTTGCCTTATTTTCACTTGAACTCATCAACTTCCATTATTTCCTACAACCACAAAAACAACAACAAACTCACGCAATATCTCCCAATAAATCACAAAAGTCAAGTAAAATCATATACCAATTAAGTGCACAAATGCACTTATCAAATACCCCCAAACTTGAACTTTTGTTTGTCCAGAACAAAACTAATCAAAACAAACTCCAAAACACTTATGCAAGCAACAAGAATCATCAAGAAGTACTATGGATCAATGGTCTCAGCGTTGATTTCAAAAATTCAAATCCAATCACGACACACCTACCAACATTTTGAAAAAAACGTTTTTAATCCAAACTAGCTCAACCGCCTAAACTCATAAACTCCTTAACCCACGTTTCAAAATACTCTTGCCCACATTCAATTCAAACATTCATAGATCATGAGGACTTTTCAAGGCATCACAGGTTCAAACTTGAAATTGAATCAAAAATTTCATAACAGTTTCATGCAAAGAATAACAGTGTGTGCCTATTTTGATAAAAAATTCATACTCATTAAATGCATCAATCAATAGTCCATAGGCTAAATTCTCGCAACCCTTCTCCACTAGCATATTGGGCGACTGTGACTCGGTCAATAGGACTTAATAAGCTTGTAATGTTAGGTCTGGCTCATGGCTACAAACAAAGGAATAAAGATTCAAAAGAGGGAGTAAATTATGCTCTATCTCTAATTTCCACTCTTTTCACATATATAAAATAGGAGCATATAATATTCAACATTCAATTTACTCCCTCAAAGGTAGGAAATAGTGTTTAGGCTGTTCATAGGTAGTAAATGTAGGACCTTGAAACGATGTCGAATGGGGGTTTATCACACGTTTGCACACATGCCATTCGTTTTTCTATAAGGCTCAAACAAGGTACTAGGGATAATAAATTCAGTGGGTAGCTTGAAAGGCACAAACGATTTTCAGAAAAATTGCCTAAATCATTCCTAAGTCACAGTTTACCCGTATTTTTGCCTCGAAGGGTGTTCGAACTAGTTCTAGACCATTCTCAATCCATAATTAAATCATACGAATTTCAATCAGTGCAGAATAAATAATCATCAATAGTAAACGATGATTTTCAACAAATTTCAGATTGTACCTCAAGTACTCATATAATTCGTGAAAGCTCAAAGTGCAGCTAGGGATAATTTTTTATTTTTCAATGAAAATCAGGCCCAATATTCAAACAATGCCTCAATGACATCTATGTCTGTATGTTTTTAGCTTAGGCTCAAGCATTCATCACAGAGTATATAGGAATCCATTAATCTAATTGGTTTCACTAATTCAAAAATTTTTCAGACAAGTTGACATCATGGATTGCAGTTTTAACACAAAAAATTTACCATCATTGGCCATTTTTTTAAAAATTTCTTATTGACTTTCTTGAATCTTAGCAAACACACTAAGTTCACATTAACACAAATTTCACTTCCACATAAATGGAAGCCAACCACAACATATATCACCTTCATAAACACAAAAAATCCTAAAAAAAACAAAAGAAAACTAAACTAAACTAAAAACAAGCAAAAACATAAAAATTTCACCAAATTTTGACACCCCCCCAAACTTAGGTACCAACATTGTCCTCAATGATGTGCAAAGAAAGAGCAAAGGACATGTACCTTAGACGACGACCATCAGTGATCCCCACCATCCTCATCATCATCATAAGGAGGGGGCTGCTCAGTAGTATCATGAGTGGGCTACCACTGTGGTGGTGGAGGGAATGGATATAAAGAACTCGCAGCACCCAGAAACTGATGAGCCAGTGCCGATGTAAAATCCATCATGTAATGCATAAGGACTCTGGACTCCTGCTGAAATGTCTGTTGCTGACGCATCGCCTCCTCTAGATAAGTAACTCGATCAGTCAATGTAGGAGGTGCAGCAGGATAGGATGCTGCTTCTTGGCGAGCAGCTGCTCGAGCATTAAACTTCCTTCTTTCAGCACGGGCACGCTGAAAGAGTGGGTGCCCGGTTAGCCAGCTTGTGGCTAAGGGCTTTTATGACTCTATGTATAAACAATCTTTGTTTAATATAATTTATATTCATTAATGGCATTTTCTTTGTCTTTCTTCATATTGTTATATTGTGATATACTATTGTTGTTTTGATAAAGACCTTGAATATACTATAGTGTAAGTAAGATGAGATAGTGAATAAAGAGAGATTACTATTATGAAGCACATCTTATAGTCACTATATATTCTAAACAGTTTCTAGTCAATTGAGCCGTCCGCTGATAAGAATAAAGATCGCTCGAGATTGAGACTAGCATTTGTGATGCCAAGTACCACGTTTCATTGGTAATGGACATGGAGATGTTCAAAGCATGCAAATGGATATTCATATGATGAATGATCGAACTACCCTATTCGGACTTTCCAAGTGGTTATTATTATCGAGTGGATGGTTGTACACCATTAGTCCTTACTACTTGAAACATCATTGAGACTCTTTATGCTAGTACTGTACTTTGACTCGTTTACCGACTCTATTGGGGTCATCAGGTGTCGGGATTAGGTACAGTTACGACTTATATAGGATTCGATGCTTTGTTGTCAAGGATTCACCACATACTTGCGAGTGTGGATATCCTATGCGATCTGAGGAGACATTAGTGTGACAAATCTCTGGCCAGAGTACATGATGTATTTTAGGTTACTCGGTTTTCCTAGTTACACATGCGATGTCACTATTTGATCTCCAAGATGTAATGCATAGTGTAAGGCCCGGGATTATTTAATTTTAATCCAAAAATATTTAATTTGGGAATATTTAGAGTTTAGAATTAAATTCTAATATTCTTAAATGAATAAGGATTGAAATTGAATTAAATCGCTTTTCTGGGGACTGAATTGCAAATAGCCAAAAGTTCAGGGACTCAACTGCAATTTAGCTAATATTTATCTAAACTTACACATATATTCATCCATTCTCACGTGAAGCATCAGACAAGAAGGCAGAATCACAGCTTAAACTTTTGGACGCCATTTTTGCTCCATAAAAGCTCTGATAATTTGCGATCCGGTTGTCAGAAATTCCAGATAAATATATATCTGCGATCACCGCTCCGAGAGTTTCGTTTTGGTTCAAGTTTCATTCATCTTTCTCAGACTTTATTTTTATGTTGAAGATGGGTTGATATTTTTTTTGACTATATTTTTTTGCGATGGAGCTAGTATCGGTTGTGAATTCGCAGACGGTTTGGAAAAAGACTATCGTTCGGATTTTATACGATTTTAGCAAGAAAAATTCGAACCCTACCCTATCTGATTATGATGTTTGTGATGATATTTATATGAGATTATAAGTGATCTTGATTGTTGGATTGTTTTGGATATTGTTTGGATTGCCGGTTTGTAGCCGTTACGCCGTCGATTCGCAAAATTTCAAGACTTTGATATTATTGATTAAAAGGAGCATGGTTTGAGTTGCATCATATCTTGTTAGTTATTTGATATGTTATTTCTCAGCTTTCATTCGAAGATTGACGACTCGAGAAGTAGTCTTCGAACCGTGACAAAGTTGAAGCAAGGTTTGCTAGCATTGCACTTGAGATTGAGTTGAGAAATTGAGCAACCTTTTGATATGATTTATCATTGATGTCATTGCAGATTTAAAGTACTTTCAGACGTGCTATCGAAAGGTATAAATGACAGCTATCCAGATGGGATAGAACCCTCGAGATAGCTATTATTCTCGAGTAAATCACATACGTTATTGCTATTGTTTTGTTATGTGTTTCTATGTGATTTATATGAGTTTTGATGCTTTGTTTGATTATGTGATTATATGTTCAAGATGTTTTACAGTCTTTAATGCATACAGCTTATGTTGCATTCATCTTGAACTACAGCCTGTAAAGCATAAAGGGCAGATTAGCCTAGAGTGCGAAATGACGTTTGGAGAATTATAGTTGAGTGGCATGGATTGCAGCCTTCGCTTTCAGAGCCAGAAGACTCTCTATAATTGCACCAAAGTCAGAGGATTAAAATACTTGATGCCGGCTCGATTGGGAGTGTCGGCGGTTTGATAGTTATTTTATTCCTCGGGATCCCAAAGAACTAAGCTTTATTGATATCAGCTTTGATAGCCTATTCTTCAAACATGCATTGCATTTATTTTATAGCATTAGATGAGATGCTATTGTTATTGCATGTTTTGTTATTTATACTGGGATTTTATTCTCACCGGAGGTATCCGGCTATTGCTTTGTTTTGTATGTATGCATGGCAATAGGTGGGGCAGGAGCTGGTCAGAAAAGACAGGGATAGATCGAGATAGAGTCTTAGCATGTGAGGACACGGGTTTTAGCTGAAAGAGTGGGTGCCCAGTGAGCCAACTTGTGGCTATGGGCTTTGATGACTCTTTGTAAAAACAATCTTTTGTTTAATGTAATTTACACTTTTATTAATGGCAATGACTTTATATTACTTCATATTGTTATATTGTGATATACTATTGTTGTTTTGATAAAGACCTTGAATATACCATAGTGTATGTAAGATGTGGTAGAACATGGAGATGTCTATCATGAAATACATCTTATAGTCACTGTATATTCTAAACTGTTCCTAGTCGATTGAGCCGTCCGATAATAAGGATAAGGATCGCTCGAGTTTGAGACTAGCATTTGCGATGCGGAGTACCACGTTTCATTGGTAGGGAACATGGAGATGTTCGAAGCATGCAAATGGATATTCATAGGATGAATAATCGAACTACCCTATCCGGACTTTCCAAGTGGTTATCACTTATCGAGTGGATAAAGTCCGCGGTTTTGGTTGTACACCATTAGTCCTTACGACTTGAAACATCATGGAGACTCTATATGCTAGTGCTGTGCTTTGACTCGTTTACCGACTCTATGGGGGTCATCAGGTGTCGAGATTGGGTACAGTTACGACACATATAGGAGTCGATGCATTGTTGTCAAGGATTCACCACATACTTGCGAGTGTGGATATCCTATGCGATCTGAGGAGATATTAGTGTGACAAATCTCTGGCCAGAGTACATGATGTGATTTAAGAAATGGTTTCTTAGTAGCACATGCGATGTCACTAATTTGATCTTCAAGATGTATTGCATAGTTATCGAATCTTGAGCAACTCTCGATATACCAATGGTTGTTGATTCGATCGGGATATTTGGATGAAGGGACCGTACTGTACGCTAACCAAAATCTACTGGTTCTTGTAGGCACTATCAGTGATACCTAGGGAATCATGGGGCGATGTTGCTAGGCGCTTTACCATGATTCGTTGGGCAAGTCGGAAAGTGTTGTTCCGAGTCACAAGGAGTTGTGAGCCCACGGCTAGCTGTATCCCTGAACCATTGAGGGTCACACAGTGTAATGGAGTTTTAATCCCCGTTGAGATAGTTAAATTTAAAGAGTTAAATTTAATTAATAAAGAAGTTGGACTTCTTAATTAAGAGTAAGGGAGTAGGATTTCCTAAAATGACATAGGGATGGACATTTTTGGAAACCACTGAATTCGGATTCAGGAAAATTTATCTTGACTTTAAAATGTGCAGAAATGGTTTCTGTGCACATTGGTAAAATCGGTTTATCAATCGGAGTCACGATGAATTTTATATTAATTTCTGAACATGCGGGCTTTGCTTGTCGGGCCTCAACTTATGACTAATGGGCCCTAAGGTGTTAGTGGCCTGCATTATAAATAAGTTATTGCAGTACAGAAATTACACACAATAGGTCATAATTTTGAGAGACAAAATTTCGAACCCTAGCCTCCTCTCTCTCTCACAATTCGGCCGCCCCCCTTTGCTCTGTCAGAGAAATTTCCGGTCTGTGATTTTGAATCGCAGTCTGAAATAACGAATCAGATTCGTTTAATCTCTTCGCAGAAAACTTCTGATAGATTTTCTAGTGCAATCTATCAGAGGGATTTAAACCCCATTCGTGGACCTGATTGAAGGAGTTCATCGGTTCCAGGGAGAGACAACAAGAGCAGATTAATTCTGTTGGTGTCCAGAATCTCGATTCGAGATTAAAGGTAAAATTTAATTAATTGTTATTTGAATTTTACACACTTATAATTAATCGTTGAACGGTTGATACCCACACTATGGAATTGTTCCATAACAAAATTTTTAAACTTCCGCTGCACCGGGTATCAATCGTGATTGATCTGACCGCCAGTTTTCCAACAGTGGTATCAGAGCCAGGTTGCTCAGATCAAACGATTAAATTAATCGATTGTACAAAATTTTTGAATCTCGGTTTTTTGAAAACAAAATAAATATTTTTAAATAAAAAATTTTTTTCGGGGCAAAACCCGGGCAGCGATTGGATCGCTGCCCGGTGGGGCAGCAATCGTTGCTGCCCCGGGCGGCGACCGTCGCCGCCCAGGGCGGCGCACGGCGCCGCTCAGGGGCGGCGCCAGGCGCTGCCCTAAAGGGGCAGCCGGGCTGCCCCGGCCCGCGCCCCGGGTGCGGGCCGGCCCGGGAGTGTCCCGGGCGGCCCGCGGGAAAAATTATATTTTATTTAAAATTAATTTTAATGTGTTAAAATTTTATTTTTGGTCCGGTCAAAAATTGTTTTTGATTGGTTCACGAGATTTCGGATCGAATTGTTCGAGTCCGTAAATTTTAAAATTGATTTTTGGATAAATTTGAATTTTTGGAAAATTTTAATATTTTATCCTTAAATTGAATTTTGAAATCATTTATTTTTGGTACAATTGATGATAAGATATGATCTTATAATATATTAAGTAAAATATGATTTTATCTGTAAAATTGGATTTTATAGATAAAATATGATTTTATTTGATATAGAGATAAAATATGATTTTATGTGTAAAATATGATTTTATATATAAAATATGATTTTATCTTGTTTAAATTTGAATTGCCACTGCATGTTATCCAATAAATTAATTTTGAATTAAATGTTATTGGATAAGGATGATCGATTGCCATGACCAATTTTGTAGGTGTATGTTAGGAATTTACATTTGTTTTTATTGTTGTTGGTTTTATTAATGGGCCTGGTTTATGGCCCAGTATGAATGTCATATGTAATAAAAGTGGGCTTGGTTTATGGCCCGTTCCCACCCCTAAAAATGTATCCCCTGCTTGTCATTGTTATTTATTGTAAATACATTAGATTTAGTGGGAGATCAAGATTTGAAGATGGTGGGCCCAGCAGACAATAAAGACTGAAGAAATGTAAATTGGAAGCACATGTAATAGGATTGCATTGCATACTGCATATTACCTAGGATTGGACTAAGACCCGTGATTGGCAACCACGGGTCAATTAGAAATGGAATCGATCATCCTATATAATATATGATATTATGATTGTATGCATGTTTAGACATAATTGCGTGAATCCGGCAAGCATGCAATAAATTGAATATGATGAGACAAATATTTTATAATTAAAAATCCCTCATTTTAAATATGATTTAAAATTGATATCAAGATAAATAAAGGAAATTTAAATTTGTTTAAATGTTCCTACCTTCCATCAACGGTCAATGTATGTGATGCTACCCGCGGATACGGTCCGGCTCATAT
Organism: Henckelia pumila; assembly: GCF_033568475.1. Classification (NCBI taxonomy): domain Eukaryota; kingdom Viridiplantae; phylum Streptophyta; class Magnoliopsida; order Lamiales; family Gesneriaceae; genus Henckelia; species Henckelia pumila. Next base: position 55,182,759 of record NC_133121.1, read on the forward strand.
TATTGGGGGGGCCCGTCCGTCGGAAAGCTGTACATTGGATCGACACATGTTGTAAGTTGGGTGGAACTCCCATGGGATCGGCTCATATTATTGGGGGATCCACATGGCGACCGTCCATCACAACTTAATATTGATGGGTCATCTTGACATGTCACTTTAAACGGCGTCATATTATTGGGCCCTTATTGGACATGAGGTAAAAACATGGGGGTTGCTTTGGAAGCAATTGGGCTCTACCTTTTGAGAATTATGGTTGGCTGATATTATTCGGGACCATAAGTTTGTCAATTGGACTCCATGTTCTCACTAAGGAAAAAGTTTCCCGTTTTCAATAGAGGGTGGTGAAATCGTTAAAATAGTGGGAGTGAGATTCATAAAATAAAATTCGCCAATTTTATGTCTTAGTAAATTGCTTAAACAATCATTGATAATTGTCTGTTTTATCTCAGTAATCCACATGTTTCTATTCTCCAACAAAGCAAGCTCATTGGCGCAAACAAATACAGAATGATTCCATAAGTTAAGATTGTCCTAAGTTCGGAAAAGATTTTCTAAGTGTTAGAAAAGGCTTCTCCGAAAAACAGCCCCGACTGATGTAACTGCCGAAAGGTTGGCCGAACTAGAGAAATGGTTGGACCATGATCTCAAGGCCAAATGTTACATGCAAAATTGGACAAGTCTAAACAAGTTTGCCATAATTGCAAGAAACCCGGTCATTGGAAACGTAACTGCAAGGAATACCTCAAGCAGTTGCGAACTGCAAAGGGTATGTTTTACATTAAAATGTTTTTCTTGGGTATTGGATACCAGATGTAGATCTCATATTTGCAATGAGTTGCAAATGATGACAAGAAGTAATAGGCTAAGGATGGGTGAGACCCAGTCAAGGCTCGGGAATGGTTCCAGAGATAAATCCAAAGCTATAGGAGACATTTTTGCAGAACAATTTTAAGTTTTTTTTGAGAGATGTTTTATTTGTTCCAGATTTGATTAAAAACATTATTTCTGTTTCTATGCTTGATAGAGATAGTTATTCTTGAAATTTTGTGAATGGGATTTGCAATATTTACAAGAATGAATGTTTGATTGGAAATGGACAACTTGAAAACGATCTATACAACTTAAAGACGTTCCAATAAATTATATTGATAAACCGGCGACAACAAACAAAAGGAAAATCGATAGTCAAAACCAGGCAAACCTTTGGCACGCTAGACTAGGTCATATTTCCTCAAGGAGGATGAACAAGCTAGTGGGAGAGGGCATGTTTGATATGTCTGATATTAACTCTCTACCTACTTGTGAATCCTGCCTAAAAGGGAAAATGATTAAATCTCCTTTTAAGGGGAAACCTGAGCGTAGTCAAAATCTGTTGGATTTGATCCATACAGATGTTTGTGGTCCATTTAGAGTTGGGACTCAACATGGCCACACCTACTTCATTACCTTTACTGATGATTATTCAAGGTATGGGTATTTATATTTAATGAAATATAAGTCTGAAGCATTTGAAAAGTTCAAAGAATTCAAGGCTGAAGTAGAAAACAAAGCTAGGTAAAAGTATTAAGGCACTTCGATCGGATCGAGGTGGAGAATACTTGAGTACCGAGTTTTTGGACTATCTGAAAGAGAATGGGATTCTCTCTCAGTGGACTCCTCCTATGACACCACAGTTGAATGGTGTATCGGAGCGTCGTAATCGAACTTTGTTGGACATGGTTCGATCCATGATGAGCTTCACTGAGCTTCCACCTTCGTTTTGGGGCTATGCGCTTGAAACGGCGGTATTGTTGTTGAACAACGTCCACGCTAAAGCAGTGGACAAAACACCATACGAGTTATGGAATGGCAAAGCTCCTAAGTATTCGTACTTGAGGATTTGGGGATGTCCTGCTTACGTGAAGCGGACAGTGGGAGATAAGTTGGATAGTCGATCCAGCTTATGTTATTTTGTAGGGTATCCGAAGAATTCAATCGGATATTATTTCTATTATCCTGCTGAAACAAAGGTGTTTGTTTCTAGGAATGCCACCTTCTTGGAGAAGGAGTTCTTATTGGATAAGAAAGGAGAGATGATGGAACTCGAAGAAGTTCGAGAAGAACCCGAAATACAAAATAACGATCCTACGCCTCAGGAACCATTACTGGACACGCCTGAACCTAGAAGATCCGAGAGGACTTCTAGACCTCCTGTTCGATATGGTCTTCTTCTTGAAGGGGATCAAGATGAACCCGACATTGGATGTGATCCAAGAAACTTCAAGGAAGCAATTTCTGATGCGGATTCAAATTTATGGCTTGAAGCTATGCAGTCTGAATTGGATTCAATGCATACAAACCAAGTTTGGTCTTTAGTAGATCCTCCTGATGGAATTGTTCCAATAGGGTGTAAATGGATCTACAAAAAAAAGCTTGGGCCTGATGGTAAGGTATTGACCTACAAGGCGCGATTGGTGGCGAAAGGTTACACTCAAAGACAAGGAGTTGACTATGATGAAACCTTTTCACCAGTTGCAATGTTCAAGTCCATAAGAATCCTTATTGCTATAGCTGCATGGTATGACTATGAGATATGGCAAATGGATGTGAAGACTGCTTTTCTTAATGGAGACATTAAGGAAGAAATCTATATGAAGCAGCCAGAGGGGTTCACATCCATGGGAAGCGAGCATAAGGTATGCAAGCTTCAGAGATCAATTTATGGTCTAAAACAAGCATCAAGAAGTTGGAACCAGAAATTTGATGAAACAATAAAAGATTTTGGTTTCATCAAGAACCCGGAGGAACCGTGCGTGTACAAGAAAGTAGTTAAGGATGCTGTGACATTCTTAGTACTTTATGTTGATGACATCCTACTCATTGGGAATGATGTAGGGATGTTACAGTCAACAAAGATATGGTTATCAGGTAGATTCTCGATGAAGGATTTGGGTGAGGCATCCTACATTCTTGGGATACAGATCTATAGAGATAGATCTAAGAGAATGATAGGACTCACCCAATCAACCTACATCGACACCATATTGAAACGGTTTTCAATGGATGGGTCCAAGAGAGGACATCTACCCATGTGTCATGGAGTTTCTCTATCCAAGTCTATGTGTCCCAAGACTGATGCAGAGATAGAGAATATGACACATGTACCATATGCGTCAGCTATAGGTAGTATCATGTATGGGATGATATCTACCAGACCGGATGTAGCATTTGCTCTGAGTGTCACGAGCAGATATCAGTCTAATCCTGGTCAAATGCATTGGAAAGCCGTGAAGGACATTCTTAAGTACTTACGAAGGACTAAGAATATGTTCATGGTCTATGGAGGACGAGAACTCAAATTGGAAGGCTATACCGACTCTAGCTTCCAAAGTGACGTGGATGACTCGAAGTCAACCTCTGGATTTGTATTCATGCTCAATGGCGGTGCTGTCTCTTGGAAAAGTTCCAAGCAGGACACCACAGCGGATTCCACCACTGAGGCTGAATACATTGCAGCATCAGCTGCTGCTAAAGAGGCCGTTTGGATGAGGAATTTCGTCCAAGAGTTGGGCGTCATTCCTGAATTTGTTGGTCCAGTCCCGGTGTACTGCGACAACACGGGTGCCGTTGCTCAAGCAAAGGAACCAAGGTCTCATCAAAGATCCAAACACGTACTGAGGAAATACCACATCATCCGGGAGATTGTGGAAAGAGGAGACATCACTGTCGAACGAGTGGCCTCTGCAGACAATATCGCTGATCCGCTTACTAAGCCCTTGCCAGGACCATTGTTTGACAAACATCGCGAAGCAATGGGTCTACGTAGTATGACTAGTTGGCTATAGGGCAAGTGGGAGATTGAAAGAGTGGGTGCCCAGTGAGCCAACTTGTGGCTATGGGCTTTGATGACTCTTTGTAAAAACAATCTTTTGTTTAATGTAATTTACACTTTTATTAATGGCAATGACTTTATATTACTTCATATTGTTATATTGTGATATACTATTGTTGTTTTGATAAAGACCTTGAATATACCATAGTGTATGTAAGATATGGTAGAACATGGAGATGTCTATCATGAAATACATCTTATAGTCACTGTATATTCTAAACTGTTCCTAGTCGATTGAGCCGTCCGATAATAAGGATAAGGATCGCTCGAGTTTGAGACTAGCATTTGCGATGCGGAGTACCACGTTTCATTGGTAGGGAACATGGAGATGTTCGAAGCATGCAAATGGATATTCATAGGATGAATAATCGAACTACCCTATCCGGAATTTCCAAGTGGTTATCACTTATCGAGTGGATAAAGTCCGCGGTTTTGGTTGTACACCATTAGTCCTTACGACTTGAAACATCATGGAGACTCTATATGCTAGTGCTGTGCTTTGACTCGTTTACCGACTCTATGGGGGTCATCAGGTGTCGAGATTGGGTACAGTTACGACACATATAGGAGTCGATGCATTGTTGTCAAGGATTCACCACATACTTGCGAGTGTGGATATCCTATGCGATCTGAGGAGATATTAGAGTGACAAATCTCTGGCCAGAGTACATGATGTGATTTAAGAAATGGTTTCTTAGTAGCACATGCGATGTCACTAATTTGATCTTCAAGATGTATTGCATAGTTATCGAATCTTGAGCAACTCTCGATATACCAATGGTTGTTGATTCGATCGGGATATTTGGATGAAGGGACCGTACTGTACGCTAACCAAAATCTACTGGTTCTTGTAGGCACTATCAGTGATACCTAGGGAATCATGGGGCGATGTTGCTAGGCGCTTTACCATGATTCGTTGGGCAAGTCGGAAAGTGTTGTTCCGAGTCACAAGGAGTTGTGAGCCCACGGCTAGCTGTATCCCTGAACCATTGAGGATCACACGGTGTAATGGAGTTTTAATCCCCGTTGAGATAGTTAAATTTAAAGAGTTAAATTTAATGAATAAAGAAGTTGGACTTCTTAATTAAGAGTAAGGGAGTAGGATTTCCTAAAATGACATAGGGATGGACATTTTTGGAAACCACTGAATTCGGATTCAGGAAAATTTATCTTGACTTTAAAATGTGCAGAAATGGTTTCTGTGCACATTGGTAAAATCGGTTTATCAATCGGAGTCACGATGAATTTTATATTAATTTCTGAACATGCGGGCTTTGCTTGTCGGGCCTCAACTTATGACTAATGGGCCCTAAGGTGTTAGTGGCCTGCATTATAAATAAGTTATTGCAGTACAGAAATTACACACAATAGGTCATAATTTTGAGAGACAAAATTTCGAACCCTAGCCTCCTCTCTCTCTCACAATTCGGCCGCCCCCCTTTGCTCTGTCAGAGAAATTTCCGGTCTGTGATTTTGAATCGCAGTCTGAAATAACGAATCAGATTCGTTTAATCTCTTCGCAGAAAACTTCTGATAGATTTTCTAGTGCAATCTATCAGAGGGATTTAAACCCCATTCGTGGACCTGATTGAAGGAGTTCATCGGTTCCAGGGAGAGACAACAAGAGCAGATTAATTCTGTTGGTGTCCAGAATCTCGATTCGAGATTAAAGGTAAAATTTAATTAATTGTTATTTGAATTTTACACACTTATAATTTAATCGTTGAACGGTTGATACCCACACTATGGAATTGTTCCATAACAAAATTTTTAAACTTCCGCTGCACCGGGTATCAATCGTGATTGATCTGACCGCCAGTTTTCCAACATTAGCAGCAATACATGTACTTTGAGTGGATAAACATGTTAGAAAAGAATACAAGAATGTTGTATAAGTTGTTAACTACATGTGTAACTCGTGTAGGAAAGTTTATCAAATGTTATTAGATTGCATGTTTATTATTTTGGAGCTTGTATCAAAGTATATGGATGTATGTTTCAAGTTTGACAGCAAAAATCTTTCCTGCATTTTCTGGAAAATGTAGCCCGCTCGATCGGTAGAAGTTCGCCGATCGAGCGAGGCCCTTATTTTGCAAGGCAGAGAAATCAAGTTTTGTTGCCCGCTCGATCGGTAGAAATTCACCGATCGAGCGAGGCCAAGAATCCCTGGACCCGAGAGCTTCTAGTTTGAGCTCGCTCGATCGGGCAACTTTCGCTGATTGAGCGAGACACTGTAGTTTTTTTTAAATATATTTTTTTTTTAGCTCTTGGTTCTTTATATCCTTTATGTACTTGATTAATTGTTAAATAAATTTGCCCTAAGATAAGATTAGCAACCCGGGTCCCCACACATAGTTATCGAATCTCGAACGACTCTCGATGCACCAATGGTTGTTGATTCGATCGGGATATATGGATGAAGGGACCGTACTGTACGCTAACCAAAATCTACTGGTTCTTGCAGGCACTATCAGTGATACCTAGGGAATCATGGGGCGATGTTGCTAGGCGCTCTTACCATGATTCGATGGGTAAGTCGGAAATTGTTGTTCCGAGTCACAAGGAGTTGTGAGCCCACGGTTATCTGTATCCCTGAACCATTGAGGGTCACACAAGTAATGGATTACTAAACCCCGTTGAGATAGTTAAATTTAAAGAGTTAAATTTAATGAAAGAGAAGTTGGACTTCTTAACTAAAAGGGAGTGGAATTTCTAAAATGACATAGGGATGGGCATTTTTAGAAATCACTGAATTCGGATTCAAAAAAATTATCTTGACTTTAAAAGATGCAGAAATGGTTTCTGTGCACATTGGTAAAATCAGTTTATCAATCGGAGTCACGATGAATTTTATATTAATTTCTAGAATAACAGGCTTGGCTTGTTGGGCTTAAGTTATGGATTGTGGGCCCTAAGAAGTTAGTGTCCTAATATAATTATAACTTAATCTAGTCTAAAAATTATCTATAAATACATGTGTAGTGTTCGAAAATTAGACAATTCCTCTTGCAATTTTCGAATTACACACAAATATTTTCAAGGGGATTTTTCGAAAATCCTCTACTCCCTTTTGAGAAAAATTCGGTCTGTGATTTTTCTGAAAAATTACTTTCTGAATTAACAGATCAAGTCTGTTTATTCTCTACGATAAACATCTGATTGATTTCTAGTGAAATCAATCAGAGGGTTTTTGTTTTCTATTCGTAGACCTAATTCCGGAGATTGATCGAGCAAGTCATCGATTCCCAGGATTTACAAGAAGAGCAGATTAAATTCTGTTGGAGTCCATAATCAAGCCTTAGCTTGAAGAGGTAAAAATATTTAATTGTGAATTTATATTTTTACTTGCAAGATTTTAATCGTTAGGATTTGATACCCACGATATGGAATCGTTTCATATCGAAAAATAAAATTTTTAAACTTCCGCTGCTCCGGGTATCACATCCGTGTGATCAGAGAACGCGTGTTCCAACAGTGGTATCAGAGCCAGGTTGTAATCGTTTGAGCCAGGTTGTAATCTTTGATCAAACGATTAAAATTAATCGATTGTACAAAATTTTTAAGCCTCGGTTTTTGGAAAACAAAACGAAAAATTTTTAAAATTAAATTTGAAGGAAAACAAGGGCAATCGGGCAGCGATCGTCGCTGCCCAGGGCAGCGCTGTGCAGCGATTTGATCGCTGCCCAGGGGCAATGATCATCACTGCCCACCTCCACGTGGGCAGCCCTGTCCCACGTGGAGGCGGGGCTGCCCGGGAATGTCCGGGAAATTTTAAAATTTGATTTTTTGAAATTTTTGAAATTTTAGTTTTTGGTCCGATCGAAAATTGTTTTTGATTGGTCCACGAGGCATCGGATCAAATTGTTTGAGTCCGAAAATTTTAAAATTGATTTTTGGATAAATTTGAATTTTTGGAAAATTTATAAATTTTATCCGTTAAATTAGATTTTATAAAATTAATTATTTTGGTACAATTGATGATAAGATATGATCTTATGAAAGGATAAGATAAAATTTGATTTTATCTTTTTAATTATGATGTCATTGCATGTTATCCAATTATTTAATTATTGAATTAATTATTGGATAAAAGGATGATCGATTGCCATGACCAATATTATAGGTGTATGTTAGGTTGTTTACATTTGTTTTTATTGTTGTTGGGTTTTATTAATGGGCTTGGTTTATGGCCCAATTTAAATTGTCATTTGTAATAAAAAGTGGGCCTGGTTTATTGCCCGTTCCCACCCTTAAATATGTATCCCCTATTTGTCATCGAAATTTATTGTAAATTTATTAGACTTAGTGGAAGATAAAGATTTGAAGACAAAGGTTGGCCCAACAGACAATAAAGACCGAAGAAATGTAAATTGGAAGCTCAATGTAATAGGATTGCATTGCATACTTGCATATCACCTAAGATTGGACTTAGACTCGTGATTGGCAGCCACGGGTCGATTAGTGATTGGGATCGATCATCCTTTAAATAATATATGATATTATTGTTGCATGCATGTTTAGACTAAATTGTATGAATCCCGCAAGCATACAAATATTAAATGATGAGACAATTTTTAAAATTAAAAATCCCTCATTTTAAATATGATTTAAAATTGATATCAAGATAAATAAAGGGAATTTAAATATTGTTTAAATGTTTCTACCTTTCATCAACGATCAATGTATGAGATGCTACCCGCGGGCACGGTCCGGCTCATATTATTGGGGGGGCCCATTCGTCGGAAAGTTGTACATTTGATCGACACAAGTTGTAAGTTGGGTGGAACTCCCATGGGATTGGCTCATATTATTAGGGATCCACATGGCGAACGTCCATCACAACTTAATATTGATGGGTTATCTTGACATGTCACATTAAACGGCGTCATATTATTGGGCCATTATTGGACATGAGGTAAAAACATGGGGGTTGCTTTGGAAGCAATTGGGCTCTACTTTTTGAAAATTATGGTTGGCTGATAATATTCGGGACTATAGTTTGTCAATTGGACTCCATGTTCCCACTAAGAAAACAAGTTTCCCGTTTTCACTAGAGGGTAGTGAAATCGTTAAAATAATGGGAGTGAAATTCATAAAATAAATTTCGCCATATTTTATGTCTTAGTAAATTAATTAAGCAATCATCGATTATTGTCTGTTTCACGTCAGTATATCATTATGATGAATCTTCGTAATCCACATGTTTCAATTCTCGAACAAAACAAACTTTCTGGCGCAAACTATACGGAATGGTTCCATAAGTTAAGATTGTCCTGAGTTCGGAAAAGATTTTCTAAGTGTTAGAAAAGGCTCCTCCGAAAAACAGCCCCGACTGATGTAACTTCGGAAAGGTTGGCCAAACTAGAGAAATGGTTGGACCATGATCTCAAGGCCAAATGTTACATGCAAAACTAGACAAGTCTAAAGAAGTTTGCCATCACTGCAAGAAACTCGGTTACTGGAAGCGCAACTGCAAAGAATATATATCGAGTAGTTACGAACTGCAGAGGATATATTTTATAAATGTTTCACTTAATAATATTTCTTGGGTATTGGATACCAGATGTAGATCTCACATTTGCAATGAGTTGCAGATGATGACAAGAAATAATAGGCTAAGGATGGGTGAGACCCAGTTAAGGCTCAGGAATGGTTCCAGAGTTGAATCCAAAGCTATGGGAAACATTTTAATTTTGCAAAATGATTTTAAGCTATATTTTGAGAGAGATGTTTTTATTTGTACCAAGATTTCATTAAAACATTATTTCTATTCTTGATAGAGAATATCTTTCTTGCAATTTTGCGAATGAGATTTGCAATATTTACAAGAATGAATGTTTGATTTGAAATGGACAATTTAAAAACGATCTATATAACTTAAAATTAAAAGACGTTCCAGTTGATTATGTTGATAAACCGGCAACAACAAATAAAAGGAAAAACGATAGTCAAAACCCGGCAAACCTTTGGCATGCTAGGCTAGGTCATATTTCCTCAAGGAGGATGAACTAGCTAGTGGGAGAGGGCATGTTTGATATGTCTGATATTAACTCTCTACCTACTTGTGAGTCCTGCCTAAAAGGAAAAATGACTAAATCTCCTTTCAAAGGGAAGCCTGAGCGTAGTCAAAAGCTGTTGGATTTGATCCATACAGATGTTTGCGGACCATTTAGTATCGGTACTAAATTTGGTCACACCTACTTCATTACCTTTACTGATGATTATTCTAGGTATGGGTATTTATATTTAATGAAATATAAGTCTGAATCATTTGAAAAGTTAAAAGAATTCAAAGCTGAAGTAAAAAACAAACAAGGTAGAAGTATTAAAGTACTTCGATCAGATCGAGGTGGAGAATACTTAAGTACCGAGTTTTTGAGCTATTTAAAAGAGAATGTGATTCTCTCTCAGTGGACTCCTCCTATGACACCTCAGCTGAATGGTGTCTCGGAGCATCGCAATCGAACTTTGTTGGACATGGTTTGATCTATGATGAGCTTCACTGAGCTCCCTCCTTCGTTTTGGGGCTATGCACTTGAAACGGCGGTGTTGTTGTTGAACAATGTTCACACCAAAGCAGTGAATAAAACTCCATATGAGTTATGGAATGGCAAAGCTCCTAAGTATTCGTACTTGAGGATTTGGGGATGTCCTGCTTACGTAAAGCAGACAGTGGGAGATAAGTTGGATAGTCGATCCACCTTATGTTATTTTGTAGGATATCCGAAGAATTCAATCGGATATTATTTCTATCATCCTACTGAAACAAAAGTGTTTGTTTCGAGGAATGCCACCTTCATGGAGAAGGAGTTTTTATTAGATAAGAAAGGAAAGATGATGGAACTCGAAGAAATTCGAGAAGAACCTGAGATACAAAAAAAAGATCCCACACCTCAAGAACTGTGAGACCTCGGTTCTAAACATGAATTAAAGGAGTAATTAAAATAAGCAAGCATTAAAAGCAAACACACAATTTTTTTTTTAAAAAAAATCTGGGCCCGCGCGGCCGCGCCTCATCAGGCGCGGGCGCGCACGGCGCCCTCGCTCATGCGCGAAAGCGCCCTTCCGAGGCGCGGGCACGCATGACGCCCTGCTCGAAAAGGGGCGCAGGTGCACGGGCGCGCGCGAGTATGCGCGGGCGTGCCTCCCTGGCTGCTCCGATGCTAGAATCGCCAAAAACAAGAACATCAAGCCATACAATACTCTGAAACATAAACATGCGTTACAACTTGATTCCTCCATTAAAAACAGGAGTTCTGGAGTTCAACAACCAAACCAAAGTCGAGAACATGCAACAACAATATAACGATGAAGTTCGATAACTAAACATGTTCTAACATAAACTAGATTGACATGCTGGAATCGACTTCTAGACCGAGTCTCACTTCCACATCTTTCCCTCGAAGCTAACCATGCCTCTTCTGACTTGGTCCTGCCCCACCTGTTGCCAAGTACACATACAAACAAAGACAACAGCCGGATAATCCGGTGAGAATAATATTCCCAGTAAAAGTGACTAACATGCAATCAAATAAACATATCAAATCATACTATGAATTCATTCCTCATATTATCGATTAATCCATTCAAGTACTGAATTAAAATGATATGCATGTCTTTAAAATTTCTGGATTATCAGACTCAGATAATCAATTGGAATTCTTCTTTCTTTCTTTGGTTTGGGATCCCGAGGTTAAAACATCCTACAATCACACCGACTTCCCTCTCGAGGTGGACGTGGCATTCTTTAATCCTCTAGACTCAAGGGCATTATAGTGAGCTACTTGACAAGGTAGTAAATCGCCTACCAAGCTACTCGACTACAATCCCTAGATCGTCTAATTCAATCTGAATAAATCAAGTCTCAATATGAATGCATATGTAATCTCATGCACTCAATATAAATTCAATCATATAATCAAATAAGCAGTCGAAACATGCAGTATGTGATTCTTCTAGGACACTCGAATCAATCCGAATTTGAGTTAATCGTCCGATTTCATTCCAAAGTCATCTTATACCTCTTCTTTGACGTTCCAAAACTTCAATCTGAAAACAACAATTCCTCAATCAATATCCAAGTCAAGTTTAATCAATCGATAAAGAAGAACATCGATACTATACCGGCTCAACTCTTCCAAACTGATCCAAGCTGCAAGGCTTGCAACTCCAAAAACTTCAAATCAATCTATCAGAAGAAGTCATAGAGATCAAAATCGATATCAAAACTCATACTAAGCTCGGTATAACTCAAAACATCGAAACGATTTCCAAAATTCAAACTGACGGCATAACGGCTGTAAACTGACCAAACCAAAAATGCAGACAGCAAAACAACAACTCAACAAACTCATTCCAATCCTCAAACATCAAACCCAACACAATATCAACACATCTCAAAATCAAGATTTTCGAAAATGACAAGAAAAATGATAACAATTCCGATCGTCGTTAGATCTTCGAACCGTCTTAGATATACGATCACTGCTAACTCATAATCACCCTCTCCGAATATAAACAAATTTTGACAACATCGATAAATTCAAACTTCACAGAATTAAGATAACTTACTTCCAAACGGAGCACTCGTCGTTGTGATCGTAGATATCAAGTCAGAAATCAATTCTATCGGACGGATTGAGCTAGAATCGAAATCACAAAGCTTGGGAGAAAGATTTCTCACCTTCAATGGAGAGAACACGCTGTGGAGGGGATGAAGAAGCAATGAGAAAGACTTAGTCAAAGTCCAATCATATAAAAAATCCCATATTTGCATTTCAGTCCCTGAAAATTCCCAAAATTGCAAAATAGACCCTGATCAATAAAAAGTCCGGTCTCAAATTTTGAAATCACTAATTATCTCAAATAACGTCAATAAAGATAAAAACGGGGCGTTACAATTCTCCCCCTCTAATAAAAGATTTTGTCCTCGAAATCATCGATATCGACTCATAAGAAGATAATTAAGAATTCAAGAACAGAATTAAGAACTCACATCATACAAACAAGTCTGGAAATCTCTGCCTCATATCAGATTCTGTCTCCCAAGTCATTTCTTCGACTCCGTGACGACTCCACTGAACTTTTATCAAAGGAATCGACTTGGTTCTGAGCTGCTTCTCCTTTATGTCAAGGATCTGAATCGATCTCTCAAAGTAACTTAGAGTTTCATCAAGTTTGGCTTCGTCAGGCTGAAGCACATGAGAAGGATCGGGATGGTATTTCCTCAGCATCGAGACGTGAAAGACGTCGTGAATACCAGATAAAGAAGGAGGAAGTGCTAAACGGTAGGCTAGATCGCCTATCTTCTGTAAAATCTCATACGGACCGATGAATCTCGGTGACAACTTCCCTCTCTTCCCAAATATAATAGTACCTCTAAACGGAGAAATATTCAAGAATACACGGTCTCCCTAATCAAAATATAGAGGTCTGCGATGGATATTTGCATACTTCGCTTGTCGGTCCTGAGCAGTCTTCATTCTCAATCGAATAATCTTCACCTGCTCAGCCATATCACGAATCATATCTGGTCCCAAGTTTGGGGACTCAGATATCTCATCCCAGTACATAGGAGATCTGCACTTCTTTCCGTACAACGCTTCAAAGGGTGCCATTCCTATACTCGTCTGGAAGCTGTTGTTGTACGAAAACTCAACGAGAGACAATGAATCTTGCCAAGTAGTGCCAAAGTCAAGCACCACTGCTCGCAGCATATCCTCTAGAGTCTAAATCGTCCGCTCTGATTGACTGTCGGTCTGAGGATGATATGCTGTACTCAAGTGCAATCTAGTACCAAGGGCTTCCTGTAAACTATGCCAGAAATGAAAAGTAAACCGAGGATCTCGATCAGAAACAATCGATCTCGGCACACCGTGCAATCTGACAATCTCTCTAACATACAACTCTGCCATCTGATCATGTCGGTATGTCATCCGATACGGAATGAAACAAGCAGACTTCGTCAAACGGTCAATAACTACCCAAATGGCATCGCATCCTCGAACAGATCAGGGTAGTTTCGTGACAAAATCCATCGAAATATGATCCCACTTCCATTCCAGAATAGATAGACTGTGCAGAAGCCCACCTAGTCTCTTTCTCTGGGCTTTAACCTGCTGATAGTTCAAACAATGAGATACAAACCTCACCACATCCTTCTTTAACTTCTTCAACTAGAACTGACTCTTCAAGTCGTTATACACCTTTTGGCCTCCTGGATGAACACTGAACCGACTGCAATGCGCCTTTTTCAGAATACGCTGTCTTAACTCATCAATCTCAGGGACAACAATACGGCTATTCACAAATAAAACATCATCCCTAACCTGAAACTCAGACTGGTGTCCAGATCTCACCTTCTCTAACGAATTCTGAATACTCTCATCTGATTTCTGTGCTTCTCTGATCGACACAAACAATTTTGGCTCGGCCTGAATCGCACAAACTCTGATCGGATTTCTATCTGACTCAAACTCCAACCCAAAAGTGCAACAGTCGTCGATCAATCAAGAAACACCTATCGTCGAAAGAGATAAAGAGCAAAGCTTATGACTCAAAGCATCGGCAGCTGCATTCGACTTCCCCGGGTAATACTTAATCTTACAGTCGAAGTCCTTCAATAAATCTAGCCATCTCCTTTGCCTCATATTCAACTCAGACTGTGAAAATAAGTACTTAAGACTCTTATGATCCGAAAAGATCTCAAAAGACTCACCGTACAATTAGTGACGCCAGATCTTCAAGGCAAAATTGATAGCAGCTAGTTCAAGATCATGAACTGGATAGCGAGTCTCGTGCGGTTTCAACTTCCTCGATGCATATGATATCACGTGCTTCCTTTGCATAAAAATACATCCGAGACCAAGATGAGAAGCATCACAATAAACTGTGAAACCTTCGGAACCAGATGGAATAGAAAGAATCGGAGCACTGGTTAATCTCTTCTTCAACTTAACAAAACTGGCTTCACAATCATCTGTCCACAGAAAAAAGCATTCTTCTGAGTCAACTGGGTAATAGGCTTCGCAATAGAAGAGAAACCCTGAATAAATCTGCGATAGTACCCCGCTAAGCCCATAAAACTAAAAATCTCCGGCACAGAAGTCGGCCTGCGCCAATTCATCACTGCTTCTATCTTGCTGGGATCAACAACAATCCCATCTCCTGAAATAATGCGCCCCAGAAAGACAACTCTGTCAAGCCAAAACTCGCACTTCGAAAGCTTGGCGAATAACTGTTCGGTTCTCAAAATCTGTAAAACAGTTCTCAAATGATTTGCATGCTTGGAATGGCTCTTAGAGTAGATCAAGATATCGTCAATAAAGATAATTACGAATAAATCAAGAAAGAGTTGAAAGATTCGGTTCATCAACCCCATAAAGACCGCTGGGGCGTTCGTCAAATCGAAAGGCATGACAAGAAATTCAAAGTGGCCATACCTTGTTCGAAACGCAGTCTTAGGGACATCTTCTTCTCGAACTCTCAGTTGATGATACCCTGACCTCAAATCTATCTTCGAATAGATACAAGAACTCTGCAACTGGTCAAGAAGGTCATCGATACGCGGTAAAGGATACCTGTTCTTAACTGTCGCCTGATTAGTTTGGCGGTAGTCAATGCAGAGACGCATCGAGCCATCTTTCTTTCTAACAAACAGGACAGGAGCACCCCAAGGCGATACACTGGGTCGAATGTATACCTTGGAAATCAAGTCTTCCAACTGCTCCTTCAGTTCCTTCAATTCGATCGGAGCCATTTGGTACGGAGCTTTCGAAATTGGCTGAGTACCTGTCGTCAAGTCAATGCTAAATTCCATCTCCCTAATCAGCGGCAATCCCGGAATTTCATCTGCAAACACATCAGGGAATTCTCTAACAACTGGTATATCGTTCAACTCAGGGCTAGACTTCAGAATATCGATCGCATAAACAAGAAATCCTTCGGCTCCTCTCTGTAATAATCTAGTCATAGATAAGACAGATATCAAATGAATTTTAGAACGAGAACCCTTACCGAAGAATCTCCATTCATCTGACATCTCTGGTCTAAAACGGACTATCTTCTGAAAACAATCTACTGTAGCCCTGTACTTAGTCAAAACATCTATGCCAACTATGCTGTCAAAGTCAGACAAATCAAGTACAATACAGTCGAACTCGATAAAATTTCCTTCAAAACTCAATCCACAATTTCTAACAAAATTCTTCGAAACAATTCCTCCACCCAAAGGTGAAGTAACAGCAACTACAGCAGGTAAAGGCTCAAAAGGCAAGGCATGCATCGACACAAATTTCTCAGATATGAAAGAGTGAGAAGCACCTGTATCTATCAAAATATTAGCAGGATAATCAAAGATCAAACAATTAACTGCAATAACATCATCAGGTGCAGCCTGAGCCTGATCCTCATTCAGAGCATACACTCTCGCCTGCTGTCTAGGAGGTTGGTTCAAACTTTGATTACCTCCCTGACGGTTCTGCTGCTGAGGTTGGAACGAGTGAGTTGCAGTAGCTTGTCTCCTAGGCTGAGATGACTGTCGAGAGGTATTCCCACTCTGAGTCTGGTAAGAAGCTTTCTGTGGACACTGTCTGGCATAATGCCCTGTCTGCTGGCAGATGTAACAGTTCCCAAAGATTCCCCTACACTGGTCGCTGGAGTGTCGTCCTCCAAACCTATTACACAAAGCTCCAGATGATCCTGAACCCTGTCCAGAACTGAACTGTCTCGAGCCACTCGAGCTTGAAGAAGTGCTTCCCGACTTCTTGAACTGTTTCCCTTTGGGACGGAAATAGTTCTTCTTGCTACCACCACTGCTACTACCCTCATTCATCGGCGGTTGATTCTGATACTGCCTCTGCTGTTGCTGTTGAGGCTAGTACTGATTCTCCCTCTTCCTCATCAGCCCCGCTTCTGCTCCCTTTGCCTGATCCATCGCATCAGAAAAGTTATCTGGCCTCCCAGTATTCACCAGAATAAAGATTTCAGGGTTCAAATCGTTAATGAACTGGTCTGCTTTTGCCTCCTCATTGTCGGCAATATGCGGAGCGAACCTCAATAAACTGTCAAACTTCGCAACATAGTCCTCGATACTCATACTACCTTGCCTCAAATTTGAAAACTCGGCACCTTTATCCTTTCGATAGGAAGCTGGAAAGAATCTCTTATAGAACTCTGCTCTAAAAAGTGCCCAAGTAATTGCCGTACCTTTATTCTCTTTGGCTCTTTTGGTAGTCATCCACCAACTCTTTGCCACTCCCTGAAGTTGATGAATAATCAATCTAACCCTGCGGTCATCAGAGTAGTCAAGCGACTCAAAGAGCTGATCAATATCTTCCAACCAACTCTCGCAATCGACCGGATTTTCCTTTCCATTCAAATACGGCGGCCTAAAATATTGGAACCTCTTCAGTAAGGCTTCCATAGGCGTGATTGTGTCATCCATCTGTACCACCGGAGGATTTTCTATCGTAGGAATAATCGGTGGAGTATTCATGTCTAGCCTTCTTCGAGTACCCATATAAATTGACAGGGGTTAGAACACGGATAATTCAATACACATCTCACCATTTCAGTGTCACGAACCTCTGATCATCTTCCCAATTTGATAGATGGAACTCAGATCAATGCATGAAAACAGTTCATATCTCAATCAAATCATGCTTTAACAATTTGAATCTCCAAGTCACGTAATTCAAATAAATTTTCAATTCATAAAGCATGCTCGCATATTCTGTAATCATAGAATTAATCAATCACATGCGAGAATTTAAGGTCAAGCGGACTCGATCTACCCCGCTCACTTCTAGAACAAATTCCAGGAACTTATCGCTCTGATACCACTTAATGTGAGACCTCGGTTCTAAACATCTATTAAAGAAGTAATTAAAATAATCAAGCATTAAAGGCCAACACACAATTTTTTTTTAAAAAAAAACTGGGCCCGCGCGGCCGCGCCTCATCAGGCGCGGCCGCGCATGGCGCCCTGGCTCATGCGCGGGCGCGCATGACGCCCTGCCCGAAAAGGGGCGCAGGCGCATGGGCGCGTGCTAGGATGCGCTGGCACGCCTCCCTTGCTGCTCCGTTGCTAGAATCGCCAAAAACAAGAACATCAAGCCATACAATACTCCGAAACATAAACATGCGTTACAACTTGATTCCTCCATTAAAAATAGGAGTTTTGGAGTTCAACAACCAAACCAAAGTCGAGAACATGCAACACAATATAACGATGAAGTTCGATAACTAAACATGTTCTAACATAAACTAGATTGACATGCTGGAATCGACTTCTAGACCGAGTCTCACTTCTACATCTTTCCCTCGAAGCTAACCATGCCTCTTCTGACTTGGGCCTGCCCCACTTGTTGCCAAGTACACATACAAACAAAGACAACAGCCGGATAATCCGGTGAGAATAATATTCCTAGTAAAAGAGACTAACATGCAATCAAATAAACATATCAAATCATACTATGAATTCATTCCTCATATTATCGATTAATCTATTCAAGTACTGAATTAAAATGATATGCATGCTTTTAAAACTTCTGTATTATCAGACTCAGATAATCAATTGGAATTCTTCTTTCTTTCTTTGGTTTGGGATCCCGAGGTTAAAACATCCTACAACCACACCGACTTCTCTCTCGAGGTGGACGTGGCATGCTTTAATCCTATAGACTCAAGGGCATTATAGTGAGCTACTCGACAAGGTAGTAAATTGCCTACCAAGCTACTCAACTACAATCCCTAGATCGTCTAATTCAATCTGAATAATTAAGTCTCAATATGAATGCATATGTAATCTCATGCACTCAATATAAATTCAATCATATAATCAAATAAGCAGTCGAAACATGCAGTATGTGATTCTTCTAGGACACTCGAATCAATCCGAATTCGAGTTAATCATCCTATTCCATTCCAAAGTCATCTTATACCTCTTCTTTGACGTTCCAAAACTTCAATCTGAAAACAACAATTCCTCAATCAATATCCAAGTCAAGTTAAATCAATCGATAAAGAAGAACATCGATACTATACCGGCTCAACTCTTCCAAACTGATCCAAGCTACAAGGCTCGCAACTCCAAAGACTTCAAATCAATCTATCAGAAGAAGTCATAGCGATCAAAATCGATATCAAAACTCATACTAAGCTCGGTATAACTCAAAACATCGAAACGATTTCCAAAACTCAAGCTGACGGCATAACGACCGTAAACTGACCAAACCAAAAATGCAGATAGCAAAACAACAACTCAACAAACTCATTCCAATCCTCAAACATCAAACCCAACACAATATCAAAACATCTCAAAATCAAGATTTTCGAAAATGACAAGAAAAATCATAACAATTCCGATCGTCGTTAGATCTTCGAACCGTCTTAGATATACGATCACTGCTAACTCATAATCACCCTCTCCGAATATAAACAAATTTTGACAACATCGATAAATTCAAAATTCTCAGAATTAAGATAACTTACTTCCAAACGGAGCACTCGTCGCTGTGATCGTAGATATCAAGTCAGAAATCAATTCTATCGGACGGATTGAGCTAGAATCAAAATCACAAAGCTTGGGAGAAAGCTTTCTCGCCTTCAATGGAGAGAACACGCTGTGGAGGGGATGAAGAAGCAATGAGAAAGACTTAGTCAAAGTCCAATCATATAACAAATCCCATATTTGCATTTCAGTCCCTGAAAATTCCCAAAATTGCAAAATAGACCCTGATCAATAAAAAGTCCGGTCTCGAATTCTGAAATCACTAATTATCTCAAATAACGTCAATTAAGATAAAAATGGGGCGTTACAAGAACCTTCAGTGGACACGCCTACATCTAGGAGATCCTAGAGGACTTCTAGACCTCCTATTCGATATGGTCTTCTTCTTGAAGGGGATCAAAGTGAACCCGACATTGGATGTGATCCAAGAAACTTCAAGGAAGCAATTTCTGATGCGGATTCGAATTTATGGCTTGATGCTATGCAGCCGGAAATAGACTCGATGCATACAAACCAAGTTTGGTCTTTAGTAGATCCTCCCGATGGAATTGTTTCAATAGGGTGTAAATGGATCTACAAGAGAAAACTTGGGCCTGATGGCAAGGTACTCACCTACAAGGCACGATTGGTAGCAAAAGGTTATACTCAAAGACAAGGAGTTGACTATGATGAAACCTTTTCACCAGTCGCAATGTTCAAGTCCATAAGAATCCTTATTACCATAGCAACATGATATGACTATGAGATATGTCAAATGGATGTGAAGACTGCATTTCTTAATGGAAACATTAAGGAAAAAATCTATATGATGCTGCCCGAGGGATTCACATCCATGGGAAGCGAGCATAAGGTATGCAAGCTTCAGAGATCAATTTATGGTCTCAAACAAGCATCAAGAAGTTGGAACTAGAAATTTGATGAAACAATAAAGGACTTTGGTTTCATCAAAAAAAACCCGGAGGAACCGTGCGTGTACAAGAAAGTAGTTAAGGATGCGGTGACGTTCTTAGTGTTTTATGTTGATGACATCCTACTCATTGGGAATGACGTAGGGATGTTACAGTCAACAAAGATATGGTTATCAGGTAGATTCTCGATGAAGGATTTGGGTGAGGCCTCCTATATTCTAGGGATACAGATCTATAGGGATAGATCTAAGAGAATGATAGGACTCACTCAAGCAACCTACATCGACACCATATTGAAAAGGTTTTCTATAGATGAGTCCAAGAGAGGACATCTACCTATATGTCATGGAGTTTCTCTATCCAAGTCTATGTGTCCCAAGACTGACGAAGAGATAAAGAAAATGACACACATACTATATGCATCAGCCATAGGTAGTATTATGTATGTGATGATATCTACCAGACCGGATGTAGCCTTTGCTTTGAGTGTCACGAGCAGATATCAGGCCAACCCCGGTCAAATGCATTGGAAAGCCGTGAAGGATATTCTTATGTACTTGAGAAGGACTAAGAATATATTCATGGTTTATGGAGGAGAAGAATTGAAATTGGAAGGCTATACCGACTCTAGCTTCCAAAGTGACAAGGATGACTCGAAGTCAACCTCTGGATTTGTATTCATGCTCAATGGCGGTGCTATCTCTTGGAAGAGTTCCAAACAGGACACCACAGCGGATTCCACCACTGAGGCAGAATACATTTCAGCATCAGCTGCTGCTAAAGAGGCCGTTTGGATGAGGAATTTCGTCCAAGAGTTGGGCGTAATTCCTGAAGCTGTTGGTCCAGTTCCGGTGTACTGCGACAACACTGGTGCCGTTGCTCAGACAAAGGAACCAAGGTCTCATCAAAGATCCAAACACGTACTGAGGAAATACCACATCATTCGGGAGATTGTGGAAAGAGGAGACATCACTGTCAAGAGAGTGGCCTCTACAGACAATATCGCTGATCCACTTACTAAGCCCTTACCAGGACCATTGTTTGACAAACATTGTGAAGCAATGGGATTACGTAGTATGACTAGTTGGCTTTAGGGCAAGTGGGAGATTGAAAGAGCGGGTGCCCGGTTAGCCAACTTTTGGCTAAGGGCTTTTATGACTCTATGTATAAACAATCTTTGTTTAATATAATTTACATTCATTAATGGCATTTTCTTTGTCTTTCTTCATATTGTTATATTGTGATATACTATTGTTGTTTTGATAAAGGCCTTGAATATACTATAGTGTAAGTAAGATGAGATAGTGAATAAAGAGAGATCACTATTATGAAACACATCTTATAGTCACTGTATATTCTAAACAGTTCCTAGGTAATTGAGCCGTCCGCTAATAAGGATAAGGATCGCTCGAGATTAAGACTAAAATTTGTGATGTCAAGTACCACGTTTCATTGGTAATGGACATGGAGATGTTCAAAGCATGCAAATGGAAATTCACATGATGAATGATCGAACTACCCTATTCGGACTTTCCAAGTGCTTATTATTATCGTGTGGATAAAGTTCGCGGTTTTAGTTGTATACCATTAGTCCTTACTATTTGAAACATCATTGAGACTCTATATGCTAGTACTGTACTTTGACTCGTTTACCGACTCTATTGGGGTCATCAGGTGTCGGGATTGGGTACAGTTATGACACATATAGGAGTCGATGCTTTGTTGTCAAGGATTCATTACATACTTGCGAGTGTGGATATCCTATGCAATCTGAGGAGACATTAGTGTGACGAATCTCTGGACAGAGTACATGATGTGTTTTAGGTTACTCGGTTTTCCTAGTAACACATGCGATGTAACTATTTGATCTCCAAGATGTAATGCATAGTTATCGAATCTCGAACGACTCTCGATGCACCAATGGTTGTTGATTCGATCGGGATATATGGATGAAGGGACCGTACTGTACGCTAACCAAAATCTACTGGTTCTTGCAGGCACTATCAGTGATACCTAGGGAATCATGGGGCGATGTTGCTAGGCGCTCTTACCATGATTCGATGGGTAAGACGAAAATTGTTGTTCCGAGTCATAAGGAGTTGTGAGCCCACGACTAGCTGTATCTCTGAACCATTGAGGGTCACACAAGTAATGGATTATTAAACCCCATTGAGATAGTTAAATTTAAAAAGTTAAATTTAATGAAAGAGAAGTTGGACTTCTTAACTAAAAGAGAGTGGAATTTCCTAAAATGACATAGGGATGGGCATTTTTGAAAATCACTGAATTCGGATTCAAAAAAATTATCTTGACTTTAAAAGATGCAAAAATGGTTTCTGTGCACATTGGTAAAATCAGTTTATCAATCGGAGTCACGATGAATTTTATATTAATTTCTATAATAACAGGCTTGGCTTGTTGGGCTTAAGTTATGGATTGTGGGCCCTAAGGAGTTAGTATCCTAATACAATTATAACTTAATCTAGTCTAGAAATTATCTATAAATACATGTGTAGTGTTCGAAAATTAGACAATTCCTCTTGCAATTTTCGAATTACACACAAATATTTTCAAGGAAATTTTTCGAAAATCCTCTACTCCCTTTTGAGAAAAATTCGGTCTTTGATTTTTCTGAAAAATCACTTTCTGAATTAACAGATCAAATCTGTTTATTCTCTACGATAAACATCTGATTGATTTCTAATGCAATCAATCAGAGGGTTTATGTTTTCTATTCGTGGACCTAGTTCCGGAGATTGATCGAGCAAGTTATCGGTTCCCGGGATTTACAAGAAGAGCAGATTAAATTCTGTTGGAGTCCATAATCAAGCCTTAGCTTGAAGAGGTAAAAATATTTAATTGTGAATTTATATTTTTACTTGCAAGATTTTAATCGTTAGGATTTGATACCCACGATATGGAATCGTTCCATATCAAAAAATAAAATTTTTAAACGTTCGTTGCTCCGGGTATCACATCCGTGTGATCAGAGAACGCGTGTTCCAACACACGCCTCTCAGGCTATGACACAAATCTCCTCGAAGGTACACAAGATAACTCCTCATTATCAGGCTATTTCACCCCCGCAACAACACATAAGTCGGTGATAAGATATGGCAAGGACAGACCACCGGTGGTTCACCCGGCCACCACCTTAGAAATCGTATCTTGACAAATCTGGCCCAAATCGATGGTCTTGCCCACCAGAATACAATAAACCAAAAGCGCTCTCTCATGTGTAACATCATTGTCATGATCAATGGTTTTCAATCTCGCCACAAACAAAGGTATACCACAGTTTTGCATCTTCCACCAAATAAGTTTTTTTCAAAATGTGTGGCATATTCTCTTGACCCAAGCGCCACTCAGCTCCCGGTACACATAACCGCCTCAGAACAGCATCATGATCAACTTCCTCACCCTTTAACTCAGCATATTCATCATGCATTAGAGGGATGAATCTCATAAACAGTGTTTATGGTGTGTGCATCGAAAGGTACCAATTTACCTCTCACTAATACCCGCATCCCATCATTTCTCACTTTCAGATTAGCGTAAAATTCTCTAACCAGAGACATCACAACATCCATAGGTGGTTTGACAAAAGTATCCCAATATCTAGCAAATACCGTCCTCCCAACCGCACAAACAGGATGGTCAGGAACAAAAAAACTCATCATATCAAATCCTCTCTCGGCCAGCATACTCTTAGACAAGAGTTTTTGATAGTTTTCTGCCGCTTCTTCATCCCAAAAATGATGATCGTCATAGGCCAGAGCGGATGAAGAAGATGCCCCATGTTTTTGTTTTCTTTTAGGGTGACAAACACTTTGTAGGCACACTCACAATAGAAACTTTTGACAATTTAAACTCCACACTAACTCTCCCAAACTTCAAATTCAATTACAAAAATAATAACCTACAAACTCCAACTACAATCACCATGCCACAATTTCAATCAAAACCACACCTCCAACACAAACTCAACTTCAATAAATACAACCTCCGTTCAATCACTACAAACCTGGAATTCGAAATCACCACAAAGAGAAACTTAAACTGGATTGGCGTGCTCTTCTTCCATATCCAGAATCACAAAATCCACCGGAAAGATGAATTTATCCACCTTGATGTGTACGTTTCTACGACACCTCGTGGATACTTGATGATTCTATCTGCCAACTGCAGAGTGATCGATGTCGGCTTCATCTCTCCAAGATCCAATGCCCTGTAAATAGAAAATGACATTAAATTAATATTAGCCCCTAAATCACATAATGCAGTAGTAATATGAGATCCACCAATTGAACAAGGAATAGTAAAAATCCACTGGATTTTTCAGTTTTTGTTGCATCTTCTTTTGAAGAACCGCACTGCACTCTTTAGTTAGGTTGACCACCACGTTCTCTAGTAGCCTCCTTTTCTTAGACATCACCTCCTTGATAAACTTTGCGTAGTTCGGCATTTGCTCCAAAGCATCAGCAAAAGGGATGTTGATATGAATTTTCTTAAAAAATCTCCAAGAATTTTGAGAACTGCACATCAAGAGTCTTTTTCTTGAATCTTTGGAGATATGGAAGTGGAGGCTTGTACATCGGTTTCTGCTTAGGTTCACTTGGCTTCTCCTTGACTTACTTCTCTTCAACAGCAGCTTTATCAGCCCTATCTGATGCCTTGCTCTCATGATTGCTTTCTTCATTACCTATTTGTTTCCCACTCCTCAACATAATAGCATTACACTGCTCCTTCGAATTTACCTCTGTGTTGCTTGGAAACTGGCCTCTGTTGTTATATTTCAAAGCATTTTCCAGCTACCCAATGCCAGTATCCATAGATTGAAGCACAGCGCCCATGTTGGCCACATGCGTCTCTAAATTGTCAAGGCGTGACTCAGTCCTCGCCATCCTCTTTCTTGATTCCTGCACAAACTTACTAACAACATCCTCCAAAGATGGCTTACCCTCACCCTTAAATTGTATTGTACCCCGGAGGAGGATTCAACACGTTTTTATTGTTAGCGTGAGAAAAATTTTCATTATTTCTCAAACCTTGGTGATAAGTGTTGGGAACAGGATTACCTCTATAGCCTCCATATCCTCGGTAGCCATTAGGATTGAGATAATTCACTTCATCTGGGGGATGGGATCCTTCAATGGCAACTGAAACTCCAGCCGAATCTGCAACATTCACCTTATTCAAAGCAGCTACTTGCGTCATCAGTGCAGATAATTGGGCAGTGATAGATGTAAGAGGATCAACGCTATACACTCCCAC
This sequence comes from Henckelia pumila, assembly GCF_033568475.1. NCBI lineage: Eukaryota > Viridiplantae > Streptophyta > Magnoliopsida > Lamiales > Gesneriaceae > Henckelia > Henckelia pumila. The sequence continues at coordinate 55,208,323 of NC_133121.1, forward strand.
AGGCTTCTTGAAACCCATACGCTCAAATGGTCATTGAAAACTTTTGATCGTCATTTGTTCCAGCATATCATAGGCCTGTACAGGGTCCTTAGCAAAGATGGTGCCTTCAGCAGCAGAGTCCACCAACAATCGAGTAGGCGCATTCAGCCCATTGTAAAACCACTAAATCTTCTCCCAATTTGAAAAATTTTGGTTAGGACAATGTCTAATTAAATCTTTATACCTTTCACACCCTTCGTAAAGCTGTTTAGAGTCCATATTCCTGAAGGTGCTGATTTCTATCTTCAATTGGGTGGATTTGGCAGGTGGAAAATATTTAGCAAGAAACTTGACTACCATTTCCTCCCAAGTAGTGATGCTTCCTAGCGGCAACGATTGGATCCAACTCCTTTCCTGATCCCTAAGAGAAAAAGGAAATAACCGTAAGCGAATAATATCCTTAGGAACACCATTCATCTTTACCGTATCATTAATCTCCAAGAAAGTTCGCAGGTGTAAATGAGGATCAACAGTTTCACTCCCATTAAATTGATTCCGCTGAACCATGTTGATCAAGGCCGGCTTCAGTTCAAAATTAATTACGTTAATGGTACCTCAAGCGATTCCAGAATAGTGAGCCTGGATCGTCGGCCTAAAATGGTCTCTGATTTGCACCAGGGGAGCTTGATTCTTTTCAGCCATGTTATTAACTTCTTCTCTTCTTTCTTTTCGCAAAGCACGTGCAGTTCGTTCGATCTCCGGATCAAAAAGTAGTGAATTCGCACTTTGAGATCTTCGCATAAAATGCAATGAAGAACAAAATAAATCAATCAGTAACTTAAAATAAAATAAAAAAAGTTCTAAATTAAAACTTAGACTAATTTGTAACAAGACTAAACAAAATCAACAATTACTCCCCGGCAACGGTGCCAAAAACTTGTTGCGATATTTGTGCCCGCAAGTGCATGATGTCAAGTTTTAATAAAGTGTGAGTAGTGTATCATTCCCACGAGGAGTAAAGTGAAAATATTCAGTTGTTGTAATTAAAATATTCCTAATTTTATTTAGAAAATCAATGATCAGAAAGTTTGAAGAAAAATAAAAATAAGCAGAGGATTTTATAGCACGCACACAACTTTCAGGAATTATCAATCAGATGAAAAATGTTCTAGAGGTTTAGATTTCACCTGGTTTCAACCACAATCACTCCTAATTAATTTATTTTCATGAATTCCATTAAATAAATAGACAAGAACACTTAAGTGTATTATTCCGTCTCCCGAGTGCAGAATAATATATATCAACTACAGTTCAATTCCAATATCCCTATTATGAATCTACTTGCAGTGATCTATGTAAAACAATGTTCTTCTAAAGGCTCTGTTAAAATTATACACAATCCTGAGTTATATAAATAATTAACAGTGTAATTTCTATTGGTCCTATTAAAAATCACCTCTATCGAGTGCTAGATATCAAATAAATATTACAATTCAATTATTGATCAGGTAATTGAAAAGACATTCAATTCTAGAAACACAATTAATCTACAGAAACTCAATTCAATAAAATCAAACGTTCATGAAACTGTCTACACCAGGTTCCATCCGACTTTTAGACTCTAAAAATTTAGTTCATAATCGAATTTAAATAAACACAAAACATGTTTATAAATCCAACATCAAATCAATAAATATATAATTCAAAGGAAGAAAACAAATCCGTAGTCAGTCATCTGTGTCCAGTCGATCGACGTCTGTCTTTGTTCTTCACGTTAAGCACAGATTCCTCCTTCAAAATCACGTTCAGAATCCTCTCCAAATTTCTGAAGTATTGTGGTGGCTGATGATCCTCTCTAGGGTAATAAAACTCTTTTTTATATGGCCTCAAAATCGTCCAAGAAAAGCCCACAAAAATACCCGAGTTTCCTTACAGAATAAAATTCTCACGTCTGAATTTCCCATTGCGCGAGCGCACTGCACTCACACATTTCATATCATTCAATCATTATTCGCCGCACGGGCACGCTTCTCCACAGGCACGGGCGCGCCTCTAGTTCAAATTTCAGCATTTTCCCCCATTCGTTTAAGTCTTGATTTCTACTTTTTCTCCAATCCTTTGGCTTATTTTCACTTGAACTCATCAACTTCCATTATTTTCTACAACCATAAAAACAACAACAAACTCACGCAATATCTCCCAATAAATCACAAAAGTCAAGTAAAATCATATATCAATAAGTGCACAAAATGCACTTATCAGAGATCTCGGCATTCTTGCCAGCATAGTACTGTAGCCATTGATCGATCAAAACAAAGAGGTTCACAATCGAAGATCTAAATTCACACAGGAAAGTTCAAAAGTTAAAGTTTATGAAAGTTCATGTTTAAAGGCGTGAGTTAATTTTATGTTAAGTAAAGTTAAAGTTTGAAGCGTAAGTTTAAGTTTAAGTTGAGTGAGTTGAATGCATGCGATCTCTTTAAAAGTTCCAAGTCTCATTGCACTTTATTTCAAAGCTTTTTTGGGAAAAGTTTCAAAGTATTTTACTACAACTATGTTAAAGGTATGTGCTAGTATTTAGTAGTATTTTCTATCAAGTATTTTACTTGTTGATTCTTTAGACTCACTATGCATATATGGTGCAGTTGAGCAAGTTAGACTTTCGTTGAAATCGAGGGACATGACTCTCGAATGGAATGCGATGCGGGCACAACACATCCCTCTGACCTATGCTAGTCTTCCGCAGAAGTTATTTAAACTTAAATGTTTTGAAGTCTTCTATTTTGTTTATTGGGTAAATGTAAATGTAAGAACTTATAGATTTGATTTGTTGGCATGTAAACTATTCAACCATTACATTTTGAATGTTTGAAATGTCGAACCTCTTTCCTTAGGTCCTTGTCCATTCTCGGTTTAAATTTTTTGTATTGTTGGGGTTGTATTCGTAGTGTGTTGTTTGAGACAGGTGGGTTTTCAACGGTTATAGAAAGGTCATGCCGAATTTTTTTGAAAAATCCGCATTTTATTTATTTATTTTAAAGTAGAGGTTATGGTCGTTTCACATCCAATGAGCTCCTGAGTAATCCTCACAAGCTCACGTGAACATAAAATAATGAAGGATGCATGTACTGTTTCTAAACTATGAAATGACCAACGAGAAGATAAACAACAAAGATGGCATAAGTTTTAAAACAGAACAAAAAAGTAAACAGAGTAAGTTGGTACTATACAAGCTGCATAATTCATTAATTTCAGTTCTTGCTCACGATCTAGCTTGTCTAGTCTGGACTCTTTCTCTTTCTGCCAAACTAAGGAATTAAAGCAAGAGTACCCACAATTATATATTTCAAACTAAAAAATTGAGATAATTGCAAATATATATATATATATATACATATATGGTGCACAAGTAGTACTTACTCTCCAGGAACTTTGCCTGTGAGGTATTCGGGGACTTCTGATCTGTCCAAGAGTCCCTCAGGCAAGAAGATTCTCCTGTAGGGGCTTGGAATTGGGAAAAATTATAATCAAATATAGGGAAATTTTTCAATCTAAAGGATGCTAAACAAGGAATTTTTTCTCACAACAGCAGTTTTGTGTTTCTACCCTTGGGAGAATATTAACAGCCAAAATCGGAGAACTAAATTAAAGTACATGCAGGGCCAAACCATATCCCCCATTTGCATCTTGTTCAAAATCGGAGAAAATTAACAGCCAAAATCCGGAGAAATAAATTAAATTACCTGCAGGGCCAAACCATATCCCCCATTTGTATCTTGTTCAAAGTATAAAAACTGAAAATAAACATTAAAATTAACAGTTTGGTGTTTCTACCCTTGGGAGGAAATTAACAGCCAAAACCGGATAAATTAATTAAAGTACCTGCAGGGCCAAACCATATCCCCCATTTGCATCTTGTTCAAAGTATAAAAGTTGAAAATAAAAATTAAAAGGAACTATTAGAACTGAACTCAAGCAGCAATACCCTCCATTTTTTCCTTCAAAATTGAAGAGTGGAGTGAATAAAAAGAATAATGTTTATCCACAAATTTGAAAGATACAAGGATGTGTTGAGCTAAATATGGGTAAATTAAGTGTCTCTGTAGTGACCCAACCCGGATCAACTACTGATCAGAGTTTAAAGCTTAATTAAGCATGCAATAAACATAATCAGAGATAAGCTGTGGAAAGCTTAAAATAAATGCTGAACCGGCAGAATACAACCGGTAAATAAAATCTTAATAATACAACCCAATTGAAGTAAATCAATTGGTCCTAGCTACTACTCTTGTAGCTCCTCTTGGTCATGTTAAGTTCATTTTGTGCACTTAATTTGTATATGATTTTTACTTGACTTTTGTGATTTATTGAGAGATATTGCGTGAATTGCGGTTGTTTTTGTATTTGTAGTAAGTAATGGACTTTGACGCATTTAATTGGAAATAATCCTAAAATATGGGAGTTTAAAGGAAGAATCAAGAATTGAAAAAGAGAAGAAAAAGGTTAAAATCAAGCCTAAGGCGCACCCGCGCAAACTCAGGAGCGCCCGCGCCGTATGAGAGGAATTATGGAGAAAAGTGCGAGGTGAAGGCGTGCCCGCGACATTTGGTGATTTTGAAGAATGAATGTGCGAGAAAGAGGCGCGCCCGCGCGTGTCCATTGAGCGCCCGCGCCGTCGGATTTTCAGATTTGAGGACTTGAGTTTTCATGGAAACTTTTGGATTTTTCTTGGGATATTTTGGACATTTTCTAGGGCATATAAAAGGAGTTTTTCTGGGTCATATGAGGATCTATCTAGCCAGCATAGACACAACACGTTTGAGAGCATTATTTTGTGTGATTTTGGATCGTGATTTGAAGAATACTTGGAACGAAGACGAAGCTTTTCACCCGGACACGGAAGAAAGAATACGGATTTGTTATTTCATCTTTATTTATTTCTTTTGATTGTGGAATTATGTTTGAATTATTAAACATGATTTGGTTGGTTTTGAATTTGAGTATGAACTAAACTTTTCTAGTCTAGAGGTTGATGTAACCTGGTTGAAACATATTCATAAATCTTTGATTTTAATGAATTGAATTTCTGCAGATTAATTGTGTTTCTAGAATTGAATGTCTTCTCAATTTATTGTCCATAAATTGATTTGTTATATTTATTTGGAATCCGGCACTCAGGAGAGGGGATTTTGAATAGGATCAATAGAAACTACACTATTAATTGTTTATATAGCTCGGAAGAGTGTATAACTTTAATATAGCCTTTAAGGAACATCGTGCTACACATTTCATTACAGCTAGATTTTTAATAGGGATATTGAAATTGAACTGTAGTCGATATACTCTATTTGTTGCTCGGGAGAGGGAAATAGAATAGTTTAAGTGCTCTTGGTTATTAATTAAAAGAAATTCATGAAATAGATTATTTAGGAATTAATATTGTCGAGACCAGGAGAAATCAAAACCTCTAGACCATTTCTCTTTGATTGACAATCTTTTAACAATTGTGTGTGCGTGAGCTTGATAATTTCTTCTACTTATTTAATTATTCAGCAAATCTCTAAAGTTTAATTTTCTAAATAAAATTAGGACTATTATAATTACAAGTACTGAATATTTTTAATTTACTCCTTCTGTGAACGATACTTGATTCATCACTTTATTAAAACTTGACACTCGTACGCTTGCGAGTATTTTTCACAAGAAGTTTTTGGCGCCATTTTCGGGGAGTAATTTTTGATTTTATTTTAGTCTTGTTACTAATTAGTCTATGTTTTAATTTTGAGCTTTTATTTATTTTATTTTAAAGTATTAATTGATTTGTTCTTATTTTTAATTGCAGTTCATGCGAAGATCTCAAAGTTTAAATTCACTACTTTTTTATCCGGAGATCGAGCGAACTGCACGTGCTTTGAGAAGAGCGAGAAGAGAAGAAGTTGATAGAATGGCTGAAGAGAATGTGAATCAAGCTCCCCTAGTGCCAATCAGAGATCACTTTCGGCCGACGATCCAAGCTCACTATTCTGGAATCGCTCGAGGGACCATTAACGACAAAAATTTTGAATTGAATCCGGCATTAATCAACATGGTTCAGCAGAACCAGTTCAATGGAAGCGCCACGGCTGATCCTCACCTACACCTACGTACTTTCTTAGAAATAACTGATATGGTGTTTCTGAGGATATTATATGTTTACGCTTGTTCCATTTTTCTCTCGGGGATAAGGCACAAAGCTGGTTGCAGTCATTGCCGCTAGGAAGCATAACAACTTGGGAGGACATGACTCTGAAATTTTTAGCGAAGTATTTTCCACCGGCCAAGTCCACCCAGCTGAAGATTGATATTAGCACCTTTCATCAGCATTATTCAGAACAGCTATATGAGGCATGGGAAAGGTATAAAGATTTTTTGAGGCATTGTCCTAATCATAATTTTGCAGATTGGGAAGAAATAGAGCTTTTCTACAATGGGTTGAACACGCCTACAAGAATGTCCATGGACTCTGCTGCTGGTGGTACCATATTTTCCAAAGACCCCATTCAGGCCTATGATATGCTTGAACAAATGACTATCAATAGTTATCAATGGTGATAACCTGTTGTTTCTAGGGTCAATCAACCCTAGTGCAAAAAAAATGCCAAAAATCACCTAAAAAATCGCCCCTCCATGGCCGGCCGGCCGGCGCCAGTTTCCGGCAAGCCCATAGGTCCACCGGAATCGCCTCTTAAAGGCGACCAACATATCCAAAATTCAGCAAATTCGGAGCTCGTTTTCCCGTTCAAATCGTCTTTTGAAAGTCACGATTTTTCGGCCATTTCACCGCCGACCACCGCCGCGCCTCCTGTGCAGTCGTGCGACCTAACGTTGGATTCGCCTTCTCAGGACGAGTCTACTGTCCAAATTTCATCAAATTTGGAGTTCGTTTGCCCTTCCAATTCGGCCGATGAAGTTCCGGCGGCACTGTTCACGCGAACACCGGACTTTCTTTCTCCGATTTCGGCGCCGTTCGATGTTTCCTCAAAGCTTGGGACCCCGATCTGGAATCCTTTCTTCAAGGTGCTTCCGAGGCACCAACCCTTTCCGGTTACAAATCTATCAAGCGACGGCAATTTCAGATCTAGTGTGCGCCTATCGGAGTTAGGGTTTTAGTCGGATTCGCCGTTCAATTACTCCGGCGTCCACCGTCCGATTGCCCCAATTTTGGTGAGGTTTCTCCTGTGTGTATGGGCTTTCTAGTGGTGTCTTCAATTTCCCGATCGGAGCTCCCGTTTGGAAATGCCCAATTTCCGATTGGGTTAGTGAGTTCGCCATCCGAGTTGCCCCGATTCACACCTATATTGACCGAGTCTGTCACGATGGCCACCGGTTCCGTGCTCCCCTTGTTGTCGCCGGTCGTCGGTGGTGCTCCGGTGGGTGACTCGCGGGTTGACTCGGCCGAGTCATTGAGTCAGCCCACTGTGGTTGACTCGGCAGTCAACCCTTCGTGTTCGCCGTGTTTGATTGATCCAGTTGCTGGTTTGGCTCTTCCTGTAGTTCCTAAGGTATCTTTTAGGGATATTGTGGTGCCCTCGTCTCCTAGTTCGCACAATTTGAGCTTTGATGGTGTTGCGGACCCGACGATTGAGGCCCTGTCTCCGACTTTACGTGATGGTATACCCGGGATTTTTTTCCCGGATCAGGTTATTTCCTCTTTATCTGAGCCTTTTAAATTTGCTTTGGTTGGGAGGATTTCTGGGAACAGGGGTGTGACTCCGAATTGTGATGTAATTGCTGCTATTTCTCGTATGGGTTTGAAGAGTTCCCATACTGTGAAATTTCTTCCTCGTGGTTTTCTATTTATTAATTTTTCTGCTGAGGAGGATTATCTGTTATTTTGGGGTCGTCCTGAGATTTCTATCCGATCTGTCAAGATTAGATTTTCTAAATGGACTCCGGAGATTAGATTTGAGGAGGAGTCTTCAGTGGTGCCTATTTGGGTCAGGTTTTCGAATTTTCCCCTTCACCTTTATGATAAGAAAAGTTTGTTTCCGTTAGCAAAGATCCTTGGTAAACCGGTAAAGATTGATGATATCACTTTTGACGATTCACGGGGTTCGTTCGCTAGAGTCTGTATTGAGATGGATGTGCTACTGGATCGTATTGAGCAGATTTGGGTTGGATGGGGGGATTTCTGTCAGACAGTGGATGTGGTGTATGAGAATGTACCACATTTCTGCTCGCACTGCAAGTTGTTGGGTCATTCCCTAGAGGTTTTCTCTTGGAATGGCCCATCTTGCCGTAGGAGACGGCCTAGAGGCAAGGGTAAGTCTTCTCAGGTTCCACAGGTTTCTGCCCCGCCTCCTGGGGGTCAGACTCAGGGTAGTCAGCAGTACTTGGTTCCTCCCTCCAGTGCTGGCATTTCGACTGATGCGGATGGGTGGTCTTTGCAGCAGGGTAGACAGCGGCGTCCTCAGGTTCAGGGCCGTGTGCTGCCCCAGTCTTTGAAGAATTCATTTGAGGCTCTCCAGGATTTCAGTGAGGATTTGGGTCAGATTTCTTCTGCTATTGGTACTAGCTCTGCTTCCGACTTGCAGTTGATTATAGAAGGTGAGTTTGGGTAGGTTGAGGTGGTGGACTTGGCTACACCACAACCTGATGTTCCTGCTGCTGTTCAGGGTTCGAATTTGGTTACTCCAGCTCCTGTTCGATCTCCCATGATTGATGTTGTTATTGATAAGGGAAAGAAGGTGAAGACTATGGCAGCTTCTCATGTCCCTGCGTCTCACTCTCCTTTCCTATCTGTTCGTACGCGCTCTCAGAAGCGCTATGGTTCGCTGACTCAGCAGCGCAGACAGAGTGCTTCTTCTGGACGGCCTCCTTGAGTTGCTGTTTGATGGGAGATATGTTGGAAAACTGGCGTTCAGATCAATCACGATTGATACCCGGTGCAGCGGAAGTTTAAAATTTTTATTATGGAACAATTCCATAGTGTGGGTATCAACCGTTCAACGATTAAATTATAAGTGTGTGTAAAATTAAATAACTATTATTAAATTTTATCTTCAATCTCGAATCGAGATTATTGGACTCCAACAGATTTCTCTGCTCTTGTTGTCTCTCCCTGGAACCGATGAACTCCTTCAATCAGGTCCACGAATAGAGGTTTAATCCCTCTGATAGATTGCACTAGAAAATCTATCAGAAGTTTTCTACGAAGAGAATAAACGAATTTGATTCGCTATTCCAGACTGCAATTCAAAATCACAGACCGGAATTTCTCACGCAGAGAAGGGAGGGGGCGGCCGAATTTGAGAGAGAGGAGGCTAGGGTTTTCGAAATTTTGCTCTCAAAATTATGACCAGTTGTATCTAATTTCTGTACTGCAATAACTTATTTATAATGCAGGCCACTAACACCTTAGGGCCCATTAGTCATAAGTTGAGGCCCGACAAGCAAAGCCCGCATGTTCAGAAATTAATATAAAATTCATCGTGACTCCGATTGATAAACCGATTTTACCAATGTGCACAGAAACCATTTCTGCACATTTTAAAGTCAAGATAAATTTTCCTGAATCCGAATTCAGTGGTTTCCAAAAATGTACATCCCTATGTCATTTTAGGAAATCCTACTCCCTTACTCTTATTTAAGAAGTCCAACTTCTTTATTCATTAAATTTAACTCTTTAAATTTAACTATCTCAACGGGGATTAAAACTCCATTACACTGTGTGACCCTCAATGGTTCAGGGATACAGCTAGCCGTGGGCTCACAACTCCTTGTGACTCGGAACAACGATTTCCGACTTGCCCAACGAATCATGGTAAAGCGCCTAGCAACATCGCCCCATGATTCCCTAGGTATCACTGATAGTGCCTACAAGAACCAGTAGATTTTGGTTAGCGTACAGTACGGTCCCTTCATCCATATATCCCGATCGAATCAACAACCATTGGTATATCGAGAGTCGCTCAAGATTCGATAACTATGCAATACATCTTGAAGATCAAATTAGTGACATCGCATGAGCTACTAAGAAACCATTTCTTAAATCACATCAAGTACTCTGGCCAGAGATTCGTCACACTAATATCTCCTCAGATCGCATAGGATATCCACACTCGCAAGTATGTGGTGAATCCTTGACAACAATGCATCGACTCCTATATGTGTTGTAACTGTACCCAATCCCGACACCTGATGACCCCCATAGAGTTGGTAAACGAGTCAAAGCACAGTACTAGCATATAGAGTCTCCATGATGTTTCAAGTAGTAAGGACTAATGGTGTACAACAAAAACTGCGGACTTTATCCACTCGATAAGTGATAACCACTTGGAAAGTCCGGATAGGGTAGTTCGATTATTCATCCTATGAATATCCATTTGCATGCTTCGAACATCTCCATGTTCCTTACCAATGAAACGTGGTACTCCGCATCGCAAATGCTAGTCTCAAACTCGAGCGATCCTTATCCTTATTATCGGACGGCTCAATCGACTAGGAACAGTTTAGAATATACAGTGACTATAAGATGTATTTCATGATAGACATCCCCATGTTCTACCACATCTTACATACACTATAGTATATTCAAGGTCTTTATCAAAACAACAATAGTATATCATAATATAACAATATGAAGAAAGATAAAGTCATTGCCATTAATAAAAGTGTAAATTACATTAAAGAAAAGATCGTTTGTACAAAGAGTCATCAAAGCTCATAGCCACAAGTTGGCTCACTGGGCACCCACTCTTTCAATCTCCCACTTGCCCTATAGCCAACTAGTCATACTACGTAGACCCATTGCTTCGCGATGTTTGTCAAACAATGGTCCTGGCAAGGGCTTAGTAAGCGGATCAGCGATATTGTCTGCAGAGGCCACTCGTTCGACAGTGATGTCTCCTCTTTCCACAATCTCCCGGATGATGTGGTATTTCCTCAGTACGTGTTTGGATCTTTGATGAGACCTTGGTTCCTTTGCTTGAGCAACGGCACCCGTGTTGTCACAGTACACCGGGACTGGACCAACAAATTCAGGAATGACGCCCAACTCTTGGACGAACTTCCTCATCCAAACGGCCTCTTTAGCAGCAGCTGATGCTGCAATGTATTCAGCCTCAGTGGTGGAATCCGCTGTGGTGTCCTGCTTGGAACTCTTCCAAGAGACAGCACCGCCATTTAGCATGAACACAAATCCAGAGGTTGACTTCGAGTCATCCACGTCACTTTGGAAGCTAGAGTCGGTATAGCCTTCCAATTTCAGATCTCGTCCTCCATATACCA